>NC_138862.1:10068198-11434361 GCF_965194805.1 Balaenoptera borealis | reverse complement strand
CCGGCCCACTGCCTGTTTTTGTAAATAAAGTTTTATTAGAACACAACCATGCTCATTTGTTTACAGATTGTCTAAGGCTGCTTTCACACACTTCACAAGTTGAATAGTTGTGACAGAGACCGTATGTCTGACAAAGCCAAAAATATTTACTATTTGACCCTTTACAGAAAAAGTCTGTGGACTCCTGATTTTAAAAATTATTTCAATTTCCACTATGTGCTGTGTGTGTAAGACCCTGACCACAGATGATCAAAGAGAGAAAGTTCATGTAAAGAAATCACAGTGCCCTTTCTCATCCAAAGGTATCATCAGGGTTTGTCTGTGGCTCGGGGCTGAGAAGGACTCTCCGTGGTGAATAATTCAGTGGTGATGGGAGAGTGGGGAAGATGGAAGTGAAAGAAAAAAGAATATTAACCTTATTTTTTAAATTAATTTTTATTGGAGTATAGTTGCTTTACAATGTTGTGTTAGTTTCTGCTGTACAGCAAAGTGAATCAGCTATACGTATACCTCCCTCTTTTTTGGATTTCCTGCCAATATTAACCTTATTAATCGGAAAACATTCCCTGAGCAATCATTTTATACCGTGTATTTTGCATATTTTATTTCACTTCATCCTCATATAATCCCGTGAGGCAGGCACTACCATCTCCATTTTATAGATGAGAAAGCTGAAGCACTTGCAGGCTAAATGTTTTGTGAAAAGTCACACAGAGCTGTGAAGTATCGGAAAGGGGATACCGATGCCAGTACCTGAGGTGGACCCTGGCCCAGATGACAGTGATGATAACAGCAAACACACATGGGGCCTCTGATGACGTACAGGTACTGTTCTCAGTCCACGCCATCAACCTCAGGACACTAAGGCATGAGAAGAGTGACCGACTTGCCCAAGGTCACCTGGCCCCGGTCAAGGGCAGGGCCAGGACTTGACCTGGTAGTTTGGCTTTGTGTCTGTTCCCTTCCACTTTACTATAAAGTGTAATAGGTCCTTGACGAATAGTCATCGAGCTAATGGATTTGAACTGGAATTTTCTGAATCCCAACCCAGTGCCTTTGCCACTGTCTGGCAGCATCCACCCTTTTAAGGTTCAAAGGGCTGTGCAACATTTTGCTTAGAGTAGAGCTGGAGGCCATCTAACTTGTTTCTGCAGAAATTACTAGAACGTTTCAGAATTTACTCATCCTCTATCTACATTCTTATCTCTCTTGAGGCACTGCCCACTCCCTTGGGGAAACTATAATTTCAATAACTGGTGATAACATCTGTCTTCAGAAATCATCTGCAGAAATGTACATCAGCAGAGAACTAAGCCTCCTAGTTTTAAGGAGGTTTCTTACAAAAGTCATCGGGAGCAGCTTTCTTATTCAGACCTGCCGAGAGGTTTGAATCGGGCAGGAAAATATATTCTCCAGTTGACGGTTGTGTACATCATGGCTCTCCAGTGGGAGGTGAACTTTTTCCCCCATGTGAAAGTTACTTAACCTAAAAAATGGGATTTGATGTATTTTTCTTCCAAAATCAGATAAAAGTGTTATGAATTTTAGGCACGTTTGGCCATCCCTCAAGACTAGGACAGGGTTATTCAAGAAAGGAGGCATTCTGTGTTCATTAAGGCACATTTTCAATTTTTTGCTGGCGGGGAAAGAAAAGTGACATCTTTCCTTCTGTCTTAGTCATTTCGAATTCCCATAAAAAAGTACCACAGTCTGGGTGGCTTAAACAATAGACATTTATTATCAGTTCTGGAGGCTGGGAAGTCCAAGAGTAAGGTGCTGGCCAATTTGGATCCTGGTGAGAGTTGTCTTCCTCTCTTGCACATGGTCGCCTTCTTGCTTTGTCCTCAAATGGTCTTTCCTCAGTGCCTGCATTTGGGGAAAGAGATCTCCCTCTCTTCTTCTTAGAAGGCCGCCAATCCTGTGAGATTAGGACCCCACCTTTATGACCTCACATAACCTTAATTAGCTCCTAAAAGCTCTGTCTCCAAATACAATCACTTGGGGGTTAGGACTTCAGCTTATGAGCTTTGAGAGGACAAAATTCGGTCTATAGCACTTTCTTCCCATCCACGAGAACCTCTCCATGTGACCTGACATGATGAAAGTTTGCTAGCTGATTTTGCAAATATGATTTAGTCTGGTTTTGAGTCCACGTTAAACATGCTTCTGTATGAGAATACCTCCAACAATTTGCTTTAGCTTCAAGTCCTGTACACATGAGGAAAAGTCATGTGTGCCAGTGGCAGTTAATCATTTTTCTGGCTATTCCATATGGAAATAATAATGGTGGTTTTCTTTTAACAATTGCTTAAAAGATACCAGGTGCCATCCTACACAGTTAGTAGCTCTAAGCATTTTGTCTTATCTTTTCATCTTCTTGACAACCTATGATGGATGGGGCTGTATTATTTTTACTTCCATTTTATAGACGAGGACACTCAGGTTAGAGAAGCCCAGTAACTTGCTCAAGAGGACACAGTTAGGAAATGACTCAGTCCGGATTTGAACCGAGTACAAACTCCAAGGCGTTCTCCTAACCATACTCCCTGTTTCCCAGAGCACTTATACTTCCAGAGACTTCAGTCCACAGTCACCAAGAATGATGGTTCAGCACAACCCTTTAGACCAATCTCTAGCTGAGAAGGAAGCTGATTCATTTTGATTGAGTTCTTGCTTTCATTCAGATTTATCTTATTCGTTTTTGTTAGTCATAAATGAGGCAAAGGGACACCTTTCTGAAAAGCCACTCATGACTTAAAAACATTTGGCTTTTTATTAGATGTTTAGAAATTTCTGGAAAAAGCCACTTCTGAAAAGAAGCAGTAGAGGATCATAATGGTGCCGTTTCTCATTCTGTAATTTCTTTTCATAGCTGTCTTCTCTCATCTATGTGGAGTGCATCCTGAGACAGTTTTATGGCTTATTTTTTTTAAATGAAAATTTCCCTCACTTTTCAGAAGCGCAAAGGAAAAACCATCACAGAAAATGTTTTTCTTTTCCCTCTCAGTTCTGGGTTGCAAGTAATGTGTTTTTGTCATTTATTAAAGGAGTCATTTTTTCAGAGGAGTCCAGCTGTTTGAACGCTCTGAGTCGGAAGCGTGGAGAGGAATGGAAGAGTTGCTTCTTCCTTCTTGAAAGCTAACGCGGGTAGAATTTGGACTGCACAGACCTTAGAGATGAACTGTGATGGTGGTGAGAACGTATGAGCCAATAGGTTATCCTTAGTTACTGGAATTAGGGAGCTTATCTCTTTTTTTCCCGCTAAATGTTTATACTCACGGGAGAATTTTTCAGCTCCCTAAGAAAACACATTTTTTCCAAGAAAGATAAGAGTGCTTATTCTTTGCAGTGTCTATTCAACTGTAAAGAAGTCTTGCAGGTGGAAATAAGCCCTTCGATTACAAAGCAGCCCACTTCAAAGCATCCACGCTTGCTTTGTTGTCTGTGCCCACTCATCCTATAGACTGGTCATCAAAGAGTTAACTCTCCCCTGCTGCCCACCAGCCTGGAGGATGGGAGGATGGAAGGAAACCACCAGTACAAAATCCTGTGGCAACAGCGACAACCATTTGGCCTGTTTAGAGGTGCTTAAGCAAAAAGAAGCACAAGAAAACAAAGGGGGAAGCGTATGTGAACTTCTAACCCTCTTCCCTGCATGCCAGTGGGGTAGTGGGTGGCATGAGCAAGCGTTCAAGTTCCCTGAAGTGGGCGTTTTTATGGGGCCAAATGACAAAGAACCAAAGAGGGTAAGGACTTGTGAGCAGCAAGTGGAAAACTACCAAGACCTGGTCAACCCTGCCTGCAACTTAAGTCACTTCACTGAAGTGAGGGTAGCTCGGGTTCACTTCCCCACTCTGCGGTCCTTCGAGGCCCGACTGCTGTAAGGGGCAGAGATTTTGCTAAACACTGAGTTTTCTTGCCCAGCCCCCTTCTCAGTTCCTCTTGTCCAAATGGAGTAACACTTTGTCAGCTGGTGGGCAGACAGGGGAGGGAGGGTATTAATTATTGCTAAATGACGTCTGCACTTCTGCCTGTAGCTTTTTATGAACCCCACATGTTTTAATTAACACATCGCAAAGGCAACATCGGCTCAAAAGTGCCAGCGATGAGAGTACTTCAATTGATCCCCACTCTGTGGTTGTCTGAATGGATCCACTAAAAGTGTACTCAGAGGAAGGCAGTGAACATTCGGGAAAATAGTGTGAAAACTCAGGCAGGCCATGCAGTGGCTACATCGAGGAATCCCAGAAGGCTTACCTTTGGGTTTGCACATTGGCTTTAGCATTTGGAGATGGGAATATGGGAACCCGGGGGAAAGTGGAGGTCTTTTCATGATAAAAAGTGAATAGACCTTGGCTGAGGATGGCGAATGCACTTGAGTTGGTGGTTTGTGTTTTTACAGAACATGATTCAGGAAGGCAGTGGGATTTTTCTGGAAAGCACGTTGGCTCTGGAGACATGAGAGGTGGGATTGAGCTGGAATTTCCTCTTACTGTGACACTCTGGGCAAGAAACGTAACCTTTCTGAGAGTCTGCTAAAAGGGGATAATGCTACCTGTCTGTCTCACATGAGGCAGAGGGTGCGAGAGTGCCTTGTAAAACACAACATTACCATAAACGTTATATAAATTATCTGTAGGACTTGTAAATAATGTAAGCTGTTGCTTCATTTGTTGGTTCAACAAACATAATGAACATCTACAAGGAGTTGGTGATACACAATAAATAACAGACTCATTCCCGGTCTCCCAAAGTTTACAGTTGACACAAATAAACAGAAAAATACTCTATAGCATGTAAAGTGCTATGATGGGGAGATAGAGACCGCCTGGAAGTTCATAAATATGGCACTTAACCTGGACTTGGAAAATTTCCAGAAGGCTTCTAGGAGGAAGTAATGTCCAAGCTGAGCTTAAATGTTATCTTTTTGGTGGGGACTCTCATGCCCACCTTATTTAAAAACTTAGCCCAGCCTCTTGTACACCCTATCCCGCTTCCAGCTTTACTTCCCTTTATAGCACTTATTGCCATCTAACACACTCTACGTGTCTACTTGTTTATGCTTTGTGTCTATCTCCCTCATCCAATATATAAGCTCATAAATTTAGATATTTTTCTTTTGTTCCCTACTGTATCCTCAGTGCCTAGAATAGTTCATAGCACATAGTAGGCACTCAGAAGATACTTGTTGAATGAATGAATGGGAAATGTATGTGTTACATGAACAGGAAAGAATATTCCAGGTGAGGAATAAGCATAGCAAGGACCAAGAGGCAGAGTGCAGGTGGTTTTGTGTCTTGGTCTGTATGAACTACTGTAACAGGATATCATAAACTGGGGGGCTTATAAACAACATTCATCTCTCACGGTTCTGGTGGCTGGGAGTCCAAGGCCAAGTTGTTAGCACATTTGGTGTGTGGTGAAGGCCCTCTTACTGGTTCACAGCTGGCCATCTTCTCGCTGGGTCCTCACACGGTAGAAGGGGCAGTGAGCTCTCTGGGGTCTCTATTATAAGGGCACTAATCCCGTTCAGGAGGGCTCCACCCTCATGACCTAATCACCTTACAAAGACTCCACCTCCTAATACCATCACACTGGGTATTAAGAGTTCAACATATGAATGTGGGGGCGGCACAAACATTCAGACTAGAGTGATGGATGATGCCTATCCGGTGAGAAAACCATGTCGCCCAAGGACTCTGCAGCTCAGGGACACCTCCAGTTGACAGCCCTTTGCACGTAACTGTAATTAGAAAGCTCCCTTCTTCCTCAGATTTTTCTTAAGGACTTCCTCAGATGTCCCCTCCTTCATGAAGCCTTTCTGGATCCCCCAAAGGTGAACCTCCCCAAGCATCCTCACCCCTGTGTACCTGGCTCTACCTCCTGAGAGGGCAAAGCAGAATCTGAGAACCCAAGTCCTGATTCCAACCAACAGCATGATTTCTGCACAAGTTACTTCTTCTCTCTGGATATGAGGATAAGAGTTCTTGCCAGACCTGCCTCTCAAGGTTGTTAGGACCCAACCTCCAAACACCATCACACTGGGGATTAGGTTTAAACATAAGAATTAGGTGGGGGGGGGGACACAATCTTTCAGCCTATAGCATTTGGTTTAGCTGGAGTATTAACATACGAGGGTGGAATATGGAGAGATGAGACTAGAGGGTACGTAGGGCCAGATCATGAAGGGCCTTGTAAACCAAGTTAAAGAGTTTGGATTTTCTTCTGAGGGTAATAAAGACAATCAAAGCATTAAATGTGAAAGTGACGCTAAGATTTGGGTTTCCACAGCTGGGAACTATGGGAAACTCCTACAATGGTCTGGGAGCAAGATCGTGACGATGTGAACTAGGACCATTGCAGTTTAGGGAGAGGTATTTGGGAGGTAGAGTCGAAAAACCTTGATGCTCGGATGGCAGGGGAATGAGGGAGAGGGAAGACCCAGTAATCAGGAGTGGAGGCAGAAGATTTGTGTGGGGCTGGGGGCAGCGTCCCATTCACTGAGATGGAGGAGATAACGGGAGAGCAGGTTTGGGGTGAAGATGATGAATTTTCCACGTGGGCTCTTCAGTGGAATATGTTGTGATGTTTTGAGCATTTTCTACACAGAGGTCAGTCAATAAATAGTAACTGAAGCCATAAGAGTGGTTGGAATTTTCCAGATAAGTGAGAAAAGGAGGCGGCCTGCCCAAAACCCTGAGAGACACTAACCATAGAAGGATGGACAGAGGGAGTGAGGGCCAAGGAGGAAAGTGAGAAAAAGATTTCAGAGAGGCCCAGAGAAGACCGGAATAGATGGTGTCCCAAGGAGGGAAGGAATGTCGCCATGTCAAGTTTAGATATGAAAGTGTTATGGGTTTGAACTCTGTCTACCCCACCTCCCCATCCCCACAAAATATGTTGAAGTCCTAACCCCAGTATCTGTGCGTGTGACCTTATTTGGAAGTAGATACAATCTACGTTGCAGATACAATCAGGTTAAGATGAGGTCATACCAGATTTTAGGGCGGGCCCTCATCCAATGACTAGTGTCCTTAAAAGAAGTGGTAAGTTTGTACACGGAGACACGCAGGGAAGAAGGCCATGTGAAGATGAAGGCAAAGATTGGAGTGATGCAGCTCTAAGCCGAAAGCCAAGGATTCATAGCAGCCACCAGAAGCTAGAAGAGACAAGGACAGTTCATGGTCCTGCCCACACCTTGATTTCAGACTTTCAGCCTCCAGCACTGAGAGAGAAGAAGCTCCTACTGTTTTAAGCCACCTGTATTTGTGGTAATTTGTTACAGCAGTCCTAAGAAACTAATACAGGAAGGGAAAGTGTCCATCAGATTTCACAACAAGGAAGTTATAAGAAACCTCGGTGAGAGCAGCATGAGTGTAGCAGTGAGGGGCCCTTGACTTCAGAGGACAGTGGAGCTAATGACAGGGGAGAAATGGAGATCACGCACAGGTGACTCTCAAAAAATCGGGCTGTATAAGGAAAAAGAGGGCAATAGTTAGAAGGTGTTGAGATTTTATTTTTAATATGAGGATCTGATCATATTTAAATGCTAATGGAAAGAGCCATTAGGGAGGAAAACATTTTCTGAAAATACAGGAAAGGGAAGAATTTGTCACAAGCAAAGTCTCTTAAAGGGGTAGGGATGGGATCCAGAGTGGAGGCTTGTGAGCTCAGGTGAAGACACTGGTAGGTCTGGAGGTTTGGCTGCAGGAAGCCAAGTGAGTTGACCGGACAGCTCCCCAGGGTCTGCAATACAAGGCTGTCCTGAGGGCAGACAGGGTAGGGCCACTCGGAGGTTAGAGAAGTGAGAACAAGGCTGGCCACAGCCAATGGGCAGAACGAGAGGGCTGACAGGGGACATGGTGGGTTGCTAGGCAGCATGGAAAGTGGGCTCAAGCAGAGGTGTGGTTACCTCTCCCACCCACCCCCTTATCCTTGTTGACGGAGCCCCTGTGTCAGGGAAGATGCCCTAAATAAGTATTTGTTGAATAAAATTTGATCTGATTTCTCTGGTAGAGTTGAAAACATGTGGGTTTCAGCTTCAAACAGTGCTGGAATGGAATCTTGACTTTGATACTGTAATTGGGTGACCTTGGGAAAGTTACTTAATCTAGCCGAGCCTCAGATTCCTACTTATTGGGGATAAAAACCCATGAAGGAGCATATGTAAAGTGTCTGGTTTATCGCCTGGCACCAAACAGGCACATTGTAAATAGCTGTTCTCCTCCACGTTCCAGCACGATGTAGAACAAGCCATGCACTAAGCTCCAATTGATGAATATTCTAGAAACCCAAGTTTTGTGGTAAACATAATTAAGAAGGTGAATCTGCTGCCGGAAAATTTTGTAAAGCACTTGCAAATTATTTTTGCATTTGTTTCTACTTTGTATGATCTACGACAGGGTTTCCTGCTCTTAGTCCAGTGAATTGAGAGCCAGCGATCTTTCATGTTAACACCCATATGCTCAGAGGATCTCCCAGACACACAAAGGCGAAGAAAAGTATCTTCTCTCCATTTTTCAGATGAAGTATTTCCCTTTCTAGCTGAGCTAAAGGATAGCTTAAATTCTAATCTTAGGCTAACATTATAGGTTCTGATCAACTGTTCTTTTTTTAATTAATTTACTAAAAAAATTTTTTTTTGGCCATGCCATGCAGCATGCAGAATCTTAGTTCCCCGACCAGGGATCGAACCCATGCTCCCTGCAGTGGAAGTGTGGCGTCTTAACCACTGGACCACCAGGAAGTCCCTAATTAATTAATTTTTAATTGAAGTATAGTTGATTTACAATGTTTCAGATGTACAGCAAAGTGACTCAGTTTTACATATATATATATATATAATTCCATTCTTATTACAAGATACTGAATGTAGTTCCTTGTACTATACAGTAGATCCTTGTTGTTTTTCTATTTTATATATAGTAGTGTGTATCTGTCAACCAACTGTTCTTTTTAGTTGTTAGTTCTCTCACAATTGACCTGGGAGACACAACTGTAAGACAAGGTTAGACGGGAGAAATTCGTCCTTGCTGGTGCTTGCTGGGCAGGCAAAGCAGAGAGCATAGCTTGTCCTTATATTGTTTGAATTAAACTTAGGGCTTCTGAGCTTGGGTCTCAGCTCTGTGACTTAGCTGAGACCCAAGCTAAGTCTCACTTCAAATATGCCCTGGCCTTGGTTTCTGCTTCTGTAAAATTAGGGTTTTAGACCAGGTAATTCTGGAGGTTCCTCAAGCTCTGAATTCTGTGCCACAGGTTTCTTTGCTGCTTCCTTCTCCTCTTCTTGATTTCTTATTTCAATATTCATTTCTTAAATAATTCAAAAGAAGAACAAAGTCAACCAGAGCTCCCTTATTTTTCCGTAGGGGGGAAAGAAAAAAGAAGTAGCGTAATGTCCAATAAAAAGGAAAAAGCTAAGTGAATTATGATGTCAATCACCTCACTGAAATATTACCCAATGATCAAAGGGGCTGTTTATGAAGACTCTCTAGTAAAACAGGAACGTGTTTTTGTATGATGTTAAATGAAAAAGGCAGACGATAAATGATCCCTCTGTCACGATAACAACAATCTAGAAAATATACAGGAATATGTAAAAATTCTAGAAGGGAGTACCAAAAGTAAAAACAGTTGATATGTAAAAAATATGGTTATCCTCTCACTTCTTGTGAGAGGAGGGAGGTTTCCAATATATTTAAGGCTTTGCATTGGGTGTCTTGTAAGTTTACCTGAGGTAGACCAATGGCTTCAGGTGCCTGAAATGCTAGAAGCTGCTGGAGGATGACTGACCTCAGGTGGGTGAGATTCTAGGTCCTCCCACCTCTGTGTCCAAGCTCCTTCCATGCCAGGGAGCTTGTCTTGGTGATAGGGAGGAAAATGTGTCCTAAATACATTGGGCTTTACTTTACTCTGCCTGCCCTCTTTCTTCTTTTTTCCCTTGTTGTTATTTATTCCCCACCCCCCCATACTCTTTTTTTCCATTAAGGAACAATTTAGACACAATTAAATGTACAGATATGGAGTGTATAGTTCCATGAGTTCTGATAAATGCACACATTCATGTATACTCATGAAGTCAAGATACAGAACATTTTTATCCCCAAGAAAGTTCTCTGTGTCCCTTTCCAGTAAATCCCCTTACCTCCAGGCAATCACTGTTCCGATTTCTATCAGCATAGATTAGTATTGCCTGTTCTAGATCTTCATATAAATGCAATCATACAGATGTTCTCTTTTTTTGGTCTGCCCTCCTTTGCTCAATATACTGTTTGCAAGATTCATTCACTTTGCACGTATTAGCAGCTCATTCTCTTCTTCCTCTGGGTAGTATATTCTTGTGGTCAACTGAATAATGGCCTCAAAGATATCCAGGTCCTAATCCTTGGAACCTTTGAATCATATTTTATGTTGCAAAAGGGACTTTGCTGGTGTGGTTAAGCAAAGGAATTTGAGATGGGAAGATTAGCTTGGATTATCCAGGTTGGACCTAAATGTAATCACAAATACATAGGAGGAAGAAGGAGGTTTGACTACAAATGAGGAGAAGGCAATGTGATGTGACCAGAGTCACAGATTAAATTGATGCACTTTGAAAGGGCCATAAGCCAAGAAACACAGGAGGCCACTAGATACTGGAAAAGGCAAGGAAACAAGATCCTCTCCTGGAGGCTCCAGAAAGAACCAGCCGTGCCAACATCTTGATTTTTAACCTAGTGAAAGTGATTCCAAATTTCTGACCTCCAGAACTATTGGTGAATAAATTTCTGTTGTTTTAATCTGTTTGTTACAACAGCAACAGGAAATCCTTATTTTTCCATTGTATGGCTATACCACAATTGGTTGATCCATTCACTTCTTGATACATTTGAATACATTGTTTGCTATTTGAGGCTATTCTGAATTAAGCTGCCAGGAATATTCTTATACAGGTCCTTGTGTGGACCTATGTTTTCATTTCTCTTGAGTACATATACCTTGGAATGGAATTGCTGAGGCATAGAGCAAGTGTGTGTTTAACTTTATAAAAAACTTCCAGTTTTCACAGTGATTATACCATTTTACATGTCTACCAACAAAGCATGTTACCTGGTCCTCTTTTTAAAAACCAACAAAAATAAGAAGGCTAAGATCATTCACCCCAAAAAGTAAGGGATTGGTGGGAGTCAATCCCTGGGTCCTTTCTGGATGATTCCAGGACCTGACTGTACTTCCAGAGTCTTTAGCATGAGCTCCAGGACAGATTTATGCCTGGATTTTTTTCCCCCTTTATTTTCTTTTCTTGAAAAAGAAATAATTCACCTGCCTAATTGCCCCCACCCTCTTTTCTCTTCCCTCTGTCCCTGTGGGCACTCCATTAGCACGCACTGTACTTTCTCTGTAGATGAGAGTCACACCCCCAGAGGCCTGGACGACCCAGGGAATAGGAGCCAGCAAGTCTAGACCTCGGGGTCCTGACAGTGACACAGAAAGCATGAATGCAGCACTCTGAATGCCTTTCCTGTTGGGGCAGTCAACCATATTATTCTTCAGTTAATGGAATTTTCTTGCTCCTCTAAGTAGAAAAACACCAGTAGCCCAGATGCCTCCCACTAACAGTAGTTGATAAAACACTCAAAGAAAAGGGACCAGGGAAAGAGAGGGGAAAATGCTGCCGGATCTGTTGGTGTTTTTTCTTGTTATTGTTATTGTTATTCTTGCTTTGGTTTTTTTCACCTAAAGAAAATGTTCCAGGGTCACTTCCAATCCTGATCCCTCTAGATTCCAGAAGTCTTCTGAGGTTAAGCTCAAGAACAAAGAGGCAGTTGTTTTCCAGATGCAACCTTGGTGAGCCAAGTTTTGACACCTGAAAGAGGATCTGGAATTTGGGGGTCAGCTGGTTTATTTCCCCATGATTCTCAAACCTGCTCAGATCACTGATCTTTAAAAAATGGTCCATCAGCTTGCTAAAACACTTCTCCCATCCCTTCCCATTTATAATATCCACGTAGTAGTACCTGCATAGCATGTAACCTTCCAAGCACACACCTTCTGTGTGAGCGCGTGTTAAATTCTGGTACATCATTTGACACTTCTGAGTTTACATCTGTATACACCCTGGTATATTTCCATGGTCTGCTGGCCATACTGATAACCTTGGGAACTCAAGATCCTGGCTGTCATTTGGGACCCTTTGGACCCAAGGAGAGTCTTGTACAATATCAGGGGGGCTGGACCCATCCTGATTGTTAGTTCTGGAACTCAGGGATGGTCCCTTGGCTGTGACTGAATGGGGCTCCCCTGCTGGGCCTGGCCGGATGTCCATCTGGGAGACCTCTTTGCACATGGTGGGACAAGTCCTCTCCCTGCTGTGCAGTCATAAAAGCTGTGGAATGTGAGCACAGCATGTGGTACGAGCATGAGCTTGCACAAAAGTGGAAGCCTCCTGGGAGGCATGGTACATGGCCTTGCAAAGGAAGGTATTTGGACAGAGGCCCCAGGCTTGACCCCGAGTGAGAGGTGCAACTGCTCAGATAACTCTCCTTGGCATGGAAAGTGCTGTGCAGGGCTTACATGAGACTTTCCTCCCAGAGCATATTCTAGGTTGAACTCGTAACAATGCCAGCTATTTGTTGTACCAGGCTTGACAATACATGCTTGACCTACCATCATCTCTTTGTCTTCTCACCTTATCTGGAAGGGAGGTAGGGAAACAGTAGGGCAACTCCTTTCAGGCACACACACCTCCCCATCTCTTCCCAAGCCAGGCACCCTGAGAGCTGGCACCCTGTGGTTCTGGAATGTGAGAGCAGCGTGGGGTGTGGGCACATGCCTATCCTCTTCAGGTGGAGCTAATGAGCACAAAAGTCTACACCCCGTGGGAGCCATGATGCTGCAGAGCACGGTGGAAAGCACAGGAGACCAGGGTCCGGAGACGAGGATGTGAATGGAATTTTACTCTTGCTGAGTTCTCACTTCCTCATCTGGAAGATGGAGGCTGCTACTCTCACTTCCTCCCAAGGCGATGGGGGAGGGTCAAAGGAGACCTTGTGAATGAACGTACTTGGTCAACTGTCAAGGCCACATAGAGGTGGGTGATTTTTGTTCTTGGTGGGGAGGCAATACGCATTCAGGCAGAATGAGAGAGTACTTGTCCTTGGCGGGGAAATGGCACCCAGTGAGATTAGCACCCAGAGAAGGAGTGGGAGCCAGGGAGGAGGTTAGTACTCAGGGAAGAGTGTGTATTGGTCAGAAGGATGGTACCCAACGAGACGGCTTCTACTCGGAGAGGAGGATGATAGCCGGTGAGGAGATTTGGACTCAGTGTGGAGGTGGGACCTTGGCGAGGCTCGTCAGGTGATCTGACCCATAAAGGGGTCTAATAACCAAGGTCGGATGAGACGGAAAGAGACGGCTGGTGCAGTTCTTCAATTTAAATAAAAAGCAGCAGTACGTTCTAAACCTTTAGTGCTCTGCCCACGGTGAGGTGTTTTAGAACATCCATTTGTCCACAATGGTTTTAGACTTCTGCCCAAGGAACACTAGTTAAAATTAAAGTCAACATTACTGCGATCAAACTGATCTCATATTTCTCCCGCCTGGAAATACCTACAATTCCTGAAAACAATGTTTCAATTTACCACAAGTCCGGAGGAATTTTAAAGTGTAATAGCCGCCCTCCCCTTTCCTTTTCCTGCCTCCCACTCCTGGTCTTTTGGAGACAGCAGCGCACACGCGGACTTTCCAACAAGGGGAAGCTCTTCATCCTTTATTTGGGCACCTCTATCTTTGCTGAAGTGCATGACAAACCTACAGAAGCTGGTGACTCAGGTTGGATCATGGGGAGCAAGTGGGCGAGTCATAAGTGAACGACGTGCGTGTGCTTTCCTATCCATCTGACATGTTCCAGAGCTTAAGTCAGAAGGATCATTAAGCCACTTTGGATTTGAGGCCATTCATTCGCCCAGTAAGCTTAATCAACCTGCCCTCCCCGTCATGTGCCTGCATCTGCACCTGTGGTCAGGGCTGATATTTGGCACGTACAGCTCAGTCTATTAAAATATTGAGCTACTTTCACGTTTGTTGCCAAATAACCATTGACTGGACACTTTCCAACATCCCCAAGGGTCTGTGTCCATGCTAATTGATCAATGCCTGTTACCACACTGACCGTTAAATAGTTGTCATCCCACCTTATGGGCAATTAAAACAAATTTCCATCTGCATAGGTGGTGAGAGGTGCCATGCATTCCCTTGCTTGGAAAAGTCTCCATGGTTCTTTCAGGATGAAAGGAGCCCCTAACCATTATCTTTGTTTAGGTGATTGAGAAAACTCAGTTGAGAGAAGACCCTTCATTGACAAGGACCAGAATTAATGTTGGCTATTTTTTTTCTTTGGTAGTAAGAAAGTCACTGAAATAATTCAATCAGATAAAATAAGCAGACATGTGGCCTAAAAAAGATGAAGTTTGTACAATGAGGCAGATGCCATCTGGCCCAGTAGGAATTCAATGAAAATGGGATCATTTTCGTTAATGTCATAACTATCCAGATCATTGTCTATCTGTAGAGTCTTGGGGCACATTGGAGGCAAAATTCAGAAAGCAATTCTAAGTTGAAGCTTTTTAATCCTGAACCACAGTTGATCACCATAGGGTATGCCTGTACTGGAAACCTCTCATTAATTTCCATATGTTCACCCATAATATATGATCATTGTAAAAAAAATTAGAATAGCTGAAAGCACATATTTTTCCCCATGCCAGCCACTGCCAACACTTTCTTTAGCCCTCCCCAAAGAGTCTCTGCTAGTGATTTGCCTGTATACAAACATATATTTTAATACTTAACACATGAACCACAGTATCTAAAACCTAATGTATAACTTAATGTACAGCAGACAACTTCCACAGTGGAAGTATGGTGTGCTCCCTAGATCCTGCTTCCGAGTCGAGACACTCATTTCCCCAGCTGTCTGGAAGTTGATTGGTGACAGATCACAGCTAAGTCCTTCCCCTGGAATTGCCCTTGGCCAAAATAACACCTTCTCCCAGGGGACAGCTCATATCCAGGGGCTGGTCAGTGCAGGGTATAAAGGCTCAGCCCTTCACTCTGAAAAGCCTTCCCAGCCAGCTCCAGAGTCTCCTGTGGGATCAGCTGAGACCCTTGTTACAATTGCATCTCAGTTTAACTCCTCCTTTTGTGCCCTCCTACTGCTTTCACTCCTGCACAGGTGTTGTCCCTGAGGGCATTTCCCAGTGAAACTCTGGCCTGCAAACTTCCATCTCAGAGTCTATGTCCCAGGAGCCAGTCACGACAATGCCCGTCTTTTCAATACCTGCAGAGTATTCCATCATACAGAATCTAACAAATATCTTTAGTCTCATTCCTATAATCATGTTTTACATTTTCTGTTTAGTATTCTTTCTTGCTGTTTCCTTCTAATTTTTAATAGATTTTATTTTGTTTTATTTTACCAGATTAGTAGTTTCCTTTGTACTTTCTTCATTCTAGACAAACACTAATAGTAATATAGTTAGAGCCACATATGCAATTTAAAATTTTCTAGCAGTCACAAAGGCATGACTCATTGGGGATCATCTTAGAATTCTGACTACCACACACATTATAAAAGGTTTTCAAAAAATGAAATTAATTTTAATAATATGTGTTATTTAATCCAAGATAATCAATATATTATCATTTCAACATATATTCAAAGTAAAAATTATTAAGAAGATATTTAAAATTCTTTTTTTATTGTGTTGGCTTTGAAATCCAGTATTTTATATTTACAACACATCTCAATTCGCACTAGCCACATTCAAGGGTTCACTAGCCTCATGTGGCTAATGGCTACCTAGACAGCACACTTCTAGAGGTTTGAAAGTCTCCATCAAAAGTATATTCTAGGATGTCAGCAAAAATGATGAAGTAAGGACCTCCAAAAATTCTCTCCTCCATAAAAGCAACAAGAACACTGGCAAAAATGTTAGAATCGACATTTTCAGAACTCTGGAAATTAACCAAAAGCTTGCAGCAATCTGGAAGCATTTATTCAAGCAAAATAGCTGAATCCTGGTAAGAACAATGAGCTTTGTGTCATTTTCTCTTGCTGTATTCCATTACTCCCTCTCCAGCACCACAGCAGCCCAGCAGCCTCTGGAGGGGGCAGAATGGGGTTGGAGCTCCTTCAAAGCCCCATCCTTAGAGAACTGTCACAATTTGACCTGGCTGATGGTTCTTTGGAAGACCCCCCTTGCAATGCTGTCTTTATTTTATCCCACTCAGAGCTCATCTAGTGCAAGCAGCCTTTTCCCCAGGGGTGTGTGTTGAAAATGTCAGAGGCAATTATTGAACATCATGGCAGCCTGAGATAGTGGAATAAGAGTTGGGACAAACAATAGGCTAACCAAAAAGCTTAAAAGGAAAATCTGGGGAATGGATACCCATAAGGGACTTTGGAAATCGCCACCATATTCCTGGGAGTCTAGAAGGTCATGCAAATATGTAGGGTTGTGTGCATGCCTGGGGCTGTGTGTGTGTGTGTGTGTGTGTGTGTGTGTGTTAGGAAAGACCTGAGGAGGTCCTAGTTCTCACCCGTGCTTAAGATGGAGTTGTAAAGTGCTTGACTGAATGTTGATGGTGTCCCCCAAGACACCCACAGAACTTCTTGGCAAAAACTGGGAGCTTTGTTGATTCCAATCATCTAAGGAAGTGTCTGTTGAAACATTAACTGATCACTAATCAGAGACTTCAGTGTTCTCATACAACAAACAATATACACTTTACAGAATTACTTCAGAAAATTCAACAAACAAACAAACATACAACAAACAACAACAACAAAACCTGGGATGGAATCTGATTCCCAGAGTTGCTACATTATATTATTTTAAATGTCCGGTCTTCAACAAAAAATTATGAGACATACAAAGAAGCAAGGAAGTATGTCCCACACGCAGGAAAGAAAAGCAGTCAATAAAAACAGTCTCTGAGGAAACACAGACATTGGGTTTACTATGCAAAGTAAATCAGCTATATTAAATATGTTTTTAAAAACTGAAGGAAACCATGACTAAAGAACTAAAGGGAAAAAAGTCCTGTATATAGAAAATCCTAAAGAATCCACAAAAAATACAAGATCAGTATACAAAAATCAATTGTATTTCTGTACAATAGCAATGAACATTCCAAAAATGAAATTAAGAAAACAATTTCAATTACAATAGCATCCATAAAATACTTAAAAATAGATTTAACAAAAGAAGTACCAACCTTATACACTGAAAACTACAAAACATTGGTGAAAGAAACTGAGGAAGACCCATATAAATAGAAAGACACCTATGTTTATGGATTGGAAGATGGTAATACTTCCCAAATAGATTTTCACGTTCAATACAATCTCTATCACAATTCCAGATGCTGCTTTTTGAAGAAATTGACAAGATGATCCTAAAATTCATATGAAAATGCAAGGGATCCATAATAGCCAAAATAATCTTGAGAAAGAAGAAAAAAGTTGGAGAACTCACATTTTCCAATTTCAAAACTTAAGCTGCAGTGGTCAAGATTGTGTGGTACTGGCATTAAGGATAGACACATAGACAATGGAAAAGAATTGAGAGTCCAGAAATAAACCCATACATTTGTGGTCGATTGATTTTCAACAACACTGCAGAGACAATTCACTGGGGGAATATAATCTTTTCAACAAATGGTGCTGGGACAACTGGGTATCCACATGTATAAAAGAATAAAATTGTACCTCTTACATCACACCATCTTCAAAATTTAACTCAAGATGGATCAAAGACTTAAGTGTGAGAGCTAAAACTATAGAACTCTTAGAAAAAAACATAGGTGTAAATCTTCATGACTTGGAATAGGCAACTTTTTCTTAGATATGACACCAAAACCACAAGCAATTAAAGGAAAAATAGATAAGTTGGATTTCATCAAAAATTTAAAAATCTGTGCTTCAAAGTACACTATCAAGAAAGTGAAAAGACAAGCCACAATATGGGAGAAAATATTTGCAAATCATGTACTTGATAAAGGTCTAGCACCCAGAATATAAAATGACTATTACAATTCAACAATAAAAAGGCAAATAGCCCAATTTAAAAATGCGAAAGGAATTGAGTAGACATTTCTCCAGTGAAGATGTACAAATGGCTAATAAGCACATGAAAATATGCTCAATATCTTTAATCATTAGGGAAATGCAAATAAAAACCACAAAGAGATACCACTTCATACCCATTAGGATGGCTATAATCAAAGACAGACAATAACAAGTGTTGACAGGGATGTGGAGAAACTGAACTCCTCATACATTACTGATAGGAATATAAAATCTGGCAGTTGCTCTGGAAGAGTTTAACATTTCCCCGAAGAGTTAAACATAGTTTCCATATGACCCAGAAATTCCTCTCTCAGATACATAATCAAGAGAAATGACAACACATGTTCACACAAAACCTTGTACATGAACTTCATAGCAACATTATTCATAGTATCCAGAAAGTGAAAACAACCCAAATGCCCATCAACAGATGAACAAACAAAATGTGTTATATCCATATAATGGAATATTATTCAGCTATTAAAAAGAATGAAGTACTGATTCATGATACAACATGGATGAATCTTAAAAACATCACGCTAAATGAAAGAAATCAGACATCAAAGAACACAAGTTGTATGATTCCATTAATATAAAACGTCCAGAATAAGCAAATCCATACAGACAAAAAGTAGATTTGTGGTTGCCAAGGGTGGGGGGGAGGGAAAATGGGACATGATTGCTAATGGGTATGGAGTTTCCTTTCAGTGGTGATTAAAATACAATAATGGTAATGGGTGCACAACTTTGTGAGTATACTAAAATATACTAAATTGTACACTTTAAAAAGATGAATTTTATGGTACATAAATTATATCTCAATTTAAAAAAATTTTAAAAGGAATTTAAAAAAAGAGATTGGAGAAAATTCTTTACTATTAGATACTCTTAAATTTTTAACAAACCTATTTTAACGTACATTTATCTATCAGCATCAAGAATGAAATAGCCTTTATAAATCACCTTCAAAAAAAAAAAAATTAAAAATAAATAAATAAATAAATCACCTTCCTTTCTATTATCTCCACAATCTGAGAATTAAACATATTCTTACTCTCCCTACTCACCTCTCTACAACCTACAATTTTTTGTTAATAATGATAGTGGAAATAATAATATACTTATTACTTGTTGAGTGCTAACTGCCAAGTACCTTGTTTGTTTTATACACATTGTCTCATTTTTCCCTAGCTCTTAACTACCACCTCAAACTACTCCTCAGACTTTAGGGATTTTTGAAAAACACTGTCTTCTATTTTGAGCCCCCATCAAACGATTTAAAATTAAGTCATGTAACAACACTACTGATGATTTTTTCTATTGATTTCTTAAAGCCACTTTCCTTCTGTGGCTTCTTTGACACCACAGAATCCCAGGGTTCTCTCACTTCTAGGAGGCTTCTTCTCATTCTCTTTTGCTTGATTCTCCTCTTCTTCCTAACTTCTAAATATTGCAGTGCCACAAGACTGAGTCTTGAGACCTCTCCTGTCTTCATTTACCTCACACTTTAGGTGATCTCACCCAGTCCCATGGCTTTAAACACCATCTTTCACAGATAATTCTCAAGTTTGTGTCTCCAATCCTGACCTTTTTCCTAAACTCCACCTGCCAATTTGACATCTCCACTTGGATGTTCAAAAAGCATCTCAAACTTAGCATGTCCAAAACCATACCCAGACTTGGTCTTCCTCTGATAGTCTCCATCTCTGTGAATGGCACCGTATTAATCCAGTTACTCAGGTCAAAAACTTAAGAATCAAACTTGAATTCTGTCTTTCTCTCATACTCTACAAATTCAATCCAATAGTAAATTCTGTTTTTTCTATCTTCAATGTAAATCTCCACTTCCTCTACTAATATCATCCTGGTCCAAAACAATGTCACATATCTCCTGGATTATCACAATAGACTCTTATCTATCTTGATTCGTTTCCTCTTGCCTCCCTACACTCTTGTCCCCAAACCCAAGACAGAGTGATCCTTTCTATTGTTTCCCATCACACTAAAGTATAATCCAAAGTCCTTCCTATGGTCTGAAGACCTTAGGTGATCTGCTTTCTTAATACCTCTCTCCTTCCCCTCCCACTGTTCTCCTTGACTTCACTTGACCCCAGCCACACTCACCTCCTTATTGTTTCTTCAGTTTTCTGAGACCACCTGTGCCTTTATGACGCTTGGAACACTTGCCCCCCATAGCCTCATTGTAGCCTCCCTCACCTCATTTGGGTCTTTGCTTCAGTGTCAACTCAGAGAAGCCCTCTCTGACCAACTCCCCATCTATAATAGCAGCTCCTCCCACTCACTCTCTTTACCCTACATTGTTTTTCTTTATAGAACATGTATGTTTGTAAGACTTTATGTCCAGAAGCATGCAGATATGATACATATTTTGTTTTATTTCCTCCTGTAACTCTATCACCTAGAGAAATCGAACAAATAGTTTCCATCCATGTTCATCATCGAGTAAAGAGATGGGTAAGAGCATCGGTTGTGTAGCCAACTTCCTGGGTCCAAAGAACCAGCTCTGCCACCCTTCTGGCTGTTTAACCTTGGACAAATTATTCTTACTCCTTCATCCATGTAATGGGGAAAATAATAGTTCATACCCATAGTGGTATTGGGAAAATTAAATGAGATATTAAATGTAAAGTTGTTTAGAATAGTGGTGTTTTCATCAGTGTAAGCCTTCAATAAATGTTGACTATCATTATTATTACTATTACATACTAGACTTTTTTCTTGATTCAGATTCTTTTTTATTATTTGGGTACAGTATATTCTTAAGTAACTTTCTCAGAAAGGGTAAGGGCATGTGAATGCTCTATTTTCCTGCATTCCAAAAGTCTCTCCCTTTGATTATCATGTTTGATCTATAGTCAGTGCTCAATAAATGTTACCTATTATATTTAGTATATACAAAATCTTCCCTTTCTTGTCATCTTTATTCTTATCTGTTTTCATTGGTTTAGAGAACTTCTTCAAGTAAAACCTTCAGAAAGTACATGGGGTGGTACGTAATTTGAATCTTTGTATGTCCAAGCCCATCTTCCTTTTATTATCACACATGAATCATGGTTTGGCTCTAGAATTCCCTCAGAATTCTGTCAATGTTGTTTCACTCTCCTAGCATTTGAAAACTGCAGATGAGAATTTCAATGTCAGTCTTCAATACACAGTCTTCTATTTTTGTTTGGAAGTGTGTAGGATTCTCTCTTCACGTGACATTTCTTTTCATGTCTCTTTTGTGACAATGTGGATGAACCCGGAGGACATTATGCTAAGTGAAATGAGCCAGATACATAAAGACAAATACTGTGTGATCTCACATATATGTGGAATTTTAAAAAGTTGAACTCATAAAAACAGAGAGTAGAGTGGTGGTTGATGGGCTGGGAGGTGGGGGAAATGGGGGATGTTGGTTAAAGGGTACAAACTTTCAGTTATAAGATGACTAAGTTCTGGGGATCTAATACACAGCATGTTGACTATACTGTTAATAACAGTTAATATAGTTGACAGTATTGTATTGTATACGTGTAATTTGCTAAGAGAATAGATCTTGTGTTCTCACCAAAAACAAACAAGAAAAGGTAACTATGTGAGGTGATGGATGTGTTAATTAGGTTGATTGTGGTAATCATTTCACAATGTACACATCTACCAAATCATTACTTTATATACCTTACATATGTATAATTTTTATTTGTTTATTATACCTCAATAAAACTGGGGAAAATAAAAGATATTTCACCATGGCAGTTTTAGTTGACTGTCTTCTATTTAGTATTCCTGCCTAGTGTTTGTTGGTTTCTTTTGATGTGAAGGTCCAAGTCTTTCTTTAGCATAGGGGAATTTTCTTTTATTACTAATTGGATTATGGGTTATCTTCCAAGTGAATTATTGTCTATTGGAATTGATTTAAGTGGCTGACTCTCTTAGATCTTTCCTCATATTTCATATCTTAGTCTTAAAATGTCTATTTCTTTGGTCTTTGGTTTTTGAAAAATTTTTTATTATTCATGCATTGAATTTCATAAGTGTTCTTTTTACTATTCAGCATCCCCATTGAAGTTTTTTTGATGTACTTTTTAAAAAACTTCCAAGATATCTTTTCTATTTTTGTGGTAGCTTGATTTGTGAATGTAAAATTTGCCATAGACTGAATATTTGTGTCCCCCCAAAATTCATATGTTGCAACCTAATCCCCAATGTGATATACTGGGAGGTGGGGCCTTTGGGAGATGATTAGGTCATGATGGTGGAACCCTTGTGAATATGATTAGTGTTTTATAAAAAAGACCTTAGAGTACTTGCATGATGACTCAGCAGGAAGACAGTTTTATGAGCCAGAAAGAGTGCCCTCCTCAGACACTGACTCTCCTGGTGCCTTGATTTTGAACTTCTCAACCTCCAGTGTTATGAGAAATAAATTCCTTTTGTTATAAGCCACGTAGTCAATGGTATTTTTGTTATAGCAGCCTGAACAGACTAAGACAAGGACGAAAACAAGATGTTTTTTGGAAGTTTCTTCATGTTTTCTGTAGTATTTCCAATGACTTCATGTTTTTCCTTCTCCAATGGCTCTCCAAATGGGTTTACCTGTCCCAGTGCACTAGGCCCGTACACTGTGGAACTGTGTAGTGACTCCTGGAGTTCTCTTTCAATTTAATCCACATTGCATCATATCTGGACAATAGTCTTCAGAGTTTGTAATAAAACGTTGGGGTTTTTCTTAGTTCCAGTTAGAATTATTCTTCTCTATTTTAGTTTCATTTTGCTTATTTCCTCCTCTACAGTTTTTAAAAATGAACTGTAAAGTTAACCTTTTACTACGTAAGCTTATTCAATTCATACCTAATTTTTATGTCAATAGAGACTACAATGGAGGCTAGTGTAAAAGAGTGATGCTCCTTTATTATACAAGAGTTGACATATGAACAGTTTCTGTTGTGCTTTAATTTTTCCTATCTTAGGATGTTATTTTACTGTTTTATCAACAAAATATCTTCTTAAATTATTTTTGTGACGTTTCTGTAGTTGTGAGTTTCTATACACTATAGGATTAATCTATTATCTCTCGATCAGTAGTTTTTAAACTGAGCCCTTCTGTATAATTATCACCATCTGAGTTCTATGGGAAGTTTGACGAGTCTTTGTCATTACCTGCAGAATGTACAGTTTGATTAGAGGGCACAAAATAATAAAACAGAAAAAGCATATAATTAAGGACAAATTGAGATATAAAGATAAAAATATATAGATATCTGGAGAAGAAAGAAATTAGTGCAGAATGAGATAATCATCAAACTCCACATGACGACCAAGAATCTTGCATGGAATCTTAATGGATGAGTGTCATTTGAAATGGAGAGAAGTGAAGTCTGACTTTTCAGATGAGAGAAACAACAATGGAAATGGTGTTTGTGAGACAGTAAAGATCCAGGCCTGATTATATTTAAAGTAGACCAGAGTCAGAAATTAAAAGAGAGACATCACTACAGATCCTATAGGCATCAAAAAAAAAAAAAATCCAAATATCAAAATAGATTCAGGAAAACATTACCTGAATAACTGTTAGAGAAACTGAATCTGTTGTTTAAAACTTTTTCCCACAGTCAAACTCTGTTCCCCAAAGTCTTCAATGGTGAATTTAAACAAACATTTAGAGAAGAAATAACATCAGTCTTATACCTATGGTCCCAGAAAATAGAAAAGGAGGAATTTTCCAAAACTTGTTATATGAGGAAAGCATAACCTTGATGTCAAAACTTGACAAGGACATTACAAGAAAGGAAAATTCAAGTCAATCATACTCTAGAACTCACAAGCAAAAATCCCAAACACTGACCAACCAAATCCAGCATTATGAAAAGATAATATCATGATTAAATTAAATTTGTTCTGAGAATAACATTAGAAAATAATCAATGTAATTTGCCACATTAACAATAAACTATGACTATCCCAGAGATTTGGAAAAATATTTTGATAAAATTTATCATCCATAAAAATTTTTTTTTAGAAAATTGTGAATGGAAGAGAACTTAATGTGGTAAAAGGTATCTAGAAAAAAAAACTATAGCAATAGCAAACATCATACTTATTGGATGAAATGTTGCAAGGTTACCCTTCGAAAATGGGAATAAGACACAAATGTCCACTCTTATTCCTGTTCAACGTTGTGCTGGAACTCCTAGCCAATGTAGAAAAACAAGATAAGGAAATTAAAGATATACGAATTAGAAAGGAAAATATAAAACTCTCATTATTCATAAACAATATCATAGTATGTGTCAAAAAGAACCTACAGGTATTGAAATGCAAAGGGCCAAGAACTGCAAAGCACTCTTAAGAAGAGTAATAAGGCAGAAGGATTTGCTCTACTGGATATCAAGTTATAAAATCACACTAATTAAAATAATGTGTATTAGTGGATAGATAGACAGATGTTTCAATGGTATAAAATAGAGAAATCTAGAAACAGACTCATGCATATTTGGACCCTGGGTATTTGACACAGCTCTCTTCAATAAATGATACAGGACAATGGATATCTACATGGAAAAAAAAAAAAAAGAAACTCAACCTATATCTCACACCATACATAAAATTCAATTTCAGATGGATTCTAGATCTACATGTGAAAGGTAAAACCAACCTTCTACCTTTGATAATATAGTATACTCTTTTCCTACTTTGATAATAAGTATACTGTTTTCCTACTCTGGGGTAGAAAAAGCCTTCTTAAACAGGACACATAATGCATTAACTGTTAAAATAAAGATTAATAAATAGTACTTTATTAAAATTAAGAATTTTTGTTCAACAAAAGATACCATTAACATAGTGAAAGGGCAACAACTATTCAGAAGTTTTTAAAAAAGCAACTCTTACAAACCAATAAGAAAAAGACACTAGAAGAAAAAAAGGCAAGCAACTTGAATGGGCAACTCACAAAAAATGTTATCCAAGTGGCCAATATACCTATAAATCAGAAAAGTGCAAATCAAAACCACAGTGAGAATCAACAGATTCATCAGAATCACTACAATTAAAAAGACTGATAATACTAAGTGTTGATGAGGATATAAAGCAAAAAGAACTCTCATACACAGCTAGTTAGAGAATAAATGTTGCAACCACTTTGAAAAACAGTTTAGCATTACCTATTAACTTTGAAAACACACACACAGTATGCTCCTACAATTCCACTCCTATATCTATGCCCAATAGAAATGCATGTACATGTGTATGCACAAGAATGTCCAGTGAAAGTTCCCAGGAGCCTCAAACTTTAAACAGTCAAAATGTCCTATAACAGTAGGATGGATAAATTAATGGTAACATATTCATAAAATAAAATAAGGTAAGCAATAAAAATGAATGAACTTCAGCTGTATGGAACAACATGGATTAATCTTGTAAACATAACTTTGAAGGAAAGAAACCAAATGCAAAAGAATGTATACTGCAAGATTCCACTTATATGAAATTCAAAAATCGAGTAAAACTAAACTATAATGTTTAGGGATATAAGCTTAGGAGGTAAAAAAAAATTTTTTAAATTCGAAGTGACTTCCATAAAAATCAGGATAATGGCTACTTTTATCAGAGAAGAATGATGATTGGGATATTGAGGAGACTTCAAGGCTGCTGGTAATATTCTATTTTTTGAACTGGTTATATAGATGTTCACTCAAACGATTAAACTATACATTTTTGTTTTCTCTCTTTTCTGTATTTGGGTTCTCTCTCTCTCCTCTCTCTCTGTTTCTCTCTCTCTTACACACACACACACACACACACACACACACACTCTCACACACACAATTACAAAAAGAAAAAAGAATGATTAAATACATTAAGATACATGTAAATTATGGTGTGCTGAGATGCTGAGTAGCAGTTTAACAAAATAAGGTAGATTTATACATAGCGACATTGGAGAGTTTTTGAAGACATATTATTACCATTATTAAATTGCAGAATGATGCACACAATGTGATACATTTATATCAAAACAAACAATACTAGATATTTTTTATATACCTTCATACATGCACTTCTATAGTACATACGTACAAATATACCTACATATATTTTTCAGTACATAGAAATAATTGCAGAAGCATCTATGCAAATCTAAAAACAGTGGTTACTTCTAAGGAGAGGCCTGTGTGCATGCTGGGGGTGGGCGGGGCTGTATGTATGACTTGCATAACTAAAAATAAACAAACAAAGAAGGAAGGGAGGGAGGGAGGAAGGAAGGACCAAGCCCAGAATTTTGAGCCAAGCCACCCAAGATCACAATGGAGGTAGTCTAGAGCAGCCTCACTTAGAATATTCCCTAGATGTTTCTTCCATCCACTCTTGGGGGTGCCATTAGTCAAGAATTAGTTCATTCATTCATTCAACAAACATACGTATTATTGTGTTCCCTGAAGTAGACCTGTTTGTAATTTTCATGTTTCAGTCCAGCCATTGAATGGGCAAGTATTTGATTATATTCCAGGATATACTCTGGAATCCTTTAGTAAGTTCCTGTTTTTTGCTTTTTCATTGTAATAACTACAAAATGATGGCCATTGAGATAGGCAAAGACATAAAAAGAGTGTTGCAGACAGCATTCAATTAACCCTAATTTTACAGATAAGAGATTAGCTGCAATCTGCTGTCTGTGTGTGGGTTTGAGCCTGCATGTATTTATAGGGTGTGTCTACTCAAATCAGGTGATAGAAAGTTGAAAGAGGCTTCAATTAAAATAGTTTAAAGGAGAAACTTGGAAGCCACCCAGAAAACACATGATGCAGTGTTATGAAATGAAATTCCAGGTGAAGAGTGTAGGCACAGAGATTCCTCTTGACACAGGAGATAGATTCCAACTCTAGTTTCCCAACCCCAGTATTCACAGCTGCCCAGGCAGGATCATTCTGGAAGTACCATGCACCCATATCCACTTCCAGTCTTCACTTCTCTATCAAGAACTTGAATCTGTAACTACTTCAGGATGCTGAATCTCTCACAGCTAGACCAAGTTGGCCCAAGATAGCAAATATCCTCCTCTTGGTTGTTGGGTAAGTAACTTTGAAACCCCAGGAAAATGTGGAGATCAGAACAGAAAATGAGCTAAATCAAGACCACAGTATTGCTATATTTTATCGATTTTAACATCTCGCAAATTGTAGTGCATTCTGCAATCAATGGTGTCATACAACTATAAATGGTGGTACTTCTTCTTTAACGATATTATAAAATAATGATGAATCTTATAATTGAAGATATCTTAGATCCCATGAAATACTGTTGACCTTGAACAACACAGGTTTGAACTGGGCTGGTCCACTTATATGCAGATTTTTTTTCAATAAATATATTGGAAAATTTTTTTGAGATTTGCAACAATTTGAAAAAACTCACAGACAAATTGCGTAGCCTAGAAATAGAAAAAAAGAAAGAAAGAAAGAAAAAGGTAAGTCATGAATGCACAAAATATACATAGATGCTAGTCCATTTTATCATTTATTACCATAAAATAAATACAAGTCTATTAAAAAAGTTAAATTTATCAAAACATGCACACAAACACTTACAGATCATACATGGTGCCATTTACTGCCAAGAGAAATGTAAACAAATGTAAAGACACATTAAAGATGTATTAAATCATTACTGCATAAAGTTAACTGTAGTACATACTGCGCTACTGTAACAATTTGTAGCCACCTTCCGTTGTTTGGCAGTGTTTCAAGTGTTGTGATATCCACTTAAAATGCAGTGTGATGCTCATCATTTCCGAGTGAGCAGTTCCTCTCTCCAGTAAATTGTGTTTCAAAGTAAAAAGTGACCTCTCACGGTTCTTGCTTACTTTTCATTGTGTTTAGTGCAATACCATAAACCTTGAATAATACCCTGGGACCCATACGAAGTGCCACTAGTGATGCTGGAAGTTCTCCCAAGAAGCAGAAAAAAGCCATGACATTAACAAGAAAAAGTTGAATTGCTTGACATGTGCCAAAGAGGAGGCAGTTGCCCACCATTTCAAGATAAATGAATCCAATGTAAGGACCATTGTAAAAAAAGAAAAAGAAATTCATGTAGGCATTGCTGCAGCTACTCCAATAGGTGTGAAAACCTTGAGCTTCTGTGAAGTACCTTTTTATCTCGTACTGAAAATGCAGCTATTGTGTGGGGGCAGGATTGCTATAAGAAAGGCATGCCTACAGACTCTAATGTGATTTGAGGAAAAGCATAGTCATTACATGACAACTTAAAGCAAAAGGAAAGTGAAAGATCTAAAACAGGAGAATTTAATGCCAGCAAAGGATGGTTTGATAATTTTAGAAAGAGATTTGGCTCAAAAAAGTTCAAGATAGCAGGAGAAGCAGCTTCTGCTGACCAAGAGGCAGATGAGTTCCCAGTTGCCATTAAGAAAATCATTGAGCAGAAAGAAACTTGCCGGAACAGGTTTTAAAAATGCAGGTGAAAGTGCCCCATTCTGGAAAAAAAAAAAAAAAAGCCACAAAGGACATTTATTAGTAAGGAAGAGAAGTGAGCACCAAGATCTAAGGCAGGAAGTGACAGGCTAGCTCTACTGTTCTGTGCAAATGCAGCTGGGTTTATGATCAGGACTGCTGGTTGTACAAGAAGGCTTGAACAACAACAACCCTTTTTCTGGATTGGTTCATCGATGCATTATCCCTAAAGTCAGGAAGTACCTTGCCAGTAAGGGACTGCCTTTTAAAATTCTTTTGTTATTGAACAATGCTCCCAGCCACCCAGAACCCCATGAGTTCAACACCGAAGGCACTGAAGTGGTCTACTTGCCCCCAAACACAATATTTCTAATTCAGCCTCTAGATCATAAGAACCTTTAAGGATCATTATACCTGGTACTCTATGGAAAAGATTGTCAATGCTATGAAAGAGAACCCCGATAGAGAGAACATCATGAAGGGCACCTGGAAGGATTACATCATTGAAGATGCCATTGTTTTTGTAGAAAAGCTGTGACAGCCATCAAGCCTGAAACAATGAATTCCTGCTGGAGAACACTGTGTCCAGATGTTGCACATGACTTCACAAGATTTACAACGGAGCCAATCAAGGAAATCATGAAAAAGATTGTGGACATGGAAAAAAAAATGTGAGGGTAAAGGGTTTCAAGATATGGGTCTTGGAGAAGTTCAAGAGCTAATAGACACCACACCAGAGTAATTAACAGAAGATGACTTGATCGAGATGAGCGCTTCCAAACCAGTGCCAGATGATGAGGAAGAAGACGTAGAAAAGACAGTGCCAGAAAACAAATTGACATCAGACAATCTGGCAGAAGAGTTCTGATTATTCAAGACTGCTTTTGACCTCTTTAACAACATGGACCCTTTTATGATATGGACACTGAAACTAAAGCAAACAGTGGAAGAAGGATTGGTACCATGTAGAAATACTTTTAGAGAAATGAAAAAGCAAAGGAGTCAGACAGAAGTTATGATATATTTTTGTAAAGTTACACAAAGTGTGCCTCCTCCTCCTGCCTCCCCTTCCCCCTCCTCCACCTCTTCCACCTCTGCCATCCTGAGACAGCAGGACCAACCCTCCTCTTCCTCCTACTCCTCTGCCTATTCAACATGAAGACGATGAGGATGAAAACTTTTATGACGATCCACTTCCACTTATGAATAGTAAATAATCATCATGCCATACAGTTCATAAACATATCTTTTGTGTATGTGTGAGTGTCTTTGTGTAAAAATCTGATAACTGTACATCAAGAACTGTGTGAGACGTTTTTGTGCCATCATCATGGAAGTATTTATCATGTAGAACATCGTGGGCAAGACTTGAAGTGGATAGCGTATCCTTACATCAGCATAAGGTAAGTGATAGTGAATGTAAAATTAATAATACGTTAGTTTTCTTACTGCCTTACAACTTTGCTTCCAAAGAATTACATTACCATATAGTAGGCCTCTCTCCCTTGTAATTGGAGAAAGTGCATATCAGCCTATCATCACAGGAAAGTGTTTTTTAAAATGTAACAATGTTTCTAATACTGTATTATGAACATGGTTATAATACTGTATACCATAGACATTTTATAACAATTCTTGCATTAGTGTATAAGATAGGCTATCATGAGGCAATCTCATATCGATTACACTAGGCTATAATAAGGCAATCATATTGCTGCATCTTTGTTATCAATGCATGAATCGTTATACCTGTAAATAAATATGAATTTTTGTTTCACATTATCTTTTCATTTTTGATATCTAGTTTTAGTAATACATATAACATCTACAGTGTTTTGTATCATTGAAGACACTACTGATGACAAACAATTCATTTTGTAAACAGATGACGTAAATTTATGGTATCATAAATGCAATACTGTAAATGTATTTTCTTTTCCTTACGATTTTCTTAATAAAATTTTCTTTTCTCTAGGTTACTTTATTGTAATAATATGGTATATAGTACATATAACATACAAAATATGTGTATCAACTATTTTTTATGTTATCAGTAAGGCTTCTAGTCGATAGTAGGCTATTGGTAGTTAAGTCTTGGGGGAGTCAAGTTATACATGATTTTTCAACTACAAGAGGGATCAGTGCCCCTAACCCCTGTATTGTTCAAGGGTCAACTATATAGCATTCCTTTTGCAGTAAGGTTAGAAATAAGTTTTTAATCATCATAATCTGTGTGTTATTTAAAGAACCTTGAAACATTGAAGAAAATCTAACATATTAGAAAACCTGGCATATTAGACTTGTGATTTTAATTTGAAATGTTTAAGAGTATATAGTTAATTAAGCTTAGGGACAGTCTTTGGAAGTTGTATCATCGGGGTACAATCTAACCCAAAATTACAATGGCTCAAAAATGATAGGAGTTTACTTCATGCTCCTGTAACAGTCAAGTGGTGAGTCGTCCAGAGCTGTGGGCCAAGCAGCTTTGCTATGTGAGGTCTTCTAGGGAATTGGCTCCTTCTCTACTTTGGCTCTGCCATGGCCTAAGGTGTTATCTTCATCAGCCTGGATGATGTTGGCACACCACCAAATCCAAGGGAAGTAGGAAAGAAGAGAGTCCAGAGTAAGTGTCTTAAAGAAGCACACACATCATATCTGCTTATATCTTATTGGCCCAGCTTAGTCACATGGCCACAACTAGCTGTAAAATGTAGCCTACTGTTGGGTGGACATGTGTCCAGCTAAAACTCAGGGGTTTTAGCTAAAGGGAAAAAATGGGAGAATTAACACTGGAAAATATTTGGCAGTCATCCACCTTGAGTCTTAAGAAACTTCATTCACTAGATTTATTAAATTTCAGTTATTGCTTAAAGGCTTAGAAAGATTTCACTTGTCAGTTTTATAAGTTTGCCATGGCAGGCGTGTGAAGTGTTTTAGAGAAACAGATATATTTTAATTTTAAATGCACTTAAAATGTTTCAAGAAACTAAATAATAAGTTTATAAATAGGGTTAATTATTTAGGAAGACTTACTATGTTAAACTTAAGAGTCAATTCAACATTAATCAGAGAAAATGAAAGCAATTAATATTATTGTTATATAAAAACTACTGCACATAATTAAGAATAAGATTGTGAGTTAAACATAAAGGGTTACAAAAACCCTAGGTTTTAAAATGTTAAAACTTTCCAGATTGACTTCTTATACTTAGTAACATGCATTTAAGTTTCCTCTGTGTCTTTTCATTGCTTGGTAGCCCATTTATTTTTTATTGCTGAATAATATCAAATTGTTTGGATGTACCGTAGTTTTGTCAACTAAATAAACTTAGGAGGCAATAATCAAGCAAAAGGCGTTTATTTGGGATTGAAGAATTGCAATTCGGGACACACAAATTCAGGTAGCAACCCAAACAGTGTCCCACTACGGAATAAAAGTCCGGGACTTTTAAAGGCAAAGAAGAAAGGTTTGGATTACGAAGAATTTTAATTGGAGTTGCAGGCAGAAGCTAGTCTTGGCTAAACAAAATTGACTGCTAAGTCTATCGCTAGAGAGAAGAAAAAGTTCATTACTGTGACAAGTTGCAGGTGCTCTTGCAGAGTGCTTTGAATATTTAGTGTCAGCCTAGTTCGAAAGTTCATGGCTCCACCTGGGGAGGATGTGTATGTTTGCTCTTCTTAATGTTCTCTCTGCCCCATTTTAAAACCCTTTGACATAAGCGACTCCATTTTATTCCACATTTCATAGTTTCTTCATTCGTTCACCTGCTGAAGGATACCTTAGTTGCTCCAAGTTTTGGCAATTATGAATAAAGCTGCTATAAACATCCATGTGCAGGTTTTTGTGTGGACATAAGTTTTTAACTCCTTTGGGTAAATACCAAGGAGTATGACTACTGGATCGTATGTTAAGAGTATGTTTAGTTTTGTAAGAAATCACCAGACTGTCTTCCATACTGGCTGTACCATTTTGTGTTCCCACCAGTAATGATAGTTCCTGTGGCTCCATATCCTCACCAAAATTTGGTGTTGTCAGTGTTCTGGATTTTGACCATTCTAATATGTGTGTTGTGATATCTTACTATTGTTTTAATTTGCATTTTCCTGATGACCTATGATGTGGAGCATGTTTTCATATGCTTATTTGCCATGTGTATATCTTCTTTGGTGGGGTGTCTGTTAAGGTCTTTGGCCTATTTTACCATTGAGTTGTTCTTTCTTTCATAGATTATGCCTTTAGTATTGTATTTAAAGAGGCTACGTACTATATTATTTCAATTACATGACGTTCTGGAAAAGGTAAAATTATGGGGACAGTAAAAAGATCAATGATTGTCAGGGGTTAGTGGGGAGGAAAGGATGAATAGGTGGAGCATAGAGGGTTTTTAGAGAACTGAAAATAATCTGTACTATGCTACAACAGTGAAAACATGTCATTATACATTTGTCCAAACCCATAGAATGTACAATACCAGGAGTGAACTCTAATGTACACTATGGACTTTGGGTGATGATGTGTCATTGTAGGTTCATCAATTGTAACAAATGTACTACTCTGCTGGGGGATGTTGGCTGTGGTGGAGGCTGTGTATGTGTGGGGGCAGGGAGTGCATGAGAAATCTCTGTACCTTCTGTTCAATTTTCCTGTGAATCTAAAATAGCTCTAAAGAAACAATCTTTAAAAAAATATTACTGGTGAAGTCATCTGGCCCTGAACTTTTGTTGTTTGGAGTTTTAAAAATCACTGATTCAATTTCATTACTGGTAATTAGTCTGTTCATATTTTCTATTTCTTCCTGGTTCAGTCCTGGGAGATTGTACATTTCTAGGAATTTGTCCATTTCTTCTAGGATGTCCATTTTTATTGACATATAATTGTTTGTAGTAATCTCTTGATCCTTTGTGTCAGTTGTAACTTCTCTTTTTTCATTTTATTGATTTGGGCCCTCTCTTTTTTTCTTGAAGAGTCTGGCTAAAGGTTTATCAATTTTGTTTATCTTTTTGAAGAACTGGCTCTTAGTTTCATTGATCTTTTCTATTGTTTTTTAGTCTCTATTTTATTTATTTCTGCTCTGATCTTTATGATTTCTTTCCTTCTACTAACTTTGTTTTTTGTTTGTTCTTTTTTTTTCTAGTTCCTTTAAGTGTAAGGTTAAGTTATTTATTTGGGATTTTTATTGTTTTCTGAGGTAGGCTTGTATTGCTACAAACTTCCCTCTTAGAACTGCTTTTACTGTGTCCCCTAGATTTTGGATCATTGTGTTTTTATTTTCATTTCTCTCCAGGTATTTTCAAGTTTTTTCTTTGATTTCTTCAGTGAACCATTGCTTGTTTAGTAACATATTGTTTAGCCTCCAGTTGTTTGTGTTTTGCAGTTTTTTCTTATAGTTGATTTCTAGTCTCACAGTGTTGTGCTTGGAAAAGATGCTTGATATGATATCAATTTTCTTAAAAATTACTGAGACTTGTTTTGTGGCCTAGCATGTGATCTATCCTGGAGAATATTCCATGAGCATGTGAAAAGAATGTGTATTCTGCTGCCCTTGGATGGAATGTTCTATATATCTTTATTAAGTCTATTTGATCTAATATGTTGTTTAAAGCCAGTGTTTCCTTATTGATTTTTCTGCCTGGATGATCTGTCCATTGATGTAAGTAGGGTGTTAAAGTACTGTACTATTACTATGTTACTGTCATTTCCTCACTTTACGTTTGTTAATATTTGCTTTATGATTTTAAGTGCTCCTATGTTAGGTGCATATATATTTACAACTGTTATATCTTTTTCTTGGATTGATCCCTTGATGATTATGTAATGTCTTTCTTTGTCTCTTGTAACAGTCTTTGTTTTAAAATGTATTTTTTTTTTGGCTGCACTGTGAGGCATGCAGGACTTTAGTTCCCTGACCAGGGATTGAACCCGCATCCCCTGCAGTGGAAGTTCAGAGTCTTAACCACTTGACTGCCAGGGAAGTCCCTAAAGTGTATTTTGTTTGATACAAGTATTGCTACTCCAGCTTTCTTTTAACTTCCATTTGTATAGAACACCTTTTCCATCTTCTCACCTTCAGCCTGTGTCTATTTTTAGATCTGAAGTGAGTTTCTAGTAGGGAACACATATATGGATCTTATTTTTCTATCCATTCAGCCACTCTATGTCTTTTGATTGGAGCATTTGACATTTAAATTAATTATTGATAGGCATGTACCTATTGCCATTTTGTTAAATGTTTTAGGGCTGTTTTTTGTTTCTTTCTTCTTCTTTTGCACTCTTCCCTGTGATTTATGATTACCTTTAGTGTTATGCTTGGATTCCTCTTTTTTGTGTGTGTATCTATTATAGAGTTTGGGTTTGTGGTTACCATGAGGTTTATATATGTAAAACTTTAAGTAATCATATATATGATTATTATATGACTATAATATGATCTCTTAAGTTCGAATGCATTTTAACAACCCTGCATTCCACCAAACATTTAGAGAAGTGTTAACACCTATCCTTCCAAAACTATTCCAAAAAATTGCAGAGGAAGGAATGCTTTCAAACTCATTCTACAAGGCCACCATCACCCTGATACCAAAATCAGACAAAGACATCACCAAAAAAAAAATTACAAGCCAATATTAGTGATGAAAATATATGCAAAAATTCTCAATGAAATATTAGCAAACTGAATTCAACAATACATTAAAAGGATCATGCACAATGATCAAGTGGAATTTATCTCAGGGATGCAAATATGGTTCAATGCCCACAAATCAATCAACATGATACACTACATTAACAAATTGAAGAATAAAATCATATGATCATCTCAATAGACAGAGAAAAAGCTTTTGATCAAATTCAACACCCATTTATGATAAAAACTCCAGAAAATGGGCATAGAGGGAACCTACCTCAACATAATAAAGGCCATATATGACAAACCCACAGCAAACATCATACTCAGTGGTGAAAAACTGAAAGCATTTCCACTAAGATCAGGAACAATACAAGGATGTCCACTCTCACCACTATTATTCAACATAGTTTTTGAAGTCCTAGCCACAGCAATCAGAGAAAAAAAAGAAATAAAAAAATACAAATTGGAAAAGAAGAAGTAAAATTGTCACTGTTTGCCAGTGACATGATACTATACATAGAAAATCCTAAAGATGCCACTAGAAAACTACTAGAACTAATCAGTGAATTTGGTAAGGTTGCAGGATACAAAATCAATGCACAGAAATCTCTGGCAGTCCTATACACCAACAACAAAAAATCAGAAAGAGAAATTAAGGAAACACTCCCATTTACCATTGCAACAAAAAGAGTAAAATACCTAGGAATAAACCTGCCTAAGGAGGTGAAAGACTTGTACTCAGAAAACTATAAAACACTGATGAAAGAAATCAGAGATGACATAAACAGATGGAGGAATATACCACGTTCTTGGATTAGAAGAATCAATATTGTGAAAATGACTATACTACCTAAAACAATCTACAGACTCAGTGCAATCCCTATCAAACTACCAATGGCATTCTTCACAGAATTAGAACAAAAAACTTTGCAATTCGTATGGAAACACAAAAGACCCCAAATAGCCAAAGCAATCTTGAGAAAGAAAAATGGAGCTGGAGGAATCAGGCTCTCTGTCTTCAGACTATACTACAAAGCTACAGTAATCAAGACAGTATGGTACTGGTACAAAAACAGAAATATAGATCAATGGTACAAGATAGAATTCCCAGAGATAAACCCACACACATATGGGCACCTTATTTATGACAAAGGAGGCAAGAACATACAATGGAGAAAAGAAAGCCTCTTCAATAGGTGGTGCTGGGAAAACTGGACAGCCACATGTAAAAGAATGAAATTAGAACACTCCGTAACACCATACACAAAAATAAACTCCAAATGGATTAAAGACTTAAATATAAGACCAGACACTATAAAACTCTTAGAGGAAAACATAGGAAAAACACTCTTTGACATAAACCACAGCCAGATCTTTTTTGACCTACCTCCTAGAGTAACGAAAATAAAAACAAAAATAAACAAATGGACTCAATAAACTTAAAAGCTTTGCATAGCAAAGGAAACCATAAACAAGACAAAAAGACAACCCTCAGAATGGGAGAAAATATTTTCAAATGAAACAGCAGACAAAGGATTAATCTCCAAAATTTACAAACGACTCATGGAGCTCAATAGCAAAAAAACCAACAAGCCAGTTAAAAAATGGGCAGAAGATCTAAATAGACATTTCACCAAGGAAGACATACAGATGGCCAAGAGGCATATGAAAAGATGCTCAACATCACTAATTATTAGAGAAATGCAAATCAAAACTACAATGAGGTATCACCTCACACCAGTCAGAATGACCATTGTCAAAAAATCTAGAAACAAAACCCTCTTGCACTGTTGGTGGGAATGTAAATTGATACAGCCACTATGGAGAACAGTATGGAGGTTCCTTAAAAAACTAAAAATAGAACTACCATATGACCCAGCAATCCCACAACTGAGCATATACCCTGAGAAAACCATAATTCAAAAAGAGACATGCACCACAATGTTCATTGCAGCACTATTTACAATAGCCAGGACATGGAACCAACCTAAATGTCCATCAACAAATGAATGGATAAAGAAGATGTGGCACATTTATACAATGGAATATTACTCAGCCATAAAAAGAAACGAAATTGAGTTATTTGTAGTGAGGTGGATGGACTTAGAGTCTGTCACACAGAGTGAAGTAAGTCAGAAAGAGAAAAACAAATACCGTATGCTAACGCATATATATGGAATCTTAAAAAAAAAAATAATGGTACTGATGAACCCAGTTTCAGGGCAGGAATAAAGAGATAGACATAGAAAATAGAATTGAGGATATGGGATGGGAGAGCAAAGCTGGGATGAAATGAGAGTAGCATTGACATATATACAGTACGGAATGTAAAATAGTTGGCTGGTGGGAAGAAGCAGCATAGCACAGGGAGATTGGCTTGGTGCTTTGCGATGACCTAGAGGGGTGGCATAGGGAGGATGGGAGGGAGGCTCAAGAGGGAGGGGTTATGGGGATGTGTGTATGCATATGGCTGATTCTCTTTGTTGTTCAACAGAAACTAACACAGTATTGTGAAGCAATTATATTCTAATAAAGACCTATTAAAAATTTTAAAAAAAGATATATGCACCCCTATGTTCATTATAGCATTGTTTATAGCCAAGATATGGAAGCAAGCAAGTGCCCACCAATAGATGAATAGATAAAGAAGATACGGTGTGTGTGTGTGTATATATATATATATATATATATATATATATATATATATATATATATACACTATATATATAGTGAAATATTACTCAGCCATAAAAAGAATGAAATCTTGCCTTTTGTGACAACATGGATGGACCTAGAGGGTATTATGCTAAGTGAAATAAATCAGGCAGAGAAAGACAAATGCAGCATGGTTTCACTTATATGTGGAATCTAAAAAAACAAAGCAAATGAACAGACATAACAAAACAGAAACAGAGTTATGGAGAACAAACAGGTCGTTGCCAGAGGGGAGGGGGTGAGGGAGGAAAGAAATAGGTGAGAGGTACAAACTTCCAGTTGCAAAATAAATGAGTCACAGGTATAAAATGTACAGTGTGGAGAATAAAGTCAATAATTATGTAATATCTTTGTATGGTGATAGATCATAACTAGACTTATGATGATCATTTTGAAATAGGTAGAAATATCAAATCACTGTGTTGTGTAACAGGAAATAACATAGTTTTGTAGGTCAATTATACCTCACAAACAAACAAACTCGTAGACAAAAAGACCAGACTTGTGGTTACCAGGGGTGAGTGTTGGGGGGAGTTGAACTGGATGAAGGTAGCCAAAAGGTACCAATTCCAGTTATAAGATAAATAAGTACTAGGAATGTAAGATAAATAAGTACCAAGGATGTCAAAAAACATTACAACTTTAACAACTTGAATATTAACTAAAACAAGTAGCTATAGGTGATCCTCTGCACATAAAAGCCTTCTTCAGATATTAAAAATCTCAAGTGCCATGTTTATGACCCTTTGGATGGGTTTTGTTACTTACAACCAAAAAAGTCTTGAGGAAGACTCAGTTTCTCCCCTAACCCCATTACATCATGTTTCTAGCCTGTCTCAGGGACATAGATCACACAGCTATATTTCTAAATTTTGTTCTGCTTATGGCAACCCTCCAAACACACATGGGTGGAGAAGATGCCTATTGGGGTGCCTGTCCTCTTTGCTGCATACTGTTTCTCTGCACCCATAAACCTCCAGATCTACAGGGTTCAGAGGTATCTTGCTGTTGTAATGATATGATTTGACCCACTATTTAGACTTGACTATTGGCCCAAGGTAACCACTAACCTAAGCAAGGCTAGTAAGAGTGCCAGTTGAAAGAGAGCCTCAGACTATATCTAGGTGGCTAGAAGGATCATATGTAGACCACGGAACTGGGAATAGCTATCGTCTACTTTTGGAGACTGGAGTGCAGAAAAAAAGGGTCCTTTTAGAGAGAGAAGAATTAAGCTGATGGCAGAGAAACAGAAACAAAAGATGGAGAGCATCGGGTTCTAGTTTGTTCCAGAAGCCCGGTCAGCTGCACATTGCCTTGAGGCTTGGGAGACATTTGGTACACTAATAGTAATTCATCTCTCCCTTCTGAACAAAACAGAGTCAGTTTCTATTATTTGTAACCAAAAGAATACTATCTAATATGCCTGAAAAGATATTAAACTCTTCGTATGAAGCAAACTCACGGGTTTTATTTTAAAAAGAAATAGCTGCTTGGTTGTCTCAATTAGAGGAAATTTCCAGTGTAGTTCTGACTTTTGGGTTATAAGTACTGGTCCAAGGTATGTCCCCTGTTAAGTCCACAAAATCCAATTTACCTAAAACTCAACTCAGAGTAACTCTGGCCTGATAATCACTTGCAAAATACCCAACACTGAGTATAAGAAAGTTACAATTAACCACCTGTGACTCGTGTAGCATCTCATTATACTTAGTCTATTGGACGATCTCCAAATTGCATTATATGGTCCATGGTTGAAACTATTAGTTTACCATTCTCTCCCAGCAAAAGCTACATTTCCCAGCCCTCCTTGAAGGCAAAGGAAGGCCATAAGACTAAGTTCTGACCCATAAAAAAGGAGTGGACATGATGGGGGCAACTTCCAGAACATTCCCTTAAAGGAACATCCCAAGTCTACTTTTTCCCTTCCTTCTGGAACTTGAACATAGACTGGCAGCAGGAATGGCCAGGCTAGACCACAAGACAGAAGTCATGTGCTGTAAATGGAAAGCAAAAGTCTAGAAAGAGCCTAGGTCTCCAGCCCTACTTACATTTAGACTTTTCCATGTGAGAGAAATAAGCCATCTTATTTAAGTCCCTGTTATTTTGACTTCTGTTTCAGTAGCTGAGCCAGCACCTTAACACAGTCTTTGCATGAAAAAAACAGAAATGAATGACTGTTTTCTACAGAAGGTAGTATAGCCAAAGGTAAAACTTTAAATTTGTGCAATTCACTCATTCAACAAATATTTATTGAGTCACAAAGGTCTGAATGTGAACAGCCTATCACCCTTGGAAAAAGTGTCCAGGCTGGTGAAGCAATCCAGCTCATGTGAAATGAGGAGTGCCCAAAGGAACATGGGGCATTTAGCCTAGGGAGGGAAAAGGTTAGGATAGGTTGGAGAGCTGTCATCAGATTTAGGAAGAACTCATGTGGAAGAGAGGATAGACTTGCTCCATATGACCCCAGGGGGCTGAAGTAAGACCAATAGGTTATGCAGGGAATTGAAGCCCTAAGATCCAAAGAGTTCCATGTCAGTTCTGGTTCTTGGCTTTAAGCAACAGAAGCAGACTCTAATGTCTTAGGCAGAAACAAAATTTGTTGGAATGATATTTGGGGGGGAATCACAGAATTAACCGTATATCAGAGTACTGGCCAGGAATCAAGAGTATCTGGAGGGCTGGTTAGCAGGAAGCATAGCCACAGTCATGGAGCAGACAGGGTCTAATCAGCATGATGAATGACTTCTAACTGGTCCTCACATCTCTGAGCCATTCACTCAGGAGTCAGAATCATGGGAGAGAGTCTTATGGTTGCACCTAGATCATCTTCCATTCCCTGGCTGAACACGGGGTGGACGAGGGGAAAATAAGGTCCCTGTTGACTCTGACGAGGAAGTCAGGTACTACCTCCAGGAGGAACCAAGATAGTATCAGACAACTATCCAGTGCTACTTCTAATGATTCTTTCAAAGCCCATGAATCTGTGACCCGTGTCTTGGGATTGGGAGGAACTTGTCCATTCAGGGAAGTTATCTCCTTTCTGTATTCCTCACGTATGCTCATACACTCTCTGCCGAATGATTCCAACCATGAAAGATTCACTACCTCACAAGTTCTTTTTCATGTTAGGATGAAATAAAGGCTGGGGGCTTAGACTCTGCCTGATGCTCAAGACCCTCCAACTCTGGTCCCACTTTTGTAGGGGTAAGTCCTGTGATTCTTCCACAGAAACCTTTCTTCCCATCCAACTTATTCACTCAATGTCACCATCCTCTGACCCCATCAAAGCATCTTGTGTTTATTCTCTTTACTCCTCCTATCTATCTAAATGTTATCCATTCTTCACATTCCAGCTCAAATCCCACATCCTACATGAAACATTCTTGAACCATCCCAGCCCAAAGTAACTCTTTGCAAATTTTTGCCTGTACTCTTCGTTAGGGGGTTAATCACTCTCTTTTTAAATGTTTTCTATTTTTTAGAATTGATACTTATACTTTATTAGATAATTTAATTTTAAACATACTTATATCTTCTCTCTCTACCTGGATTATACCTTCTTGAAGACATGAAATATTTCTTATCCAACTTTGCATCTCCTGTAGAACTTAACAAAATTCTTTCCACATGGACTTTTTTTTCCCCCTTAATTGATATGAATACCAGAGGTGGGTATGGTCTTGACTCCTTGGGGAAGGGGAAACAGGGGAAGATGAGGGGAGAAGTAAGTCAGACAATGACTTAAAATAACTTTACTCAGACTATAATAATGATGTGAATGATTTATAGTTTTTATAGCGTTTTGAGTTATAATTGGTATGAAAACTGCATATATTTGATAAGTTCTGACATATGTTTACAACCATGAAACTATTGCCCTAATCAAGATAATAAATATATCTACCACCCCCCAGAAGTTTCCTTATGTCCCTTTGTAATCTCTTTCATTCACTTCCACCTTAAGCAACTGCTGATTTGTTTTCTGTCACTCTAGTTTGAACTTCTAGAATTTTATATAAATGGAACCATTCTGTATGTACTCTCTTTGTCTGGCTTCTTTCACTCAGCATAATTATTTTAAGATTCACCCATGTTGTTGAAGAGTTCACTCCTTTTTATTGCTGAGTAGTATTCCATTGCATGAGCATATCACAATTTGTTTATCTGTTGATAGTCATTTGAGTTGTTTCTAGTTTTTGGCTTTTACAAATTAAGCTGCTATGAACATTTGTACAAGTCTTTGTGTGGATACATGATTTCATTCATCTTAGGTAAATACCTAGGAGTAGAATGGCTGAGCCATAAGGTAGGTCTCTGTATAACATTTAAGAAATTACCAAAATGATTGCACCATTTTTATTCCCACCAGCAGTGTAGGAGAGTCGCAGTTGCTCCATCTCCTCACCAATATTTGCTCTTGTTTTTTAAATTTTGGCCATTACAATGTAGTGGTAGCTCACTGTGGTTTCAATTTGCATTTTCCTAATGACTAATGATGAACATCTTTTCATGTGCTCATTTGTCATCTTCTTTGATGAAGTGTTTGTTCAGATCTGTCGTCCATTTTAAAAATTGAGTTGTCTTACTGCTGCGTTTTGAGTTTCAATTACTCTATATATTTGGACACAAATTCTTTATCATACACGTGATTTGTAAATATTTTCTCATGGTCTCTGGCTTGTTTCTTAACTATATCTTTTCAAGAGTAGAAGTTTTAAATTTTGATGAAGTCCAATTTATCAGTATTTTCTTTTATGAATTGTGCTTTTGGTGTTGTGACTAAGAAATCTTTAACTCAGAGTCACAAAGATTTTCTTCTTCTGGAAGTTTTATAACTTTATGTTTTACCTAAATAGGTTTATGATAAATTTTGAGTTAATTTTTGCATATGGTATGAGGTATTGATCAAGGTTCATTTTTTTTTGTGTGTAAAGACATTAAGTTGTTCCAGAATCACCTGTTGAAAAGACTATCCTCTCTCTGCTGGATTGCCTTTGCAACTTTGTTGAAAATCAGTTGACCATATGTGTGTGGATCTGTTTATGGGCTCTATTCTGCTCTAATGATTGTTGTGTCTGTCTTTACACCAATATGTCACTGCATGATTTATATTCCTATAATGTCTTAGATAAAGTGCTTTCACCCACAGATATAAAGTTGTGTTCATGATGTGGACTCTGGAGCTAGATTACTGTGTGCAAATCCTGGCTCTAGCACTTACTGGCTGTATTACTTTGGGCAAATTCTTTAATATCTCTGTGCCTCAGTTGACTCATCTGTAAAATGGGGATGATGACAGTATCCACTCATCAGATTGCTGTGATCGTTGTGTTGATACAAAAAAAAGTCTGTAGAACAACACTCGATAAAAGTTTTCTCTTATATAACTTCCTGAGTAAAACAGTCAGAGGAGTTAGTTAGGTATTATTGTTCCCTGAAATGTCTTGGCCAGTGTCACACAGATAAAGACTACACTTAGGTCTTCCGGCTCTAAACCCAGTGTCTTTTCCACTCCGTCTCTGAGACTATAATGGAAACCCCAGTCTTTTTATAACCTAATCTCCGAGGTTATCTTCTATCACTTCTGCTGTATTCAGTACTTTAGAAGCTAGTCTTTAAATCTGGCTCACACTCAAGGACAGGGAGCTATATGAAGTATAATGCCAGTAGGTGGGGACCATAGGAGACCATCTGAGAGGCTACTTATGACAGGTCCCTTCACTTTTCTAGGATTCTCACAAGTCTGGTAGGAAGCGTCAGAGGCTTGGTCAGAGGCTTCTGAACTATGGAATGAGAAGCCAGGGAGAGTATTCCTGAGCCAATGACCTAATAGGAGACTTTGCTTTCCCCTCATGGAAAGAAAGCGAATCTTAGCTGCTTCGTTCACCGTTGCACACTGGCCATACCTTTTAATTAGGAAGTACAGTCTCAGGCTACGCCTGTGGAAATAAAGGAGGTATCAAGTTTGGCCAAGCAGTTTTCTTCTGCCTTTCAGATGACACTAGAAACGTGTTCATACGAAGCACAGAAGTGGGAATCTCACTTTTAAAATAAATAACTTATTGATTCACCAAGACTTACTCAGCACCTACCATGTGCTAGTCCCTCTGTTAGGCACTGGGGGCACAAGAATTTCTTTTTTCCTAATTTTTCTGTTGATTGTTAAGGCCACAAAATCAAGAGGAAATTACATTGTGTTAGTTTAGGTTCTCTAAGAAGTGGATACCAAGATAGGATTAGACATGTAAGAGATTTCTTGGAGGAAATGCCTATGAAGGACAAAGGGAGGGAACCAGAGAAGGTGGGGGGAGCTTTCAGACTGCATTACTGGTCTGACATCTGTGCAAGGCTGGGGGAAGGAAGGAGGGGTGGGTAGGGAGAGTTTTGCACTGCAGTGCAATTCCAAGAAAGGATGTGCCGGGTCACTGGGAAGTCTTTGAGCCCAAGTCACCCATCAGAGGAGTCCTGTGTGTAACAGAAGTGAGCCTGGATTTGTACCTTCACTGTGCTCAATCCTTGACTGGGAGCAGCCTGAAGGATATGTGGCCTCAGCACTAGCGGAGCAGTGGGTCCAGAGGGACAGCAGTTGGGGATCTGAGCAGCATCTTTTCACATCTGTCATGTGCATGCAACAGGGTATGACTAGTGTCATGGTGAGGTGAGCATAGGTACTAAAGAAGTACAAAAGAGGTGCACCTAATCCACACTTTCAGGGGTAGGGCAGGCTTTCTGCAATGCAGTGGTCAAAACTGAGACCTGAACAGAGAAGAGGAATTAGCAAATTCACACATACTGCTGATGCAGGTGCAAACTGGTACCACCCCTTGGGAAAACCATTGGCATTATGTAGAAAAGTTGAAGTTTTGCATACTCTGCGAGGTAGCATTCCACTCCTAGGGACAGCAATTAGAGGAACTCTTTGCACGTGCACATATATGCACTGGCCTCTATGTAGAAGAATGTTCCCAGCAGTATTATTTGTGATAGCCACCCACAAGGGAAACAACCCACGTCCATCAGCAGAACAGATGAACTGTGGTACAATGGAGTAGTATCAGCAATGAAAATAAATAAATTTACAGCTACATTAAATAACTTGGATCATAAACACAATGTTGAGGGGGGAAAATCAAGATACTCATACAATACTTAAAAAGCAGGCAGAAATAAGCTATGGCTTAGGGAATGCATACATTGATGGTAAGGCCATAAAGAAAAGCAAGGAAAGTGGGGAGAGTTGGGGTTGTGCTTGTGGAGACGCACAGAAGAGGATTCTGGGATGTGCTATTCTGGAATGCTTGTTGAATAATTTTTCTTTAAATTCTCCATATGTGTTTCATGCAATCTCTGTCTGTATATTTCATAATTTAAAAAAGGGGGTGGATAGGAGTAGGCTGGGTGGAGGGAGTGGGGTGTGTTCCAGGCATAGGGCAAAGGCCGGGGGGGAAGTGCATGCAGAGCTCAGGGACCTGCAAACACAATGGGGTGATGTGGTGAGGAATGACAAGAGTGATGGAAGCAGACAGGAGGCCCCTACAGAAGGAGGGGTCTCATAAACCCCTGCTGAGGAGTTTGGACTTTACCCTGAGGGCAATAGGGAGCCACTGAGGTATTTAAGCTGTGGAGAGACTGAATCAGATTTACATTTCCAGAAAGATCCTTCAGCCCCAGTGTAAGGATGTGCCTCACAGTATCCAGGCGAGTGGCAGTGAGGTGGGAAAAGGACGAGGGTTCCTGATCCTAGATGTTGCTGGTGGCTGGTCTTCCTCACCATCAGACTAACTGCCTTGCTATGCTGCTGCATCTAGGGACTTGTAATTTCTTAACCACTGAATCATTAATAACAGGAGGAGAGTCTCCTATCTGGTTGCTCTCCAATGTCCATCGGTCATATTATTAATTGAGGTGAAAGTGTCATTCTGGGTCCCAAAGTCCATGTCATTAAGATGCTGAACATTTTGGTGCAGAGGAGAAAAGAAAAAAAGCAAAAGGATTTGTAAATAACTGATCATTCCAAAAGATAACCCTCTGTAGGAATCATTTAATAGTAGCACTATAGGTAATGATTCTTTATCACTAAAATGACTTGTTCCATTTGCAATGCTATTATAGATGAGCATTTGGTTAATATGGGAAAATTTTCTTAGTGATTATGTATTTAATACTAAGGTCAGTTGTGGACTTCTTTATTCAAGTGAGGAACTAAATTCCCAAGATATTTCCTGCATGTTCTCTTAAGGCCTCAGTAAACCTAGGCTGAAAGTTCAAGATGATTTATTGTGGGAGGAACCACCTAATGGCTCCCAATTACCTTGTAATTTTAATTGCATGTGAGGAAAATTTTTTTCTTTCTGGCAGCGTGGATAGCTGTTATTGTTGCCGTTGCATTTATTTTTTAAAATATGGGCAATCTGAGAAAGTAGATACTATCTAATAGTGAAATAATATATCTAGATTTGATATATTCTAAAGTATAAAGTCTTCCTCATAGCAGTTTCGGAGGAAGTTGGCTACCTACTAAATACCTTCTCCAGTGACAATAATCATTTACCTCCTGAATATGTTCTCTGTTGGAATTCCCTCTGCCTCCTACACGCTCTTGCCTAGCTGTCATCTTCTTCCTTTGTCAAGGGAAAGTCAACGAAGTTCAGATCAAGGGCACAACTCTGTTTTGCCAAGGCAAACTTGACCCTGAGTCAACGGGGGCTGCACAGCTATTAGGTGTAATCTAGTGCCTATGGGCTTTGCTTCTTTTACTAAAGCTCTATTCAGTCCTGTCTGATGACAAGGTGGACGTTCTCGCAAACGTGCCTCAACAGAGCCCCAGAAACACAGGGTGGGATGATCCTCACGGAGGGCTAGACTCTGAGATGGTACTTGAATGTATGACCTTCTTACCAGGAAGTGTTGACCGGTGCTGTCATGACACCCACCTTTCAACATTCCTTGGGTGGCCAGATCATTTAGGTGGTGCTTCTCCTGCAGGCTTCAGGACTGTCAATTTCCTTCTTTTGGTTAAAGTCCTGAACAGGGAGACAATTTTGAGCAATAAAAGATATCACCTAGGTTCTCCAGAAGATTATAACATTGTTATGAAGATTTATGAAGGTAAGACAATCAGAGAAAAAACACCAACACACTGAGTTGTAATATAAGCTTTATGCACTAGGAGCTGAGGAAGTACCACATGGGGATGTGACCAGAACTAAAGGAAATTCAGTCGAGAATGTTTGTTGCCATTGTTGACACTTGCCTCGCTAGCTGCCCCTCAGATATCTGATCAGTCTCCAAATCCTACAGATTCTATCCCTAACACTCCTGCCTTCAACCTCCACAAGACTCCACCCTTTTTTTGGCCTGCACAATGCCCTCTGAGCTTGTCCCTGCTTGCACACGTGCACACTTGCACACATGCCCCCTTTGAATCCATTCATCCCTGATCACCTCCAGCCTTGAAACTCCTATGTGCTGAGCAGGGCAGGCTCATGTCCCTCTCAGGCCTCCCCTGAATGACTGCCCATCTAGCTTATTTTGCCGGGTGCTCCCGCCTCGCCCAGAAAGCTTCGCCCCTCCAAGACCCCTGTAGATGTGTTTCATCCACCCACAACCTTCTCTAGCTTCTGGCCTTTGTTTATTTTACTAAATCTCAAATCCTTCCACATGTGTTCTTCTGTATTTTGCACTTGTGGAGAAAGAACATAAAGCTTTTTAATACCTTCAACATTATTGACATTTAACGTTAAGAACACTTGTGGGAGGAGACCTTCAAGATGGCAGAGGACTAAGATGTGGAGATTACCTTCCTCCCCACAAATACATCAGAAATACAACTACATGTGGAACAACTCCTACCGAACACCTACTGAACGCTGGCAGAAGACCTCAGACTTCCCAAAAGGCAAGAAACTCCCCACGTACCTGGGTAGGGCAAAAGAAAAAACAAAAAACAGAGACAAAGAATAGGGACGGGACCTGCGCCAGTGAGAGGAAGCTGTGAAGGAGGAAAGGTTTCCACACACTAAGAAGCCCCTTCGAGGGTGGAGATGGCGGGTGGCGGAGGTGGGGAGCTTCGGAGCCACGGAGGAGAGCGCAGACACAGGGGTGCGGAGGGCAAAGCGGAGAGATCCCCGCACAGAGGATCGGTGCCGACCAGCACTCACCAGCCCGAGAGGCTTGTCTGCTCACCCGCCGGGGCGGGCGGGGCTGGGAGCTGAGGCTCGGGCTTCGGGAGGTCGGATCCCAGGGAGAGGACTGGGGTTGGCGGCGTGAACACAGCCTGAAGGGGCTAGTGCGCCGCGGCTAGCCGGGAGGGAGTCCGGGAAAAAGTCTGCAGCTGCCTAGGAGGCAAGAGACCATTGTTTCGGGGTGCACGAGGAGAGGGGTTTCAGAGCGCCGCCTACACGAGCTGCAGAGACAGGCGCGAGCCGTGGCTATCAGCGCGGACCCGGGAGACGGGCAGGAGATGCTAAGGCTGCTACTGCCGCCACCAAGAAGCCTGTGTGCGAGCACAGGTCACTCTCCACACCGCCCCTCCCGGGAGCCTGTGCAGCCCGCCACTGCCAGCGTCCCGTGATCCAGGGACAACTTCCCCGGGAGAACGCACTGCGCGCCTCGGGCTGGTGCAACGTCATGACGCCTCTGCCGCCGCAGGCTCGCCCCGCCTCCTCCGTACCGCTCCCTCCCCCCGGCCTGAGTGAGCCAGAGCCCCCGAAGCAGCTGCTCCTTTAACCCCGTCCTGTCTGAGCGAAGAACAGATGCCCTCAGGCGACCTACGCGCAGAGGCAGGGCCACATCCAAAGCTGAACCCCAGGAGCTGTGCGAACAAAGAAGAGAAAGGGAAATCTCTCCCAGCAGCCTCAGGGGCAGCGGATTAAATCTCCACAATCAACTTGTTGTACCTGCATCTCTGGAATACCTGAATAGACAACAAATCATCCCAAAGTTGAGGAGGTGGACTTTGGAAGCAACGGTATATATATTTTCTTCCTTTTTCTCTTTTTGTGAGTGTGTATGTGTAGGCTTCATTGTGTGATTTTGTCTGTATAGCTTTGCTTTTACCATTTGACCTAGGGTTCGTCTGTCTGTTTTCTTTTTTTTTTCCATATAATTTTTAGTGCTTGTTATCATTTGTGGATTGGTTTTTTTGGTTTGTTTGCTCTCTTCTTTCTTTCTTACTTTTTTTTCTCCTTTTCTTCTGAGCCGTGTGGCTGACAGGGTCTTGGTGCTTGGCCAGGTGTCAGGCCTGTGCCTCTGAGGTGGGAGAGCCGAGTTTAGGACATGGGTCCAGAAGAGACCTCCCAGCTCCACGTAATAGCAAATGGCAAAAGCTCTCCCAGAGATCTCCATCTCAATGCTAAGACCCAGCTCCACTCAATGACCAGCAAGCTACAGTGCTGGACACCCTATGCCAAACAACTAGCAAGACAGGAACACAGCCCCATCCATTAGCAGAGAGGCTGCCTAAAATCATAATAAGGCTACAGACACCCCAAAACACACCACCAGACGTGGACCTGCCCACCAGAAAGACAAGATCCAGCCTTATCCACCAGAACACAGGCACTAGTCCCCTCCACCAGGAAGCCTACACAACACACTGAAACAACCTTAGCCACGGGGGGCAGACACCAAAAACAACGGGAACTACAAACCTGCAGCCTGTGAAAAGGAGACCCCAAACACAGTAAGTTAAGCAAAATGAGAAGACAGAGAAACACACAGCGGATGAAGGAGCAAAGTAAAAACCCACCAGACCAAACAAATGAAGAGGAAATAAGCAGTCTACCTGAAAAAGACTTCAGAGTAATGATAGTAAAGATGATCCAAAATCTTGGAAATACAATGGAGAAAATACAAGAAACGTTTAACAAGGACCTAGAAGAACTAAAGAGCAAAACAAACAATGATGAACAACACAATAAATGAAATTAAAAATTCTCTAGAAGGAATCAATAGCAGAATAACTGAGGCAGAAGAACGGCTAAGTGACCTGGAAGATAAAATAGTGGAACTATTTTATTTTTACTTATACTGCAGAGCAGAATAAAGAGAAAAGAATGAAAAGAATTGAGGACAGTCTCAGAGGCCTCTGGGACAACATTAAATGCACCAACATTCGAATTATAGGGGTCCCAAAAGAAGAAGAGAAAAAGGAAGGGACTGAGAAAATATTTGAAGAGATTATAGTTGGAAACTTCCCAAATATGGGAAAGGAAATAGTCAATCAAGTCCAGGAAGCACAGTGAGTGCCATACAGGATAAATCCAAGGAGAAATATGCCAAGGCACATATTAATCACACTATCAAAAATTAAATACAAAGAAAAAATATTAAAAGCAGCAAGGGAAAAGCAACAAATAACATACAAGGGTATCCCCATAAGGTTAAGAGCTGATCTTTCAGCAGAAACTCTGCAAGCCAGAAGGGTGTGGCAGGACATATTTAAAGTGATGAAAGGGAAAAACCTATAACCAAGATTACTCTATGCAGCAAGGATCTCATTCAGATTTGACGGAGAAATTAAAACCTTTACAGACAAGCAAAAGCTAAGAGAATTCAGCACCACCAAACCAGCTTTACAACAAATGCTAAAGGAACTTTTCTAGGAAGGAAACACAAGAGAAGGAAAAGACCTACAATAACAAACCCAAAAGAATTAAGAAAATGGTAATAGGAACATACATATTGATAATTACCTTAAATTTAAATGGATTAAATGCTCCAACCAAAAGACAGAGACTGGCTGAATGGATACAAAAACAAGACCTGTATATATGTTGTCTACAAGAGACCAACTTCAGACCTAGTGACACATACAGAGTGAAAGTGAAGGAATGGAAAGAGATATTCCATGCAAATGGAAATCAAAAGAAAGCTGGAGTAGCAATTCTCATATCAGACAAAACAGACTTTAAAACAAAGACTATTACAAGAGACAAAGAAGGACACTACATAATGATCAAGGGATCAATCCAAGAAGGAGATATAACAATTGTAAATATTTATGCACCCAACATAGGAGCACCTCAATACATAAGGCAAATGCTAACAGCCATAAAAGGGGAAATCAACAGTAACACAGTCATAGTAGGGGACTTTAACACCCCACTTTCACCAATGGACAGATCATCCAAAATGAAAATAAATAAGGAAACACAAGCTTTAAATGATACATTAAACAAGATGGACTTAATTGATATTTATAGGACATTCCATCCAAAAACAACAGAATACAGTTTCTTCTCAAGTGCTCATGGAACATTCTCCAGGATAGATCATATCTTGGGTCACAAATCAAGCCTTGGTAAATTTAAGAAAATTGAAATCATATCAAGTATCTTTTCCGACCACAACGCTATGAGATTAGATATCAGTTACAGGAAAAAATCTGTAAAAATTACAAACACATGGAGGTTAAACAATACACTACTAAATAACCAAGAGATCCCTGAAGAAATCAAAGAGGAAATAAAAAAATACCTAGAAACAAATGACAATGAAAACACGACGACCCAAAACCTATGGGATGCAGCAAATGCAGTTCTAACAGGGAACTTTACAGCAATACAATCCTACCTCAAGAAATACGAAACATCTCAAATAAACAACTTAACCTCACAACTAAAGCAATTAGAGAAAGAAGAGCAAAAATATCCCAAAGTTAACAGAAGGAAAGAAATTATAAAGATCAGATCAGAAATAAATGAAAAAGAAATGAAGGAAACAATAGCAAAGATCAATAAAACTAAAAGCTGGCTCTTTGAGAAGATAAACAAAATTGAGAAACCATTAGCTAGACTCATCAAGAAGAAAAGGGAGAAGACTCAAATCAATAGAATTAGAAATGAAAAAGGAGAAGTAACAACTGACACTGCAGAAAAACAAACGATCATGAGAGATTACTACAAGCAACTATATGCCAATAAATGGACAACCTGGAAGAAATGGACAAATTCTTAGAAAAGCACAACCTTCCGAGACTGAACCAGGAAGAAATAGAAAATTTGAACAGGCCAATCACAAGCACTGAAATTGAGACTGTGATTTAAAATCTTCCAAAGAACAAAAGCCAAGGACCAGATGGCTTCACAGGTGAATTCCATCAAACATTTAGAGAAGAGCTAACACCTTTCCTTCTCAAACCCTTCCAAAATATAGCAGAGGGAGGAACACTCCCAAACTCATTCTACGAAGCCACCATCACCCTGATATCAAAACCAAAGATGTCACACAGAAAGAAAACTACAGGCCAATATCACTGATGAACATAGATGCAAAAATCCTCAACAAAATACTAGCAAACAGAATCCAATAGCAGATTAAAAGGATCATACACCATGATCAAGTGAGGTTTATCCCAGGAATGCAAGGATTCTTTAATATACGCAAATCAATCAATGTGATAAACCATATTAACAAACTGAAGGAGAAAAACCATATGATCATCTCAATAGATGCAGAAAAAGCTTCCGACAAAATTCAAAACCAATTTATGATAAAAACCCTCCAGAACGTAGGCATAGAGGGAACTTATTGCAACATAATAAAGGCCCTATATGACAAACCCACAGCAAACAACATTCTCAATGGTGAAAAACTGAAACCATTTCCTCTAAGATCAGGATCAAGACAAGGTTGTCCACTCTCACCACTATTATTCAACATAGTTTTGGAAGTTTTAGCCACAGCAATCAGATAAGAAAAAGAAATAAAAGGAATCCAAATCGAAAAGAAGAAGTAAAGCTGTCACTGTTTGCAGATGACATGGTACTATACTTAGAGAATCCTAAGGATGCCACCAGAAAACTACTTGAGCTAATCAATGAATTTGGTAAAGTTGCAGGATACAAAATTAATGCACAGAAATCTCTTGTATTCCTATACACTAGTGAGGAAAAATCTGAAAGAGAAATTAAGGGACCACTCCCATTTACCATTGCAACAAAAAGAATAAAATACCTAGGAATAAACCTACCTAAGGAGACAAAAGACCTGTATGCAGAAAACTATAAGTCACTGATGAAAGAAATTAAAGATGATACAAACAGATGGAGCGATATACCATGTTCTTGGATTAGAAGAATCAACATTGTGAAATTGACTATACTACCCAAGGCAATCTACAGATTCAATGCAATCACTATCAAACTACAACTGGCTTTTTTCACAGAACTAGAACAAAAAATTTCACAATTTGTATGGAAACACAAAAGACCCTGAATAGCCAAAGCAATCTTGAGAAAGTAAAACGGAGCTGGAGGAATCAGGCTCCTGGACTTCAGGCTATACTACAAAGCTACAGTAATCAAGACAGTATGGTACTGGCACAAAAACAGAAATATAGATCAATGGAGCAGAATTGAAAGCTCAGTGGTAAACCCAGACACATATGGTCACCTTATTTTTGATAAAGGAGGCAAGAATATATAATGGAGAAAAGACAGCCTCTTCAATAAGTGGTGCTGGGAAAACTGGACAGCTACATGTAAAGGAATGAAATTAGAACACTCCCTAAAACCATACAGAAAAATAAACTCAAAATGTTTTAAAGACCTAAATGTAAGGCCAGACACTATAAAACTCTTAGAGGAAAACATAGGCAGAACACTCTATGACATAAATCACAGCAAGATCCTTTTGGACCTACTTCGTAGAGAAATGGAAATAATAACAAAAATAAACATATGGGACCTAATGAAACTTAAAAGCTTTTGGACAGCAAAGGAAAACGTAAACAAGATGAAAAGACAACCCTCAGAATGGGAGAAAATATTTGCAAATGAAGCAACTGACAAAGGATTAATCTCCAAAATATACAAGCAGCTCATGCAGCTCAATATCCAACAAACAAAAAACCCAATCCAAAAATGGGCAGAAGACCTAAATAGACATTTCTCCCAAGAAGATATACAGATTGCCAACAAACATATGAAAGAATGCTCAACATCACTAATCATTAGAGAAATGCAAATCAAAACTACAATGAGGTATCACCTCACACCGGTCAGAATGGCCATCATCAAAAAATCTACAAACAATAAATGCTGGAGAGGGTGTGGAGAAAAGGGAACCCTCTTACACTGTTGGTGGGAATGTAAATTGATACAGCCACTATGGAGAACAGTATGGAGGTTCCTTAAAAAACTAAAAATGGAACTACCATATGACCCAGCAATCCCACTACTGGCATATACCCTGAGAAAAGCATAATTCAAAGAGTCATGTACCACAATGTTCAGTGCAGCTCCATTTACTATAGCCAGGACATGGAAGCAACCTAAGTGTCCATCGACAGATGAATGGATAAAGAAGATGTGGCACATATATACAATGGAATATTACTCAGCCGTAAAAAGAAACAAAATTGAGTTATTTGTAGTGAGGTGGATGGATCTAGAGTGTGTCATACGGAGTGAAGTAAGCCAGAAAGAGAAAAACAAATACCGTGTGCTAACACATATATATGGAATCTAAAAGAAAAAAGAAAAAAAACGGTTCTGAAGAACATAGGGGCAGGACAGGAATAAAGACACAGATGTAGAGAATGGACTTGAGGACACAGGGAGGGGAAAGGGTAAGCTGGGACGACGTGAGAGAGTGCCATGGACTTATATATACTACCAAATGTAAAATAGATAGCTAGTGGGAAGCATCTGCATAACACAGGGAAATCTGCTCAGTACTTTGTGACCACCTAAAGGGTGGGATAGGGAGGGTGGGAGGGAGACGCAAGAGGGAGGAGATATGCGGATATATGTATATGTAGAGCTGATTCACTTTGTTATAAAGCAGAAACTAACACACCATTTTAAAGCAATTATACTCCAATAAAGATGTTAAAAAAAAAAAAAGGAGAACACCTGTGGGCCTGCAATAGGCAGTTGGGGATACTTCACAATAATGTTAGAAGAAAAACTAACTGCTTCAGTAAGTGGAGATGCAGGAAGTAGTTTGTCTTTTTAAAGTCATAAAGTTAAAAAATACATTAAGCATTTCTTTCCTAAAAAAAAGATATTGTGCTAAGGAGAACATCTCCCACAAACATCCCATAATTTATTTGCAGGCGAGGGTAGGCAAGGGTGCAAGTAAGAGAACATTCCATTTTAGGCAAACTTTACTTTATCTTTTTTTTTTTTTCTTATAAGTGGAGTCCAAATTTGAGCTGCACCCACCCGCCCCCCCAAAAAAAACCCCTTATTTTTTCAAGATTAAAAAAATAACTTGTAAATTGGGGAATTAAAAGAGAGGAAAATGTTTAGGGAACTCCCCAAATGCCTGACCTAACAATATATGTAGCACACAGGATTTCATTCTGCAAGGCACACAACCAAGAGCACATGCAAGCTGACGGGGTGAGAGAGGTAAAGATTCGTCTAGATATTTCCTAGAGTCTTGCTGAGAAGACAGAAAGAATCACAGGCAAATCAACAAGGCTGAAAGGATCTAAAAGGGTGGGCAAGGCTGTGGGTAGGGGGTTTAGGAAATACCACCGGTACACTGGTAAATCATTTAAAAACAAAATAAGTGTGAAATGTTGTCACTTGGGTGTGGGCCATCGGATGAGGAACAAAGGTACATACTGAGCAGCCAGGCGGAGATACAGGATTTTACAGGTCCATGTTCCCGGAGCAATTAGCGATGGAACAATCTCAGGTGTTAGTGAAGTGAGATACAGGATGGGGAGCTCACATTTGCCAGAAATGGTGGCTCCCTTTCATCAGCGAGAATATGATAGGCTGATGAGAGTGATGATTGACAGCCTTAAATATGACTTGATTCCACCGAGGGATTATTTTCTCTGTTGATTGAAAACATTCACATTTCTTCACTTTCTGAGGGTTGTATTTAGAGACACAGGACTCTTTTTGAGATACCTTCGAGAATTAATGATCTAGTGTGACTCAAGGTCAAGTCTCATTATACAGTAATATAAAATAAAAGGGTAAAGGTGATTAAACTGACGTAGGGCATAAGCTGAGGTTACTTTTTTGAAATAGGATCAGATTTTGACTTCTTATTTTTTCTTTTCTATTCCCTCTCATAAAAACTTACTTGAAAATGTATTATAATTTCTGGCTAATCAAATCTTAAACGTATACCATATCAAATCTTCAGGAGACTCTAAATTACAGAGTAATTTTTTTTTCTTGTAGAACTGAAACTGTGCTCTTTGACTAACTAATACCTCCTCTTTCCCCTGCTTCTCCCAGCTCCTCCCAATCACTATTCGACTCTCTGCTTCTATGCGTTTGACTATTTTAGATGCCTTGTATAAGTGGTATCACATAGTATTTGTCTTTCTGTGTCTGGATTATTTCACTTACATAACGTCCTCCAGGTTCACCCATGTTGTCACAAATGGCAAAATTTCCTTCTTTTTAAAGGCTGAATAATGTCCCATTTACCACATCTTCTTTATCCACTCATGGACATTTAGACTGCTTTCCTGTCTTGGCTGTTATGAAAAATGCTACAATGAACATGGGAGTGCAGATATCTCACTAACATCTTGATTTCAATTCCTTTAGATATATAATCAGAAGAAGGATTGCTGGATCATATGGGAGTTTTATTTTTAATCTTTTGAGGAGCCTCCATACCATTTTCTATAGTGGCTGCACCAATTTACATTCTCACCAATTGTGTACAGGGTTCCCTTTTCTCCACACCCTCGCGATACTTGTTGTCTCTTGACTTTTCGGTAACAGTTATTCTAACAGGTGTGAGGTGATATCTCATTGCGGCTTTGATTTGCATTTCCTAGATGATTAGTGATGTCAAGCTCCTCTTCATGTACTTGTTGGTCATTTGCATGCCTTCTGCAAAGAAATGTCTATTAAGTTCCTTTGCCCATTTTAAAATCAGGTTATTATTTATTTATTTAGTGCTGTGAATAGTATGAGTTTCTTATATATTTGGATATTAACATCTTATTAGATATACAGTTTGCAAATATTTGCTCCCATTCTGTAGGTTTCTTTTTCATTTTGTTGATTATTTCCTTTGCTGTGCAGAGGCTTTTTAGTTTAATGTAATCCCATTTGTCTATCTTTGCTCTTGGTGTCATACCCAAGAAATTATTACCAAGGCCAATGTCAAGGAGCTTCTTCCCTATGTTTTCTTCTAGGAGTTTTATGGTTTCAAGTTTATATGTACATCTTTAACCTATTTTGAGTTGATTTGTGTGTGTGTGTGTGTGTGTGTGTGTGTGTGTGGTGTAAGACAAGTCCAATTTTATTCCTTTGCAAGTGAATATCCTGTTTTTCCAGCACTATATGTAAAGAGACTATCCTTTTCCCATTGTGTATTTTTAGACCCTTGTTGAAGATCATCCATTGACCTTATATGCGTGGGTTTATTTGTGTGCTCTCTATTCTGTTCCATTGGTCTGTATGTCTGTTTTTATGCTAGTACTGTTTTGATTACTATAACTTTGTAATACAGTTTGAAATCAGGAGTTATAATACCTCCAGCTTTGTTCTTCTTGCTCAAAATTGCTTTGGCTATTCAGGGTTTTTTTGAAATTCCACATGAATTTTAGGATTCTTTTAAAGAAATTCTCTAAAAATTGTCATTGAGATTTTGACAGGGATTGCACTGAATCTGTAGATTGCTTTGGGAACTATTGGCATTTTAACAATATTAATTCTTCCAACCCATGAACATAGATATCTTTCCATTTATTTGTGTCTGCTTTAATTTGTTTCATCAGTGTTTTGTAGTTTTCAGTATACAGATATTTCACCTTTTTGGTTAAGCTTATTCTTAAGAATCAGAGCAATTTTTAAAATTTATACATGGATACTGAAGAAATATTTTATAATTCTCATGATGACTATACATTGCACAAAAATCTTTTTTTGGTGAATTTACATTTATAGTTACAGTAGGAAAACACTAAATTTGCAGCAGCATTCTCTATGATTTTATTATTATTTTTAAATGAACCCGCCAGCATTCTGCAGCTGTGCTTAAAAAAAAAAAAAAAAAAGTTGAAGGGGTGTAAAGTTTATTAACAACAACGAAAGATGGAACAGTAAACAGCTACTGAACATGGGATACTTCCTTATCTACAAGTTTCGCTGCAGAAGGCCTGTTTTAATCAGCATTTCAAATAATCAAAGGAAAGTTCCCTCTATGCCTACTTTCTGCAGGGCTTTTATCAAAAATGGGTGTTGAATTTTGTCGAAAGCTTTCTCTGCATCTATTGAGATGATCATATGGTTTTTCTCCTTCAATTTGTTAACATGATGTATCACGTTGATTGATTTGCGTATATTGAAGAATCCTTGCATTCCTGGAATAAACCCCACTTGATCATGGTGTATGATCTTTTTAATGTGCTGTTGGATTCTGTTTGCTAGTATTTTGTTGAGGATTTTTGCATCTATGTTCATCAGTGATATTGGCCTGTAGTTTTCTTTCTTTGTGACATCTTTGTCTGGTTTTGGTATCAGGGTGATGGTGGCCTCGTAGAATGAGTTGGAGAGTGTTCCTCCCTCTGCAATATTTTGGAAGAGTTTGAGAAGGATAGGTGTTAGCTCTTCTCTAAATGTTTGATAGAATTCACCTGTGAAGCCATCTGGTCCTGGGGTTTTGTTTGTTGGAAGATTAGAGGGAACTTTCCTCAACATAATAAAGGCCATATATGACAAACCCACAGCCAACATTGTCCTCAATGGTAAAAAACTGAAACCATTTCCACTAAGATCAGGAACAAGACAAGGCTGCCCACTCTCACCACTATTATTCAACATAGTTTTGGAAGTGTTAGCCACAGCAATCAGAGAAGAAAAAGAAATAAAATGAATCCAAATTGGAAAAGAAGAAGTAAAGCTGTCACTGTTTGCAGATGACATGATACTATACATAGAGAATCCTAAAGATGCTACCAGAAAACTACTAGAGCTAATCAACGAATTTGGTAAAGTAGCAGGATACAAAATTAATGCACAGAAATCTCTTGCATTCCTATACACCAATGATGAAAAATCTGAAAGTGAAATTAAGAAAACACTCCCATTTACCATTGCAACAAAAAGAATAAAATATCTAGGAATAAACCTACCTAAGGAGACAAAAGACCTGTATGCAGAAAATTATAAGACACTGATGAAAGAAATTAAAGATGATACAAATAGATGAAGAGATATACCATGTTCTTGGATTGGAAGAATCAACATTGTGAAAATGACTCTACTACCCAAAGCAATCTACAGATTCAATGCAATCCCTATCAAACTACCACTGGCATTTTTCACAGAACTAGAACAAAAAATTTCACAATTTGTATGGAAACACAAAAGACCCCGAATAGCCAAAGCAATCTTGAGAACGAAAAATGGAGCTGGAGGAATCAGGCTCCCTGACTTCAGACTATATTACAAAGCTACAGTAATCAAGACAGTTTGGTACTGGCACAAAAACAGAAACATAGATCAATGGAACAGGATAGAAAGCCCAGAGATAAACCCACGCACATATGGTCACCTTATCTTTGATAAAGGAGGCAAGCATATACAGTGGAGAAAAGACAGCCTCTTCAATAAGTGGTGCTGGGAAAACTGGACAGGTACATGTAAAAGTATGAAATTAGAACACTCCCTGACACCATACACAAAAATAAACTCAAAATGGATTAAAGACCTAAGTGTAAGGCCAGACAGTATCAAACTCTTAGAGGAAAACATAGGCAGAACACTCTATGACATAAATCACGCAAGATCCTTTTTGACCCAACTCCTAGAGAAATGGAAATAAAAACACAAATAAACAAATGGGACCTAATGAAACTTCAAAGCTTTTGCACAGCAAAGGAAACCATAAACAAGACCAAAAGACAACCCTCAGAATGGGAGAAAATATTTGCAAATGAAGCAACTGACAAAGGATTAATCTCCAAGATTTACAAGCAGCTCATGCAGCTCAATAACAAAAAAACAAACAACCCAATCCAAAAATGGGCAGAAGACCTAAATAGACATTTCTCCAAAGAAGATATACAGATTGCCAACAGACACATGAAAGAATGCTCAACATCATTAATCATTAGAGAAATGCAAATCAAAACTACAATGAGATATCATCTCACACCGGTCAGAATGGCCATCATCAAAAAATCTACAAACAATAAATGCTGGAGAGGGTGTGGAGAAAAGGGAACACTCTTGCACTGTTGGTGGAAATGTAAATTGATACAGCCACTATGGAGAACAATATGGAGGTTCCTTAAAAAACTAAAAATAGAACTACCATATGACCCAGCAATCCCACTACTGGGCATATACCCTGAGAAAACCATAATTCAAAAAGAGTCATGTACCAAAATGTTCATTGCAGCTCTATTTACAATAGCCAGGACATGGAAGCAACCTAAGTGTCCATCAACAGATGAATGGATAAAGAAGATGTGGCACATACATACAATGGAATATTACTCAACCATAAAAAGAAATGAAATGGAGGTATTTGTAGTGAGGTGGATGGAGGTAGAGTCTGTCATACAGAGTGAAGTAAGTCAGAAAGAGAAAAACAAATACAGTATGCTAACACATATATATGGAATCTAAGGAAAAAAAAAAAAAAAGGCCATGAAGAACCTAGTGGCAAGACGGGAATAAAGACACAGACCTACTAGAGAATGGACTTGAGGATATGGGGAGGGGGTGGGGTGAGATGTGACAGGGTGAGAGAGTGTCATGGACATATATACACTACCAAACGTAAAATAGATAGCTAGTGGGAAGCAGCCACATAGCACAGGCAGATCAGCTCGGTGCTTTGTGACCACCTAGAGGGGTGGGACAGGGAGGGTGGGAGGGAGGGAGATGCAAGAGGGAAGAGATATGGGAACATATGTATATGTATAACTGATTCACTTTGTTATAAAGCAGAAACTAACACAGCATTGTAAAGCAATTATACTCCAATAAAGATGTTTTTAAAAAAAAAAACAACAAAAACAAATAAACAAAGGAGTACGACGTTCCTTTTTCTCCTTTTCAGAAGAAATGGAATGAGCCCTCAGGCAGCCACCAGCTTGGGAGAGTTGGGGGTGCTGAGTGCGTTGAAGCATTAGGCAGTCGGGCTGATTTCCTTATGCTACTTCTCAGGTTAGAGCGAGGAGGAGAAGCAGCGGACAGATTCTCACTCACCCCTGGGCACCGGGGGAAACTGTGGCGCTTCCCCGGTGGAATGCTAAAAGTTGAAGTCAGCTCATGGTATTGCCCTGGTCTTTGGCTCAGCATATTCCTTTGGGGTCCACATTTTCTCATGCAAATGGGGACATGTGATTGATGACAGGAGGGACAGTTGAAGTAGGGACCATCCTGGGAAACCTGTAACTCACTTCTGAAGGTCCAGAAAATTCCTTACTTCCTTATTTTATTTATTTACAATATTCTACTCTTTATATCCAAAGGCGAAATTACACTAACCAGGTAATTTGTATTAATACTTCTATGGTTTCTCTTCGGAAGAATACGTGTGGTGGAGTAGTCCACGAAAGGAAAATGTTAAAATCCAGGTATCACAGAAGAGTCTGTGTTCAAACCATCCTTATCTCTGGTGATGGATGGGAGGTTGGGGATGAGAAATAGTAAGGTGTCTGGATAAGGTGACAAAGGGCCTCATTCTTGGTTCACCCAGAGTACATCTACTGAATAAGAGTATGAGCTCAGTCGCCATATAGTCTGGATCCAAACTTTGTCTCTATTGCTATCATAACCTTTGCGTGCCTGTATTTCTAAATCCCTAAAGTGGGGTTAAAAATAGTTCTTGCCTCATTGCAATGTAAAAATCGTAGCGTGGTGCCTGATCCATAGTTAGTGCTAAGTTTCACCTATTATTAAAGCACTTAAAAGTTGACAGACATTTCGCCTACAGACCCTTTTAATGGGGCAAGCATGGGCAGAGGCTACAGTTGCAGGGGATTCCATCTCTAAAGAGTGCAGCTGGAGAAAAATGCATTTAGTACAACTCCTGCCAGGGAGAGTACAGCCAACGGCTGGAGGGAGGTGAGCTCTGCGTTCGTGCTTGCGGGGGTAAGGGGTACGCAGGATGAGGCTCCGCTCCTTCCAGGGCACGCACGATCCCGGACAGTTACTAAGTGGCTTTCCAAGCATTCAGCTGGTTCTCTAAATGAACGCCCAGTACACATTTGGGCCAAAGTCTTAGCCTATCCTTAGCAACAACACGTGGGTCAGACCGTGCTCATAAAACAACAAATGCCGGTCTGTGCAGGCATCGCTCTCAGCGGTTGAAGAGCATCAACTCACTCAGACGCATCACAGCCCTGTGAAGTAGGTGCCCTTCACATCCCCTTTTTGTAGGAGCCTGCCCAAGGTCAGGCAGCCGGCGAGGGATGGGCACGATCCGAACCCGGCGGCCCACCGCCTGCGCCTGGCGCCCACTTCGCCGGGGAAGGGGCCCCGGGAAGCCGCGCCAGCAGCCGCACTGGAACGGAGAGCTGTGGGCAAGGGCGCGAGGGCTAGCCGGCCCCCCCGCCCCCGCTATCCCCCGCGGAGTGCGGGTGGGAGACGCAGACCGAAGCGGGAACGTTCTGGAACCCGGGTGCGAGGCCGGGGGCGGGGAGAGCCCCTGGTCCGGCCGAGATCCCGCAAGGAGCAGCGTAGCCACGGAGCAGGCCCCTCGCACCGAGAAGTCGCGGGGTAGAGGCGCGCGCACGAGCCAGACCGCACCGCAGCGCACGCGCACACGGGGGCGCAGGCTCGCCCGCCGCCCAGGATGAGACGGAAGGCATGGAAAGTTCCAGCTGGTTCGAGAACTGTACGTAGCAAGCGCGGCGGCTGCGGCGGCGACAGGGTCGGAGGGGGCGTGCGGCTGCCGCTGGAGGCTCCCGGCCGAACCCGCGGTGCCTCCTCCCCCGCGCAGCACCTGCGGGGCCGCGGTGGGGGTCCCGGCGGGGGCCGCGGGCGGCGTGGAGCGCGGGTGTGGAGGGGGGCGGCGCAGCCGCCTTACGGAGGGGGCGTGGCTCGCCGAGGGGGCGTGGCGGCTCGTCTGCGCAGCTGCCAGAGCCTTTAAGCCCGGGCTCGCTCGGCCGGAGTGTGCTTTCGCCGCCTGGGAGCCTTCCCGCCCAGCTGCGTGTGCGGTTCCCCGCGGTCCCAGCCTTCCTGCGTCCCGGGAGCCGGCTCGGTTCGGAGCCGAGAGCTGTGCGTTCGGGCATGCCCCGCTACGAGCTGGCTTTGATCCTGAAAGCCATGCAGCGGGTAAGTGACCTTCCCCTCAGAGCCCGCCTTCCCGCGCGGGCGCCCTCGCAGCCGCTAGGCCGCCGCCCCCCGCCCTCCTCGCCCTCCCCGCGCGGCCGGAGGGGGCCGGGGCCGCGGGCGGCGGGCGGCGGGCGTCCGCGCTGAGGGGGCGCGTGGGGCCGACCGGCCCGGCGAGGCCGCGTGCGCGCGGCCGCGGGAGGGTGTGCCTCGCACGCGGCCGCCGGGCGGTCTGGCGGGCGGGCGGGGGACGGGGGGCGGGGCGGCCCGCGGGAGTCCAGTGGAAGGTCCGCGGGAGGACACGCGCCAGCGCCCGGCCCCGGCCCGGGTCCCGCTCCCGCCGTCGCGAAGCTGCCTCGTCGCCGGCCCCGCCGCTGCCGCCCGCTCCGGCCCCGCTCCGGCCCCGCTCCGGCCCAGCTCCGCCGCCCACCCGCCTCCGCCTCGCCTCCGCCGGCCGCCCCGGAACCGTCCGCGCTCAATAAAACCTTCTCCAAAGCGTGTTTGTGCGATTGTCTGGACCACGGTCGCGTAGAACCGGCTCTCACGTGAAAAAAAAAATCTTTGACTTCTCGTTTTCTGACTTCAGCGACAATCCTGCTCCGGGTGCCCTTAGCCCAGTTTCATTCATCCAAGTTGTGGCCTTTTTTGCGCCTTCCGGAAGAAATTTGGCTCCCTCTGCTTTTGATTGCTGTTGAGGTAGAGGATTTCAGGTTTGGAGGGATGTTAAGCGATCCTGCAGTCCGTTCACTCCAGGTAACGCTGTGGCCGAGGACAGGGACCCGCGGCCCGGAGGCAGCTCTTCGTTCTCTGTTCTGGGTCAGGTACTCCTCAAGCCGTCGCCGAAATCCCCATTCTTCCGTGAATTCGGTAACGTAGAGTGTGGTGTGTGCTTTTTTTCCTCCCCCCGCCTTCCCTTCCAGGTATAATGATAAAAATGATAATAATTCGATGTTCGAACTTTGGGAAGATAGCGTCCTACAGCGCCAGAGGCTTGGGCACATTCTATGTTTTGGGTCAGTTTTGAAAAGGAGCTGTTAGGAAGTTAAGCCTGGGGTCTTGGTCCAAGCGCTGTTGAAACGCTGCCAATCACAGAGCATTAGAAAATCGTTCCGTTCTTTGCACACTGTAAAGTGGAAAAGACACCAGTGTCTCTTGATCAGGTCTGGAGAGTCTGGTCAGGCATGCCATTGTGTCCCCAAGCTTGTTCTCCCTGAATTTGGGGGAAGGTAAGATTGCATTGTTCAGCCTCCTGAGTATTGCCGCTTTCTTGGCCCTCTTCCCTCTATACTGAAATACACTGCTTAAAGAGAATGGGAACAATGAAGAAAAGAAAAGCATAGTGTTAAAAAGGAAACATTTAAAATTATGTGGCAGTTGTTTAAGTCCTCCCTTTAAGTTACGTGTTTTAGGAGCTATCAGAACCTGGGAAATGGAGATGCTGAAATTTCTTTTGTTTCACCTTGTTTTAGGGAGAAAACAAGTATCATTAAACAATGTATTTGAGTCAACGTATAGACATAGTATTTGTTCATTCCATAAACCTTTGGAATGAAAATTCAGAACTCTTCTTTGTCTTTAGCATAGCTGCCAAGTACTGTACATTTGTTAACAGAGCTTCGAGTATGTTAGTTAAATGTATTTCCTCTGTGTTCCATTTTTTTTTTTTTTTTTTGGTATCCTGTAACAACCAGGATTCACAATCTTTGGTGTGGATCATACATTTCTTACTCCAGTTCAGATAAGCCACATAGTACAGTTTGGTTAAAATAATAATTCAATTAACCTTCCTTGAAATCCTGGCGAGGTTGGGCAGGGGCCCTTTGCAAATAATCAAGGTGAACTCCTCCCTGGAGGCGGAGGCCTCCATGGCTACAGATAAGGATATTGTAACAATGATGAAGTTGTGTTGAAGAGATCCTTGACCTAAATAAAGTAAGATTAAACAACAACAAATTTCTCTTTTTGTATTCATAAAACCTGTTTTTGAGTAGGTTGTCAATGGGTAACGAACACAAAGACTTACTGGTTTTGAACAGTTTTGCTTGCTTTCCATTTGGGGAAATTGGATCCTAAAATAAGATCCATACTTTGGGGGAAATGAATGAAAAATGCCACCATGAGCTTGTATATCTCTGACAGGCTTTGGGGAAGCCTTCCTTCTAATATGCAGTGGTTTTCAGTTCCGCCTGCAGGTAGCCTATTCTATGTAACTCCTCAACTTTAAGATGCATATCTTTTATATTTTTAGATTCTGAAATGTATACCTCTTACGGTGTACCCCTTGATGACTTATTTTCCTTTCCCACCTTCCTCAGATCATTTATGTATCTTGGAATTGAGGAAATATTCTATGTTAGACAACTCTTGTAAAAGATGTGGAAGTTGCAGTCTTTTCTTGGATTCCCAGAGAGGTTTTCCTGTTTCTTTTTTGTGGTACTCTGTAGGCCTGAAGAGCATTCCTCCTCTCTTTAGGGTGAAAACTGAGCATAGAAGAGATTTTAAATTTAAGATGCAGGTACTGTGTTGAGGCTCTCGCAGCATTTCTTGTGTTAAAGACCCACTGCATTGTAGCACAGACTCTTGTGGGAGTCCCCATTAGAAGATTTCAGGGTGTAGTATATAGAATGAATCTTTATTGAACTATATACAATTGTGTGTTAGTCACTTAGAAGTTTCAGTGCTGTCTTTTTCTCAGTTTGCAATTGGGAGTCCATTATAATGAATCGCTGCTTGTGTTGCGCTCTCAAGTTTGTGTACTTACGAATGTAGATACCAGCCCTCCCAAGAAGAAATTTATTTGCAGGTACCATTTAGCTTGAATTTTATTAAAACGTGTGTATGTAAAGTTGTCTTTCTGTATTCCCCCTATTTTTAGTTTAGCGTGAAAAGTAGATAAATGTGGTTAATTCCTGAAAGTTGATGCGGTAGAGTAATGGATGTTGTGAAACCAGACTTTTAAAGGTGATGACTAAAGCCATTTGAAAAGGTGGTTGCTTAGACCAGTTGTAGATCGTTAGGTAGAAGTGCCTCCAGAATAAAAAGGTATTGAAAAGTCTTGTCATAGGTCAGCATCGTAAGAGTTTTATTCCTTTCTGGCAAACACGGTTTTCAAGGCTGTAGTATGGAAGGACATAGCTGTAGAGGAAAGATCACAAGCTGCAGGGTTCCAGGCAGTCTCAATTCAGCATATGGAAAACCTTTTCTAACAACTGAAAAAGTAACGAATTGCCTGTGAGATGGTGAGTTTTCTCTCCACCTCTGCCCTGACCTCTTGCAGTGGGAATGTTTAGGTAGGTAGAGGAGGAGGGCTCATGCATTTGGTAGGTGAGATACATGACACTGATTTCTGAGGTCCCCTGAGAGTTTGAGAAATGGCTTTTGTCCTTTGATTTCACTTTGAAATTTGATTTAACACATTGGTATTTCATTTCAGCTAGGTAAAAGATAGATTGAATTGACAATTTTTGAATTTTAAAGCCACATACTGTGTTGAAAAGCTGTGTGAACTTCGTAGAAAATTTTACGTTTGGGATAGGCTCAGGAAGAGGAATTTTGAGGTTAAAAAAAGATCTATGCAGGACATTTATATATTTTGGTTACTTAGTTTAGGAACACTTTATCATGTCTTAGCACATTTGCCCAGAGGATGATCACAATTGGCATATTTAGAGTTGTGAAAGCCCTGGGAAAATATTTTTTCCTGAAGTCTTCTCATTGCTACTTAGGAATTTTTAGGAATTAAAGGTTAATGGTTTAAATAATAATTAGTTTAATTCTAAGTGAATATAGGTGTGTACAATAAAATAGCATTTATATATCCTCTTGCATAATTTTTCAAATAGGAATAAAAGTAGATAGCTACTTTGGAAATCAAATTCTTTTTCATTAAAAGAGATTTCGCAAGTTATTTTATGTTTACTATCCTTCATTTTTAATTTCATTGAAAATCAGATTATATTTTAAATTTTACGATAACATTGAAATAGTTATTTGTAAGTAAAGAGTTTTACGATGTACTGAGTTTAATTTATGACCTGGGTTTTATAAGTTTAGAAATAGAAGTGTAGTGATATTCCTAAAACTGTACAAAGCAGTAGGTTTTCTGATAATGCAGTGAAGAGTCTCTTCTATTTCTCCTCAGTCAAGCCTTTTCAGTTAGAAAACCTGGCAAAAATTGTGTACTCTAGAGTTGTATCCCAGGTTTAGGATCTTGTGAAAGTAATTGCTACAAAATGTTTGCATTTTAGATACTTTCTGGAGGCATAGGGTCTAATAATGAACTCAAGTATGGAACTGGCCAACCTTAGGTCATTGTAGCTTGGCTTGCTTGGCAACATTTGATAACTAGGAGCTAGTGATACTTTTGCTGTCAGTTGGTGGCAGACAGAAGTTCAAATGGAAACATATTTGTTCTAGTTGTCAGATGGCTAAGTTAGTCTCTTTTTCCTTCTGTGAGCCCTCCCTTAACAGCTTAGCTTGTAGCTTTTATCTTTAATAATCACCCTTTGTGTTTTGTCTACTTGAAATCAGACAACTTAAAATAGTTATCCAGTAATGAAAGACTTGAGCCTTTTGGGCAATGTTGTACTTTCACTTGGTACTAAAGTTTTCTTGGGTTACAGCTTATTGCCGCAGCAAGTGATTGAAGAAGGAGTCCTGTTCCTGCCCCTGAGCTTACAGCTAAGGTACAAGGAGTGGCTTGGGGGTAAGGAATCCTTCCTCACCAGACATGGTTTGTATGTATGAAGACTGCTTGTCAGAAGTTTGACATTCTGCACTAAATTCTTTGTTATTCGTGACTCACACATTCAGTACAGCTGTTTGTTGCTTTTTAGAATCTACATGTTTCATATGCAGACTGCTATTGAATCTTCTCACCTTTAGATTATAAAATCACTTTAAAGAAAACTAAGTGGGAAAGCATTGAGGAAATTCTGAAGTAATGTTTTTCATCTGGTACCTTCACTGTATTTGTAGTTCAGGTAGAATTTATCTGTTGAAGATGAGGAATACATCTTTTTAGTGGAAGGCAGTTCTAAACCAACAAGGAATGTTACCAACACATGTAGTTAATTTCTTAGGGGAATCACATTTAAGGAATTGGTCAGATTTAAAGAAATCATTCAAATTTAATGAATGTCTGGTAAGTTATCAATTTATCTAAAGGAAAAACTACCCTCAGAAGTTCAGAAAAAGACAGTTAATCCAGTCCTGTTATCCTTGTTGTACTTAGAGCAGGAGTTGGCAAACTATATGGTTCACAGGCCAAATCCAACCTGTCACCTGCATTTGTATGGCCTGTGAGCTTAAGGAAGGATTTTACATTTTTAAATAGTTGGGAAAAAATTAAGAGTATTTTATGAAAGTTATATGAAGTTCAAATATCAGAGTCCATAAATGCAGGTGTTTTGGAACATAACTCTATTCATTTGTTTATATTTATTATCTGGTCCTTTACAAAAAAAATTTGCTGACCCCTTATTTACACATAATTTCCTAGGTTCACCATTTCTCTTAGCTTCTTATGGTGCTGTTTTCTGAGATTTCTGCTTTGATTCCTTCCTTTCCCTCTATATACTGTACCTTTGCTTTCATGTGGTTTAACCTTCATATGGTTTGCCTTTTTTTTGGTAACAAGCCAAGAACTCTGGTATTTTGTACTCTTCTGTGCTGGTTATAGCCTCCTGGATGTTCCCTTGGCTCTGCAAACTCAGTGTGATTCAAACTTAATGAGTTGCCTACCCCAAAACTTGTCTAACTTATTTCTGTTTGTGGCTTCTGTTTTCTGTCACATGTGGCTGAACCAATCCAACTCTTTGTTCCATCAGTCTCAATCCCATATAGTCTCTTCTCTGCCCTAGCTGAACTACTTATGTTTCTTGCTTGGATTCTTGCAGTTTCTTAGGTGGTCTCTCTAACATATTGCTGGGGGGGAGGATAATCAATGCCTGTAAATATGCTTTTTGGAGTGCAAGAATATAAGTTCTTGAGATACTTTGAAAGAATTAAATTGGGATGCATTTTAAAGAAAATAACACAAACCATTGTTACAAAGCATTGTATAATGATGTCTTTTTGATTACATCATTACCGTCCCATATCAGTTGATTGTGTCAACACCATTGCCAAATTACAGCACATTCAGAAATGTGCTCTTTTTCAAAGATACTCCTAATGAAGTCTGGCATCCAAGGCCACCTGTGATATGACTCCAATCTTTTTTTTTAACCTCATCTCTCAATTTCTTTCATTCTCCATTTCGTATAGTACTGAGTAAAGAGAATTGCTGTAGATCCCTATAAATACCATTCCCTTTTATTTCCTTTGGTGCCTGTGTCACACTGCTTTTCTTGTAATGCCCTCCTGTATTACCCCATCATCTCCATGAAGACATGCTTCAAGTTCATTTTAACTCATCTGGTACATGAAACAAATATTGAGGACCTGCACTGTATGAGTATAATATTTCCTTTGGACTTGCATGGTGTGTTTCCGTGTCTTATCACATGGACCACTTTCTACTTAGTATTACAGTTAATTGGTGAATGTTTCATACCTCCTTTGGTAGGTTACATGTTCTTGAGGGTCAGGTCTGTTTCATTTCTGTCCTCTGCTCTGCTTTGCACACAAGGTTGATATTCACTTAGCTGCCTTATGGGGATTCCTCTTCTATCTGTCTAAAACAGTTCTTGAATGTGAGATAGCATGCTGACCTCTTGTGCTAGTAAGTTGCTTTCAAGTCAGTGCACTTTGCACTGAGAGAGTTGTATGCTTATCAGAAGTTGTGTTGATTTCGAAGACTATTTCATGGCAGGTAATCTTGCTTTTATAATAATTTAAATATGTAAACCGATGAAATGAGTGCAAACTTTTTTTTTTTTCCTGAAAACCAAGTTGGATTCTTTGGAAAAACTTGATAAAGGTGAGTCACTAAAATAACGGGTGTAGAATTAGATATGGCTGTAATAACAAAGTTTTGGAGAAAGAATAACAATAATCCAGGATGATTCTGTATGTAGACTGCTTTACAAGATTTCTTAAAGCTTTCCACTTTAATGAAACTGGAATGGAGATTGTAGATGATGCATTTATAGATACAGTTTAGATCAAGCAGCAGGAACTTCGGTCAGCAAGGAGCACCACATCATTAATCCCGTTCTCCAAGTGCTTGACCCCATGTTAAGATTGACAAATACATTCATGTGTTAAATGTAGATAAAATGTTTGTTATGTATGTATGATTTTTTGATTTCCTATTTTAGCTTTAATCCCTTTTTTACTTACTACTTTTGTATATGATTGTTTTGGATACAAAGGCTTTTGCTTCAATAAGTGCTCCGATTTTTGTTTTCTAAATGAATGGAAGAAATTAAGATCCGAAATGAAGATCCTGGTTGTGTTATGTTGGAATAAACAAAGAACTGACACTGGGACAGCAGAAAGAGCTTTAGAAACAATGAACCTCGTTTTGATTCCTGGCACCTACATCCTAGGAGTCTTAACCCTCTTGGATCCTCATTTCTGTCTGTAGGATGGGAGTGATCCCTCAGTTGGAGAGTCTTTGAAGATAAGATGGTAACACGACCTTAGAGGTAGTAGGTGTTCAGTGTGTCATTAAAGTAGTTTTGTGATCTCAGGCAAGTTATCAAACTTTATTGTGTAGTTTTCCATTATTCCCACTTTCTTAATGAAGAGACTCCAAAAGATAAATTTTTTTATGTGTGAGCTACCAGAATCCAAGACTGAATCAAACCTGGAATATAGTATTTGCTCAGAAATTTTTGTATTAGTGAACATGAGCCATACTGCATAATAGCTTGCATGCTAATTAAGCAAGGTCTAGCTTCTGCATCCGTGAAACGTAGAATGTGTGTGTGAGGGAGCCCATGAATGAACTCCACTGCTTGGAACGGCCTGTCTGTCAGACAGATGTGCAGCGTTTATTCAGCAGCTACTGGCCTTTGCCAGGCTGAGTGCAGTGGGATTCCTCATCAAGAACTAAACTGTGTGCAACTGGGCTTTGTGTTCATCTCTCTCATCTGACCTTGTATAACTAGTACTTAGGTTTAATGTGTTTTTTAAGTGAGAAGTCTGGGAAAAGTGAAGAACAGGGAAAAATCTAAAAGAATTACTTTAGATAGACTAAGTGTCAAGGTGATTTGAGGCAGGTGGAGGGAAAACTTAGTATTTTAATCTTCAGTAAATGTTTGATTGCTAATTGCATATTGCTAAATCTTTAGGGATGACCCTTTTTCAGTAAAATCAACACATGGAGCAGATAGATCATAGCCTAATTGATTTCTGCTGCTCCGTGATATCTTCAGTTAGTATTTTACTTTTCATTTTTGATGGAGCAATGTATTATAAAACTACATCTTTCCTTTTAATTGTTGATTTTGAGAGATTTTTTTCCACTCCTATTGGTACAGATTTTTTTTCTTGTAAAGGAATTAAAATACAACAGTATTATTTTATTTTTTAAACATCATAGCATATGTTGCTGGAATGTATATGTTTCATTAACATTAACATGTTAACATTCATTAACACGCTTGATTGATTTTTAAATAATTGTCTTGTAAGCCAGGGGTACCTGTGATCCAAGTCAAAAATAAGACCATTTACAAGAGAATGCACATTTTGTATTGATGTATACTTAACTGTCAGTTTTTTAAGTCCAACTTTGTTTCAGACTTAATTTGTGACTTTTTTTCTACCTGATTATTTTACTCTGAAGCTGCATAATGAAATATTGGATGATGTAGGGTATTGGGTACTGTATGAAGCAGGGTAGAGAAATATGTGTGTGTGTGAGTGTATAATAGTGGATGAAGAAACAAGAATGTGACCAAGAAGATCGAATAGTAATGCTGCTAACTTTGAAATCATTTTCATTGTGTTTGGAGATGGCAATGTGAAGTGTAAATATATTCACGAGTTAATGAAAGCTGTTTAACAAAGTTGCCTAAGAAATAGAAAGGTTATATGTTGAATTCTTTTGACTACGGTGTTTTAAAAACTGGGTAAGTATGAATCAGCCTTATTTTGTCATAGTTTGGAGTGTTGTAATTCAAGACTGAAAGGGGTTAAGTGGGCCTGTGGTAAAATGGTAGAGCTGCTAGGGGTGGGGGGAAGGTAGGGGTGTGTGTGTGTGTGTGTGTGTGTACGTGTGTGTGTGCACACATGCTGGTGGTGCTGGTGCTTACCACTACAGTCTATTATTGCCATGGGGAGTGTGGGCCAGGTTTTGCCAGCTTGTCCTTTTCTATCCTATTCTTAGCCAGAAATCTAGATTTTACAGGAAGTCTGATTTTTAAGATGTCACAACTAAAAATATTTAAGCACCATGGACCTAAGGAAATGTATCTGTTGCTCAGGTATGGCTACCATCTTGTAATTTCTGATTTAGATGATGGGCTTTAGATGTTCTTTAAAGACATCCTTAATTGCCTTTAGAACTCTTTTAGCATTTAGGTTACAAAATTTGCTGCTCACACATTGACAGAACCCATCTTGTTAATTGGTCATTGATTTACAGTAGGACTAATAATTAGTAAATGGCAAACATGTTCATGTCTTAAAAGTAGTATCAGTTTCTAGTTCTGGACTCGTGGATTATGTATGCCCATTTAGGCTAAGTGTACGTACAGACTTCAGAGAGTTGCCCAGAGGCTGAGGTATTGACTTAGTGTGGACTGTCAGCGATTGGTATTCATAGTCTACTTCTTCTTTAGATGTCTGGGTGATTGGTTATTTTAAGCATGCCTTAGTACAGTTTGGTTTACACCCACTGTACTAAAGTCTTACAGGTTTCAAATACTGCTTCCTGGAAAAGACTGCTTTATCTAGAAAATGACATTTTTTTGCTCAGGGTATATCTATGAAATTCACATTAGCTTATATGACACATGATCCTTGGAATATAGTATTACTATGAAAGAAATTAGGTGCTCTTCTAGTCAGAGGATAGAACAAGAGGATGATACAATATTATAATTTTTGGCCAGGCTTCATGTTTCCATGGAATGGAAGCCAAGTCATTACCTTGACTGACTTTCCCTTTTTGTCTTTGTTACTTCCCCACTCCCACTCCAGATACATAACAGCAGATTGCAAATAAACTCAGGTCCAGTTTGTTCTTCCCTGCCTTTCAAGTCCAGGGTACAGTTGATTTGTTCCCATCCCTCTCCCCCATCATTTTTATTATGATTACAGTGCCCTAGTTAAGGGAATCCTTACCCACTTTGGGAACATTTCAGTAGAGGTTGATGTGGATGAGAGCTTAAAAATGGAATTGCAAGTGAAGGTAGGGACTTAAAACCTCGACCTGGAGCTCTCAGTGCTCATAAAGTGGCATTTCCCTGCTTCTGTCCTAGCATCAAGAATTCCTGGTTTTGAATCCCCTGGCGGTCCAGTGGTTAGGACTCTGTGCTTTCACTGCTGAGGGCGCGGATTCGATCCCTGGTCGGGGAACTAAGTAAGATCCCACAAGCCATGTGGCGCGGCCAAAAAAAAAAAAAAATTCCTGGTTTTGTCTTTGTTTAGACTTCAGTGTCTCCTTGACACCTACCTTGCCTATTACAATGCTTTAATTTTGTCAGGTGTAGAAACCCAAGTGCAGCTATAACAGCCAGATTGCTGTGGATGTACTTCAGTATGAGAACACATTGACTGTGTGGTGGTCAGGTCATAGCTGAGCTTGGATTTCAGGTGCTGGGAAGGTCCTCATGTGGGAACCCATGTGTAGTCTTTGCTTGTATTAGAAGGATGGAGGACCAAAGTCCCAGATACCTGTCCTGTTTTCAGTTGTTCAGGTGTCCTGTGTGCGAATTATGAATATAAGACATTGTTCAGTACTGGTTTTGATTCGGATTCAAGGTGAGTTTCTGCTGCTGAGTAAAAAGCGGATTTTGGGGGTAAGATCTTTGCCAGGCGTATGTTGCAGGGAAGGTGTACTTAAGTGTCCTTTTAAAAAAACTGCTTCAACCATTATTAAGTAAATATATGACCCAGTAGTAGGTTGTTTTGATTGTCATTCTTTTGTGCTGGTATACTGCTTGCCTTCTGTTTTGTTGACAGTTACATGAGAAAGCAGTTTTGTGAAGTATACTACCTTGAAAACCTTAGACACCGAGTTTCCATCAGGGATGATCTTTAGTCTAGCAGACTCTAGTAGCATGATTGGTCTCAGGAATGCCATTCCTATGTATAGACTGAGGGCCAGGACTTTGTGCAAATTCAGTTTGAGAAGATTAAAGTGAAGAAAAGAAATTCCTTCTAATATCATTTCCTTTATTAAATATTTTATCTGATTAGGATGAAATAATTGGAAGCTACTTATAATTTCAAGATCTCCTACCTTCTGACATCCAAGGAAAGCACTTCTGATCTTATTTTTCTGGATTTTTATACCAGTCTACTAGTTCTGTCTTTGAAATGTAAGAGAAAAATCCAGCTGCATTTGTAATCTACAAAACCGTGCCTCAGTTTTAGATTCACTTCTTAGGTTCAGTTCAGGGCATAATTTCTTCCAGTCCTTCCAAATTCTGTTAAAGTTATCCTGTTTATGGTCCTATTGTTTACTTCTTGAAAATCCTGTATTCCCCAAACCTTGGAGAAGATTGGAAGGTTTTAAAATTTTCTAACCAAAAGTATCTGCCTGAGGAAACATCCCAATTTCAGGATCTTCTATTTTATGACTTGGCCTCCTGGGAGAATTAGAATCTGGTCTACCAGGAAGACTCTTGTGTTTACATTTTCTGGCCTCAGTCTCATGGAAAAATGAGAAACTTCTTGGCCTCTGTTCTTCTAGGAACATAAAATTGGAACCAAGTAGGATGAGAATAGAAAACATGACGGTAAACCACCAAGTTGACCTGGTTGGATGTCTGTCTGACATCTGTAAATCTTATGGTTTGTAATACCTAATTCTTAGTGGCTGGTTTAAGCAGGGTGTGTGTGTGTGTGTGTGTGTGTGTGTGTGTTACATATATGTGTGTGTGTGTATTCCCTCCACCCCTTGAATATTCAGCCATCTTAAGGGTTAGATAGTGTGATCTCCATTTTACACATGAAAAAACTGAAGCAGAAAGGTACGCGGGACCACACAGCTCAGCAAGGGGCCAAGTCAGGATCCTAAAGGCAGTCTCAAACTAGAAGCTATACTTTTGATCACTGCATCTGTAGAAAACAGTGTACACTGTACTGTATTAGAGCTATAAAGTCCCCTTAGACTGAAGGAAGTATTTTGTATCTGTTTTGAGTGCCTAGTAGGTGCCAGCACTACCATGTGTTTGGGAAATAGAGTGGTAAACTGTAGGACAAAGTTCCAGCTTTCATAAGGCTTACATTCTAATGAGGGAGACAAACTAGCAAATGCTGTGAAGAGAAACAGCAGGATAAGGGGACAAATGTGGCCTTATATTTTCATTATAGTGCTCAGGCAAGGCTGAGACTTCAGTGAGGGAGCGAGCCATGGCCATTAACTGCGGGCAGAAGAGCAGGGATGAGTGCAGAGGTCTTGGAGTGGTTATATTAATGTGGCATTCAATTCAGCAGGCTTTTATTTTATAGGTCGTCTTCAAGCCTTTGCTGAAAGAATTGACAGCATATGACAGTTTAATGCTAACTTTTTTTCCACAGGACTTTTATCTAGTAATCTATCTTGATGAAGTTGGCTTGAGGTACATGTTTTTCCCATTTTATAGAAGTGAGAATTAAGATGTGGACTCGAGCATATGTAAAGGTGACTCGTTTAACGAATCTCCGTATTGTATCCATCACCCAGCTTCAGCAGTTATCACCATTTGCCACTCTTGCTTTATCTCTACCACCCCTTCCCTTTATTTATTTATTTTTTTTGCTGGAGTATTTTATATTTTCTTAACTTTATCTTAAAATTTTAAACCTTTAGAAGAGTTACCGGTATAAGAACCATTCAGTTAACACCTGTATGCTTTTCACCTAGATCACTAATTTGCTGTATTGGCTCTTTTTTTATCATTTGAGAGTTGCAGGCATTGTTGACATGCCTTTCTTAGGAATAAGAACTTTCTTCCTAACCATAGCATGACCATTACACTCAGATTTGACATCAATACAGTACAATTATAGAATGTTCAATTTGTGTTCTAATTTACCTTGTTATTCCAGTGTTATCCTTTAGTTCTTCAGTCCAGTATTCAGTCAAGGCTCATGTATTTGGTTGGTGTTTAGTCTTCGTGAGCTAGAGCAGTTCTCAAGCCTTTGTCATTAAGGACAGTGTCACTTTGGAGAGTCCAGGCCCTCTGGTCTGGAGAATCCCTCAATTTGAATTTGTCTATCTGCTTTCTCATGATTAGAGATAGGTTAAACATTGTTGGCAGGAATGTTACATAGGGATGTCAGTTTGTCCCACTGTTGGGGATGTCAAACAATTATTTGGTTTAGGTGATATCCACCAGATTGCTTCATTATAAATGTACCTTTTTCCCTTTAGTAATTGTTAAGTGATTTATGGAGTGACAAACTTGATTGAGACTCAGTATTCTTTTCTCCAGCAGTCTTCCACTGGATTTAGCATTTATTGATGATTCAGAATCAGTTATTGCTGGAGTACTTTAAAGCAAATGCAGATATAAAATTTCTCCTGTAAATATTTATCATGTATCTAAAAGGTAAGGGCTTAAAAAACAAAAACAAAAAACCACAGTGCCTTTATGCCACCTCACTACAATTCCTTAACATCTAATATCCATATTCAAATGCCCTGAATTGTCTCAGTTGTTTCTCTACAGTTGATTTGCTTGAATCTGAATCCAAGCAACGTCCACAGGTTGTATTTACTTGATGTTTTTGCAAGTGTTCCTGGGTATAGCATTCATGTCTGCCTTTAGAGATAAGATTAATTCTTGATGGGTGTAGATGTTGACAGCCTCAAGCATCCATTCTGAAGTTCCCATCAAACTTTCTTTCACCTAAGGGTTCTAGCATCCATTGCAGTCATTTCCTAGGGACATTATTTCATTAGGGATTACGAAAGGTGATTCTCAGATTGCATCATTCCTTCTGTATCGATGAGCAGATTTTTTTCTGACCTGTGTTTATTTCTACTTTTTTATGTATACCTTCCTGGGGAGAGTTGTAAAAGGATACATTCTTCATCTTTACTTCACAAAGGATGGTTCTGGACTTCCTTAGTAATTCTGTAATATGTCCTCAATTTTCTCATATGTAAATTTGGGGGTAATTATGCCTATACCTCTTGGGGATTTTGTGAGGATTAAATGGTCCGGTACATATAGCTTAAAAATGGTGCCTGGCACTAATGTTGGGGTAAGCGCTAGTTATTAAAGTCACTTTTTCATTTAATTCTTCAAGTGTAATGGAGAGGCAGAGATGGGAGAGGTTCTTCATGCGTTGACATACTTGTGGAGAGTGAGCTGAGGGAAGTGCTGCTTGCGCACACCAGGCTGTCCTTTGTGACTGCATGGAAACACCCATGACACACGAGGCGTGTATCACTGCGCGCTGTGAAATGGATACTGACAATTGAAGAGGTAGAATCTGGAACGCATTCTGAAATGGGGTTAGTACAGTGAAGGGAGGGAGGGAGGGAGGTAGTATGGGATGGTGGCTCCAGGTACAGGTTTTCACTATGTCATGGCCCTTTGAGTTTTTTATCTGAACAAAGGGCAGCATGCTTGCCTAGTCTGATTTGTCTTGTTGTCATTCTACACTCAACTAGAGCTGTTTGAGATTGCAGATCACTTTGGTAGGGGAGGAAGTGCTTTACTTCTTCTTGGCCTTTTAATCTGCCTTCTCTTTCTGCTTTAAAAAAACCCCACTGTTGATAATTGTATAGAGTGTTGGAAGTTTAACACTCTTGATCAGGTGTTTAGTCATTAATATTTGATTCATTTATTTAAACATTTGAGCACCTGCAGTGTGCAAGATAGTGTTCTAGACACAGACCACATCAGTGAGCATCAGAGACTAGAGTCTCTGCCCTCATGGAATTTACATTTTGGTAGTGAGGTGACAGTAAATATGAGGAAGTTGTATAGTATGTTAGAAGGTGTTGAGTCCTGTGGAAAAAAATAAAGCAGGATAAGGAGAGACTGAGATGGTTAGGAAGTTACTTTTGAGCAAAGACAATGAGAGGAGAGCAAGTCTTGTGAAAATCTGGGGGTGCAGAGTGTGTCCTGCATAGGGGACAGCCAGTGTCAAGGTCCCGAGGCATGTTTGGTACATTGTGCATTGTGAGTAAAGAGGTGACTGCTTGCTGTGTTAATGCCCTGTTGTGGGCCAAGGGCCAGAGCTTGGAGACAGGTTAAGAGGCTAGGGCAGTTAACCGGATGAGATGGAATGGTGATTTGGATCAGGGTGCTAGTGGTTGAGATTCTGAGTGGTCTGATTCTGGATATATTTTTTGAGAGAAAGCTAACAGATTTTGCTAATGGATTGATTATGAGTGGGTTGAGAGAGAAAGTGAGCAAGCCCTCAGTGATGACTGATAATTTGGGCTTGAGCAATAGTAAGGATGGAGTCACCATTCTCTGAGGTGAGGAAGATTGAGAGTGGAACAGCTTTAAGGGGGTGAGCCAAATTATTCATACTCCCAAGGAAAAGGATAGGTGGTTACAAACACTTCATTCGGTAAGGACAGTGATCCATAGATTTTGCTATGAGAACTCATATCTATAGATCATATAGCCAATTCTCTTAACCTAATGTCTTAAGGATGTAAGAGTTAGCAGATGAGGGAAGGCTGAGATTCATATAGCCTGTGGTAACAAGGTCAGATGTAGAATAGACTTTGAGACTTAATTTTTTAATTCTAACACTGAAAAAGAGAATGGAGGCAAAAGCCTTGGGCTTGGAGAATGAGAAGCTGGTTGAGCCTTGATCATCTAGCCGAATTTCCTGCTCTGTGTGTTTTTACTTACATAAGAAGCCTGTGCCTGGGACTTCTTTTGTTTTGAATCTCTTCATTTTCTTCATACATATATTCATCACGAATGATCATACATAAATACTTCAGTTGGATTTTATCCTCTACACTCTTTGCAGTCTCTTTCGTTAACATTTGTTATATATACATCTCAGTTGTTTTCTCTGCAAACTCAAAATTTTTAAACATGGGTGATATTGAATGATCTTTTATTAATATTGTTTGTTTCTATTAATAAATGTCCTTTTCATTAAAGATAGTGTTGCACAGTGATTAAGGGAAGAAGCAATTTAAACCTAGATGGGAGTGCAAATCCAGATGTAAACACAAATAACTGTATCCTGGAGTGTTATACTACCTCATTGGTTTCAGTTTTCTTGTGTGTAAAATGATCATAATAATTGTACTTATCTTATAATTGTTGTGAGGATTAAAGTAATGCATACAGCACTCTAGGCACAGTACCTACAAGGTGTTAAGACTTAGTGCCAGGTATTTATTTTTTATCTCCATTATTTATAACTCATTTATGATAACTAGTCGTTTGCAAGCAAATAGTGCTGAGCCTTTTGAATTCTTCCCATTAAAAGGTAACACAGAATGCTTAGTCATTGGGATTACATGATATGGTATCATAGGCGCTACTACTCCGTTACTTTACATTTTCATTTCTCTCAAAAAATATAGATTATTGGAGTTTGCTCCATACACATGTTCTGGTATCATCCACATAAAGGTTGAAACCAGTAGTAGTTTCAAATTTACCCCCATACCCAAAAGGTCTTCATTGCTGAGACTTCTTTCGAAAAACAAACAAAACCCAAAAGACCCCTGGTGAGCCACACTTCTACATTCGTAGAAGCAAATTAAAATGACTGTATTTTGGGGGATGTGTGTATATGGATGAAATGATAAATCTGGTGATTTATGAACTTTTCTAGGTGAATAAGATTTTATTTGAAGAAATGGATTACTTACACGGGAAACCATCCCTCCTAACCCCCCACCCCCCAATAATTTGCTAAAAGTAGAGCCATTCTGGTTGGTAGAAGGTTGCTGGAGGGGGGCTTAAATCCCTGTTCACTCTGCCTCACCTCCCACCCCTGTGATGGGACACCCCCGTGTCCCATCTAGGAACCCTCAGAATATAGTTTGAATGCCATTTGAGTTCAATCACGGTTTCATACATTTCTTGCATACTTCCAAAAACTTGAACAGCAAGATTGTAGGTATAGTAGAAATGTTTTGCCAAAGAAATTTAAGGGCAAGCTCCTTAAATGTTTTAGGGACTATTATATGATTACATGTCTTCAGCTCCACTTGTAATTTAAAATTGGCTGGAATTCATATCTGTTGTATTAGAAACACTCATTTTCCTTTCGGTGTCACTGATAAACTGCTATCATAGCCAAGCTCTACATTTTTAAAGTTAAGCAAGGGTTGAGGAAGGCCCTGTTATGAGTATGTATATACCAAGCGCCAGTAACCTATTCCACTAGAGGAGTTTGCTTTGTTGGACTTTGAATCAAGATAACAAAAGTGAAAATGTGTCTGAAAAGTCTGTAAGTAGAATTTTATATAAATTTAGTGAGTTTTTTTGTATTTAACTTGAATGAAGTGATGTAGATAGGAGCTAATAGTTGAGTTGGTTGGGAGCCTGTTTAAAATATTTGTGACAGAACTGCATATTTAATACATTATTTTATTTAGTTCTTTTTATCTATAAATAACTTCTATGAGGCTCCTAAAACACCTGGGGTATCGTTGATAGTTTAATTTGAAAGGAGTCGATATCACCACTTCCAGTCTATGCAAGTTGTAGACAGTGAAGTGACGTTTACTGAGCACCTGCCTGTTGCACTAGGCAACACACTTTCTAGGTGTTACTTACTCCTTATTAAACCATTAGGAGCTGCGTGGTGCCTTCATTTTACAGAGAGACAGTTGAGGCTCACAGAGATTACTTGCCTAAGATCCTGCAGTTAGGAAGTGACAGAGCTTGGACCCCCAGCCCTTCAAAGCTCGTCTGCTTTCTTGACCATGCCACCTACACATGTAAGTTTTCAGACGTGTCGGTGTGTTCTGTACCCCTTAAATTACTAGTTAGTAAAGGGAATATTTTCCATCGAATCAGAAAATGAGCAAGACTTGGCAAGCCTACTATTGACAGTAGTGGGCTCTGCCTATTCAGATTGTCCTTTTGAATGTTTGGTTTTTAAATCGACCCCAAAGCTAAAACGATTGTGTTTTGGTCACGTTGAGGGTCACTTTGTTCTACTCTTTGGTAGTTCACGAGCCTCATTGAGTTTATTATGACTTGCAGCCGTGATGGCTTTAAGGTTTGTTTTTCTTGTTCTTTGTTTGGTTTTTATGGCAGATGACTTTCTTTTAAGAGTGACCATACATCCTGGATTTTACACAATGTCCCAGAATAGCTTCCTAGCTTGGAAGATAAACTATATGTTCTCCCTAGATAATAGAAGAGAGATGTTAGATTTGGTCATAACTAATTACGTTTTGATTATATTACCTGAAGGGGTTTAATAGCTGATTTAAATTTGGTCTTACCTATTTTACTCTTTATAGTTCAAACACAGCAAATATTTGTGTACACTTCTTTATTTGGATTAATTCTTTAATTGTAATTTAATTCATCCAAGTAAATGAAATAGTACTTTCATGTACCAAGATTGTATTTTAATTTTGTGCGGAACTATCAACAAAACACTGCTTTCTGAGACAGAAGCGCCCTCCTGTTGGGGAGGGTCTCTCTGTTTCACAACACCCTTGTGTTTGATTGAAATCAGCTCAATTTCTTACACTGGCCATCATAACTAGGGGATCATTTCTTTATACATTCTACGTTTATTACTCTCATTACAGAAATAATCGTTTTCTTAAAAATGCACTACCAAGGAGCCAACCCACATACTTATCATTACTATACCTACTTTATTACTTGTCCCACATTTCTCACTTAAGGGATTTATCTGAACCATGAACCAGCTTAGTCCTAGAAATATAAAAACATAAATTAAAAAATTTCGTTTTAGCTGGAGAAAAAATTTTTCCATGTATATTCTTTCTAACAATAAAGGAACTCTGGATAGTGTTCGTTATATTTTTGTTGTAGAAATGTTTACTTTTTTAAAAGAGTGAGAAAAAATATGCAAAACTTGTATATTTTATTTGGAACCATTTTTTAAGAATTGCACACTTCATCTCCTAAAAGGCTGTGACAGTCTCTCTTAATGACTAGGATGTAAAATTTGGCTGCATTGTATTATAGTATTTTATATTTTTCTGTAAACTAATTTGATCTGTTTTTGTTTTTGTTTCCTTTTCCAGTCTTTACTAGGTGCTGGTCTCTGGATGTTTTTTGTTTAAATTGGAAAAATCTTAAATCTGTCCACAGACTGCTATGGTATCCAGTGAGATGGGGACTGTTGGCAGTGGCTTTTGAAGGATCTGAGGGGCAGAAAGAGCTGAGAACTCGGCCTTGAGCTAGTGTTTGGCGTCTTCCTGCTGCCTCTCCTGTGGGCCCAACATCTTTTCTCTCTAGCTTACCTGCCAGCTGTTCTAGGGAAGTTAGGGGTTAGACCAGTCTAAGCATTCATCACGGAGCGGAATATGGCTTAGGTATCTTACTTGCATCATATTTGACAATGGGAAAGTGTTGTTTATTTTAGCAGTGCTTCCTAGTGATCAGAGAAGGAAGGGCTTGTTTTGTCTCTGAGGGCTCTGCTCTTTGAACGGATAGGCTGGTGCAGCAGCCCCTGCAGCGCATAGCCCCTTCCACCTTCCCTCCAGACAAACATAAAAGCACTCGGGCTGTTTGTCCCTTCTTGAGGAGGCAGATGGTCAAGCATTGCCGTTGAGAAGAGAGACACTTGAAATGGCCCTTCTGACCAGTGAGCTAGGCTTATCTGTGTGTAAGTTGGAACAAAATGGCAAGGGTATGGCTTGGATGTTGGATGGCAGTGGGAGCTCTGTTGGGGGCAGGGATCTCATAATTGCCAACTGCAGTTTTCTTTGTAATTGAGGACCTAACCCTTATACTGAAATGTTACAGGTACCCTTTTAAATAATTAATATTTATTAGTCACCTGATTAGATTTTATTAAAAATTTAGGTAATTCTTCCTAAATAATGTCCAAGTATTTTTTTAAATAACTTGAACATTTTGGGGTCAGAGAAAGTAGTCATAGAAATACAAGCAGCTTCAGGTTTTGGCAAGTATGAAGTGATACAAATACCAACTTTTAGTGTATTTTATGTTTTTGTGTGTGGCAGTTTTACTCATGCCAGTCATTATTGACACTGGCTTTTAGGAGGAAAGATTTTAGTTTTTTTTAGTGTAATTGTTGTAGTGCTTTATGCTTAAAAAGGCATAAAGATGGGTTTAAGACATTTCTACGTGGCAGCATTATTAATTAGACCTAATAACCTAATTCGGTAGCGTGTTTATCTTTAAGCATTATTTCCAGCTCTTTTCCTTACCAGTAAGAGGTGTGTGGTTAAGTGTTTAGTACTGTGGTCTATTTGGAAAAGAGGTGGCTTTTAGTATCATTTATAGGACTTAATAATTTTTGAAGGAAAATATCTAGATTCATCAAAAAGCATCTGCTTTGTCAAACATAAAAAAACATTTCACTCTGAGGTTGCCTTATCTCAAAAGGAGAAATCACTTCAGGAGTTAACATGTGGAAGGCATTAGGTTGAATTACAAAGTGTTTTTCATATTGGTCTTTCAGCTCCAATTATAATAACTTTGAAGATTCAGAATTTGTCTCTTTTTCCAGGAGAAAACCCGTCATATTCATAAACTCAATTTTAGGTAAATTTAAATGTCTGTTTTTCAATGATTTTCTTAATCCAGGACTGAAAAAATCTGATTGACTTATTGAAGATAATTTATTATCTAATGGTTTATAGATGTCTGTTTTGTTTAGGTTTGGAAGATATAATAATAATGACGTTATTTTTCAGTCTTCCAGAAAAATTTTCTCTTTCTTCCTCCTCTCCTTGCTCTGTATACCCTTCAACAAGAAAGCATTTAAAAGGAAAAATTATTCAGCAAAATCAAACCTTGAGTCAGTGCCTTCATCTTCTCAGAGGTTCTCTTGGAAATAATGCCTGATGAAATGGAAGGGAAGGAAATTACTTTCTTTAACATTAAACAAATCTTTTTTTCAATGTCTTCCTTCTAGCTAGCAGAGTAAAATTTTAGGGTTGTTTATAAGTTGTATGTTCCTAGTTTTTTTGTGTGGAACATCTTGTTTCCCCTTAGGGCAGGAGTCATGTCACAATTTCTAGGGTAATATATGATGACTAGCACAGATGTACATTTGTAGTAGGAATCTAGGAAAATTTTGTAACAGTAGTCTGCACAGACTAAGCAGGACTTGGTATTGTGTTTGGGAGTAGATGATAACACTTAGTAAATACCTGTTCTGTCCAGGACCCTAACTGGCTATAAAATACATTACTCTTAGGATTCACAGTATTTGAAGATTCATTTTGGTGCCCTTATTTATTATGAATAATTAGTGTCACCTCCCCCCCGCCCCCAAGGTGCTTTAAGACCTTGGTGCCTTTCCAATCTGAGACTACCACACTAAGACAAGAAAGGGCAGTGTCATGGTGGGCAGTTCTTAGTTGCCAGAGAAGTTAAGCCACTTAGTTAGGAGGTCGATGAATTTTTGTTCTTAGTTCAAAATGATAACTATTCTCCCTGACTTTAAGTATCAGATGTGATAGTATGGATCACTCTCTCCTGTGGAACTAAAGTACATATATTTTAAAAGTTTTTTTTTTCTTTTTATAATGTCTTGTTGCGCCGTTTTGCTAGACTGAAAGTTTCCTCATCGCTTGGTGAGCCCCTCCTCTAATTCAATCTTTGTCTTTTGTCTTTGCTGCCTTGCAGGGTTGGTACAGTAGGCTTCACTAGACTTAGCTGCAACTCAGAATTTCTCCTCCAGCACCTGAGTAAATGCTGATGGTCTTGTGGAGAGTGGATTAAGAGTACGAGCTAAGTTCTCAATCCCAATTAAGAAGCGGAGGAAAATTTAAACTGTCTCCTTCAAAGTTTATCACAACCGCCACCATCAAGACAGCAAACCAAAGGACAAAGACTTTGACCTGCTGTGTTGCTCTGTGTAGTCCAGTTCACGTATGGTTTACAGACTTGGCTGGGGTTACTAATGAGTAAATAAAAAGTTGGACACTTCTGTCACTGGACACTTTTATTCACAAAGTTACCAAAATGAGGGCTGTACTGGAGACAGCAGACATTGCCATAGTGGCCCTGTATTTTATCCTGGTCATGTGCATTGGTTTTTTTGCCATGTGGAAATCTAATAGAAGCACTGTAAGTGGATACTTCCTGGCGGGGCGCTCTATGACCTGGGTAGCAATTGGTGCCTCTCTGTTTGTGAGCAATATTGGGAGTGAGCACTTCATTGGGCTGGCAGGATCTGGAGCTGCAAGTGGATTTGCAGTGGGCGCATGGGAATTCAATGCCTTACTGCTTTTGCAACTTCTGGGATGGGTTTTCATCCCGATTTACATCCGGTCAGGGGTATACACCATGCCTGAATACTTGTCCAAGCGATTTGGTGGCCATAGGATTCAGGTCTATTTCGCAGCGTTGTCTCTGATTCTCTATATCTTCACCAAGCTCTCAGTGGATCTGTATTCGGGTGCCCTCTTTATCCAGGAGTCTTTGGGTTGGAACCTTTATGTGTCTGTCATCCTACTCATTGGCATGACTGCTTTGCTGACTGTCACCGGAGGCCTTGTTGCGGTGATCTACACAGACACTCTGCAGGCTCTGCTCATGATCGTTGGGGCACTCACACTTATGATTATTAGCATGATGGAGATTGGCGGGTTTGAGGAAGTTAAGAGAAGGTACATGTTGGCCTCACCCAATGTCACTTCCATCTTGTTGACATACAACCTTTCCAACACAAATTCTTGTAATGTCCACCCTAAGAAAGATGCACTGAAAATGTTGCGGAATCCAACAGATGAAGACGTTCCTTGGCCTGGATTCATTCTTGGGCAGACCCCAGCTTCGGTGTGGTACTGGTGTGCTGACCAAGTCATCGTGCAGAGGGTCCTAGCGGCTAAAAACATTGCTCATGCCAAAGGCTCTACTCTGATGGCTGGCTTCTTGAAGCTTCTGCCAATGTTTATCATAGTTGTCCCAGGAATGATTTCCAGGATACTGTTTGCTGATGATATAGCTTGCATCAACCCAGAGCACTGCATGCAAGTGTGTGGAAGCAGAGCTGGGTGCTCTAACATTGCTTACCCACGCCTGGTGATGAAGCTGGTTCCTGTGGGCCTCCGGGGCTTAATGATGGCAGTGATGATTGCAGCTCTGATGAGTGACTTGGACTCTATCTTTAACAGTGCCAGTACCATATTCACCCTCGATGTGTACAAACTCATCCGCAAGAGTGCAAGCTCCCGGGAACTAATGATTGTGGGGAGGATATTTGTGGCTTTTATGGTAGTGATCAGCATTGCATGGGTGCCCATCATCGTGGAGATGCAAGGAGGCCAGATGTACCTTTACATTCAGGAGGTGGCAGATTACCTGACGCCCCCAGTTGCAGCCCTGTTCCTTCTGGCGATTTTCTGGAAGCGTTGCAATGAACAAGGGGCTTTCTATGGTGGAATGGCTGGCTTTGTTCTTGGAGCAGTCCGTTTGACACTGGCCTTTGCCTACCGTGCCCCAGAATGTGACCAACCTGATAACAGGCCAGGCTTCATCAAAGACATCCATTACATGTACGTGGCCACAGCGTTGTTTTGGGTCACAGGACTCATTACTGTAATTGTTAGCCTTCTCACGCCACCTCCTACGAAGGAACAGATTCGTACCACCACCTTTTGGTCTAAGAAGAGCCTGGTGGTAAAGGAGAGCTGCTCCCCAAAAGAAGAACCATACAAAATGCAAGAGAAGAGCATCCTGAGATGCAGTGAGAATAGTGAGGCTGTCAACCACGTCATTCCCAATGGGAAATCTGAAGATAGCATTAAGGGCCTGCAGCCTGAAGATGTTAATCTGTTGGTGACCTGCAGAGAGGAGGGCAACCCAGTGGCTTCTTTAGGTCATTCAGAGGCAGAAACACCTGTAGATGCTTATTCCAATGGGCAAGCAGCTCTCATGGGTGAGAAAGAGAGAAAGAAAGAAACAGAGGATGGAGGCCGGTACTGGAAGTTCATAGATTGGTTCTGTGGCTTTAAAAGTAAGAGCCTCAGCAAGAGGAGTCTCAGAGACCTGATGGAGGAGGAGGCTGTTTGTTTACAAATGTTGGAAGAAACTCCACAAGTTAAACTAATACTGAATATTGGACTTTTTGCTGTGTGTTCACTTGGAATTTTCATGTTTGTTTATTTCTCCTTATGAACTTTTAAGGATATGATGAGACACTAACTTAAGAAAATACTGGTCTTTGAAAAAAAACAAAAAAACAAAAAACAAAACACCTATGTAACTGTTGCATCTCTCAGGCATTGTTTACGCTGTAGGTTTTAGCCAAATTTTACTTAGCAGAAAAATCATCTATTTGCAAGACTTTATTTTCCCAGAGATGGATGAAAGTAAAATTTCAATCTAAATGAAGTAAAACTTGTTTAACAGACTGAATTGTGTGCAAATGTGGTTTAAAATTTTCCATACCAAAGTAAGGAGAGACCAATTATTCTCATAGAGCACTTAGAGCAGAATATATGCTAAGATATCACGAATAAGATAGACTGTCTGCACTGCCAAATCTTGGTAGGCCTTCTTACCCTGAAGTAGAAGACTTGCTCATTTTAAAGTTTTTTCTCTCTCTGTAATCCCTACTTCCGTTTTAAAAAACTGAATTTGTAGACATTGTATAATCAATTATGTACTGAAAATCTAACATGTGCTTGTTTCAGGGCAAGTTCGTTTGCCAGGTTTGTTTTGTTAGCATGAGCCTATGGATTCTGAATGCTGAAAGAAAGGACGAAGAATGTTTTCCTGTAGCTATTCTTGTACCACCAGTATATGGAATGTTGGGAAAAAGTTTGTTCCAGTTGTTTTTTTCTTTTTTTCCTACTTTGAAGTTTAAGTGAACCATACTCAAATGACCACCAAGTCTGTCTTTATAAAGTTGTATGTCATGATTGTATTGTAAATGATTATGGGGGAGAAAATGAAGTAAACATTGCTGATGATCCCCAGATTTACTGACCAAATTAAGATCATTTATATAGTTTGGAAATTAGCATCTCCTAAGCAGCATTTGATTGACTAAGCTGAACAGGTGATAGTCTAATACTAAATATCGGACTTTTTGCCGTGTGTTCACTTGGAATTTTCATGTTCTCATACTTCATTAATTCTCTAGCTTTGTTCTTGTCATTTGGTAACATTCTTTATTAGCCAGGTACCTTCCCAAGTGGATCCATTTGGAAGATAATGTCCGGAAATTTGAAGAAGAATTAACTCTGCCTTTGTGCTGGGTCGCCCTACTTGATTAGATCATGAGATATTGCAGTTGAGTTTTTAGAGTGAAAATTTAATTCTCAGATCATATTGTATCCTTGATAAGTCTTTTTTCCCCGATTTACTTTTTTTTCAAAAGACTTACCATGTGTACACAGCCTCTACATTTTTGCTTAAAAAGTTAACAGTGACTTAGAGTGTGATGCTATTTCGATGCAAACTGACCATCAGTAACAGAAAACTCAAGAGTGCACGCTTTGCCATTGGTGGATTGTCAGTATAGTTTTTCTGTAGAATGGATAGCATGTTCAAGAGGTGCCATGAACAAGAACTTCTACCGGTTTAGTAGTGTGTCTTGTAGAGGAGATTACAGGACTTGCGTTAATTGTAGGACCCTCTATCTTGACATGGCTTCGTACCCAGTTACAGCCTTCCTGGAAGAGAATCCATTTTTCACAGGCTGATTCCCTTCATGAGGACAGGGTACGAAAGACGTTTGAGAAAAGCTCTACAGATTAGGTAGTTCTTTGTGTGTCCTGTCCTTTTTCCTCCATGACAGATGAAGGAAACTAATTGTGTATCTACTTTGACTTTTCTGTAATCTCTGATATTTTTTAAATTGCATGATTTTATTAACCTTTATTCTTCAGGGGAAAATTATTACTTTTTTAGATATTTTTGTAGATTTTGAATCAAAACTCAGTCCTAATGACTTTAAATTTTTTTGTATTTATAAACTAGTTTCATTATGATGGATTTGATTAGTTCAAAGTTGATTTTAGAAATTATCAGGTAGCATAATGTCTTCCCATCTCCAGGGGGCTTTCTGAAGGACTGAGTCTGTAGGTGAAAAAATAATTCATGTACGAATAGTATGGTTTCTGAGAGCTTATTAGAGTGCCTTGTGGAATTTTGTTCTCAATTTCATTCTTAAGGTTTATAAGCTGGGGGCCAAATAAAAATAAGGACCATCCTTTTCTTGTGTGGAGGCTGAGGCTGTGACATGTCCAAGGTTACAAAGTCTGTTGGGAAGAACAGAAAACCAGGTGTCCAAATCTGGATTCATGGTTTGTCCTCTTCTTTTCTCAAAGGAACTGTTCTTCCTTTGAGACAGCTTTTTGATATTGGGGGAAATAACAGGATCTTAGATTTTTCAAATTGACATTAAGTTGTAGGAATTAAAATTTTTCTTTGACTCTGAACACCTTGCTGTGTAACTCAGCAGTGAGGATTGACATATTGGCTGAGCAGCCTTCTTACCCCTTCTATTAAAAGCATCAATGAATAGGTGGTATTTAAGTGGATTTTTCCCCCCTTTATTTAATGTTGACTCCTAATAGTTTGGGATATTAGCATCCCCCTACCTTCTCTCTGCTGTTGTCTTAGTAGGATACATAAAATACATCATCTTGTGTCTATTCATGTGTATATAGCAGTAGGTCAAGTTTAGAGTACTAATGTTTGTAAATAAGGAATGATTATTAGCATATCCATTAGGATTGTTTATTCTTGCCAGTATAAACATTTTATTTAGACTGAAGTCCCTGAAGCTTGCCCTTCTTATTGCTTCCCAGTAATAGATAATGTGCTTGAATAAGTATGTGAATTCCTGATTGCAACTTCATTTCAGGGGACCGTTCTTCAGTCTGTATTTCATTAGAATGATTGTTCATGGAATGATACGTGGTCTGTCTTAAAGCTAGCAAAATAGTCATACTTTACACTAACTAAATGGGTCCTAAATGATGACATTGATACCTAGACATTAACATGTATATGTTTTCATATTGGCTTAAGCTGAAGTTCAGAATTGGCTAAGAGTGATTGACTACAATAGTTAGCTGCGAGTCAAAATGAAGCGAGGACACTGGTGTTCAAAGGTGGAGAAAAATATTGTCTTATCTGCTGTTAATGGTATCCCCAGTTCTTAGATTTTTGTCCTCTCAGGCAATCTTAGTCTCCAGATCTGATGAGAAGAGCTTAGTACCCTGACATGCAGAATGATTATTGGTTCCTTTGTGGGACCTCTAATTTCCCTGTTCATCTAAGAATATTTTGTCCTCCTACCCAAGACAGTAAACGGCTTTTGAAACAGCTGAGCCAGTCTTTTTCCCCAGCCTTTCTTTCCTGGTGAGGTTATCACTCTTATCTTTTGGTTAGAGAAGCATCAAGCAGTAGCAATGGTGCTGTGTCCTTTGGCCTAAATCCAGCAGATCTGATCTCCCAAGGCTTCTTTTTCACTTGGCTCAAAGGATCCATTGTCTTTTTGCACAAAGAGGCTGGCCTGGGTCACAAAGCCCTAGCTCTTCGGGATGGCAAGTCAAGTAATTAGTGGGGGCCCATCACTCCATGAAACTTCACATTTTAAGAATTGAGTGGGAAGGTTGTTACTCAGTTCTCCAACCTGAGGCTAAGTGGGGGCTTGAAAGTCTTGTCCAGGGTGATGAGAACCTTTAAGTCTCTACATTTCTCAGTCCATTGCTGTCTTCCCTATATTGGGTGTGTGGATCTTTCCCCTCTCTCTTTAGATATCATTTAATGTAGCGTATGGGTTATTCTCATTCTTTACCACACTATAGAGCTGCTATATTATTAACTATTAAAAGGTTAGACCCATCAATGTTCCCACTTGGCAGTATTCGGCTTACTTGCTTTTCTTATACTTTACGCCCATGTGTCATTTTCATCTGAGGTATGATGGCTGAAAATGACCACATGGGTATCTAGTAGTGACACCTCAGCATTTCCTGAGTTTGGGTTGAGAGATGTATAAAGACCATTGTTGAATTACATGAGTACGGAGACTTGCCAGGACAAAATTTTCTTAAGAAGTCAGAAACACTATTAAGTGAGATGCTGAGAAGTACCTGGGTGATGCAGACTTAACAGAAGACAAAATTAGCTTAAAATGTGTTAGATGTAGAATCATATTCATTGAACCCTAGAACTTGAGGCATCTTTGCTATCAGCTAGTTTAAACCCCTCCGCATATAGATTAGGGTACAGTGAATAAGATCAAGCTTGTTAAACCCTGGTTTGATGTTGAATATCGTAAAGCATGAGTTTATTAACATATTTGAGGTTAAAATGACTGATATTTCATAATGATACTTTAGTAGAAAAAAATGGTTTTAGGCTTCAGTATTCATAAGATTTATCATTAGCCAGGTGTTAAATTGTTCAAGTCATTTTAATGTTGACATTAGCCTGAGCAGACTTTACAAATGGGATATATTCCTATTTGTGTGTATGCCTACCTACCATTCAGAGAGACTGGTTTCCCCCTTTATTTGTCTTCCCTCACATTGCTTTAATTATTCACCTATTCTTTCAACACTTAACAGATTCCTATTTTGATCTTTTGTCAGCTTAATTCACTTTCTTTCAGGCTTATTGTCATGGTGTGCAGAAGTGCTGCTTTGCCCCATATTTGAAGGTCTGGATCCAAATAGTGATTCACTAAATATAGTTGTGTTTAAATATACTAAATTTCTATTAGCTTAAACTGTTCTCAAGAATTATTTTCTTAGACTTTGTGTTCACTAATAATAAAAGCCCTTAATAATTCATCAGTATTTTATTCTCGAAACTCATTTTTCAAAAATTAGGAGGCAAGAATAGTTAAATTCACACCAGTCCCTTTGAAATGATGGTATCACAATGTAGAGAGGAATGGAGTTTGTTTTGATGCCGAAAAGCCTTGTTCTTGCAGTAATTAAAGGTAAAAAGTTGGAACTAGTCAGTTGGCATATAGAGAAACCCTTTTGTACTAGTTAGGTATGAAGCTGGATTACATAAGAAGTAATCTTTTGATCACTACGTTTGGTTTTCTTGGTTGACTTAACTCAGGGCTGCAAACCCCTTTTCCTCCATTAAGCTAACTTCTCTTAATTTGGTATGCATTTTGTCAGACTCTCACCTCTGTTGGAAGAGTAGATACTCAACTACTTTGACTCCAGAACAGAATTTAGCTAAGGTTCAAAATAATTGATGGGCTTTGCCAGCACTGAGTCCCACGCCATTATTCACATTGTCATATAAATGTTTTTATTTAAACTTCTCTCTCCAGTGCTGGGAATAAGGCTTTAAACTACTGATTCACCTTTAAAGGAATGTTAAGAGAATTGATATAATTAATGTTTGTTTCCATCTCAAATCCTTTATAAAAGATAGGATTTAGCTTATTGTTTTGGGTTAAGCACCCCATTTATCTGGTAACTAACAGGCTTAACCATTGGCATATAGTCTTTTACTCAGAAGTAAAAAAGGTTTGATGTATCTGTATCATTACTCATCTCATGCACTTTACTTTTTCGGGGAGGACCATAATCTGAGACTTGACTTAAACCAATAACCTTAATTTATGTAAGACTTTTAAAAGTTTGGTTTGGTTACCTGGATATATAGCGTGTTTGAAGAGAGGGATGCTAGAATAAGTCAAGACAAAGCACAGTGGTCTCAGATTCTTGTTAGTGTAGGAGCAGTGCTTTGCTCTCCTCAGAGAAGCACTGTATTATAATTGTTGCCCAGGATAACGGAGCCCCCCACCCCAGTTCAAGACAGTTTACAGTGAGTGAACTCTGTCATTGAGGGAAATACATTTTCCAGTGATTTCGGCAACAGCACAAGTTGACAGTAGATAACCACACCTTTGTTGGAGACTTATGTTGGAAATTCACCTTGTACCCTAGTGCTGCTGGATAAAGGAGTGTTTACTTTTTTTTATTGCCTCTGGACAAACTACTCTGGATAATTTTCCAATATATCAGTGTAGCCTATACCTCTATAAGTGGAATGTTCCTTAATAACTCACTTTTTTGTTATACTAGTTGGAAACTGAAATTAAGCTCATTGCTATCTATGTTATTGAAACCCCCAATTGGCAAAGGCCATTCTGTAGGGTATTCCATAATATAATCATCTTCTGAAATTTATGTTTTGATTAGTGCCTTCTGGTTGCCAATATTGAATCTGCTAGTTCACACCTTTCCCTTTCTTGATAGATAACTCTTATTTGTTACAATTCCTCTTTTTAAATATTGTTATAGCTAGTGAAGGAAATACATTTATATTTACATACTTTATATGCAGTCTCTGTTTAAGTTCAAGGAACCAGGTAAGTCTGGTTTGTGTTGCAGCTTAAATGTTATTTATTCATCTGTATTTGTTTCTTTTATATCCTTAATTAAAAATTTAAGGTTACTTATTCTGTGAGTGTATTTTAACTTTATCATTTTCCAGTGTAGGTTGGATAGGCATATCTGAGAACATATATGTGACAACAGTTTCACATTCCATGATAAGGAAAAAGCTGAAAGTAAGTGTCCATAGAAAGCACAAAACCATGTTCCCTCATATTTGTAACTCCACATGTAGAAAGCACAAGACTAACAGTATTCTCATTATCCCACAAGTGCCAGGCATAAAAAGCCCACCATGGGTTTGTCTCGAGTTGTCAGGATGAGGACCGCAGTACTGAAAGCCCTAGACAGTGAGGTACCTAAAATAGGGGTCCTAAATCATGAGGGATTCAGCGTTCTAATCTGAGTACGTTTGTACTGCTTTGGTGGAGGAGAGAATACCAATGTCAAGAATACTGCAATTGTATTGGGGGGTTACTAGCTAAAATGGGGTCTGTGGGCTCTTTCCTGCAATCTGGAATTTGAGAAACAGGGACAGACTTCTAGGTTTTTGGTGGGTGGAACATTTTGACAGACTTCTGCTTTAAGCTGTAGAGCCATTGGATTTTTTTTTTTTTAATCATAAATCTTTAGGAAATTTTACCTCCCGTCAATAGTACCCTGAAAACATGGAGAAATCTCACATTTTAATAGGGCAAATACTAATCTTTAATCTTTGTGTAAATTTAATCTAAACTTAATGAAGTTATTTTTTCATATGCTTCACTGCACTTCATTTTAATAGAGTAGAATTTGATCCAAGTGTTACGAGCATCAAACTAACTGAGACAGATCTGCCAAATGAACTACTTTGCTTTTCACAATGGTTGTAAGAGTCTAAAGGATTCTTTTGCCTGTCTCATTACCCGCTTCAAGACTAGATTAGATGAAATCTGTGAATATGCATGCAAAAGAAGAAAATAATGTGTTTTCTTGAACTCGACATTATCCTTATTTTACTCGTCACTTTCTTCACCTGAATAGTCCCTGTTTGTAAACAATGAATAAATACATCTGTGTCTTGGATTTTGCCTGTATGTCAAAAGATGGAAGGACTCTAAGGATGGAGAGAAGTGACTATCTTTGTTCCCACTCTCCTCTATTTTGTATGTTTATCTTCTTAGAGATAATCAACTTTAATAATATATGGAATGAAGATTAAAGTTGGTATAGACTAATGGAACATGTTTTAGAAGAATTAACCTGAGCACTTTGAGGGAGAGACTTACCCCCTCTAGCCAAAAGTCGCCAGGTTGTGGACCTACAGCATTTTTTAAGAATGTAAAACCTCAGGCTTCGGTGGGGTTACTGGAGAGGAGTACCAGAAATGCAGGAGAAAGGAGAGGTTTGAGGAACATCTTTGGCTTAACAATATGTGATAAGGCAAAGCAGTAATAACCTGTTAGTCCTGTGTAGAATGTGTTCTGTACCTTTAAATTTTGTTTTAAAATTTAAAATAGTTTTTAAGAACTTAAAGGATGCTTTTGAAGATTCCTTTGGCAGAATATCTTTCATCTGTAATTCCATGGAAAATTGCTTTAATTAGTCTAGGTGAAAGTAGTCCTAGCGGTGTAAATATGTATAAATAGAATTTTCTAATTTCACTGTGAGATCTCTAACTTTTGAGTGGCAAACAGATCAACAAGTCTTTTGCTCATGGACTTTTCTGTGGGGTTGTTAAAATGCAAAAGCTTTATTTTTTAAATAATGACATATTACATTAGTGTCAGATGATGGTATGGAATCTGTTGCCCTGCTTTCCCCCACCAGTATTGCTTCAGTTTATAGATTGCCAACAGAGTTCCAAAATAAAGCGAGGATTTACCCATTCTTTGCTTGGACATCCCATTTTCTGTTGCCTGGACCTATGTTGGCAATCACATATGAACTATGTTAGGCTTCTCAGTGCTTCTTCTTCTCCTTTTTTTTTTGATAAGGTGGATATCAAAAATAGTTGCTGTGCAAAAGTTAGTAGTCTTCTTCAAGAAGAAAACCAATTCCTTTTCTAATATCCTGTGAAATTGCTTCATTCATTCCTTTATTTTTAAGCCAAATGTCAGCAGAGTACTGCTGCTTTTATCTAGTAATTTTGATATGTAAGTATTAATGCATTTTTAAAAGATGTCTACATTGAAAAATGTTTTTCCCAGTGTCCTGCCTCTTAAGCTTTGTTCAGATGTTCTGTGAGAGACCAGTCTGTGCACTGGGGTTGTGTATTGTATACATGGATTGTTTTGTCAGTTATGCATTGTAGACCAAATGTGATTTTAAATGAAGTTGTTGGGTTATTGGTGAGTTTTTTGAATTGTAAACTGATTTCCAGGGTACCTTCATTGTCCACAGCATTTTTTTTTTTTTGTAAGGTTTGACTGATCAGGTCCATCTCACTGTACAATGTTTTAGTTGCAAGCAGAAAGTAGAATTTGGTATAAACCAGGTTACTTCCATATTGAAAGGAATACAATTAAAATTGTAGATTTAGGATTGTTAACCATACATGACAATTCTAACTTGACTTATTCTAACCTATTGTATACAATCTCATTTTTTAAATTGTAGACATGTATGATCTTGGTTTAATGTGTTTTTAAAAGTGTTACTGTTTAAAAATGAAAAAAATGAAGCAAATCTGCTAAAGAGCTGTCAGTTTTCATTACTGACTCTGTAAAATACACTGTTCTTTGTGTACTATGTGTTATTTTGCCAGCTGCTGCATTAGCCTTTAAAAGTATTTGGAAATTTAAGATGAACTACATTTCTTGCAAAGTATATTCCTTTCTGTGGTATTTTGTCCTGTAACTGAAGTATAGTAATTATTTTATGGAAATGTTAGCACTTCTGTACCAACTTTGAATAAAATGAAAAATTTACACTTCTGTGACTAAGTATTTTCAATATGAACACATGTCTACCCTCAAAAGGTTGTATCTCAGTTCCTTTTCTCTTGGCTCATGAAGAGTTCCAGTGGGTTTCCCCCACCAATTATTGCCATTCTTTACCTTGGTAAACATGGACTTGCAAATACTGACTGAGAATTGAGTTGTATATGAAACATTGAATAAATAAAAATATTCTTAGTGTTTTCATTCCTAATTTTGAAATAATTCCAAATTATAGGAAAGTTGCAAGAATAGTTTGAAGAACTCAGGAATCATTTTCATCCAGATTCATAGTAGTTAACATTTTGCCACAGTTTCTTTGTCATTCTCTCATTAGACACTTTCCTGAACCGTTTGAAAACATAAGTTGCAGACATCATTCCCCTTTACCTTCTAAGTACTTAGGGATATATTTCTTAAGACAAGGATAATCACAATATAATGATCAAAATCTGGAAAGTAACTGGTACGATATTTTAATCTAAGGTCTTTATTCAAATGTTGCTGTTTCAATAATGTTCTTTTATAGCAACTTTTTTTTTTTAAGTTTGGAAACCAGTTCATTGCATTTAGCTCTTATGTCTATCTCCTTTAGTCTGAAATAGTTCCTCAGCTGTTCTTTTTGTCTTTTGTGGTATTGATATTTTTGAAGTTTAGAGGCCAGTCATTTTGTGAATGCCACCCCTATTTAGGGTTGTTTCCTCATGATTTGATTCACACTATGCATTTTTGGCAGGACTACAGCGTAAGCAATAATATGTCCTCAAAGCCTCACACTGAGAGGCATGTGTTGTGTTGTCTCATTATTGTTGACACATTAACTTTGATACTTGATTGAGGTGGTACCTATCAGGTCTCTCCACTGTCTAGTTAATGTTTTCCCCTTTGGTAATAAGTAAATTGTGGGGAGATAGAGTTTATGTAAATAACTTATTCCTCATCAAGCTTGAATCCCTAGTTTTAGCATCCATTGATAATTCTTCTTTTAAAAAATAAATTTATTTATTTTATTTATTTTTGCCTGTGTTGGGTCTTCGTTGCTGTGCGTGGGCTTTCTCTAGTTGTTGTGAGCAGGGGCTACTCTTTGTTGAGGTGCTCAGGCTTCTCATTGTGGTGGCTTCTCTTGTTGTGGAGCATGGGCTCTAGGCGCGTGGGCTTCAGTAGTTGTGGCTCGCGGGCTCTACAGCACAGGCTCAGTAGTTGTGGCGCATGGGCTTAGTTGCTCTGTGGCATGTGGGATCTTCCCAGACCAGGGCTCGAACTTGTCCCCCCTGCATTGGCAGGAGGATTCTTAACCACTGTGCCACCAGGGAAGCCCCATTGATAATTCTTGCCTGAGTAAGTTATTACTGTGGTGGTGTGAAACAGTGATTTTTCTAACTTTTTTTTTTTTTTTTTTTTTACTATACTGAAATCAAGAGTTTCCCCTTTTCCCCATTTATTTATCAGTTTGAACTCATGTATTATTTAGTGGGTTATAATTCATTACTGTCATTATTTTGATCAGATGTTTTCCAGATTTAGCTAGCAGGTCTCCCTTCAGGCTAGTTTGTGTCCTGTGGCACATTCCATCGTTTTTTTGAGTACTTCCTTATTTTCCAGCACAACAAAGTGTTCCGGCCTCATCTTGTACTTTCCCTGACCCATTCAGGATCAGGCATTTAGTAGGGTATGGTATTTAGAAACTAAGGTCTGGGTGAGCTCATTCTTACAGAGGTAAACGTGGTCAGTGTACAGAACTAGGAAGTTCACGTACACATCTACTGATGCCTCCAGTTGTAAACCAGCACCAGCGGTTTCTTTTTAGCCTCCCCTTTCTATGTTTGTATCTCCCTTCTCCAACAGCAAGAAAGCTGGTAATACTGACACATTTACTTATTTTTTTCAATTTTACAGTGCCTTAGAATTAAAGTTTTTGCATGTCTAAAAGTGTTTTTATTCTACTCATTTGTCTGAAAGTTTGGCTGAATATAGAATTCTGGATTGTGAAGTAGTTTCCTTCAGAAATGTGTAAACATAAGACCATTCTTTTCTGGCTTCTAATCCCTGTGTTTTAAAATTTTATGATCATGTGCCTTGAAGAAAGCTTTTCTTTCACTTGTACTGGCCCTCAGTGGCCTCTTTCAGTTTGTCAACCCCGTGTCCTTCAGTTTGGGGGTAGTTTTTCTCCTCTTTTTGAACCTCTTTTGTTCATGTCTTGGATCTTCTGGACTGGTCCAGTTGGTTTCATACAGTCTTTTACTTCTCATCTTTGTCTTTTTGGTCTTTCTAGAGGTGTATCTAAACTTTATCTTCCAACCCTTCTGTTAAAAAAGAATTTCTTTTAAATTTCTGTCAGGTTTTTAATTTTTAAGAGAGCCTTTGTTCCCCAAATCTTTCTTTTTTATAGCCTTGTTCTGTATTTCATGTATGCTGTATTTTCTCATCTTTGAATATGCTAAAGTTTTCTCCTTCTGCATTGTCTCCTCCAGTTTTTATTTTGTTTGTGTTGGTCTCACATGTTAAAGGCTTTTCACAAATGTGTTCTGATCTTTGGTGGTTTGCTTATGTTTAATGGGGTGGACTAAAAAATGCTCTGAGTGTGTGGGTGGAGTTTGTCGGCCTCATTGTCGGGCCTTCAGGGCCTGGCTGTTGGTTGGATGGCTCCTGCAGTCTCTTTAGAACAGGTCAGATTCCCCAAAGAAGGTTCTTTGAAGGATAAAAGGCCTTGGGCCATCATTCTGGAAGCCAGTCGGGAGAAAGAGCACAGGGGTCTTCAGCATGCAATGTGCCTTTTTTTCTTCATTCCTTTTTGGTATAATATCTCCTCTTACAGCTGTGCCTGTGTCCTGCAGTCCGTGTACTTCTCTGTTTTACCCACTCCAGAGAATCAACCTCCAAACATGCAGCTAGGGGTCCAACCAACTTTCATAAACTTTCAACCAACTTTATTTTAGTCCCCCACTCACCTGCATTTTCAGAGGTGTACTCAGTGTTGCCAATTCCCAGATCTTTTGGGGAATTCTGCAGTGTAAATATGGTTGACTCTTGGTTTTCCCCATTGCTGCTTTTCTCCATCTGCTTTCTTTTTTTCTAAAATTGAATTGCTGTTTTCCCCTCCTTTCTCCCTCATTCTTGCAGAGTTGTACATTAAAAAAAAAAAAGCAAACAAAAAAACCACTCCTTTACAGTAGTTCTAGTAGGTTTTCAGGAGGGAGCATAACATGCTTATGTTGAATACTCCAACTTACTGGGAAATCCTCGTATCCACTCTTCACTTAGCATTTGAAGCTTAAAATTTCAGAGCCTGTTGCCAGTTGCTGCCTTATCCTAAAAGAACATGTTGTCAACCAGAAGCACAGTGGGAGTTTAAAAATTCTGCTTATCTTAGGAGTTAGACAACTTTTATATGTGACCTCCAAGTTTGAATGCAGTACTCCAGGGTAGATGCTGCTGATTTTAGACTGGAAGGAGCAATAAACACAACAAAATGAGGGCTATCGTTACTTTGGGTTTTACTCTCCTTCCAATTCTAATTTGAAATTTTATTGTCATGCCCTATGGCAGATTATCTGTAAAATATTATTGTCTCTACATGAAGCTTGCTGACTCAGTTACCAGAAGTTTTCATAGGTTTTTGGAGGCTGAGTTTTGTTATATTCTCTTGTACACTCTAGGAGTCGAATGTCCATTGGTTTTATTAGTCCCAAGAATCTTTAGAAGTTTGGAGGCACCTTTACGTGTCTCCCACTATGTTTTTTTTTTTTTAAATTAATTTATTTTTGCCTGCGTTGGGTCTTCGTTGCTGCACACGGGCTCTTCTCTAGTTGCGTCGAGCGGGGGGCTACTCTTCGTTGCGGTGCGTGGGCTTCTCATTGCGGTGGTTTCTCTTGTTGCAGAGCACGGGCTCTAGGCGCGTGGGCTTCAGCAGCTGTGGCTCATGGGCTCTAGAGCGCAGGCTCAGTAGTTGTGGCACACGGGCTTAGTTGCTCCGCGGCATGTGGGATCTTCCTGGACCAGGGTTCAGACCCGGGTCCCCTGCATTGGCAGGCGGATTCTCAACCACTGCGCCACCAGGGAAGTCTCTCCCACTATGTCTTTATTTCCACCTTCCACCTGTTTGTTCCTAGTTCCTTGACCATATACATCTCTGTTTTTGACTAACAGGATATGCTTAACTTTATTATGTATCTCTGCCTTTATATATATATATACACACATTATATATACGCATTATATATATATATATGCTGTTTTCCTTTTTGCAATGAAGATCTTATTTCTCCTTGAATTTTATTTCATTTTTTGGTTTAATCCTTTCTTCCTTTCTAGTTGAATTAAGTAGAGTTAGTAACTTCCATCTCTCATCTATCTTTCCATTTATTCTTTGATGTACGTATTCATCAAACATTTATCGAATGCATCCTGTGTGCCAGGTTCTTTTCATCTCCAGCATCTAGTAAAGATGAATAGGAAGCAACCTTGAAGAGGCTTTGTTAGGGAAGGACATGTACTTCTAAATAATTACACTTGCAAGATAGGATTAGAGGAGGAAAGGCACACTTTTGCTAGGAAGTAGCTGAATCTCGAAGGGTGTTTTGATCCCTTCAGTTCCTCTGTGCTGTTATGCCCTTTCTCCTCCCTGCTCTTTGGAGCAGTGTAGTCCCGTAAGTACCTTCCTCCCACCACTTGAGTTAATACGCACCATTGCAGCGGCTTAGTTGGTGAAGACACTTTTGGTCTGTTGTTCAGCAAGGTATGCAAATCTGACTGTCTTGCCAAAGCCCAAGTTTCTGATTCTTTCTAGGCATATTTTAAAAAAATTTCTCTTAACCCAGTCAGACTGATATTTTTGCTAAACCCGTACACTGATGCTTAGAAGATTCACAGAATCTAAATCGGCTTTTCTCATAACCCTTTTGTCTCTACTGTCAACATCCTTTGCTGATTCTTACCTCCTTGGTCTCTCTGTCATTCCAGTGCTGTCCCCCTTCTACTCTCTGAACAGGATGAAATATAAGGCGGAGGCAGTGAACTGAATTGTGCATGAAGGAGAGCAATCAACAAGACAGGTACAGCTCCATGATGTCTACCTGATGCCTGCTCTCACTATCAGTTTCATGAGCTGTGGCATTTCATTTACTTGCTGCCATAGTAACCAGGACTCCTGCCAATCTTCTTGTTTCCCATCTTTTATTCATCTGTAAGTGCATCTGGAGGGGAATGAGGAGGAAAGAAGTGGAAATCTCCCAGTAAAAGGATTGTGGATTTTGGAATGTTCTCAGAATAGCAAACATGGGTACCTTAATTTTGGCATTTTCCCAGCTGTTCAGGCAGTATTAACCACAAGTAGTCACCTATTGTGATTGTGATTTCACATTCAGGGAGGGCTCCATTATTACTGTGAGAAAAGTGGAGCATTTATGTTCCTTAAATTAGAGTTGAAGGAGGTCATTGCTGAAAATCCTTTATAAACTACAGTTCAGCCAGAATCATTCATCTTTGGAGTGATGAGAAGCTAGCCAGCTTCCTACTAGAATGTGGTTTTCACCTTTGTCCACACCTGGGGAGCTTTGAAAAATCCTAGTGCCCAAGATTTTTGAATCCCCAATAGACCAATAGAATCAAAATATCTGAGGATGAGACATAGGCATCTCATTTTAAAAGCTCCCCGGATGATTCTAATGTGCTCTAGAGGAATGCCTTGGTAATTCTGCCCTTTTCTTTGACTTACCCAAATCACAAAGGGAATGGTTGGTTATATGCAAATGAGCCCCCACTTTTGGCCTTAAATGGTCTCTGAATGACATTCTTTGAGTTGAGGCCTTGGAAAGAAGTGGGTTTATTAAGGAACAAAACTGCATTATGGTTGAACTACTCATGTTTACTGATAACCTGGGCACATAAGTAATTGACAACTAGTAAATTCACGTGAAGTTGGATCTCATGTAATCATGACTTCCTTCTTGCTCTCTGTGTTCTTTAAATTTATTCATTTATAGCCTTTTGATACCAATGCCAGTATTTATGTCTCTGTGTGGACTAGCTGCAGGGGTCCCCTGGATGCCCATTGCATTTAAGGTAAGTCCAGTTAATGATTTAAAGACATTCTGCCTACCTTGCAGCTGAAGTTACTTTACCGATCATCCTATTATTTTTATATTTGCAAATTCAGCCATGCTACGAACTGTGACTCTACTTCATTTGCACTTTGCTGTTGGCACGGCATTAATCTATGCTGAATCTGGCAGTCGTTGGACCCTTATTCCTCTGATTTTTTTCTTCCATTCTTCCCTGGGTTCTTTTTATTTTCATCATATCGTCCAAAGAATACATTTTTGTGTCAGATTTCCCAGATCTCAAGAATCTGAGTCTTGCCTGTATGGCAATAGAATGGGCAGGCTCCTCTTATTTTTCGCATCATCTTGCTTTCATTGGCTGTTGTGTTTTCAAGGCCACAGTTGGCCTTTTCCTATCACATCTCTTTGGTCTGCTCTGATTCTAGAAGCAGAGATCAGAGATCTCTGGGCTCCTGACTTCGAGATTCCAGTTTTTCCTCTGATTCCCAAGAGACAGAGCAGCCAGTTGTAAGAGCTCATGATGCTGGAAGTATAACTTACAAGGCTCTTTCATTAACCACTGAAAAGCTCTCCATCTATACCTCCCTGATTATTATATTTTTTAAAACGTATATGGATATGGAATCAGTATGGATATGGCATGAGTTCTAAATGTTGAGGCATAGTTTCAGGGCTTTGACACAGAATTCACAAACTGTGGCATCTAGTAAGATAGCAATTGGCATAGACTCAGGGGAAGAAATTCTTCTTAAAACAGAACAAAACTGAATTCGCTCCCACCCCCACCCCAAAAGTTTTTAAATCACCTTTTCATTGCTCATTGTGAGAGAAATCAGATAAAGTGCAGAAAGCAGAGAATAGAATACTCCTCTCATCTTACTACCTAAGGAAAACTGGTATCGTTTAGCTGCATATTCATCCAGACTTTTAAAATATATATGTATCTTAGTACTTTTTTTCTTTTGGGAAAAGCTGGACTGACCCTACAAGCTGGGTTTTTTCTTCATTTTATTATTATAATATTTTCATGTCAGTATGTAAGGGTCAGCATTCCTGTTGTTTTAATGGCTGCGTAGTACTTGTTCAATCAGTAAAAATATTTTATTGAACCAGACTCCTATTAATGAAGAACTACATTTCCATTTATTCACTATCCTAGTAATTTTGTGGTATTTTCATAGCTAAATCCTTGTGCGTGGGTATGACAGTTTTCATAGAGCAATTTCCTAGAAGTGGCTGTAGCATTGAAGGCATACATATTTTAAACTAATATATATTGCCAAATTGCCCTCCAGAAAGTTTACATTTTTACCAAAAGTGTGTTTGAAGAAACTAAATCTTAATGTTCTAGGCAAAAAAAAAAAAAATTGCCACGAGTGGAAAAAAGCAATGGCTTCTACCTGTACTGAGTACAGTGTCCACATTGATTCTGCCCCAAATATAAATTCCATCAGAACCTTCTTAATCCAGACCTGCTCTGAGAGGACCCTAACTAACGCTCCTTCTACCTCTTGAAGAGGTGTTCTTCAGCCTTTAGAGTCTGGCTGAGGTCTGCCATCTCCAAACCACCAGTCAGAAGTGTTTCACCCTCCCTTTATTAGTTAACTTATGTGTGTCTGCATACTTCCAAAGGGCAGGGACTTTGTGTTTCATATCCCCGTGGCTATCCTTTTGGAGGTGGATTTCACAGTGAGCAACTTGGAAATACTTGTCTTGAGGGAGGCACTTTGAGAGGAATGTTTGTGGATAGCTATTAGGTTGAGCCTTAAGAAATGGTCAATATTTGGACTGTTCTTGATCCTCCCAAATGGCAGTTTCATAAGGTTCAACCTATATTTCTGATACCCACAGAGTTTGGTATATTTATAAGAAATCATCCAGTTTGTTCTCACTCCATTTCCAGATGTGGATGTATACTATACACCTTCTCTTTTACAGCTGATTTATGCCATTAAGATTATTTTAAAATTGTTCTGCAGTGGAGAGTTCTAGATGCCCCCCCATAATTGTTTCTCATGAAGATGAGTGTGTAAATTGAATATCATATTCATGAGTGCTTTTCACTTAGTACATGCTTCAGCAACTCTTAGGGCTATATTGCTTTAACGGTTAAATGACCACTTGATATGTCTGAACTGTGAATTTGCAGTATTTAACATTATTTTAAAATTTGGAGATATTTTCGGTTTGCAGAGTACACAACAGTGGCTTATAAAAAGAAACAGTTTTTCACCTCATTAAAGTATTTGTTACTTTCCCAGTGCACTTGATGTGTATTGGTTCCCGTCTCTTCTTCTCCTGTCCTCTACCCCGCTTTTTAAAGTCTGTTAAGCCTTTGTTCATAGTTATTTTATAGTTTTTAAAATAAATGGTTTAATGATTCATGGGCAAAGTAGTAGAGCAGTTAAAAGATCTCAAGTGTTTTCTATCTTTGACCTTTAAAAAATCTTTAAGAGTTACTTTTCTAGTCACTTACCTACAAGTTATATAGTGTATAATAGTCCATTATAGGTAAGTGTAATCATGTTCCAGCATGTATTTATGTATCTTTACTTTTTTTAGTGTTCTAGGCTTGCCCTTACTGAATTTTATTCTAATTTTTAAAATAGCTTCTGTGCTTAGTAATTTTTATCCTTAATTACTGGGAGGACTGCAGCTCTTGATTCAATAAATTGTGGGGCAAAGAGGTTCTACTGAGTCATAAAAATATTTGATAAAACAGTTCCCATGGAATCATTCCCAAAGTTGGGCTCTGTAGATGTTAGGCAGCGCTGGCACCTCACACGTTTTGAGGTAGGTGGTGTCCATTCTCTTCTTCCAACTGAGGTCTGCTAGTGACAGAGCTTTCCCTGGAAGCTGGTTCTTCTGTTGAAAGCTGTGCTCACAGATTTTCTTTTTCAAATTGCTGTGAGACTCTCAATGCAGAATTTCCAGGTACATTCTCTCTATTTGGAAATGTAAATTTCAAGGAAATTTTCTTAAGGAGATAAACCTTGGAATTAAGATGCAGCGTTGATTGGGAAAGGCTTTTACATTTACATTTTCACAGGTTTTGACAGTTTTCTGACCTGGCTCTGCCTTCCCTAAATCCTACTTGCTGCTGGGAGTTGCACTACTCTTTGTAGAGTGAGAAGGGTGAGGTGTAGGTAGATGCTTCACGCCATTAAATGTTGTGGATTCTATGTGGTTTTCATTTCCTGGTGGGTCGTGAGGGTGTTGTAGTGATAGCTGGGTGCACCCGAGGGCCACTGGTTCAAAACTGTCTTTGCCAGAGAGTCTAATTTACAAGATAATTTTGTTGAAAAGCTTCTCTCCTGGGATGAAAACAAGTTTAATTAGATTAAACACTGGTCATTGACCGATGGTGTTTATGATATTCCCATGAATTCTTAGCTTAAATAACCTTACTGAATGGGGATTTTATTTGAGGGGCAAGTAGAGATGTCCTTCCGTTTATTTTCCTCACCTCCTTGCTCTTTATTCTTTTTTATAGAAACTTTGCCCATTAGAATCCCTAGAACTGCAGTTTGCCAAATGTGATCTGAGGAGCCTTGGACTTCCCAGAGACCTTTTCAGGGGATCACTGCAAAAGCAATAGTGGGTAAAACAGCTGGTGCCTTCATATAAATCTAGGCACCACCACCAAACTTTACTAGTAGTGTATTCCTCACCACCATGCAATTGTAGTGTTTGTAAAAAGGCGGTTTCACTTCAGAATGTCCTTCAGAATGATGAGTGGTGCCAGAATAGTATTGGAATTTAATCTCAGCAGGGGCTTTAGAAGTCGAAAAGTCTAACCTCCCACCCGGTGCAAAGATTGATATGATGGTCATCCCATATCTTTGCATTTCGAGTGATGGGAAGGTCAGTTCTTTACAAGGCAGCCTATTTCACTCTCATATAGCTGTAATTTTCAGAAATGTGTTCTTGTTTATACATCAATGCTCTGTCTCTCTGTAATTTTTACCTTTTGATTCCAGTTTCTCAGTGTCCAATCAAAATAAAACATACCTATCTTTTACATAGTAGCCCTGCAAATATTTGAAGTTAGCTGTTGGGTTTTCCCTAAGTCTTCTTTTGTAGCCTGAACACCAGTAGGCCCAGTAATTAATAATAATAAGATCAAAATTTGGTTTTAGTTTTGTCTAGGATGAACTTTCTTTTTTCAAGTATTGTTTAGTGTAAATTCTTTGGATAGTATTATGTCTTATCACAAATAATTAGAACAATCCAAGTTTAACATTTATGTTTATGTATGTTTGTACTTTATATTTCTGAAATACATGAAATATTTAGTTTCACTTCTACTGGATGAATTCTGGATTCTTTTAAACTGTAGTATTGGTATTAACAGCGTTTTGGCACTACATGAAATAAACAGAAAAGCACTAGTACTGTAATGTTGCTTCAGTATTACGGTCACTACCCTGATAGTGAGGTATGTTGTATATGAAAAGTGGCTTCAAATTGTATTAGAGAAACGAGGAAACTTCCAGTCCCTCAGGGGGGAAAATGAGAGTAAGTAAGCAAGAGACCCTCTTGGGGAGGTACATTTGATACGCTAATTTATTCAATGACGATTTCTAGCGCCTGCTCCATGATATGGACTCTTGTAGATTTGGGGAGTACAGTTGTGTACAAGACAGACAAAAGTGCTTGGTCTCCTGAAGCTTACATTCCCGTGATGAAAGGATATTCATAAATTGCTGTGTAGAAGTAAATGAGAATGACATAAAGAGTCCCTGAGGTGGGCGGGGCACTTTGGGGTGATGAGGATATCAGAAGAAAAGAGAGAGACTTTTTAAAAACTTTGTGCCCCCAGGATATTTTGAGAATTGTGACATAAATGTTATTTGTGAGAGGCTTATAGAGACAGAAAATTTGTTGAGAACCACTAATTTAGCACATGAGGGAACTGAGGCACAACTTTTAAATGGATAAATTTTAATAAGTTATTATTAAATTTAATAATTTAAAGAGTTGCATAGCATTAGTGAAGGAGCTGCGACTGGAGTCCAGTTTTCCTGGTTCCCGTTCACATTCATTCACTGTTTCTTTTCCATACTTTTTTTGTCCAAGTGAACGTTTTTGGCTCTCCAATCTGTGCTGTAACAGAATTGTGTTTCATTGACATATGGTGGGTTGGAGGAAAGTCTTAAGGAGCTGCTTTCAGATGGGGTGAGAGAAGCCCGTAAGGAGCACATGCGCACAACCTCTCTTAGAATAGTTGGAATTAAAGGGTTCAGAGACCTTGTAAATGAGAATTACGCCAGCAAGATCGTGTGCTTCCTGCAGACCATATGTTTTTACAAATCGAACATTGTGCTGTGTTGAGCAGAGCTTTTTTTTTTTTTCTTTTGGAAGCCTAAAATTTTTATTTTAATAGACTTAGAAGTTTCACCAGTGAGGGAAGTTGAAAGCCTGGATTGATTAGATTAGGAGCTTGGTGGGTGGAATGGTGATTTTGTAGAATCCCTTCTGAATCCTGTGTTGATTTGAACAGTCAGGCTGATGTTCCTTATTAGGTTGGCGCCCTGTGTTTCTACCTGAGGACCCATCCCATGGGGAACTCACTGTCTGTAGCTCAGTGGCCCAGGCTCATGGTATTATCTGTGGTACATTTTAGGGTGAGTGGATTGAGGCCTTGCCAGCTTCCCTCAATCCATTACACTGTAGAGCAGAGGTTGGCCAGATAGTAACTAGTGTAGACTTTGAGGGTCATATAGTCTCTGCTGTAATTTCAAGTCTGCTTTTAACATGAAAACAGCCATGGACACTATGTAAATGCCTGAGCTGGCTGTGTTCCAGTAAAACTTTATTTGCAAAAGGAGGTAGTGAGCTAGATTTGGCCCACGGGCCCTGGATTGCTGACCCTTGACTTAAGAGTTATGTGGTAGGTATATGGGACAAGTTGAGCAGCTCCCTTAATAAACAGGAAGTCTTTTAACCCCTCCTTCATCTTTTTAAACTTTTGGGTAATTTGAATTACAGTGAAATGAATGTGGCCATTCAGTCTGCAATTTGACCTTGACATGCCGAAGTTAAAATGTGTTTTGATATTTTCCCAAGTTACATTCTTGTTAGGTAGCCTTTCCCCTTTTTTGGACAGAAGCAAATCTTTTATTATACAAGCTCTTACTTCAGAAGAGCATGCTCCATGTTTCATACTGTAAACTCTTCAGTTGGAATTTAAACAAGAGGCATTGAGATATATTCCTTTTTAATCAGGCAAAACTGAATTAAAATTTATGATTTGGGTAGCTAATCAGCAGACTGTAATCAAAGTGTGTGTGTGTGTGTGTGTGTGTGTGTGTGTGTGTTCTCCCTTACCCATTCTTTATTTGGATACACTGTTCATCTACTTATCATAAGTTTATTGATGCAATACCGAGTCAAGAAATAGCATTTTTAATGAAATGAAATATTACCCTGCTGTTAGTAATGAGGTTTCTGCAAAATACTGATATGTCTGTGAACTAATGAAATGTGAGAAGAATTTAGGCTCTGTTTGATTTAGAACTATATAAAAATATTTGTTTACAATCATGAGAAATTGCCATAGACTTTTTACCTAGTTAGTGTTAATACAAAGAGATTTTGGCCCTTATTTTTGTTTTCAGGAAGTTTCTGTTTATCATAAGGCTGGTTAAATATATAAATACACATAATTTTCAGTAGGAATTTAAAAAATCCCTAGTGGGCTACAATATGAAATAAAAGTAGAAATTTTATTTCTAAACCTTAAACTAGTACTTAGTGCATTCACAGCATTTTAGCAGTATTTGTCAGAAAGAAAATATACAGGTATATAGTAGATTTTCTTCAGTTACTAGAGTGCACACTTAAAATTGTTCTGCAGTTTTCTTTTCATTTGATCCAAAATGAGCCACTGGAAGGTAGCCTTTTCTTAAGTTCACTCCTGCATTGAAGATTTCTCTGCTTGCATTTCTTCATTTATGTCTGAGGAGAAGTACTCTTTTCCTTGCCAAGGTGTCCTCTGGCCTCCTCCCCCGATTTGACTTTTGTCAGTGTTCCTTTTCTTTGCATCAGGCTCTTCCACTTGTTAACTGTCATGTAATCTCAAAGTCAGGACATCTCTCAGAGGCCCAGTTTCCAAATCTATCAACCTTCTTGGCTTTCTTTTTTTTTGTGTGGTGAAGATTAAATATGTACCAATAAAACACTAGATCTGTGTTGATCACGTAGCAGTTACGCAGCAAATCATGTTGGCCATCGATGATGATATTTAAAACATCCTACATTTTATCCTTCGACTGGTTCATTCCCCTTTAACTGCTAACTTCCTTGTGTTTTCTCTCTCCTCAAACATTTTACTCAAATTTGTTTGCCCCTCAGGCTCTAGAACTTTCTCTTTCCTTCACCTCTACCTTTGCAATCTAGCTTTTAGCCCCATCTTGCTAAGTGACTGTGCAGTCACCGTGCTGTGGTTTTTTCTTCATCTCCATCCTGTCATTCTGGAGGCTGCCTCTTTCCTTAGTTTCTGTGACAAGGCAGGTCTGGTTTTCCTTTTGCTGTTTGCTTCTCTGACTTTGAGTCCTCTTGTCCGCCCCCAAATGTTTGCACTCCCCCGGGTTCTGTTGTTGGTCTCTTTTCTTCTCACCCCACACCCTCCCTCAGTGCTCTCACTCCTCCCAGGGTTTCAGATAGCCCTTCTCTGCAGATGACTGTTAAATGTGTAATTCTAGCCTGCCCTGTTGTTTTGAGCTTAAGGTTTATATCTTGAGAGGTCAGCCTGGAGGAACTGTGGGCATCTCAGACTCAGCATGTCCTAAACCAAAGTCATCTTTTGTGTCCCCAGCCAGCTTGTCCAGATTTCCCTTTAGCTGTTAATAATAACCCCATTCTCCCAGCCACCATGTTTGGTGCCCCTCTTTTGCCACGCCTCTCCCTCATTTTCCACATTCCGTTAGTTGTGTCTTCTCAAGTTTACCCCTATAAAGTGTCTTTTCTTCCAAAAGTTTTTGGTGTATACATGTGCATAGAGGGCTGTCTGGAAGGAAATACACCAAAATATTTAAAGTCTTTTATCTCTGGATGATGGGATTTTATATTGTTTCAATTTTGTTTTTTAGTAACAGATATTGATTGTTTATATACTTGGACCCAACCTACAATCTTAACTTCTCAGTCCTCCTTGTCCTGAACTTCATCGGATGGGACTCCTAGCTGTTTCCTCAATACTTTCTTGTCTCTGCTCTTTTACTCAGTGCTTGGTTTGTTTGTTCTTTGCATCTCCCATTGTCATTTTCCAGGGCTCCCCTCGAGACCGCTTTCTTTAATGGAACCCTTCTTCCAACTGAATGTGCTTTCTCTTCTCATGAGCTCTCTGGTCCCTATGTCACTTCTGGTGTTCTGCTCTGGTCCCTATGTCACTTCCGGTGTTCTGCCTTCTGGTCTTCTTACGTGGGTTTTTGAGTTCATGTCTTTATTAGATTGTAAGCTCCATGCGGGCAGAGATTGGGTCTTACTCATCCTTTCTCCCTTTTGGTTACAATCTCTCAGTTTTTCTTTGGGAGACAACCCCTTTTCCCACTGGCTGTCTATGGTTTTGGTGAGATGGTCAATCAAAGTGTCCTGCCAAGAGGATGCTCTTTCCCTGGAATTTGAATTTTGAATCATGGGCTACAAGGACTGACAGTGATTGGCGCTGATTCATCCTGGCCAAGGTGCTCTGAAGACAACACTCATTAGTTCCTGCCTCCCAGATCCCTGGAGCTGCTCTGGTCCCTGAACTCTCCGAGGCCTGCTGCTTCAGATTTTCCTTCGTATCTGTGAGCTATCTCATATCCTTATGATAAATGTGTCTTTCTCTCTCTTTTTTTTTTTTTAAACTTTAAGTTAGCCAAAAGTAGTTTCTGTTGCTTTTACCCAAAGATCCCTACCAATAGAGCTGTTATGATTGGAACTGACCACACTTAATCATTCTAGTTCTTACATTGATTCTGATGTGTTTTTTTCTTCTTTTTAAAAACAAAAACAAAAAACAGCCAGAGACCGCTGCTGCTTTGAAGCGTACACTAGAAACCCTGATGGACAGAGGGGCTGTGGTGAGGAACTTGGAGAACCTGGGCGAGCGTGCGCTTCCTTACAGGATCTCCGCCCACAGTCAGCGGCACACCAGGGGAGGGTAAGTCCTTCGTGAGTCACTGGACACGTGCCTTTGGTGGGCTCCGTAAGGAGCGCTGTGTAATTCATCTCAGGAGTTATTAGACGCTCATAGTCAGATCCCCACTGTGCCAGGTGGTGTGCAGGTACGTACCCCAGCCATGTTGTGTTGCAGATGGAATGCATTTATGCTGACTCACAATAAGCTAATCAGAGCCCCAAAAGAGGTCATGCCAGCAGTAACACATTATTTATAAGCTTTTGATTGTGGGAAACTTTTCTCATCAACTTAAGCACTGTTTTCCCCTGGCATTTCTTTAACTTTCGCCTTTAAAACACCTCATTGAGCAATGTGTTGTCCACCTACTCAGTGCTTCCTTTGTAAATATGAAGGTTGCAGATAACAAGCAAAATGTACTTCTTATTACTAATGTGTATAACCAGAGCCTAAAATCCCCAATAGGAAAATGGTTTTACCTATTCCAGCCAATTTTAATCACAATTTTAATCACAAAAGTAATCGGACTTTTTTCTCACATAGTATATAGCAAGTTCCTCAAACATGTCAAGGATTTGATTTTATAGAGATACCTATCTTTGTAGAAATTCTTCGAGGTCAGTTTGTTTGTTGGGTTGGTTTGCCGCTTCTCTAGGCTTATGCCCAAGGTTTCTGGTTTGGAGGAAGAATCTTATTTTGTTGGGTTTCCTAGAAGTAGGTGATAAAGAAATGGGAATCAGTTTTTAGCATAGCAGGGAAAGTCCAGGACTAGGAGACTTGATTCTCCTTCTGGGGCTCCCTGCTGTGTGACCTAGACCAAGTCACTTAGCTTCCTTGGATACTGAACTCAGGTGGTCGTTCTCCCATCCACTTTGTCACAGTGATCAAATGAAATAACCTCTGAAGATGTGCTCTGCGAACAGTACTGGGTGTTGTACGATGCCGCTTTTAGTCATGTGGGGCGAGCAGCCTTGTGCAGGTTTGCTACATGTGATGGGCCCGAGTAAAGTCACACCTCACGCCAGGCTTTCTTACTGCTTGTAAACCTTCTGCCGAGATGTGGCACAGACTGCACGTTTCTTTTTATTGCTTCACCTTGTTTTGTGCTAGTGTTCAGCTTCTTGAGAGCACCTCTGAAGAGTGTGCCTGCGGTGTTGCTAGGCAACCTGAAATGCTCGGTGGCTTATTCCTCTCCACAATCATAACAACAGTAAGCGATGGAGACTGTGTGTATAACATTTTTTTAAAACTTAAACCAAACAAAGGGGTTTGGTTTTAATAGCAAGGCTATGAATCCTTTTGCCTTTTTTTTTTTTTTTTTAAGAGAAGCATATAAACTTTGGCCAAGAGTTATTAGCCAGGTTCTGTGATGGAAGGCACTGAACAGGGAGAGAAGGCAGTTTCCTCATTATGTGCTTTCAGGGATGCACAGTAGGAATGCTTTCTTCTGCCCCCTTTCCAAGTAGAGGATTCGACCTTGTTGAGGGCTAGTGTGACCAGCATCCTGGAATTTGCATCTCTCACAGTGCGTGGGTAGCGCTGCTGCTGCTGCTGTGAGGGCCACGCTTTGAGAACTGCCGCATTAACTCCTCTAGTTTTCAGGCCTCTGTGTGCAGTGCTGGGGTAGGGTGGTATTCTTTCTCCTTTATGGATGGAATAGACTCAGATCTGGGAAGAGCTCACCTGGAATCAAGCCAGAGCTGCTGACAACACCAGACCTACATTCCAGATTCCTGACAAGGTGCCGGTGCCCCACCAAGGGCTGTGTTGCCGTCACTTAGTTCATTTATAGTTAAGGATTTTATTTCTGGGTGGTTTTTCTGTTTGTTTGTTTTTTTACTTTCAGACTCCTCAGAGAAGGAGAAGCAGCATCCTTAAAATATATCATACTGTGTCTATTATACATCAACAGAAAAAGGTGGTGCCTAGCCCCAGTGTGGGAGGTTCATGTTTTAAGTTTGCTTTTCTGAGGATAAATCAGTATCTGGTATTTATTTGCTTGAGGTAGTGTTTTCCAAAGTGTGGTCTCTGAAATGCTAGTGATACAGATATGCTCCACCAAAAATGGAGGGTGTGTGTGATCAGTCAGATGTGGGAAGCCTTAAAAAAAAAAAAAAAAAAAAAGTGAAAAGAAGGGACTTTCCTGGCAGTCCAGTGTTAAGACTCCGAGCTTCCGCTGCAGGGGGCGCGGGTTTGATCCCTGGTCAGGGAACTGAGACCCCACGTGCTGCACATACCGTGCAGCGCGGCCAAAAAAAAAAAAAAAAAAAAAAAGATGTGGGAAGCCTTGCGTGATCTAATCCTTCTGGAAATTCACAACACACCTTAGCGTATAAATGGTGAGAAGCCCTTCCATAAGATGCCCTAGTTTGTCAATTTTACTTGACCATGTCACTTTTGTTTTTGTAACACTCATTAATGTTCTTCACAGTGGCTTTTGGTAAATGAGACGAGGGGCTAGTATAGTTGGGAGTTCCCTGGTTTGGAGATTTAAAATTGAGTGGCATGTCAGATGACTGCGTTGTGGAGCTTAATTAAGTTTAGTCTGATATTCCCTTAGCTGCAGCCGGTCCTCCCACTGGGGTCACTAACCCCAGTGATGTTTGTAGTAGGCGTTCTGTTCACTTGTCAAATTCTTTTTGTGCACTGACATAGCCACAGAAGGCATTACAAGCATGTATGAAGGAGACTATGTGCCAGGTTAGGTGCTGGGAAGGTTCACTTTTATGAAGTGGTTGAGAAGAAACAGGGTGGACTTGTGTGTTATGCATTTATTAGCGTTCAGAAGTTTTTGGCTCTTTTCAAACAGCCCTGGAGGCCATGAAACGTATCTGTAATTGTGGTGGGGCACTGGTTTGACTCCTGAGGTTGATATGTTGAGAGCCAGTTTTTTAGCTGGCTAACGAGTGAGCCCTAGATGCCCTCCATGAATCCACATTGCACTGTGGTGCTGTTGGTTTTAAGTGTTGCTTTTACATTTTGTGGGAAGAAGTGGTATATCCTGGTGGTATTCCTAGGTCTCAGGATGGTTCTTATGATCGTTGTGGTTCTTGATCTCAAGGAGTTTTCACTTGAATCAAAGACATGCCTGCATATGGCTAACCTAGGCACCAGCCAAGCGGGTGTAAACACAGGGGCCCAGCACGGAACGGTCCCTCTGACCGAAGCTGACAACCAGGCGTCTCTCTTGCAGTTACTTCCATCATGTTGAGTGACTGCCTCCCATCTCACCTCCTTCCCCCAAATCCATACCCCTGCTACACACATGCCAAGTAGGCCTGCCCGAAAGAAGAATGGACTGAGAGAGTGCTTAGGTAGGAAAGATAGTGCTACTTTAGGGTTATTTGGGAAGCTTTCCAAAAGGAGGAGGTGGTACCTTGAAAGTGGTACCTGGTGTTTATTATTATATCAAGTCTGTTACCAGTTTATGCCAAAAAAATATCATCATTATATTCCAGATATTAACTTAGTCAGTCCTGACTTTGGGAACAGGTTACATTCCAGGAATTTGTCTGTAGGTTTATTGTTTATAACTGGGAACCTATTTTCCCATTGGAACAACTTGTTCCCAGGCTGATCCACAGAAACTTCCTTAAACTCATAATCTCTGAGGGTCAATAGAATTGGACGAGTCATTTATGTCCCCTAGGGACAGGGAAGAGTTGACCGGATGCCCTGTTGCTGTTTGGGCCAGGTTGGGATGGTTGGGTCTTCGGACCGTTTTTCCCGATGGAGGCTTCTGGCCTCACTCACCACCCATTTCACGAGGCAGCACCTGGAAACCACTGGAGCATGATTAGGAGCTGGGGGTAGAGTGGGGGGTTGGGGTGGGGATGGTCTTAGAGGGGCTGGGATTTATTCTCAGCTCTGGATTTGCTTTGGTCTCCTGGGGGCCCCCCCAGATTATCTTTCCTTTGTGCTTTCACATGCTCACCTTTGTACCCTCATCAGCTCTCTGGGAAAGGCAAGGTTGTTGCTGTGGAAAATTCTTTCTGTGTCCCTTGGTGTCTAAAAGGGGACAGTGTTACATAGGCAGAAGGGAGTCAGTGCTCATTTAGACCCTTGCTCAGAAGGGGCAGGTTTTTACTGACTCATAGTATCAGTCACCCTCTGCCAGAACTGCCTCAGCATCTGCCTCCAGGGCTGCACAGACTGGTTTAAGGCTCTCTTTCCACTAGATGGGGCTGGACTGAGACTAAGAGGGATTTCTGGTGCAGGAGGGGGAACCTTAGAAGAAACCGTAGTCTATGTTGCAGCGATGGGCTTGTGCCTGTTTGGAAAAGGATGCCCCACATTGCTTTGACTCTTTTTACCACCTCTGCTTTCACGGCAGTGCGATTGGGCTGACTTCAGAATGTGTGTGTATGAGAACTCTTAAGTAGTGAAGGAGGTTTTTCTTGCCTGTTTTGTCCCTCCTTTGTCTTCCCTCATGCATTTAAAATGTGAATAGGTGCTTATAGCAAAGATCTGCTGGTCTACATATAAGACGCCCTTCTGTTTACGGGTAAGCAGAATGATAAAAATAACTGGCTCTGTGGTGAATCAGTGGAATTTTACTGACTTGCTCTCCAAATGTGTCTGCAGCTAACTCCAAGAGTGCTGGCACCCTCTCTAGAGGAGACTGATTCTCCTGTGCAGTTTTCTCGTTCGCTAACGTTTCCATGTTCTTGTGCTTTCCTGCCAGCGTTAAGCCCAGGCCAGCACCCTGACGCCGCTCGTGTAGGTGCTTCACGATGGGGTTTCAGGGCAGGGCTGCTGTGTGGCCTTGGAGGTTTCTTTTTAGTGGCAGGGTCCCAAGATTTGTGAGAATTCTGCAGCAGGTTTGGTGGTTTTTAAAATGTATGAGACCCAATGGATTTTAAAAAAGGATTGGGGCTTTTCCATGCAGAGGCTATCTTGGTTTTAAGGAGAATAATTCACTGCTTCAGTGAAGCCTGAATCCAGCAAGGTTTAACCGATACAGTCTAGGAACTGGCATTCAAACGGATCTGTTTCCTATGTTCCAAAAGGCTTGAAGAGGCTTCCTGGCTGCAAATCCCTCTCCTCTCCCTCCCCCACCCCACTCACGGGGAGCCACTGAGCGCTTCAGTGGAAATTTCCACTCGTCTGCGAGGGGGAGGGCGAGGCTGTGAGTGAGTGTGTGACGGAGAGAGACAGACAAAGAAAACTCACATTCAAGCAGGCACTTTCTATGGACAACTTGTAACTGTAGGGTGAAGACAGAAGTGAAATAAAAACCAAATACAACCTTTAGCGTTTAGGAGCGTTGCAAGAAGCCACTGGCGGGGGGGTGAGGGCTGGCAGGCTGCAGAGCCTTGTGTCAGGAGGCCACTGAGTGGTTTGCTGGTCTTGTTGCCCCGAGAGGAGGGCAGAAAGGACGCTGAGGGCTGCTGGCTCCCTCGTGAAGCCGAGCTGGGCATGGAGAATGCTTGGCGGCACTGGGCTCGGTCTGTCCTGGGCGAGCCCTTTCTCTGCGTCTTCTCAGATCTCTGGGGGGGGTTTCAGTCATGCAGTGGAGAGTTTTGTAGTGCGTGTCTTCAGAAATACAGAAAGGGTTAACTGCCACCTTCAAGACCACGTGGGCAGTTCTGCCTACGAGATGGTTCCCTGTTCCTCCAACTTTTGAACATGGGACTCTGTGATGAGAAATGCACTAGTGTACTAAACCTTTTTTGTCCTTTCTCTCCTTGCCGGTATCCATCATTTCCTTGCTTCTACTTCTGCAGAGTTGGTGCCACCTAAAATTCAAGTGGTTTTCTATAGAAAAGAGAGAAGCTGATGTCTACCTTGCGGGTGAAGTGATTCTATAATGAGAACCACATGTGGGACCTTGAAATGTCAGCACCACTGGGTTTTGTGTTGAAGGCGAGAGCAGTGCTTACCCTGGCTACCTGGTGTGCAGAACCATTTCACTGGTGCTACTGGACATGTGGTTGAAGGTGCTGGGAATGTAGACTAATTAGATTTGAGATTGCTAAACTGGATTTTTCCAAAATGATTGGTTCATATATTGATTTAATCACTGATTAAATGTGGAGATTGGAAAACTGGCTGTTTGGAGAACTTGATTTTTTTTTTTTTCCTTATTGGAATGTCAGCTTTTGGGCATGTCTAGGCAGTTGCAATTATAGTCATACTTGTAAACTACCTTGAGTGAGGAGCTCATCCTGAGAATGGAGATACGAGTCTACATGTTAGACGTGTGACGACGTTTGGTCTTGTGTGTTGATTCTGCGTAGCTAGGTTAGGGGGAGAAGCAGACGTTGTTACCTCATTGTGGGATAAAGGTGGAGCAGATGCCTCTGGAGATGCCGAGCCCCTCTTTTGGCCCCCTTCCTTTGAACAGCAGCTCGTCTGAATTTCAGAATGGCTTCTCCATGGCAGATTTCAGTGGGATGTAGGGAGTTCCGAGGTCGTTTTGTCAACCTAATTCCTATTTTTACAGGTCTGTTATGGACCTGTGCTGTCATGGGAAAGGGATCCTTGCAGGCTTCAGAAGCTGCCCAGACCTACAACTCCAAGTAGGCTGTTTCTGGGCTTCACTTCTCATTGTCATTCCTTAGGTCACCTGTGGTTAGAAAAACCCACTAATATATATAAAATAGATAACTAACAAGAACCTGCTGTATAAAAAAATAAATAAAATGAAATTCAAAAATTCAAAAGAAAAAAGAAAAACCCAGTAGCTAGGAGTCAGGTGTCCACGACCGCCGCGTCATTTCCACAGTCTCCTGCGGGACTGGGAGACGTGTGCAGGTCTTGGAAGCCTGGGTTTCTGCTAGCACTGTGGCCCCTGTGACTTCTCTCCCTAGCTGGACTTAGTGTTCCAGGGGGTCAAGGCCATGTGTACCTCATCTTTTTAGTCTCCTGAGGTTTGCCCATAGTAGATGTTCATTGACTGGTTAAGTTTGCCCAAGATAAATCAGTGAGAAGAGGAATATATCCTGGCGGTAACCAAGAATTGGTCAGTGCATCCCTGTGTGGGAAAGCCATAAAGGACTATTGACCTGTGTGCTTGGGCTGCTAAGGCAGATAGAGATTGTCCTGGACTCCTGCTTGTTTCTCTCACAGTGGGGAGGGACAGCTTTGTTCCCTGGGAGAGAGATGTGGAGGTAAGAGGTTAGCTATTTTTTTTAATTAATTTATTTTATTTTATTTATTTTATTTTTGGCTGCGTTGGATCTTTGTTGCTGCGCCCGGGCTTTTCTCTAGTTGCAGCGAGCAGGGGCTACTCTTCGTTGCGGTGCGCGGGCTTCTCATTGCGGTGGCTTCTCCTGTTGTGGAGCACAGGCTCTAGGCACGGGCTCAGTAGTTGTGGCTCACGGGCTCTAGAGTGCAGGCTCAGTAGTTGTGGCCTTAGTTGCTCAGCGGCATGTGGGATCTTCCCGGACCAGGGCTCAAACCCGTGTCCCCTGCCTGCACTGGCAGGCGGATTCTTAAGCACTGCGCCACCAGGGAAGTCCAAGAGGTTAGCTTTCAACTGTGAATGTAAGGTTAGCTTTCAACTCTGAATACAGTAAGATCTGCCCATCTCTGAGCCGCTCCTAGCTCCTCCTCTGTCTTGGTGGTGTTTCCTTTTTGTGGAAATTTCCACAGTGCAATAAGGAGCATGGGAGTAGAAGCAGTCTTGCCCACATGAGCCCCAGGCGTAGATCAACAGTGTGATAAGCATGAAGTGACTGTCACAGCTGTGGTTGTGGGCACTAACCCATTTGCATCTTGGCCAGTGCTTTTGTTTGGGTTTGGTTGCTGGATGAGTGTCCTGACTGGTAGAGGGAAGGCAGAGTAGCTAAAAGAAGGTAAAGGCTGGAGGGGTTTTGGTAGTAACAGAGCCTCCTGAAGCCAAGCTTAGGGTTCCCAGACCTTTTTCTAGTGCGTTTCTTTATCCTTGAGAAACTGCAGAATGCCAGTTGCTGGCTAGCAAGAGGTGTATTTGACAGAGTGGGGGCTGAGGGCTCTGTAGTCTGGATCCTCTTCTCCCTTTGTGACCTGGTGCAGATCAGTTCCCTGGAAAGCAGCGGAAGGGGTTGGACCGCGTCGTCTTCACGGTCCTCTCCCCGTTCACTGGGGTTCTGTAACCCAGTGATCCCAAAGTTCTCTGTGGCTTCTCATGTCCTGGAGTCAAAAGATGTACTCTTAGCATCCTGGCTGAGGCCACTTAGTAGCTGAGTGACCTTGAACTAATGACTTAATCATTATAAAATTCAAAGGAGATAATGTGTAGGAAACCACTTCGAAAACTGCTGGTTGTTGCTGGGGAGAAGGCTGCTGGGCCCACACCAGCACCCAGCACCACTTCCTCTTGCACTTCCTGAGTTGCCACATGGAGTGGAGCTTCCACTTCCTCCTCCTCTTCCTCAGGAACTGTTTAAAAGAAAGTTCTATCTAAGACACTTGCCTTTTCATTTCTGAGATAATATCTGGCCTCTAGTTTCCATCCTTGGGTATTCTTTTTACCCTTATCACAAAATGGTATCCAGAAAGTTTTGGGTTATTTCTTAGCATTATTTGGTGAATGCCAGTGTATGGAGGGTACTGCTCAGGAAGACTGCACGAGAATTGATTTGTGGGCAGATGAGTTGCTTGTTGGCTATCGTAAACACACTCTCTCTTAGAAACATGTTTAGACTCAGAGGCTAGCCCACAAAAATACCTCTGTGGTGTAGTAGAATGGAAAATGGAAGAAGACAATGCTTGCTGAACCCCAGATATGGTATCTGAGTAACTTGAATACTTGACCATAAAGAGGGGCAGGCTTAGCTCACTAGAGCAAGAGACACCTGTGTACTCTGGAGGGAGGGGATGTGGAGCATTTACAGGGCTGGCAGTGGTAACTGCCGGGGTGGCTGTGTGCCCAGAGCATGTCAGGCCCTCGCTAAGCATGTCCCTCCATATATTACCCTGTGTAATAGATGGCATTTCACAGTGCACTACCTCCGGCTATCAGGGCTTTAAGTGGAGTAAAGCAAAAGAGGAAGACACGTCTATGGAAACTAGATGAAAAGCAAGGAAAGAGGAAGGAGCTCAGAGAGGGTGTATATGTGTTTAAAGAAAAACTGCCGCTATAGAATGAAGTATTGTGGGATGTTAACAGACAGAGGGTGAGGTCATAACTTGTCCATGGTAGCTAGGCAAGACATTTTGATGTATACTGGATGAAAGAACAAATGGATAAAAAGGGAAGAGAGATGCTGGAGGCCATGTTGAATGAGGGCGTTCGCAGCCCTGGCCACCAGGCGGCCATAATTATTGGGGGTTGGAGGAGTGGGAAAAGTGCTGGGGGTTGGCAAGGAGAAGGTAATTTAAGGTCGATTACACTTATTTTTTAGGCTCTAATTCAGAGCCTTACTCAAGGTAAGTAATCAATAATTAACCATTGAACAAACGAGCAGTTCTTAAGTTGGGTGATTGCAACCATAGTGCCTGCTTTGTGGCGTAGAAATAAACAAGTAGAATTAAACCTTGGAAGATTTGCCCAGGTTGGTGTGTAATTTTCAGAGTAAGCCCAAATGGTGGTCTCATCATTGAGCACACGTGCAAGGCAGTGATCAATAAGTTTGCCAGGTCGTGGAGGAATTGGCATTTTTATTTCATTTCTTGAAAAACCCGCGGCGTTTTCATCAGCTCATCATCACCACTCTATATCGAGTCATTCACCAAGTCCTGCTCATTCAGCTTCTACATACCATTTTAAAATCAACAGCTTTGTGGAGGTATAAATGACACACAATAAACTGCACATATATGTAAACCCATGAAATCACCACAATCAAGATGATAAATTGGTCACCCCTAAAGTTTCCTCCTGCCTCTTGTGATCCTTCCTTCCACTTATCCGCCATCTGATCTCCTTTCTTTCACTATAGATTAGCTTATGTTTTCTAAAATCTTACTTAGATAGAATCAGACAGTATGTACTCTTTTTTACTCTAGTTTCTTTTACTCAGCGAAATTATTATGAGATTCATCAGTGGTATGTATTAATAGTTTATTCCTTTTTATTGCTGAGTAGTGTGCCATTTTATGGATATACTACAGTTTGCTTATCAGTTTACATGTTAATGGATATTTGTGTTATTTCCAGTTTCGGGTTGTTACAAGTAAAGCTGCTATGAACATCGATGTAGAAGTTGTTCTGTGGGCATATGCTTTAATTTTCTTGGGTAAATCTAGGAATGGAATGGCTTGATCATAATGGCAGGTGTATGTTTAACTTTTTAAGAGACTGCCACACTGGTTTCCAAAGTTGGCTGTATCATTTTGCATTCCCACTAGCAGTGTATGAAAGTGTCAGTTCCTCTACATGCTCACCACACTTGGTATGGTCATTTTTTAGCCATTCTAGTAGGTAACTCTTCGTGGTTTTAGTTTGCATTTCTCTAATGACTAGTGGTATTAAGCATCTTTTCATATGCTTCTTCACCATTGTATATCTTCAGTGAAATGCCTTTTCAAATTTTATGTCCATTTTTAAAAATTGGTTTTTTAATTAAACTTTGAGAGTTTTTAATATTCTAGAAATAAGTCCTTTATCAAATATGAGTTTGCAAGTCCCAGTGCATGGCTTGTCTTCTTATTATCTTAAGTGTATCTTTCAAGAGCAGTTTTTAATTTTGATGAAATCTAAAGTATCAAATTTTTCTTTTATGGATTGTGCTTTTGGTGTCATGTCTAAGGAATCTTTGCTTAACCCAAGGTCACAAGGATTTTCTCCTGTGTTTTCTTCTAGTTTTCTAGCTTTGTGTTTTATGTTCAGATTCGTGTTCTAGTTTTGAGTTAATTTTTGTATATGGTACAAGCATGGATCAAAGAGCTCATTTTTTTGCCTATGGATATCAAATTGTTACAGCACCTTTTGTAGAAAGGACTACCCTTTCTTTACTGAATTGCCTTTGCACCTTTGTTACAAATCAGTTGTGCATTTGGATCTATTTCTGAACTCTCTATTCTATTGATCTATTTGTTTATCTTTATATAAATACCATACTGTCTTGATTACCATAGCTTTATAGTAAGTCTTGAAATCAGGTAGTGTTAAGTCCTTCAACTTCATTCTTTATCAAAGTTGTTTTGGCTGTTCTTGGTCTTTTGAATTTCCATATGAACTTAAGAATCAGTTGTCAATTTCTAACAGAAAAGTCTTAGGATTTTGACTGGGATTCTTTTGACTCTTTACGTCAGTTTGGGAAAATAGACAACTAAACAAGTTGAATCTTCCTACACCCATGAACAAGGTATACCTCTCCATTTATGTATGTTTTCTTTAACTTCTTTCAGCAATGTTTTATAGTTTTAATTTACAAGTCTTGCACATCTTCTGTCAGATTTATCACTGAATATTTAATATTTAATTTCAAGGTCTGATTATTTGTTGCTAGTATATAGAAATACAGTTGATTTTTGTTTATTGATCTTGTATCTTGCAGCCTTGTTAAACTTACAGTCTGGTATCTTTTCCATAAACTTCTTCAGATTTTTCTGTATACACGATCATGACATCTGCAAATAAAGACAGTTTTACTTTTTCCTTATCAACCTGGATGCCTTTTACTTCTTTTTTTCTTGCCTTATTGCACTGGCAAGGCACTTCAGTAAAATGTCAGATAGAAGTAGTGAGAGTAGACGTTCTTGTTTGTTCCCGTTCTTAGGGGGAAAGCATTTAGACTTTGACCAGTTAGTATGATGTTAGCTGTAGGTTTTTCAAAGATGCTTTTTATAAGGTTGTAGAAGATTCCTTCTTTCCCTAGCTTGCTGAGAGTTTTTTATCAGGAATGGATATGGGATTTTGCTAAGTGCTGTTTTTTGCATCTATTGGAATAATGATCACATGGTTTTTCTTTTTTAGTTTGTTAATATGGTGATTTTCATTGATTTTCAAATGTTAAGCCAATCTTGTATTCTTGGACTAAATCCTACTTGGTCAGGATACATTGTCCTTTTTATATATTATAGTAGTCAATTTGCTAAAATTTTGTTTAGAATCTTTTCATTTATGTTTATGAGGGATGTTGGTCTGTGTTTTTCTTTTCTTTTAGTGTCTTTGTCTGGTCTTGGTACCAGGGTAATGCTGACTTCATAGCACAAGTTCAAAAGTGTTGTCCTACTTTCCAGACCAATTTGTATCAGAATTGGTATATTTTTCTTAAACATTTGGTAGAGTTTGCCAGTGAAACCATTTGTGCCTATAGTTATCCTTGTGGGAAGGTTTTTAACTACAAATTTAATTTCTTTGATAGATATAGGGCTATTCAGGTCATCTGTTCCTTCTTGAGTGAGTTTTGATAGTTCGTATTTTTCTAGGAATTTCAGTTAGGTTGTCAATTTATTGCAAAAGTTTTTTTTATGATATTCCCTTACCATTCTTTTAATATCTGTAAACTTTGTAGTTGTTTCACCTTTCTCATTCCCAAATATCGGTAATTTGTATCTTATCTGTTTTTACTGATCAATCCAATTGGAATTGTATCAGTTTTATTGATCTCAGTGAACTAGTATTTGGTTTCACTGATGTTCTCTATTGTTTTTCCTGCTTCAGGGATTTCTGCTCTGATTTTTATTATTTTCTTTTTTGGTCTTACTTTGCATTTAATTTGCTCTTCTTTTCCTAGTTTCTTAAGGTGGAAGCTGAGGTCATTGATTTGAGGCCCTTCTTTTGTCTTACGTAGATGTTTAGCGCTGTAAGTTTACTGCTAAGTACTGCTTTAGTGGCATTCTCCAAATTTGATGTGTTGTTTTCATTTTCATTCAATTCAGAGTATTTTGTAATTTCCCTTTTGATTTCTTCTTTGACCCATAGGTTATTTAGATGTATGTTTAGTTTCCAAGTATATGGGAATTTTCTCAAGATTTTTCTGTATGACTCAAATCCCTTTAGATGTATTGAAACTCATTTTACGGCCCAGAATATGGTCATCCTTGGTAAATGTTTTGTATGCCCTTGAGAACCAATATGTATCTTGTTGTTGTTGGGTGGAGGGGTCTATAAATGTCAGATCCAGTTGGTTGAGGGTGGTGTTTGCTTCTTCTGTAACCTTGCTGGTTTTCTGTATACTAGGTCTTTGATTACTGAGAGGAATGTTAAAAGTTTCCACCTATAATTGTGGATTTGTCTCTTTCTCTTTTCAGTTCTGTTAGTTTTTACTTTCTGTATGTTGTAGCTCTGTTATCTGTACGTACACGTTTAGGAATTTTGTGTCTTCTTGGTGAGCCCATCGTTAAGTGTTGTCTCTTTTTTCCCCTGATAATTTTTTTTGCTTAGAAGTCTCCTTTGTCTGATATTACTGTAGCCACTTCAACTGTCTTTTGATTAGTGTTTTTGCATGATATATATTTTTCTGTGCTTTAAATTTAATTATTTTTACTTGAATAACTTTCCCACTAGGCTTGTGAATGGTCACATGGGAAGTTGGGAATTTTTCTTACGAGTTTTGAACCCTCTCCTTGTGTAGAATTACACAAAATGCCATACTTTTTCTAATAATGTTCTTCCTTGCTGAATTTGTTCACTTTTAATTTGGTCTTTCCTGCTTTCTGTGAGAATTCCACGTTTCATGCCAACACACCACTGTGAAATACTTACTGTGGACCTGATGTACGTTAGCCTATGCTCAAGCTGCTGGGGATGTAGCAACAAAGTCCTTCTTCTTAGGGCAGTTATATTTCAGTGGAGTGAGACAGACTGTAAACACATATACACTGTGTTAGCGGTGATAAAGTGCTATGGGGAAAAAAATAAAGCATTAAGAAAGGGAGGTAAGAGGGATGAGGCTGGGTGGGCGGGGCAGAAGGGCTCTCTGACAAGGTGACTTTTGGACAAGACGTGATGGAAGTGAGGGATGAACTCTGTGGAACTAAGGTGAAGAATATTTCTGGCAGAGGCACAAAGAGTGCAAAGACCTAGGATGGGAATATGCTTGGGAGAAGAGTGTGGCTGGAACCAAATAAGTGGTGTCAAAGGTCATCTGAACCAGCTGGAACATTGTAGAATTCTGAAATACTGCCCTGAAAACTGTCCTTTAACAACACCGTGGTCCAAACCAAACAGTACAAGTGAGGCTTCAACTTTTGCAACAGAGCACGGGTGGGGTGGGCAGGGAGTAGAGACACTTCTTCCTTTGCATTGGCATACGGCTAACTACTGATAAAGTTATTAAGACTGAAGACCAGTAGCTGTATGAGATGTCTGTCTGTATTAGTCTGGTCTGAGTAGATGAATGTTAAATTCTTTCTGTCACCCAAGATTCAAGTAGTTTTCTTTTTGTTCCTTGTCAGTTCTTGAATGTGCTGGATAGTCTTGGATGAGTCCCAGGCCTTTCTTAACCTTTTTCTAGTTTATGAAGTATGGCTGATGGTTCTTACTCTGTCTCTTAGGTGCATTAAGTCACTTGTAAAATCCTTTGGAAAATTAGAAGACTCATAGATGTTTTCACAAAAAGCATCAACTAATGGTTTGAAAAATTCAGTGGAGTGTAATGGGAAAGGCCGTAGGAAAAGGGAGGTCGGGCACACTACTACACTTTGGTTTAGCTGGTCAGCTGGCGGTTTCTATTTTGACAAAGATGTGTATGTGTGTTTGTGGGTAGTTGATGTCTGTATGTGGAGAGGAGTAAAACAAAAACATTGACCAAGATAGTGAGATTGCTGTATTTCAGAATGCAGCATATTCACAAATTTTTATTTTATTGCAGGTATTTCTTGGTGGATTTTTACGCACCGACAACAACTGTTGAAGGCATAATGGAGCACTTGTCTCGAGACATTGATGTGATTAGACCAAATATTGTAAAACACCCTCTGACCCAGGAAGTGAAAGAGTGTGAAGGGATCGTCCCAGTCCCACTTGAAGAAAAGCTGTATTCCACCAAGAAGAGGAAGTGAGAAGATTCACCAGATTTTAGCCTTCTATTTAATTCTCTCACTTTTGAGCACCATGGATTAATAACTTACCAGCTTGATCTTTATGTAAGAGGGTGCTTTCAGTGCCCTTTGATTTTCTAAGGTACTTTTAGTTCTTGGTCCCCTTTGCTGTGAGAAGTCGGGGAATGGCCTCCTTAGAGCCACTTTGTAATATATGGCATCAGCGCTCCCTGCTCGACTGCGTTTCACGAATGTAATTTGTCAGTGAGGACTTTGCCCTGCAGCAGCACTAACACCGCTTTGAAGAGCAAAGATTATAAAAACCACTTTGGATTGCACGCTAGTCATTCAGACTGTATACCACCATGCAAAATAAAATTTTAAGACCATCGTATTATATGAGTAACTTTTGATCAGAGTGAAAGTCTGTGATTTTAAAGAACTTTTGCCTCTTCACCTCCCCCAGCACCGTGCCCCATCCGAGGCCTCACAGCTCCAGTCTGCCCAGAATGCTGGCAGCGTGTGGGCGGGGCTCCCGGTTACCAGCGCAGGTTCAAGACTGGGAGAAGCCAGGGTGAGGGCAGGTGGGATGTGTCTGCCCCTTGACTCCTGGGCAGTCACTTTCCCTTTCATCTCACCAGTAACTTGTCCTTGTGGTGGGTGCTGCTCTTGGTAGAGGGGCGTGTGTGTTCTGTGGCGGTTGGTGGTGGCACCGCTTCCTGTCATTCCTCTGCCAGTAGCATTGCTTCCTCACTGTCCCTCGGGCCTGCAGACCTCTTTGGGGAAGTGGCCACCTTTGAACTCTGCACCTCTTCCCTTCTCCCCGCTACCCTTATGAGTCGGAAGCCAATTGCTGTTGAGTTGGGGATGCCCAAAGAGCTAGCTGGCGCCATGCCTGTGGCTAGTGGCATGCTAAGCTCGTAAGTTAGGGGGGCTTGTAAGAAGATACATCTTTTTTTTTTTTTTTAAGTTTATCCCTTCATTTTGGAAGGCCTTTTTAAAAAAATTTTTATTTATTTATTTATTTAATTTATTTATGGCTGTGTTGGGTCTTCGTTTCTGCGCGAGGGCTTTCTCTAGTTGCGGCAAGTGGGGGCCACTCTTCATCACGGTGCGCGGGCCTCTCACTATCGCGGCCTCTCTTGTTGCGGAGCACAGGCTCCAGACGCGCAGGCTCAGTAATTGTGGCTCACGGTCCTAGTTGCTCCGCGGCACGTGGGATCCCCCCAGACCAGGGCTCGAACCCGTGTCCCCTGCATTGGCAGGCAAATTCCCGACCACTGCGCCACCAGGGAAGCCCAAGATACATCTTTTTTGTTATTGTTTTTATTTGATACTCATAGACCTATTTTTAAAAACGACATTGTCCTAGAAATAAAAAGATAGGTTTTGCTTTGAGACATTTTTGTGTTGGCAGGGGAAGTTGAGTTTGAAATGTTGTTAATACTTTGAGACTAAGAAGCAGCTAGTCTTTGCTTAAAATTGATTTAATTAGGGTTATCATATTTAGCAAATAAAAATGCAGGATGGCCAATTAAATTTGAATTTCAGATAAATAATGAGTCAGCTTCCACATAAGTATGCTCCAAATATTGCATGGAGTACACTTATAGCAAAAAATGATGCATTGTCTATTTGACATTCAGATTTACCTGGATGTCCTGTATTTTACGTGGTAACCTTGGTATAACTCACATAAAGGAATAAGCAATACCAAGCCAGAGACAGCAAAGCTGAGAAGGAAATAAAGTCAACATCCAGCATCCTGGCTTCAGCTGACTACACTGGTAACGAGGCAAGTTACGGAAGAGAACGCAGTGGGTGTGCTCTAATGTGCCCCAAACCCTTATTCCCTCAACCTACCAGAAAACTGATCTAGAAACCAACTGAAATTTCATTTCTGGTCAGTGCCAGATAATCTGTTCTGTGAGCCTGAATTTATACCACAGTCTGAGAATTCTCCTTTAAGAAGTTCCATATGTGGTCTCTGCCCCAGGCCTGGGAAGCTGGGGACCTCGGGTCCCTGGCAGTGGGATGGCTTCTGTGGTGGGTGAGGATGAGGCTTTTTCCTGCAACAGTCACTGGCATCTCCTCCTCAGTCTCCTCAGAGCTGGTGAATTGGAAGAAATTGACCGGCCTTTCCATCTTCCCACAGCGGGGCCCTGCACGGGGTGTCCATCAGCAGCCCAAACGACGAAGCTTCTGCACACAAGTTGTTGGGGGAAGCGCCAGTTACTAAGTCGAATCTCTGTTTGTACTAATTACACAGTCAGATCATGTCAAAGCAGGAGGGGGCCCAGAGATCTGGCCTCTGCCTCTTTTTAATGGTGAGACTGAAGCACAGGCAGATGTGCAAGAGAGGTGCCCCAACAGCCAGGAGGAGCCCAGCTCCAAACTAGTCCAGGGCTTCCTCCGTCCGTGATGCTGCCTGTCTCTGCCCTGGACGATCAGATTCCGCACTTTGCTTATTCTTAAGAGCCCGGGCAGCATCCAGCTTCAACTTCCTCCAGAAGCAAAAAGCTATTAAAAAGTCTCTTTGAAGAGCAATAGTTCAGTCAAGAGGGTCATTAAGAACTGTACACTGGAAATAAAAGGGATAAAGTGGAGATTATCGGGGAAAATATGCTTCTTCCTGTTTCATTAGGAATTTCCTGAAAGCGCAGGCTCTCAGCCAGGGCTCGAGGGAGCACAAACTCTTCCACCAAATGGCTTGGGTCTCGATGTACTTTCACTCAGGTGCTATCTGAGGTGCATCTTACGTTTTCCTTGCAGTGTATTATGTGCGTGCTGCGTGCCGTACGCTGTGCTGCGCACACTTAATCTGTCACCTCATTTAGCCCTTTCAGCAGCTCTGTGAGGGAGTGGTGTTATGCCCTGTTTTTTGCATGAGAAAACAGACTCCAAGGGATTTGAACTTGACCCCACAAGTACCAAGTGACAGCTGGGATCTTGAACTGGGGACCCTGACGCCATGGAGTCTTTTCTATCCAGTAGCACTGAGGTTGTCACTGTCCTCTCTGGTTAAACAAGGCACCTGGGTGACAGGGGTGAGTTAGTGTCACTCAGAGAGTAGCAGTTGTCCTCGTGTCCTGAGTGTGGTGCTGGCACTTTCTTTTGCTGCACTTGCTAGCCCCTAGGAAATCGACGGACTCTGTCGGGCATTCCAGGTCATCGAGTGTTCAGAATCCTGTGGCACAGTTTAGAGCGGCTTAGGAAGGAGGCTGGCTAAGTAGGACAACTGTGCTGTGTGCCAGTTCCCCTCCAAAATGAAGCCACTGTCCCTGCCCCCTGAGGCGCTGATTCATAGCTGGACCTTCAGCCACTAAGGGGCCCTTGCCCCCTTGCAGCCTATTGGGATGCCAGGGTTTGAGCAGGGCCTATGTGCAGGTCACCTCCGGGCCGCATCTTTGCCCTGGGTCCCCTTGCCCGGGTTGGCGGCAGGCAGAGGCACTGTTTGGGTGGTCTGCCCCTTCAGTGGACGGTTATCAGTGAAGTGCTGGGAGTAGAGCAGCGGACAAAGACAGTCCTGGGGGGCTGATAGCTGGGAAGGCAGAGTGGCGTGGGTGTTGCCACATGGGGGGCGCTGCAAAGGGAAAGAGCAGAGGACGTGGTCGGGAGGGGACAGGGAAGCTGAGACCTGCAGGATGCGGAGCCAGTCCCGTGATGTGATGGTGTCGGCAGATGGCACAGCACGTGCAGATGCCTCGAGGCCCTGAGCTGGAGACCAGAGGGTGGAGCGGGCAGGATGAGGAATTGGGGGGCCAGATCTGGGAGACTGGATGGAAACTCCCGAGAATAAACACGAAGGGATAGGAGTCTGCTGAAGTGAAAGGAGACGCAGAAGCACAAGAGGCCAGGTCTCGGGGTGAAGCAGCAACTCCAGAGCACTCCCTTTTGGGGCCTCTTAGATTTGTTACCCTATTTGTGGTCCACTTGGAACAGAGTTGAGCTTCCAGAAGTACTTTTTTTTTTTTTTCTTCATAAGGTGGGCTCAGGAAGGTCGAGAAAGATGGAGGCTGTGGACCCAAGAAGCTAGTCCCAGGGGTGCCTTGGAAGCTGCTTCCTGGAGACGTTGTCAGGTCACGGAAGCATCTGAATCCGAGACGATGAAGTCCTGTCCCGTGGAATGTCCACAAGGAAGGACCACTAGGCCCAAGTGAACCTTTTGCTGAAAGACCAGGTTTGTGTTGATTGAGATGAAATACCAATTAAAAGATAGAGGAGCACTGAAAGCATGATCTGTATGTCCATGCTTCTGGTTGAGTCTAGAAGAGTAGTTATCCACCCTGACACACCTGAGGGATACCACACACACCTTCAGCAAAAGCTCAACATGGACATTATGCCTTTCCCCTCCTCCCAACTCCCTGAGGCCAGTATTATACCCATTTTACAGATGGGGCACCCAAGTGCTAAGAGAAAATAAGTGACTCCTCCAAAGCTACCAAGGGAGGAGTTGGGATTGGGGATTTGAATGTCCACTTTGGGCACACCATACCCTTCTAGAGGTGGCCTCTGCCTGTCCCTGCAGCCCGGGCCACGCTGACTGACCTGTTACCCTGTGCCCTTCCTGTCCCGCACCTAGACCAAGACCCCGGGCTTCATCACTATAGGAGGGGAGACAGGGGATCTGGGACTCCTTGGGAGTGTTTTTAATCTCAGGTCCTCAAAGGGAAGTCCTGAGAACACCAGAAGAAAAGTTAGTGTACCCTGGAGAATAGGCCTCCTTTTGTCATGGTTTTCCAAACTGTTCCATAATTTCCCACAGAGCTTTTTTCTCTCCAAATTACCCCAGGGGTGTGTTTATAGGGCACACACATGGCAGGTGCTGCCCTGGGCAGGATACAAAGACGAATGGGCTGTGTCCCTGACCCCAAGGCTCTCACAGATGGGGGAGGTGGAAATATTCAGCCATCTGAAGACAGGCCGTAATAAAAATAATCACTGAGGTTCATACCAAGCGCTGTGGAAACGAAGAACTGGATTCGTTAGTACTTGGAGTCGGGGGGAGGTAGGAAGTTTTCCGGCAGAGATGGCGTTTAAGCTGGCATGGGAGCAACTAGTGGGGAGCATGGGTGGTGGAAGATGGGAGGTGGCTAAAGTGTGTTTTGGAAACACCTGGGAGCGGGCAGGTATGGTGTGATGGCGGGAAAGGGCTTGGGGTGCAGGAGAGCCTGGAAATTCAGGGAGGGTCCAAGCTGCCATCTGTTGGTGAAGAGACATTTTGTGGCTGCTAAGGGTTTCTTGAAGTGAAGGGACCATTCTGAAGAACCAAGAATGAGTACTATGCATATTAACTTGTTCTGAAAGGTGCCTCCTAATTGACCAACCCCCCATGCTGCCCACATGTTCTTGAGAAAGAAAGGATTATACAGACTCATCATGGAGAAGTACAAAGAGGACTGAGGCAAGGTTTCCAGATGTCCACCAGCAGTAGACAGAGGGGACTAGACAGTGTAGTGCTTGCCCCATGGCCCCTACCTGACCTGGGGGTGCTCTGAAATGGTGTGAGGGAGCATTTGGAAAGTACGCACCATCCTCTCCTTGTTGTGGTCTGGGCTGTAACCATTTGTGTTCGGAGGGCTCAGCGAGAGATGACTGCACCTGGCATCCACCTGGAAGGCCACCTGCCACCCCCTGCCCTGTTTTCTGCACCCGGAAACAGGCCAGTGTGGTGCTGATAGTGGGGAGTTTCCAGGGCAATTTGTGAGATTCTCAGTCACCTTGAAAAACACGTAGTAGTGGGATGAGCGTAGAACTTTGGGTCAGAGACCTCAATGGACCACATGATCATGGACAGTTTCTTATCTTCTCTCAGCCTCCAGTGCACAAGCTGGTCTCAGAGAGCCTTTCCAAGTCTATCAGGCCCTGGACCAGGTCCCACTGTGCCCACAGTTTGCTGGGGTTTTGGGTGGAGGGTTATTCAGCCATCCTGCTGGTTGGCAGGATAGGGAGATGGGGAAGGGTTAAGAGAATTTCTCAGAGGCTTTGCACACTCTTCATCTTCTGGTAAGGATAGCTGTTTCCACAGCCTGCCAGGGGGTTCTGTGGGGCTATCACTCTAATTCTAAACAGAATAGGCGCTGTACTTGATCACAAGAAAACAGCAAAGGGAGCTCCAGAGGCCAGCTTGGTCATTTGCTGAGCTTGAATTGCCAGCATTCTTTTTGCTCTGAGAACAAAGTTTTAAGGCATGAGGACTTAGACCAAAACACAGGCACAAGGCATCCTGTGAGTCCACAGGAGGAAAACGGTGTGGTGACCAGGAAGTTCTTGGGTGGTGGTGAGGTCTGGTTTTTGGAGAGCTGCGCCATGACCCCAAAAATCAGCCCCTAAGTTTATAGTAACAGCAGCAATACCTAGATAACCTTGCACACTCCCAGCTCCCCACAACCCAACAGGGAGATTAACAAAAGTCAAACTCCTGAAGCCAGACGGAGTGTCCAAAGTGCTCAAGACCTTTGGGTTGCTGCAAAGGGGCAGAATTGTCTGCGTACTGCAACTGAACCCTTTTCTCCAGAACACCTGGGGCTAAGCCGTGTCTCCTCTGGGGAAGGAAATGTGATTTCACTTCATTTCCCAGAGATTTGCCCTGAGATGATTGCATTGTGAGTGGAAAAGACAAGGATACATTGTTCAGTGGATAATGCCAGAAGTCAGAATTGTGCAAAATGGGCTCTTGACCTCTCCATTCCAAATAAGTGGGCGACTCCATTGTTTCCATAAACTTGTATTGAGCTAAATGATGTGACTTGGATGTAGCACTGTTTGTCCATGTGGATCCCAAAATGTGAGCACCTCTTTGTGGAAGACTAGATTTTGCTTTTTGGACAGAGATTAACTGGTACTGTTAACTGGTACAGCCAATTCTCATTATTCAAAGATTCTGTTTTTGTGAATTTGCCTAATCGCAAAAGTTTATCTGTAACCCCCAAATCAATACGGTGTCTTTGCGGTCATTCACAGATACAGAGGCAAAATTTTGAGTCTCTGGTGAATCTGTTTGCAGCCAAGGATGAACAAGGCGACTTCTCATTTCAAGTCTTAACACTGTACACAAGTGTCTTTTTTTTGGTCAATTTAGTGTCGTGTTTTTTGCATTTGCGTGCTTTTTGTTGGTGATTTTACTGCTTAAAATGCCCCTACCCGTGTGCCCCGCCCACTGTGTAATGCTGAAATGCTGTCTGTTGTCCCTAAGCACAAAAAGGCTGGGATGTGTCTTACGTAAAAAATACATGTGTTAGGTTAGCTTTGTTTTGGCCCAAGTTATGGTGCTGTAGGCCTTGTTCAATGTTAATGGATCAACAATATATATTAAGTAAGGGGTTATTAGAAAGAAACACACAGATAAAGCAGGATTATGTATTGACGGGTTGACACAGATGTTGTGTCAGAGGCTCGCAGGAGCCTAACCCTGTATTTCCTCTAGGAGCAGTGGTTTTATTGTTCTCTAAATCAGCATTCGCAGCAACTGTATATGACAGAAGTATCAGGCATGACAAGAATTGACTGTATTTGACGTGGGTTTTGTGCTTTGTTTTTCTGCTGAGCACCTCTTTGACATCTTCCAATAATTCTCCAACTTCTATTTGCAACAGAGATTTTTATTCCCACCACTGTTCTTATTCTGCTTGTCCGGTTTGTCTTTCACCATCCTGCCTCCCCCCCTGTCATCACTTTCATTCTCCTCCACCAGCTCCCATCCACTAGAGAGCCACGTGTCTGCATGAGCCAGGGGCCTTCTCTTTGAGGGGAGCACAAAGAACCTTGACAGAAAGGTTTGGTGATGGGGCCAGAAAGAGCCTGGACACCGTCCACTTGTCTCTCAGCCTTAGAAGCAGGTGATTCAATGGGTTTACTTAAGGGATAATTAGATTAGCAGTGGAGCAACCCCTTCCCAGGACTCTGATATCTCAAGGGTTTTCATAACACTCTTCAAATACTTTTTTTTTTTAAAGATAGCATTTTAAAAATTATTTATTTATTTACTTATTGGCTATGTGGCATGTGGGATCTTTTTTTTTTTATAAATTTATTTCTTTATTTATTTTTGGCTGCGTTGGGTCTTCATTGCTGCGTGTGGGCTTGCTCTAGTTGTGGCGAGCAGGAGCTACTCTTCATTGCGGTGCGCGGGCTTCTCATTGCTGTGGCTTCTCTTGTTGCAGAGCACGGGCTCTAGGCACGCAGGCTTCAGTAGTTGCGGCACGCAGACTCAGTAGTTGTAGCTTGTGGGCTTTAAAGCGCAGGCTCAGTAGTTGTGGCGCACAGGCTTATTTGCTCTGTGGCTTGTGGGATCTTCCCCGACCAGGGATCGAACTCGCATCCCCTGCATTGGCAGGTGGACTCTTAACCACTGCGCCACCAGGGAAGTCCAGCCACTTGCCTCTTAATGGGCATGTCTAAGTTTACAGTGTTTCAAGCAAAGCTCTAGTGAACTTGCTGGCAGATATCTCCTAGGGCATACATCTGAGTATTTCACTAGACATTGAATTGCTGACTTATTGGGTATTTCCATTTTCATCCTTACTAGTTATTGACAAATTTCTCTCCAAAGTCATTGTACCAGTTGACACACCCAACAGCCAGATTTGAGAGACCCTGTTTTCTAACATCCCCCAATACATGGTATTAATCATGTTATTTAAAAAAAACACAAAAACCAAAAAACTTTACCAATCGAGTGTCGAGAGCTGTCTCTCTTTTAAACTTACATTTTTCTCTATTATTAATAAGCATGAGCTTATTTTCACGCTGATGGTCATTCTGTTTTTTCCCTTGTTAATTGCCTTTTTATATACTTCGTTAATTTCCTTCCTGGATTGTTCCTTATTTTTCTAACCTAAGAAACCAAAGGCAATGCTTTCTATACAAGTGCAGTTCAAAAGAAGGCCGAAGACCCCACCCTGGCTTCACCCCACCACTGGCAGGAATGAAGAAGGGCGTCCCACATCCCAGATTCTACATGCTTCTGGCAACACCCGCATTCATTCTTGCCTTCCCCCTTCCTCCCCTCCCCCCAGCCTGGCTCTGCTACTGCCTTGAGAATTTGGGACTAATATTACGATGCCCTTTATTCTGGTTTATGAGAGTCACCGCGAGCAGGCTAGGATTTCCAGATTGTCCCTCACCCTTGGCAACCCAATCCACATTTAGCTCAGGACGTACTGTCTTTCAACTGTCTCTCTCTCCACTCTCAAAACCTGTTCTCTGTGCCCCTGGGACTCACAGTCATCAGTCAGATCTCTTATCTCTTCAGCTTGTTCTAAAACATCTCTTTCTTCTTGTTGCCCCAGCTGAAACTGGGATCGCCCCTGAGCCCCTGCTTCCCCTGGAGCCCTCTCAACTGTGACTGTTTTCTCTCCCATCACCTCTTTCCCACTTGGCCTAGAGGCAGAGCAGCCATCCTCCTTGGCTCTCTGCCCCATCCAGACCATTGCCCGTCCTGTCCTAAACTCCCTAGACTTCTGTCATCTGAGGACCCTAGGCCACACCCTCTTGTTCCTTGACGACTTCAGCTCCTGGCTCACTGTTACTCTTTCCACCCAATTTCATATGATTCTGGGTGATTTCAGTATCCACTTAGGTGATCCTCTCTAATACGCTGGCCTCTCCACTACCTGATCACCTCTGCTCCAGTGGTCATACCATCCATCTTCCCTTTGTCACCTGCTCCCTGGTTATACCTTAGACCTTGTCATTACCAATAGCTGCATCACCCAACATCTCAATTTCCCTTTCTTATCTTTCTAGGTCACTCCCTCTTGAACCCCAGCTCCCACAATCTATTCTGTCAACCCCACCGGGACCTACTGATCCTACCATCTTTTCTTTGTGTCTCGTCTCCCTCACGCCATCACTTTCCTCCCTACTCCAGCTTAAATTCCATCACTATGGTCACCCCTCAACTCTCTAGATCCTCTCTTGCTGATTACAGTCAAATGCTTCACCCATTCTATGCCTGCACCTGTGCAGCTGAATGTGGCTGGAGAAAAACCCATCTCTGCTGACCGGTCTCAGAGACCACCTGTGGGCCAAATATTTCCTTCCTTCCCTTGTCAAATTTCCAGTATCCTTTTGGCCCAATTTCACTCTCAGCTGATGACCTCACTCCCTATTTTACTGAAAAAATTAAGGCAGTTAGAAGAAAAGTTCCACAAATGCTCAAACCACACCTACTGTCCTCCCGGCGTCTGTAACCGCATCCTCCAAGCCCTGTCCTGGGTGGACAGCCTGTGATGCTACAGAGGGCTCACGCCTTCCCCGTGCCCAGAGTTCTGTCCCCTCGCACCTGCCGAGGCATCACCCAGCAAATTTCCCCCCTCCCTCCTGCATCATCAGATTTCTCAGTCTTCTGGTCATTCCCATCAGCAAAAACATGCTGTTAATTCTCTCTGAAAAAAACTTCTCAAAAGAGTTATCCACGTTCGTCCTTTCTTCTCAGTCTCAATGAAGATAATGGTGAAAGGAGCAAAAAGAAGCTCAGCCCTTTTGTATTCAAGTACATCCCCCCCCCAACCCCTTGAACTCGCTTTTGCCCCCTGCCCCACTCACTGCTCCCCTCAGTCCTCATTTTACTCTCCCATCAGAGGCACTGGCACAGTTGCTCACTCCCTCCCCCTTGAAAAGCCTTCCTTGCTTGGTTTCTAAGGCATCACAGACTCCGCTCCTCCTGACTCTGGTCTCCTCCGTGGGCACTTTGCTGGTTCCTCCTCAACTTCCCTGACTCAGCGTCAGGCTGTTCCAGGTTCAGCCCAGACCTCTCCTCCAGCTGCTCTCATGCCCACACTTCCAGGGTGATCTCACCCACGCTTCTGGTGTTAAATATATATTCATCTCTATACCTCGGAATCATCCTGTACTCCTCGCTTTCCTCCACATCCCCTACCCAGTCCCCATCCTGTTTTCTCACCTTCAAAACGTATCTGGAGTCCAACCAGTTCTCATCTCCTCCACAGCCGCCTCCAGGGTCCAGACCACATCATCTCCCCGCTAGACCACAGCAAGCAATTCCTTGATTCTTTTCCTGGGACTGCTGTAACAAAGTACCACAATCTGGGTGACTTAAAACAATGGAAATTCAGTCTCTCACAGTTCTGGAGGCTGGAAGTATGAAATCAAGGTTTGCAGCTATTTTATTGAGTATATTTTATTGAGTATAAATGTATACTTGTATACAAGTATACATTTAACACAAGGAAATAAACACCGATATATGGAAGCCTAATTAATAACTGTGTAGCAATAGGTATCATTTTGATGATTACATTATTTTAAACAACAAACTGCACTGAAAATGAATGTGATAAAATTCTTGGTCATAATGTTATTAAGAAATAATATTAAGAAATTATATACTGGTTTCAATATATAAATTGAAAATATGATTGCTTAAAATGTGACTCCCTCCGAAGGCTCTAGAGGAGGATCCTCTGCTCCCAGCGTCGAGTGGCTCCTGACGTTCCTTGTCTGTAGCTGCGTCTCTCCCATCCCTGCCTCTGTCTTCACGGGGCCTCCTTCCCTGTGTGTGTCTGTGTCCCCTCCCCTCCGCTTAGGGTACCGGATTTTGATTTAGAGCCCACCATTTAGTCTAGGGTGATCACACCTAAAGATCCTTAACTACATCTGCAAAGACGATTTCCAAATAAGGCCACATTCTGAGGTTCCGGGGGACATGCATTTGGGGAGACACTGTTCAATCCACTCCACCTCGTCTCAGGTGCCCTCCTCCTGCTCAGCACCTCCTGCTCTGACTTGCAGCCCACAGCCTGGGCACATGGCTCCTCGGCTTAAACCCTCCAGAGGCTCCTGTTTCACCGGAGTAAAGGCCAGTGTCCTTCTAATGGTCTAAAACCTGACCTCCTTCTCTTCCCCTCCCCCACTCCACTTTAGCTACACCAGCTCTGAGGCCTTTCCTTTCGGCAGTGCCCTCTGCCTGCCTGAGCCCTTCCTCGAATCTTCCTATTTAGCAGACACGCATGTAACATTTATTATACGCCAGGCCCAGTTATAAGTATTTTATGAACATTAACTTAGTTAATTCTTCTTGTTCTCTGAACATCCCTCTGCCGTGGGGGCTGACACCCCTCATTTTACAGTGGAGGAAACCCAGGTACAGAGGAATTAAACTGCTCTCTCAAGGCCACACAGCGTGTGTGAATGATCAGAGTGCGTGATCCTGATGGGGGCACAGCACCACCTCTCTCTGAGGGGTTGGCCAAGTATCACCGTCCCAGCGGGGCCTTTCCTGACCACCCTGCTTTGAAATGCAGCCCACCTCCTTCCTCTGCTGTATGTTTCACCACTGCACATGTTTTGCCATCTGATACTTGTGTTATGTACTTGTATCTATAGTGTCTGTCTCCTCCCAGGTGGGAATGTAAGCCCTGTTGGGGTATGAATTTTATCTGGCTGGTTCATGGATGCATGAATAGTGCCTGAAGTGGTGCCTGGCACATTGCCGTTGGATGAACGAGGAGGAATTTTCCAAGAGAACATGATAGATCTAAAGTTAGAGTCCTAGACTTTGAAACCTCCCGTCCTAAGAGAGCCAACGTCAGTGGCCCTGTCTTCCGTATGTCCCAGGGCGAGAATGGATTGGTCAAAAACTGGATAAAGATGAATAAGGATGAATACAGCAAAATACCTGTGGATGTAAAATCACAAACTACCAAGAGTAAGTTGGCAGTAGGTAACAAAAACCACCAAATAAATGCATGGCCTATGGCCCAGCAATTCCACTTGTGGGCATTTGCCTTGAATCATGATTGGCGCACAGAGTTAAGGTATGAGGATGGTCACCATATTGTTCTTTGATAAAATCAAAAAGTTGAAAATCACCTAAATGTTCTGCAGTAGGCGACTATTGAGATAAATTGTGTATGGACATACTATACCACCATTAAAAAAATCAATATATAACAGCATGAGAAAATATTTATGACATATCAATGGGAGTAAAGTGAAATGGTATCTTAGATACATAAACTTAATATGAAAATAAAACAGATTTGCCCCAAAAAAGAGAACCAGATTTACAAAGATAGGAAAAAATACATAGATGGGTCAATATAATATCAATGAGAGCTCGTGGATATAATAGAAAATCGGTGTCTGGTATAATTTTGAGCACAGAAACAGCATTAGGTTGGCAACCAAATTGGAAGAAAAGCAAACAGCATGAGGGTCATCCACAAGGAAGGACTGTGTGGGCATTCAGCAAACTAGTCTAGGACGACAGCCAACCCTTCAGCAGCAAGGATCCACTGGTGCTCATGTGAGGGCCCTTATGTAGCAGCCCGGAAAACCCACTGTGGAGACCAGAGTGCCCCAGAGAAGGTCCCTCGTGTAAACCTGGGTGGACTCAGAAGATGGAACAAAGGAGAGGTTTTGGTTTGAATAAATATCTCAGCCCAAGTCTTGAGTGCTTGCTGGTGTTGCCCTCCGTGTACTGGGCTGGTTCCTCTTCTGGTTAAATAAATCAGTGTTGGTAGATTCATTTTATTTTGCCTCCTAAGCCAATCTGAACTGCTGCTAGGACTGATTCTGAGACTAGGAGCTGCTTTTGTGTTGAAGCGGGTTGTAGTGATGGTGACCCAACAGCTGGGAAAGAGTGAGATGGCCCTGAGCAGGGGGAGAGCGTGGGACCCCGTCTGTTATTGGATGAAAAAAGTAGCTTGAGGGCAGTCCAGTCCAGTCTGATCTCTTCTTAAAAAAGAAAAAACTCAGGATAAAAGACCAAAGTGCTGAGTACCACGCTACCAACTGTAGTTGTCTCTGAGAAGTGTCATGATGGTATTTTTGATTTTCTTTTTTTTGTTAACTATCATTGCTAATTTTTAAAAAACGATGGCTATGTGCTGAAGAACACAGTAGAAATATTTCCAAGAACAACGAAGAAATACTGAGCAACCAAAACAGCACGAGAAGCAACCTGAAGGGTCATCACAGCGACTTTCCTACTCTGCAAATATGATTCAGAGAAAGCTCATATGGCACGGAGGATAGTAGAACTGGTTTGTGAAGTCATCGTCTCTGGGGGCTTTATTAAGCTCTTCCTGGTCTTAGGAGAGACCCAAGAGGGCTCAGCAAACACAACTAATAATAGAATTAAGAAGATAACAGTTTGGATTATTTAGCATAAAAGAAATTGGGGCTTAAAAATTGTGAGTAAAGAGGTTTTAGATGAAGACACTGATCAATTATGAATCATTTTCACAGAGGACAGAAGAAGAAATGGCCTTAAATTGATTAAGAGAGAGCTTGAAGAAGAAATCCTTGCTAGGGAGGCTGTTGAGAGCCTGGCATGGGCTGACCTGACCGTGGGCTTGCTCAGTCCTGGGAGGACTAAATATAGGAAACACCATCTGTCCTAGAAAATCCAGGGAGACTTTCCAGAAGGTTCCTTAAAGTTCCAATCCTATGATGTCTCAATGAAGGTATAAGCTCACCCAATCCATTCTTGAACATCCTATCCTGGAACTCGAAGTGTCTGTGTTCTTGGCCAGGACTGGTCTTGGGAGAGCTGGTGGCGATCTCATCTGTGTGATGAGAAGGCTGCCAGAATACCAGTCCTCCCGCTGAGTCATGCTGTCTGAAGTTCTACCAGGTGACAATCATTCTTTGGTCATCAAGAGCCCAATGGAATGTGAGTGATGCACTTAGGGTTTTCTTTTTTTCTATTCTTAGGTTCAAGAAGGAATAAATGTGGAGATTTTGAGGTAACTAGTTTAGAATTTCTTTTAGGGATTGTTAAGAAAAATTATCCCAAACTATTTGCCTAGAAATAAGGCAAAAGGGCACGTCCTCTCCACGTCTCACAGAGGCATTGTTGAATAGGCTCACCCAAGGATTACTTAATTCTTGAGGAGAATGTACCTGTGTTTGACTTTACTATTTACTAGTTGACAAGCCCAGACACAGTAAAGATGCATGTTAACTTGTCAATTTCTGTCCCTTAGAAAAGATAACCACGAAAGTTATGGTTTTATTCTCACATAGGGCGTTAACCAGTTTTGTATCTAACAAATGACCCAGCCATCATTCTGACATTCTGTTTTTAAAGGTCAGTAAGTTCCACACATGCTCTTTGAACCACCTTTCCTGTCCTACTGGTTGGCTCATTTTCACGAGTTAAATAAATCTTGGACACATGTTCATTCTATGTCTTTATGGGAGTCATGGGCTTAACTTTTTGAAAATCAATACTTTGATAGGAAGGAGGAGAGGTAACATTAGGAGAATAGCTTTAGGAGCATGACACTGATTCTCATCTGTATAGATGTTTCTATGGTCATTCTTGGAAGGAAAAGGATTCGTCAGTTCCGTGTAATCCAAGATGAGACAACCCTTGGTGAGCCAGAGGTAACTGGATTTTTTCCAGCCTTAACAGCTAGCTGAGAATGAGGTCTGCAGGATTGGGTGTGGGGAATTCTGCGCAGTAGAACGGTTAGGGTTCTGAAATGAAAACCCTGGTGGATGCAGACGTCAAACTGGAGAATAAGATTTCAGAGGCAGAGGGATTCAGGGGAGGTCAAGGTCCTGATGTGAGTGTGGGAGAAGGTGGCTGAAGTGGGGGCTGAAATTCACCGGAATCAAGGAGTTCAGGCAGGAGGTGGCCCGGAGCCAAAGGAGCCACCTGTGGGGATGTTGAACTCCTCTCTGATGGTGACAGACCCTGGCAGTGGCAACAGGAGCACTGGCCCTGGGATGCTGGAAGGGAGTGGGGTACCTGGAGGAGGGCCAGGCCTCAGCCATGGCCAGAAGGTGGAGGGACTCAGGGGGGCCGAGGATGACAAGGAAAGGCCCCTTTAAACAGAATGGGGGCGGGGATGCTGCAGAGCTGTGTAGGGGGAGTGAGGGACCAGTAGAGAACTGGCGACCGGAGGAATAACAATTCGGGCCTTACCAGCAGCTCCTGGGATGAGGGCGGGAGGGGAGGAAGTCTGCCATGAGCGGCCCAAGCATCGGAAAAACTGTGTGGGTGACACAGCGGGGCAGAGTGTCCAAGTGAGGTCGCTGCCGGCCCTGCCCCGAGGCACAGACGCAGGTAAACCTCAGACACCACCTTGTACGGTGTTGACATCTCCTTCTAGGCGTTTTTCAGAAAACAGCCTCCTTCGTCTCACAAGGGTCCATGGCTGGGGAAAGCTGAGGAGGCGCTGGCCCACCCTTTCAGGCCTTAGAAGGCAGCACACAGCAGCTGAAAGCTTTGGACCTGCAGGGCTGGGTTTCACTCTGGGCTGGCAGTTACGAGACTCTGTGCCCCGCCCCCCATGCTGGGGCTGCTCATCTGGTCCCTGCCTGAGGCTCAGATGCCACGTCACACAGCGGGTCTCAACTGTGGAGTGTCTGGGGCCCCAGCTCCAGGGGTCGGAGCCCTTCATAGGCATCTCCCGAATAAAACAAAACACCACACTTCTGCGCATTCATTGTGTGTGGCCTGTTTCACCCCATGGGCGTCTCTCTTCACAGCTGCAAATTCCAGCTTTATCTCTGTTCTGTTTTTGAACCTGTTTGCTTTTGATTACGATTAGGGTTTGAAAGGGAAGAGGCACACACTCTCCAGCTCCCTGTTTTCTTTCTTGGATGGAATAACACAGCTTATTTATAGTGGGATTATTTTTTCCATTATGGCATATGTACTTTTATTACTCTACCACCTTATGTTTTGAATTGCATGGGGAAAGAAACGCATCAAAGAATACTCCATTGTGTGTGGTTTTTTTTTCCCTCCTGTAGTTGATGGTGGAAAAAAGTGTAGCATCCGATTATTCATCCTGTACCATGATGGTTTTTTGCCCCGACCAGCAGAATTACATTTTACACTCAAAAGAATTCTCTGTAGGAACCCTTTCGATTCAACATGGGAGGAGATAAGATTCAAAGTATGGCCAACCCCATGCATCACACCCAAAGTCCATTTCTTCTATGGTTTTAAAAAAAATGTTTTTTTTAATTAATTAATTAATTAGTCTGCCTTGGGTCTTAGTTGTGGCGCACAGGCTTCTCTCTAGTTGTGGCGCTTGGGCTCCAGAGGCAGGGGCTCAGTACTCACGGTGCACGGACTTAGTCGCCCGTGGCATGTGGGATCTGAGTTCCCCGACCAGGGATCGAACCCGCATCCCCTTCTTTGAAAGGCAGATTCTTAACCACTGGACCACCAGGGAAGTTCCTCTTCAGTGGCTGATAATGCTCTCCAAGGATGCAGTGCGCTGTAGAGCATGAAGGTTTAGGCTTCTGCAGAGAAGTCTGGGCATGCTATTCCTTTTTTCTTTTTTCTGTTCAAACCTGTTGAAGACATTACTTAGCTAAGCATTTTGCTACTGCCCTTTGCTTATAGCCACCTTGGCTCTCCAGGTCACTTCTCCATCACCCTGGTCTTTGCTTTCTTAGGCCTGGAAGGAGGATAAGAAAAACCTCTCTCCTTGGAATCAAGGAGATTCCTTCATTGCTCAAGCAGGCTTGCAAAAGATCTGTTTGTATGTCATGTGAAGCCTTGTTACATGTTCTAAGTCTTAGGTTTCAATCCTACCATGTTTTCTACCTATTTTGGACTAAATAGGTACCTTAATGAGATGCTTCTGCCTCTGTCTTCATTTCTAGAAGAGAAAACGGAATCACAGGGGAGGGTGCTTGCCTTGCCTGGAATCCCCACAATTTAGGAGAAAGACTTTGATTGAACTTTACTATTTCTGTTTCAATTTATACAAATAAAAGGGAAGCAGATCTTTACCAACTTGTGATGCTCTCCAGGAAAGAGGTGGGGATGCTGAATATCCCATCTTTCTGTAGTTCATTTGCTCTCTGGTTACTTTAAAAACATCCTACTGACATGGAGAAATTGGAACCCTCATATACTGCTGGTGGGAATGTAAACTGGTGCAGCCGCTTTGGAAAACAGTCGCAGTTCCTCAAAAAGTTAGACATACAGTTACCATATAACTCAGCAATCCTAGTCATAGGAATCTACCCAAGAGAATTGAAAAACTTATATCCACACAAACACTTGTACAGAGATATTATAGCAGCATTATTCATAATAGCCGAAAAGTAGAAACAACCCAAATGTCCTTCAACTGATGAATGAATAAATAACATGTGATATATCCATACAATGGCATATTATTTGGCAATAAAAAAGAATTTTAGCAAGCTATGTAAACCAAAAATAAATCATTGGGGCAATTTTTTTTTATTTCAAATCAAGGAACCTATTTATACCTAAACACCTAACCATAATAATGATAATAATAATACTCATTTGTTTACTATAGTTACTATTCTACATATCTCACTTGATTCTCATGATAACCTTCAAAAATACGTATTATCATTCCCATTTTCAGACGAGGAAACTGAGGTTCCAAGAATACTTTCCGCAGCCCCCAGCTCTTTTATCTCCAAAGCCCTGCCCTTCTTAGAGTTTCTGAAATGTCTGTCGCCTGCCACAGAACTGGCACCAATGGTGGCATTTTCAGAAATGTGATATCTCCTGCAGGATGCACTTGACCTCGGGCTGGCAGAGCAGCATGGAGGTAATGATGAAAAGAACCAGTTACAGTGTGGTTTCATGTTTTCCAACAAATATTTCTTGGGGTGAAGAAGCAAGACACACAGACACATGCAGTTTCTGTAGTTCTGATGGGTACAGGTCCAGTTGGTAATTAGGTAAAAGATTCAGGCACCAGGAAGTAGTTTTGCACCTGCACCCCAATAATGAATGTGGGAGCAGTTCTGAGTTCATGGACAGGAGGAAACTTTGTAATATATTCATTCATTCACTCCAATTACCCATGGGTCACTGTTTTCCCATCACTGGCTTGGTCTGGCTCTGAGGCAAGCTTCCTGGATCCATGGGTAGAGAGTTCTCTAGTTTGGTTTCTGGAGACAAGTCACTCTTGGTAACTCCTGGTTCCATGCTGGCGGCTCCTCCAGCTCCCCACCTGTCCTGACCCGGCAGCCTGGGCTCCTCTTCCAGTATGGTCCTCCAATCCCAGCCCAGATGTCCAGACCTATGTTTGACTCTGGGAGGCCTTGGACTGTTTTCAATACTTTTGCTATCGCTCACTGCTTTATGTCACCCTCTTTTTTCTGGTCTCTCTCTGTTTGGTTTCAAGCTCAGCAATGTAACAAAATTCTGTCATATTTCCATCCATTTGGAGCAGGACATTCTTTCTCATCATCTCAGGCTTCCACATTGAACAGAATGTTTATATCCATTTTTACCTTTTCCTTTGTGGCCTAATTGTTATGTACTGAATGTTTGTTTCCCCCCAAAGTTCATATGTTGAAGCCCTAATCCCCAGTGTGATGGTATTAGGAGGTGGGGCCTTTGGGAGGTGATTAGACCATAAGGACAGAGCCTTCTTGAATGGAATTTGTGCCCTTATAAGAAGAGACAAAAGACCTCTGTCTCTCTTTCTCTCTTTCTTCCTCTCCTACAATGAGAAGACAGCCCTCACCAAGAACCTGACTGTCTGGCACTTGATCTTGGACTTCAGCCTCTAGGACTGTGAGAAATGAATGCTTGTCGTTTAAGCTGCCCAGTTTGTGGTATTCTGTTAGAGCAGCCTGAAATCATTTATGAGTGTTTGAAGAGAATTTGTTTTCTAAATTTAGTCTGAAGTTCTACGCAGATTGCATTTGGCTTATTGGTTACTCAGTGTCTCCACGTCTTCACTTCTTGTTTGACAACTTGATCTGGTAATTTCAAAGAGAGCTGTTAACCCTATAAGGACTGCGGATTCATCCGTTTCTTTTATCTTGGAAAAGTTTTGCCCTATGTATTTAGAAATAATGTCATAAGGAATATATAATGGTTCATGACTCTTTCTATTTGGAGTTGTACCTATTATCATTATAAAATATTGCTTTTTGTCCTATTTAAAGCTGTTGGTCTTAAATTCCACTTTATCTGATCTCCATGTTGCCTCCATTCTTTTGTTTACTCTTGCCCAGTATATTTTCCCATCTCTTTCTTTTCAAGCTTTCTTTATAATTTTGTTTGGCTGTTTCTCATAAATAGCATATAACCAATAGTGCTTTAAAACTCTATTTTAGAATATTTTTCATTCCATGGAGGAATTTAATCTAGTCACATTTATTGAGATGTCTAATATTTTTGGTCTTATTTTTTCATCTTACCTCTTTTTTTAATGAGGTAACACAAGAAACACAAGTTTCTTCTTGTGTCTTATTTTTACTTTCCTTATTTTTCCTGGATTAGTCAAGGTTTTTGTTTCTATTTTTTAATCCTTCCTACCCATCTTGTCCCCATCCTCATTGGTAATTAGAAGTTCAACTGTGTGTTTTCTTTTATGATTTGATTTTTCCTAATCCCATATACTCCTAGTCTTTTCTTAAAAATGGAACATGGGTAGAAATTTTTTAAATCCTTGCAAAGTGCCAAAGTGTCTTTCCCTGGCCTCCTGTATGCATGATATTAGCCAGGCAGAGGGATCTTGGACCAGAGCCTTATCTCTCAAAAGCTGTAAGTCTGGCTCCACTGCTTGGGGGCTCTAGCTACTTCCAGTGAGGATCTGGTGCCATTCAAATTTCCTTCCCTATGTAAATATTTGCTTTTGTTCTCTAGCAGCTGGAGTTTGGGAATTCACCAGATTTTGTCCGGGGGGTGATTTTTTTTTTCTTTTCAAATTATTATTATTTATCTTGCTTGGTGCTTAGAGTGTATTTACATTCGGTCCAAAAATTGGTCTTTATTCAGTTAAGGGGTGTTTTCTTCTATTTACTTTTCAAGTTTGCTTCTTCATATCATTTTTCTCTCCTTTTCTGAAACTCCCAATATTCAATAGCCGATATTCTCCCAGTGTGCAATATTATTGAAATGTACTCCCCAGCTCTCATATTTTATTCATGATTTTTATTTTATTGAATTTGTACTCTATGTTCTGGGGTCAATCATATCATTGATCATTCAGATCAAGTTGTTTACTGATCACCATCATGAGAAAGTAGAAGGCTGAGGGATGGATAGAAACTGTTAGCAATTTTTATACTAATTGCTTGGGGATGGTTTATACCTGGAAGGCAGGAGGATCCAAAACCCCTTGATGGGGAGACCACATCAGCAAGGGGGCAGCTTCAGATTCAGATGTCGTTTTCAGTCTGACCAAACCCAGGATGAATCCAGTTTCTAGAGAAAGTATCAGTGTTGACAGTTTTGAAGTTGAGTTTATCCTTTGATCTTCTTAATTATTTCCTGGAATCATGTCATTTCTCCCTCTGTGCTCTGCTTATGGGCCCACAAGCTTGCTCATCACCCCACCCTGGGTTCTGAGTATTGTTATCCTTTGTTCCTGTGTCAGCTTCCTCCTGAGCCTGTGTCCTCTGTTCACCTCCCACCTGTATTAGTCAGCTCAAGCTGCCACGACAAAGTACCACAAACTGGGCGGCTTAAACAACAGAAATTTGTATCTCACAGTTCTGGAGCCTGGAAGTCCAAGGTCAGGTGTTGGCAGGATTGGGGTTTGGCAGGCCTCTCTCCTTGGCTTGCAGATGGCTATCTTCTTGTTGTGTCCTCACAGGGTCTTTCCTCCTCACATGGTCTTTCCTCTATGTGTGCATGTTCCTGGTGTCCCTTTTTGTGTGCAAATTTCCTCTTCTTTTAAGGAACCAGTCAGATTGGATTAGGGCCCACCCTAATGACCTCATTTAACCTTATTTACCTCTTTAAAGGCCCAAACACAGTCCCATTCTGAGGTATTAAATATTAAGGCTACAACATATAAGTTTGGGGGACACAATTCAGTCCTTAACACACCCCTGGACCTCAGTGCAGGCTCGGTCTGTAGTAGATGCTCAGTTAAGTTTTGTTTATTGCTTAAATGAAAGCCTCCCACTGTGTTCTTTTTCCCTATTTTGATTTTCAAGCAGGTTGTTATGCATGAGATAGCAAATGCTTTCTTAAGATAAATTAAATGAATTACCTCTTTATTGTCTATTTTATCCTTAGGCAGTCATATTTTATGTAAAAAAAACTCTATAGTGGCGTGAATATATGGTCCTTTCTTTATTTTTTTCTTTTCCCCAAAATATCCTGCTGTTGCATGGTAATGAAGTGAGCTCTATGCCTGAGGTCAGATTCAGCCCATAGTCTCTGTGGCAAAGCCACTAAATTTCTCACAACAAGCCTGTGTTTGTCTGTGGGGATTTGAATCTGTGTTATTGAATGCTGGATTTACCTGCCTTGGGAATTTAGTTCCTTTTTTATTTCTTGGCATACTTTCTCTGTTTCATCATATTTATTTCCATTCTCTGCCCCCAGCTCTGACAAATCTGAATTTTCCAAAAAGCACAGAGAAATGTATTATACTGATTGTGTCAGTTATTTGTGGTTGTTCTTCGAGTTTATAATAATGAAAAGATGGAATTTAAATTTTTTCCTTTGGCTATTTTATTCTTTTGCATTCTTAATTTTTGTATTTTGCTTTCAGTCTCCTCACTGAATTTTTGATCTCTGAAAGAGCAATTTAAAATAGCCATCCAATGGTATATGTATCCACAACAGAGGTTGTTGCCAGGCATACAAAATGAATGGATTCCTTATTGAAATGTGAAATGCCTACACAGCAGAGTCTATGTATAGAACTGAGACGGAGATTTGGAATTGGATTCTACCATGGGTATCATCAGGATGACAGCTTCCAATGGGCTTAGAATTTCATTGAATTTAATAGTCTACCAATGCTGTCTAATGAAACAATGTGATTTTCTTCTGCCATGGTCTCAAAAGCCAAGAAGAGTTCATGTCCTGGCCATTCTAAACTACTCGCTATGACCCACACTTTCCACACTCTGGTTCTTTTCTGGCTCATGAGCATGACTTTCCATTTGCTGAGAACACTCTTCCTCCCCTGCTCACTGGGCAGCCTTTCCTGATCCCAAACTAGCCTACGTGCTCTCTAAGGGCTCCCAAAGGTCCTAGCTGCTCCTCCTGAGCATATATAATGCTGATTTGAAAGTCGTTGCTGACATGTCTGTCTCTCCCTTTTGACTAAAAATCCTTACTATGCCAGACACCTCTTTGGAAGCTGATGTGGCCTATGGATCTTACCTCAAAATTATGTTTTAAGTGCATGAAATAAAACACATTGGGTTCTGATTCAGGGCAAGATGGAGTAAGCACGTTCCAACCTGTCTGAAAAGCAAACGGTAGTTTGCAAACTGGTGAAGAAGACAGAATCTGAAGAATCCCCAAACTTGTGGTGAGTTACCATTTTTTCCCCTCCAGAACCCCCCAAGCCTAAAGTCAGTACAGGTCTAAACCCAGAAATGGGCACTGGTGCCTTTAGAGAGAGTCCCACTCAGGTCCTGCCCTAGGGAGCAGGAAGGAGGTCTCCTAATACTGAGAAGTGGTGGAGAAATCCGCTGTTTTGTTTTCCTTTTCTCCATTCTCTTGTGCCCCAGACTCCAAGCCATCCTGTGGTGTCAGGGGCATGAGAGCTTATAGGATCCTAAAACTGAGGGAGGAGAATCATCTCTCTGATCAGAAGAGCTGTGGTCCCAAGAGCATAGGGCAAACTCCCAATGCTTTTTTTTTTTTTCCCCCTTTCTGCTACCACTACTGTCCCTGGACACAGATGCAGTTGTGGAAAATGCATAGAAGAGCAGGCTAAGTAAAGCCCCAGCTTTTTGGCCAGGGGACCAAAAAGTTGAGCCCCTGGGAACTGGAAAGTACCAGAGGGAAGGAAGAGCTAGGGAAAGCAACCTCAGAAAGTTGTTTATGAACTTCTGGGCTCACCCCTGAGATGCACAAGAATAGACCTGACCTCAAATAGCACACCATAAATTTTGAGAACTGAACTACAAAATAGACCACTGCCTAGGTTTCAGACTGGCTACTGAATAGTGTACACAGGCCCAGATCTGAAATCTTGGACAACAGGACTTATATTAGAATCATAACCCATGGAAGACCGGTTGGAACTCAACCTGGTAGACTCTGATGAAAAAAAAAAAAAAAAATCAACATTCTCCATAGGATTTAGATAAAATCTAGAGTCTTGTAACATAATCATCCAAATGTCCAGGAAACAATTAAAAATTACTCAGCACATATGAAGAATTGGGAAAATCTCAATTTGTATGGGAAAAGACAGTCAACAGAAGCCAATACTTAGATGACACAGAATTTAAAGCAACTATTATAAAAATACTCCAACATGTAAGAGCAAACATTCTTAAAATGAATGAGGAGATTAAAAGTCTCAGAAAAGAAAAAAAGATATAAAGAAGAACCAAAAGGAAACTTTAGGATGGAAAAATACTACAACCAATATAAAAACCTCACTGGATATGGCTCAATAGCAGCAGAATGGAGATGACAGAAGGAAGAGTCAGTGAACTTTAATGTAAATCAATAGAAATTATAAAATCTGAACAATACAGAGAAAAAAAGATTAAAAGTAAAAAAGAACAGAGTATCATCAACTGGTGAGAAAGTATCAAATATTCTAACGATCTTATCCTAGGTGTCCTAGGAAGAAAGGATATGGTGCATAGAAAATGTATGAAGAAACAATGGCTAAAAACTTGCCAAATTTGTAGAAAGGCATAAATCTACACACTCAAGAAGTCTAAGAAACCCCAAAGAAGATAAACCCAAAGAAATCCATGCCCAGATATATCATTACCAAACTGTTGAAAACTAAAGAAGAAAAAACAACATGTAGAGCAACCAGAAAAAAACAACACTTCACTTATGGAATAAAATGATTCAAATAGCCATAGATTTCTCCAGAAGGAAATGGAACATTTTTAAAGAATATTTTAAAAGAACTGTCAACCAACAATTCTATATGCAGTAAAAATATCCTTCAGAAATGAAGATGAAATAAAGACATTCTTAGGTGAAAGACACACAAGAGAGACTTCATTTCACCAGCTCTATTGCTTCAGGATGAGAAATGACACCAGACGGAAGCTGGAACATCAAAAATGAAGGAAGAACAACAGAAGTGGCACATACCTGGGTAAGTATGACAGACTATTCTTCTCCTCTTGAGTTCTTTAAATGTGTTTGATGGTTAAAACCAAAATTATAAAATTGTCTAGTAGGATTTCAGTGTATGTTAAGGTAACAAATACGACAATGGCAACATAAAGGAGGGAGGGTAATGGTGCCTACATAGTGGTAATATATCACTTGAAGTGGTAAATATTGATTCTACATAGACTATGAAAAGTTGAGTATGTATATTTTAATCCCTAGAACAGCAGCTTAAAAATTACACAAAAGAATGGCACATGGCCCCAGCCATCTTGAATGGCAGTGTCTCCACAGCACTTCTGTGAGCTGAGGTATCGGGCATAGATTTTCGCTCAAGGATCTTTGGTTTGAAGCTGAGGGCAAGACCTCTGTACGCGGTACCCTATGAGCAAGTGAAACTGGACTAAGCGCAAATGAGAAGAAAAAAAAAGGAACTCATGTTCCCTTCTTCCTGCTGGTGTTCCCTTCTTCTGTATGTGGTACTACAGTATCTGGTGCTACAACAAGTCAGTCACTGAGCTCTCACTGGCTGCCGGCAGCCAAAGTACCAGGTTACCCATCAGCACTCTAACTCAGGAGGACCTTCAAGATGGAGGAGGAGTAAGTCGTGGAGATCACCTTCCTCCCCACAAATACATCAAAAATACATCTAAATGTGGAACAACTCCTACAGAACACCTACTGAATGCTGGCAGAAAACCTCAGACTTCCCAAAAGGCAAGAAACTCCCCACGTACCTGGCCATGTGGCTGACAGGGTCTTGGTGCTCTGGCCGGGTGTCAGGCCTGAGCCTCTGAGGTGGGAGAGCCGAGTTCAGAACATTGGACCACCAGAGACCTCCAGGACCCACATAATATCAATTGGCGAGAGCTTTCCCAGAGATCTCTGTCTTAACGCTAAGACCCAGCTCCACTCAAATAACAGCAAGCTCCATAAAGACTGAAAGTGAAGGGATGGAAAAAGATATTCCATGCAAAAGGAAATCAAAAGAAAGCTGGAGTAGCAATTCTCATATCAGACAAAATAGACTTTAAAGTAAAGACTATTACAAGGGACAAAGAAGGATACTACATAATGATCAAGGGATCAATCCAGGAAGAAGATATAACAATTGTAAATATTTATGCACCCAATGTAGGAGCACCTCAATACATAAGGCAAATGCTAACAGCCATAAAAGGGGAAATCGACAGTAACACAATCATAGTAGGGGACTTTAACACCCCACTTTCACCAGTGGACAGATCAACCAAAATGAAAATAAATAAGGAAACACAAACTTTCTATGATACATTAAACAAGATGGACTTAATTGATATTTATAGGACATTCCATCCAAAACAACAGAATGCACTTTCTTCTCAAGTGCTCATGGAACATTCTCCAGGATAGATCATATCTTGGGTCACAAATCAAGCCTTGGTAAATTTAAGAAAATTAAAATTATATCAAGTATCTTTTCTGAGCACAACACTATGAGACTAGATAGCAATTGCAGGAAAAAAACTGTAAAAAATACAAACACCAGGAGGCTATACAATACACTAATAAATAACCAAGATATCACTGAAGAAATCAAAGAGGAAATCAAAAAATACCTAGAAACAAATGACAATGAAAACACGACGGCCCAAAACCTATGGGATGCAGCAAAAGCATTTCTAAGAGGGAATTTTACAGCAATGCAATCCTACCTCAAGAAACAAGAAACATCTCAAATAAACAACCTAACCTTACAACTAAAGCAATTAGAGAAAGAAGAACAAAAAAACCCCAAAGTTAACAGAAGGAAAGAAATCATAAAGGTCAGATCAGAAATAAATGAAAAAGAAATGAAGGAAACAGTAGCAAAGATCAATAAAACTAAAAGCTGGTTCTTTGAGAAGATAAACAGAATTGATAAACCATTAGCCAGACTCATCAAGAAAAAAAGAGAGAAAACTCAAATCAACAGAATTAGAAATGAAAAAGGAGAAGTAACAACTGACACTGCAGAAATACAAAGGATCATGAGAGATTACTACAAGCAACAATATGCCAATAAAATGGACAACCTGGAAGAAATGGACAAATTCTTAGAAAAGCACAACTTTCCGAGACTGAACCAGGAAGAAATAGAAAATATAAACAGACCAATCACAAGCACTGAAATTGAGACTGTGATTAAAAATCTTCCAGTAAACAGAAGCCCAGGACCAGATGGATTCACAGGCGAATTCTATCAAACGTTTAGAGAAGAGCTAACAGCTATCCTTCTTAAACTCTTCCAAAATAAAGCAGAGGGATGAACACTCCCAAACTCATTCTATGAGGCCACCGTCACCCTGATAACAAAACCAGACAAAGACGTCACAAAAAAAGAAAACTACAAACCAATATCACTGATGACCATAGAGGCAAAAATCCTCAACAAAATACTAGCAGACAGAATCCAACAGCGCATTAAAAGGGTCATACATCATGATCAAGTGGGGTTTATCCCAGGAATGCAAGGATTCTTCAATATATGCAAATCAATCAATGTGATACACCATATTAACAAATTGATGGAGAAAAACCATATGATTATCTCAATAGATGCAGAAAAAGCTTTTGACAAAATTCAACACCCATTTATGATAAAAACTCTCCAGAAAATAGGCATAGAGGGAACTTACCTCAACACAGTAAAGGCCATATATGACAAACCCACAGCCAACATTGTTCTGAATGGTGAAAAACTGAAACCATTTCCACTAAGATCAGGAACAAGACAAGGTTGCCCACTCTAACCACTATTATTCAACATAGTTTTGGAAGTTTTAGCCACAGCAGCCAGAGACAAATAGAAATAAAAGGAATCCAAATCAGAAAAGAAGAAGTAAAACTGTCACTGTTTTCAGATGACATGATACTATACATAGAGGATCCTAAAAATGCTACCAGAAAATGATTAGAGCTAATCAATAAATTTGGTAAAGTAGCAGGATACAAAATTAATGCACAGAAATCTCTTTCATTCCTATATACTAATGATGAAAAATCTGAAAGTGATATTAAGTGAACACTCCCATTTACCACTGCAACAAAAAGAATAAAATACCTAGGAATAAACCTACCTAAGGAGACAAAAGACCTGTATGCAGAAAATTATAAGATACTAATGAAAGAAATTAAAGATGATACAAACAGATGGAGAGATATACCACGTTCTTGTATTGGAAGAATCAACATTTTGAAAATGACTATTCTACCCAAAGCAATCTACAGATTCAATGCAACCCCTATCAAATTACGAATGGCATTTTTCACAGAACTAGAACAAAACATTTCAAAATTTGTATGGAAACACAAAAGATCCCAAATAGCCAAAGCAATCTTGAGAACGAAAAAGGGATTTGGAGGAATCAGGCTCCCTGACTTCAGACTATACTACAAAGCTATAGTAATCAAGACAGTATGGTACTGGCACAAAAACAGAAATATAGATCAATGGAACAGGGTAGAAAGCCAAGAGATAAACCCACGCACATATGGTCACCTTATCTTTGATAAAGGAGACAAAAATATACAATAGAGAAAAGACAGCCTCTTCAATAAGTGGTGCTGGGAAAACTGGACAGCTACATGTAAAAGAATGAAATTAGAACTCCCTAACACCATACACAAAAATAAACTCAAAATGTTTTAAAGACCTAAATGTAAGGCCAGACACTATAAAACTCTTAGAGGAAAACATAGGCAGAACACTCTATGACATAAATCACAGCAAGATCCTTTTTGACCCACCTCCTAGAGAAATGGAAATAAAAACAAATATAAACAAATGGGACCTAATGAAACTTAAAAGATTTTGCACAGCAAAGGAAACCATAAACAAGATGAAAAGACAACCCTCAGAATGGGAGAAAATATTTGCAAGTGAAGCAACTGACAAAAGATTAGTCTCCAAAATATACAAGCAGCTCATGCAGCTCAATATCAAAAAAACAAACAACCCATTCCAAAAATGGGCAGAAGACCTAAATAGACATTTCTCCAAAGAAGATACACAGATTGCCAACAAACACATGAAAGGATGCTCAACATCACTAATCATTAGAGAAATGCAAATCGAAACTACTATGAGGTATCACCTCACACCGGTCAGAATGGCCATCATCAAAAAATCTACAAACAATAAATGCTGAAGAGGGTGTGGAGAAAAGGGTACCCTCTTGAACTCTTGGTGGGAATGTAAATTGATACAGCCACTATGGTGAACAGTTTGGAGGTTCCTTAAAAAACTAAAAATACAACTACCATATGACCCAGCAATCCCACTACTGGGCATATACCCTGAGAAAACCATAATTCAAAAAGAGTCATGTACCACAATGTTCATTGCAGCTCTATTTACAATAGCCAGGACATGGAAGCAACCTAAGTGTCCATCGACAGATGAAAGGATAAAGAAGATGTGGTACATATATACAATGGAATATTACTCAGCCTTCAAAAGAAACAAAATTGAGTTATTTGTAGTGAGATGGATGGAGCTAGATTCTGTCATACAAGTGAAGTAAGTCAGGAAGAGAAAAACAAATACCATATGCTAACACATATGTATGGATTCTAAAAAAAAAAATGGTTCTGAAGAACGTAGGGTCAGGACAGGAATAAAGATGCAGATGTAGAGAATGGACTTGAGGACATGGGGAGGGGGAAGTGTAAGCTGGGACGAGGTGAGAGAGTGGCATTGACATATATACACTACCAAATGTAAAATAGATAGCTAGTGGGAAGCAGCTGCATAGCACAGCGAGATCAGGTCAGTGCTTTGTGATCACCTAGAGGAATGGGATAGGGAGGGTGGGAGGGAGACACAAGAAGGAGGGGATATGGGGATATATGTATACGTATAGCTGATTTACTTTGTTATACAGCAGAAACTAACACAACAGTGTAAAGCAATTATACTCCAATAAAGATGTTTAAAAAAAATTAAAAATATAAAAATTAAAATGAAAGAAAATTACACAAAATAGTAAAAATGCAATAGATAAATTAAAATAGAAAACTAAACAATGTTTAAATATCCTAAAAGAAAGGAAGAAAAAGGGAAATACAGAAACTAAAAATAGACAAAGAGGAAACAAATAATAAAACGGTAGACCTAAATCCTAAATACCAGTAATGACATAAAATGTAAATGAACTGAACACACTAATTAAAAGATGTGTTGTCAGAACAGATTTCAAAAATGACTCAATTATATACTGTTTATTAGAAACTCATTTCAAATATAATGACATAGGTAGGTTACAAGTAAAAGATGGAAATATATATATTTCACTATTCCGAAGAAATCTGGAGTGGCTAGAGTAATATCGGACAAATCAGATTTCAGAACAAAGATAATTACCAGGGATAAAAAGGGACAATAGATAGTGATAAAGGGGTAAATTCACACAAGAAGAAGTCACGCAATCCTAAATGGATATGTACCAAGTAAACAAGCTTGAAAATGTATGAAACAAAAACTAACCGAGCTGAAACAAGAAACAGACAAATCTACAATAATAATTGGAGACTTCAACATTCCTCTCTCAGTAATAAATGGAACTGGCAGACAGAAAACCAGCAAGTGTATAGTATACAAAACTGAGCAATACTATAAACAACTGGTTCTAATTGACATTTATAGAACACTCCAGCCCAAAACAGCAGAACATACATTCTTCTCAAGTGTACATGGAACCTTTACCAATATAAACCATATCCTGTGTCATAAGATAATTTTTTTAAAAATTTAAAGAGTTGGAATCATACAAAATATGTTCTCTGACTATAATGGAATTAGACTAGAAATCAATAACAGAATGACTGGGAAAATTCCAAACCCTTGGAAATTAAACAACACACTTCTAAATAATCCATGAGTCAAAGAGGAAGTCTCAGGGAAATTAGAAAAATATTTTGAACTGAATGAATATCAAAATATAACATATCAAAATTTGTAGGATGCAGGAAAAGCAGTGCTTAGAGGGAAATTTATACAATTAAAATGCTCATATTAGAATAAAGAAAAGTATCAAACCAACAGCCTAAGCTGCTACCTTAAGAAATTAGAAAAAGAAGAGTAAAATAAACCCAAAGCAAGCAAAAGGAAGGGAATAATAGAAGTAAGAGTATAAAGCAATGAAACTGAATAAAATTTAAAACACAATAGAGAAAAATCAGTGAAATTAAAACTTGGTTCTTTGAGAAGTTCAATATTATTGATAAACCTATACAGAAACTGCAGAGAAAGAGAGTGCAAAAATTACCAGTATTACGAATGAAAGAGGAGTTACCACTACAGACCTTGGTCATAAACTTGACAATTTAGATAAAATGGACAAATTCTGCCAAAAACACAAACTACCAAAATCACTCAAGGTAAAATATAGATCAGTTGAATAGCCCTAAAATTATTTTGAAGACTGAATTTGTAGTTTAAAACCTTCTGTAAAAGAAATCTCTGGACCCAGACGATTTCACTAGCAAATTCTATCAAATATTTAAAGAGGAAATACAATGCATTCTATACGGTCTCTTCTAGAAAATAGAATAGGAGGGAACACTCCGCAACTCATTTTATGAGGCCAGCATTACTTTGATGCCAAAACCAGACAAAGATGGTACAATAAAAGAAAGCATATGGAACAATATCTCTCATGAACACAGATGCAAAAATTCTCAACAAAATATTGGCAAATATCCAGCAGTACATAAGCACATGAAGAGATGCTCAGTATCATTGACCATTAGAGAAATGCAAATTAAACCCTGAAGAGATATAACTACATACCTAGAATGGCAAAATAGAATGGTGAAAATTAAAAACTACAGGCAATACCAAGTGCTCAGGACGATGCAAAGCAATTGGGACTCTCATACATCACCAGTTTGGAAGGCCAAATTGCACAACTACTCTGCGAAACCACTTGGCAGTTTCTTATAAAGCTAAACACACACTTAGCTTATGACCCAACAATCATAATTCTAGGGAATTACCCAAGTGAATGGAAAATGTATGTTCACACAAAAACCTGTACATGAATGTTTATAGCAGCTCTACTCATAATCATAAATACCTAGAAACAATCCAAATGTCTTTCAATGGATAAATGGGTAAATAAACTGTGGTACATCCCTATGGAATACTACTCAATTTAGCAATAAAAAAGAATGACCTACTGACACACCCAACAACTTGGACGAATCTTGAAGTTGTTATGACGAGTGAAAGAAGCCAATCTCAAAAGTTCTACATACTGCATGATTCCATTTAAATGAAATTCTATGAAGAATTTTATATGAAAAAATAAAACAATAGTGATGGAGACAAATCAGTGTTTTCCAGCAGTGAGAGGTTAGTGAAGACAATGTTGTAATTTTTTTTCCCATCCAAGTTCATGAACCACTTTGGGAGAGGGTCTGTGGGCTCTAGGTTAAAAACCATTCTGTGCTATATACTGTGTGGAAAAGTGTCTCTTTTTTGTTTATCCTTCTATGCCCTGAGCCTAGTAGAGTGGACTGGCATACAGTAGGCATTCAGTTATTTGGAGAATAAAAGAATAAATGAATGAACAAACTACGAAATGACTTATTAAACATAAAACGATGCATTGAGAGACTCTAAAGACTTTAAGAAAAATGGACACATTTTGTTTAACCCAACATATGCTCACTTTTGATAACTATGCCCTGGACCCTCTCCAATGACTCTCCTGTCTTGTGTTGTGGTACCTGCATTGTTTCTGAGCATCTCCTGCTTCCATCCTGTAGAGGGACCACAGTTAAATACACAAATCCTTTCTCCAGAATTATGCAGCTGTTGTCATCAAAATGGTAAATAACTGTCCAAAAAAGGTACACATGGGAACTTCCCTGGTGGCGCAGTGGTTAAGAATCCGCCTGCCAATGCAGGGGACATGGGTTCGAGCCCTGGTCCAGGAAGATCCCACATGCCACGGAGCAACTAAACCCATGCGCCACAACTACTGAGCCTGCGCTCTAGAGCCCACGAGCCACAACTACTGAAGCCCGTGTGCCTAGAGCCCGTGCTCTGCAACAAGAGAAGCCACTGCAATGAGAAGCTCATGCACCGCAATGGAGAGTAGCCCCCGCTCGCTGCAACTAGAGAAAGTCCACGTGCAGCAACGAAGACCAAACACCACCAAAAATAAATAAGTAAATAAATTAGTTAATTTTTTAAAAAGTACACATGGGAATTGGTGTTTGAGATTTCTCGTGCCCTGTAGGGCAAGACTTGGTAGGTGCAGTGTTGAGACAATAATGCAAATGGGAATCATTCAGGCTTAACAGGGAGTCTCAGGTGAGGGGCAGAACTGAGCAAGCACACATGGTACTTTGCATGAGGGGTTCCAATGGGAAACTTATGGAGACCTGAAAGCTAAAGTTGGAATTGGAACTGGACAGCCCTTCTGCTCAGCCAGTAGCAGGGGCTGGTAGAGAACTCAATCACCAGAAGGTTCTGGAAAAGTTGCACAGACTGGATGAGTTGCTACACTTCATTGACCCTATCATGTACCAACACTCTCCTTGGTGATCCATAGACCTGAATAAAAGATTGGGAGAGTCTAATACCTTATTTCATTAAGTCAAGTCTAAGATGCCCTTGATTGTAAGCTCTACCATCATTTTATGCACCAATAAGAGAGGAAAAACACTTCCAATAGACTATGACAGGTGCCTTTAACAACAGTCCTGAGAGACATATGAATCAATCACATCGGATTCCTTTGAAATTAATCTTCATCTCTTCTGAAGGATTTGGCAATGAAGCAAATATTTTGATAATAGAAAGTAACACAGCTTCCCTGACTTTGTGGGTATCTTCCTTCCTGTGGTTTCTAAGGCACTTGGTTGTTCCTTTACAAGAAAATGTGGACTTGTGATCATTCCTCTATGACAAATACTCACTAATATCACATTGACATCCTACTGCTTGGCTTCTGTGCCTTTCTGAGTACAAAATAGCTTGTCATTTCAATGCTGAATCAGTGAAAATTTTTTTGAGGACATTCTGAATGACAGTTAAGTGCACAAGTTAACAGATGCACATACCTCAGCTGAAGTGAGGACAGTGTAAACGGCTATGACCAAGTGGATGCATACACAAAGGCCACGGCCTCCATGTCATGACCGCCAGGTGGCTGATGGCTTTTGAAAGGCACCATTGACTCAGATGCACCGGATTCCAGAGATGTTAAATTTTGCAAAACTGTATATCTTAGAATCAGTAGAATACAGCAATTCTGTTAGATTCCATGATTTGGGAGAGTTCTGCCCCTAAGACATGATTCTTTTTTTTAAATTTATTTTATTGAAGTACAGTTGATTTACAATGCTATGTTAATTTCTACTGTACAGCAAAGTGATTCAGTTATATATATATATATATATATACATTCTTTTTCATATTCTTTTCCATTATGGTTTATCACAGGATATTGAACATAGTTCCCTGTGCTATACAGTAGGACCTTGTTGTTTATCCATTCTGTATATAATAGTTTGCATCTGCTAATCCCAAACTCCCAATCCATCCCTCCCCCACCCTCCCTCCCCCTTGGCAACCACAAGTTTATTCTCCATGTCTGTGAGATTGTTTCTGTTTTGTAGATAAGTTCATTTGTGTCATATTTTAGATTCCACATATAAGTGAGATCATATGATATTTATCTTTCTCTTTCTGACTGATTTAGTAAGATAATGTCTAGGTCCATTCATATTGCTGCAAATGACATTATTTCATTCTTTTTATGGCTGAGTAATATTCCACTGTATATATATATATATATATATATATATATATATATATATATATATATATATATATATATATATATATATATATATACCACATCTTCTTTATCCATTCATCTGTTGATGGACATTTAGGTTGTTTCCATGTAAGACACATTTCTTGAATGTCCTCTGCCAGGAAATGTTCTAGGGCTACAGTGGAAGACAGGCTAGATGACTCCCTTGACCACATGGAGCTCACATTAAGTAGGGAGAGCAGACAATAAATGAATAAGCAGAAAAGTAATCACATTTAAAAAGTGCAACGAAGGAAATAAACGGGGGGGGGGGGTGTTGAGATGGAGACTCACGGTGGGGTGTGGGTAGGGTGTATCGTGCATTTGTGATGAGCTCTCTGAGATCTTGCTGAGTTCCAACTAAGTCAACATTTGAATTTTGGTCTCTGAGAGTCATTGATAGCCTGCAGGGTGATCAGCTGTTTCGAGGTTTGCCTGGGACTGACTGGTCTCCTGGGATATGGGAATTTCAGTCCTAGAGCGGGCATTCCCAGGCACACTGGCAAGGCTGCTCGCCCGATAGAACCCAATAGGGGTTCTAACTCTGTTTCCTTTTAGTTTAATATTTGCATTACTATTTCCATGTCTAAGTGTGATACTAAACCTACAACTGTGGCTTTTATTTTCTTTCACTTCCATCTCTCCTATTTTCATAGAAAGAGGCTAATTTGACAAACATGACTTAAATCTTATAGTTACTAAATCCATTCCATTCAGTCACTCAACAACACTGATTAAGTTCCTACTTAAAGCCCTGTAGGGGGCTACAATGATAGGTCAAGGTGGCTGCCAGGGGTGAGAAGACCTGTCCACAAATGGCTAGAGGAAGATAAGGTGGTAGCCTAAGAGAGCATCCACCACAGTCTCCAGAGGTTAAGAGAAGGTGGGTGGCTGGTAAAGCAGAGATGAGGAGGGCAGGGAAAGCTGCTTTCATTTTGTAATTCTATTTTACTTTGGATAAACAATACAAACCAACATCTCTGAAGAAAAGTAATTTTCTTTGCCTTTGAAATGAGTTAATGGCAAAAACAACTCCATTCTTTCATGTTAGGAATCATTTTGGTGTAGCTTTCTGTTTCTCAATTAAAAGGCTAGCTGAACTCTGGATTGCAAATGCTTTCATGATTATTGGAAATATATATACATATATATTTTTTTTCTTTATAAAACAATGAAACATATATTCTTGGCTTTCCCTTCCAGCAAGGTGCCCTCACATGGAGAAGTCATTTTCATGTCTGTATACAAATGGGGTGATTAGGTTGTCAGAGATATTACAATCCTTACTAGTTTTCACAAACCCTCAGTGAACTTCATGTTTGATCTCTGCCTTCAGTTCAGGGTTGACATGTAATGACTCACACACCTGCTGGAATATTCCAAAACTACTGTATGAGTCCTTTGCTTCCCTCTTAGCCCTCTGCATCTCGTTTTCCCATCATAGCTCATAAACGTAGTCTTTAACGACTCATTGCATCAAATGCCATGACCAGACTTGGAAGCGTTGTAGTCTGAATGAAGCAATCAAACTCTCCACTTGATCACTCCTGTTTATTGTTATTTTTTTAAAGATGAAAGTTGTCAGATGGAAATGGGGGTGTTAATTCCTTATCCTATTCTAAAACTTTTGCTCAGATATGCCAAGAAAAGAGAATGTAAGTGTGAGAGTGTGTGTGTGTGCTTGAAGCAATAGCTTAGAGGAGACCAAAAAACCTTAAAGTAAAATTTGGAATCAACATTTAAATTAGGTATGCTTTACAGGCTGATGTTATTTGAAATCTGAAAGCTGATGTCAAAAATAGATTTCCCTTTCTTTCCAGAGTGTGGCAAAAAATAACCACATGCCTTCTTGGACTCCTGACTCTCACCCCAAAGGGTTTTCTTGTATAGGAACCAACAATTCCTTGGATGGAAACACTGGATAGGCTAGTCATTATTTTGAGATTCAGAAGATTGCAGATTCTTGGCAGACCTCGGTTGTTTTTCTAGTAGTAGGCAAGTGGTTGGACAAAAAGCAAGAAACGGATCCATGCTGCTGGCTTTGGGTTCTTTGAACAAATGAGACAGGTAAGTAGCTGCCTTGCTCATCCCCCCTCTTTGTTTGGAGAGGAAAGGTCGTGGTGGCTCTGATCCTGCCGTGGGATTTTGGTTTCCTGGAAACAATGGGTCCCTTCCCCTTTGCCTTTGGGGTTACCGGCCACTTGAGGAAGACCTAAGCGATGTCTGCCTTTGCCAGCACAGCTCATGGAGGGGTTAGAAATAGTAGGATTGCTTGTGGAGGGAGAACAATCACTCCATTGTCAGATTTTTTTTTTTTTTTTTCTCACTCTTCATCCAAAAGCTGGGTTGCTTGTAGCGCAGTTGGAGATACTGTGTTGAGAAGCCTTTGCTCATGGCAACGTTTCCTCTCTTCGTTTTCTGCTGCTTCTTGCATTGGAAAATTCCATGCTTTAACACTGGGATTATATGTCACCATTGCTGAAATCATAGAGTCCACTTAATTGGCTGCAAGCACGAGAGATAGCCAGAGAGAATGGGAGACGCAGAGCGTTCCCTTGTATAAAGAGAGGATTGAACGAGGTCAGTGAACCAAAGAACCAGCAGGTCACAAACCCTCAGGGGGTCATGAAAATCTTCCCGGGTTTCCTGTCTTTAGAGGCAAAAATGATGCCTGTTAAAATTTTTAAAAAAAGAAAACGTATTTAAGGTTGCCCATAATCGAGGTGGGTGAGGTATTTGAGGGCCCATTATTCTAATACTTTGTATATTTTTGAAAATTTCAGTGAGAGGAAGTTTTTAGAAAGTATGTAAATACTTCTATTTTTCATCTCAGAACGATCTCAGAGCCCGCGGGTGGGTATCATGTACACATGCGCGGCAGGGAGGGGGCTCGACTGAGCATGCTCCGGAGTGGCCTCGGCCGATTCCACGGGGGGCTGAATCCCCCGCTCCCACCCCAAGGCTTCTAACGGAGGTATTGTTACGGTTTCCAATGGCCTTTATTCTTCGCCATATGTTCTTTGGTCCATATCCTGAATGGATGCTTTGTTAAAGACTAGAAGCATTAGCAACACAGATGCTGAGATTCATGTTAATAATTCAGTAAATTGCCTGACGATAATGTTCACTTTATCTAAAGATGGTCTCTTTTTGCGTCAAAATCTGTCCCTCTGAAGAGGCCCCTGGACCTCAGCAACAGTGTTACAGAAAGAAAAGACAGTGACAATTATGTCTAAATTTGGTTTTCACTTAATCAAGAACAAACTATCATACAGAAGTGATTATAAATAGCAACTAGTTGATTTTTTAAGCACAAAATATAAGAATTTCAGACATGAGGTCATGAAAGCAAGTTTTGATGCTCCAAACCTATATTTTAATGTGAGTGCCAAACAGCTAACACAAAGTAACTCTTTTATTGACTTCCTCCTTGTATCTGATGGCCTTGATGGTGGAGATCATAAAACGTACTGTTTAGTCAGTGTTTCCTAGTGACACTGGGTGCAGAAATGGTACAAGTTTCTAGAAATAGGGCATGTAGGCACGCTGGAAGGTTTCTGGGTTTTAGACACACTCCTGAAATCCAGTGTTAATCCTCACATTTAATTAAATGTTTAAATATGCTGAATATTAAAGATTATACTACTATGAGATTTATAATGTATGTGGATAAAATATAAACATTTTTTTTTACTCCTAGTTTCTTCTTTTCGATAGTACACCATCTTGGACATCTTCTGTGCGTGTCTCTCACCTTCTGGGCCACCTTTGATGCCAGCTGTTGCTGGGGAACCAGCTTTGTGCAGGTGTAACCAGACGGTGCCTTGTTTCAGCTGCACCCTGTGTTTCCCTTTCAGCCCTGGCCTTCTCTGGGACGGTATCCTGATACACATGTGTGTGCAACCTGGAAGTTGTGAGGGTGTCAGCACTTCATGTGACAATGCTCCGAAAGGGAATAGGAGTCTATGGGTTAATGCTTCTCTTTTTCTTCCATCAGGCTGAAAATTCTGATGTGCATTCTACACAGCTTCTTAGAGGGTCCTCGCCAGAGATGTGATAGATCACATGACCACCTTATCTCCCCCCTTCCCCCCTTCACTCCCTCCTGCCCTTGACTCCTGTCTGCTGGGATCACTCTCCAAAATAACCTTCCTTTACAAAAGCTCTGCTTTCTGTAGGGAACCCAGGGTACAGTAAGATGCTAGGATACACTAGAATGAAGACAGAAGACGAATTGCTAAGGGATTGGTTGGGTTCTCTATGTCTGTGAATGGGGTTCAAAGAGAAATCTGGGAAACCCTGGACCAGATGGCCATTGGAATCATGGCATGTAAAATAAGAATTGTCAGGTCCCCATCCAGCTCTAACAGGTTCATGAGTGCCTGAGTCTTCCACGAAGAACAGTAGGAGAAGATCCCCAAGCCTTGTCAAGCCTGTTGAACAGCTGTGAGTATGTGTGACATCGAGGAGAGGCAGAGAACAAAACCAAACAGAGCAGAAACATTCAGAAATCCCACTACCCTGGGAGACTTCTGCACTATTACTAGATCTAATTATACAACTACAAGTGATGCTGGCCTATTAGAAGGAAATTGTTGATCTCACTCTAGGCATGGTCTCTGTCTACAAGTAAAAGTGGAGGAGACCCAGTCAGGGAGGGCTTCTTTGCTTCTGTCGTGATCCATTCCAGGGAAGCGTGGCCTTTGCATCAGCCAGGTTGTTGGCTGGACACTCGGAATTCTGAAAATCTAGTTACCTCCCTGTACCTGTATGATCTAATACAGTACTTCTGACCCCTGGATGAGACGGTCTTTTTCTGAAGGCACATTTCCACATGAGGGAGGTTAAAAATTCCAGTCCTTGGATCCCACCCCAGATCTTCAGCAATCTGTTCTGATAAGCCTTCCAAGTGATTCTGATGCCGGCTCAAGTTTGAAAACCACGGCCCCGGGTCTTTCCCTTCACACCCTGGCTTTCGAGCTTTGGTGGTCTTCAATATTGATTTCACACTCCTTCCCAGAGAATGGGCTTAGGGAACAAAAGATTACTTGATTAGCCAAGAGATCAGAAAGGGGCTAGGACTGTGTAGGCAGCTACCCAACTTGCAGATTATGTTCTGGACTTTGGAAGTCAGCTGCTTGGAATATGAGCTGTCTTCCTGGGAGTGATAGATATGTTCCCATGCCAACGTATTTAATCCTGAATCCAGCTGAAATATTGCTGCATCACAATGAAATAGGGCAGATCGCGATGTACCTGTAGAATTAGAAACCAATCAAAACAGAATAAGGCAATAAATGAAACAGGGATAGTATTTTCTTTATGCTAATATTGGTGGTGGAAGGAAAGGTTGATTTGGAGGCGGATGAAGAGATAAATGGGGATTTGTCAAGATTATGACGGAGTGGCTGGCCTTTCTCTGTAGAATGTCATGAGACTAATTCCTTTCGTTAGATTTGCCTTAAACGTGGTTCTGGACTGTTAATTTATCTTTTTCTGAAGTCAAATTTCTCACTAGGAGGGAGATAAAGAATGCCGAGACAAGTTGGCAAGAGTTGAAAAGGAGAGGGGAAAGAGAAGGGAATCAAAGAGAATGTGGGCTTGTTTTTTATTAACACGAGCGTCAACGGAGACAAAATTAACTTGTGAGCAGTGAGAGATGGATGGGCAGAGAGAAGACAGAAAGCAGACAAACTGACCACACAGTTTGGGAGCTCCTGTTCTGGAAGTGTTCCCTCCCATCATATTGTCCTTAGAATTGGCCCTTAATGGTTACATTTCATGTCATCTTGTTCCCTCTCTAGCCACAGATGGGCGGCTGACCAGAGGCCTTGACAATGACTACTGATATGGTGCAAGAAGATGAGCTGGACCAATCCGATGTCCCCCTTTTTCCTTCTGGGCATTCGAACTCAGAAATAGCCAGAATGTTTGTCCAATCCTTGATGGAAAGAAGTACATGGCTGGCTGTGAGCACTTTACATGTTCTCAAATCAAATGCTTCTAGCTAGGTTTCCTGTGGTGGCTAAAATACTTTCTTTGGGGGTTCACTGTGCATTTATTAACCATTCTATTTTTGTACCATACAAATTATCCTTGCTGATGGTTGAATGGCTGGATTTGGGGAAGGGTGGTAGCCCTAATAGAATTAATTAATTGAATAATATTGCCTGACAAATGGCTCTGTATACCAAAGAGGGATTGAGACTTAATTACTGATGTCATTTATCTCTCTATTTGCACCCCAACAATAAGTGACTCGTTTCTCATTAACGTTGGGTCATCTTCCAAAAGGAAGAAAAGAGGCCAAAATATCAGGGAGGGAAAAAAAAATTCGATGTCTTTGTTCCCCACCTCATTATCCTGATAACTCATAACAGACTCTGTTAATTAAATGGGCAGCTTTAACTGGCTGACTCCTGTCCAGCAATTACCTCAGAGAGAAGCACCACTGGGGGCATTTCCTTCCCTTGGGAGGATATGAAAGGAAGTCTGTATCAGAGGAAGGGATCGTTTCCCTGGCCATGCTGGGGGGATCACAGTTGTCAAGGCGAATTTCTGGACTGAAGGGCTGGAGCTGTTTCAGGGGTGTCCCATTATGGTGACGGCGGGGTGTCTGACGCTGCCCTCCTAATCTAAGGCTTAGGTCATTGTCCCCGGTGCCTCCAATCCCCCCGGGAAGATTAGAGCCTAATTAAACAGGGGAACAGGTGTAAGAGGGCCTGATTTAATCTGGCCAAATTAATTGCTGAGATTGGGCTTGCATTTGGTAACTGGAAACAGTGAATTAACTACAGCTGGAATACAGCTAATCCCTCAGTATTGCTGTGTCTGTGTGTAAAACAGACTGGACTTGCTGGGAACACAAACAAAGAGGGATTTGAAGGAAAGGTACAATGCATCCTTGCCTGGGAAAGGCTGGATAATGAGCCTCGCCACAGACGGTGGCCGTAAGTCTCAGACTGCGTGCCTAGGACAGTCCTGGTTTATGCCTGTTGTCCCTGCAAAATTATTAATGGTGCCCCCCTTTCATTCTTATAAAACAATCCCAGTTTGGACTATAAATAAATAGTTACCGTACTTCAATGTCAGTTTTAAGCTGCCTTTTATTTCTCTACCCAAAGAGTTATGTTATAAGTTGAATTGTGTTCCCCCAAAAGATGTTGAAGTCCTAACCCTTGTACCTGTGAAAGTGACCTTACTGGGAAATTAGGGTCTTCGTAGATGACCAGCTTAAGATGAGGTCATCTGGGTGGACCCACATCCAATATGACTGGTGTCCTTATAAAAAGGGGAAATTGGGACAGAGACGGATGTGCACACTGGGAGAATGCCTTGTGATGATAGAGGCAGAGATTGGGGTGATCTTCTACAAGCAAGGGGTGCCAAAGATGGCCGGCAAACCACCAGAAGCTAAGGGAGAGGCCTGGGGCAGCACCTTCCTGTGGTCCTCAGAAGGAACCAACCCTGGGGACACCTTGATCTTGGACTTCCGGCCTCCAGAACTGTGAGCCAATCCATTTCTGCTGTTCTAAGCCATCCATCTGTGGTATGTTGTTATGGCAGCTCTTGCAAATGAATTCAAGTGGGTACTGGTTTCAAAGCATCTGAAAACCCTCTCATTGTTCTTAGTGTTTACAGTTCATAGACATGAGCTGTCTTGGTGGCAAAGACTGGATGCAGCTATAGGCTGAGAAGTTGGTCAGTGAACAAGCACCGATGTCTCAGGGCAAGGTGCTGGGGAGACGGTGAGGGAGACAGACCTGGTTCCTGGCCTCTGGGAGCCAGCAGTCTGGTGGGAAGGGAGGCAGCGCGATGACCTTGTACTTGATTAGTTAACTATGAATATCTATCGAGTGTGCAGAGGTGGGGAGGAGGCACAACCCTGGGGGAGGCACCCCAACCTGGGCTGGAAAGAAAAAGGGTCCCTGAGAAAGGGACATCTGATCTGACCTGCGAAGCAAGGTTACTTGGATAAAAAAATGGGGGGAGGGGAGCACACGTGAAGGCTCTTGGGCAAGAGGGAGCAAGAAGCGTACCCCGCATGTCCAGAGAAATCCAACAGCAGGAGCAGAGAGAGGACCCGGGGGAGGGCTAAGCTGTTCTTCATCTCAGCGTTCACCACCTCATCCATCACAGATTTAAGGCACACTTACCTGTACCAGACCCCGAGCTAGGGGCTGGGGGGTTCCAATGGCAGAGCCCAACATGTGAACGGCCAACCAAGCAGTGGACGGCCCATGGCTGGGGAAAGAGGTGGGAACAGCCGGAGAGAACAAAGCCATGACTTCTGTCAGGAGAGCTCAGAGCAGTGGAGGAGGCTGACTCTGAGATGAATCTTCAGGAAAAGCCTCATGCAGTGGCTAGAAGCAGAGATGGGAGAAACCGAAAATGTTAATCCTGGGTTCAGAAGAGGAGGACCCTTTGGTCCTGGATCTCTCTGGCCAGTAGTTTTCAGGTGACTGAACTTGGAGAGGTCACATGTCATGTCCAGAAACACTAATTCTTTCTAAGTGTAGAATTTGGGTCGCTGCTTGTCTAGGTTACATTCAGGGACATGGCAGGACATTTCAGAACATTCCACAGAACACCTTTGCGATGGTTCCTTGTCCCTGAGGCCTCATGCCCCACATCCTTGGACCCGGATTCCCAGGACGTATGATGGACGCCATCTTGAATTTATGTTTTCGTCCCCTTGGCCAGAGTCTGAGGAAATAATTGAATCTATAGACTCAACCCACACTGTGCCTGTATGTTTGAACTCTTAGCTTTGGCAGTTCTAGTGCAGCCCAATCAAAAGGGGTCATTGAGAGTGCCGTTTTCCAGGTGGATTTCTAGATTGGATATTAAAGGCACTGTTTGTCTTCTCTAGTTGACTCCAATTATCTGTTTCTGGTGGGCCCAGGACAAAAAGTTTTGGTAAGGCAGAACTGGGCTCCAATTTTGTAGGCATGGCATTTATTATGTAAGCATACAGGTCTGCATTTCAAAATGAAAAAAACAATAATAATTAAACTTTCTCTAGGCTTCTCGTGTCCAAACCACTCTTGCAAAACCACCTTTGGATGAGCTTTAAGTGTCAAAAATCAGAAACATGTGGATTTCATTTCCTTTGAAATACACCAGGGGGACAAGGGGTGGTGGAGCTTGGCAGCCAGCTTCTTAGGGTTTGCCAAACCCCAAACATCTCACACTCTTTGAGAGCCGTCCTGCTGGCCCCCAACAGTCTCATCTGGCCAGTCCAGCCACTGCATTTCTTGCTGTACCATCTAGGTTTTCTCTAACCATTAGGCCGTTCTCTTGGTCCATTTTAGCTGCCAGAAGGATGCTGTTAACACCACCCACATGCTTAACAGGACTTTGGAAGAGGGACCAATCCTGCAATGAGGTGTCAGGTTGGCTCCGGTCTTATCTGGACCAACAGGCCATCTTTGCAGCCATTACTGTGATTTTAAACTCCAGACCAACTGTGAGAGAGGTTTTCCAGCTTGGTTTCTGGATGGGAAAATATTTTGCTTTTATGGAGGATGATGGTTTCAGGTCCCAAATGTATTAGGTTGCCCTGTCATCCAACACTTACATATATCATGTAAAACATGTACATACTCTGCAAAGACCACAGCCATCCTAACATTAGGCTCCATGGTAAATATGAGCCCACAAGCCTCCTGGGGGAATAAAGAATTTTCCCTTCAGGGAGAGGAGCCCCACAGTCCAGTAGGTCTGATGTCTCCCTGAAACCCCCAGATCCTGGCCTACTAATTTAACAGTGAAGATATGCTGACAAGGCCTGTGTTATTTTTCTTTCTTGATATTAATGCGTCTCTTTTTCCTCCTATATGTTCTATGTCCAACAGTCTCTTTTGCCTAAAATAATAATAAACATTAAATGTAAAAGACAAATCGAACCTTTAAAAAGTAACTTTTTGCATCCAAAACAACTAATGCGTTGGTGCCTGCTATGTGTCATGTACGTACATATGCTGACTCTTTCGTTACCCCCACCTTCCCAGAGAGGCATTGGAGGCAACCCGGGAGAGACTCGAGTAACCTACAAATCACACAGCCAGCAAGTAACAAAGCTAGAGCTTGGCCTTGGGCTGTTGGGCTCCAGAAACGGGCATTCTTTCAGTACTCATGCTGCCTTTTACTCCATTGTGATGGTTCATTTTATGCGTCAACCTGACTGGCCCACAGGGTACCCAGACATTTGGTCAAACACTATTCTGAGTGTTTCTGAGAGGGAGTTTTTGCATGAAATCAACATTTAAATCGGTAGATTGAGCAAGAAGATTGCCCTCGCTGGTAGGAATGGGCCTCATCCGATCAGTTGAAGGCCTGAATAGAGCAAAGAAGCTGATCCTGCTCTGAGTAAGAGAGAACTCCTCCTGCCCGACTGCTTGAGCTGGAACATCAGCTCTGTCCTGCCTTTGGACTTGAACTGAAACATCAACCCTTCCTGGGTATTGACCCTACCGGCCTTTAGGCTGGAACTTCACCACTGGCTCTCCTGGTTCTCAGGCCTTTGGACTTACACTAGAGCTACACCATGGGTATTCTTGGGTCTCCAGCTTGCCAACTCAGCCTGCAAGTCTTGGGACTTGTCAGCCTCTATAATCACAGGAGTCAATTCCTTATAATAAATCTCTCTCTCCATCTCCATCTCTATCTCTATATCATCTTGGTTCTATTTTTCTGGAGGACCCGAATCTACTCATTTCTTATTTGATCTACCAAACAATCCTGTGAGGTGCGTGGGTCAGGTACTGTCACCTGGGAAGTGAACATGAGTGCATGCAGGTTCACACGTACACGCACACACATGTACGCAACACACTTCACACGTACTTTGGGACACAGATCAGAATCCAGGTCTGCTCATGCCTCTTCAGTGCTTCATCCCCAAGGCATGCACCTAGCAGCCATGGATGGCAAAGCTGGGTCACTTAGAGTCATTTTATCTCCAGACTTGTGACATCAAGTCCTCTTTTATTCAGAAAGATCTGCCTCTGAGTACTAGCCTTACAAAGGAGCCACTGCAACTTTTTTGTTCTTCAAATTCCACATTGTAAATTCCAGCTACAGAAAACAGTGCAACAGGTGAGGAATCACACTTCCCAACTTCCCACCTGGACACACACAGTAAATACAGGGAAAGGATGCTGGAGAATAAAATTACTCTCTGAAAAACTGAGTCCCAAGTGGGACATGGATATCTGAGTAGTAGAATTTCTGTGTAGGCGAGGACAAACTCTCATTGTCTTTGTTAGTGGATGTAATCTCCAAGGCCATTCAATGTATCATAGCCTTGATACCACTGGCACTTAGTGAGTACTCGGTCCGTTCTCTCTCAAGGCTTTCTGTTTTATCAAGCCACCCCTGTCTCAGAGTGAAGGAGAACTCAGGTTCTGCCCCCGCCCCCTCTTGCCTTTACAATGTCCATGCTGGCAGTTGAGCTGTTAAACTTAGAAGATGTATCCTGACTGTTCATTGAAGGGAAGATTGGTGGAGTGTTTAAACATCTTCAACTGCTCTTATCAAGTGGTCAAAAGTTCAGGAGGCAGGAGCTGTGGCCTCTGACTGCTGTTTCTGAGTAGCAGAGGGGAATTCTGTTCTGGGCTTCAGCAGCCACAAGATCCCTGCACAATCCTCTGACCCTCCCCCTTTCTCCAGCCTCCCATCGCAAGCATGTTTGTGTTGACACTTCTGCAGGGAATGGATGGGGGAATGGTGCACCCCCGTGAGGCGTGCAACTCCCCTCACACACCTACCTCTTGTTCTGCAGGAGCCGAGAGGCTGGTGGCAGAGAAGGATGGCTGGGAAGGAAGGGCTGGGACCGATACTGCAAAGATGGGAGAACAGGTGGGACCCGGTGCCTGCAAGCAGGGAGTTTTGGGGTGAATTCATGACATCTGGCAAGTTCGCACCTGGGGACAATGAATGCAGGAATCCCTGGACTGAATAAGTGGATGGGATTCAGTCTGGCCAAGAGGACGGAAGAAAGTTCTCATCCTTTGAAAACCTCTGTCTCTCCCAACCCCTTAGTCCTAGAACAGTATCATTTTCAAAAGGTCTGGTTTGGGTTTCATACCGGGAACTAGTTGCCGTGAGCAGCAAAGAAGAGCATTTTCCATTTAGAAAATGAGCCTCAAACTCTAGTTCTGCCTGAAGCCCAAAGCTCCTGACTCCCACCAGCTTCCCTCTAATGAATAATGGGTAGTTTTTCATACTTTGAAAATCGCTGCTTTTTTCTCTGCCAGTTTAGTAAGCTCTCGTAAGGGGGGTTGAACAAGAATTACTGTCTCATGGAAGTGGTTTTATTTCCATGATACCCACATACAAGCTTGTTTAGAGTGACTCAAATGCGCTGGACAATGTACTCTGAATCGAGGGGTAAATGGAGACCACTGAAACATTTGCTTTGAGGAAAGAAACCAAGCAAAGAGATCTATTCATTCACATTGACCTTGGAGATAGATATCAAGTAATGCTGTTGTTCCGCCCTGATTATTTGCTGAGGGGCAAGCAGGGCTCCTGTTCCATGTGTTGTAGCTGTGATCCTCTCCCATGGGGAGCCTCAATGTCAGATGCTGTTCCCAAGCCAGCCGGGATGGTCCTGGCACTGCCTGGTCACATTCCATCTCGGCAGAGTTGTCCTTCAAGCCAGCCAGCCCTGGTGTCATTGGTAACAGCACAGAATAACATGTACCTGGCTGTATAAAACTGGTGGCTTTCTACCTGATTCCCTTCTGGAATATTTGCAGCCTGCAAAAGGATCTGATTGCCCACTAGATGAACCTAGGTGGCCTATAAAAATATTGATTCAAATTGAAATCACCTAAAAGAAAATTCAGATGCCTAGCCCCACCTCAGATCAACGGAATAGAATCACCTGGGAATGGGGCCTGGGCACGAGCATTTCAAAAATCTTCTCAGGTGGAGGCTTGTAAGGTGCCAGGGCCAAGAACTCCTGAGCTTGAGACATGGAAGCTGTCTCTCGGCTGTGTTTCCTGGGATCCTGGGTCTCTTGTCTCTGCAGGTGGTGCTGTGATATTCGTCGGTGTGGCATAAGGGCCACTAAAGCGTGCTCATGTCCCTGGGATGGGGCTTCACTGTTTTCAGGTCCTGTTAGGGAAACAGGCATTGTGAGGGCTAAGCCCACCTGGCAGGGGACACACACACACACACACACACACACACACACACACACTCTTCCCAGGTTGAAAGGTCCCGCATTGGTCACCTGGCTGGAAATGCAGGTTATCCAGTAACCATGGGAACTGCACTCTTGTGACCTCAACCTGTAATCTAGGGAATGTTTCTCACCATATTCTGGTTTCTCATTCATGAAAAGGGTACCTATGTACTATGCAAACTCAAAGCATACATAGAAAGCTCGTGTGGCTATCTTAGGATCCAGCAAAGTAGGCTTCAGGATAAGGAGTATAGACAGAGGTAAGGCCCCCAGAAGCTCCCTTCCCATCCCCCTTCGCCCACCCCATCCCACCCTCACTGCTTTGGCACTGGGTCCTTCAGACCCTGCGGTTCAGCTGCATCCACAGGGACAGGGATCTGGGTAGGGGTGCCTGGGGCCACCCCTCTGACCGCCCCCACCCAAGACCTCTGATGTGTCATCGCCTCCCCAGACCCCTCAGCTCCTGCTTGCACGGCCCCGCTGCTCTGGATTCCTTCTCCTGCTTTTTCTCCCTCCTCTCATCCTCCAGACCCTTGGCATCATCTCATCTAGGGGTTTAGCTTTTACAAAAGCAGGGAAGAATCTTTTCAGCTGGCCCATATCCCCGAAACCAGGAAGCGTGAAGCTTGGCTACCAGCTGGAAATGGGTGTGGGTGGGGAAGAAGGGAACCAGGCTCAAATTCGTATTTTAACAGCCGATCCTGCCGTAATGTCGTGCCACTATCCCCAGGTGCCCACCAGCGGCGCTCATGGTTTCTGCTCTGGGCTGTTCCAGTCTCTGGGTCTCTGTTTGTTTGGACAAGAATTCCAGAGGTGATTGAGTGTCTTATCCGCCCTGCCCCCTCCCACCCTGCCCCCAGCCCCCAGCCCACTCAGACTTTAACCTGTTTAAGGCAGCCCTCACTTTTCCCAGGGACCTCCCAGCTCACTCAGAAACCTCCTGTTGAATTGAGCAGAACTGAGTTATTCCCTCTGCAGCAGTGTATGGGTGTAGATTTGACTTGGGGACCAAATCCCCACTGGAGATGTTTGGTCCTGACCCTTCTCTGCTAAGGGAAGGGAGCTGTTCTTACTCCACAATACAGATGTATTCTGCCTTATGATGAAATTGCAATGCTGGGGCGACTAGGAACTGACTACTCAAAGTGAGTTCTGTGGACCAACAGCACTGCATCATCTGAGAGCTTCTTAGTGATGCAGATTCTCAGCTGACCCCAATCCTGTCTCATAAGAACCTGCATTTTAATAAGATCGCGGGTAATTTGTACACACGTTAAAATGTAAGAAGCACTGCTCCAGAGCATTCAGGTCACATTGATAAGAATGGAAACAAGATGCTTCCGTTGTTGAAAAACATTTATCGCAATTAGGAAAAACAATCATGAAGAAATTTTGCTTATTAAAATAGCAAAGATTCAAAATAGAGAGAAATTATACCAATATCTTTGTTGCTTTTGTTACCAATACCTTCACTGGGAAGTTTTAGAACAATCCACAGAATTGTTCTTTAGGGGAACAATTTCATTTCTGTGACTTGATCTTGTTAAAATTTAGGTTGTGATGTAGCTTCAAGGATATAGCAAAAAGGATTTTCAGACAACGGTTTAGTTGTTGTTCTCGTCTTCTTCCTTAGTAACAGAACCCCAGTTTTGGGGGGAGGAGTGCGGTGCTTAGCTAAAAATGTTTTTTGGACTCTTTGCAAATAGAGGTGGACAATGAAATGTAAGCAGACATCATTCAGAGGCATCTCCAGGAAAGCTCTTTATGAGGGGAGTCAACTCAGTTGCCAGCCCCCTTCTGACCTATGACTTCTGTCCCCCTCCCCCCCTTTTATCTTGCCTGGAACTCTGATGGGATTTTGGAGACCCATTACCCACTAACCTGATGTCAGCACTTCCTCCATCCAGATTTGTCGTTATATGAGGAAAAAAATCCTAATTTGTTTAAGCTGTGGTGTCTCAGGAATGTGATATTTGCATCTGAACACAACTCCTAACTTACATGCAACCTAACTGTCCAAAAAGAGAGCTTTGGTTAATACATTATCATTTATCCACGCAATGAAGTGCCATATGGCAAAATCATGTTGAACTGTGGTTTCAAATTATTTCTAGTAGTGGACACCTCCTCCTTTTGATATTCAGTCTTTCATAGGATCCTAGTATACAGATCTGAGAAAAGTAGACTATTCTGGGTGAACCGAGGGTGGGAACTCATATCTTCTCTTCCACCTGCAAAATCTACTCTCCCTTCTGTGCGGCCCTGAAACACCTTCACTGTTCTCTAGCATTTGAAAACCATTGTTATAGTTATCTCTTTATCTACATGAAAAAAATACGAGGTCTTGTTAAACAAAGAAAACCATTCACCAATCAAATCATGGTATGATCCAATTTCATATTTAAAATATACTTTATATTTATATACTATATAAATAAACACACACACACACACACACACACACATATATATATATATATATAATATATATACACTAATTTTCGCAGGCTTCACCAGTCTTTGGAAAAAATGAAGTCACGTTAATCATAATTACTCAGATTCCCCTGGCTGGTGACCTCATTTGCATAATGGTAGCACCTTCCTCCTCAGTCTCCCCCAGTTCTCTCTGAGCCGGGTTAGGGGCGTTTCCCACCTAGTAGGACCACGAGCCCTAAAATTCTCTCTCTGGCCTCTTGGTTTCCATCATGTGCAGAGGTGCACGAGGACAGTCCCAGCCCTCACTCTTGCAGCTGGTGCCTCAGAGAGGTCTGCCACAGATGCATGCGTCACTCTGCTGCACACACTTGCCTTGGTCCTGTGCAGGTGGGTCAACTGCGTTCTGCAAAGAAGGAAGAAGATGAACAGGGGCTGTTCCACAGGGCTGAGCTGTGGTTCTGGGCAGGCTGGGGACCAGTGGCCATGCCAGCAGTCACGCCGGCCTCATTTTCTACATGCTGGCTGAACCCATACCCCCATGCATCTAGCACCAACCTCATAGCTATCTCCACGCCCAGGTGAGCTCACGGGGGCCCCCAAGCTCATCCTTCTCAGTCGGTCCCCCATAAGCGTGAAAGTACATGTACATGCATGCGAGTATTATTAAAGCAATGTAAATTAGAATTTAAAATTTTAATGGTAATAATTCCCAAATGGCAAGATCAAGGTGCTTAAATGTTTAAAAAAAATTTCTCTTGCTTACTTGTGTTTTTTGAATTTCTACAATAAACATGTATTACTTATATTGAAAAAATTAAGATGCACCTGAAATCAGTTATGACTCCAAATCTGAATCCACTTAATTGTTTAGTACATTTAACTGTGAGTTTCCTGCCATCCCAGGCAAAGTACTTTCCCTGTGTCAAGTTAGAGGGATGGGGTAGGACTGGGGAGGGAAGGGGGGGTGGCAAGGGGTGGCAGGGTGGCGGGAGAGGAGATATACAATGGGCATAAAAGAATCATATGGAACTGTGATTTCAAATTATTCCTAGTAGCAGACACCTCCCCTTTTTTACATTCAGTCTTTCATAGGCTCTCAGTATCTATATACTGTTAACAGTTAACTGTATTGTGTTCCTATATCTATATATTTTTTCTGGCTTTATTGAGATATAATTGACATATAACATTGTTTAAGTTTAAGGTGTGCACATGTATTGCATTGATACACTTGTTATCTCTATCTCTTATCTTTTTATCCATGTGTAGACAAAAAAAAAAAAAAAAATGTTGCCTGCCATTTCAGTAAACAACGACTATTGCCAGCCATCAAGCATCAGCCACTGCGGTCACCACATGGTGCACCCTGAGGGGCATTCAGGTTGGAGAAAAACAGGATACTGGCCCTAGATACTTAACATGCATATCAAAGGAATAATTTTGATGAGCCCAGACTCTTACATCTTCCCATACATAGAAAAGCACCAAAATTATTAACTTGGATGTCTGTTTGTGATTAGCTGTAATCTTTTGATGTTCGACTACTTGTTTTTTCCAAGGATATAAAAACTCTTATATATCCTGGCTTCTCCCTTACTTCTTCAGAACGGTTCCTCAGAGCCATCTGAGAGGCTGTGTCATGGGCTATAGTTCTCAGTAAGCGCCCCGAATAAACCACAACTCCCAACTTTTTAGGTTGTGTGTGTGGTTTTTTTTTTTTCAGTTGACACATGAAAGGCTGAAGAAAGTCTGAAGACAATGCTTTCCAACAAAACCCAAACGTCGCATACTTTGGGGGATTGGTGACCTGTTTTCTCTGGAGCGCCGGTTCACTGGGCGCCCTGCCCTACGACTGGGGGGGAACTGGGCTTTGGGGACACAGGCTGACCACGCTGTATTGCAGGCCAGTGCTTCGTTTGGGGCACCCCTGGATTCTCACACTGACACATCACTGACGGGTGGGCCAGGGCAGGAGGCCTCCAGTTACAGTGAGGGAAGCAGGACGATGAGGGCCATGGCTAATGTCAGGGCACCATAGAAAACCAAAAAATGTTCTAATTCCCATTAAATTCTGCTCCATGCAGCCCTCCCTTTTGCTGCTAAAGGCTGATTTGCAGAAAGATTCACTCTCATGATGAGACTTTCAACTCTGGTGGAAACAAGATGAGGAGTTCAGGGACGCCTGCATGGCGGGACTCTACTGAGTTGAGTTCATTAGTGGTTTTCCTCTGAGGGAGCCCGTTTGGCACAGCTGATTCTGCTTGGAGAGCTGCACTTTCCCAGTGCCCTGTTGCAAGGGACAAAATTCCAGTCCCCCTCTCACTGTTAAAACAGAATAGCCAGTCCCATGCCCTGTAGAGACGCCTGAATTTCTGTGTCATCCCCACTTCTGAGCCTCTCCCAGTACTGCCAGCACCTCCTTCCTTAATTTTCAGAATAATCCCTTTGATGCTCGACTTCTCCTCTCCCCTCTTGTCATTGTCCTCTGTCCCCCAATTTCCCCTACTCCCTTCCACCCGGCAGTTCTGCAAATTGCTTAAAGCAACTTCAAAAACAACTTCAAAACGCCCCCTTTTGCTTGAAGTGCTCAAAGCATCCCCTTGTCTTCCTCAACCCACCAGCCCCCCAACAGGGCCCACACGCCCAATGTTTCTCGGTCATTGCTTACCATTTCCTTGCTAACATTTGTTGAGCATATACTCTATTTCCAGCACATGTATTAATTCACTGACTTCTGACAGCAGCCCTATGCTAAAGGTACATCAATGAGCCCCACTGTTCAGATGAGGAAACTGACTCTTCGCAAAAGCCTTCCTTAGCTGGGGGTCCCACGCGTGGGCAATGCAAGGGCTGGCAGCTCAGGCCACTAGGCTCCCAGCCTCAGTGGTGAGACAGCCCCTGTTCTGTGGTTGTTCCTCTGAGGCACCTGTATGAAAAATTTTAAAGACTCCAATCCTATCATTCAGCATTCTCGGTGTTTTGTTTGTTTGTTTTTGTATTTGTTTTCTGAAGTATAGTTGTGCTAGTTTCAGGTGTGCAGCAAAGTGATTCAGTTATATATATTCTTTTTCAGGTTCTTTTCCATTATAGGTTATTAAAAGATGTTGAATATGATTCCCTGTATATATGCAGTAGGACCTTGTTCATTATTTTATATATAGTAGTGTGTATCTGTTAATCGCAACTCCTAATTTATCCCTCCTCCCCTTTCCCCTTTGATAACCATAAGGTTGTTTTGTCTGTGAGTCTGTTTCTGTTTTGTAAATAATAAGTTCATTTGTATCATTTTTTAGGTTCCACATATAAGTGATATCATATGATATTTGGCTTTCTCTGTCTGACTTACTTCACTCAGTATGACAATCTCTAGGTCCAGCCACGTTGCTGCAAATGGCATTATTTCATTCTTTTTTATGGCTGCATAATATTCCATTGTATATTCCATTGTATATATGCACCACATCCTTTATCCATTCACCTGTCAATGGACATTTAGGTTGCTTCCATGTCTTGGCTATTGTAAATAGTGTTGCTATGAACACTGGGGTGCATGTATCTTATTGAATTATAGTTTTCTGAGTGGGACCACTGGCAACTCTATGTTTAGTTTTTTAAGGAACCTCCATACTGTTCTCCATAGTGGCTGCACCAATTTACATTCCCACCAACAGTGCAGGTTCCCTTTTCTCCACACCCTCTCCAGCATTTATCACTTTTTCGGTGGTTTTCATGGTCCCTTGAGGCTTTCCTGCCTGCAGGACAGACCGTTGTGGAGCCTCCGGCGCTGGGGCTTAGATCAACACCATGAAGCCCCTTGTTCTCATGGATCCACGTGACCCAGGGCATAAGGTAGAGGGAATCAAAGAATAAGGTGTTTAACTTGCTCTAACATCTCTCCATAGAAGTCACACTTAATCCTCAGTCAGGTTTTCTTACATTAGCCCCATTACATTTTTTGTATCGAAGTGAAATTCATATAACATAAAACTAACCATTTGAAAGTGAACATTTCAGTGGCATTCAGTACATTCACAATGTCGTGCAACTGTCGACTGAGAAAACAAAACACCCCACACAACCTAAGAGTTGTGAGTTTTGATTTATTCCAGGACCTTCCGAAGAACGGAAGACAGCTTCTCAGATGGCTCTGAGCAACTGTTCTGAAGAGGCAAGGGAGAAGCCAGGATATATAGGAGTTGTTGCTGAAAAAAACCCATGTAGTGGAACATCAAAAGATTACTGCTAATGACCAAAACCAGACATCTCAAGTTAATGATTTTAGTGCGTTTCTATATATGGGAAGATGCAAGAGTCTGGGCTCATTGAAATTACTCCTTTGATATGCATGTTAGCTATTTAGGGCCAGTATCCTGTTTTTCTCCAACCTGAATGCCCCTCAGGGTGCACCACTGGGGTGACTCTGCAGTGGCTGATGGCTTGATGGCTGGCATCACTCCTTTACCAGAAGAGCAGGCAACATCCTTTGTTTACTGAAATGGCAGGCAACATTTTTTTTTTTTTGTCCATACAACCACCACCTTTATCTAGTTCCAGAACATTTTCATCACCCCCAAAGGAAAATCCCATACTCACATTAAACAGTTATTCCCTATCCCTTGCTCCCCAGCCCCTGGCAACCACTAACTGCTTTCTGTCTCTGGATTGATCTGTTCCGAACATGTCATATACATGGAATTGTATAGTAGGCGGCCTTTCGTGTCTGTCTTCTTTCACTTAGCATAAAGTTTTCAAGGTTCATCCATGTGGTAGGGTGTATCAGTACTTCACTCCTTTTTATGGCGGGGTACTATTTAATTGTTTGGACAGTCCTCCACATTTTGTTTATCTGTTTCATCCATCGATGGAATCACTTGGGTTGTTTCCACTTTTTGGCCATTGTGTGACTAATACTCCAATAAACATTCCTGTACAAGCACCTGTTTTGAGTACCTGTTTTCAGTTCTTTTCAGTATATACCTAGAAGTGGAATAGCTGGGGCAAATGGTATTTCTCTACCTAACTTTTTGAGGAACCTATTAGCACCGTTTTAAAAGCAAGGAATCTGAGGCTCAAAGAAATTGAGTTGCCTGAGGTCACACGACTAGTAAATAACACAACCCGCACTAGGACCCAGAAGCTCATACTGCTGTCATTCTAAGGACCAGGACTGCAGGGAACATCATTCATTCACTCACCAAACATCCATTGAGGGTCAGAGCTGGCCTTTGTGGCAGATTTAACAATAGCTCTCAGAAAGAAGCTTCCGAATGCCAGACTTCAGGAGAAAACAAAACAAGGGGAGTATTTTAATCATAAATCAACACAAGGAGCTCACACATAAATCCCATTATGAGAACAATCTATCTGAGCACAGCGACAGTCTCTCACGTCTTGCTGCACATTTTAATGTCAGTGTGGGGAGTTCATGCTGATTCTCCAGCAGACAGAAAGGAGTCACTCACTATTTCTGTCTTTCGCTGTCGGCATTTCTTGACTGACCCCCCCGGGTGGGAGGGCGGGCGTTCGTGGAAACTGATTTGGTTCTGAAGTTCTTATTGGATGGGGGAGTCTGTGAAAGTCACCGTCCAAAGAGAATCTCTTGACGGCATTGCTGCTCAAAGGGTTAAATGCCATGGCCAGACTGAGACTAAAGAGAGGGGCGGGGGCGGGGGCGAGGGATGGGGGAGGTGTCTGGATTTGGGCATCTGGGCATTTTCCAGTGGTTTCTAGGGGAATTTTACTATGAAGAGGCAAATTCTCATATCTACCCTCGACTGTTCCTGGCTCACTGGAGCATTTTCTGCGTAGAAAGGTGACATCCAAAGGCCGAAGCTTAGCTGGGTTTGAAAACAGACGCGGTCTGCTCCCGCCTCCTACCCTCCCTCGGCTCCCCTCCCTGGCCCCGCCGACCTGATTAATCAGAACCCTGCCAAGCCCACTGAGGAGGGCTCCCAGGCTAATCTAATCTCCGTCCCCTTGCGGGGACAGACACCCCCGCTCGGCCAATGAGACGCAATTGTGCAAGCTCGGCTGGGCGGTGGAAAATTCCACGCTCCGGGCGGGCGGCTGCGGCGGCCCCTGGCGGCGGCGCGCGCTCCGCATCCTGCAGCTCCGGGTCCCCAGGTCCCCGGGCCCGGCCCGCTGCTGTGGGAGCCCCCGCCAAGCCGCCAGGTTTCGGGGCGCTGTCACACGAGTCACCGTGCAGGAGCTGTTTTTTCTCTTGTTCTCGCCACCTCCCTGCGAGAGATGCTTTCAGCAAATCAAAGAAAGTCTGGCGATGCCGGGATCATTGCGGGGTTGGGGGGGAGGGGGCTCTGATGGCATTTTCCTCTCCTGTGATGTGTGTGTGTGTGTGTGTGTGTGTGTGTGCGCGCGCGCGTGTGTGTGTTATAAACCACCGCCCCCAGCATCCTCCTCGCCCACGCAAGCAGTGAGTCCTGTCCGCCCTTGTCCCCCCGACTCCGCCAGGCTTTGCAACCCAATAAGTGTGCGGAGAATGAATGAGCGGGACTCCTTTCTAGATCTCTCCACCCGTGAACTACGGTGCCCTTTTAGAAGTGGCCGGTGGGTCCTAGAGAGCGAAGGGTTAGGAGTCAGCAAAGGTGTGTATTTAATGAAGGTGCGCAGGGAGACCCAGCTGCAACGGAACCCAGTACAACAGGATCAGTGCCCTGATCCAGAGACGCACAGAAAATCGCAGGGCCACAAAGGAGGGACATCTTGCTCAGTCTGCCATTGCGGGGGCAGGAAGGGATGCAGGTCGGAGCTGGAAGGAGAGAAGTTAGCCAGACAGAGAAGGGGGAGGCGCCGGGAGCCTGTGTTCCAGCCCCCCGGAGTGAGGCTGCTGGACAGGCCTCTGCGTTTCCATGCAGCTGGACTGTGTTACGAGATCCCTTCCTTAACTCCACGTGAATTATTGCAATAAATCCCCATGATTTCAGGGGATCCAGGCTTGTTTCGGCTCCTCGCAGTGTAAAAGAACCTAGTGAACAGAGTCCAAAAATCAGAATGCAACCTTGCCCAAGAGCGCCTCTGCCAGAAGACAATCACAAAGGCCTCTTCTGGGATTGGAAAGGGGGAGGGGGTTAATGGGCCCCAGCGATCTGGGAGGGGGAAAAGAGAAGGAAAGGAGAAAATGCAGGTTTTTCTTCTTAAAGGAGAGTATGAAGCTTTAGGAAGAACCCACAGAACAGAGAGGTAAGAAGGGGCCATCCTGGGTCCAAAAGCCTGAGGTAGCTGAGCCGAGCTGAGCTTCAGGAGACGGGAAACCGGCCGCCCCAGTTCTGCTAGTGACCAGCTGACGGTCCTGGAAAATCTCCTAACTTCCCTGAGTCTTAGTTTTTACCTCTGCAAAATCTGGATAATAATTCCTGAGACTAAAAGAAAATGAAATGATGTCTATAAAACCGTCAAGAAATCTATGCAAGTGTTTTTTATCCACATGCATAAACAATAATATGTTTATCTAGTTGAATTAACTTTGATCAAGAGCCATGGTTAGATCAATCAATACATGTATTAATATAGTCGGTAAATACTTACTGAACACCTACTATGTGCCTGGGGATACAGCACTGAAGAAAACACAACTACCCTGCTCTTGGGAAGCTCCCATTGTCATGGGGGAGACAGGTAAGAAAATAAATAAGAAAACAAAAGAGTATTTTTGGTGCTGAGTGATACGGAGAAAACTACAACAGGTAAGAGGGATAGGGGGGTGATTTTGAATAGGGTGAGGGGGAAAGGCCTCACTGAGAAGGTGGTATATAAGCAGAGACCTGACAGGGAGGTGAGGGGGTGATTTCTATGGATTTCTGGGGGAAGAACATTCCAGGTTGGGGGGTGCCAGAGGGTGCAAAGGGCCTGAGATGGGACTGTGGTCCTCCCTGTTGGAGGAACAGGCGCTGTCCCCAGAGGGGAGTGAATGATGGGACTGAGGTCAGGGGCTGGCCGGGTGGAGGTGGGGTTAGGAAAGGCTCCTAGGGCTTTGAAGGTGGCCCTGGCTTTCACCATGAGGGTTCTGGGCGGTCATTGGACAGCACTGCTGAGGAACCACCTTGGGTCTTAACTGATTGCAATGCAGCTTGATTTCTTTTTTTAAAGTTTTTTAAAGTTAATTAATTAATTTACTATTTATTTATTTTGGCTGCGCTGGGTCTTCGTGGGGCACGCGGGATCTTTGTTGTGGCATGCAGGATCTTTAGTTGTAGCATGCGGACTTCTAAGTTTTGGCATGCATGCAGGATCTAGTTCCCCGATCGGGGCTCTAACTCAGGCCCCCTGCATTGGGAGCGCGGAGTCTTACCCACTGGACCACCAGGGAAGTCCCGCAACTTTATTTCTAATTTGGACACTGAGAAGCCACCAGCAAGCATTCATCAAAAGCTTTGCTGTTTTTGAGCATGCTCTGGGGGTCTGGAGAGCACAAGGAAGTAGAATGCAGAGGCATGCTTTAAGGAGGCCACAGTCCTGTCGGCAATATAGTTTAGCTGCAAAAAAACCAATTAGTGATCAATACAAGACAGTTTCTCATACTTGCTAAATTGTGTGGAGGGACCCTGAAAACAGGAGGAAACTGGGAGCTTTGGGAACCCCAGGGGCACCCAGGGATTGTGCTGGGATCATAGTAGGTGCCCAGGGATGGTTTGTGGGCAGAGGGAGTGCCTGAGGTTGAGAAACAGGTCTCCTCCTCTCCCACCTCGGGATGGCCTGCAGCCCCTGGCAGCCCCTCACATGCGGGCCAGTGTCGCCAGCCCACAGTCGAGGCCGCTTGGATGGTCCTCCAGCTCCAGGGTGAGAAAAGGCCTCAAGAAGAAGTAAATGACCATGCTGGTAACTGGATGGAATCCCCCCAGGGAAATTACAAAACGCAATAAGGTGTCCAGGCTGCAGCCTCCCGTCTTTAGCTAGGCCAGTCCTGGGTCCTGGGCCAGGGGCCTGTGGGCAGCTGCATTCTGCTGACAGGCCTGTCTGCTTTCTGGGTCTCTGACCCTCCTTGCTTTTGTAATTTTGTCCAAGGCCTCTTACCAGGTGAGGAGGGTGATCAGGGATAGAGAAATTTGATGAGGCCAGTTCAGAAAATCCCACAATGCCTTGCCACTCCTTGCAGAACCAGCCAACTGGCCCAGTGCACCCTCCCAGCAGTGGCGGTGGCCCCTCACAGGCGCTTGTCTCCTCGCCTGGAGGTCGGGGGCTCCGTTCTTAAGTCACAAGATTCATCACGGCAGAGCGCCCCCGCCCGGGGCTTCTAACTCTAGCATCACCCTTGACCTCCCCGGACAGGCCTGAGCAAGTCATACGTAGGACCTTCAGAGACTCAGCTGCGTCCTCGTCCTCCGGGGCTGGCTTTGTGAGACCAAGACAATCATGCATATGCTCATTCCTCAGCTCAGCCGCAGCCCAGCTGCTCTGGGGTGGCAAGAGGAAGAGAGGGGGGCTATTGTCCTCTATCTCCTCATAGCTAAACGTTTTATTTACTTAACATTTTGAATAAGTAATATAACATATGGTTCAGAAAATCAACAGTTATAAAACATTACACAGTGGAAAGCGTACTTTCCCATCTGCTCAGTTCTTATCTCTCCCACACCCCCACAAAGGTAGCCACTGTTATTAATTTGTTGTGTACCTTTCTAGAGATCCTCCCCCTCCCCTCCCCTCCCCTCCCCTCTCCTCCCCTCCCCTCCCCTCCCCCTCCCTCCCATCCCTTCCCCTCCCCTCCCCCTCCCCTCCCCTCCTGTCCCTTCCCCCCTCCCCTCCCCCTCCCCCTCCCCCTCCCCTCCTTTTGCATACACAAGCAAATTGAATACATAGTCTTCCCCAACTCTCAACTCTTTTCCCACTTGCTTGGTAGTTCACAATCCAGCATTCTGTACCTTGTTGTTTTCGGTTAACAGTATGTCTTAGACATCTTTCCATCATGGTACATAAAGCGTGTCATCATTCCTCTTTACTGATGGTTACTATCCAAAGTGTGCCAAAACAATCTCCTATGGATGGACTTTTAAAGTTGTTGCAGTCTTTTGCTTTCAGACAGCGTTGCCACGGATAACTTCGTAGTTCTTCATGCAGCACATGATTATGTTTATGCAGAAGGTAAATTCCTAAAAGTGAAATTGCAGAGTCAAAGGGTAAATGAATCTCTAATGTGGACAGATGTTGCCAAATTACTCTCTGCAGGGGGTATGCCAATTTCTGCTTCCAGTAGCAATGTTGGAGGGAGAATGCCTGTGTCTCCCAGCCCACCAACAGAGTTTGTTTTCAAACTTTTGGATTTTTGCCCTTTCTAATAAATTTTTAAAAATCAGTGTGTTTTTGTTTTGTATATTTCTTAGTATGATTGACATTGAGCATGTTTTCATATGTTTACAAAACCAAGTATATTTCCTGTAAACTGTCCTTACCCATGCCCATCATTCTATTGGTTTTTTGGTCTTTTGTCTCATCAACTCATCAATTTGCAGGAGCTCTTTATATAGTATTGGGGAAATTAGCCCTTTGTGATATGAGTTACATATAGCTCTCATTCTGTCATTTACTTATTGACTTTGCTTCGGGTGTTTTTACAAATTAGTTTGCTTCCTGCCATGCATAAGTTTTTGATTTCCATGTAGTCGAAACTGTCAACCATTTATTTTGTGGCTTCTAGATTTTGAGTCATAGCAAGATCTTCCTCATCTCCCATTTCTGTTTTAGTATTTTTATGTTTTTCTTTTTTATATTTAAATCTTTGATATAACTGAAATTTATTCTACTGTAGATGTAAAGTCTATCTAAAAAAATGTTTGATATCACCACCACTTATTGAATAATCCATCTTTTCCCCATGTATTTGAGATGCCACCTTTATCTTAAACATCATTTCCATACGTATTTGGGTATTTTTCAGGATTTTCAATTCTGTGCCATTTGTTAGTCTGACAAATCATATTCTACTAGTACAAAGTTTTAATTATTGAAGATTTTAAGTATATTTTAATATATGGTATAGTTATTCCTTCTCCTTTTCTTTATCAGAATTACCCAGGCTATCGTTTATTTTTCCATGTGAAAGTTAGAATCACCTTGTATAGATAAAAATGTCTTTTCTTATTTTTATTGGGATAATATTTATTAATTAACATTTATATGTTAAGGAAATTGACAAAAAGCTAAGTTTTCCTATCCAAGAACATGGTATGTCTTTTCATTTATTCATCTCTCTCTCTCTCTGTTTCTCTCTCTCTTTTTATTTCTTTTATGAATGTTTAAAAGATTGTGTAGGTCCTGTGTGTATCTTTTAAGCTTATTTTAATTATTTTTTCTTTTTTATTGTAAATGAGGTATTTTCTTCTATTATATTGCCTAACTGGGTTTTGTTTGTATAAACAAAAGCTATGGATTTCTGTATATTAATTTTACATATCCTCTTAAATTCTGTTACTGATTGCAGTATTTTTCACACATTTTTCTTTGGGTTTCAAACTATAAAACCAATCACCTGCAAATAGTGATAGTTTTATCTCTTTTGCTCAATTTTTATTTTGTTCTTTTTCTGGTACAAAATCAAATGATGTAATAGTGAGCAAACATTTGTCTCATTTCTGGCTTAAGGGTAGAAGCCTCTAGTATTTCTTAACTAAGCACACATTTGGTTTTGAGGTTCTATATATGGTTTAAATATATCTGTCTATTCCTGTGTTATTGGCTTTGAAAAATCAAGAATGAATTGTCAAATATTGTCAAATACTGTTTGAACATGTATTGAGGTGACTGCATAATTTTCTCCTTAGAATTAAGTGGATTTCCTAATGCTGAATCATCTTTGCATTCTTGGAACAAGCCCCATTTGGTCATGAAGTACATTATTATTTTTACCTGCTGACAAATTCTGTCTGCTAATATATTTGTTAGCATTTTTATTGATAGTAAAAGTGCACAAAACTTATGTGTACACAAATGCACAAATCTAAAGTGTATAAGTAGATGAATTTATATATGTATGTATATGCAATATATACATTAGAATCTGCATGCAAAAAATATATAATTAAAAAGCTAACTGGTGAGAAAAGTGAAATGGAAGAATGCATGATTAATCCTCAAAAAGGCAGAAAATGGAAAACAAAGGAATAGAACAGGTGGAACAAATAGAAAATAAATAGCAGCATGGTAGAATTTAATGTAACTATATCAGTATATATAGTATGTATATATATATATATATATGTATATGAAGTATAAATATGAAACACATAAAAAAGAATAAAGTAGTCAGACTAAATCAAAAGAATTGAGACCCAAGGGTATACTTTTACAGTGAGCATATATGAAATATAAGGATAAAGTTAAGGGGCTTCCCTGGTGGCGCAGTGGTTAAGAATCTGCCTGCCAATGCAGGGGACACAGGTTCGAGCCCTAGTCTGGGAAGATCCCACATGCCACGGAGCAACTAAGCCCATGTGCCACAACTACTGAGCCTGTGCTCTAGAGCCCGTAAGCCACAACTACTGAGCCCGTGCGCCACAACTACTGAAGCCCACACGCCTAGAACCCATGCTCCACAACAAGAGAAGCCACCGCCATGAGAAGCCCTCACACTGCAGCAAAGAGTAACCCCCACTCGCTGCAACTAGAGAAAGCCCGTGCGCAGCGACAAAGACCCAATGCAGCCAAAAATAAATAACATAAATAAAATTTTTAAAAAATTAAAAAAAATAAAAAGAATAAGGTTAGGATGAAAGCAAAAAGATGAAATGAGTTATACCATGCAATACTAGCAAAAAGATATTTGGTTGGCTACCTTAATATCAGACTACACTTTAAGACAAGAAGTATTACTAGAGGGAAAAGGAAATGCTTTATTGAGATTATGATGACAGGGTCAATTCAACAAGAAAACCCAAGAATCTGAAATTTTATGCACCTAATAACATTGTTTAAAAATGGAAATTAACCGAATTAAAAGAAGAAATAAATTAACAATCATAGCTGAGAATCATGTATTTTCCTATTCCATTTTCTCAGCTATTAGCTTTTTACTTATACATTTTTTGTGTGTGATTGCCCTAAAGATTTCATTATGCATCTCTCACTTATTGCCTTCAACCTTCAGTTGGTACTTTTCCCTTTTAAATAATAATGCAATAACCTTAAAACAGTTTAAGTCCATTTACTCCATCCCACACTTTAGGATATTGTTGTATAGTTTTACTTCTACGTGTGTTATCAAGTTCACAAGACATTATTATTTTGGCTTCAAGCAGAAAATATTCTTTTCTCTCTTCCCACATATTTATTCTTTTCAGTGCTTTTTGTTCCTTCCTGAAATTCTGTGCTTTCATCTGGGAACATTTCCCTTTACTTGAAAAAACGCGCTTTAGTATTTCATGTAGTGCTTCTCCACTGGGGATGAATTATTTCAGGTTTTGTTTGTTTGTTTGTTTTGCCTGAAAAATTTTTATTTTGCCTTCATAGTTGAAGGACCTTTTGCTGGATATAGAATTCTAGTTTGTAGTGTTTTTTTTTTTTTCTTTCAGAATTTTAATATATCACTCTATTGTCTTCTGGCTTTCACACATTTTTTTTCCTTGACAAAAATCCATAATCAGTTTTACTATTGCTCCATTGAAGATTGTGTCCATTTTTAGAAAGATGCCTTTAAGATTTTCTCTTTGTCTTTAATCTTCAACTGTTTCAATAAGTTGTGCCTTGATGCATTTTTCTTTTTATTTATTTTCCTTGAGGTTCACTGAGACGCTGGATTAAAGGATTGATATCTTTCATAAGTATTGGAAAATTCTTGCCCATTATCTCTTGAAATATTGCTTCCACTCTTATCTCTTTGTCTTCTCTTTCTTGACTCCAATTATAAATATTTTAAATCTTTTGGCTGTGTCCAATATATCACTTATGCTCTATTCTGTTCTTTCCATTAATTTTTCTCTCTGTGCTTTGTATTGAATATTTCTATTGATCTATTTTTGAGTTTACTAATCCAGTCCCCTGCTATGTAGAGTCTTCTTTTAAAACTGATAAGTTCTTTTTTCTTTTATTGAGTTTTATTGAGATATTGAGATATAAGTGATACACAGCACTGTATAAGTTTAAGGCGTGCATAATAATTTGACTTACATACATCATGAAATGATTATAACAGTAAGTTTAGTGAACATCCATCATCTCATATAGATGCAAAATTAAAGAAATAGAAAAAAACATTTTCCCTTGTGATGAGAACTTTGAGGATTTACTCTCTTAACAGCTTCCATATGTAACATACAGATGTGTTCAATTTATTTATCATGTTGTACATCACATCCCTAGCACTTATTTATCTTGTAGCTAGAAGTTTGTACCTTTTGACTACCTCCATCCAATTCCCCCACCCACTGCTTCTGGTAACCACAAATCTGACCTCTTTTTCTTTGAATTTGTTTGTTTCTTTGTTTTTGAACTATAATTGCCCTGCAACACTATGTTAGTTCTTGTTACACACATAGTGATTCAAAATTTCTATACATTTCAAAATGATCACATGATAAGTCTAGTTACAATCTATCACCGTACAAAGACTTTACATAGTCATAGACTATATTCCCCACGCTCTGCATTTATACCCATGACTTGTTTAATTTGTAATTGAAAGTTTGTACCTCTTAATCGTCCTCATGCATTTCTCTCCTCTCCTCTCATCTGGCAACCACCTGTTTGTTCTCTGTATCTATGACTCTGATTCTTTTTTGTTATTTTTGTTCATTTGTCTTGTTTTTTAGTTTCCACATGTAAGTGAAATTATACAGTATGTGTCTTAATCTGTCTAACTTATTTCACTTAGCATAATACCTTCCAAGTCCATCCATATTGTCACAAATGGCAAGATTTCATTCTTTTTGTGACTAAGAAGAAAATATAGATAAAGAAGATATAGATAGATAGATAGATAGATAGATAGATAGATAGATAGATAGATATCTACCTATAGACTCAGAAGAAGATATATATCTTTTTTAAACATTCATCTCTTAAGGGACCCTTAGGTTGCTTCCACATCTTGGCTATTATAAGTAATGCTGCAGTGAACATGGGGGTGCATATATCTTTCTGAATTAGTGCTTTTGTTTTCTTTGGATAAATATCCAGGAGTGCAATTGCTGGGTCATATGGTAGTTCTATTTTTAAGTTTTTGAGGAATCTCCATACTGTTTTCTGTAGTGCCTGCACCAATTTAGATTTCTACCAACAGTTCATGAGGGTTCTCTTATCTCCACACCCTCGCCAACACTTGAATTTGTTGTCTTTTTGATAATAGCCATTCTGACAGTTGTGAGGTAATATTTCATTGCGGTTTTGATTTTGATTTGCATTTCCCTGATGATTAGTGACGTTGAGCATCTTTTCACGTGCTTGTTGCCCATTTGTATGTCTTCTTTGGAAAAATATCTACTTAGACCCTCTGCCCATTTTTTAACTGGGTTGTTTGTTTTTTGATGTTGAGTTATATGAGTTCTTTGTATATTTTGGCTATTAACTCCTTATTGGATAAATCTTTGCAAATATCTTTGCCCATCCAGTAGGCAGCCTTTTCTTTTTGTCGATGGTTTCCTTGGCTGTGCAAAACTTCTTAAGTTTAATTAGGTCCCATTTGTTTATTTTTGTTTTGTTTCTTTTGCCTTAGGAGACAAACCCAAAAAATATTGTTATGATTTATGTCAAAGGGTGTTCTGCCTATGTTTTCCCCTATGAGTTTTATGGTATCCGGTCTTACATTTAAAGTCCATTTGGAGTTTATTTTTGTGTGTGGTGTTAGAGAATGTTCTAATTTCATTCTTTTATATGTAGCTGTCCAGTTTTCCCAGCACACTTATTAAAGAGACTGTCTTTTCTCCGTTGTATATTCTTGCCTCTTTTGTTAGAGATTGATTGCTCATATAAGTGTGGGTTTACTTCTGGGCTCTCTATTCTGTTCCATGATCTATGTGTCTATATTTGTGCAAGTGTCATACTATTTTGATTACTGTAGTATTGTAGTCTAAAGTCAGGGAGTGTGATACCTCCAGCAATGTTCTTTCTCAAGATTGTTTTGGCTATTTGAGTTCTTTTGTGTGTCCATACAAAATTATAAATTATTTGTTCTACTTCTGTGAAAAATGCCATAGGTATTGATAGGGATTGCATTGAATCTGTAGATTGCCTTGGGTTATATGGTCATTTTAACAATATTAATTCTTCCAATCCATACACATGGTATATCTTCTATATGTTTGTGTCTTCTTCAGTTTCTTTCATCAGTGTCTTATAGTTTTCCAAGTATAGGTCTATGACCTTCTTAGTTAGATTTATTCCTAGGCATTTTATTCTTTTTGATGCAATTGTAAGTGGGGTTGTTTTCCTAATTTCTCTTTTGGATAGTTCATTGTTAGTGTATAGAAATAGAACAGATTTCTGTATATTAATTTTGTATCCTGCAAATTTACCAAATTCATTGATGAGTTCCAGTAGTTTTTTGGTAACATCTTTAGGATTTTCTATGTATAGTATCATGTCATCTGCAAACAGTGAGAGTTTTACTTCTTTCTTTCCAATTTGGGTTCCTTTTATTTCTTTTTCTTATCTGATTGCTGTGGTTAGGACTTCCAATACTATGTTGAATAAAAGTGGCAAGATTGGGCATCCTCGCCTTGCTCCTGATCTTAGAGGAAATGCTTTCAGCTTTTCACCATTGAATATCATGTTAGCTGTGGGCTTATCATATATGGCCTTTATTATGTTGAAGTATGTTCCCTCTATACCCACTTTTTTTGAGAGATTTTATCATAAGTGGATGTTGAATTTTGTCAAAAGCTTTCTCTGTATCTATTGAGATGATCAATTTGTTAATGTGGTGTATCATATTGATTGATTTGTGGATAATGAACCACTTTTTAATCTCCGGGATAAATCCCACTTGATCATGGTGTATGATCCTTTTAATGCACTGTTGAATTCAGTTTGTCAATGTTTTGTTGAGGATTTTTGCATCTGTGTTCACTATTGATATTGGCCTGTAATTTTCTTTTTTTGTGATATCTTTGTCTGGCTTTGGTACCTCATAGGATGAGTTTGGATGCTTTCTTTTCTCTGCATATTTTTGAAATAGTTTGAGAAGGATAGGTGTTGACTCTTTTTTAAGTGTTTGGTAGAATTCACCTATGAAGCTTTCTAGTCCTGGACTTTTGTTTGTTGAGTTTTTAAATTACTAATTCAATTTCGTTACTGATAATCATTCTGTTCATATTTTCTATTTCTTCCTGGTTCAGTCTTGGGAAATTGTGCCTTTCTAAGAATTTGTCCATTTATTCTAGGTTGTCCCTTTTATTGGCATACAGTTGTTCATAGTAGTCTCTTATGATATTTTGTATTTCTGTGGTGTTGATTATAACTTCTCCTTTTTCATTTCTGATTTTGTTGATTTGGGCCCTCTCTCTTTTCTTCTTGATGAGTCTGACTTAAAGGTTTATCAATTTTGTTGATCTTTTCAAAGAACAGCTCTTAATCTTCATTGATCTTTTCTTTTTTTGGGGGGGGGTCTCTATTTCATTTATTTCTGATCTGTTCTTTATGATTTCTTTCCTTCTACTAACTTTGGGTTTTGTGTGTTCTTCTCTTTCTAATTCCTTTAAGTGTAAGGTTAGGTTGTTTATTTGAGATTTTTCTTGTTTCCTGAGTTAGGCTTATATCACTGTAAACTTCCCTCAGAACTGCTTTTGCTGTATCCCATAAATTTTAGATCGTTGTGTTTTTGATTTTATTTGTTTCCAGGTATTTTCTAGAATTCCATCTTTGATTTCTTCAGTACCCATTGGTTGTTTAGTAGCATATTGTTTAGCCTCCACATGATTGTAGTTTTTTTGCCTGTAGTTGATTTTCTAGCCTAATAGCATTGTAGATGGAAATTATGCTTGATATGATTTCAATCTTCTTAAATTTACTGAGACTTGTTTTGTGGCCTAGCCTGTGATCTATTCTGGAGAGTATTCCTTGTACAGCTGAAAAGAATGGGTATTCTGCTGCTTTTAGGTGGAATGTTTTATATATATATATCTATCTATTAAGTCCATTTGGTCTAATGTATTGCTTAAGCCAGTGTTTTCTTATTAATTTTCTGTTTGAATGATCTGTCCATTGATGTAAGTGGGGTGTTAAAGTTCCCTATTATTATTGTGTTACTGTTAATTTATCCCTTTATATCTGTCAATATTTGCTTTGTGTATTTGGATGCTCCTGTGTTGGGTGCATATATATTTACAATTGTTATAAATTCTTGTTGGATTGATCCCTTGATCTTTATATGTAATGTCCTTCTTTATCTTTTGTTACAGTCTTTATTTTAAAGTTTATTTTGTCTGATATAAGTATTGTGGACTCTTGCTTCTTGGGGAGAACTACTGCAATTGTAAATATCTTCCTGATTTTTGGTCACCCACATGGGAGTATGGGTCCTGACTATACTGCTTCTCTGCCTCTCCCACCCATCTTGTTGTGGTTCCTTCTTTAGATCTTTAGTTGTAGAAGATCTTTCTGCTAGGCTTCAGGTTGTTCTCATTAATAGTTGCTCTGTAAATAGTTGTAATTTTGGTGTGTCTGTGGGAGGAGGTGAGCTCAGGGTCTTCTTACACCACCATCTCGACCATTCCCTCAAAACCAATAAGTTCTTAATTTCAGGTATTGTATTTTCAGTTGTAGAATGTCCACTTGATTATCTTCATAGATTCTAATTATTTTCTTTAACACATTTATCATATTTTTTAAGACTCATGGAGGCTCCAGATGATATCTTCTTACCAGTGAAGGTTGCCTTTCCCTTCTATCTGGCAGATAAGTTGAAGAGCAGATTGCTTCAGTCGACTCAGGGACTGAGTTTTGTTGGGGCTGCATTCTAGTTTAGTCAAATGCATTCCACCTCTGGTTTGCCCTGAAAGTCCTTCTTTTTTGACTGAGTTAAGCAACCACACCAAGCAAGTTAAAATTTGGCAAATATCTTGAGGGGAAGACTGGTCATGTGTTTTGCAGGCCTCTGCTTCTGATGGGTCTTTGTTTCTGAAGCGCCTAAAAGACTGCAGAATATTCCACTCTGCCTTTCTACCCAAGCCACCAAGCTTCTGGACCACCCTGGAACTTAGCAAATGGCTCATGAGGAAAATTAGCCTTGTGTTTTGGGTTCTTTCAATTTCCAATCCCTTGTGTTTTGGGTTCTTTCAATTTCCAATCCTTTAACCAAAAGCTCTGCTGGTTTCTCTTTGCATACAGAGTCCTTCTGTTTGAGCCAAGCTGACATTAGCCCACATCCAGCTGGTGATTACCAGCTCATCCAGGATGAGCCCTTCCTCCTCTGGAATTTTGGTCTATCTAGTCCTTGTTGTTCTCATGGTTTTCCACTGTCTTTAAAATACGAATATTTCAAATTTATCTAGTTGTTGTTATTGTTGAGAGAGCATTGCTCTTTCTGGTCCATTGTATTCTACCTGGAAGGTCAAGTACCCTGTTTGTCAATATTTTATTTAGTTTTTGTTGTTGTTATTATCATCCTTTGTTTGTTGCTTCAAAATCCATAAGTGAAATTAATTTATGAGTTTCTGTGTAAAATCCTCAGCTTGTGGTATTATGGTTATTTCATGAAGAACATTTGAAAATTGTTTTCTTAAATATGCTTAGGTACAGTTTAAATAACATTGGAATTACTGCCCTTTAATGGGGAATCATCTTGGTCTGGAGCTTTTATTGACAGAAGTGGAAGGGAGTTTTTGCACAAATTTCTTTGCTCCTCTGCGGGTATCAGTTTATTAAATTTCTATGTCTTCTGGAATCAGTTTTAACAAATTATATTTTCTTTTACAGTACTGTCCAATACAAATATAACACAAGCCACGTATATAATCTAAAATTTTCTAGTAGCCATATTTAAAAAGTTAAAAAAAACAGGTGAAATTATTTGAAATATTTTATTTGACCATATATATCTAAAATATTACCATTATCAATATTCTCAACAAGTGATCAGTTAAAAATATTAGTAAAATACTCTTTTTTTGCTCTATATCTTCAAAGTCTAGTGTGCATTTTACACTTACAACACATCTCGGTTTAGACTAGCCACGCTTTATTTTATTTTTTAATGTTTTTATTGGAGTATAATTGCTTTACAATGGTGTGTTAGTTTCTGCTTTATAACAAAGTGAATCAGTTATACATATACATATATCCCCATATCTCTTCCCTCTTGCGTCTCTCTCCCTCCCACCCTCCCTATCCCACCCTTCTAGCTGGTCACAAAGCACTGAGCTGATCTCCCTGTGCTATGCGACTGCTTCCCACTAGCTATCTATTTTACATTAGGTAGTGTATATATGTCCATATATACACTACCACTCTCTCACTTTGTCCCAGCTTACCCTTCCCCCTCCTCGTGTCCTCAAGTCCATTCTCTAGTAGGTCTGCATCTTTATTCCCGTCTTGCCCCTAGGTGCTTCATGACCATTTTGTTTTTGTTTTTGTTTTTAGATTCCATATATATGTGTTAGCACACGGTATTGTTTTTCTCTTTCTGGACTAGCCACACTTTAAATGCTCAATTTCCACATGTGGCTAGTAGCTACTGTATTGAAGAGATCAGTTCTAGAACCCTGTCCTTTTCATCCATGCTTTCAAATGTATTTGAAAATTTATTTTTATAACATTGAACAAACTACTTTGATTATGATTTGCGTAATTTCCGTGGTTTCTCCAGCAGTTTGGATTCATTTAATCTCATTTTATATATTTGCCCTTCTTTCCTCTTGATTTTATTAGCCATAAGTTTATACATTTTATTGTTATTTTGTTTTTCAAAGAAACAGCTTTTGAATTTGTTAAATAGTTCTATAGTCTTGTTTTATGATCATTGTAGTCTAACTTCATTAATTTATTCCTTCAGCTAGTGTATCCTTCAGTTTGATTTTTTCTAACTTGTTTATTATGTTGCTTCAGTCACATACTTTTTTTTTCTGTTTACTAGTAAAAGTATATAAGACTATGCTTTTTCATCAAGCACTGCTTTAACTATATTGCCATAAATACAGTTTATGGTGTGTCTTCTGTTATTCTTTGATATCAGTTTGTATATTTTCTTTGACTCAACATTTGTTTGAAAGAGTGTTTAAAAGTTTTCCAGCTAGTTAGAGCTTTTTGCTTTTGGATTTTTGACATTAATTTCTACATTGTCATTAAAGGATGTTTTCTGTTCTGTTTTTGTTTTTTGGAAATTTTGGGGTTGGTTCTGTGGTCACTTGAAAAGGAGATGTTCTCTATTTTTAAAATTTATTATATAATTTTAGTTCTCCTTTAGCCTTGTTAAATTTTTTTCTCACTTGCCCTGTAAACCTTTGAAGATTTATTTTTCTCTTTGTCTTTGGTATTCTGTAGTTTCACTATGATGTATCTGGGTATGCATCCATTTTAATTATCCTTTTGAGGTTTTGGTATACTTTAACTGTGGGTTCATATCTTACTTTGTTATTGAAGAATTCTCAGCCATTACCTCTCTGAATATCGCCCAATTTTTCTTTTTTTTTTTTTTATTGGAACTCATTTTAGATATATGTTGGGTTTTCCCATTCAAATGTTCATGTTTCTTAACTTCTTTCTCATATTTTCCATCCCTTTACTTTTGGAGGTGTGTTGGGTAATTTCCTCTAATCTCCCAGTTCACTAATACTCTCCTCATCTATGGCAACTATAGTTACCTCAACTGCATTTCCCTATGGAAAGTTTATATGTTTCCGTTCTTAAACTTCTATTTGGTCCTTTGGCAATATCCCTGTTCTATTTTCATTCTGTTCCTACAGTTTATGTTCCTTCCTTTATATTTTTAAATGTGTTAAATATCCCTTTTGTACTGTCCTATTATCTTTGGTTCTTGATATGCAATTTTTCCCATTGATTGCATCTGTGACTCTCCATCATGGTGATTCATTTCCTCATGCAGTTTTTTAGTTCTATTTATCTTCAGTATGGTTCATATTTTTATGGTAAGGTCCCAGTTCCCTGGATTTGAGGACCACCTCTACAGAACAGTTTTATTTGTTGCTCTACCAGGGCCCTTATGAATTTCTTAGTGCTGAACTACTTTTTACATTGATGTGGCTTGAAGCCATTGTGCTAGATAGTATGAATTTACTTTCTATAACAGCACTGGCTTGGATTTCTGATTTCTAGTATTTTTCTCTTTTTCTTCCCCAAAGTCCAAGCAGATGAACAGCTTCTTTGTCACATCTCAGACTGGTGTAGAATGTTTCCAATCCTTTTCTTATTTCAAGTCTGGAGCAGTGTTTGCAAATCCCAGCCCAGTGTTTTAGATTAGTTCTGACTCTGTGGGCACTAGAGTCAGGCCCAGACTTTTTCTTCCACATGAACGTTAGATTTTGCAACTCCCAGCCTATATCAAGTCCTAATTTTCCATAAGTCCCTCATCTTGAGTTCCCATCACCATTTTCACTTTTCTTGCCTTACAGCTTATGAATAAATGTTTTTCTTGTTAAGTTTTATCTAGAATTTTTATCCATTTAAAGTGGAAGTGAGGGATTTACAAATATAGTGACAAGAATTCCACAAATATGATTTGAGGAGAAAATTATGTTTTACAAGAAGTCGAAGATGATTCTATTGTGGAGTTAAAAAATCAAAATTAGCTTGAAATTTTAAGATAGCCTGAGCCCTAAAGAAATTTTGCTTGAGGCAGAAGTTTGGGCCAATTTCCTTCATCCCCTGAGCTTATGTGTTCGTTCTATTTTGTCATCGGGGGGTACTTCTGTGGAAAAGTTTGAGAAGCACTGCCCTGAAATGATCTTTGCTGCTAAAATGGAAATCACTCTGTGGGCAAGTCCCTGACATGGAAATTAATGCCCCAAACTTGAGAGCACTTGGCTGGCTCAGTGGTCTGTAGCTATTGTTTTATCTAGGCCTACCCTAAAATGTCAGGAGGCAGATCTTTAAAAATTATTATTACTCATGACAAAAAGTGAAAACCTTACCAAAGGCTGTAGAGTGGAAGGAAAAAGAGCCCCAACCAACCACCTCTCCCTCCCTGATTCCCATAAGTCGCACTTCTCGTGGACCTTTCCAGAAATGTTATATGTTCAGACACTGATTTTTTTCCTTTTAACACAAACGAGATCAAGCATACTTGTTTTGCAGATTTAAATTTTTATTTATCGATAGAGTTTGGATATATTTTCCTATCTGCCCATGTAGTTTTACCTCATGTTTTCAGCAACTGTAGTAGGTTTCCCATACATTAATGATCCTCTATTACTAGGCATCAGGTTTATTTCCCATACTTTTGCTATTTCCAAAAACACTTTAGGGAGTGTATTGTGCAGACATCTTTTGTAAGCGTGTGAGCAGATCTGTCGAGAAAATGCTGGATCCAAGATTTGTGCATTAAACCTTTGATGGACAGGGTTGGGCTGCTCTCCAAAACCATGGCAGCAATTTATACTGTTGCCAATGCTGGGAACACTACCCAGTGGGCAGGTCTTTAAGGGGCCTCCAAATTTTTCCACTCTGCTTGGCATCCCCAGGTTGTGCAGGGGCATTACCGTCTGACACCTTGTCAAGGACAAACATCTGGTTATTGATATCAAGATCAGATTCTGATGGCTTTTGAGAAATGTAGTTGCTTGAGTAGCTTTTGGGATTCCAGATGAAGACCAGACATGGATCAGAGGCTGGGAAGGCAGAATAAAGGACAGCGGATGAAAAATACCTATGCATCGAACTTTTTATTTCTTAATTTAACTATATTATTGTTTAAAAAAATTTTTTTTGATAAGTAAAATATTTTCACTAGAAAAAAAGTGGAAAATATGAAAACACACAAAGAAGTTAATAAAGCTACTAATGTGTGGGTAATTAAATAAAGCTAATTATTTGAATAGTTAAATTATTTAGTTATAATTAAATAATGCAAATTAATTAATTAATTAAACCACTTTGTGTGGGGGTAGTTGATACACAAAGTAGTTAATAAAAATAATTCCAGTGCCTGTAACTGGGGATATGACCCTTCATTCTTGAAAACCAGTTGTTAAATACTTTGAATATCTCTCTTGTGTATATACTGTGTGCTCAGAAAGTTTGAAAGTAAAGATAATACAAAGTTATACCATGCAAATAGTTACCAAAATTTACAATAATCTTAATGGTTCATAACTCTCTCTTTTAACTTAACATTGTCTCTTTGGTGAATTATTCTTTTACATTATTTTTTGGTGACTGCAGATTATGGAATGGATATCCCGTCATCCATTTAGCTAATTCAAATTTCATTAGACATTTTGATAATTTCCAACATTTTAATGTCAAAACACTTTGTTGAATATTCTTGAGTGTACAGAACTGCCTTGCACACTTACTTCCTCAGGATACATTTTTGGATGTGGAATTGCTGGTTCAAAGGTTATGTACATACATTTTTAAGTCTTTTTGCTCTATTTTGCCAAATTGGCCTCTAGAAAGGTTGCCTGAATTTATATTGTCATTAGCAGTGCATTACAGTACCAAAGCCACTTCCCTTGCCACTATGTGGTATTTCTTTACCATTTTATAAAGAAAACAACAACAATAACAACAACAAAATGAGAAAAAAAAGTGTCTCGTTTTATAACTCCTTTTTCATTACTTGTGAGTGGTAGCATTTTATATGTTTTTATATGCTATAAGTTGTGTGTGCTTAATTTAAAAAATTGATTATAGAGTTCAGGATAAAATAAGGGTCTCAAACATTTGTCATATGTGTTGCAAATATCCTTCCCAGTTTTCCTGCTAAGTTCTGGATACTTTTTTTTGAAAAAGGGATTTGACATACAGTCAAGTCTATCTTTTTCTTCCCTGGCAGTTGTATTCAGCAGAGGGTCCTGAAACCCAGAGGCTGAGAAATATTAGTTGAGGGTTGAGGATCCATGAGTCTCCTTGCCAAAGGCTCTGTCAGCAGAGTCTGGTCATGGACAGCTGTCATTCCATAGAATCTGAGGGAGATGGGTGTTCTAGGCGAGGTTTGCTTTACTGCTGCCTGGTTTGCTTCTAAAGCATCTTGCTATAGGACCCACTTGTCTAGTAATCTGGGACAGAGGCTGTAGTAAACACTCTGGGATATGGAATGTATTGTTTCCAAATTCCAAGCAGGCCACTGTGATATTGAGCCTCCTCAATGTGGCTGGCTACAGGCTGTCTTTTCATAGTCTCTAAAATGTCTCCCTGGACCTCAGTGTCACTCTGGGGACTGGGACCTTGGCTTCTGTCCTCCTTCAAAGCCTGTCCATCTTTAGTCAGCAGTACTTGAGCGGCATGGAATGCAAAGCCAGCTATTTTCTTGTTGGGGGTCATTATTAAAATGCCTAGAATTCCTGCAGCCGTGTTGCTACCAGACAGAGAATGAAACCCACACAGAAAGCAGAGAGAGGCAAAGAACAGGGTCCTTGTTGACATCCTTGAACCACTTATTCTACTGACCCCAAAGCTCCCCTCCAGAGAATTTTTATTATAGAAGATAATACATTCCTGTATTGATGCTGCTGGTTCCAGTTGGGGTTTCTGTTATTTGCGGCCAGAGCCTCCCAGTGGATAGAGTAGTTCTAATGCCAAACCCCATAAAGCCCTGTAGCTTCTTAGGATGCCCCAGGAGCAGTATTGGAAGACTCACAGCAGTGTTGTTCTTTTGCAAATCTCAGAGATGAAATTTCCTTTTCACTTTCCTCTGGGAGCCAGCCCTCCCACCTCTGCTGAGTTTTTCACTTTCATTCCTATTGGCTTCCTTTCTTCTGGGAAAGTCCAGGAAAACCTCCCACCCTGCGCATCTTCCCTTCAGGCATGTCAGCCTCCTGCTTATGAAGAAGGACGAGTCACTGCTCATTAGGAGGGGGATTCCTCACTGTTGAGAGGATGGCTAACTGATGGGGGGATGGCTCATGATTGGGGAATGTCTCACTCTTGGGGTAATGGCTCACTGTTGGGGGGATGGCTCACTGTGGGGAGGTTGGCTCATCATTGGGGGGATGTCTCACTGCTGGGGGGATGGCTCACTGTCGGGGGGATGGCTCACTGTTTGGGGGGTTGGCTCACTGTTGGTGGAATATCTCACTGTTGGTGGAATATCTCACTGTTGGTGGGATGTCTCACTGTTGGTGGGATGTCTCACTGTTGGTGGGATGTCTCACTGTTGGGGTAATGTCTCACTCTTAGGGGATGTCTCACTTGGGGGAATGTCTCACTGTTGGTGGGATGGCTCACTGTTGGGGGATGGCTCACTGTTGGGGGGATGGCTCACTGTTGGGGGATGTCTCACTGTTGGGAGATGTCTCACTGTTGGGGGATGGGTGACTGTTGGTGGGATGTCTCACTTTTGGTGGGATGGCTCACTGTTGGGGGATGGCTCACTGTTGGGGGGATGGCTCACTGTTGGGGGATGGCTCACTGTTGGGGGATGGCTCACTGTTGGGGGGATGTCTCACTGTTGGGGGGATGTCTCACTGTTGGGGGATGTCTCACTGTTGGGGGATGTCTCACTGTTGGGGGATGGCTCACTGTTGGGGGGATGGCTCACTGTTGGTGGGATGTCTCACTGTTGGGGGATGTCTCATTGTTGGGGGATGTCTCACTGTTGGGGGGATGGCTCACTGTTGGGGGATGTCTCACTGTTGGGGGATGGCTCACTGTTGGGGGATGGCTCACTGTTGGGGGGATGTCTCACTGTTGGGGGATGTCTCACTGTTGGGGGGATGGCTCACTGTTGGGGATGTCTCACTGTTGGGGGATGTCTCACTGTTGGGTGGATGGCTCACTGTTGGGGGGATGGCTCACTGTTGGGGGGATGGCTCACTGTTGGGGGATGGCTCACTGTTGGGGGATGGCTCACTGTTGGTGGGATGTCTCACTGTTGGGGGATGGCTCACTGTTGGGGGGATGGCTTACTGTTGGGGGATGGCTCACTGTTGGGGGATGGCTCTCTATTGGTGGGATGTCTCACTGTTGGGGGGATGTCTCACTGTTGGGGGGATGTCTCACTGTTGGGGGATGTCTCACTGTTGGTGGGATGCCTCACTGTTGGTGGGATGCCTCACTGTTGGGGGATGTCTCACTGTTGGGGGATGTCTCACTGTTGGGGGATGGCTCACTGTTGGGGGATGTCTCAGTGTTGGGGGATGTCTCAGTGTTGGGGGATGGCTCACTGTTGGGGGATGTCTCACTGTTGGGGGATGGCTCACTGTTGGGGGATGTCTCACTGTTGGTGGGATGTCTCACTGTTGGGGGATATCTCACTGTTGGAATGTCTCACTGTTGGGGGGATGGCTCACTGTTGGTGTGATGTCTCACTGTTGGGGGATGGCTCACTGTTGGGGGGATGGCTCACTGTTGGGGGGATGGGTCATCACTGGGGAGATGGCTCACTAGTAGGGAGGCAAAGAAGATTTCCAGCCAGAGAAGATTTGGAGAAGACCAGTCACATTGAGTGTGTTTAGTATGCGATGCCTTACCTGTCTGGAAACTGTGAGCAGCCTGGGATACCACTCTGGGAGGTGCTGAGAAACCAGGGGTTTTTTTACTTGAGGTTGGTTAGACACCTGGCCCTGATGGTATTGTCCTCTAGGAACCAGTCTCTTTGCTTCTCTGTGCTTTGCCGTCCTGGGCATTGGCCTTATCCTCCTGCTGGTTTAAAGATGGTGGCATTAACCTGAGAAGTAACATCCTGAGGCATGAGGAAGACTCTCTTCCTGTGGCTTTTTTCTCAGCAAATAGGACATTCCCACCTTTGCCTCCCTGTACCCCTACCTGCAGGTTCATGTCTTACGAGCCATCCTTGTGTCACGGGCTCATCCCAAGGAAATCACTAGCCATCAGAAATGGAGGGCTGCTCCCCAAGTCCCTGTCCTGGGTACACAGGTACCTGGGAGTGGGGCCGATGTCTGAACAAAACAGGGGTTCTTTAAAGAAGGAGGATGGGGACATAATTACTGTGACAATCAAGGTTGCCACCTATAAATACAACTTGCAGTTTCACCAGGTTCCAGGACTAGATCTGCAATGTTTCTAACTCCCACCTCAACCCCATGAGTTTGTATTATTACCTCATCTTACAGAGGTGGAGACTGTGCTCAGAGGTTAAGATTTTTTGATATTATTAAACAACCCTTTTTCTAAAAGACTGTGGTATTAGAGTTTGCAAGTGGGCAGCGCAGGGCTGTAATTTCCCAGGTGGTGGGTGAAGTTCAGTCAAATGCAGTGTGATGCCCTCCCAGCTTTCAATATAGCCAAGAGTTCCGAGGATACAGGCTCTCCCCTGGATGCGCCTCACCTTGAACCCTAGAAAACCATCGTCGGTCAAGACAGGCCAGTTCATAATAATGGGAAGGATTGGCCAGGTACCAGACAGAATTACACTGGAGAACAAGGTCAGCCACAGACCTTTCTGGATGGACTTGTCTTTCCGTCCCCACTCAGCCCACTCGGGGCCACCCAACAAATGATGCCCTGAGGCCTTGGCATGCAATTATAAGTGAAGAAATGCTTAATCAAATCATGCCACTTGAATTGAGTTGAGTTGGAATGAAAAGCTGGGCAGCTCTGCCCACAGTGGAAATTTACCAGACCTGAGCAAACACCAAATACTCCCAGGTTGTTTTGAAATAGATACTGTTGTATTCTGTAAAGTTCTGAGATCCTTTTGCAAATATTTAAAAACCTTTCCATTAACAAGGATTGCTTTAGGAGATCCCACACACACACACGCTCACACACATTCCGCTGTCCTCAAAGGCTTACACTACGTTCACAGGGTGAATGGGAGAAGCAGAAACCCACGGCAGACACTCCAAGCACCCCAAATATCTCTTCAAATTGACCGAGACACATGAGTCCTCTCTATCGTCGGCCGAGACAGCTCTCATTTTCAAGTTTATTTATATTTTCCCCCCTCAAAAATGTCATGACTAACTTTCCATTCATTATCAAAATATTCTTTTGCCGCTAATTTCCCTTCTTGGTTAAAATAAACAAAGAAGCAAACCTTGTTGGCATTGCACCTAGGATGCACTCTGCTGTAAACAAGAGAACATTTTTCTTAGAGGATCTTGAAGCCCACCCGTGAGAGTTTCCTCTGCAATTCCTCTCTGTTTATCAACTCTGTTCGGCACAGAGGTCGAGCAGGGGCTATGAAGTGCAAGGGCGAGGGCAGACGACCTTGAACATGCCAGGATGGAGCATCAAATCCTTCCAGGCCTGGCTCCAACTTCTCAGGCCAGCCCTCCACCCCACCCATGCTGTACCCAGCCCAGGGTGCAGAGTCGCGTGACCTGGACCCTGGGGCTGGCTTCTGTGTGACCTCGGGCATCATTCGTCTCTCTGGGCCTCAGTTTCCTCAGCCAGAAAACACAGCCATAGGATCTTAGGATCTCTAAGCCCCCTCCTGTACTAAAGTTCTAGGATTCGAACCTATCGAAGTCTAGATGAAAAAAAAAAAAAAGAGGGAGGGAATTCATGACAAAAATAATCTAAGTTTTTAGGATTCAGGAATATGCAGTGAAGGACTCTGTGAGTGAAACAGTTCAATTTCAAAAGGCAGAACACACAAAAAATAAGTCAGAAAACCAACTCTTCCAAGGCTTCTTTTCCATCAAGACAGCTGAGAGCTTGCCCCCTACCCTGCAATTGGAGGAGCAGAAAGGGGGTGTGGAAGGGGTTTCCTCCTCTGCCCTGAGACAAGGGACAGTCCTCAGCCCTTCAGCTTCAAGTCTACTCCGTGACCTAATCTGTGTGACTGTCTGGAGGACTCCGGGATATTGGGCGAAGCCTACAGGCCACCTAGAGAAATGTTGGGGGCCTGGGGGTAGAGAGAAGCAGAGGTCTCCAGAGCAAATCAAGACAAAACTTGAGTCTTTTTGTGATAGATGAGGCCATTGATAGATAAGACACTGCCCAGTGTCCCTCAGGGTTCTCTGGGCTGGTCTGCTGAGGACCTGTTCTATGTGGACGGAATGTGAGGCAGAAAGAGAGAGCACTGCTAGAAAAGGTGTGACCTTTCAAGACTGGCCAAAAGGAGACAGATGTCATTGCTTCTGCTGGGGACACTCCCCTATGTGGCGCACCCTTGGAGAGTGGCAGACGTGATGTTGCTGAACTTTCTGGAGACCCCTGATATAATGTAAGGTCCTGCAAGGGACTGAATTCTCCAGACACAGCAGTGACCCCCAACTACACAGGACCTAGGTACCCTTGGACATTTGGCAGTGGGAAGGGACTTGAGGGGGTTGAGGCTTGGGTTTCCATACTAGTACCAGGTGGGAGCTGGGGGTCAAATCACACTGGGGTCAATCATAGCTGTCCCCCTAAGTCAGGGTAGTGTAGGCAGATAAAGACGATGCTGACAGTACCCTGCCAGCCCTGCCTCAGTCATGGCTCCCTGTTCAGGTCAGGAGATGAATGCTTAGCTGCTGTGCCAGCTTCAAGGGGAATGAGAAAAATGAGGATGATATGGTGCCTTCTTCCATAAATCTAAGTTCATTTAATTTAAAACTCTGTTCTCTATTTTGAGATAACGTCTTCTCCAATTTTGGCATTAAATATGTCCTCTTTTATGAAACGATGGCAATAAGGGGTAGGTTTAAAAAAAATTCTTATTTGACAAAATAAAAAGTTGGCAAATCTAGTTGATCCCTGTGGCTGATTCTGCTAGTTTTCTGTCAATATTGGTTTTCCCTTCTTCCACATTAAGAGAAGTTTAAAGGGACATGTGATCACCCAGAATAAAACCTAGAGTTCTCAGTCCTCCTTGGATCTAGGTGTGGCTATTTGTTCAAGTTCTGGCCAATGACATGTTTGCAGAAGTGACGCATGCAACTTCTGAGTAGTATCTTTAAAGGGAAGGGACCTGTCTGCTCCCTGCCACTTTCCCTCCTCCTAAAGACTGGACTATTGGTGTGGAGTTATCTGAGACTATGCAGATAATGCAATATACTGGGGGTGGCTGAGCAACAAGACAGAAGGAGCCTGGGTTCCCCAAACCATGGCACCATTATATCAGCCCAGGATGCTTATACAGTGTGAGAGAAATGGCCATTGATATTTCATGTCTTTGCAGATAAAATGAATCAGCATTTACATGACTTTTACAGTGATGGAAATAAATGAGATTATCCAGGAATAGAGAGTAGAGGGAGCAAAGGAGAGGGTCTAGAATAGAGCCTTAAAGAACTCAAACATATACTTGTCATGTGGAGGAGGAAGAACCCCTAAGGAGGCTGAGGAGGGGAAGCCAGAGAAACAGGAAAGGAAAATGATGTGAAGGAGCCAATGGGAGAGTATATTTCAGGAAGGAGAGAGTGGTCAACCAGTTCTGGTAATGCTTGAGGTCAAGAAAGAAGAGGCCCAAAATGTGGCCATTGTGTTTAAAATGGAAGTAATTGGTGACCTTATCAAGAACTGTTTCATTGAGATAATGGAATAAAAGCCAGTGGGTAGGAGGTGAGGAGTAAACGGGAGGTGAGAGATGGACCACATTTCCGATAAGTGTGACCATGATAGAAGGAGCAAGAGAGAGTAGCAGCTGGAGATGGGGAGACTTCTTTCCTTTTGTTTTCCCTTCTCTTCTCTTCTCTTCTCTTCTCTCCTCCTCTATTCTCCTCTCCTTTCCTCACCTTTTCTTTTCCCCTTTTTCTTTCTTTTTAAAGGAGTGCAGAATCTAGGACATTTAAATACTGAAGGGAAGGATCTAGAACAGAGACGAGATGGAAGAAAAAGGCCAGAGAGAGGGAAATTGATGGCATAAGGCTCCCGAGCAGATGGGAGGCAAGGGAAGCAGAGAGCATCTGTGAAGGAATTAGCCCTGGACGAGAGGATGGAGAGTCAGGGGCAAATGCAGGAGTGCCTGCTGATAGATTTGGGGATTGACAATTGGTTCTCTTTTCTCAGTGAAATAGGGGGCAAGGTCACTTGCGGAGAGTGAAGGAGGGAGGGGTGGCTGCGGACATGATGAGACTGGAGAAGGTTGGAAGGATGATTTGTGTGTAATTGGAGCCTAAGCTGGCGGGGGGATCTCTGAGAGGCTTTGATTGTCGGGCAGTCCTGAGGGCATGGCTGAAGTGGGTTCATGCACCTGTGGGACTTGCCTCCAGCAATGCTCTGGCAAGATGGAGAAACTCTTCTGGAGAAGATGGATGTTGATCTTCATCTAGGGCTGGGATTTCACTAGAAGGGGGAGAGGGATGTAAGAGCAGAAGAGGAAGGGAATGTATAGTATTTGGAAGAACTAGAACATTGAATCTAAGCAGGATAAAATGTCAGATGAAGAGAGTGAACAGACAAGGGATTCCTGGAAGGTCATGGGACCAAAGGCTTCAATGGGATTGAGTAACACGTGTAGCAGGATTATGGGATTGAAAGAGAAGTTAGGATAAGAGGCTATGGTCAGAGAGTAGGGACACTTGGGTTTGAGATTTAGAGGTGCAGGAGCCCTGAGTGTCTGCCAGGCTCAGGGGAGCATGGGAGTGGGGTGCTGAGGAGAAGGAAGGAGATGATCACCAGAGACAGAAGAACAGGAAAGGAGGGGCCAGGATCTTGGGTGAGCCACCCACAAGGAGTCTGAAGCAGCAGCATGATAAGGGGTGAAGAAGGTCATGAACCATTTGCTAAGTCTTGGTTGGATGAGGAAATGTACCAAAGAAAGACCAGAAAAGACCTAGACTAGGGCAAGGAAAAGACCTGAATGACCTTAGCCTCAATCAAGCAGGTAGTTTGCAAAACTGTGAATGAACGATGTTTTGGAAGTACAATATGAAACAAGGAAGGTGTAAGCCCAACTCCTAGCCCCAAGGTCAAGAGAAGAAGAATAAACAGTTTCTATCCGAGAGGCCTGCAGCAGAAGTAGGATCTCTGGGCAGCCAGCAGCAACCCTCTCAGTCACCGGAACATCTCCTGGGAAGCTTTTAAAATGCAGATTCCAGGGGCCCCAGGCTAATTAAATCTAATGTTTAAGGAAAGCGCCTGGACTTCATGGGTCATGGATCCTGCAATCCCTGTAGTTGCACAGGGCCCGGTGCTCAGAAGGGCCTCACACTTGGTTTAATGCTCCGCCGTTGCCATTGTGAAATTCTTAATAATTTATGAACAAGGGGACCTGCAAATTCATTCTGCCCTGGGCCTCACAAATTAAGTAGCCAGGGTTGTCTGGGCACTGGTATCTTTTAAAAAATCTTCTTGAGGGTTTCTGATGTGTGGCCAGGGTTGAGAATCACGAAGTTAAGCCAAGAGTTAGGAGGAACGTGTGAAGAAGTGCTGTGGGTGTAGGGAGTTTGCCACCATGGTGCAGGAGTTTGGAGAGTGGGAGGGAAGGAGAGAGGGAGGAGAGCAGACTGAGTCAGGGGAAGATGGCAGAGGGTGTTGGGGGAGGATGGATGGGCACAGAGATTTCCATCCTAGGTTGATGCTTGGTTCCTTGGAGAAGGATGAGTGCTTGAGCCTAACAGAATTCTGCCATGGACTGAAAGGGAGGAACGGTGGTGGGATGTGGGGCTGGAGAGCCTTTTCCTTGTAATTTCTGGGGAAGTGCATGGGGTGGCTTGGGGGCAATGGATAGAAAAGCAGGGCTTACGTAGGGGTGGGGACAAGTGCAAAGAAGCTGAGAAGATTGCTCTGGGCTGGGGCGCTGTGTGACTGCACTGAGTATTGGGCTCGGGTGGGTGGGAGGATCTCCAGGGCTCCTCCAAACTGAGAGACTCATGATGCTTTGGCTGGAGGTCCAGACTGGGGAGCTGTCATCAAACAGATGGCATGTGAAGCCAGGCCAGCCTCAAGTTTGGGGCCTTTGGAGTGCTCAGGGGACCTCACCAGGGACGCGGCCTGTTCCTGAGAATCTTCTTTTCCCCTGGGAGTCTGAGAGGAAGTGAGCAGAGCAGTGTAAACTGAGACAGGGCTCTGGGAAGAGTATGCTCCCCAGAGAAACAAGACGCAAACAGAGGCGCCACGGGCTCAGCTGTCAATGAAATGTTGGTTGTTTTTCTAAACTACAAGAGATAAGAGGTGGTGAAATCTTCCCTTAGCTTCAGCCCTTAGTATAAATATTTCTTTCAAAGTCAACGCAGGCAGGGCTGGGCCTGGAGGAGGAGCCAGGTACACAAGCCCTACTGCTCCGCCTTGGGAGCTGCTTTGTCCGGGACCTGCCGTGAAGGTACCAGGTGGAACCAGGTGCATCTGGGGCTCCCGAGGCCCCTCCAGGAAGGATCCTTCGCTAGAGGCAAATGAGAAGCTGCCGGAGGAAAACCTCATCTTGAGCTTTTAGCGATGGTCAGGGAACGTCAGACACCATTGCCTCTCCCCCAAGCTCAAACATGGCTTGTCAGCAAGAGAGGTTGGTGAAGGTCCTCTGACTCAGGACACCCCCAGATTCGACAGAGAAAATCTAAGCTCTTGTCATTTTAGGAGCAGCTGGGGCATGAGGGCAGCCTCTCACCTGGGTACATTTTTATCTACCTTGGCCTCAGAGGAGCTTAGCCCCTCCTGCTCACTGGTCTCCAGCCTCTCGTGGTCCAACCGGATCTCTTCCAAGACCACCTGTGGTTCCCCTCCAATGAGATGCCTGAGTTGGCCCAAAGTGCACCCTGGCTGATGGGTCACTGTTCACGTGGAGGAAGGTCCACATCCGGGCGTCCCCATCCAACAGCAGGATCAGGCAGCCACGCAAGGAAGGCCCCCCCAGAGCATACTGGAGTGGTCGATTGCCAGGGACACAGGCTACTGTGGCTGTTCCACTCTTCACAGAAAGGTTCTAAAATTATAGGTCCACCAAGAACTGCCCTGAAAAAGTCTGCCTTTTTTAAAGTGGTGAGGACAGTCTGTCTTACTAGTTGGTTGGTTGGGTCATTGGCAAGTGTGATACCATTTGACTTGCCATTCTTATTACTGAAGTTTCCTTAAACCACCGGTGGAGAGGATGGGTTCTCCCTCCCTCTGCCAAGGAAACCTACACAGAGTGTAGAAAAGGTTTCATCTGCTCTTGACTTCACGTTCACAGTGTCGCATTCCTAAAGTGTGCCGTGTCCAAGAATGTGGGTGTAGCGCTTCTCATCCAGCTAATTCATCCCCGTGCGCGTGAATGAGCGTGTGGCTGGGGGTGGGGCTCACATCTTCTGAGCATCCCACAGCGACCTCATCTGAACCCCCACACTTTTCACACCTTCCCCCAGGCCCCCAAATCCCATGAATTTCTGCCTCTTCCCTGAAATCCCTTACTTCTCCATTCTTTGCCTGAGAACTTTGCCTTTACCTGCTTAACTTGGAACTCTTCAAGCTTCTTGCTTTGCTGGCTCTTTCCCACCCACTTCTGATTTGGAGTCAGAAGAAGGTAGGGAGTTTCAGATTAGGAAGGTGGAGAAGGAAAGGAGGGGTCTGGATTCTGGAATTCCAGTAGATTATCCACTGGCCTCCCTTCAACCCTGGGTGCTTAAACCCTTCCACTTCAAGGCAATCTGCTGAGATTTGCAGGTCCTAGGAGGCTGTACTTGCTCAAGAATGTTTGTCTCCTCACCAACCTTGAAATACATTAAAAAGTCACTTTCACTTGCCCCTTTCCAATATCTGAGGTTTTTTTCCCCCTCTTCCACTGCCACAGGTAGGGGGAAGCCATCCTGCTCAGTTCTCTTCTTGGTGGAAATCTTTGTGACCTTTCAAACCAGAGACCTGGCTCCTTCTACTTCTGGTGAACCCATGGGTCAATATGGTTGTGTGGTGCACCTGGGCACGTGGGGAAGACCTTTCCATCTCTCGGCCACTTGACATGTGAGGGAGCTCTGTCAGTGCCCTCTGTGGGAGCCTGTGCTGGTCCCACTGCCGTGGAAGCCATGTCCTGTCCTTGAGCTGGGAGAACTGAATGTGTCATCCTTGGGGAATTTTCTGGTCCAGAACATCTCTCATATCTCAACAGCATCTGTCTCTTGCTGAAGATCAGATATAAGGGCCCCAGCACCTTCTGTTTTGGTGTCCCACATCTATCTGCAGTCCTTACCCTAAATCAGTGGTTGCCAAGCTCTTCTGATTATGTACTCATTTAGTAAAAAGTTGTGTGTGGGAGGGATACATATTCCCCATATATTTATTTAAAAACCGTACATTATATGAGTTATAAAATATGCGTCAAGTTGAGGTTAAAACAGAGAAACAAGGTGAAATAAACAATTTTTAAAGTGTTATCAATTGTGGTGGTTTTATATCACCATTGGTTAATACCTCACGGCATCGTAGGAATTTAGATTTGATTCATCGATAACAGAAGGGATATGATTTTGGTCTGTCTTCCTGTGGGATCTGACCAGCTCCCAGTGTTTTGATGGTGCAGCATGGTGGGGTTGAGGGGAAGCCTGCGTGTAGGAGACAAATCAGCTCCCCTTTTCCCTTTTCCCTCCTGTGCTTGCAGCCTCTGCATTGTTTCCAGCTGGGCTTTTACCCATCTGTTTTGTAAGAATTGATTACGTCACAACGAGATCTAATCTTTATAAATCCACTTCATTTGCTTCTAGTCACTCTTCCCAAGAGGGGGACTTGTCACCTCTCCTTGCAAGGTGTGGAACTCCCTCCTCCCTCAAGAAGCCTCAAATCCTGCAGTTAGGGGCACCCAGGAGCACCTTTATATTACAGATTAGAATATTAGCTTCTTAAAGCTGCCGTAATCAAATACCATAGACTGGGTGGCTTAAACAATAAATATTTATTTCCTCACAGTTCTGGATGCTAGAAATTCGAGATCAAGGTGTGGACAGGGCTGGTTCCTCCTGAGGGCTGTGAGGGAGAACCTGTTCCAGGCCTCCCTCCTAGCTTCTGGTGGTCAGCCAGCAATCTTTGGCATTGCTTGGCTTCAAGACTCATCACCCTGATCTCTGCCTATCTCTTCACGTGGCATTCTCTCTGTGTCTCTGTCTGTCTTTTTCTCTTTGTGTGTGTGTGTGTGTCTATCCAAATTTCCCCTTTTTATAGGGATACCAGTCATATTGGATTAGGGCCCACCTTGACCTTATTTTAATTTGATTAGCTCTGTAAGGACCCTATTTCCAAATAAGGTCACATTCTGAGGTGCTGGGGTTAGGACTCTAACATATCTTTTTCGGGGGGCAGGGGGGAGCACCATTCAACCCATAACCATTAGTAAAGCTCATTTTTTTCTTACTTTTTAGATAAATATAATCAAAATAGAAGTCCTATTCTAGCATATTCTAGCATCTCAGTAGGTAATGGTCTGGTGCACCCACGGGTTGTGGGTACTTTTCTTTGGAGTCCGCTGCCTCATTAGTTCTGTCCTTCCTCCTTTTTCCCCCGTGATCATTCAGCCCCAGTTCCTACTGGGGCAGGGAGGGTGTGAGTGTGGAAAGACCAGGCCTTCTTCAGGAGCTACAGTGATGCAGAAGGTTAATTTAATGCTGGACTTCTGGTATCCAGATGGATGAGTGACACACCAGGGAACTTCCACTCCCTTGTTCCCAACCTCAGAAATAACAGGGAAGACAGTTTTAAGTGAAGGCATAACTGCACTTAAAAGCAAGCAGGGGAAAGACAGTTTGGTGTTTCTTCAAAAAGTTAAACATAGAATTACTGTAAGACCCAGCTACTCCACTCCTAGGTAGATACCTCCCCAAACTGAAAATGTATTCAAACAAAAACTTGTACATGAATATTCATAACAGTGCTACTCAGAATAGCCAAAAGGTGGAAGCAACCCAATGTCCCTCAGCCAATGAATGGATAAACAAAATGTGCTACATCTATGCAACAACAGAATATTACTTCGCCATAACAAGGAGTGAAATTCTGATACATCCTACATCATGGATGAACCTCAAACACATGATGCTAAGGGAAAGAAGCCAGTCACAAAAGGTCACATATGGTATGATTCCGTTTCTGTGAAATGTCCAGGATAGACCAATCCATAGAGACAGAAAACAGATTAGTGGTCGCCAGGAGCTGGGGGGAGGGAAAAGTGGGGAGTGACTTAATGGGATGGGGTTTTCTTCTATGGTGATGAAAATGTTTTGGAACTAGATAGAGGTTTTGGCTGCACAGCGTTGTGAATGTAGTCAATGACACTGAACTGTACACTTTAAAATGGTTGATTTTGTGTTACATGAATTTAATTTTCAATTAAAAAAAGTAAAAAGCAAGAAGGGGAAGTCTTGGGAGACCAGAGGCTGTGAGGACTCAGTAACCATGGATGGCTCTGTGGGCACCCCCTGTGATGGGGCTCCAGAGAGAGCACCCAGCTGGTGCCATCCTGAAACTGGCCTGTACAGCCTCCACCATGCTGCCCATGGGAAAATCTGAGTAACAAGATGGAATCTTTTCTCTTTAAAAAAATCAAGTGCTGTCTGCTGTCCAGAGCTCTAGGGCAATATCGTCGTATTAGTAACCACAATTTACAAGGACCCTTCCTGTCTTCTCTATCTCCCTCACAAACCTTCAAATCCGGTATTTTAAATTCCTCCTGTTTTCTTTGGAATGCAGTTAATTGACTTGGAATGACCATAATCTCCAGTGGAGAATAACATGCTTACTGGGTAAATAGCTCCTTCTCAAAGGAGCTGCAAAAAGCAGATTATGTGCAAATTCAGAGAATGCTTTTCGGTGCCAAGCTCTTGTTGGATCTGAAAGGTCCTGTCAAGTTTCAGATTCACAGCTTGTCATTTATATGGTTATTTATGTCACTTATTAACTGTGGTGTGTTTGTGACACTCTAATTATGACTGCCCTCTTAGTTTGTCTTGCAAACAGCAAGAGGAGATTGCTTTGTGACAGGAGTTCACCCTGGGATGTTCTTCTTGAACACATCTGGGGAAGGATGCGGGTCAAAAGGGCTGATGGCTTTGGCATAAGTTCATTTGACCCGCATCCTTCTCCAGATGTGTTGCCAGGAGTTTCTGCTGCTCTAGGTCCAGCAAGAGGCAGAAAGATCCACTCTTGGAACCTGAGAAGTGCTGTGTCTTGAATAGCCTTTGTTTCTAGGAGATTCTGAGGCACGCAGAAGGAAGCTCTGCATTTAAGGTGGTTCAGAAAGCCAGCCCGAGTAGGGAATTGTGAAGAGCCAGTATCTTGCTTTTCAAGAAATGTGTTCTAATTTTTGACATTCTGACATTAAAAAAAGACCTGGAGCTGTAATTCTTAGTCTTGTACCTGCCGGTCAAGGGAATCTGCTCTGCTCCAAAGGATCTGGTCTCTCTCACCTGGACCTGGAATGAAAATGGACCCACATTGTGAGGCTTCTGGTTATAGTGTTCACCTTTCCTCCACCCTCCCCACCTGGGGGTCTGTGGGGTGAAAGGTAGGATGAGGGAGAGGCCAGGGCAGCAGAAGAGAAGTGAAGAGAGTGGGTTCTCGGCTCACAATGAACTCCACCCAGCTCCTCCAGCTCTGGGTGAAGTTCACAGGAGGAGACTGAATCCTGACACTTTCAAGGAGAACCAAAAACTATAGGAAAAGCACATCTGAAAAGAAATATTGCACTGAGCTGCAAGACATGCCGTCAAAAGTGCACCCTGGCCATTACTGGTGGCCGGGAATGGCTTTGTCTCCCAGGTGGGGTTTTTAACTTGGGTTGTGGTTACACCATGGTGCCACAGTCCCCATCACTGCCCACCATGGCCTTCAGAACAACTCAGTGTTTTAGAGAAAGGAAAGCTGGAATTCACTCACATTCTGCCATCTCCTTGGAAAGACACCTATTCTACTGGTTTCCATCTTTTTTTAACTGAATAAAAATTTATTTTAGCATTTGAAGCTAATAGTTTCCATTTTTATAAAATCCAGTTAAGTGCTGATTGACACCTGCCCTTCCCAGACCATTTTAGCTTCTTGCTTTCCTTAAGTTAGGATGCCATTTTCCACATCCCTGATGCTTTGCAACTGGGTAAGAGTTTGAGCCCAGGCTGCTTGAAGCAATGGCTACCTATCTATCCAGAGTCTCTGAGACTTCAGACAGGCCCAGCCGGTTGCCTTCTGCCAGGCAGGGGAATTTCTAAAAAGAAAAAAGGCAAAACGAATGTCAAGCGAATGACCATACAAATATGTCAAAGTGATTTTTGACAAAGGAGCAGAAACAATTCAGCTGAGGAAGGATGACCTTTTCAACAAAAGGTGCTGGAACGATGGATATCCACAGGCACCGAAATGAACCTCAGCCTAAACCTCACACATTGAGTACTCACGTTATTACACAAAAGTTAACTCAAAATGGATCATGGACTTGAATATAAAATGTAAAATATAAAACTTTTAGAAAAAATAGAAGAAAATCATGGGGACCTAGGGCTAGGTGAAGAGTTTCTAGACTTGATATCAAAAACACGATCCATAAAGGGAAAAATTGGTCAATTTTACCTCCTCAAATTAAAACCTTTGCCCTGTGAAAGACCCTGAGAAGAGAATGGAAAGACGAGTTACAGCCTGGGAGAAAATATTTGCAAACCACACACCCAACAAAGGACTCATATCTAAAATATATAAAGAACTCTCAGAAACTCAGTAGTAAAAAAGCCCTAAATAATCCAATTAGAAAATGGGCAAAGGCATGAACAGATGTTTCACTGGAGAAGATATGCAGAAGGCAGACTTGCACATGAAAAGGTGTTGAACACCATTAGCCATTAGGGAGATGCAAGTGAAAACCACGACAAGCTATCATTGCACACCTATCAGAACGGCTAAAATAAAAACCAGTGATAACACCAACTGCTGGCAAGGATGGGGAGAAACTGGATCACGGCTGATGGCTGATGAGAATGGAAATGGCACAGCTACTTTGGAAAAGAATCTGGCAGCTTCTTACAAAACAAAACATGCACTTACCATGTGACCCAGCAATCATACTCTTGGACATTATCCCAGGGAAATGAAACCTTATGCTCACAAAAATAAAAGAAAACCTCTACAAAAATGTTCATAGCAGTTCTATTTGTAATAGCCCCAAACTGGAAACAACCCAAATGTCCTTCAGTGGATAAATGGTTAAACAAACTTGTACATCCATATCGCTGTCAAATTCCTGGTTGTGATATTATACTATAGTTATGCAAGATGATGTTATCTTTGGGAGAAACTGGGTGAAGGGATCTTCCTGAATTATCTCTTACAACTGCAAAGAAACCTACAATTATCTAGAAATAAAGTTTTTTTCTAGAAAGCTATATTAAAAAAGTCAAGTGAATCAGACGCTAAGAACTGGGGAGCTGTGGGGCATGAGGCAGACCCCAGAAGGAGCTGAGGAGCAAGGGTCTTTGCGTGAAAAATACAATTAATAATAGCAGTGCCTCTTACCATACGATCCACCAGTTATTCTCCTTGGTGTTTACTCAAATGAACTGAAAACTTTTGTCGACACAAAAACCTGCACACGAATGTTTAGAGCAGCTTTATTCATAATCACCCAAACTTGGAAACAACCAAGATGTCCTTCGGTAGGTGAAAGGAATAAATAAACTGTGGTAGATGTAGAAAACAAATGTATGGTTACCAGGGGGAAAAGGGTAGGGGGAGGGATAAATTGGAAGATTGGGATTGACATATACACACTACTATATATAAAATAGATAACTAATAAGAACCTACTGTATAGCACAGGGAACTCTACTCAATACTCTGTAATGATCTCTATGGGAAAAAAATCTAAAAAAGGGTGGATATATGTATATGTATCACTGATACACTTTGCTGTATGGCAGAAACTAACACAACACTGTAAATCAACTCTACTCCAATGGAAATTTTTAAGAAACCACTGTGGTGCATCCAGACAATGGAATGTTATTCAGAGCTATAGCGAAATGAACTATCAGCCATAAAAAGACATGGAGGGGGGCTTCCCTGGTGGCGCAGTGGTTGAGAATCTGCCTGCTAATGCAGGGGACACGGGTTCGAGCCCTGGTCTGGGAAGATCCCACATGCCGCGGAGCGGCTGGGCCCGTGAGCCACAACTGCTGAGCCTGCGCGTCTGGAGCCTGTGCCCCGCGACGGGAGAGGCCGCGATAGTGAAAGGCCCGCGCACCGCGATGAAGAGCGGTCCCCGCACCGCGATGAAGAGTGGCCCCCACTTGCCTCAACTGGAGAAAGCCCTCGCATGAACCGAAGACCCAACACAGCCAAAAATAAAATAAAAAAATAAATAAATAAAGTAGCTATAAAAAAGAAAAGTGCTTAAAAAAAAAAAAAAAAAGACATGGAGGAAATGTAAAGGCATATTATCAAGTGAAAGAAGCCAATCCCAAGAGGCTACATACTGTATGATTCCAACTATGTGACATTCTGGAAAGGCAAAACTATGGAGACAGTAAAAAAATCAGGGCTTGCCAGGGGTTAAGGAGGAGTGGGGGATGGATAAAAAGGCAGAGCATAGAGGATTTTTAGGACAGTGAAAATACTATGTGTGATACTACACCGAGGGATACATGTCCTTACACGTATGCCCAAATCCATAGAATGTACAACATCAAGAGGAACTCTAATGTAAACTGTGGACTCAGGGTGATAATCATGTGTCAATTCATTGATTGTAACCATGAGGGATGTAACATCCAGTGGAAGATGTTGATAATGGGGGAGCTTATGCACGTGTGGAGGTGGTTTATATGGGAAATCTTGGTACCTTTTGCTCAATTTTGCTGTGAACCTAAAACTGCTCTAAAAACTAAAGTCTATTAAGAAATAATATCTCTGGTGTTAACTGAAATCTTCACACAATTCAAGGTGCTTTTAGGAACATTTTCTTCTTTAAAGGACCGTGCTCTGGGATGGGTGGAAGGTGGAGGGTGTAAAATGATAGTAAGTGCTGTGTAGAGGACCCTAGTAAGAGCCTGTGTGGGTAAGAAATGTGCCCTGCATTACCTTCCTCTCCATAGTGGATGGGAGGCACTGATATGATCAGAATATCTTTTCTCCTAGGGCAGGGATGGCGTGAGGAGGAGGCTCCCTGGGGCTCACCGGTGTGGTGGGGGGGTGGATGGATAGGGGCATCGAGACTCCAATCCAGGAAAACTGGTTGGAGGCAGGGAAGAGAGGTAGGTGTGTGGTCCAAGAGAGGGAGGACCAGGGCAGAGAAATGATAGGGGTCTGCTAGAATTCTCTTCTTGTCATTGGACGTCATGACCTAGCATATCAGTGGGACTATACTGTATACACAGGATAAGAAAAGGAAAGGAGAAAGAAGTAAAGGGAGCCAGGAACAAGATCTAAACTCAAAATTTGGAAGGGGTAGGATTCTGAAATCTGGGATGGATCTAGTAATTAACCCGAAGTGTTGATTGACTTTGGGGACTTCATATAGAGTCAGAGAAAGGGTGAGAATGTGGTGGGAGGGATTCTTCTTGGTGTCATGACTTTGGGGGAGGGATGCTAGCTAATTTCCCTCCTTTATGCTTTCTTAAATTATTTATCTCTTTTCCAAGCACTTGTTTAGGGGCGCAGGCTTTCCTGCTGCCCACCCCGGCAGAAAAAGCTGTCTACCTTTTGTGGTCTCTTGGGGGAACCACTCAGACCTCTTGGAACCTTCGGAGCTGGGAGGGCCATGTTGGTCCTTCCAGGTATGAGGCTGCCTCCAGGCAAGAAGCCTAGAGGATTGGGAATTTGAGCCCCAGCTTGGCCTCTTCTTGGCTGTATCAAACCAAAACGAACTCTCAGGATGCCTGAAAATCAGGGGAAGTGAAGGAGAAAAAATGAAGCAACTGCAGAGGCGTGGGAGAAGATTCCAGAGCCTTACGGGGCTGACTAGGTGCTGCCACCTTGGTAAGAGGAGGAGCAAAAAGTTTGGAAAGAGCCAGGGGAGGAGAGCTCTTGTCCTCCAAGCCCTCCTTCTGTGGGCAGCCCCTCACCCCTACCCCATCCAAGGCGACCAGGAGTGCCCTCTGTCAGTGCAGTGTGGTGGCAGATGCTCACTCTTTGGTGACCATAATGATGCTTCCTTATGGGGACAATCAGAATGATTTGAGATGGGAATGAAATTCAAAAGACCTATGGTCATCTAATCCCTCCTAAGAGGCCTTGGATCTCCATGATGTCTGTTGAGCTGACGTCTGTTGAATTGACGTCTGTTGAGCTGACGTCTATTGATCTGGGGCAGAGTGGCAGAGGTGGCCAATGGCCCAGCCCTTCTGCCTCCTGAGGGCAACCTGGTCCGCTGCTGGCCTCACCCCTATCAGTCATTGAAATGACAATTGGAAGTTAAGGAGGGAAAGAAAGCACTGATGCTTTGCGGGGAGAGAGGAAGATTTGCCTGAGAAGCAGCTGCATTTGGAACTTGGAGTCAGAATAGATGCCCCCAGAAGCAAGGGCCCTCACCTCCAGGGCTGAAGGGCTGCCTGTCCCGGTGGCCCACTGCGTCTGGGTGGCCATCAATCACCACACGGCCTGCGTTTCCTCCCCACCGACAGCGGCGGGTCTCTCTCACTGGGTTCTTTCCTGAAACACAGCTGTGCGGGGCTGGCTCAGCCTTTTGGCCTTTGTCATGGGGTTGAAACCTGAGAGGGTCGGTGAACTTAATTAGAGCTAGAGGCTCTCACCTGTCTTTACCCCCACTACTTTTAACCCCAAACTAAGATGTTTTTAAAATCCCTAGACACTTTGCTTTTTAAATTTTAAAATTTCACTTTAACCTTTTATTTTGAAAATTTTCAAGCCTGCAGAAAAGTTGTGAGACTAGCACAATGGACATCCGTCTGCCCTTGACCTACATTTATCAATGGTTAACATTGCTACGTGTGCTTTTAGCTCTCTCCATATGCAGACTTATATTATTAGCAATATTTACGGAACCATTTGAGAATAAGTTGCAGACACCATGATCCTTTGTCCCTGAAGGCTAAGAATAAGGACTCTCACTTTTATAATCACAATATAAGTGTTAAGTTCAGAAAATTTAACACTGATACGATACTAATATGTAATATACAGTCCATATTCAAGTTTCACCAATGTTCCCCAAAGTGTCCTTTATGGTAATTTTCTGAGCCCAAGTAAAAACCTATTATTCTTAGTGTCAAAAGTTGTTGAAAAGGTGGATCTGGCTGTACACACACACCCACACACACACCACAGACACACACATTATACCACACATACACCACAGACATACACATACCACACCACACAAACACACACACACACCACAGACACACACAATCACACACACACACACACAAGCCACACTGCCCCAGATTTAAGCTTCATTGCCACGCGTGCTCCCTGTAAGAGGATCGTAATGTATTTACTCCTTTATTTTTTGGTGACAAGCTGCCTCCCCCCGGGCTGGGGTCTTCTCACCAGGCTCTTTCCTCCAATTGCTGGGGCAAAGTGTTTGGGGGTCTGTCCCGTCTCACTCCCTGGGCTTGTGGGGCGGGAGGAAGGGAGGACCGGGTCAGGCCAGCTCTTCCTGAAGGGATGATGTCCACTCATCAGTGGGCTGCAGTGAGTCTTTGCTTTTGACCTACCACCATCCACTCAGAGAGATGGAAAATGCAGTGCTAAAAAGTATTTCGGGGATCACACTGCTCCACCTTCCTCTTTATTTGACTGAGAAGAAAACTAGCGTTCAAGGAGGTGAAGTGACTTGGCTAAGGTCACTGTGCCAGCAGATAGAATGGGGATCAAACTGATATTTTTTCAGGCCATCCAGCTGTTTTACAGATACCCAAGTCTGAGGAGCAGGGAACATAGGGACAAAAGAGAGAACACATTCCCTGGAGAGAATGAGAAGCACGGGCAGTGAACATGCTTCTGGAAAGATGAAGAGGCAAAGCTTTGGGTGCACAGTAGCCCCTGGGACGTGTGGCATCTGGAGGACTGGGGGTCAGGCTCATCTTCCCCGAGGAGGCGAGTCCACGGTGAGGTGGTCCCCAGGGCTTGGTGGTAAAGTGGCTCCCTGATAGGAGAGGGCTGAGAGGCTGCTCGTGCCCCGTGTCTGTCCCAGCTCCTAAGTGCTCTTGGTTTGGTTGTTCTAATTTCCTTGGCTTCCTCTCCGGGACTGGAGTCCACTGGGAAGAATATGCTATAATACGCTCTTCTTGCTTTGGAACTCACCAAGGCATGCAGACAGGAGACACATGCTCAGCATGAACGAGAAATCATAGCTAAAATCATCATTTCTCTAGTGGCAACCAGTTGGATTTTACAGGACTAAATGGTTAGACAGAAAGTCATAGGCTAACAAAATAGGAGCTTCTGCCAAGAATCTCTCTGCTGCCGGTTGTGGGGTTGGAATCAGTGGCCTGATTTATGGGGATCCCATCCACTGGGAATGCAGGACCGTGTGCCAGAGTTTGGGGCTTCGTTCCTGCTGAAGACAGCCCAGAGTGGAGACCATCCAGGCTGCATCTGTTTTGCAGATTAGGAGAGATGCACAGAAAACAAACCATTGTGTTCCTGCCACTCTCATGGCTCATGGTGGTCCAAGCCAAGCTATGAGGCCAAGAGTTAACACGCAGTGGATGGAACCTGGCCTTCCTTGGAAAAACCTTTTCCTTTTTGAAAACTGCTTGAACACCATATTCAGAAGTCCATGACTGCAGAGAGGGAAGTTTGGGCAAAAGGATCAGTCCTATCCCTTCTCTAAGTTAGATCTTCTGTTTTTATTTACAACAACAAACATAAACCAACTGTTATCATTTATTGAGAGTTTACTGTGTGCTGGACCCTGTTCTAAGCGCTTTAAATATTGTTTTCTTTAATCCTCAGTACAGTCCTATGAGATAGGTCCCATTTTATAGATGAGAAAACTAAGACTCAGAGAAGGTGAGAAATTTGGATAAGGTCACACAATAATTAAGTGGCAAAATCAAGACTCTAGCCCAGATAGTCTGGTGCCAGCCTGTACATCCTCAACCACTATCCTTTATTTTTCTTAACAAATCATTTTTTTTTCAGGTTGGTGTGTGTTTGCTACAGATTAAATGTTTGTGTTCCTTCAAAATTCATGTTGAAGCCTAATCCCCAATGTGATGGTATTTGGAGGTGGCCTTAGGGAGGTGATTAGGTCATGAAGGTGGAGCCCTCATAAATGGGATTAGTCCTTATAAAGAGACCCCAGTAACCTAAATGTCCATTGACAGATGAATGGATAAAGAGATGTGGTATATATACACAGTGGAATATTACTTAGCTATAAAAAGAGTGAAATAATACCATTTGCAGCAACATGGATAGATCTAGAGATTATCATACTAAGTGACGTCAGTCAGACAGAGAAAGACAAATATCATATGATATTGCTTATATGTGGAATCTGAAATAAAAAAGATACAAATGAACTCATTTACAAAACATAAATAGACCCATAGACATAGAAAACAAACTTACCAAAGGGGGAGGGGGGAGTGATAAATTAGGAATTTGGGATTAACACATACACACTACTATATATAAAACAGATAACCAACAAGGACCTACTGTATGGCACAGGGAACTATTTTCAATATCTTCTTATAACATATAATGGAAAAGAATCTGAAAAAGAATATATATACATATATATATATGAATCACTTTGCTGTACACCTGAATCACTGTAAATCAACTACACTTCAATAAAAAAGTTTTCTTAAAAAGAGACCCCAGAGATTCCCCTCGACCATTTTGCCATGTGAGGACACAGCGACAAGATGGCTGTCTTCGAACCAGGAAGTGGGTCTTCACCAGACACAAAATCTGCTGACTCCTTGATCTTGGTCTTCCCAGTCTCCAGTACTCTGAGAAGTAAATAGTTGTTTATGATCCACCCAGTCTATGGTACTTTTGTTATAAGAGCCCAAACACACTCAGACAGTGTTAGAGGTGGCATGAGCCTGGGCTGGGGGTTCCTACGTGAATCTCCTTGTATGCAGATATGATATGATATATCTCCAACTTTCTAAGCCACTGTGGAGCATTTGGGGAACAGGACTGGATCTGCAGTGTGTTGAGCCTGGTAAGTGGAATGGCCTCTGTCTGAGGGGCCAACACTGTCATTTATGGAGTGAATGTCATGGAAAAGGAGGATGGCAGGCAGCCTCCGAGAATTCCCCCAGTGACCCCTGCCTCCTATATTTATTCTCTTTTGTAATCCCCTCTCCTTGAGTGTGTGCTGGACTTACTGACTCTCTTGAATAAGGCAGAAGTGATGGGATGCCATCTTGAGATTAAATTATAAAAAGATTGTGCCTTCCATCTTAGGTGCTCACTCTCTCTTGGATCACTCAACTTTGGGGAAGCCAGCTGTTGTGTTGTAGGGTAGCTCTGTGGAGAAATCCACATGATGAGAGAGAGGTCTTTCAACAATCAAATGAGTGAGCTTCAAAATAGATCCATCCCACTTCCATCAAGCCTTCGGATGAAACCACAGCCCTGGAAGATAGCATGACTGAAACCTCATGAGAGACCTTCAGTCAGAGACACTCAGCTAAACCATATCTGGATCCCTGACTGAGAGAAACTGTGAAATGATAAACGTTTGTTGTTTTCAGCAGCTAAGTTTTGGGATAATTTATTGCACCGTAATAGACACCGAATATGAGGAGCATCTGGGACTCATCTCCTCCCTCAGGTGTTGCCTGGTTTCTAAACCCCTGTGTACCTCTGATCTTCTCCCACCTCTTGGGGACCACAGAAGAGACACATCTTGAGGGATTGTGTGGAGAGGGAGAATTGAGGAGTTAGGCATCCCCTCAGTTAAAATGCTGAAACGTTATAGAAAATATGCAAAAAAAAAAAAACCCTCCAAAAACCAACCAAACAAAAAATTCCTCAAAACTACATTTTTTTCTATTTATAAATTGAGGACAATAACTTTATACTTGACTTTGAAGGTTTTTTATGGAGATTAACTAATTAACTCAAAAAAAGTATGACAAAATGTGTTCCATGGGCCAAGCATTGTTCTGAGGACTTGGAATGTGGGGACCAAGACCCAGAAAATTCCTACCCACATAGAGCTTATATTCTAGTGGGAAAATCTGCTTATTCTACAGGAGCTATAAGTCTGTATGGGTGCAGAGATGTGCTACTTTTTCACTGAACTTTATGTAATATTTACTGTTCCATTGGTTTTGATAAGTTACATATTAAATTTCTTACTTGCTATAGTTTACTTAACCATACCTAATAGTTGGGCATTTTGATTTTTCCAGTTTTTGATCATTACAAACAGAGCTACTGTACACAAATCTATATAATTAACTTCCAACAATTCCTTTGAATTATTTCCTTAAAAAAATTCCCAGAAGAGAATAATAATTCCCTTCCTAAAACAATAATTCACATCCTAAAGGATGTGAATATTTTTTGATTCTCATTAGATAGTACTAGATAGTGCTCCAGAAATGTTATATCATCAAATTGTATAGTTATCAATAATGCTTTTTTTTAATTTCTGGTATTCTTAGCAATGAATTTTAATCATTTAATTCCTTTTTTGCTAATTCAAAAGTTACAAAATGCTATTTCTTAATTGACTTGAATTGTACAAAGCTGAACATTTTTCTTTCATATCATATATACAAAACTAATTAGGCTGGGTTAAGATATGGTTACAACATGTCAAAAATCTTAGTGACTTATAACCACAGAGGTTTATTTCTTGCTCATGCTACATTTCCACTGTGGGTTGACCAGTTGATGTTTCTCCTCATGTCCTTATTGTAGGAGCTGGGCTGGTGAAGCCACCACTTTCTGAAATGCTGCGGTCATGAGGAAGTGAGAAAGAGTAGCAAATCATATGTAGGTCATTAAACGCTTTGGCCTGCAAATTACTTGTCACTTCTCCCACCATTTCATTGGCCAAAGCAAGTCATATGGTCACACCCTACTTCACCGGCAAGGGATCTACAATCCTATCATGGTCCCAAGAGACAATCCAGAAGAATCTAGAAGGCAGAACTAATGACTACCACATCATGGTTTACTATTTTTTTATGTGTAAATGGACTATTTATTCTTGGATCATCTTTTGGTAGGCAATGATTCTGAGAGAATAAAAAGAAGCGTAATGTTCTTTGTTTAAAGCTCTTCTCTGAGAACATTTAGACTCTCGTGTTTCCGTCCCATGGAACTCCGCTGTGGACGTACCTCTCCTTCCACCAGCTCAAAATTGGCCTTAACCTGGGAGTATTTTTGATTTTGTCTTCACATTTCTTTTTTGCTAAGTCAGAATGACAAAGTGGAGAAATATCCAGTCATCTTTTCCTTGTTCTCAACAATGGGGCACTGTCCGTTCAGATTTTGCCTGTAGCTTTGAGACTGATTGCTTTCGAGCCCAGGGAGTTTCTTTAAGTGACTGTTTCAGTAGTGATTACAGGATAGTGAGTTTCTTGTTCCCCTTCAAAGGCCAGCCAGTTTGGCTTCATTTCTGTTTAACTGGTGCTTCCTTTGATGTCACTCGTGTAAAAGAGTGTTACTAAAACAATCAAAGCATATTCGTAATCCATTCTAAATACGGTTTGATCCATATTTCATGATCTGACTGAGAGAATATGTTTGTTTTAGGTCAAGGCAAATCAAATTTTCCTTCAATATAAATCAGATAACTTTAATGAGTTGACTCTCGTCTTTCTCATCCGATCTAGTGCTTCTTGTACAAAATAATTAGAAAAGAAACAGTTTGATTAGATTAAGATGTGGTTTTCATCTGGGAGAACACCTTTAGGAAAACTATGTCATTCCACCTGGATCATTATGCGCTAGTTGGAATATCCCCATTTGGGGAGGAGGAAAGAGGCGTGAGTCTCTATGGAAAGAGGCGTGAGTCACCGTGGGCAGGGAATTATTCTGGGTCGGGGGTCGGGGCAAGGGGAATGCACATGTGTCTGGGAGACTGCACAGATGCTGGCAACAAACAAAGCCAAGAAATCTACTTCGTTATGCTGTTGACTATCCCTGGTCTTGAGGGGCAGGTCCCAAGGCCTCTTGCAGTTGAATATTGGGTGATGACCGGACATGGTGGCATTTCTGCTTCTGTTTGTCCTGAGGGTGGGCTGGGAGCTTCATTAAAAAAAAATCAGAGGAATTCCCTGGTGGTCCAGCCGTTAGGACTCCGCTCTTTCACTGCCGAGGGCCCGGGGTTCATTCCCCGGTGGAGGAACTAAGATCCCACAAGCGGCTTGGTGACGACCAAAAAAAAAAAAAAAAAAAATTCAGTGCCCGTTCCCTTCCCATCTCATCTAGCACCGTGGTTCTTAGCCTTGGCTCACATTAATATCATGTGGGAAGCTTTTAAAAATACTGATATGCAAACTCCACTTCCTAGAGGTTCTCATTCAGTTAGCATGGGGTGGAGCCTGGGATTCTGTATTTTTTCAGGTGCACAGGGTTGAAGTCCAATGAAGCACAAATGCTTCACAGCTCTGCTGTGCCCAGTGTATGAAAATACCTGTTCCCCATCAAACGTCCAACAACCACATTGGGAGTATTTGTTTTTTCACGCTTAGGAGAGGTGGTTGCTTCTAACCTTCCTTCCTACGTTCTAGGTAGTAGCTTGAACGGTGCCCCCTCCCCACCCCAAACGTGTCCATGTCCCAGATCCTCTGAGTGTGACCTTATTTGGCAAAAGGATCTTTGTGGCTCTAATTAAGTAAAGGTAGGCAGCTTGAGATGAGGTCATCCAGGATTACCTCGATGGGCTTTACGTCCAACAACAAGTAAGTTTCTAAGAGATAGAAGAGGAGACATGGACACGGAGAAGAGGGGTTGGCTAGGTGGAAGTGGAGACAGAGACTGGACTGATGCAGTCACAAGCCTAGGAATGCCTGCAGCCGCCAGAAGATGGAAGAGGCAAGGAAGGATTCTTCCCTGGAGCCATGGAGGGAACATTGCCCTCCTGACACCGTGAGTTCAGTCTTCTGCCCGCCCTGCGCCCCACACCCAAGCATGAGAAAATAAATTTCTGTTGTTTTAGGTCACAAAGTTTGTGGTAATTTTTTACAGCAGCTGCGGGAAACTAAATACATCCTATTTCCTTTTTCTTTTATTCACCCTTTCTTTGGCTCTTTTCCAGGTGTCTCTTGACTGTTTTTCCAGAATGAAGTTTACATATTTTCTGATTTCTCCATACCCTCTCTTGACTGTTGCATCCTGGGACCCCAACTTGTTGCATTCACAGAAGCAGCCCAATGCAAACCCATCGCTGTGGGCCCTATTTAAGACCCTGGCTGTTTTCTTGCTCGTTTTGACGATTCTTCTTTGGAGTGGTGCACTTTTCCCCCTTCGCCAGTTTATCCCTCTGCCCATGCTCTTGGATAAAGTCTTCTTTACCTGTTTTCTCTGAGGTCTTTGTAGTACTAAGTTGATGCTTTGGGGTGTAGAGAGAGGTGAGGGAGTAGAGATGGGGAACAGGCAGAGGGAGAACTCTAGGATATGAGGCTAGAGCCAGGACAAGTTTAATGGGACAAATGCATGATTTGCAGCTATTTGAAAGGTATTTGCAACTAAGGGTCTTGTGCATTGCCTTAAGGGAAGGTCAGGAGTACACTGGAATTTCAGAGTCTCAGAATGTTCTAGGTCTTCTTTTTTGGTAAGTCTCTCTCATTGTCTTAAGTAGAAAAGTAGATTTGCCTTCAAATAGCTCCCCCTGATAAAGCGGGCAGAGGGGAGCGGAGGCAGCGGTTTTACAAGGCAGAATTTCTAAGCATTTACTGGCGTTGAATGAAGACTCCCATTAACCTAGTATCTTGCTTGGGATGCCTGACTTGGATCTGCAGATGATGATGTGGAGGAAAAAGTGACCCTCAGTAGGGTCCTGTGAAGCACCAAGGATGGTGAAAGAAGGGTACCCCATAAGGATCCAAGGAACAGAGCTCGGGGACCCAGGGCAGAAAGCAGGCAGTCTATAGAAACTATGGCAGTCAAGAAGAGTTACAGAGGACCCAGGACCTCCAGAACCAGGGAGCCACTGATGCTGGAGAGAGAGCTGGCTTTCTGGTGCAGGTATTATTTGAGTAAGCTTTTAATTTTATTTTAATACACTTTTTATTTTAGAACAAGTCTCATTGTAGAATTATTGTGACGGTAGCACAGAGAGTTCCCTACACCCAGTTTCCCCTATTATTAACATCTAACATTCGTATGGTACATTTGTCGTGATTCATGAATCACTATTGATGCATTATTTTAAAGTCCACACTTTTTCTTCAGATTTTCTCAGTTTTCCCCTAATGTCTCTTTTCTGTTCTGGGATCCCATTCAGGATTCCACATGACATTTAGTCGCTATGTCCCTTTAGGCTCCCCTTGGTTGTCACAGTTTCTCAGGCTTTATTTGTCTTTTTATGACCTTGACAGTTTTGAGGGGAACTGGTCAGCTAGTTTGTAGAGTGTCTGTCAGTTGGGATTTGTCGGAGGTTTTCCTCATAATTAGACTTGGGCTATGCGTTTGGGGGAAGATGACCATACATGTAAAGTGTCATTTTCATCACATCATATCAAGAGTATATGCTATTAACATGACTTATCACTGTTGATGTTATAAAGTAATGTTTGTCAATTTCTACACTGTAAAGTTACTCTTTGTCGTCCTTTCCATACTGTCCTTTTTGGAGGGAAGTTGCTATGTACAACCCACACTTAAGGAATGAGGAGTTATGCTTCATCTCCTTGAGGGTGTACTCCATTCTACATAAATTACTAGAAATTCCTCTGCACAGGAGATTTGTCTATTCTCCTCAATTTATTTATTTATATCATTATGGGCTGATTGATATTTATTTTATACATTGAGTTATAATCCACTACTATTTTAAAGATTTTGTTGCTCAGAATTCTAGCTTTGGCCATTGACAGCTCTTTCAGTTTGCTTCTGGGTCCCTTTGACATACTCACATCAATGTGGGTTTTGTGGGGTTTTGAGCACTTTCTTACTTTCTGGCACCAGAAGATGCTCCAGGATCATCTTGCATATTTCATGCTCCAGTTCTAGAATCAGTCATTTCTCCAGGGAGTTTGGCTCCTTTATTGGAGAATGCTATTATAAACCAAGATCTGGATGGCTACTGCTTTTAGGTCTTCTCAGCTGCCAGAGTAAGGAGATATATGTGTGTATACTAACTTGTGTATATACACGTATCTATAAATGTTTCTATATGTAACCATCAGTATCTATACTAAGCTAAATATGAGTTCATACGGATGTCTCCAACTTTAACCCATTACTTCATAGATTATTCTAGCCTCCTCTCACTTCTTATGTGTAACCTCCTCCTCCAACTGTAAGAAACCTGGCTCTCACTATCTGTGATCCATTTACTTAACTGTCCAATTCCAGTATACATATATAATGACTTTAAAGTTGTCAACCTGTACACTTGTAGGAAACAACTTTATCAGCTAGTGTGCACTGCTGTGCCTAGGTACCATTTCTTTGGCCCTTAGTCTTACAGACTCCACTCATTTCCAAAGTTATCAGTACTTAGGTCAACACATTATTCTCCTGCATTCTGCATTTCATTCTGGGATCTCCTGACCTCCTAAATAATTTTATTCCAGCTTAAGTAGAAAAATACCAGGGAAGGACTTACACTTGCACCAGCACTTGTGGTTAGAATAATGGGAGACTCTGATCATCAGGGTCTATGTCAGTCATTCTCTCCTGTGCCGAGAGACGGTGTTGGGCTGATGGGGTTGTTGATCCATCTGTAGTATCAATTCATGATTGATATGGAAGAGGAGCAGTTCCACAGAGGAAATGGGGGTGTTGAACAGACAGAAACAACAGATGTCCACAACATTACATCCCTTAGTCCTGTGGCACACACACCAATCCTTCTTCTCATATTTAGAGTTAAAAATATGCATCCTTTTAACAATATTTATGCATCCTCTCTTCCCAAAGAGAGTCAACCTAAAGCCCACACAGCTACCATCCCCAGCTGCAAGTCTAGGACCCTGAGTAACATGTTCTGCTTTCTTTTAGTTATGAGTGTGTTTCCTCGTGGTCAGGCAAATACCCAGAAGTATTTGGATTTTAAAAAAGAAGAAAAAACAGGGTAATACTTAACTAAAGATATTAATCTTTAATGGAAGAATGGGGAGGGAGATTTTCTTAGGAAACATCTGTGCATTTGTAGTTCTCTTCACAAAATACCCAACAGGTGCTCAACTACTCTGTTCCTCTGTTAGTCTAGTCCTGTGGAGAAGTCAAACAATGAAGGATATGGATTCATGTGTTTTGGGGACATTAGTTCTTACTCTCAGCATTGCTTAATGTGTGTTCTTATTTCATCTGCCTACAGGGGTCATTTCTCAGTACTAATTGAAATTCAAATAAGTATCTTATTTTCTCATGACAGTTTCATTTGGTAATCACTTTGTGTCTGTCAAGAATTTTATGTGTGTTCTTCTTTAACTCCATTAATCATAGCTGAATTTCAAAGCATTGTAATTAAATTGTATCAAATTGTTTACTTTGAAAAACTTTTAAAAATGTCAATGGACTGGAAATAAATTCTACTAATTGGTACAGAGTGCATGCAAAGGCAGAATGAGATACAATATGTGACCATTGTTAATATGATAAGACCAGAGTTGACATTAATGAAAGAACTGTAATAATTTGCCATCTGTTTGATCATCTGATGCTTCTCAGCATATTGCAAAATACTGCAGGAAGAAGGCAGCTACTAACAGTTTATGAAAGTTAACAATGCTGTATTTCCAAGCAGAAGTTCTCAGTGGTTGAGTCTTTATCACTTTCAGTCTTTTAGAGATTCTGGTCTGTATCACATGCACACACACACACACACACACCACACACACACACACACTGAGTTCCCCAAATGGTAGAATATTTTAAAATATTTCCATTTTTAAAATTAATGTTTTTAATATAAAATCCAAATTTAACATAACTGTCTCACAAGATGATTACAGGATTTATAAAAAGTATAATTTCAGAGGCATTACAGGTAGTGTGGACCAATAAAGACAAAAGTTAAAAATCAGGCAGATAAACATTGTCTTCTCTCAATTTTATCAATGTATTACTATGACAATACATGTAAGCTTATTTAGAGATAATGTCAAAAGTTTCAATTTAAGACCCTTTATGGATGTGAAACCCTGCCTTCTCTTCCTTCTGGCTTCCTGGTCTTCTTGAGATATACAACTCTGATGAGTAGCCCATTTTAAAGACCAATCTTTTCATTTTTCTACTAGAAAATCTTCAGTAATTCCTTATTCCTTAAGCTTTCCACTATGGTCCTCCATAATTTGGCTACCACATGCCCACTTTCCCTCATTTCTCATCAATTATCCTCCCCCTATTCCTATTCTCTCCTTTTCCTGGAAAACCATTTCCCAGTTTTAGCAAGCAGTTCCTGAGGGCAGTGACCCTGTCTTGTTCATGGCACAGATCATGGGTGGTTACAATCACTCCATGGATATTTGCCAATGAATGAATGTCTACTTACTCAAATCCTACCCATTTTTCAAGACCCAGCTTGAATGATACCATTTCTAAGAAGATTTCTCTGATTCCTTCATCAGGAACTAACTTCCATATCCAAGCTTCTAGCACAGTGATAACTCCTTTTGTTATACCACTTTATACACACTCATTCTCTGCTGGTGATCTATGCTTATTTATCTTTGAGAACATGGGGAACAGAGAGAGGAACTTGGAAAGTCAAAAAAATCACCAATTGATTTGATGTCTACCACTTCTTTGCTGCTTCTCCTTTTACAAATGACAAGTGACATTTTCCTATCAAAGTTCACTCTCTCCACTTGTGTTCTGGAACCCACCGGCTCTCTTTTTCTTTACTTCGTCTCTCTGCTGTAACATCAATCTCTTTATCTTTATGGGATCATTTTCATCAACACTCAAACATGTCTTATATTTCTCTTCTTAAAATACAATCCCTATTGATGCCACATCCTTTTCCAATCACTACCACATTCTCTCTGCTCCCTTTTACAGTAAAACTTCTTCAGTTGTCCATGGTATCCCTCTCTACTTCTTCATTTTTTATTCCTTTTGCATCCCATTTAGATTGGATTTATAACCCCTTCACCATATATATATATCTATATATATATAACTACTTCACCATGGTTGTTTCTATCAAAGTCATCAGATCAACCTCCACATTGTCAAATCCTATGGTCATTTTACTGTCTATATTTATTCATGCTCTCAGAGGCATTTAATACAGTTGATTACTCTTCTTATTGAGATATTTCTTATGTTAACTTTAATGACACCATATTCATCAGATTTTATTTCTATCTCTTTGCTCACCAGTAATGGATATAAAATAAATCATAAAATATTATCAAGTAATCCAAAAAAAGTAAAAGAAGGAAAAAGAGATTAAAGAACAGATAGGACAAATAGAAAACAAACAGGAAGATGGTAAATGAAAATTATACCACGTGGATAATTAAACTAAATAGAAATGGTCTAAACACCCTAATTAAAAGGCAAGGATTGTCACTGGATAAAATGAAAGACCATACCATACAAGAGACTCTCTTTATATATAAAAATACAGATAGGTTAAAAGTAAAAGGGTGAATAAAGATATACCACACTAACATCAATGCAGTGAAAGTTGAATTGGCTATATCAAACAAAGTAGACTTTGGAACAAGGCGTATTACCAAGGATAAAGAGGGAGCGTTCATAATAATAAAGTAATTAATTTATCAAGAAGACACAAAAATTCTAAATATATATTCATCAATAACCAAGCTTCAAAATATATGAAGCAAAACTAACATAACTAAAAGGAAAGACAGACAAATCCACAATTATAGTTTAAGACATCAACGTTCCTTTCTCCATAATTGATAGAACATCAATAAGCATATAGAAGACTTGAATATATATCAATAATGTGATGTAATTGACATTTGTTTAAAAACTCCCCATGACAACAACAGAATACTTACTCTTTGTTTGCATATGGAACATTCATTAAGATCAATTATAGGCTGGGTCATAAAATAATTCTCAATGATGGAAAAAAATGAAATCATATGGAATGTGTTGTCTAATGGTAATGGAATTAAATTAGAAATCTATGAAAGAGATCACCCATGAGGAACATGCAGAGAGAAAGGAGAGAAGGTCCAAGGCTAAAATTTGGGGGAATACATACCAGAATGGTGGTACCACAGTAGGAGCTCTTTAAGAAGGCCAGTAAGAAAAAGATCAGAGAATAATAAGGAAAACCAAGAAAGAGGAGTCACAGAGGCCAAGGGAGCAGAGAATTCCAAAGAACAAAAATGTCAATTGTAGAAGTGTCCAATAAAATGAGGATTGAAACAAATTCACTGGGTTTGGAGACCTGGAGATTAAGGGTGACCTCTGAAAGAGAGAAGCTGATGAGAAATGAGGAAGTAAAGGCAGCATCTATTCCTCCCAGGCAAACCACTTTCCCTCTTGGGAAAGCCAAGAACATTTCAAAGCAGACAGTAGGCTGGAGGAAGAGTCAGGGTCATGGGAGGGTATTTTTTTTTTATTTAGTTTGTTAATTTGTTGTTGTTCTCATGATAAGGGAGATTTGAACATGTTTGTAAACTGAAGATTAGGAGCTAGTAGTAAAGGAGATAAGGAATGGGGTTATGACTGTAGGTGGGAGATTTATCTTGAATACAGAGATGAGAGCTAACAGTGTAAGGGTGAGTGTGAGTGTAAATGTAAATAAATTTGTAGGTGGGGCTGGAAATTTTTACAATAAATCACCACCACAGGTTCAACTTTTACCTTTAGGCCAATGTCTCTCAAAAGTCATCCCTAGCCCTAACTCTTGAACTCCATACTCAATTTCCAAGTGCCCTCTGGTCATCTCCATTTAGATATACCATCACTTTGCACTTACATGTATGAAAACAAATTTGATTTCTCCTTGTTAGGTCCCCCTCTTGTCTCCTCTCTCTTCCCTTTGTCCCCTCTTGGCCCAGGCAACCAGAATCTCGAGTCAGCCTGGTGTACAGTGTATCCTAATCTTAGGCCAGGTGAAAGTTGGGCTTCACATGTCAAAAGCTGCAGGGTATGGTGTGTATGGGGTGGGAGTGGGAGAGGGATCATAGAAAATGATCATAGAGATGATGACAGATCAAAGCCTACCAGGCTATACCCCAAAATGTCACCAATTCACAGAGGTGAGACAGGCCGGAGGATCTAGGGAGAAAGGGAACAAGATGAAATTTTGCAAGATTAGAAGAGATTGGAGAGTTTGGAGGGTGGGAAGCATGTCCTGGAGAAAACTCTGAGCTGGTAAAATGCTGATACGAGCCCTTTCCATGGTGTTCCTTCGAACCTGAACATGAGCATGAGGGAGTGATTAAAAGCACCAGCCTGCTACAGATGCCCCAACTCCATTGATTCTTCCAGACCCCAGCCTTGAACTGTGGACTTTCCCTTGATTGTTCCTTCTCTTTTCTTCATCCCCATCTCACTGTAATTCATTCTCGAGTGCTAGATATTCTTCTTCTGCAATGTCTCTACTCTGGCCCACAAGCATGCATCTCCCTTTTTTCTTTTCCCCTTGCCAGCCACTGCCTAGATTCCTTATACCTGTTTCTAGTCAGTTCAGAAATGTTATATATAAAAAAAGCTTTTCTCATAGTTTTCTTGCTCTTGGCAGAGTAGATCTGGCTGGAGGCCAGTAGTAGCAATGTGCATGAAAATGGAAAAAAAAAAAATATATATATATATATAATAATGAAGAAAAACACGGATCCAACCTTGGAAAAGAACTCCCCTGAAAGTTTACATTTATAGTCTGGGCCAAGATGTCGATTGCTGTTTATTTGCTCTGAGCCAGACATGGTGGCTACAGGCTGCTTGCCTTTCCAAAGGTCTCACAAGACATACAGCTCCACACAGTCCTGCTCGGGCCCCCTTCAGAGTAGATTTAATTAGGGTAAATGATACTAATGTTTTGGCCTGGAGACTGCCACGGTCCATTTGCTGGGCTGCGAGCCTGGGAGTCACCCATGCTGGGCTATGACTCCACTCTGTGCCCCCATCAGTTAACTTCAAATTTTGTAACTGCTTAGACGTGCAAGCCTTCAGAAGTGTCCTCTTTCTTCATTCATTTCAACCACCTGGGATCACCTGTGGTTTGGGGACCAGTGTATTAATAGCCCTCTAAATACAGCTCACAAGCTGGTCATCACTTCTCTCTTTGACATCACCTTTTTCAAGGACAAAACCCTCCCTTTTGTGGTAGACCTTGCTGCTTTTGACACAGGAGAGTCTGCAACAGGATCTTGTCAAAATCCAATTCACATGTGTGGCCACATTTACTCCAGTCTTGGCCCAGTGGCAGCAGTGTCTGTTCCACATAGTTCAGCAACCAGTTGTGTCAGCCAGCAACTATTTTAGCTTCTCTGCTTACAGAATTAAACTGTTCGTGCATCCTCACATTCAAGAAACATAAGAACCCACTGCAGCATTTATTGATAATGGCTCTTCCTGGGCCCTAGTGTGAAGGAATGGGTGTCCGCATTGTGTAAGGAGGAGAAAGAGCTGTGACATGGGGACTGGGCAGCAAGTCACTAAGGCCCATGAGAGGCAGGGGAAGGTGGCAACATGGCTTGCCACCCAGCCCGCCTAGGAATGCTGGCCACCCCAGAGAGAGCTGGTAGGGAGAGCAGCATGGTAGGCAGCTTAGAGGCCTCCCAGGGAAAGCCATGGGTTTCACCAAAATACCCAGATGACTTTTGGGGGGATACATCTTGGATTAATTTGGGGGACAGAGAGGCTGGGAATAGCATCCTGTTGACTGTCCAAGTCCTGGATGTGACAGGTACAGAGAAGACACTGTTCTGGGTCCCTAACTCCTTCTGTCCTGGGGTTTCCTCCAACAGTGCTTCTCATCCTGGGGTGGTACTACCTCCTTTAGGGGGGCATTTGGAAATACAAGGGGGGCATTTTAGCTCTTTACCATGCCGTGGGCACTGGCGTGAGGGACTGAGCAGATAGCCAAAGACTCCCCAAGGCCCAGGACAGCAGCACCCAACAAAGGATTGTCCTGCTGGGATGTCTCCCTATGAGAAACATGCAGGACTCAGGCCTTTCCAGGAGGCTCCCAGTACTTCCAGACAGACAATATTTTGGAGTATAAGTGTGACACTCAGCCTCTCCTTTGCTTGACTGAAGGGCACTGCCCGTCACAGCACAGAGCTCTGAGCAGCTGAAGAGTTGGCCCAGCAGCTCAGTCTTTCCAGGGCCTGGCGCTCTCCCAGCATTATCTAGGAACTCAGTGTGCTGTGGAGGTTGGAAAAAGATGTGGGCGCAGAAAAGCCAAACACCCCCGGAGGTGGCAGTGAGACCCCCGCCTTCACTATCACCATGGCAAAGAATATTTGTAGCAGTGATCGCCTTCCCTGAGAGTAGAACCAAGCTCTCTGGCAGGATTCATGATGAGACTGATTTTAGAGGGATGGACGGGAAAGAGTTTTAATTTACTCCACCACCTGCAGCCCTCAGAAAACAAAGGTATCGCTAGCGTCTAGAAGGTTCTAGAAGCTTGCACAACCAGGTTCTTCTTTCCCAGCCCTCTACTCCTGCCCAGTAGTTGGTTGGTCAGTGCCTTCCCTTGAACCAGAGCAATCATATTTTGACAATGCCTCAAGCCAAGCTTAGAAATAGAGATAGACAAGATTCTGGCTGCCTTGTCTGAGTTTGCTTCTTCTCTTTCCCTCCCTAAAGGTAAGAGCAGAGCCTGCCAACAGTTTGCTAATTGTCTCCAAGTGAAAAGATTGTTGAATTCAGAAGAGATTTTAGATTCCCAGGGGCACGATGCCCGTCATTTCACAATGGAGAATTATTTTGTGGTATTTATTTTATGATTCCTGACCCTTGTTCTAAATCTTGCCGGTGTGTTTTCATTTAAAATGTATTAACTGAAACTTGGCCTCATGACTTGGCTCCATTAAGTTCTACAACAGCTTAATCCATATTTTATTATACTGGGACTTGAGTATATGAACTGTGATATGGGAGGAAGCTGGAGGATACCTAAAGTAATACTTACTACACATTTAACTCTTTGGGAGCTCCCTTGGCAATTGACCGGTTTGTGGTTGGATTTCAATGTTTTCAATATGTTGCAAAAGGGACTGTTAAGCCTTCTTGAGACTGGGGCTCTGGAGGCCTCCGGGTAAGTGGCAGATTCAGGTGAGTGTTTTTGGTCCTGTGGTTGTCATTTGTTAGGCCAGGCTAGTGATGAGGAGCCTTGCTATGCCGCGTGGAGAAAGCATCTTCCACCTCCTTTCTGAGTTGCAGGATGGTCACATCTCCGCCCCCTCGTCAGCTTGGCTTGGAGCTCTCATGGACTCCTCGACCTCAACATTTCCAAAGCAGCCGCGTGACCTTCCTGTTGAACCTGCTCCTTTACTGTATTCTCCTTCTGGAAACAGAGCCACCGTCCACTTAGTTGCCCCAGCAACTCTCTCCCCTTTATCACAAACAGAGTGTGTTTACTCTGCCTTCTGAGTACATCTGCAATCTGTCATTTCCCTCCATCTCCACTGCCCCATCCCAGGTCCAGCACCAAGAGTTCTTACCTGGTAGTATAAAATAAATAAATAAATAAATAAATGTTATCTCACACACACACACAAAAAGAGTTCTTACCTGGAGAACCCATTAGCCTCCTACCTGTCTCCCCATGACTATTTATAATTGTGTCCATCTGCCGCCTTCTCTCCTGCAGCCAGAATGATCTCCTCTAAGTAAAAACCAAATCGTCTTAAAACCCTGCCCCAAACCCTTCAATAGTTTCCTCCTGCACTTGGCTTTGAATCAAGTCTTTCACACGTCCTCAGGACCCTGTGTGATCTAGCCCCTGTTAACCTCCCAGCCTCCTCTCTCTCCCCCATCTCTACCTCTCCCTGGGCTCTGGCCTCACCAGTCTTTCCCCTAAATCAGCCCTTGGCTAGGGCCTCCTCATCTTTGAGAAGACTTCCTCAAACAGGCCTTTTCTGACACCCCTCAATCTAATTAAAGCCCCCATTATACTTTCTCATAGCACCTGACATGAGAGTGCATTTTTTTTTTTAATTTTTAAAAAAAATTTTAAAATTTATTTATTATTTTTATGTTTGACTGCGTTGGGTCTTCGTTGCTGTGTGCAGGCTTTCTCTAGTTGCGGCGAGCGGGGGCTACTCTTTGTTGCAGTGGGTGGGCTTCTCACTGCGGTGGCTTCTCTTGTTGTGGAGCACAGGCTCTAGGCAGGCGGGCTTCAGTAGTTGTGGCACATGGGCTCAGTAGTTGTGGCGCACGGGCCCAGTTGCTCCGCGGCATGTGGGATCTTCCCGGACCAGGGCTCGAACCCGTGTCCCCTGCATTGCAGGCAGATTCTTAACCACTGCGCCACCAGGGAAGCCCAAGAGGGCATACTTTTATATCTATTGTTGTACTGTAAATTTGGTACCTGTCCCTCCTACTAGATTCTAAGTTACATTAGGGTTAAGGTCATGTCTGTTGTTAAAAACAAGACAACAGGCCCACAATGGAGTTGTTTATGCAAAACCCACGTCACCAAACCAATACTTAATTGAATTACAGTTTCAGCTTTCCTAGAAAAGCAATCTTAAATCAGTCAATAAGGAATCACCCGACCAGCTTTCATTAGGTAATCTGCCTGGTAGACCCCTGCCATCCTCTAAAGGAAAGTAACCTGGCAATAACCAATTTGATTTTTTGCCTAGTATAACTTCTTTACTCCTGCTCCCTTCTGCCTTTCATTTTGCACAGCTTCTCAGAGCTCCTTTGTATCTGCTTGATTTGATGCTGCCTGATTCATGAATCGATGAATAAAGTCAATAAGATCTCTGAAACGCACTCAGTTGCATTTTGTTTTCTGTTGTAATGCTCACCACTATAAATCAAGACCAGTGCATGTAGTACGTGCTCAATAAATATTGGCTGAGTCCGTAAATACTGCCTTCAAGGAGTTGATTATCACCTCCATCAGCAAAAACCTACTGAGCCTCCGCTTGTTCACTCTGTATGGGGAGAAACATAAAGACCCGAAAAAACTTAATACCCATTCAAAGCATTGTTCAATAAAGTGGAAATCCATAGTTACTGAGTTTATAATCTGCTGAGTAACCATGTAAAGGCAGAGTGACCGACAACCAGGGAACCTTCTCAGCCTGGTCTTTGCATTAGAGCCTCAAGTCTCAGAGAGCTGAGCGCAGGGCCCAGTGGTGAGGAAATCCACAGAAAATGTGTGTGGTGGCCACCAGCTAGGTCCTCCCACTGGGTCCTGTTCTAAGTCCTTCTGTTAATCCATCAGGGTCTATGTGTTTGTGGATCCAGGCATTCTACTGGGGCAGCGCCACCCTCACCCTCTAAGGAGATACTGTTCTGCTCTTGTCTCCTGTCCTCTCTGGACTTCTGGAGACCCAGGGTGAGTGTCATGGTGGGCTTCCTCTATGGGCCCTCTGCAGCTCTGGGTACAAAGTCCTTTGTCTCAAGCTGATTGTTGGAATTAAGATGCTTTAACCTTCTTTTCCAGGAGGTAAAATAAAATGTGCTTAATTGTTCTTAGTGGTAATGTGTTTAATTACTTGTTTTCAAGTTTTCATGTGGGCCTAGAGAGTTTGTATGTGAAGAAACCTTTACTACTAAGTCTGAAAATAGTAATTTATAGAAAATTAGGAAAAAAAAGACAAAGATTGGTGAGGGCTCTTTGTTCCAATGCAACTGGCACATACCAAAGGGCATCAAAAAAGTCACATTTCAAGGACATATTGTTCTGTTTTTCACAAGAACAGGTATGATGCCATGAATTTAGGGTGGGGTGTTATAAACCACTAAGGGGGGAAAAGCAGATATTCCAAAAAGATATACAAACTCTTTTATCACTAACATTTTCAGTAATGGGCTTTTTAGGGTAAAGACTTGACATGCTTGTGGAGAAGATACGTAGGTCCCTGGAGGCCGAACTCTGGGCTTCACTCACCTAATATCCACCTAGGAAAACACAAGTGAAGTTTCCCCAGACCAGTCCCCAGCAGGACCGTGCCTCTCCTCCAGCTCCTTGGGAGCCTCTTCATTCCACTGTGCTTCTGAAAACTGAACGGGAGTTTTCTCAAGAGATCTTCAAGTTTGGCTCTTTGACTTCAAAAAGGGAGCTAAGAATAATGAGCACATCGTACACTTGGATCCTAAGAGCTAAGTGACCATGCCCAAGGTCACACAGCTGGTAAACAGCAGAGCTGATGGAAGAAGAGTCAAGGCCAGCCTGTGTCAGACCCAAACTCTTAACCCCTACCCCATATCCTCCCTCCCCAACCCACCATCTACGCAGATGCAGGGTTCTCAACATTTCAGTGTTACAGTAGTCAATGTTTTGGGTTGTGGCTTCCCCTATTAGTTCTCTTCTTTTCTGACTGCTCCTCATCTCCTACATCCTCCTATCCTCCCGCAGGCCAATATGAAATAAAAAAGTAGTCACTTTCTTTTTCAGAGAACGTTTTAACCTCTTGGTCCTCTGCCCCACCTCTCTTGCCCATCACAACAATACCTGGAGACATCCCGGGCTGTATGAGTCCATGAGCTGGGAGGTCTTGACACCAAGGTCGAGAAACTAAAAGCATTTAGAACTTCACAACTGCTCACCACACAGAAGACGACTCTCCTTCATCTATTGTGCAAAAATGTGTCTGAAATGAGGAACATAATCTTCCTCATTCCCAGAGATATTACCCTGGGCTTCTGTTAGCACCATTATTTCTTTTGGAGTCTTAAGTTTCTATACAGAAGGATTTAATTATGTTTTAGCAAATCTCAGTAAGAAAGGTCTAGTACAATAAGTCAATCTCGTTTCAAGTAAACATCATATGCGAAAATTTTATCCCATTTTTAAGTCATACAATCTTGTTATATTTTAAGTGATTTTCTAAATTGCCTAAAATTCTTTTATCAATGTAGTAAGCTGTATAAATATTCATATATATATATGCACACACACACCCATGCAAATCTGAATTCATTGAGAGCAAGTATATAAGGGATAAAGTACTGGGGTTTAAACCACCTGGAATAATATTTCCTCTTGTAATTTTTGTACCTGTACTAGTGGTCAAAGGATATGTGCTATTTTCTCACCCAAACAAAAAAGTAATGTTAATTAGGGTGCCCCAAATAACGTGAAATGTGATCACATATGTGATCTGCCAAAGTCACCATTCTATTTTCAAGGTGGAAGGATGAAAATCGTCAGTGCCTTCCCCCCATCTATCTGCTGCATGCGTTCTGTGAGAGTGTGAAAAACACGTGTGATATCTCACAATTCTTTCCTTGTGGAGATGCTCTGTGCATTTCCCTAAAAGGAAGCTAACGGCTTACTAGCTCCTGTAGCTGTGGAGTCCATCTAGCTACTTCTCTTTCCTGTGAGGTCAAATGGGTAGATTCATGAATGGTACAGATGGAGAAATAGATTAACTTTAGAACGGATGCTGGCATTGATATTCCTGGGACTGAACTACTTCCAAGCCAGAAATAACCCTTGTACTTTCAAATTTGGGAAGTCTGACGCAATTTTACACTCCCTGTCAGATGGCTGGATGTAGTGCAACGGTCATGGGAGAAAAATGGGGAAAGTATGAGCTGCTCAGGTGGCTTGCTATGAATAGCTTGAAAAGGAGGCTCATTGTGTCACTGGGATTTTCTACGAAGCCATCAGAAGAAGTTTGGGGGGCTTCCCTGGTGGCGCAGTGGTTGCGAATCTGCCTGCCAATGCAGGGGACACGGGTTCGAGCCCTGGTCTGGGAAGATCCCACATGCCGCGGAGCAACTAGGCCCGTGAGCCACAATTACTGAGCCTGCGCGTCTGGAGCCTGTGCTCCGCAACAAGAGAGGCCGCGATAATGAGAGGCCCGCACACCGCAATGAAGGGTGGCCCCCACTTGCCCCAACTAGAGAAAGCCCTCGCACAGAAGCGAAGACCCAACACAGCCATAAATAAATAAATAAATAAATAAATAAATAAATAAATAAATAAATAAATAAATAAATAAATTTTAGAAAAAGAAATGAGGACAAATTAAAATTATAAAAAAAAGAAGTTTGGGAACTTGAAATGTTGGTAATTGATTGGATACTGTGCCCGAAACAAATTGCCTGTGAAAGCCCATTGGTTTATTTATTTATTCTACAAATACTTACTGCATATATGCTAGGTGACATGGGACAAAGAGAAATAAGACATGATCCCTACCCGCATTGACTAATGGGGGAGATGAATGAGGACCCAGTACCAACTCTTCTATGTGGTGGTATGTGCCGTGGTTGTCCCTCCCTGACACAACCTGGAACTCCTTCCCATCAACTCACTACCCCGTGCTTTTTCTCACAGTGTTCATTGCTACTTGAAGTTATTTATGTGTGTGTGTTCCATTTCCTCCCACTAGAATACCAACCCCATGAGGGCAGGGACTTAGATTTGTTCATCACTCTATCCCCCGTGTCTGGAATTGAGCCTAGAACGTAGTAGATGCTCAACAAAGCGTCTTATGAGCAAAGTGCTGTGGAACTGCTAAGAAGGGAGGGGTTTCCTGGGGCAAAGTATGGTGGTGGGGGTCAGAGGGAAGAGACGTCTAAGAAGGAAGCATCTAACTGTAGGATCTCACCGGGTAGAGAAAGGGAAGCACATGCACCCCTGGCAGAGGGGGCAAGGTGAGCACACGCTCAAAAGTGTGAAACTAACTTCAAATGGGAACCTAGGGCAGTGAGGCCAGGTTTCAGGCGTGGTGGGGAAGGGCAGGAGAGGAAACCTCATGGGGAAAGCTTGGGCCAGACTGGGAAAGGGTCAGGTGCAAAGTGAAAAATCATGAGAATTCACCAAGTTGTTGGAAGGATAATGAAATCCTTTCTGTAACTATTTGGGATATAGAAGTAAATGCATTGTGTGTGTATGTGTTGTGTGTCCACACAGATGTAAGTGTGTTCACTGAGCATTTCACACATGGTAAATAACTAACAAAATTAGGTTCCTTGTTTAACATGCCAAGGAATTTATCCTACGGTTATTAAAGTACCCCCGAGGCATTTAACAAGGGGGAGGGGGATGATGAGATTGGTGTTTTGGAAAGCTCCAGAGAAAGTGTGAAGCATGGATCAGGCAAGAACCTGGAACAGGGAGGCCAGGTCAGAGACTGTGGAAGTCATAATGACCAAATTAAGGCCAATTTGGAGAGAGGGGAAGGTTCCATTCGGGGATATTTAATCAGTAAAGGGATAGATCTTAGTATCCAATTGGATGTAGGGAGTAAAGGAAGAAAGAAAAGAGGGTAACTCTAAGATGCCTTGCCCTTCATCCAGTTGATTATTATGTGACACTATAAAATATATCTGGTTTTTGTTTGCCTCTTTGTCTTATGGACTGTCTTGTATCACCCTCCAGACAGTGAGCTTCTGGTGGAGTCTGCCAATTTTGCTCTCTATTATATTTCTATAGCCTAAAACTGTGCCTGGCCCCTATTAAATAATCAATATTTGCAAATGAATTAGTGATTGAGTGGGAATATCCTTATCTCCAGATAAGGAAGGCATGAAAAATATCAAGTTGGGAAGAAGAGATAGGAAAGAAGGCACAAAGGTAAGGAGCAAGGTGGAGTGCTCATGGGCCCTTTTGAACCTGAGAGAAAAGTCAGGATTTGGGGTTCAAATGCTGGAATCATTTTGGAGTTCTTAATGTGCTGGTGATGAATGAGATCACCCAAGGAAGGTAAGAAGGGACACAGATAAAGAAGGAAATCCTGGGGCATATTAATATGCAAAGGGGATGGGAGAAAGAGATGGAACCAAGACAAGAGATGAGAAGGTGTGCCCGAAATGTCAAAGGAAAACTACAACAGTGTGTTGTTCTAGAACCACAGTAGGAGAAAGCTTCAAAGAGGGCAGTGAAACCCTATGCACCATGGCACAGTAGTTTTATGATCCAAATGTCAATGGAGAGATGGGCTGGTGTGCTAGATCGGTGTGCCAGAGGTGGCTTGCAAGAGCTGGTTGTTAACTTTTGGGGGATTTTTGTGAGCTGTTATTAAAATTTAAAAATTAAAATGTGTAAGATTATAATTAAATACATTTTCTTAAAATCAAAGGTAATAAATATTCAAAACTCTTCACTTCTTAGTTATTTTATCACATTTTACTATTACCAATGCTCTTGAGGTTACTTATGTCTATTGTATCTGTTTGGTCATTTAAACCAAACACCACTCATGTGAATGGTGTGCTCTTGTTTATCTCTTCTCAACTCTTCGTTCAGTGACATCATGTGGGTAGCCTGAAATTGGCCACAGTAGGAGTATTTACACCATGGCAATTGGCAAAGGCTATAAATCGAGCTGGTTGTTAAACATTTACTGGCACACCGCTGCTTGAAGGGAAAAGGAAGTGTCCAGAGTGAGTTTCATTTAGGTTGGGGACAGTGAGAGCAAGAAGTCACCGGAGGTGGCAGTGGAGATGATGGAGACAGATAGAACTCTGATTAAGTAGGGCTCTCAGGGGATGGTGGATTGGGTTCCGGAGCCTGGGTATTGGGAGAGGTTATTGTCTACCAACATGGCAGAAGTTCCTTTTAAATATATAGCAAAATAATGAGACCTTTTCAACCATACACTCAAAGTGACTATTTGGTCCTCCATTTAGTCTACTTCCCTTCATAGAGTTCACTTTTGAGCATTTAAAAATTTGCGTTAAGTGTGTTGCCATACTGCCACTTCAGTGCAGCAGACCATCAGCCTGTTTATCTCATGTAAACTCTCTTCCTAGGCAAATTGCTGGACAGGAAATTATTTTGTGTGATAGTTGCCACTCAGGATAGTTGTGGGCGGCTAGACTGCTTCAATATGAACACTTTCCATGGAATATCTGGAGATCCAATTCAAATGCCATCACTAAATAGGTTAAGTAAATACCTAGAACCAATTGTAAGAAGGAACTTAGTATTTCTCAATATTTTTAAGCCCTTTTTTTGATTTTTGATAAACATACAATGCTGACATTCTTTAAAAATATTATTTGAGGTTCAAATGAAGCACAATCTCTCTCCCTATGTACATATATGTGTATATGTATGTACACACACAAACACACACACACACGAAAACAATAGAACAAAATACTGTATTGTTTTTAAACTATGTGAACCTCCTCCTTTCCTCCATCTTCTGATTTTGCTGCTCCCCTCTGAGGGGAGTATACAGCCTCCCAGTTGAGAGTTGTAGGATTTCGTATACAAGGAGATCAAACAGGCCCAAGGTGAAAGCTAAGGAATCCCAATAACTGAACCCCTATATCACTAGTTAGATACATCATAAAATTTTACCTATATTCTTGTGCCCTGATCGATTTTCTACTTTTTCCACTCAGAATGCTTTTGCATGATACTTCCCAGATTTCATAATCATCCCTATAATCGTCCTTCCTAGTGACAATTTAATATTCCATTGTATTAATAGAGCACAGTCTGCCTAAACCATCTCCTCACAGTTGGGTACTTGGGCTGTTTCCAGTGATTCATTTTCATATACGACAGGACGAGAAACATCTTTTTACAAATATGTTTGTTTTCTTGGAATGATTCCTGGGGACATTTTTCCCCAAGAGGATCTACCAGGTCAAAGAGTAGAATAACTACCATGACTGCTCACATATTGCAAAATTGCTCTTTAAGACTTTTTTTTTTTTCAGTTTATGGTGCCACCAGCAAAGTTTAGTGTGCCTGCTTCCCCAAATCCCTGCCAACAAACAATTTTGTCATTTTTAGTCATTTCTCCTGTGGTTCTCCTGATTGCAGCACAATCCCATGTAGCTAAGGAGATGGGATCAGGAAATAATCTTCCCCTAATTAAAGCCTGGTGCAGTAATACAGGGGAGGTTTTAATATATATCATAAAGTGTTAAGAAACTAAGGAAGATTTTATCATTCAAGTTCAAAATGAAAAAAAAATGTCGGGACATGGTTGCCCTTTTAGAGGGTTAGAGACAAACAGAACAAATAAGATGACACCAAAGGGAAAAGGATGACACACGCTGTAAAACAAAAAGAGAAGGTAAATAATCTTGCTGTTAATTTCAGCTCTTTATGAAGCAAAAGAATTGCCAGAATTACTAAATTTTGGAAATAAACCTGTAGAGTAACTTTGTTTTTGTTATTGCTGTTAAATTAAACACAGTATGTGGGATATCATCTTTCTCTCTACTTGGCTTGGGATCTGTTTTCTCTCTCAATAGCCATAATCCAAAATAAGAGCAATGAATATGTTGTTGAATTGGCTTTTGCATTTTTAAGAGTGCTCATTATTTATACAGTGGTCCCCAAAGGCTGTATGTGGATATCTCTGGCATCCGTAACAAACAATGCACGTATACAGCACATTCCTTTAAGAAGACAGCTGTATTTATACTTTATTATTTTTGGATATTTAAAACCGATTTCCTCTAAAGGGACAAGACTTGTGTTTTTAGGTTTCGTGGAGGATCTTCTCAAAGGAAGCAATTGGAATCAATGTAGCCACCAGATTATTTCACAAACTGTAACTTCATATCCCTTGAGAAGGCTGCCTGTGTCGTGTTCCACCTCCCTAGCTGCTTAGTCAAGATTTAACTGCTGTAATCTCAGCTCTGTCATCACTGTTGATTACTGAGAAGTTATCCATTATTTTTAGGGCTTGTTTAGCACGCTGAGATTTCCTAACCCACACTTCTACTGCCTGACTGGAACCTCCATCTTTGAAGCAAAGAGCCTGTGTCTACAAAAGCCAAGCGAGGTGTGTTATTGAGGCCAGTTCCAGATGACCCAGGCCAAGAGAAGAGCTTCTGCCTGAGACAGAGGGATTTATTTCTCTTCGTGGGATGGAATTAAATTCCATTACCGTTTTTCTTTCTGAAAACTTATTTTTCTCTCTTTTAGCTTGCTCAACATCCCTAATGCTTTGGATACACTCTTCCCTTTTGGAAACTGCCCCTTCTTGGTATCTCTGACCTCTTCCTCTGGTTCTCCTACTCTCCAGTGCCTTCTTTTATTTTATTTTATTTTTTTAACATCTTTATTGGAGTGTAATTGCTTTACAATGGTGTGTCAGTTTCTGCTTTATAACAAAGTGAATCAGTTATACATATACATATGTTCCCATATCTCTTCCCTCTTGCGTCTTCTTCCAGTGCCTTCTTAATCTGGAATCTTCTGCAGCTCTTCTTCCTCTTCCCACTTTCCTGGTGACGGTGTGTGTGCCAACACTCAGGCTTTCTTTTCAGTGTGTATTCCTCAGAGAGCTTGTCCTGCTCAAGCTTCTTCTGCTACTTCTGGGTTGAAACTCTTAAAGGTGGTGGCATTTTCCACCACATTCTTTTCCCCCAAGCTCCAGGCCCATATCTCCTCACAGTTGTCCACAAGATATTTCCATTGTATACCCCCTGGCTGTTGCCTCCCATCCAGCAGGTTCAAGAAATCGTTTTCCTTCCCAGTGTGTTCAGCTCAGCTAGTTCTCTCATCTTTAACTTTCCTCTCAAGTCACCCAGACCTGCCTAATGCATCTTTGTCTGGCCTGTCTCCCTACCCCCAAATCCAGGCACCAAGTTGTGCTTGGATTTATTTCAGAATGTCTCTCCCCTTAGTCTCGCCATCTGGGTTCCATTTGTCACCCTTGCTTCCAGCCCCCGTTACTTCACAGCCTTGGAGCCCCATGTCTGTCTCTTCCCCACATCCCTCTGCCCTGTCTGTCCCTCTAAGGCTTCCTCAAACATTATGGCAGCTGGTCCCTTGCTTGAGTATCCTCAGTGCCTCCTCATGTCCTACTCCATTCAGACTGGACCGGGTTCTGTGTCTTTCCTAGTCTTTTAAACCTGGCTCCAAGAAGTGAATTCCATTTCCCTCTAACCTCCAGCATGAGCCATTCCTGTGGGTCTGATTTCTTTGTTTTATGTACATGCAATAGTGTCTTGTACTGGGTCACAAGAGCTGATGGTAAATTTCCAGGAAGTTTGTGAGCCAGTTGCTAAACTCAGCCATTATTAAAAAGTAACTTATATAATATTAAATAAAGTATGTTTAAAAAGTTAATACTTAAAACTCATAAGTCCCTAGTTATTTTACTATTATCTGTGCTCTTGAGACTACTTATGTCTATTGTACACTGGAAACACTATATGATGGTGAGCTAATGCATATCTCTTCCCAACTCCACATTCAGTAACATCATGCTGGTAGCTTGAAATCAACCATGTTTGGAGTAGTTATACCATGGAAATTGGTAAATGCTACAAATAAGGGTTTGTTTGTTTTTTTCCTGAGAGAGGGAAGTTGAATATTTACCAGCATGCCACTGTGTACATACCTTGTATATGCCTCTGTCTGGGATTTTTCTGTTTTTACCTATCTGGCATGTCTTCACTTTTTCCTGAAATAGAGAATCTTTACTGATCTATGAACATCCAGTCAAATCTCTCCTTCTCCATGACATTTCCCCTAACAATACTCACTTTCATTGATTTCTTTTCCATCCAAACCCTGCATCTTTTACATTGTGAACCATACAACCTAGCACTTAATAGTATGTTTCTCATTAATTACTTTTAATTCATTGCTTCAATCACTTGTTACTTCATCGTGTCCCTTTAGAGCTTAGTGTGTGCCGTGCCCCACACTAGTTGTAGTTCTGGCCTGAGTCATTCATTATTATTTCATAATTTGTCTTTTCTCCACTAATAGCTTCATACATCTTAGATGTCATCAACCACTTCACTTCCACATCTTTTTTAGTCCCAGAACAAAGCTGAGGCTCAGCCTAGATCTGTAAATTGATATAACACTCTATAATTATTAGATGTTCAAGGAATCTCAATAACAACTACTGCTGAATTTCAGGGAAAAAAATAAACACCTTTGTTCAAGTTGCTCAAATTTTTGTCTCACTGGAAGAAATGGACAAATTCTTAGAAAAGCACAACCTTCTGAGACTGAACCAGGAAGAAAGAGAAATTATAAACAGACCAATAACAAGTACTGAAATTGAAACTATGATTAAAAATCTTCCAACAAACAAAAGCCCAGGACCAGCTACCTTCACAGGCGAATTCTATCAAACATTTAGAGAAGAGCTAACACCTGTCCTTCTCAAACTCTTCCAAAATACAGCAGAGGGAGGAACACTCCCAAACTCATTCTATGAGGCCACCATCACCCTGATACCAAAACCAGACAAAGATGTCACAAAAAAAGAAAACTACAGGCCAATACCACTGGTGAACATAGATGCAAAAATCCTCAACAAAATACTAGCAAACAGAATCCAATAGCACATTAAAAGGATCATACACCATGGTCAAGTGGGGTTAATCCCAAGAATGCAAGGATTCTTCAATATATGCATATCAATCAATGTGATACACCACATTAACAAATTGAAGGAGAAAAACCATATGATCATCTCAATAGATGGCAGAGAAAGCTTTCGACAATATTCAACACACATTTATGATAAAAACTCTCCAGAAGGTAGGCATAGAGGGAACTTCTCTCAACATAATAAAGGCCCTATATGACAAACCCACAGCCAACATTGTTCTGAATGGTGAAAAACTGAAACCATTTCCACTAAGATCAGGAACAAGACAAGGTTACCCACTCTAACCACTATTATTCAACATAGTTTTGGAAGTTTTAGCCACAGCAATCAGAGAAGAAAAAGAAATAAAAGGAATACAAATCAGAAAAGAAGAAGTAAAACTGTCACTGTTTTCAGATGACATGATACTATACATAGAGAATCCTAAAGATGTTACCAGAAAACTACTAGAGCTAATCAATAAATTTGGTAAAGTAGCAGGATACAAAATTAATGCATAGAAAGCTCTTGCATTCCTATACACTAATGATGAAAAATCTGAAAGAGAATTTAAGGAAACACTCCCATTTACCACTGCAACAAAAAGAATAAAATACCTAAGAATAAACCTACCTAAGGAGACAAAAGACCTGTATGCAGAAAACTACAGGACACTGATGAAAGAAATTAAAGATGTTACAAGCAGATGGAGAGATATACCATGTTCTTGGATTGGAAGAATCAACATTGTGAAAATGACTATACTACCCAAAGCAATCTACAGATTAAATGCAATCCCTATCAAACTACCAACGGCATTTTTCACAGAACTAGAACAAAACATTTCACAATTTGTATGGAAACACAAAAGACCCCAAATAGCCACAGCAATCTTGAGAAAGAAAAACGGAGCTGGAGGAATGAGGCTCCCTGACTTCAGACTATAATACACAGCTACAGTAATCAAGACAGTATGGTACTGGCACAAAAACAGAAATATAGATCAATGGAACAGGATAGAAAGCCCAGAGATAAAGCCACACACATATGGTCACCTTATCTTTGATAAAGGAGGCAAGAATATACAATGGCGAAAAGACAGCCTCTTCAATAAGTGGTGCTGGGAAAACTGGACAGCTACATGTAAAAGAATGAAATTAGAACACTCCCTAACACCACACACAAAAATAAACTCAAAGTGGATTAAAGACCTAAATGTAAGGCCAGACACTATAAAACTCTTAGAGGAAAACCTAGACAGAACACTCTATGACATAAATCACAGAAAGATCCTTTTTGACTCACCTCCTAGAGAAATGGAAATAAAAACAAATGTAAACAAATGAGACCTAATGAAACTTAAAAGCTTTTACATGGCAAAGGAAACCATAAACAAGATGAAAAGACAACCCTCAGAATGGGAGAAAATATTTGCAAGTGAAGCAACTGACAAAGGATTAGTCTCCAAAATATACAAGCAGCTCATGCAGCTCAATATCAAAAAAACAAACAACCCAATCCAAAAATGGGCAGAAGACCTAAATAGACATTTCTCCAAAGAAGATACACAGATTGCCAACAAACACATGAAAGCATGCTCAACATTACTAATCATTAGAGAAATGCAAATCAAAACTACTATGAGGTATCACCTCACACCGGTCAGAATGGCCATCATCAAAAAATCTACAAACAATAAATGCTGGAGAGGGTGTGGAGAAAAGGGAACCCTCTTGAACTCTTGGTGGGAATGTAAATTGATGCAGCCACTATGGAGAACAGTTTGGAGGTTCCTTAAAAACTAAAAATACAACTACCATATGACCCAGCAATCCCACTACTGGGCATATACCCTGAGAAAACCATAATTCAAAAAGAGTCATGTACCAAAATGTTCATTGCAGCTCTATTTACAATAGCCAGGACATGGAAGCAACCTAAGTGTCCATCGACAGATGAAAGGATAAAGAAGATGTGGTACATATATACAATGGAATATTACTCAGCCTTCAAAAGAAACGAAATTGAGTTATTTGTTGTGAGATGGATGGAGCTAGATTCTGTCATACAAGTGAAGTAAGTCAGGAAGAGAAAAACAAATACCGTATGGTAACACATACATATGGATTCTAAAAAAAAAAAAAAAAATGGTTCTGAAGAACGTAAGGGCAAGACAGGAATAAAGACGCAGATGTAGAGAATGGACTTGAGGACACGGGGAGGAGGAAGGGTAATCTGGGATGACGTGAGAGAGTAACATTGACATATGTACACTACCAAATGTAAAATAGATAGCTAGTGGGAAGCAGTCACATAGCACAGGGAGAGCAGCTTGGTGCTTTGTGTCCACCCAGAGGGGTGGGATAGGGAGGGTGGGAGGGAGATGCAAGTGGGAGGGGATATGGGGATATAAGTATACGTATAGCTGATTCACTTTGTTATACCGCAGAAACTAACACACCATTGTAAAGCAATTATACTCCAAGAAAGATGTTTAAAAAAAATATCTTTTGTCTCAAGTGCTGAAGGTTTCAGCCCCAAATGTAGCACCAGGTTGAGGGGGAGAGTGTAGGAGGCTTAGGAGACGTCAGGTCAGTGCCATGTGGTCATGGTCCCATCACTTGTCAGCTCCATTCTTCAGGCTCTGTACCCAGGTGATATGATTTATCCTGCTTACCTACCTATGTGGTTGTTGTGAAGACCCAAAGAGAAAAAGATATAAAAGTGCTTTATAAAATGTTCTTCTAATGTACAGACCAAGAATGCTAAGAACCCAACGCTTTACCATCTTCCTTCCTCCAGTCATCTGTAAGCAAAAATAAAAGGACTAATCTATATATTCCTGATTGCACACAATTTTTTCCTCCTTTCTTTCCTAAAATAAGGAGACAGAGATGCTGGGGTGTTATCCAAAATGGGGTTAGAAAAAGCAAGAGCATGGGCACGTTCTAGTTATTGGCATTGAGTATTCATAGCACTGTCTCCAAAGGCTGGTTGTGTCATAAAATATCCCTCCATAAAGACACATTCAGAGATACAGCCACATAAAAAAGCTTATTTTTGATACTTTCAACCATCCTGTGTGGTGAATAGAGCAGATATTATTATTACTATTGTTACCGACCCTTTCAAGTCAGTCTCCAGCAAGGGCCCTCCTGCGCTATGTCATTCAAGCCAACAGATGAGCCAGTAGAATGAGACCAAGTTTGGTTCATAAGCAAAGGAAAGCTTTATTCTTTGATCAAAGAATGGAGAGGTGGGAGCTAGTGCTCTAGAGCAGCGATCGCCGACCTTTTTGTTACCAGGGACCAGTTTCATGGAAGACAATATTTCCACAGACATGGGGTGGGGGTGGTGGGATGGTTCAGGCAATAATGGGAGCGATGGGGAGCGATGGGGAGGGGCAGATGAAGTTTCGTTCGCTCGCCCGCCACTCACCTTCTGCTGTGCTGTCCGGTTCCTAACAGGCCACGGACCACTACCAGCCCACGGCCCGGGGGTTGGGTCCTCCAGCTCTAGAGCACATGCTCTCTCGACAGGATGTGGGCCGGGCTGCTTTATAGGGTTCCGGTCAGGAGGGAGGGGGTGGGATTCTCAAGCATCAGGAGCAGGCGTGCTGCTCTGAGCTCCAGATGGCAGCGCCAGATGCAGGGTCTCTGCACACGGCCCACTAAGCTGAAGTGTTGGGCGGGGCCATTTCGCACCAGGAACCCCGGTCTGAAGGGCCAGGTGCCAGGCCTCTGCACGCGGTACCCTATGACACTGGACTAAGCACAAAGGGAAAAAAAATGTTAGACTTTATTTTATTACCCAGATTCTATTTTTATTTCCTGGGACTTGTTCATTAGCTTCACTGGTGACACTATTATTCCTATTTATGGGCAGGAAAAGAGAGGCTAAGGTTCAGGGACGTCCTCAGAGTCACATGGTCACTCTGTGGCCGATCCAAGTTGAGAAGCAGGATTCCTGTGTCTAAGTCCAGCATGAATCTATAGCACCCAGTGTCTCCTCTACACTGTCCCACAGCCTCACTCAGCTCTGCACCTCTTTCCAAAGATTTATGCCCCGCTTCTCTTTGGTACCCAAGGGAAAGGACGTGTCCCACGCGTCAGGGGGTTTTATTTGAAGCAGGTCACCTTGAGCATCTCAGACAACCTTTTTGTGCCCTAGAGGCTGACGCATCTGTCAAAGGCAATGGCTGTGCTCTTGTACCCACCTCACCGGGCTTTGAGAGGATGAAAGGAGATCATAGATGTGATAGTCCTTTGAAAATTAAGTTGCCAGAGGAAGGCAGGCCATCATCAAAAATAACAACGGCTCTGTTTAAAGTGGCTTCCGAAGAAGTTGGTGAATGAAATGGTCCATGTGCACGTATTTGGCTCTGTTTCTCCTTAGTTTTCCCTCATTTTCCTGATTGCATCCTCCATACAGAGGGCACCGAGGCATCCATACAACTGTCTCCTCTCTTCTAAACTGAGTCTCTAAGAGTTGTGGCAATTAGGAGACCTTTCCATCACTGGGCAAAAGAGATCAGCCATAAGTTGATAACTTTGTAGAAGTATTAAGTCCAGCCCCATCTGTCTCTCTCTGCCTCTTTCTGACATCGGAAAGGCATCAACTTGTCCCTGAAGTTCCCACAGAGTCAGAAGTGCCGGTTCTCTGGGGCTATGTGACTGTCATGGTCTCTCACCCGAGAGTCTGAGAGTAAGGATGAGTAGCGACAAGAGGCCAAACAGACTCTGGGGCTCTGGAGGGCCCATTCTCATCCACCGAAGTATTCGTGTTACTCTTTTGAGAATAGGAGCAAATCAGACTGAGGCCAAGCATTTGATTGAGTCTCAGTAATAGGTTTATGGGATGGAGATAGGTTTTTCCTTGGTTTTTGTTTGTCTGTGTTTTGTTTTTGCAAACAGCTAATGTTCCTTGCATTTTCGTGGGCAGGGCCTCCTTCCAGTTCTTCCTCTACAGTTAAGCCATCCGCTCCCCCTCAGGGGGAGGTTGGAAAAGAATCAGAATTGTTATGTCAGGGGGCAAAGAGAAACAAGTTTCTGACAACCAAATAGGATTTTGCAGCAAGACAATAGTCTTGAAAACCAGACTTTGTAGAGAGGGAGAGGACTTTCAAAATTCCTGAACATATCAAGAACCCAGGCTGGAGGACGCATATCCTGAAAATTTTCTATAATTACTGAAGAGGTAGACTTCAGCCAGTGACAACTAGACTTTGAGGCTCCCTGTTGCAGGGTAGGGGAAAGATATGATACACAGAAGGAAGAGCTTGAGCCTACCCTGCTTGGACCTGCAACTGTGGGTGCAGAGAAGAATCGAGAAGGAAGAAGGCTGGGTTCGGTATCAGGGATCTTGATCACACACCTTTATTCCATGGGGCTACCAGAAACATCCAGATAGGCAAGGGCAGCCCCAAACCTCAAGGCTAGTGGCATGCTTCCCTGGGTGTATTAAAGGGAGGCTCAGACCTCCGGGAGAAACCCTGCTCTTGGCCACTTCCAAATGGCATGGAAGGACTGGTGGAGGGCTGACCATAGCAGGGCAAGCAAGAGACCAAACCCCAGTCTAATATCCCCTCTCACAGTCGCAACCCCAGAGTCAATGGGGACTACTGGGTAAATGAGTGAAATACAGTTTAGGACACTGGGAAGAGACTGTTTCACAAGTTGCCCTGGCTCTAGCCTGGGGAAGACACCAACTCAGTGGGTCAGAGGAAGAAGCAGCGATTGACCCTACGCAGCTGTCATCAGCTGCAGTGTGGAAGGGACCAGCAGAAATGCCTGGATGCCCTTGGAGGGGCAGGCGGAGCTAGGTGTAATATCTGGCTCGGGGAGCTTTCCAGTAGGGAGGCTCAGAGATGCCAGGTCTCTTCAGAGTCATGAAAACTCCACCTCTCCTCTAAACATTTAGCTCCCATATAGGAAAGTAACAGAGCAACAGGTGAGGAAATCTGAGCTGACCTAAAGAGACTGTTAAGACCAGCCTCATAGGGAATTGAACTTTGAATAAACTGACTCAGTGTTTACATGGAACAGAGACCGTTTAAATTGGAAAGGTCCGATCTATTGTGAATTGAGCAGGGTGTGGACTCATGAGGAATATCAGATGAAGTGATAGAGAAAATAAAGAATCTTTTCTTTGAGACTCTGAGTTGTAATGTGAGTAAAGGCATGGCCTCAATACAATATTTGCATTCTGTGCCCCCCTTTCCTCCAGCAAATATTTCTGAGATCCCACCCTCCTGCAAGCTTCTCTGAACCCTGGCGACTGCCTGGCTGCAGTTTCTTCTATTCATGGTTAGTGCTGTCCCAGGCGAAGGTGAAGAAATTGGCGGGTTACTGTGTTCTAGTTGAGGTTTTCATTTTCTCCTAGCTGGCAAAGGTTAGTTGGGTGCCTGAAATTCTCCCTATTAGGGTCACATATTCCCTTGGGGTGGAAGAGAGGAGGAACCTTTAATACCCCTTCACCTCATCCCGCCTTGGGCTCATAGGAAGCCCCGTGAGCATTTCCTTCTGCCCCCCTTTTACCATCGTCTCCCTGGTGTGTTTGGTTAGGACTTAGGAGATCTGAATGTTCATCTTTTACCAGCTGAAGACATTCTTCTGCCTTGAGGATCCCTGAGATGAGTGCTTCCTTTACCTCCTGTTTCTTGCACTTCTTTTCCTGCTAGACACTTCCTGTTCCCCCTCAACACTTCCTGTTCCCCCTCAGCACTTCCTGTTCCCCCTCAGCACTTCCTGTTTTCCCCTCAGCACTTCCTGTTTCCCCTCAGCACTTCCTGTTTCCCCTCAGCACTTCTTGTTCCCCCTCAGCACTTCCTGTTTTCCCCTCAGCACTTCCTGTTTCCCCTCAGCACTTCCTGTCCCCCCTCAGGACTTCCTGCTTCCCCCTCAGCACTTCCTCTTTCCCCATAGCACTTCCTGTTCCCCCTCAGCACTTCCTGTCCCCCTCAGCACTTCCTGTTTCCCCTCAGTACTTCCTCTGGGGAGGTCCGCCACTCTCTTCTGTCCCACTCCACACAGCTGGGTGGGTGGTTGAACCAGGGCCCCCTCTTGGGCATGAACAACTCTTTTAAGGGGTTGGGAGTAGGAGTAACCAAATGCTCCAGCTGTCAGGAGCATATCAGGAGTTTGATAGTCTCTGGGTTTGGGTTATGGCTCTAAAATTATGTGCGGGAAATCAGTTGTTCTCCATCCCAGCATCCTGTTTATTTCCTTCATTGCAGTTATCATGAGATGTTATTCCATTGTTTGTTTCTTTGTTTACTTATACCCTGTGTACTCTATGGGGGGGAGGTCCTGTGTGCCCTGTTCAGTTGTTATATCCCCAGTGACAGAACAGTACCAGGAATACAGTGGGTACTTGATCAATATTGTTGAATGAATGTACTGAGAGATGAAGAGACTGACACGGGTATTAGGAAGTGGGGTGGGGAGGCGGTGATGGTAAAGACATAAGACAGGAAGGGAAAAATGCTGAGGCAGCCCCTGATTTGTGGCTAGACGTTGCTACTTACTAGCTATGTTATCTGCTCTAGGGCAATTTCCCTCTCCAAGCCCCAGTAAGAAGAGGAGAACCCTTCTCTTATAGTATAGGTTTTATAACATGTAACAGACATACAGAAATGTATATAAAGTAAATATTGGCCATTTGGTATTTGGTGGTATATTTGTTACAATTAATGAACCTACGTTGGCAACAGCTGTGATTTTTATTGTACTATCTGTATCAACCACTTGGGGGCAGGCTCTCCTGCTGAGGAACTGCTGGCAGGAGGGGCTGAGCAGGGAGTGGCAGGAAGGCCCGTGCAGCGTCCCATTACCCAGATGCTGTGAACCCCAGATGCAGGCACAGGAGCTTCGAGTCTAGCTGCCTGGTGCCACCGGGAGACTCTCATCTCAGAGCCGATATGGCATCATTCTTCAGTGGAACTGCCATGTTAGAAGGCTGTGTGACTCCTCTCTACTTCCAAGGCTGACACTTGAGTGACAGTGGGGAGGCAAGCCACGGGAGGGTGGTGGCCCAGCTTGTTCCCGCTATTGCCAAGAGGTGTCTGGGGTAAAGAGGAGGAGCGAGCGGGCCTTCTACTCGCCTGCTTGATGTACTGGGTTTCCATGTAAGATTCTGTTCAAAGTTTTAAAGTTTTAAAACCACAGACTTACATAACCTCTGAAATTCCCTTCCGTCTTTGACATAGTATGGCTTTATCATCTTTCACGTCTCTACCGCACCAGCAGTCAGGGACAGGGTAACCTTTCTGAAGAGAACTTTAATGCTAATACTATTTAGGGCTTGTGACAGCCATTTTGCCCTGTAAACTCCTAAAGAGTTTTCTTACTGAATTACTTTTCTATTTCCCGTAAAGCCGCATGCTTGGTGCTGGGGAAGCCATGCCCCAGGGTTGGCTAAACCAGGGAATGAAACAGCCTGCCTACCCTCTCACCCTCCTAGGACTTGGTGAGGCTTCCAGAAAAGTCCAGGGTCATTTCTTTGGGGTGGCTGTTTGCACCAAGGTCTCCGCCAGCAGCTGGGAAAGCTCTACCGTATATAGGTGAGGAAAAACTTAAGTCCTAACTTAGTTGAAAGATTGCAGTTCTCCAAGGAATGCTGAGGTAGAACAATGATTTAGTCTTTAGGCCTGGATTAAACATACAGTTTGCTATCGCTCCAGTACTTGTGGTGGAGAAGTACTACCATGGGTATCACCATGGATGCCAAGCCGAAGAGTCACAGGTGGTTCTAATGTAGGGATTTTATTATTATTTTTTTCCTGGTAAAATGGAATTCTCTTTTGGATTACGTACATTTACACATATGAAACTTTCAAAATAATGCCAGCCCCACAGTTCGATAAATGTTAATAACATATTCTGCAGCCTGAAGATGAGTTTGCCTACGTTGACGAAGTATAGTAGTGGGCTGGTAAAATTCCGTGTTTATTTGCAAGACTGGGTTAAAATGATTTACAGTTGCAGGGATCGACAAGCCTGAAACACTTTATCCATAGGCAACTTGTGTTCCCCTCGGTGTAGTAAACGGGAATCGGAATACATATTTTACTGTACTGATGAATTTATGTGGGGTAGGAGTCACTGAGCAGTGGAATAAGTTTAAGACCCAGTCCTCAAGCAAATATTTTAGAAAGGGTCCCTTGCCCTTAATTCATGTCACAGTATACTCAGAAACAGTCCTACCCTCTCTCTTGCCAAGACTCAAGGGCTGCCCCTTGGGAGTATCTGCCAACAAGCAGTTGTCTTTATTGGGCAGTGAGAATACCGCAGCCCCTACATGTCGCCAGCTCTGGTTGAGACAGACGGGCCTGTCTTCTGCCTCCGGGACTCCTGGGTCTCAGCCAGATCCTGGGGTGAGTTGGGGAGCGAGGGCAGGGTGGGGCGAGACTGCTTGGGGCTGGAAGACGATGGGGAGGAGGGAGATGGGCCGCGGGGCTTGCAAAACATCTCATCTTGGCAAAAATACTTTGAAAAACAGGAGATTCCTGGAAAGCAATAATGCTGACAGCGGAGAGCGAGTTCGGGGCCAGCCAAAAAGTGCAGCAGAGCTTTGGTTTAGATGCCGAAGAGGTGCTGAGTCTGAGAACAGGCTGGCCTCTCCTGCTGCCTGCAGGCCTGCTTCGGCCACAGGCACCGCCGTCAGCTCCCTGTTCTTTCTGGAAAGTATACGGTTCACATAGCATCCTCATATCTGCATTTGGAGCACTTGCCTCTGCTTCAGTCAGAACGGGGCTCTGCCACCCCGTCTCAGCCCTGAGCGCAGCTGGCTCCTACCTGAATCTGGTCAGGTAGGCCGTGCCCTCACTTCTGGGGCCTCTCTCCTGCCTGCTCTCAGCCTCGTTGGCTTCTCCCTTCCAGGCTCAGCTCTGGCACCACCTCCTCCCCCAGCTTTTCTCCCCCAGGCCTCTGGCCTTACCCTCCTCTGACTGTACCACGCACTGCTCCATCTTGCCATACATGCTAACAGCAGTGCCTCTGTGTGGGTAAATGTCAGTGTCTTTTTTTTTCCTTTTAGAGTAGATTTCCCAGAGTGTTTCAGCTCATCCATTGTGAGGATCAAAACAGTTCTCTTCAGACAGCTGCCTAACGTCTCCAACATGTTCTAGCTGGCGGCATGGCCCATCTGCACGTGGAGGCCTCCGCGAGGCCTCCTCCATCCTGTGAGATCACAGGGCTGGCTGGACCTAGTGATGGGGTTTCCAATAGTAACCAAAGCACCACAGGCACTAAGGTGATGTCTGTTGCCTAGAGTGTGTGTGGATCTTTTAGGAAAGAATCTTCTCCGAAGGCTGGGGGGTGGGGGAGGGGGGGAGTGTCATGGCTACAAGCCAGAGTAGCTGATCTGCATTCAGTTAAAGGCACTTGGTGACTTCCCAGGACCAAGAGAGATGGGTGTTAAATAGATGAGGACAGGGACCCACAGTTACTAATTTCAAACTCTTCCTCCGATGACCTTTTTACCAGAACTGTGACCTACAAGCCAGTGACTTTTTTTGGACCTTTCCTTCTTCTTCTCTGACTCACTGTAGCTTGTAAGGAATGCAGTGGTGGATAGTCTGGCTAATAGACAAGGAACAGGAGGGGTCAGACTTGAATGGGTGGGTGCTGTGCTCTGTGACTATTACAGACTGAATCGTTTCTTCTCCAAGAGTCGTATGTTTCAGTCCTAACCAGCACACATCAGAATGTGACTGTATCTAGATAGCGTCTTTAAAGAGGTGATTAAGGTAATGAAGTCATATGGGTGGGCCTTAATTCCATCTGACTGGTGTCCTTATGCAAAGAGATTAAAACAGACACCAGAGGGAAGGCCATGTGAAGACACCAGAAGAAGACAGCCACCTACAAGCCAAGCAGAGAGGCCTCAGAAGAAACCAACCCCATGGACACCTTGTCCTTGGACTTCTGGCCTCCAGAACTGTGAGAAGATAAACTTCTGTTGTTGAAGCCCCCCAGTCTGCAGTTCTTGGTTATGGCAGCCGTAGCAGACTAAGACAGTGACATATGTGTGTGTCAACACAAGTAGTCCTGAATTGTCTTAAACAATCACATCCTGAAAGGTCTGTAAACAGCACAAGGGCTGTTCACCTAAACTTTGCACTCTTCCCAGGCTCTTGTGGGCTGCGTCCCTAGGAGGGGAATTCCAGAAAGGAAATATTCACCCCAGGAGTTTGTGCTCTGGTGTGGAGGCAAGGTAACTGCACCCTTGCTCTTCTATGTGTCCCGGAGACCCTGCTTGGGGACAAAGACCAGAGAGCAGGGCAGGCTTGCACCTGGGAGGTGCCGGGGTACTGTGTCACTTACGGTCCTTGAGATGAGTTGGATTTGGCTGACGGTGGAGAAAGGGTGTCTGGAGGCCACCGAACCCTGTGCTGCTATGGGGGTCCCTGTGACAGACAGGGAGACCTGGGGACTGATCACCAGGGTGGGTTTTCCGAGGCTTATGCTGAGAGCTTCCCGGGGCTGAGAACAGGGCACTGTGGCTCGATGCCTGAGGTAGGTCGGGCGTGGGGAGGTGCAGAAGCGGGGACGCAGGGCAGGGGTGTGGGCATTGGCTGTGAGTCTGCTGATGTTTCCTTCTTTCCTGTGGCCTCCGAAGGAGTTCAGCCTGGAGCTCGCCTGAGAGTGAACAGTCTGAGGCCCTAGTATGACACCAATAGTTTCTTGTATAATTTGTAAAGATTGAGGCAATTTATTTTAATTGAAAACCTCTAGATGCATTTCCGGCGGTGATAGTCCCCAGATGATCTCCTCAGCAGACGGGAAGCTAAACAAGAAAATGTGTGTGTTTTAGAAAACCCGATGGTTTGAGTTCCAGACAAGCCCCCGACCCTGAGGCCCGCATGTGTTAATGTGCAGATGAGAGGCCCCCATGTGACTTGGATCTCCAGAAACTGTCAACTCTAATAGGCCTTCTTTTGGTCTTAAAAGGTGTCCTTGAGCTGACTCCCAGGTTCTGGCCCCCACTGACTTTCCAGTGGAATACAACTGGCCGGGTTGAGCACACAGCTGTGCGGGGTTTGAAGCTGCCTTTGAGGTCACCGCTGGTGAGTGATCCCAACCAGAGCACGAGTGACAGTAACAAGGTGCAGTTTGGAAGGTGCTGTCACAAGGTAGCACTGGCAGGACAGGAAACTAGAGCTGGTTTTCCCAGAGCAAGGCTGGATCTGCAGGAACCCATTCGTCCTCACTCCCCAGCTCTCCCCACCTTGGTGTGATGAACGGCCTGTATCTGCAGCTGGCCATTGGGCATGAGGTGTCGTCTGTGGCCATGATCAGAGAAAGCTAATAGACTCCCCGAAGGCCTGTCCCTTGGCCTGAGCCTCAGTGTCCTGAGGTTTCCAACCGTGCAAGTCGGCCGTAGATTTTCAATGCCACTTAGAGACCTGCTAATGGTATACTGTTTACACACTGGCTAGGATGTCCTGTCAGCACCTCAATTTCAAAGTGACCAACACAAGCATAAATTATCTTCCTCCACGTGGCTTTTTCCCCTGCCCTCCTTGTTTCTGCCAATGACCCCACCATCCTCCTGGCCACCCAGGTCAGAAACCCTGAGCCGACTTCCATCTCTCCCTTTTCCTTTACATCTAATCACTAGTCCCGTTCCACATCCTCTCCTGTCCATCTCTCCCTGAGTTTCCTCTCCTCCCCTCCAGCTCATTCCCTTCTTGCTTCCTTTCTGGAGAATCTCTGCAGCCCCCCAACTGGTTTCCATGGCTCGAATCTCTCCTCCTAATCTGCTGATTCTCAAATTCAGTGTCCGTTAAAATCTCAGAGGTTGTTAAAATGTAGATTCTTGGATCCCAACCCCAAGGATTCTAATTGTGGGTGGGGCCTGGGAATTTGTATTTTAACTCCTGGGGGATCAGCTCCTGGGGGATTCTGATCCAACTGCTATGGGACCATGTTTTGAGAAATTCTGCTCTGATCTTTTTGGCCCCTGTGGTCAGAGAAGTCTTCCTACAGTGTAGCTGGAATTGGGCATCCCCTCAGCTTGAAGCCACCTAAGGCTCCCCATTGCTTAGAGTACAACTATCGGGCTAGGTTTTCGAAGCCTTCTGTGTATCAAACCCCAACCAAGATTTCTAGCCTCATTTCCCTCTTTCCCTACTAACCGTATAGTTTAGCTCAGTGGATTTCAAACTTATTTAAGCGCTGGAGTCAATTAAAATAACCATAAAATTAGTACATAGTCAGTGTTCTATACTAAATTCTAATTTACATGGTAGTAGAAGGGGCCAAAGAGTTTAAAAAATTTATAGAGGGCACATATGTAAAATTAAGAAAATTGGATTATTTACTGTGGTTTGGGAAAAGTATAGTATTGGCATTTTCCCATCTTATGTAAGTAATGCTTTGGTTCAGTTCTTGGGGTACTGCATGTGGGGGTGGATAATTTGGAGACTATAGCTTGACTAACCCAGGCCACTTGGTTTAGAGTTAACATGCCTGGATGGAGAGGGTATGCGCTTTGGAGTTAGTTCTGGACTCAAAATGTGATCACACAATTTATTAGCCTGTGACCTTTGGCTTGTGACGTTTGACTTGATGCCTCCGAAGCTGTAAAATAAGGACAGTAATGTTCACCTTGGGGTGGGGTGGGAATTAGAGATGATGTACGTAAAGAGCTGAGCCGACGGTCAGTATTAGTAAGTAAAGAGAAAGGATGCTAGAAATGGTCAAGAGAGGGCTATGGCTTGAGCTTGTAGGCCACAAGTAACTCTCTAGGCCAGAGGGATGTGATCAGCTGTGAGCCCCAGGAAGCATAACCAGCTGGTACTGTGGAGAAGGGATTACAGGGATGGAAGGCCGCAGGAAGAGAACCCACTTGCTGCTATGGCACGAGTCACCCCTGAGGCAACTAGAGCCAAGCAAGATCGCAGCGATGAGCCAGGTAGGAGGGGAGGAACACTTCAAACTATTGCTTCTCCCAGAAATGCTCAGGTTATGGTGGACCTCAAGCCTATCGTAGATGATGACTATTAACACAGAGGGGCTTCATGGTCCTGAATTTTCCTCTCAGCTTCCATCCTCTTCCAGGTCCAAACTGTTCTTCATAAAATCTAGAAAGAACTCTCCGAAGCAAAAATCCTATTGGAACACTTCCCTGTGATCATTTTCCTTTGACTCCCCCTGCCCACAGGGTACAGTCTATCCCCTTTAGCATGACTTAGATGAGGCCCTTTATGACTTGATCCTCTAGCTTTCTCACTGACCGTTTCCCTCACAAACATCCTGATCCTAACGGCTACAACCATGCAGAGCTATTTGTTCTCACTTTCTGATGCCTTCATGCCTCTGCACATGCTTTGTTCCCTCTGCTTGGAATGTCCTTCCTCCTTTTTCTTCTTTGCAAATCTCTTTTCATCCATTAGTATTCAACTGCAATGTCACCTACTATGAGAAGCCTTTTCCATTTCCTTCAAAGAAATTAAAATACATTTTGGGGGGGCTCCTATTGTACTCCCTGTGTACCCACATCACAAGGTTCTGTAAATATTTATCTAAGAATTGCTTTCTTCCGTGAGTTAACACCTACTCAGTATTCAGGACTCAACCCAAATGTCATTTCTTCAAATCCTCAAGTCTAAGGTTTGATGCTTTGCTATGCTCTTTCACAGACCTGAATCTTTCCTTCAGAGTCTTTATCTAAGTTTGTAATTACATGTTTATGAATGAGATTACCTGACTAATACCCCTCTCCCCTCTGTAAACATCAAGAGGGCAGAGACTGAGTTTGTCATCGAATCTTCAGTATCTAGCAGAGTATGCCTGGCACATAGTAGGATATCAATAAATATTCTTTAAATGAATGAATGAATATTTGGAGAGCTCCTCCTCTGGGTACCAAGGAGATTATCAAATCCCTTCCGCTGGAACTACCTTTTTAATTAGAGTTTTTTGGTTGTAATTTTTTAAAGTTTAAGCATAAAGGGGAATTACTGGCATATCATGTAATTCAGGGAGAAGTTGAAAAGTCACCTCAAGGAAGATAGGAAGTGGGCTGCTCCACTGATGTCTATCCACCCAGGAATTAATAGACCTTTCCTCGAGAACTTTGCTATTCATGTGGTTAGTTCTCGTCTCCTGGTCTCTCTTACTTTCATTCAAATTCCAAGTTCCCAGGAGAGAGAAACTGATTGGCCCATTAAGGTGAAGGCTATGCCCTTGCTTGCCCCAGTCAGCCTTGAGGAGTCAAGTTCATGCAGTATAAACATGGCTGCCAGTAGCCCATTCCTGTGGTTCCCATAGAAAAGGGAACTGCCATGAGCAAAAGATGTAGCATTACTGAGTCAGGTGTGCAACTCAGTCTCCCGATTCATATCTCATATTGTTTCTTCTTTCCTTCTCCCCACTCCTTTATACAATGTACATTGGTGATGGAAGCGTCCATAAGGTGTGAAATTGGGAGAAAGGACTGTGATGGAATGAAGGGAGGAGTGAACACCCGTTGGAGTTTGGGAACACTGAACAGTATGCCTTTAACATCACCCTCTGCAGTGATTAAGACAACACTAGCTGCTATAAAACCAAAACCAAGAATGTGTTAGGGCTCAAACACCATAGACTTTCTCTCTTGCTCTTCTAAAATCTCAAATGTGTTCTTGATCTGCTGGTTCCTCTTCTCTAAGAAGTGACTTGGGACCCAGCCTCCTTGCATATTGTAATTTTTCCATAGGCAATTTACAGAAGCTGCCAAGGTCACTGTGGCATCTGCATCAAGTCACTGAAGGGGGAAGAGCAAGGAGGTCCAGACCTAGAAGTGATGCCCAACATTTCTGCTCACATTCCACTGGCTAGAACTTGGTCACACAGCCCATCTTATCCCAGGGGAGGCTGGGAAATGGAGTGAATCTGTGAGCCCAGGAAGAAAAGGAATCAAGTTTGATGAGCTGGATGTGACTTTTGGTTGTTTCTACTGGAGAGTGGATATGTGTGCTTGTGCCTCTATGTTCTGCATCGTGTTACCCAGGGGGCGTATCTGGATGCACAGGAAGGTCCATGTATGTTGGTGTTGGGCAGCTGAGGGATGGAACTTCCGGGGACTTGCTCAGCTACATTATGATTTCCCTCTCTTTGGAAACTGTCCCCGTAATCTATAATGATTGGGTCCCCATTCACCCTGCTGATACTATATGACCTGGCCACCCTGGCCACAATTAGTTGCCACAGGGCTAGACACCTGACCAGCCAATCAGATCCTCTCATCTGGGAATTTGAAATTTGATCAGAGACTCAGTCTTGGAGGTTGGCGGTGAATCATCTCCATGGCAACCTCATGGACCAGACTCTCAACCGCTTGCAGGGGAAGGCCTCGGGGTAGCTGTGGTTCTGGTCTTCCCATGGCCGGTTACTTATATTGAATAGCTTCTTTGTGGGGGGCATCTTTACTATTAAATGATTTTATGTCTAAGTTACTCAAATTGGTGACTATTTTTCAACCAAAATCATTTTAATCAAGAAAGAAATTTAAAGTTTATCTGACCTTGGCGAAAACACCCTAACAGTCACAAATTTCCCATTTATAAAATAAGAATAATTTGTTCTGCCCTGTTTATCTCTTGGGACTATTAAGTGGAATCAAGTACAAGAAGTGCTTGAAAAACTGTGACAAGCCATACAGATATAAGTGGGGCTATTTGTGTATAGCAAGAAGAGTTTTAAGAGTTTTCTCTAAGTATGAAATAGAAGGTTTTCTTTCTTTTTTAACTTTAATTGCTTCGTGGTCAATTCCTCTCAAGCACAGGAAATCTCCATAGTTAGAGGTTTACTTTTCTTTTCTTTTGCTAGATATTTAATACTCTGATTGTTTCTGACACTGAAATTACCCATTATGGCATTGCCTTTGCCAAACCAAACCAAATTTTTATATTATTATTGCTGTTTGAGGCCATATTCAGCAGCTCTGTTTGAGAGTCTGAACCAAGTAGTTATTCTCAACCCCATCATACCCATTGCCTCTTTTTATAACATATCTCACACCCCTTGTACTTTTCTGGAATGAAATTGCATTAGTGTCCTAGGGCTTCCATAATAAAATACCACAGACGGTGTGGCTTAAAAACCAGAAATTATTGCCTCACAATTCTGGATGCTAGAAGTCAAAGGTCAAGGTGTTGGCAGGATTGGTTTCTTCTAACGTCTGTGAAAGAAGATCTGCTCCTAGCCTTACTCCTTGGCTTGGAAATGGCTCTCTTCTCCCTGTGTCTCTATGTTGTCTTCCCTCTATGTGTGTCTCTGTATCCAAATTTCCCCCTTTCAGTAAGGACATCAGTCATATTGGATTAGAGTCCACCCTAATGACCTAATTTTAACTTGATTATTTCTGTAAAGACCCTGTTTCCAAGTAAGATCACATTCTAAGGTATGGAGGTTAGGACTTTAACATTTAAATTTTGATGGGGGGATGAAGGCACAATTCCACCCATAACAGAAATTAATCATATAATCTTGCCCCTGCCTCCCATCTGCCCTTCCCTCAGTTGCCCGTGTTCCCAGCTGTGTTCACCATCATGGATGTTTTCATCCATGTCCAAACTTCTCACAGGGAGCATTCCAGCTTGAAGATGGGGACGGAGACATGCTTAAATGCACTCCTAATGTCAACAAGAAGAATCAAATTAAACAAAAAAGCTTCTGAGTGGGGTCCAGAGCCTCAGTCAAACATCTTTGTACTGGAGCTGGGAAGAAGACTTTGATGAAGGAAACAAATGGGGAAATGTGGTCCCTGCTCACCCTCTGTGAATCTGAAGGCAGCATAAACACTTCCAGGCATTCTTTCTAGCCAGGGAAAGAGGCTAAGCAGTTGTCTGGAGCCAAAGACTGCCAGGAGTAATAAGAAAACACTTTAAGTAAGTTTTCTCCATCTGTTTAGTTTCTTATGCTGAAAAAAGGAGGAAAAATATAAATAAATGATTCAGCAAAATGTCACATGCAATTACCTCTACCACAGAAAAATAAACAAGGCTTCGCTTCATTAGGAAGGTTCTAATGTGACCGGTAACTTCTGGTGGGTGCCTCTCCCGGCTGGAGATCTTCAACCTTATGAGCTTCCAAGTTGGCTTGCCCTAACTCAACTTCAGCTGAAACTTGGCCCCAACATCCAGGCAGGGCCCTCTGTAGAGTTATCCATCACACTGGGCATCTCCCTCTGTCCTCAGTCATGTTATCCAAAGACAAAATCCGGTTAAAGGGAGGATCTGGGTAGCCTGGAAGATGAGAAGTCAATAAGGTCCTGACCTGAGGGGTGTGTCGGTGTAGGAAGGTGGAGCTGATTCTATGGATATTGAGTCAGCATTTGTAGCACCAAATGCACTAACCAGCTTCCAGTCCCCCAACGGCTTCCCTGGGATGGTTGAGAGCAAACTACAGCTTGGCCTCTGTTGGCAAACACCTTGACATGCCATGCCCTTGGCATTGATTCTGCCCAACATCAGAGCAAAAGAAGTCAATTTGGACCTTTAACTTTAAATCCAGTTCTTCAAGATGGTGAGAGTGTGTTTGTTCTTGTTAGCCTCTAGCTAACCTTATAAACCTCCGGCAGGGCCAGGGAAGTTTGTCACTCAACAATCCCCATAAAAACAATGTCCCTTAAAAATTCTCTCTGCAGAGCACTGAGCACAGGGTCTTCAGTGGACAGGATTTGGAGATGGTGAGTGTTGAGTGGTAATTGCTTCCTGTGCTGACACATCTGTCCCCACTTCCAGCCCCCACACCACCAGCTTTTCCGAAAAAGCCAAGGCCACATACCACCAGCAACCTCAATTTTTCTGTTCTATATATCATAGCTTTTCTAGAGTTTTTCTTCCCTTTTCCTTCTCATTCTCTTTTATCTCAGAGGAAGGGGAGCAGGGCATGTGTCTTCATCTCGCTACAGATAAGACCCTAAATGATGTCTCAGTCACATCTCCTTTCTCATTTGGAATCTTTCTCCAACAATTTATTCCATTTAAAAAATTTTCTCCTTCTCTTTAAATTACTGCCTTCTTCATCCCTGTCTACAAATGTCTCTGGCTTTCCCTTCACACCTCACACTTGGCTTATCTAAAAATTCTCTCTTTTTTTTTTTTTTTTACCTGCATGAAACCAATCAGTCCTTTCAGTGGGAGAACATTCTCCCAAGTAACTGAGACCAAATTTCTGAGTCATTTTGGATTTATCTGCCTAACTTGCATGTATGTTGAATTCAGTCCTTCATTTCTGTTATCACTGCAACAAACCCATTTCAGGTCCTTATAATCTCACCTTGGGAATACAAATAATAGTGACTGTTAAGTCACTGTTAAGTCACTGACTGTTAAGTCAGAGTGCCAGGCACTCTGCTGCATGTGTTATATGCATTATCTCAACCTTCACATAAATCTATGAAGCACCTTCTATTATTAGTCCTTTTTTGAAATGGGGAAATGGAGGCTTAGTTGATTAAGTAACTCAAGGTCAGTATAGTTGACAAATGGAAGAGCCAGGATTCACACACAAGTCTGCTGACCGCACAGTCGGAGCTTTGAAGTGGTGACTCAAGACTCACCATTGTAGTTGCCTCTTAATCAGTCTCAAAAACACACAGGTTTTCCTGTGCTTCCTCTAGACCCTCTTTTTTTTTTGTCAATATTTATTTATTTATTTGGTTGCGCTGGGTTCAAGTTGAGGCAGGTGGGTTCCTTAGTTGCGCCTCACCGGCTCCTTAGTTGTAGCATGTGAACTCTTAGTTGTGACATGCATGTGGGATCTAGTTCCCTGACCAGGGATTGGACCCAGGCCCCCGATATTGGGAGCACAGAGTCTTAACCACTGGACCACCAGGAAAGTCCTAGACCCTCTTCACTGTTCCCAGAGTCATCTCCTTAACGCATCAATGGGACTGCACCTTCCCCCACTCAGAATTCCTCACTGGCTCTTCATTGCCTACAGGATCAAGTCCAAACACCTTAGCTTGACATTTAAAGTGCCACCAGGAGACACACATCTCTCTTCTTTGAGAAGACCCCTTCTCAGCTCTGTCTACTGAAATCTTATCTCTCCCCCAAAGTCTGGCACAAATATGATCTCCTCCAGGGAACATTTTCTAACCACAATAACTGAAAAGGTTGTTCTCTTTACTTAAACTCCCATCGTGCTTAATTTGGGCTACTCTCGTGGTGCCTGTGCTCTGGACTGAGTCATAATATGATTACCTACATGCATGTCTTAGTTATAGTCTTGAACTCAGGGATGTCTATTTATCTTTGCAGCCCTTACAACATCTGTCAAAATGTCTCACACAAAGGAAATGTATTAATTAAGCGAACACTGGCTGCTGTAACAGACACCTCAAATATTAGTGGCTTGACACCATTGAAAGATTGTTTCTCGCTCACGTGAAGTTCAATTGGTGATGGAGTAACCCCTGAATCCATTAACTTGAGTTCAGGGCGATATGACAAATGCAAATTATATGAGCTTATGAGCTTATATGAGTGGGTTTACGGTTTCTATCACCTTATTTCAACAAAACCAACACCCACAAAGCAGACAAGTGGGCTTTAAAGAACCTGTAGAGAAAGTACTGGTTACAGATAATACTAATAATGAAAACAGTGGTGAACCATTGGAGAGATGTCAGGGCCAACCCTTCTCCTGATGCAAGCTCTTTCTTGGTCACATTATGAGGCAAAACAATGATAATCTACTCAGTCCTGGCAACAAGTCATATACACACACACAAAAATTGACATGACCGAAAAAGCTGCTTGAAATATGAATATATATCATCTACCATTAGCCGTGCAGCCCAAGTAAATGCGTATTGCAACTTGGGTTATCACTAAAGCTGGTATGAAGCTAACTATTTGCAAACATTGAAAAAGGTATTATCCATAATATGACAGTAAATTTCTACATTTTTTTAAATGCTCAGAGCTGTTCACTACTCAATCCAGTGCTTTACAAAAATCACAATAAATTTGACGATAAATGTTTGGAAGCACCTTAAGAGACTTCCAAAGTTTAAGTTGCACATTTAATAGTAAGTTTCTCACTTAATAGTAAATGGGGGAAAGCTACATACTATGAAGGAAACACTTGTTATTCCTGTTGTGGTGACAACAGCTCGAAAATAATGCATGGAACACAAATTGATGACTAAACTAAAATGCATTCCTCTGTCAGCAAATACTTCTGGAAGATGCCTTGAAAAACATCACTGAAGATGTGAAGAAACAAGTCCTAGGAGAAATGAGACAGTGCGGGTGGTTTACTACACAGTTGGGTTGAAGTACAGATGTTTCTGACATGTCTCAGCCTATGGAATTCTTTAACTCTGCTCAGTGGTGAAATACATCCAGGACTTCTTTCTTTGTAGACCTCTAAAAGAAAGATGGACTGGAGAAGATATTTTTAATGCTAAGTGACTTCTGTTATAAGAATAATGTTCTATGAGAAAATGGTGTTAGTGTAACCCTTGATGTGACAGCCAATTTGACCAGAATATAAAAGGAAGCCCAGGGTAACCTTACAGAGATAGATCCAAGGGTGATTTTTATTTACTACTCTGCTCACAGGGAACCTATCATTAGGAAGAAGTTGTCGCTGGAGGGCACAAAGTTTTAGAAGATGACATTGATGAAGCTAACTTCTAAAAAAAATGTAGTAATAAAACATGCACAAAAAACTTTAAATTATGCAGGACTCTTTCGAGTATTTTGTAATGGAAGCGGAAGTAATTGTGAACATGTTTTGAATCACACAGAGATTTCCTGGTTATCTTTTATAAAATACTTTAAACGTTTTCCAACTTAGAGCCAGGGTATTCAGTGTTTTACCATAAGATTAGTGTTGCAAATTCACAGTTTCTGAGGCAGGTGGCTGCCAGTGGTTTGCTAGCTGGCAGATATTTTTGAAGTAATAAATAAACATAATCTGTAAAGGTAAAGTTGACATTTTAACTTTGAATAAGAACATTACTGATCTGATCCTCAAGAGTAAATCATGCTATGGAGAAAGCATTTTGAAAACAGACATTTGGAAATATTTCATTACTACGCAGTACCATTGCTGAAAATGATGGGTTAGCTATAAAAACTCGTACCTGCATATTAAAAATGGAAACATTTTTAACCTGTTCAAAAATCTTCCAGAGAAAGTATTTCAGTGAGTTTTTAATAAATTTGTTAAAAATAATCAGTGTGATCCGATTAGATTGCAAGAAAATTCTGTTAAATCAGGAAAAAAGAAGCTTACTAGTGCAATTTCAAGAAAAACTTCGTCATGGTTGGTATAAAGGATTGAACAATGAGTGTCCAGCCCCAGTAAGTGCAGACACTCACATCTTCTGTTCAGTTCTCTCATATTTGGGCAGTCACTTTTAAAAATCCATGACAGCCAGTAAAATAACATCTCTAAATTTTTGTTGTTTCACAAAATATAAAGTTAAGACTTGCAAAAATAATGAAGTCTATTAATCACCTCTCTCTCACTAAAGATATACTTTAAGTATCGTTTCATTGTCAGTCCATATTCTATGGGACACGAGTGACGATGTTTAATTCAGTTTACGAAACTCTGTCAAGCATGTGACCACATGTGATCTTGGCATTACCGGGTGCTGACAGGATCATGAGTGAAAACAAAGTGTCTGAGCGATTTGAGGAATTTGAATGGTAGATGGGTTTCAAGCTAGGGACAAGAAGTTGTCATTTTTATTTCAAGCCATCTACTGGCTTACCTGTGCCAAATTAAAATGTGAATAATGCCTGAACTGGAAGGGAAGCTGGTTAAGAAGAAATAACTAGTAATGTTTCCTTCACCCATTCAACATTTGTGGGTTCCCCACCATGTGGCAGACACTCTGTAGGTACAGACACCAAGACAAAGCCCTGCCCTCAGAGAACTAGAGCCCAGATTCCCCTGATGACCAAACCTGAAGGTCATGTCAAAATGCTGACTAAAAGTCTTTCCTCCTCTTCTTTCCCCACTTTCCCCAGTTAAGGTTCTTTCAGAAAATGACTTAACACCATCTTTCCTCCAAATTCCTGCCATTGTGGTCTTGGTTTCCCTGATGGGAACTAGAGAAAGGTCTGTTGTTCTAGAATCATGAAACTTTTCCCTAATTAATTTAAAATCTTCTAACACTTCAGTTAATCCCATCTGCTTTCAACCTGAATCTTCTTATAATGTAGGATTTGTATTTCTGGCTTTTCTGTCATTCTCCTCACAGCTTCTTATTAAAATCCCTTCTTGAAGCCATTGACAGCTTCCTCTTATCTTCCTCTGGTAGGAAAATAGAGTGACACATTGTTAAATTGACATAAAGGGACATGATAATAAACAACTATGATTTATGAACACTGAGTCTATTCTCGGTAGAAGGCTGAACACTTTAGATGCATTATTTGATTTAATCTTCACTCCAACCTTTGAACCTCACTGGGGAAAATTCAGGGACAGAGGGTTATTTAACTGGCCCAAAGTGAAACAGATAGAAAGTCAGAGCCCATGTTTATTCTACGCCAAAGCCCACGGTCTAACCATTATGCTGCCCCGTCTTTCCTCTTTAACTGTACACCAACCCTGAAACAATCCCACACACAATCCTTGAATTAGTTAAATCAGCCAACAAGTATCCATCATCCAGTGATGAGATGCTCTCAGACGATTCCACCATCCAACAAATGGGTCATGGCTGTGCAATTCAAACGTGCAGGAAGATAAGCTTCCGTTTTACAAATGCTGCCCTTGACATTCTTGTTAGTCTCCAAGGGGCTGGGCCCCCCTCTCCACCTCCTCTTTTCCACTTGCCTTTATACCCTTTGCTGTGGCCACACCAAACTACTTGCATTGCTGTGCTGGGCCAAGCCAGTCCAGGACATCCAGCCTCTAGAGCTGCAGCGCTTACTTTTTGCCTTCAACACCTTCCCCCATTCTTCCCTGCCTGCTTGTTGAGCCCTATTGATCCTCAAGACCTAGCTCAAGGTCCCATCCTCCCAGAGGCTGTGTTTGAGACCAACTCCGACCAGCTCTCAGCAGTGTGGATCGCCCTTGTCTGGGACCATACATCTCTCTTAGCACACACTGACCGCACTCTTACCATCCATCGCCCTGCCGCACAGAGACAGAGGCTGTGTCTGTTCAGTGTTTTATCCCAGTACCTACCACAGCAGTGGGTCCTGGAAGGTGGCTATTTATTGTCACTTGAATAAATGAATGAATGAATAAATGAAGGAATGAAAAGAAAGTATGGAATTGTAGCAGGAATGGGAGGATCTGGGGGGTCTGACCACCTCTGTGGTTGGAACAGTTCTACATTCCAGAACTTTGCACAAACACTCAGATACAATTCAGCCAGCCAGTGTGGGTGGTGTGTCTTGGAGCAGGGGAAGAAGAGGAGAGCGATCTCCCCTAAGTATCCGCCAGGGTTGGGACCTCCCACAACTTGGCCTGATCCACCAAGTACAACCCAAAGCCAGGAATTCCAAGAAAATATCCAAGTCCCCTGTACATGGCCCCAGCCCCAAACAACAAGACTGTTGTGTTTAGGATCTAGGACACTGTGAAAAAATAAAAGGGAAAAGTGAGCTCACTACACACCTAAAAGTAACATTTTCCTGGGGTAGAATGTGGAACTGGCTAGGTCAAAGAACAAAAGATCGTAGTGTAGACGGGGAAGGGAGGGGAGTGTACTAGTTTCCTGTTGCTGCTGTAACAAGTTATCACAAGTTAGTGGCTTAAAACAACACAAATGTATTGCCTTACTGTTCAAGGGCTCAGAAATCTGAGATCAGTTTCGCTAGGCTAAAATCAAGGTGTTGGCAGGGCTGCCTTCCTTCTGGAGGCCCCAGGGGAGAATCTGTTTCCTTGCCTTTTCCAGCATCTGTAGACCATCTACGTACCTTGGCTCATGGAGCCTTCCTCCACCTTCAAAGTGTATTCCTTCTACTCTGCTTCTGTCCTTACATCGTCTCTCTCTCTCTCTCATTCTGATCCTTCTGCCAACCTCTTACAGGGACCCTTGTGATTATATTGGGCTCACCCAGATTATCCTGGAGGATCTCCTTATCTCAAGATCCTTAATGTAATCACATCTGCAAAGTCCTTTTTACCATGTAGACAATATTTTTATAGGTTCCCAGGGTTAGGATGTGGACATTTTTGGGAAGCCATTATTCTGCCAACCACAGTCCCCAAGAAATTTTTTTTTTTTATTAAGGAATAAAGGAAGAACAGTCAAACTAACCAACAAAATAGAGCCCTCAATATAAAAGAAAACAAATCAATTAAATACTTATTTTGGCTTACTTTTGAACAAAGCAGAGAAAAATTCACTTAATGTATAAATAACCAAATTAACTCTGGTTGAACTGTAGCTCTTCCACTGACTAGCTCTGTGACCTTGGGTGACTTATTTAATTTCCCTGATCTATCAAAACAAGAATGCTGATACTTATTCACCAACGGTTGAAAATGGGAAATTTTTAATAAATCATACAAAGCATAAAAATTAATTCCATTTCTCAACCTTAATATGTCTCAATTCCACTGATTAAAAAAATATAGAAATGCATATCCATTTGACTCAAAAACCAGAAGACACATACAAAAATATAAAGGGTCAACTGTACAACTGGGACAGAATTACAACAAATAGATTCAGTGACACTGAGTGTAGAATAGGAGGATTCTCAAGAACATTTGCTGATATTTTCAATAGACACCTATATTTTAAAATTATTTTTCCAGCTTTATTGAGATATAATTGGCATAAAAAACTGTGTAAGTTTAAGGTATACAGCTTTGATTTGATATGTTTATATAGTACAAAATGATTACCACCATAGTTAGCTAACAACTCCATCATGTCACATAATTAACATTACATTTTTGTGGTGAGAACATTTAAGATCTACTCTCTTAGCAACTTTCAAGTATACAATACAGTATTATTAACTATAATCACCCTGCTGTACATTAGATTTCCAGAACTTAGTCATCTTCTACCTGGAAGTTTGCACTCTTTGACTAACATCTCCCTATTCACCCCAGCACCCAAGCCCTGGTAACCACTATTCTACTTTCTGTTTCTGCAAGTTCCACCTTTTTATTTTTTACTTTTTTTATAAATTTATTTATTTATTTTTATTTTTGGCTGCATTGGGTCTTTGTTCCTGCGCGCTGGCTTTTCTCTAGTTGTGGTGAGCCGGGGCTACTCTTCGTTGCGGCACGCAGGCTTCTCATTGCGGTGGCTTCTCTTGTTGCGGAGCACAGGCTCCAGGCACGCAAGCTTCAGTAGTTGTGGCATTCAGTCTCAGTAGTTGTGGCTCGTGGGCTCTAGAGTGCAGGCTCAGTAGTTGTGGCACACGGGCTTAGTTGCTCCGTGGCATGTGGGTTCTTCCCGGACCAAGTCTCGAGCCCGTGTCCCCTGCATTGGCAGGCAGATTCTTAACCACTGTGCCACCAGGGAAGCCCCCAGTTCCACCTTTTTAGATTCCTCATGTAAGTGATATCATATAGTATTTGTCTTTCTCTGTCTGACTTCTTTCACTCTGGATGACTTAGGAGTCACCTTGGGTATCCCTGATCAATAGAGAAAACTCAGGTGAGCCTAAAGTCCCCAGAACGGCAGACAGGGGTTTGGTAGCTGGAGAGGTTGTGATGGATGTGCTGCCGTATTTCAGCCAAGGTTATGAAGCATCCGGTGGAGGAGGAAACTTGTGGATATTTCCCATCTGGGCTTGGAGGTCGCGGACAAAGGAAATTTATCCAGGAAGAGTTGTTGCTTGGGAAAGGCCAGCTGGTCTGCACCCTAGAGATCTTCAAGAGTGTATCTTGTTGAGGAGCCCAAGCCCAGGGCAAAGATGTGAGTTCCTTGCATTGTCATTCCAGTTCTGCTCTGGAGCTACATTTCAGATGGTGCCCATTCCTGTGGCTTATTATCAAACAGTTCAGTCCCTGCGGAGACATCCACCTTCAACAGATGGGGTGACATCTTGGATGAGGCTGAGATCGATGCAGCTCCTCCCGCACATCTGTGGACAGGTGAGAACACAGGCATCCCCGATTGGGCTCTGAACATTTCTGATCCCCATTCCTGTCACCTCCTGTCACTTTGTGCCTCTCCCTCGGAGAACAATACTTTGTACATAGTGATTAGTAATTGTTAAATAAGTAAAAGACTTCTTTAAAAATTCCCATTTTAAAGTAATTTAGTGGAAAAGTAATAAATAAACCCAATGGTTATTGTTCTTTCCAGAGGCAGCATGAATAAAAACTCAAAGGTTGTCAAATACTAGACATTCACAGGATGGCGTTTCCATAGAAAGAGAAGGGAGAGAGTGGGTAACAAGTACAGAAGTGGTCATCTATTTCCCATCCCCACCTTCCTCTAACCCAGCCTGGACTGAGCCTTAGAATAACCCAGAGAATGTTTCAAAGATATCAATCCCAGAGACTCTCCCCAGACCAATTAAGTCAGAATCTCTGGGCATAGGGCCAGGGCATTGCAATGTTTTTTTTAAAAAAACTTCCTTGTATCATTCTAATGCCCAGCCAGGGTGAGAACATTGAACCTTGTTAGTCTGTATTCCAGCCTCCCAGGGAATACACTTCTGAAAATGAATTGCCAGTCCCTGTGGCCACATCTCCATGGTGTCCATTGTTTGGTCTAACCCACCCCCAGTCTGTGCCTGTCTTCTTCCCCATCAGGTATTCATCAGATGCCTTGAGGATGTACCAGTGCTTGAGAAACAGTCTAAGAGAACACCAGGTCCCTGACCATGGACTCCAGAGAGAACAGACTCCTGGTGGAGTTGTCAAGGCAAGTACCTAATCTCCCAAGGATAGGTTTCCTGGCAACTGGCCTCCCCTGGCAGCAATGAGCCTTGGAAACCAACCCCAGCTTCTACCTGACCAGGCCTTGTGCAAGGAGGCTCCTTACCCACCTTCAAACTCTCTCCCTTTACCCTGCTCCCCACACTGGCCATTTCCCAACCCTAACCTTGCATGACCCATACAATTCCTGCAGCTGTCCTGAACTTTGCCTTAGACCCAAAAAACTTAATTTCAGGTCAGCTATCTGGACTCAGGTTCCCTGGCCTCCTGGACTTGAGTTTGACTCCTGATGTGGAGACCCCAAGTGGAAACTTTGCCATGGCTTCCCCTGACCCTGGGGGTCTGCTTGTCTTCTGGTTCTGGTTTTCTCCCAAATCTCTCATTCTCCCTGCTGCCCAAGCCTTAGTCATCAAAATCATTTTTCTCAGTTGCCTCATCCAAGATTTCCGTGGGGAAACAAATCTGTTCCCCATAAATATGTGGTGAGATTTAAACAAATATTCACAGTGGCATTACAATAATGTCCACCAGATATAGCTCCAAGGCAATGGGTGGAAACTCAGAGTAGATGAGAATGTGGTTTCCAGCATCAGTCTCTTAAGTGCATAAGTATCTTGGTGAGTGGTTAAAAGAACCCTAGCTGTTTATTTTACTTCTCCCTCAACTCCAGTTGAAGACTTCTTGCCTGTAAACCATGAAGATGCAAATTACTGTGGCCATTTTGTGGGCTTTCCTATTATAAAAACCACTTGTTTTCATGATGGTTCAAAATTATGCTATTTTGACATTTTAAGTTAAAATTTTGATAAATTCTCAGCATTCCATTTTATGCAAATGGAATTTTGCCAAGCTTGGGAATGTCAATCCGTTTTCCTTTCTCTCTGAATTTCACTATCCTCTGTCAGAGAAGCTCTTGATCCAAATAGCTCCTTTCACCTAAAAGCTAAGATGATGGTGGTGATTTGATGCCATCTAGTTCTTAGGTTGTGGCTTGCCTTCCAGAGGGCTATCCTTGCCGTGACAATGTAAAGATGGTGGGTACAGGTGGGGCAGGCTTTCAGTAGACATCATGTCCAGGAGGTGTGTCCTTCAGCAGAAGTCAATGTTGTTGGGGGTGAATAGAGAAGAAGTTGTCAGTCTTCCTCTTCTAGCCCCTACGTCTGTGAGAACTTTAGCATGAATGCTCCGTCTCCCACTTTCCCCAACCCACGTACCTACAGAAGACTCCTTGGTTTCTTAACTCATCAAATCTCAGTTCCTTCTTCTCAGTTCCTTCCCTTGTTGGTGTAGTTGGGCATTACCAAAACCCTTCATTATTCTAAAATTGTTTACAACAGAACTGAGGGTTCATGAAGCTTGACCCTCCAGCCACTCACATGGCTTGACATTTGGTCATTTCACTTTTTAATAGTTCCTCTACCGAGAGAGATGAAGGGGATGAAAGGAAGGGAGGGTAAGACTTAACTCTGGCTTATTTAGGTGGTTTGAATAAGACAGCAAAACAGTCCTCCCCACCCCAAGTGTTCTTTTTTAGTCTGCATAGTCAAGAATACCATACACTGCACGGACAAAGCTTTGGGAGTTTGTCAAATTTTCTCCATGTCTACTTCACCAGTGATAAAACAAGGAAGGCAGAAGTCTATAATGCAGTGGTTCTCACCTGAATGGAGACTGGACTCACCTGGGGAGCTTTGAAAAAATGTCAATACCCAGGCCCCATTCCAGACCTATTAAGTGGGAATCTTTGGGGGGTGAGGCCAGGCAGTGATATTTTTTACAAACTCCCAGGTGATTCTAAAGTACAGCCAGGGGGACTTCCCTGGCGGTCCAGTGGTTAAGACTCCATGTTTCCACTGCAGGGGGCACGGGTTTGATCCCTGGTCGGGAAACTAAGATCCTGCATACTGTGTGGTGCGGCCAAAAAAAAAAAAAAAAAGTACAGCCAGGGTTGGGAACCTCTGGTCTAGTAAATTAGTCAAGAGCAGTGGTTCTCAAACTTAGCATGCATTGGAGTCTTTTGGACAACTTGTGGGGCTCAAAAAGTTGCATTTTTGACAAGCTTCCAGGTGATGCTGATGTTGCTGGTCCTTGTTCTAGGACCAGCTTTGAGAATCCTTAGTCAAGAGATGTGAGATAAAATTCTAGTTGTGCTAACTCTCCATAAATTTAAATAATCATTTAATGTCTTCTCTTTCCTTTAATGTTCTACGACAAGGGTAGGCAAACATTTTCAGGAAAGGACCATATAATAAATGTTTCTAGCTTTGCCATCCACACAGTCTCTGTTGCAACTACTCAACTCTGCCATTGTAACATGAAAACAGCCATAAACAATGTGTAAACAAATGGTATGGCTGTGTTCCAATAAAACTTTATTTAGATGGCAGGCAGGATTTGACCCATGGGCCATAATTTGCTGAATCCTGTTGCCCAGTTTCACTACCAATGCATGTAAGGGAGGATTTCTTTTTATTTATCTAGTTTGTTGCTCTTAAGGCTTTCTGAATCTGAGGATTGATATCTTTCATTGGCTCTGTAAAATTCATGCTTGTTATCTTTTTAAATATTGCCTCTTCCACATTGTTTCTGTTATCTGTTTGTGAAACTCTGATCTGGTAACATGTTAGATATTCTCACTTTATCCTCCATGTCTCTTAACCACTTTTATACTTTCTACCTACCTCTAACAGAGGTAGAGCTTCCCACGTAGTATGAATTTTGGTTTGCTATTAGAAATTCACAGGGGACAATTCTTTCCAGGTCCACCCAGAGCCAAGGAGGAGACAGAACATTCTCTTCCAGGCCCCTGTTTTACCCTGGTTCAATTTTCAGGGGGTTGCCCTTTGGTGGTCTTGGCTTTATGTGAGGGTGTTCCAGGCATCACCCTACTTGTCCCTGGTGCCTTCACGACCCCTTATAACCTGAGTTAGGCTGCCAAGAACTGGCCTGTGACCCCATAGGCAACTGCTGCCTCCACTTTAGCTCTGCTTCATGGCTTCATACTTTCTCAAGGTTTCTGACCTCCTAGGAATCTCTTGTTCTGATGCTTGTTCAGCTGTGCTTTACAAACATTATTTTAATTAATATCATCTCCAGCATTGTTAAATGGTCTACTTAGGAGAGCTGTCACCATATTGCCAGGGACATTGATAGGTAACTACTACCAATTTCCACTTCTCATCTCTCAATGGAGAAGCCAACAGAACTGGGACTCAATTCATTTTTTACAATGAATGGATCAGTGGTTTTTTTTATTGTTCTCAGCAGTCTTAATGTTATACTGTCATTACGCTAACTGTGCAATGTGAGGACAGACTAATGAAATATTCCTCAGATTAGACCAGGTTACTCATGTGAATCTGTTTCATAAGACCTTTTGGAAAAGAAACTGTACTGGATTTGTGGACCTATTCTTTGAAGTTTTGAGTTTCCCTGAACGATTCAGAAGGCCTACAGCAAGTTGCACTTTGTCATTTTGCTGAGTCACCGATATGAACCAACTACGCAGTGAGGCTTGTACTGGGGACAGATCATGTGGCTTCATGAATGTCCTTAGCTGGTCACCAGCATCCTCATCCCAGGGTGGTGGGTTGATTTCCTCTCCTTGACCTAATGCTACAAAGTAATTCTCTTGAAAGTATAGAACAACCGAAAGTAATTTTCTTGTGTGTAAAAAAATGGTCACCAAGTAAAAGCTAGACATTTTGTAAAAGTCAAAGAGGCAGTTAGACTGTGGTGTGCATGGATGTGCAGGAAACACAATCCCCAGTGGACATGTGATTCGGGAAGATGCCAGGAGCCTGTACAAATTTTCCACATTCTTGAGTTGGGGAATTCTGGAAGAATCAAAAGTGTCATCCCATGAGGATTTCAAGCGCCTACTACATATTAATAAATAGCTTTGTGAAAAATAAAGTTAGGCAGAAATTGTACATTTAAAAAGAGTCTGCACACTTTGCCAGTTTCTTGCAGAACTAAACACACTCATCATATGATCCAACAGTCAAGCTCCATAGTATTTAGCCAAAGGAATTGAAAAAACATACCTATGCAAAAACCCTACACGAGGATGTTTACAACAGCTTTATTCATAATTGCCCAAACTTGGAAGCAACAAAGTAGGTGAACTGGACAGACAAACTGGTATATCCAGACAATGGAATATTACTCAGCAATAAAAATAAATGAGCTATCAAGCTGTGAAAAGACAAGGAAAAATCTTAAATGCATACTACTGAGTGAAATAAGCCAATCTGAAAAGAGTAATACTATATGACTCCAACTATATAACATGGTGGAAAAGGAAAAACTGTGGAGATAGTAAAAAGATCAGGGGATGCCAGGGGTTAGAGGGGAGAGACAGATGAACAATCAAAGCACAGAGGATTTTTCGCACAGTGAAACTATTCTGTATATAATGGGCAGTGATACTATTTTGGTGGATATATGTCATGCATTTTTCCAAACCTGTAGAATATACAACACCAAGAGCAAACCTTATGTAAACTGTGGACTTTGGGTGATGATGGTATGTCAATTTCGGTTCATTGAATGTAACAAATGCACCAATCTGGTGGGGGAATGTGGATAATGGGGGAGGCTCTGTGTGTGTGTGTGTATGAGTGTGTGTGTGTGTGTGTGTGTATGAGTGTGTGTGTGTGTGTGTGTGGACAGGGGGTATATAGCAACTCTCCGAACTTTCTGCTCAATTTTTTGGTGAGCCTAAAACTGCTCAAAAAATAAAGTTTATTAATTAAAAAAAGAAAAAAAGAGCCTGCAAAATGTAATGAGTTCATACCTCAGCTTCTTCTTCAGAGTAGCTCTTACCTCCTGAGAAAAACAGCCCACCCAGTCACACACAGGGTCTAAGCCAAAGTGCCTGCACCTCTGGGTGTCCCTGCCTGGCTGAGGGAGTGAGCGTGGGCCTTGGGAGGGAGACAGGGTCAGTGGCATTTCGGGGCTTGGACCTTCCCCCACAGGCCTGGAACTTCCCCCCAAAGAGTTATGAGGGGGAGCAGGAAAGGGATTGAGGCCTCTGGGCATTTCCTGCCTTCCCAAGTGCTGCAGGGGCAGCTTTCTGGGAAGGCTGGTGTGTCGGTCAAAAGCCTGCACCTCTGGGAGCATCAAAGAGAGATGAGAGAGGCTGGAAGGGCAGTTAGAAGATTCCATCTCTGGCAGCTCTTGGTTCTTAGTAAAAAGCAGAACTTATACATGGAGACACTAGCATATACAAGAGCAAGTGCACAGACATAGGCAGACTGACAGACACATGCAGATGCACACCTATGTGGCACACGCCTGCAGAGTTTATCCACTACAGAGACACAGATGATCAGGGCAGCTTGCCATTCTGGAAAACAAGCAATAGCTGCTGAAAAACATGCTCTGCTCTCTCGATCGCCTGGGGCATGAATTGTTCTAACACATGTCCCCTGGGAGCGCAACAGCCTTCCAGAACAATCAGCCCTCCTTCCTCTCTCAGCTGCATGAGCTCTGCCAGCATCTGAAACTTCCCATAGGTTTCTGGCAGATGCATACACGTGTTCATCCCGGTCTGCCTGCAGGGGGCTTTCCCACTCACCCTTCTTCAATGCCCAAGGCAGGCTGTAATTCAGTGTTGTCAGTGGATGACACTCAAGTCCCCCACATGACACTGGAGGTCTTTGGTGGCAAGAACATGCTGCCTGAAGCTGCCTGAGAGGGTCAGTAACAGGAGGCCTGAAGGAACTGAATCATGTTGGGCCAGAGGAGCATTTGTCTCTCTCCAGCCCCGCAGCTTTGCCTTCCTGACTTGGAGCTTGACTCAGCGTTGCATAAGCTGCCTAGAGAAATCCAGGGTAGGAAAGCGTTTTCAGTAGTTCGGGACACTTTTGCCTCGAGGCTGCACATGGAAGAGGATCTTCTAAGTAGAAACAGGCCCATGTGCTCGTTGGCAGATGGAATCCAACCGGATGTGGAAAAAAGCTCAACAGAGGGCTCAAACCAAACAAAAAATCAAGTGAAACAACACAATTTTAGTATAACAAGGACTTAAAAACGATTTTGAAAAACGTCTGGTACTAATAGACCGTTTAAAAAGTTAGTTTAAAAACTCTTCTGTTGAGTTAAAAAGCAGGAAGGCTTTCAATACTTCCATTCTTTTAAAATCCTCTCCTTTTGAACATAATAGAATTATTTTCTTTTAAAATTGTTTTACTGACCTGTTTTGCAACTGTGGTACACAGAATAATGGCTCCCAAAGATGTTCACATCTTGGAACATGATGAATATGTTACCTTACATGGCACAAGGGACTGTGTAGATGTGATCAAGTTGAGGATTTTGAGATGAGGACTTTATTCTGGATTAAGTGAGCCTAGTGTAGTTACAAAGGTCCTTGTAAGAGGGAGACAGGAGAGTCAGAGTCTGAAAAGGAGCTGTGAGGACAGGAACAAAAGTTGGAGTGATGTAATTTGAAGATGGAGGAAGGGGCTACAAGCCAAGGAATCTAGGTGACCTCTAGAAGCTGGAAAAGGTAAGGACATATGTTCTCTTCTGCAGCCTCCAGAAGGAATGAAGCCTTGCCTTGATTTTTGGATTTTAGGATTTCTCAATTGTGAGATAAAAAATTTGTCCTCAGCCACTAAGTTTGTGTCAATTTGTTTTGGCCACAATAAGAAACTAATACATCTATTGTGGTTGGTCAGATCCTGTGTGCTAGCTTGAAGGAGGACTGACTTATTGACAAATAAAGTACTGCTCCATCTGGACCGTCATACAATTTCCTTGGATGCATTCCTTTGTTTGGGTGAACTTATGGTATCAATTGTTCACCTACTTTTCAGTATGCTAAATGAAAAATCCACGTTGAGAAGTTTAAATCTATCTGTATCTAATCACAAGGATCTTCATTCATCTTTGTGGGGGATTATCCTACCATATTAGTTTTCTAGGACTGTCAAAACAAAGTACCACAGACTGGGTGCCTTAAACAACAGAAATGTATTTTCTCACAGTTCTGGAGGTTGGAAGTCCAAGTGCAAGGGGCTGGCAGGTTGGTTTCTCCTGAGGCCTCTCTCTTTGGCTTGCAGACGGCCGCCTTCCCCCTGTGTCCTCACATGGTCTTTGTTCTGTGCACACACATCACTGGTGTCTCTTTGTGTCCAAATTTCCTCTTCTTATGAGGACACTGGTCAGATTACATTAGGACCCACCCTAAAATTACTTAAAGATAATTTTGCCTTAACCTTTACCTTTAAATTTTATTAAAATTCAATGAAAATTTTAACTTGATTACCTTTATAAAAGCTCCATTTCTAGTCACATTCTGAGGTACTAGGGGTTAGGGCTTCAACATATGAATTTGGTGGAGGGACATATTTCAGCCCATAACATCTACACTGGGTACACGTGGGAGAGGGTCTGTGCCAGCCAGGCAGATAAGCCTGTGCACACTACTTGAGTGACATGTGCAGACCTCTGTCTATAATTCCATGCTTCATTCCACTTTTGATATGCTCAAGTGTACCACACTGTGAACCAATTGGAACTGTATCAACTTGTCACCTTCTGATGCACAAGAAAATGTGTTCCAGAGAAGATTACATCAAGACAGGGAGAGGTCAACTCTGTAGTGGCAGAAACTATCTCAGAAAAATCTCATGAGGTTGGGAAGTGGTAGGTGGGGCAAGGGGGAAGAGCAGAATAAATGCAATTAGATCCCTACCTCAAACCATATACTTTACACATACACCAGACGGATTATAGATCTACATGTGAAAAATTATTAAAGAAAATAAAGAACAACATCTACATGATTTTAGAGAAAACCTTAAAAGAAGAATTTATAAAGCCCAAACAATAAAGAAAAAGATAGATATATTCAACTGCTTCAAATTTTAAAACTCTGTACAGAAAAACCTATAAACTTCTGTTGGCAAAAGGTGAAAAAATAGACTGGGAGACATATTTAATAGACTAGGAATTAGTATATAAAACACATAATAAGGAAAATAAAAGTAGAAAAAAATGAATTATCCAAAGAGGAAATGTGAATGGTCAACAAATAAGAAAAAAAAACAAACAAAAGATGCTGAAATTCAGAGAAGGCAAATAAAAAGAACAAAGAGAGACAATTTCCCAGCCACTGTATTTGTAAGATTAAGTAGTCAAGCTATCTCAACTGCTGGCAAGGTTGTAGGGGAAATGGTAAATTGTTTCTGGAAATATGAATTGGTAAAGACCTCTTGGAGAGAAGTTTGGTGCATTTAGGAAAATGTACTTGCCCTGTGTCTTAGAAATTATGCTTTGAGATACACAGTAGACAACCTCCTGAGAAGTTTCATAAGCATCCTATATGCAATGATGTCTGTTACAGCATTGTTTGCAACAGCAGAAAAAAAAGGAAATGACTGAAATATCCCTCAATATAGGAATAAACAATCAAAATGTGGTATTTTCCTATGATGAAATACCATAAAACAATTAAAAAAATAATAAATAGAGCTGGTATACATCAACATTAACAGATGTTAAAAACCTAAGGTAGAGTATAAAAAGCAAGATGCAGATTTATGGGATATATACAGATAATGTACTTGTATATGTAGTTAAAAAACAAAATCATACAATGTGTATGTGTGTGTGTGTTTTAATGGATGCATATCTACCTAGAAAAAAATTTTTTAACGAAATGGAATGATACATGACAACTTTAGTCTCCAGGGGAATGTGGGGAGGAGTGGGTGGGGGGGTTGGTGGCTTAGGGGACATTAGCTAACATTCATCCTCGACTCACCCCTCCCCTCTCCTCCCCCTCCCTCATTCTTTCCTTTCTTCCTTCTTCTTCTCTTCCTAAAAATTGACAAAAAGTAGATATGACCAAAAAAGTTAACATTTGTTGATTCTAAATTGTGGGAATATGGAAGTTTAAGTTATTCCTTTATTTTACTGTAACTTTTAAACCTCAGAAAGCAGAAACCAAACAAAACAAAAAAACCAAGTATTTATACAAATAAAATAATAAACAATAAAACTGTACTAAGGGAGGTAAAGGAAGACTTGAACAAATGAAAGAAAGTGTGATACTGAGTATGCTATGTTCCAGAGAGTGGGGCGATTCCCGGTACCGTCAACAGACCCCTCACAGTTAGGAGTTCCCAAAGGCTTTTGAGTTGGAAGGTTGGAAGGTACCATATAGACATTTGGTGCTGAACCCCTATTTTACTTCCCTCATGAATGGCCTCCAGTCTCTTGAAATACTGTGGTAGGGGTGTCTTCTTCCAGTGCCAGCAACTGGCCCCACTGTCCTGAAGCAAGTGGTTCCATTTTTAACACCTTAAACTATTAAGGAAAATTCTTATTTTTGAAAAGAATTATATTCCTGTAGACTCTGCTCTTTGGTTTCATTTCTTTTTTTCTGGAGCAACAGAGATGAAATCCAATGCCCCTTTAATAAGAAAGTCTTTCAAAATGTGAAGACAGACATCCTGCATTTATAAGTTTTTATATCCAGAAATCTAAAGGGCTTTTTACACAAATACATATGAACATCACATGGGAACATCATCTTAAAATACAAATCACCATGCAATGCAAATGGGCTGTGAATTTGAACTTTTAAAATTCTCTTTGAGAACATGGAAGAAACTAACCTGAGAACACAGAGATCTCCTCCCATCTCAGGTAGTGAATTTTTCTCTGGGCTTGGAGGCAATGGAGTTCCCCCTGGGAGGGAGAAGTACATAATTGATGAGCAATCCTTATCAGACTTGAAAGGGCGAAGATATAAAGGGGAACTGGATGCCTGGTTAAGAATTGATACCTCAACAGACATAAGAGGAAGCTACAGTATCTCCTTATTAATGACATTGTATATTTTATGAGAGTAGCAATGCCTTGCCAACTTCCATGTCCCAGTGTGGGCTAACAAAGGGATCTAAATGTTGACTTAAGAAAATTTATCTTAAAGGTAAAGGCCTCTGGAGACACGTCCCCTACTGGATTGATGTTTATTGGTTGGTTTCTTTTTGAAAAAAGTGACCAATGGACAAGAGAGCCTGTTGGCACTCAGTTCAGGAGGTTTTTGGTTGATATTGTGCAAGTTACCTGAGATGTTATGTATCACTGGGGGTAAGAGGAAGGGGGAAAGAAAGAATCTGAAGCTTAAGTTTCCACTGTTAGTAGTGGAACAGGGCTTCCAACTCAACTTCCTGGAACTCAAATGTCCTTCATTTTATTTTCTTTTGTTTCAAGCCTCACCATCTCAAAGAGACTGTGAAGCCACAAGAGCAATAATACAGATATTTAAGGACTGGTTTCAACCAATTAAAATGGACTATGGTTGCTATACCTTCTGGGTACACCCTGGTGGGATATCTGCCCTGCTGTCAGCTCCAGCCAGACTCCAAGAAATCCTTTTGAAGGTGACACAGAGCAAGTGTTGCTCAAGTTAAGCCACTTGTGCTGTCTTTGTCTTCTTTGATAAAGTGGCTTTCCACATTAGATCTCCCTGTAATTATAGTCTATGCATTAAAACACTTCTTTGTAAAACTTCTCTTTATAAATCACGTCCATCTGCAGAAGATAATAACGGAGAAAGGGTACGGGGAAGGGGTGGCTTAGTGTGTCTACATTTTGGGGTGACTGACAAAGCTTGCTCCTTCTCAAAGGTCTTTGGGTGGCCTGAATTAAGAGAAGGGATGTAGCATCCTTTAACACTCTCTTCATAGTCTTACACCACAATGGGTCCATTTTTGAAGAATGTTCTTTTCCTAAAACTCCATCCCCGCTCTCCACCTGCCTCCTTCTTACCTCAGAGTCATTCCTGATACGGCTCCCAGCACGCAGTTTTCCTTTCCTCCTTACCAGGTTCCATCTGCACCTCCTTCCAGTGGTGAGCCCATTTGCTAAGCCTGACATCTCCCAAGTGGGTAAATAATTCTTCAGGTGGTAGTTCCTAAACACCACCCCTCAATTTGGAGGAGACTGCCATGGACATAACTTTTAGTGTCAGCCCAACTCTGCCCCCAGTATTTTAGGTACACGAAGACTGGCTGGTTTCTCAAGAAGTTCCACGGGCTGATGCCCACTTAAGAAGTTTGCTCTCCAAAACTCAAGCCTCAGTAATTATAAAAACTTATTGGAAATGCTTTCAATATTTTCAAGCTGAAAATATGCCCATATATTTTAAACAACCCCAAAGTGACCAAGAGTGGGGGAATGGCAGGGCTGGGTAAGAAGCAGCCTTGTGCTGAAGGCCCAGGCGGGAGTGTGCCAATGTCAAATTATTGGATGAGATTTCTGAGCAAGAATCAAATATTTCAGTCCTCCAGCATTTGTGGAAATTATTTTAGCAGGGAACAGTGGTGGCACTAAGACAATGATTAGTTTTCTCAAAATCCAAATTAAGAAATTGCATGGCTCTGTGTTTACCTTCTGATTAAGGATTTAACCTTTTCTTTAAAACACTGTACCTGAACTATGAGAGACCAAGAGACAGAGATCTGTATTTGTAAATGTCTGGGGGGTCTTGAAGACCCCCCAAATTGCTTAGTAATAGATTGGTGATCTCCAGCCTCAAATTACTTCCACATATATAAATCGCAAGCCAGAAGGAGGCATAAGCAGAAGAACAGAAGGGTTTGTTTGGAGAGTACCACAAATAATTATAAGTTATGGGAACAGAGAAGAAAATAAGACATGTTGATTAGAAACATCAGGATGAATTGGCATTGATTTTGCTGTACAATAGAAAATTGGTTTCAAATTTTTTTTCCAACAGATGCATAGCATGGAGAGGGAGGAATTAAATTTTATTCCAGGTTCAAATTTAAGTTTGGAAATGAAATTTCGGAAGGTACACCTCATTTCACAGAAACTAAGCAACTTTCTGAATACTTTTACATAAGGTATCCAAGAGAGAACTGACTTGATTATCCACTGTCTGTAGGCTCAGAAAAATTTTTCTCTTGCTTTTGAGCTTTAGTGTATGTTTAGTCCTTTTTTATTCATCTAGTGATGCTTTCTAATATTCTTTCCTGTGAATCTTTGCCTGTTCTGTTACAGCCTGGTTCTAACTGCTCATCTCTTAGAAAAACAGGAATTTCAATAAAGCCCTAGCTTGTTATAAGGCTGCAGAATGTATTTCTGCTCAGTTAAATTGCAGTTTTTCATTTTTCTTGGGGTCCTTAATAATTGGAATAAATACAAAGGTCACATGAACAGTTTATTTCTCCTTTTAAATGAAGAGTTGGTTAGCACCATCAATTCTGTATGTTAAAGTGTCATTTGAGTACTTGGGGGGCTAACTTCTCAGAGATACAAGCACCCATTATCTCATGACTGGGTAGACGCATCACTCGGCCAGCCAGGGCCACAGGCACATTGCTGACCTTTGGCAGAACTGGCAGATGGGCGTGGCCTCTGGGCTCAGTCATAGCCGTTCCCTCCTCTGGCCTCCTGAGAGGAGCCGTGCCCCAGAGCATTCGTCCCCCACCCTGCGCTCCATTGGCCTCCCCTGGAGCCACACCACTTAAAGGCCACTCAGACCTCACTCCACTGGCCTTCCTCTGCCCTAATCTTCAACCCAGGACCATGTTAAGTGTTCCCGTGTTCTTGCTCCCAAGCCTCAGAAGATCCCTGCTCGTGGGTGCCTGCTTGCGGGGTGGTCTTGGGAATCTCTGCAGGGCAGATGATCAACTCCAGAGAGCTCCCGGCCCTCTGTCCCCAGCAGCTGCTCCTACCCTTGGTCTCCTCTGAGCCCTCAGTGCCCTCACCACCTCCCATCTCATTCTCAGCACATACCTGGGCCCTGTGAGGAGACAGGGAAGCCCATGAGAAGATAAGCACCACGAAGTCACCTGACTGGGCTTTCTGATGCCCCCAGGTCTGAAAGAGCGCCTGAACGATGCCTGGAATGTGATCTGTGCTCAGCAAAGTGTTGTTTCCCGTGGGATGAGCCTTCCTTCATTCCCTTTTCCTCCTCCTTTCTTTCCCTTTGGAAAAGAAGGCATGGCCCCTCTTCCAGTCAAGGAAGAACGTAAGAGATGACCTCACCTGCTTTGTTATTCTCTCCTCTAGAACCCTGGTCCTTCTTTGGTTTACTTTCTAGAATCATCAACTTCATCTTCCTCTTGACCTCAGCATTATCCCTCTTTTTTTTTTTAACCCCTTTATTGGAGTATAATTGCTTTACAGTGGTGTGTTAGTTTCTGCTTTATAACAGTTATACATATACATATGTTCCCATATCTCTTCCCTCTTGCATCTCCCTCCCTCCCACCCTCCCTATCCCACCCCTCTAGGTGGTCACAAAGCACAGAGCTGATCTCCCTGTGCTATGTGGTTGCTTCCCACTAGCTATCTATTTTACGTTTGGTAGTGTATATACGTCCATGCCACTCTCTCACTTTGTCCCAGATTACCCTTCCCCCTCCCCATATCCTCAAGTCCATTCTCTAGTAGGTCTGTGTCTTTATTCCCATCTCGCCACTAGGTTCTTCATGACCTTTTTTTTTTTTTAGATTCCATATATATGTGTTAGCATACAGTATTTGTTTTTCTCTTTCTGACTTACTTCACTCTGTGTGACAGACTCTTTAAGTGACATTCTACTTCTCACCTTTCCCCCCATTCCATACTGAAGGTTGAAAACTTGTTTTTACCATGGTAAATAAAAATGTTACCACTTAGAGAAGGGACAGGCACTTTCATACAGAGATAAAAGGAGACACTATATGAAGTGACATTGGACAATGGCTTTGTAGTGTTCAGAATTAGTTGTTGACATTAAAAAAAATAAGAGATTTCAGATAAAAATCAAGATTTTTGCAGGCTACTCCTGAAAAAGTAGAAGATCTGGTAATGCCAGGCCTATATATCAGCATCTCCACAGGCATCAGCTGTTCTTTTCGAGAAGGCCTTGTACCAAAACAGATGCAACACACGTCATATCCTGCATACTCTCCTGCAACATGACCTTTGCCACTCTGCCACCAAGAGATGGGGTCTGGTTCCTCTTGCCTTGAGTCTGGAGAGAATCTTGTCCTTGGCCATTTGCTTGTAACCAATAGAATATGGGGGAAAAGGTGCAGCATGTCTTCTGAAGCCAGGAATGCTGACAGTCCTCTAGAGAGGGGAGCTACTTCCAAGGCTGGCATGTGGAAGTAATGCTTTTTAATTTTGTGTACAGAGACATCATCAGTTACATAATCCTCATGCGCAAACACCCTCGCTGCTCCTTGTTTGTATAGATGGAAGTTTTTCTGCTGAACTTGTATGTGGGCTGTTGGCATTACAGGTGGAAAGAGGGAGAGACTGAGCTACTACTGACCCCTCTTCACTCTGTCCTTCTACCCCCAGAGTCTCACCTTTCCCCACAAAACCCCCACAACCATCTCAACAAAACCCACCTAAGTCTCCCCACCATCCATGAAAACCATACTCCAAAAGGCTCAGAGCCAGGCAGAGACCATTTGGTGATGAAGTATTTGGTGATGAAGTATTTACTGCCATATTTCTGAGAGATTAACTGGCATCAGGATATGAAGAGGGCCTAGGTGCAAGGTGCCCTCCATAAAAATGTATTTAAAAACCTGATTACAAACAGTTCACATTGATTGCAGAAAACGCAGAAGCACAAAGAAGAAAATTAAGATGGCTTCTATCCTCACACCTAAAGAATAGTCTTGTAAATATTTAGGCTACATCCTTCTCCTTTATTTTTTATTCATATAAATGGAACAATAATGTTCCAAAAATCAGATCTCACTGTAACCAAATGTCCTGAATATTGTACACATTTTCCCATGTTACTAAATATTCATGTACAGTGTAGTGTTATGTATAATTTTATACATAATATTCTATTATACTAATATGAATTATCATAATTTATGTAATCATCTTCTATTATTTGATATTTAGGTTGTTTCCAGTTTTCTCCTATTATCCATAACATGGCAGTGAACATCCATCCTTGCCTACATATCTTTTCACTTGTCCATGATTACTTCCTGGGTCTAGAAACGTGATCACTGAGTCAAACGTACAATATTTTCAAGGCTTCTGATACTTATTGCCAAATTGTCCTCTAGAATCACATTCCCACCAACAAGAGCGACCATTTCATCAGATCTACACCAGTTGGAAAATATCTTCTTATGGTTTGGCAAATCAACAGTTCTAGTACTTTGGATTCAACAATAACATGACAATAGACAACGATAAAGCACTGAAAATGGTTGGGAGAGCAGAAGAAATCTCCGAGAATGTAGAATGTCTCCTTTCTACAGGAGGAAAGTGAGACCCAGAAAAGTAAGTGACTTGCCCAAAGTTATACAGATAATCAGTGGGTATCTCATTGAAACTGGTCATTGCAGCACAATGACCAATTCTGGTCACCACATCGGATCAATGAGTTAATGATTATTCTAGGCTTACCTGACCTCCCCTTGCACCTTCCATTTTAAAAGATTGTATTTAAGCAGCTTCCCATACTGGTCTTGAAGGATCATGGTGGCTCAAAGTTCTCTAGGACCCCAAAACAGGGCCAAATCTTCTCCATGTTTGCTTTTCAATATATTGTTATATTCTGTGCCTGGTCAAACTTGCTGACAATGAGCTTTGTTTCAGGCTCAAAGAAGGGCTAAATGGTCTATGAACTAGAGTAGCAGTCTTCCTAAAGAAGAGCCCTGGCGCCCTGAAGAAGAGCACCAGCCTCTCTGAAGAAGAATGCATGCAACAGTATCCCCTGAAGCTCAAGCTGCAGGACATGCTGCAGACACAGGCAGCTGGTAAAGTTGAGAGAAGCATTGTACATGTAGCCTCTGTCCCTTGAAAGATCACCGCCTTATTTCTCACAACCTCCTTATGCAAACTGTGGCTCATCTCTGGTTCTTTCGGCATTGGTGTCCACACTACCACTCACACTTTGTGGACCTCCTTTCTCCCCTGATTCCTGTGACACCCATCTCCCTCTCTCTTGGTTTTTGTCCTACCTTCTTGTGTCTATTTCAGAGTCTCTACTTTTTCTTTTAGCCTTAAAAATGTGGCACAAATCTCAAATCCTGAACTCAGAAATGTTCATTATTTTTAATTAAAAAAAACAAACAAACTGATTTTACCTTCTGTTTCAAGATCTTGTTTTGCCAGATGGTGGAAACTGAAATGTCAGCGAACTCAGGGTCATCTCAAATCCTTGCCCACTGCCCTGCTCTCCCCTTGCCCTGGGATCCTTGTTCTTTTTGCGAGGAGGGGGCTGGAAACTGGTTATGACTCATTATCTTCCATGCACACTGGCACACCCCGAGGCTTCTGTCACTCCTGTCAGGTCCCTGTCCTCAGCAATGTATGTCACCACAGTGTCCTTCTGCCCCCCCACCCCCCCGCAAGCTCTTGTCAGGGCCGGCTCTCCGTCCATCACCTCTGTGCCATTCTGGGGCACATGGGAAACATCTAGCTACTCTCAGAATTAATGTGGGTGCAGGGAAATTGTGAAACAGGACTGGCCCATTTGCTTGGTGACATGCCACCCCACTTTTGCTTCTCAAGTACTTATGCTTGGCATGGAAGCACCCTCCCAGGCTCACCCCCTTTCAGGAATCCTCATGGGAAGAATCCTAAAGAATAACAGTGCCTTGCACATGGACTCCCCAGCCCTCTGGGACATTTCTGTCATTCTTTTCCCACGCCATGCTCCACCCCCACCATCACATATCTCCACCCCGACCTTACACCTTGGCTGGATCAAATTAAAAATTCCTAACTTTGGAATACCCCAATTTACAGAATATGAGAAGTAGCTGGTGAGCAGAAAAGGAATGTCTGGAACTAAAAACACTAGTTTTTTTTTTTTTTTTTAATTGAAGAATAGTTGATTTACAATGTGTTAATTTCTGCTGTACAGCAAAGTGATTCAGTTATACATTATATACATTTAAAAAAGTATTTTCCATTATGGTTTATCACAAGATATTGAGTATAGTTCTCTGTGCTATACAGTAGGACCTTGTTGCTTATCCATTCTATATGTAATAGTTTGCATCTGCTAACCCCAAACTCCCAGTCCATCCCTCCCCCACCCCTACCCCTTGGCAACCACAAATCTGTTCTCTATGTCTGTGAGTCTGTTTCTGTTTTGTAGATAGGTTCATTTGTGTCGTATTTTAGATTCCACATATAAGTGATATCATATGGTATTTGTCTTTCTCTTTCTGACTCACTTCACTTAGTATGATCATCTATAGTTCCATCCATGTTGCTGCAAATGGGATTATTTCATTCTTTTTTTTATGGCTGAGTATATGTATGTATGTACCACATCTCCTTTATCCACTCCTCTGTCGATGGACATTTTGGTTGTTTCCATGTCCTGGCTATTGTGAATAAGGCTGCTATGAACATAGGGGTGCATGTATCGTTTTGAATTGTAGTTTTGTCCAGATATATGCCCGGGAATGGGATTGCTGGATCATATGATAATTCTATCTTTAGTTTTTTGAGGAACCTCCATACTATTTTCCATAGTGGCTGCACCAGCTTACATTCCCACCAACAGTGTAGGAGGGTTCCCTTTTCTCCACACCCTCTCCAGCATTTGTTATTTGTAGACTTTTTAATGATGGCCATTCTGACTGGTGTGAGGTGGTACCTCATTGTACTGTTGATTTGCATTTCTCTAATAATTAGTGGTGTTAAGCATCTTTTCATGCACCTGTTGGCCATCCGTATGTCTTCTTTGGAGAAATGTCTAAAAACACTAGACACCACATCACATCACACTATCTATCACATCACACTATTGTTGTACCACCCATGGATCTATTCTAAACCCTTGATACTCTGAACTTCTTTCCGAGATTGTCCTTGTTTAGCTCTGGTCTACTCATACCATCGCTATATAGGTCTACTCTCCACATCTACCCCTGATGTGACAGTGGCACACATGTTACATGGCCAAAACAGAAATCAATTTCTACCTCCCTTATGTTGTTCACTCCAATACAGTAAGAATGCATCCCCCTCCACCCACCCCTCTTGACTCCCTAAGGCCCACCCTGCCGCCCTGCCCCTTCTTTCATGGAGCTTAACCTGATCACTCTGTTGCTCAGTAGTGGCATTCTTCTCAAGTTCTAGAGCGCTTATGGTCACTCATTCTGTTCTCACTGAGCACGTGCTACATGGTATTGTTGTTTTGTGAGATCATGACTCTCTAAGGGGCGGAGACTCTGCTTCTTTCCCTGCTATGTCTCCAGGACACTGCTGGGCACACAGTAGGTACTCATCAGACATTTTCTTAATAGATGAATTCTGCTAACAAGGTTTGAGCCTCTTCAAAAGAAGAGGCTATGTCTTATACCTCTAGAGAATCACAGAGTCTGAAAAGTTCATGGCTCTGAAAGGGTCTTTGTGCATGATGGTGATGGTGAAGGGAGACAAGGGTATAGTTCTCATCCTAGAATTGAGAAAGTATTTTTAAGTTAGGAAAGTCCTGATAAAACACTCCCATTACTGCATACTCAAGCAGGCCATATCTGGGTCCTCTATATTAACTCTTTCCTTGACAAAAACTTTGATTTTGTTTATTGGGGTATCTGTAGTGTAACACAATCATTCCACACATCTGAAACCACCCAAATAATGAGCATGTGTTAAGTACCTAATATGTGTCTAGCGCTGGGCGTGGAGAAATGGAGAATGAGAAAGAAATGAAGATTGTTTCAAGAGAAGTGCTTGTCTCTCAAAGAGTTTAGAGTCTAGTTGGGGAGTCAAGGCATATATACCCCAAATAACAAGACGGAAAAAGCTTAGTTACACAGCAGAGACCCAAAAAGAAGGTCTAGCAGCTAAAGAATTAGGAGATGAGAAATTCCTAGAGGGATCAATGAAAGCCTCATGGACATGGTGGGGCTTAGCTTGGAGCTTATATTCCTAGGTCCTTGGTAAGAGGAGAATGCCTTTGTAAATATCCAACAGGTTTGAGCACAAAGAACAATACTATGTATGATTAATTGAACACACAGCTTATTAATCTCATAAGCCTATTAAATATTGTTCTTCAAATGCCACTTACCCAACCAATAACATAAAACCTAGGAATTTACAAATTTTAAAGTTCCCTGATATTTAAACTTGAGTACAAACTTCTTTTTTCAAAATTTCCTAATCACCAATTAAAATCACAAGCCTACTGTACTGGATTCTTTTACATGCTTCAAAAAATTTGAATATTATTACAATGATAATGAAACTTTGTTACAATTACACTTAAAACAATGATAAAAGTACTAGAATCATGGACCTAATTTGTTTACTTTATTATCTTTCTACTTATGTTTACTTTTATCCATTCCTGAGGTTACAGTGACTATACAAGATAGTAATTTCTATACTTTCCCAGGGTTATAATAATTTATCAGACCCAAAGTCAAAGTATCACCTCAGCCTAGTCAAGGCAGCAGGTTCTAGGTTTTACATCAATTGACTCTTGTTGGGTTATAAGATGTGGTTAAACATCGAAGGACATTCAATTCTGAACTTCCAAATTGGGTTCCTTTTATGATTGAATTTTGATTGCTATGTTTGGGGAATGCCTTCTCTTTACCCTGCTATGTTCTCTCTTCACCTTCCTCTACCCTGATCTCTGCCTTGGGGGCCTGACCTATATGGCGCATGGATGGGATCATGGAGCCTGCCTTCTGGTTGGGTTTGGCGCTATAGCAGGGAGCCCAACCTGAGACCAGAGGCAGGGAGTAGGTTGGCACCATGGTCTGACTCCCCTGGCCCGTCCTTGTAAAATGGCCTTGGCTGGCTCTGTCCCTCACAACTCCTCTCAAGATGGCCCACTCCACATGACCCTCACATTGCATATTCTGGGGACCTCTCCTTTCCCCATCCAGCAGGTGGATGGAGGGGCCATGCGTGAGAGCACCAATGTTGCTAACCTGGGATTCCTGCACCCCCCCCCCCCAGCAGTTATGCTCAGCTGCCCACACCTTTGTAATTACCCCTATATCCCCACCTTGAATGCTTCCGTTTTGCCATGCCACTTGTTTTTTTATTTTGGCCTTGGTAGAGGCAGATATGTACTCACATGCTCTGATGCCCAAGGGGGTAATCTGCCTGGTTAGCCAAAGGCAGGGACAAGAGGGGGATCTCAGGGGAAGTGCGCTAACTCTGCAAGAAGACGGTGTCCAGTTTGGTCAACATGGCGCAGACGGCTGACCTCAGGAACTGGCCTGCCGTGGACACCTCCTGCAGTGAGGGGACGAGGGATCTCCCAGCAACGGGGAAGCCATCCAAGATGACAAGTTTGGTTCAGGGACCAAGATGATCTTCAAGGTGGGAATTCTACCTTCCAGGATCATCATGGACAACCAGCGACAAAAACATCCATGAAACCCATTGTCATAGGAAATCTTTAAACAAACCCCAGGCTGTTGCTGCAGCTGAGTGCTCAGCAGAGCCTAGCTCTTCCTTTATTAAATTGGCATCATTACTATCATTGCTTGACTTCAAACGTGCTCCCTTAGGCGAGCCGGTGATTTGCGAGGTCCCATCTGCGTGGACAAACTGGAGAACTAAGGCAATTATGCGGATAATTCAAGCAAGAGCCTGGCTTTGCTTAAGCTCTATAATCACCTGAAGAGACTGTTTTTCAGAGCGTCTCCAATGGCACATTCAGACAAAAACAATTTTGTTTTCTGGATGATTGCCTCACTCTTTTGGCCGTGTGACTTCAGCCCCAGTGGAAAAGCGATATTCATCATGCTCTGGTCCTGGAGCCTGTGGAATCAATAAAGATGTCGCGACTGAGACCGGTAACAGCTCCAAATGTGCATAGCCAAAAAAAAAAAAAAGAAAGAAAAGAAAAAGAAAAAGACACCAGAGCTGTTCGCGCTCCCTCTGCACAGCTCCCTTCTCGCCCTGCTCCCCACCTCGTGGCCAGGATTCATGCAAGGCCTAACAAGATGGCTGGGGCCTGGGCCCTGCCCCTCCCTTGTTACTTTTCTGGGTGGTGGTCACCACTGTGGAGGTGAATCTTCCACGGAGCTCATTTAAGTGGTACAGGAACACCCTCTGCTCACATCTGACTAATGAAAACCTTAAGCCAGTGTTAGCGAGGCGACTGGCCACTTTGTGCCAACCAGCTTGCTGGCTCTTGCTGGGCCATGAGCATGGTCAGGACACATGGGCAGCTGCCTTGGTGATATGATTTGGAGGGTGCAGAGACCCTTGGCCTTCGAGGGTGTCTGGAATTCTGCTGTTAGAGATGCATTTCTTTATCTCTCCAAGTGTTGTCTGCCTCTAAGAGCCTCCTACTGAAATATTACCTCTAAGAGAAGGGGTAGTTCCTTAGACCACAGGAGTACAAATAAGAAGAGCTAATGCTTATTCAGTGCTACTTCATCCTTACAACGTTCACAGGAGGGAGGTACTGTTATCATGCCCATTTTACAGATGTGAGGTCCAGGGCACAGAGAGGTTCAGTAACCTGCCCTAAACCACACAGCCAACAACCTGGGCAGTCCACTTGGAGACTGTGGCAGAACTGCTCCTCTCTTCTTCCTCTTGGGGACAAAGTTGGGTCTCTCTCCAATGGTGGCAACTCAGCAGGGGAAGTGGGTGCAGCATTGCTGGCTTTGATGGGGAAGGAAATGAGGACGAAGCAGAATCCAGGATGGAGAGTGAGGGGTCGGGGCCCCAGGTGTGAATGTCAAGGTCTTCTCGAGACAGCTTGGAAGATCTCTGGAAGAGGACAGGCCCCTCCAGTCTAAGGTTGCCCTGGGTGGGCCGGGGTGTGGGTGCCCTAGGGCCCCACAGTTGAGTGAACACAGATGGCAAGAGGGGAGCAGATACAGACGTGAGGCAGAATATGTTCAGTGGAGCCTGATTCCTCACCATCGAGTTCTGGCTCTGCTACTTTTTAGAAGGGACACCCTGGGAAAGAAAGTTTATCCTCTCTGGGACTCAGTTTCCTCACCTGTGAAATGGGAATGAGGATGGCAACTGTATCTAACCTGTGGGGTTGTTGTGCAGACAGAATAGCTGAGTGATGGCCTGGCCCAAGGTGGGTATTCAGTGGCACTCGTCAGTGCGGTGGGGCAGTGCAGAGTGCTTGGCTGGGGGGTCTCTGATGGATGTGGGAAGATGCTGAGGAGGGGCTTGCTTAGACTGGGGGAAAGTTGGGGAAGACTTGGAGGAGACGGAGATGAGCCAGGTGGGCTGGCACATTTGGGGTGGAGGAAGTCGTGGGTAACAGAGGGGAAGGAGGTGACACCTCCAGCAAGCCAGTGATTGACCTCCGGGTGCCTCTGGACCGCCTGGAGATTCGCTGTGTGATTCTGCAATTTCCCAAGAGGCCAGGTGTCTCAGCCAGGCCAGGTCACTCATTCTCCTGCTTATAGCCTTGTGCTTCTTCTGCCTCCCTCCCAGTGGGGGTGGGAGTTTGCCCAGGGGGTCCATCTTGGGCCTTGGAAGTGAGCGTTTTGTTTGGTGGAGAGGTGGGCCAGCAATCAGACTTCAGACATGCTCGAGTGAGCGAGTGGCTACAAGATGCGGTGGTGGGAAAAAACCTTGTGACGAAGAATCTTGGTGAAGAAGATGTGGTGCATTATCACAATGGAATATTATTCAGCTGTGAAAAGGGGGGAAATTCTGCCATTTGAGGCAACGTAGATGGACATTGAGGGCATTCTGCTGAGTGAGGTAAGTCAGACAGAGAAAGATAGATACTCTATGGTCTCACTTATGTGTGGAATCTAAAAAAGTCAAAATCATAAAAACAGAGCAGAATGTGGTTACCAGTGGCTGGGGGGCAAGGAATTGACTGGGGAGATATTACTTAAGGGTACAGACTTGCAACCAATAGTTAAATAAGTCCTAGAGATCTAAGGCACAGCATAGAGATGATAGTCAACTATACTGTATTATAAAGTTCACAGTTGCTAAGAGTCTAGATCTTAATTGTTCCCACCAGAAAAAAGCAATGCTAATTACATGATGAGACACGGATGTGAGCTAACACTACTGTGGTCATCATATTATAATACATAAATGTATCGAATCAACGTCATGCACTTTAGGCTAACACAATGTTATATGTCAATTATATCTCAATACAACTCTTAAAATTTAATTTAATTTAATTTTTTTAAAAAAGAGAATTTTGGCCATGAGAGATGGTCAGCTAGGGAAGGGCATGAGCTCAGGAGAAGATGATTTTGTAATGTCAGGAAGGAGCCTGTGGGTGGGAGGGAGAAGCCGAGAAATCTGTGAGAGGAAGGTCCTCTGAGGTGAGGGCAGACACTGCACAGGAGTTTAGTAGAAAGCTGTTGGCCCTGGGGAGAGTGGGCGTGTTGCTCTCCTGAGGCCAGGTGGAAGGAAAAGACGACAGACATGGAGGAAAGTCGTTATCAGGGACCGCGAACGTCAGCTGTGTAAATGAAGACAATTCACTTTTCATGACCAGAAAATCCTGGGGTCAAGTTATCAGTCAGGAATGAGAGAATATTAAAAGTTGAAAAACAGTAATTTAATGTAAAGCTGGACATTTATCTCTGGTATCATGGTTCACTGAGTGTTGTTGTACATCATCTCATTTAAACAGAGAGGACAAATCTGAAATAGCTGCTGGGGTGAGCCAACTTTGCAGGGCCTGAGTGTTTACAGAAAGTTATGTCCAAAAGGAGAAACTCAGGCAGAGAATCTGGGGCCATCAGAAACTGAGGGCTAAGAGGGTCCTTTCATTTAGAGATATTAAGGTAAAGAAGTGGTGTGTGGCCATGATCTGAGCCAGTGCTGGTGGGGAGAACTTTTAGGGAGATTCTAATTAATCAGATTAGAGGTTAAAATTCAGAGGTGGTCAAAGTCCAGTACTTTCAAGGACAAGCAAACTAAATGTACCTCAGTGGCCAGGACTGTTAGTGAAGGATGTAACCCATCATTACCTGTGGTCACAGTGTCCTCGGAAATCCTACTACACAAAAAAGGCTCATTGTTCAGGCCTCACTTCTCCCGTGTGTCACATGGCACAGATATGCGAGAAGATAGAATCACCAATCCTTTAAAAAGATGATCTCTTTGGGGGAAAGAAAACAGATTATATCAGAGCAAAATCATGCCTGACCAATTTATTAGAGTTTGACATGAAGGTGAGTAGCCTCGTGGATATAATTTATATTAGACTTTCAACAAAGCTTTGTCTTGTCAATGGCTATTATGCGATACTGACTTTCTGTGAAATAGGTGAGGATGTAAAGTTATGAAGAGGGGTCAGTTTAGGGAATAAATGTGCCCCCTGGAGTTGGGTAGCCTGGTGGCCCAGAGAGGGTGAAATCTCCAGGGTTGCCTAAAACACTAAATTCTTTGGTGCTAAATCATCAAATCAATGGGTAGAGATTCTAGGTACATTTGGTAGGGACCACCCATAAGCAACACATACACATTGATTGATCTCTAATAATAGTAACAACAATCTTAACTTTCACAATTATTTAGCACACGCCTGCTCTACGTTAGACCCTGCTCCAGGTGCCTTGTCATTTGTGATCCTAACCCTTACAAGAGCCCCGCAAGGCAGAAACAAATATTCCTAATTTACAGATGAGGAACAGAAGCTTAGAGAGAGTTCCCAGGATTTTTGTTCTTTTGCCAGCATATTAAATTGCTAGGGCTGCATACAAAATACCACAGACCAGGTGGCTTAAACATCAGAAATTTGTCTCACGACTCTGGAGGCTGGAAGTCCAAGATCAAGGTGTCAGCAGGTTTGGTTTCTTCTGAGGCCTCTCTCCTTGGCTTGTAGATGGCCGCCTTCTGGCTGTGTCCTCACGTGGCCTTTCCTCTGTTTGAGTCTGTGTCCGTGTCCTAATCTCGTCTTATAAGGACACCAGTCAGATAGGATTAGGGCCCACCCTAAAGGTGGCTCACCTCATTTTAACTTAACCACTTCTTTGAAGGCCCCATCTCCAAGTACAGTCACATTCAGAGGTACTGGGGGTTAGGGCGTCAACATGTAATTTGGGGGGGAAATGCAGTTCAGTGCATAGCCGACAGCAAGTAGAGTGAACGAGGGGAAAATGGGATTAGCATGGTCATGGGGTTCTAGTTAGAGCCCCTCTCGGAAGCAGGGAAGGTGTATTTCCCCTGGGGTAGTTGGGGAGCATGGGGGCAGTAAAGGAATTCCACAATAAGCTTCTGTAATAGGCTGTGAGGGGAAAGCACCTCTCTCTCCCCCCTTCCTACACACCCTCGTTTCCATCCCCAAATCTTGTCTTTCCTCTAGGTCAAAAGTACTGAGTTGTTCTCTGCATTTCCTTCACCCTAGGGTCTAAAATACAGAGTTATCATGGGAGACTGGGCCACCCCCGAGCCCAGCTCAGGGCCAAGTCAGAGCCGCTGGAGAGTTGCCCCAAACACAGCATTATTCCATAGCACACAGTTGAGGCGGAGTGTGTGGAATGGGGCTGAGGTTACTGGAATTCTCTTCCAGGCTGACTTCCATGCAGAAGCCTGCATTTTGTCTGCATTCAATTTGTAGCAAAGTAAACAATTTGTAGCAAGTAAACAGGGTGCCTATGTGGACCGGGCTTCAAAGAGGCCTTTTGTTCGAAAGGGTATTTTAAAATTCTTCATTAGTTATAAAAGCTATTTTAAAGCTCTTTCCCAGACACCCAAATACCTCTCATATGAAGAAGAAGAAGAAGAAGAAGAAGAAACAAACTCACAAAACTTTTGAATAAGAAGGAATGGTCATTTGTAGCCCCGACTTCTAGTCGGTCAAGCAGGCAGGGTTTACAGGGCCCTTTTGGTGTCCAGTCCTGTACGAGGCTCAGAGAGAGATGAAGACAAGGAAGATTTGCCTCCTGCTGTGAGGGAAAAGGGGGTGACGACGATGAGCGATTGGAAACTGGCTGCAGAGGACAGCAGAACCCTCCCAAGTTCACAGCCCTGCTTGGGAGGAATCTGAAGATCGCAGGGCTGCACGGCTCCAGGGGGCGCCCTTCACCCTGGCAAAGCTCAGCTATTTGTCTCAACTGCAGCGTGAGGGGTACCCCTGCAGGGGGGCAACACCGAGGTACACCTGGGCCAGGCGCCAGGCGACATGTAGCCGCGGAGGCGGGCTGGGGGGAGGGGGAAGCAGGGCTGGGCGGGGGGGATGACTGGGGAGGACCCGGGACCAGAAGGAGCGGGTGTAAGGGGCCTGGGCAGGGTAGCCACTGCCCCGGGGCCTCCCTCGGGACACAGGAGAAGCCCTAGCTGGGCTACTACCGAGTCCTCAGTATGGCACCGAAATGCTTCGCCCTGCACCGCCCGGGCACCTGGAGAATGGCAGCTCGTGTCCGGTCCCCCCGGGGCCCAGCGGGACCCGCCCCCGCCCGCGCGCATCAGTCTTCCCAGAGGCTGCGGCAGGCTCTTCCGTGGAGGGGGCGGAACAGCTCTCAGGCTCTAAGAAGCAAGCTGCCCACGGAGGAATCACTACCTCTTCACAAACGCTCCCGAGAGGCTCCCGCAGCCCTGCTGCCCGTGGGCTGGTCACGAGGGAAGGCACAGCAGAGTCCCCCTAGGTCGCACCCACCCCTCCTCACACAGACGAGGACGCTGACACCCAGCGAAGGAGGCCAACGCACAAGGCGCCGTGTGACGTGGGCCATGTCACTGTGACTCTTGCACCCTCCTGCTCTGGCTAATTCCTCAGTTTCCACAGTGAGAACTGTTACCCTTTACGTGATGGCATTTACTCCCATTAAGACGTCAATACACTGATATTGAATACTCGACCTGTGATCAGGGCAAGGACAGTTGCATCAGATCCTTTCCTAGGAGCAGATTTGGGCAGCGGAGGAGGGAAGACCCTGAGCTGTTCTTGGTGGTGGTGGAGAGGGGGCTGGGGACCGGCAGGAAGGTGGGCAAGAAGCAGTGAGAAGGCAGAGAGGAGCAACTCTGCACGCTACACAATATTGCCTCCATCTGGCCTGGCTTGGACGGTCTGAATGATGGTGATATTACCCAGGAAACTTAGGATGCTGACCAAAGACTTCTCCAGATGCTCAGAAGTTGTACTTCCAAGCATAATTCTTGGCTCTGCGAGAACCACAAGTAATTGATGACAACCTCCCACCCTCCTTTTCCACATCCTATTCTTTCCAGCTCCTAGACAGATAGGTTTTCTTGTTTGCAGGCTCGTTCATTCCAGGCTTTGCAGCAATCTCAGATTTGACAAATGCAAGCACAGTGTGGTCGCCTTCATCTGTGTTCACCTGGTCCTCATTAGGGCCATCAGAGGAGGCCAGTGCCCGGTTTTGTGCTTAGCGGTTCCCCCTCCACGTGGGCTTGAAAGCTCTCGGCGGCCTCTTGTTTGCATGAAGGCCTCGGAGGACAATGCCAGGCTCAGCTCCACGTTTTCCACATGACCGATGGCATTCAAAGCCTTGCAGTCTCAGTAGGCACATTTCTTGACTGGCTTTGTTTCTCGCTGGTTCAGGTGGAATAATAAGGGTTTTTTCTGCCAGGAATGTCAACGTGTGGTTGGGAAGTTGGCAGTTTTCTATCAGGAGGTAGGGAAGTCGATTGGTAAATGCCTGGGTGCCTGGTGCCAACAGTCAGAAAGGTTGTTTCAGAATTTCTCATTCTTAGTGAAGCAAGGTGGTGTGCCCTAAGGGGTAGGGTGGGCTGACGCAAGGAGTTTTCCTGGGGGGCTTGTGATGCCTCCTGCTAGCATCTAGGCTGTTGTTAAGCCCTGCTTCATGCCTTCTCCTAGGCCAAGTTGGGGCTGGGGTGAGGGTGGGGTACGGGGTGCTCTGGGATTCGTCTTTCATTTCTGCAGCTGGGAGAACGCTTGGCCTCTGCCAAAGCCTTTTGTCCCATTTTTCTCTTGCTTCATTGGGACATTTCCGGAATGAAATATATTCAACTAATCCTCAGCTTCAGGAGGTAATTGAATATCCAAATGCTGGTCCTTCCATTGTCCGACGACCAGAACCAGCTGAAACACTCAATTTTGCAAAACAGTCATGCTCCAGCCATTTCCCCAATTATCTCTTCCAATTATAATGTCTTCACATCCTCTTCTTATGGAGGTGTTTGAGGCCCATATGGATTCTGAGAATTCTTAGGATAAATTCCACTCTTCATGCACCAGAGGCGTTAGGCAAAGTCGCCTTCTCTCAGGGTGTTTTGTTCTACTGTACTTTGACATGGATTCCAAAGTCTGCATCTTACTGAAGACAGGCTATCGTTGTAATTATTATTTTGAAATGGACACATTGCTGAGCTCCTGGATCTGAGCCTGAAGATAAACATGGGTACTCAGGGGCCTTGAAACCCATCCTTGCAGCTTGCCGATCCTTGCAGGCCTGTTAGAACAGTGCCAGACTAAGCGGAAAGCTGGCACTCCCTCCCCGGGCCAACACTTTGGGGCTTTTGTCAATTGGGCAGGCGTGCAAATCCTCGGAGATACTCTCCATGGAAAGCTTGTTTCTTTACGTCCTTTGGCTCGGACCTTGGCCAGTGTTGGCAACGTGGCCTTGAGCTGCCCTGAGTTACCTTGACATTTCTTCATTTGGGCCTCTGTGCTCTAGGCTCCAACTTGACTGCTTATCTCCGGGAGCAGGAAGGAGGGGTGACCCATGGTCTGGTTTCTTGGCCTCTGGAATTGAGAAGAAGCTTTGGGGGTAGGACGAGTCCAGTTTCTGACAAGACAGGTGGAATGGGAATCCGAGAGGTAGGCTTTAGAATGACCAGATGGGGAGGAAAGATGGCAAACAAGCAGGGAGTCTGTGTTTATTACCCTGTGCTAAAGGTGTATCTGGTGTCACTCAGAGTTACTGAGCACCTGGGGAATTGTATCCTTTTACCTAGCCAGGTACCCCCAGGCATGCAAATGCATTAGCTCTGCAGCCATATATGATGCTTTGTCCAATGTGGCGACCTTCTGGCCCCACTGAGTATCACTCACAAGCTGTCCCCTGGCAGATCCTGGCACTGCAGGGGTGGTGGCCGTCCACAGTTCATCCTGTAGGGGACCACCTCTCCATTCCTCCCTGCCACTTCTGGCTTCCCTCAAAGCTTTCTATATCCCCATCTCTCTCCCCTTACCAGAAAGACACCAGAGAAAAAGGAGGAAATCCCCCTATTTGGGGAGTTCCCTCTTTTAGTTCCTTCTTTGGTTCTTAACCTCGAGCAGTCCCTTGCCCCACCTGGGTGACACTGTTTCAAGGTGGCCTTTGGGACCTGATTTCATTATCTTTGGAAAACAAGCCCAAGAGGAGAGCCGAAATTCAAATATAGAACGTGTTCCTGAAAATAAGGGAATCCTCACATCCATTGTGACTGGGATGATATGGGGACTTATGTGGAAGGCGGGTGCAAAGAGAGGGGAAGAGAGCTGGGATGCGTGGGGGTGAAGGGAGGCCAAGTCAGCCATCCTGTCTCAGAAGGACCTCAGCTGGGTCACAGGAAATGCCTTCTTAGGATTGTCATGGAAACCTCAGGGCTATAGTGTCAGGTCACTTTTTTTTTAACAGGGGCCCTAGGTAGGCAGATGGAAGAAATGTGCATGATCTTTTGCAGTCTCACCACTTCCCCTGAGAATCAGCAAAGTACAAAGGCCCAGAGGCTCAAGCCAAGGAATAAATTCAGCTCACTCCTGACTTATGCTTCTTGAGTGTAGGAACCATACCTACTCATCACTGCATTTCAAAGTCAAGTACAGTTCCAGGCTCAAAGTAAAGGCACAAGAAGTGCTTGCTGGTCTGATGGAGCCCAGGCTGGCCAGGACCCAAGTATGAGGAGAAAAACCAAAAAATTTTAAATAATTGGAAATTGGATCCAGAGTCATGCATGTCTTTAGATGCTGGGTTAAGAGGGTCCATAGACAAATGAGAATCATGAGAAGGCATTAAAATATTTTTCTTTGTCAATTTTCAAATAACAAGTACTCATTATTATTAGTGAAACAATATAGCAAGAAAACGTGGTCTCTCCCTTCATTCCTCTCATTCTGTCTCATCTTGGTAAACAATTTTCTTTATCCTAAGAATTCCAAGGTTTCACCAAGTTATATCTAGGTGTGTGTCTTTAAAAAAAATAATCCTGTCTGGAACTTGGGCCTTTCAATCTACAGTCTTCAATCTTATGTCAGATCATGGAAAATCTCTTCTGTTATTTAACTATTACTTCTCTTTCATCATCTTTCCTCTCCCCCCATCCCAACTTCTGAAACTTCTACTATTTGAATGTCATCTCTCTTGTTTGGTCCTCTAAGTCTCTTACTGGTCCCTCTTGGTTTCCATCCCTTTGTGTTTTCATATCATAAGCTATTTCTTTCCCTTGATCTTCTAGACCTCTAATTCACTGCTCAATCATCCTCTTTTCAGTTTATTTCCCAAGTTTTAAAATAAAGAATAGTTTTAGTTCCAGGAAGTCCATTTCTCAGACTCTAATCATATCCTCTGAGCATCCTCATTACTTGTTCATTCAAGCTCTTTCATCAGTCTTCCTCAAATGGGGGCCTTTTGGGCCAAAGGCTTGGTCTTTCTATACCTCATCACAGAGACCCTTAAATGCTCCTGATTTTGTAGTCCACTGGCAGGTGGCTCAGGACAAGAGCATCTGTCAAGCAATAGCAAAGCAAGGGGAGGTTCAGCAGTTTCTGCTCATAGGAGCCAGCAATAAGCCAACTGGTCAACCACTTCTCTGTATCTGAGCAGGCCATCCTCTCTTTGAGCTCCTGGGATCAAGGTCTAGATCTTAAAGAAGATGAAGGGATGGGAAGAGCACAGGTGGGAGAATTAGCTCCAAAGAGGAGGGGGATATACCTTATTCTGACCTGCAGGACTGGCTGGAGGGGTTAGGCCCTTGTCATTTTGTGAGCAGTAAGTTAAGGGAGTTCATGGTCAGTGGTAGAGATGGGCTTGCGGTGGCCACGTTCCTCTGATTCAAAGAGAAATAGCCACTGAGCTGTGTCCTTCAACCTCCCAGGGCTTTCATCTCTCACAGTCACCTCAAGCAATCGATGGCTTGAGTACCGCCTCCTTATCTAACCTGTTGTCAGGTGCTGTGAGGAGCAAAGGACAATCAGACGGCAGAGTTCCCACCCCGAGACACGTCCCCTATCCCTCAAGGACTGGCTTAGCTGCCACCTCCTGAATTCTCCCTCCGCTGAGGCACCAGGATGCTGTCGCCCCACCTGCTGCCTCTCTGCTGCTCGGGGAGGATGCTGCAGCTGCCCTGGGGGCGGTTCATCCGTGCAGACACTCTGGTGTGGGGTGGTTTGGCAGGAAGGTCCTGAGGCTTTAGCTTTCCTGAGCTGTCTTCGGGTCAGGTGAAGGTGGTGAAAGTGAGACTAAGGAGGAGTCACTGGTCTGTCTAGGGTAGAGCAGAGGAAGTCACAGCCAGACCTCAAAGGGGAGGCCAAGTCTCCAGAAGCAGGTGGCTTTTGGTGGAGCCAAGAGTTGAAGACTGACCACGTGGCCCCAGCCATTGGCCGCCATTTCCGGCAGGATGAGGCTCAACTAGCAGAAAAGGGACATGGCCCAGGAGTCCAGTGGAAGCAGAAGTCACCACACCAAGGGTGCTGAGATGTCCCCTCTGCCTTGAGGTTTCCAAACCATCACCACCCCATACTCTGAGAGGCCATGGCTATCTTGGGACCAGGGAAGAGAAATCTCAGAGATTTGGAATTTGAGTTTGTTTTGTTTTTTCCTAGAAAGACTGAGCATAACTGAAAGGACTGTTTAAATTTGAGGATCTAAATTATAAAGCAGATTGGATTAAAAATTAATCTTTTCCCTATTAGCCAGCAGTAAAGACCCAAAAGGAAGACAAACTATAGACAGAGGAACTAGTTTTATTCCCTGCACATTCAGGTTGTACAGGGAATTTGCATACACATGCACAAACACACACACATATTTTCATGTCTTTTGATTCTTTTTCCTAACCCCATTGGTTAGAAAATGACCTAAAATTCATAGGAGAAACCACAAAAAGACAAACAACCCGATTTAAAAATGAGTAAAGGGCTTGAGTAGACATTTCTCCAAAGAGATATAAATGACCAAGAAGCACATGAAAAGTTGCTCAATGTGATTAGTCATTAGGGAAATGCAAATCAAAACCACAATGAGATACCACTTCAAACTCACTAGGATTGCCAAAATTTTTTTAAAAGGGGTAAATGATAAGCGTTGGTGAGGATGTGGAAAAATTAGAACCCTCATATGTTGCTGATTGAAATGTAAAATGGTGCAGCCACTGTGGAAAATAGATAATTTCTCAATAAGTTAAATATAGAATTACATACCACTCAACAATTCCACTCCTAGGTATATAAACCCCCAAACTGAAAACAGGTGTTCAAACAAAAACTTGCTCACAAATGTTCATACACAACAGCCCAAATGTCGAAAGAATGTCAATCAACAGATGAGGAGATTAACCAAATATAGTATATCCACACAATGGAATACTATTTAGCCATGAAAAGAATGAAATACCAATATCTGCTGAAACATGAACGAACCTTGAAAAGATTATGCTAAGTGAAGAAACCAGACACAAAAGACCACATATTTTATGATTCTATTTATTTAAATAATCAGAGTAGGCAAATCTAGAGACACAGAAAGTGGTTTCCAGGGAGGGAGGAATAGAGAGGGACCATTTATTGGGTACAGGTTTCCCATTTGGGGTGCTGAAAAAGTTCTGGGACTAGATCATGGTGATGGTTGCACAACATTGTAAAGATGCTTAATGCCACTGAATTATACACTTCAAAACAGTGTATTTTATGTTATGTGTATTTTACCACAATTTAAAAAAATCCGTAGGAGTGGTATTATAGCTGAAATATCTACCCCATACTGATAATAGCCTGTGTCCCCTGGGTGCTGACTCTACACTGGGCATTTTATTGATACATAGACGATCTCACTTTGTCCTCAGAGCAATCCTAGGAGGTGGTATCATTATTCCTATTTTGCAGGTGAGGAAGCAGATTTAGGGAGCTGAAGTGGCCACCCGAGATCCCAAGCAGTTAGCCCTCCCACCACACAGCAAGGTGAGAGAGAGGGAGGGGGTGCCAGGGTCTCCCTCCTTCTTAAAGCAGTAGGTCAGCGCTCAGGACACAGCATCCAACTTGCGAGGGCAGAGGAAGCTCCTCTCTGGCCTTGGGCTGAGAAGGCGGAGGCACCACTGTAATTGCTTCAGGCTTTGGTCTCTAACGGAGTGAACAACAGGGATGGAGGAAGGAATCTAGAAGAAGACACGTCCCGAAGCCCCAGGACCATCATCCAGGAAGGAGTAGTCGGTGTCACCTGGATCCTGAACTAAGGACCTTCTGCCCTGGGAAGAATGCGGGCCTGACCCCAAGGGAAGCCACTTCTTTAACGTTTCCTAGCCCTGACGGTCAGAGTTATCCCACGCCAGCTCTACACATTAGTTTCCTATGAAGAAGGGGGCAAACAGTCCTGTTGAGAAAGAGCGAGGGAGAAACACATGGCGGGAGTCACTGAGGATGGGGCAGCTGTCTCCAGGAAAGCACTTTCGGATGGCGGCTGCTCTGTCCTGTCATAATAGACTGGAAGCAAAATCTCCAGTTGAAAGACAAGCTTCAAGCGCAGGTGCAGCGAATAGAAAAGACGTGCCCTTGGCATTGGCTGACCCAGCCGTGGGCCACTGTGCCTGGGTCTCCAGTGAAATCCTGTGCAGTGTCCCCCTCACCCAGGATCATCACCAGAGCCCACTCTCTGGAGAGCAGTGATAAGGATTCTGTTTGGGCAGTAACTGGCATCAAAGCCACAGTCCTGTAGTTGGACATAACTGGATTCCTGTCCTTGCAGAAACTTTGGTGCGATTGTAACTTTGGCCTCTTCTGAGTTACTAAAATAGAAGCAGCAAGTATTTTTCAGCTCTCATGCCAACGCCTATTCATTTCTAGTGGCTTCCTGGGATAAAATGTTGAGAAGGATTCTGAGTCCATGGCTAAGGCTCAGTAGAAAAGATAACCACTGTTGATTAGTGATGTCTGCAGTGGGCAAATAGCAGAAATCCAGTAGTGGAGGCTGCTTCCTGTCCTGTAGTTCCTGTCCGATGGTTAAACGGTGGCTCAGTTGTGGGCTGGGACGAGCACCCCTATTATCACAAGTATTCTTGTAAAAGGTTACCAAGGCATTCATGCCATGGAAAAATCTTTGGAGGTGATGATCACTCCCTTCCATCCAAGGAAACAAACTCCCAGAAAGATTCCTTTCTTCTCCATTATCTGAGCCCCTGAGAAGAGCAGCAGACAAGGGCTATTTCCTCCTCTTTCCCCAAGGAGCAAGCTGATCGGGGGCCAGCAAGGGCCTCTTTCTCCAAGGCTGTTCTGGAGCTCTATGTTTGCCCAGGGCAGCTACAGCCTCATAGTTTGTTTCTTGTCATGGAAAGCTGAAACTTCTCAGAGCCCAAGCTAAATACTGGCTACGGCAGAACATCCAGTTTTGGATTTTTTTTTTTTTCCATGATCCCCTGCTGAATTGAAACCCAGAAGCCAGCGGCCCACCTGCCAATTATTACAGTTAATTCTGTGCAAGCTTGACTCAGGAACTGAGACAGAGAGTTCTGTTTGCTGCTGGAGTGCACAGCACGGGTTGGGGGTGGGCTGTGACCACAGGGCTGTGAATGCCCCTGTGTGTGCCCGAGCTGGTCCTGGCAGCTGCGGCGCCCTCCCTTGCGCCGGGGGTCTGGCATCCAAGTGTGACTTCGGAGGGGCCTCCTTCTCCTTGAGTCTGCTTCTGAGATCAGAGATGTTGACAGTCAAGAACTTTTCTTCCTTCTGCTACACGCCACGGCCACCCACTTCCCCCTCAGAACTCGGTGAAGAACACTTGTGTTTATTTTTTCCAAAAGAAAAGAGAAAACGACATTCAGGTTAAAACTCTGGGGGTTTTCTGTTGCCTTTTCTCCTCTGACCCATTGCCTTATGAGATCTTGTTAATTTGGGCAGAGAACAGTCACCCTTTGTTCCCCAGAAGCACCTTTCATGGTGGGCCATGGGCAAGTTCCAGTTCGGTCTCGCCTCATGGTGACCTCAATTCTGGTTGCTCAAGGCTCTCCTAAGTTCCTTCAGGCCTGCTTTGGTTGATTCATTAGTTTATCCAGTCATCAGCTCATTTGTTCATTTGTTCCTAGCAAACCAGACAACTGGGCTGGGCATCTGGATGACAGTGGAGAGGAAGATGGATTTCCTGCTCTCCGGGAGTGAAGTGGGAAAATAGAGAGTAAGCAAGTAATTACAGGAATAACCGAGTACCACGTGGCCAGTGCCAGGGGGGGATGCACAGGGATAAAACCCCGCTCTGACCCTCAGTAGGTGATGCCATGGCAGTACCCAGTATGGTACCCAGTGGTGCAAACCTACAAGAAGGAGACATAATCTAGACCGTGGGGAGGTACAGTCGGGAAATGGTCCCTAACTTCCTTGGCATTTAGGTGGACAGCTGAACAGTGAGTTGGATGAAGCAGAGAGTGGATCTGGGTGGTGGGACAGCAGGTCTCAGGAGAGGAAACAGTGTGCAAAGGCCCCCAAAGCCCATGGCTCCTTCCAACAGCTGAAGTCTACAGAGACTGGAGCACGAAGGAGAACAGTGGCAGTCCAGCACGAGGTGAGCTGCAGCGGGCAGCAGGGCGGCCATGCCCGGCCTTGTGAGCCATGAGAATGGGGCCTCCTTCTTCAGGACACAGGGAGTCGATGGGGTGAATTGAAGCAGAATTCGCAGCGCCACTGCTTCTGCTCCCGTCCTATGGCCACTGGATGTTGTCTTCCCCTGACTCAGCAAGATAAGCCATTGACCAATGTGGCTCCCTGTGTTGGAGACTATGCCACGGCCAAGGCTGGTATAAAGATGATGAGACACAGACCCTGATTCCAAGGAGCTCACCTAGGAGTGGGGTGGATGGACCTGGAGGTGGGTGACCTCATCACCCAGAGGAGGGAGCCATGACTTCTTCCAGATGGGGAGGGGTTGGAGGACGTCTGGAGAGGAAATAAGACTTGAATGAGTCTTGTGGAGGAAGCCAGTCCAGTCCTGAGGCCAGGGGTCCAGAGGTAGGAAGGCCATGGTGAGTTTGAGACCAGGCTTCGGAGGGAATGTTAAATTGGGCTGTCTCCTTACCCTAGAACATTCGAGCCTCCCGACTGACCCAGGCAGTGGGTGGCTGATTGGAACCATATGTTGGAACAAGTCTTCTCTTGTTGGTGCAGGAGGGGGGCTTCATTCCAAACACAGTGTTGAGAAAGGAGCTGGCTGGGAAGGGCAGTGCTGGGCTGGTCCCTCTTTGATGAAGAGCTCCATCCTCTGTGATGGACAGGAGACCAAGGCTCCCAGGTTATGACTTCTCCCTTGCATTTTGGAATGTGCTGACCCTGGGAGATTTCTAGACCAGAAAAGTCATCTTTAAAAAAACTCATACCTGCCCAGGGTCCCAGGGGATCCTGTGACCTGTGCTCTCTTCTGGTCTCAGCTGCAGCAAATGTCTCCCGACCGTGACCCAACTCCCAGTAGCCACCTTAATCACACGGTATAAGCGTCTATTTTAGTTACATAAACACAGTTGTCTACATTTGGACTCCGGGGCTGGCTGCAGGAATTTGTAAACAGCGTGGTGTACGTGTTTCACAGAAAGTTGCCAGGACGTGCTCCTTTCCTGCTGCCTGTTGCCCAGTTTTCCCTTTTATAGAGAGTCTGGCTGGGAAAGAGAGACAGAACTTATTTGGGAAGAGTGGGCAATCTCTCAGGCAAATTCCTGTCTCCCACTCCTGCAGCCACTACCTCCTCTTCTGAAATGTTGAGGTCTGGTGGGGAATTAAGGCTGCTCCTGAGTTATGAGTCCCTTGTAAATACTGGCTTCTCACAAATATACATATAAACCCCACGAAAAACAAATTTGGGGAGATTTTATTCTCGGAAGAGTAACAAGGAATTATGAAGTTTGAGGCAGGTTCTAAAAAACTGTTGGACACTGCTGTCTCTATCAGGGCCAAGACCCCATGTGACATCACGACATTCCCTTTGCTACTCCCACCTAAGAGCTTTCTTCAGTTTCAAGCAGGGGCTGCTAACGTTCTAGAATGAAGGTATGCTTGGAGCCACAGAGAAGTGGTAGCCCCAAGGGGAAGAGAGGCATTCATTCTTTCCCTTCATTTAACAATCATTAATGAAACATCTATCTGGATTAGATGCTGTATTCCTCACTGTGGACCTTGGAAGATGTCTAACACCAACCATCAGCATCAAAAAACTTCAGTGAGAGGTGGGAACATTAAAAGTCATGTAGATGGGACTTCCCTGGTGGTGCAGTGGTTAAGAATCTGCCTGCCAAGTCAGGGGACATGGGTTTGAGCCCTGGTCCGGGAAGATCCCACAAGCCTCGGAGCAACTAAGCCTGTGCGCCACAACTACTGAGCCCGCATGCCACAACTACTGAGCCCACGTGCCACAACTACTGAAGCCCATGCGCCTAGAGCCCGTGCTCCACAACAAGAGAAGCCACTGCAATGAGAAGCCCACACGCCGCAACGAAAAGTAGCCCCCGCTCGCCGCAACTAGAGAAAGCCCGTGCGCAGCAACGAAGACCCAATGCAGCCAAAAGTAAAATAAATAAATAAATACATTTTTTTCAAAAAAGGGCTGTGCCACTTTGCACCCTCACTAACAATATATGAGAATATCTATTAAAAAAAAGAGTCATGTAGATGGATTTGGAATGGCAAAGGGAGTTGAGTTTTATTTAACACACACACGTTTGCTAAATGAATGAGTGAATGAATAATAGGTCTGTGACTGAGACTGAAGCCTGCTACAGTGAATTCAATTAGGAATTGAATCCTAATCTTAATTTCATTGCAAGTTAACTTTTACTAAAACTTAAAGTTAGAGTCCCAAACTGTCCCTTTCAGCCTGGAACTCAGAGGGTTCCCAGGAGGCAGAATGGAAAAGAATTCCCAGGCAAACCAGCACAAATTGGTCACCCTACTCAAAACTTCAAAGAAAAGAGAACTAGGAAGAAGAAAAGTTCCTGGAGAGGAAATATCTGAACTGGGAAAAATGAGAGGTCGTTGGGACATGCAGCATATATGTAGCAGTTGTATTTCTCCTTTCATGTTTTAGGAGAACAAAGAAGCAGACAGTAATTTATCCACATAGAAAGAAACAGGGAAATTAGTAGGTTAGGAGGAATTGGGCATTGACAAGCAAAACAAGAGAGCTTCAGTTCTTAAAATATTCTCAAACAAACTCCACAGTAAAACAAAGCTACAGATAGGTTTTAATTTCCTCTCCACAGAAAACTGCAGAGAAATCATGGCTTTTAATCACTCAAAATGCTGTACGTGTCTGCAACAGTTACCTATGTCTCAGAAGCATTCATATAAGGAAAAGTTGTAGTTAAAATAAGCAGCAATTTAAAGCAATTAATGTTTAGTGTGCACGTTCTATCTTCTACCTAGATGCTGTATTTCTTTACTTTTTGCTGTAAAGTGTACCCCTTTTAGAAAGATGCGTGCATGTTCATATTTAGTGATTTGATTTTTAAGAAAGCAAGGATGTCTGCTCTTTTAATAAAGAGCTTAATGTGCTAGAAATACTATAGTAGAGTGGGAAGCACAGGATATGAGAATCAGTGGAGGGCTTCTGTGAAAAGTCCAGCTGGTCCACGCAATGAAAAAAAGCTCAGCTTTGGCGCCACCTGGTGTCAGCTACATAAATAAGAGCAAGGCACATTGTTCATTTAAGCTCGAAAAGTGACAGGAAAGGCCATTTAGATCACCAAAAACAACATTACATGAATTTTTGTACTGCAAGTAGTTGTGCAACAGAATGACCCAGACCTGGTTCTTTCATTCTAAAACTTTTGAGTCCAAGATTATGACTTCTGGTAGCCATTTTTTTCTCATCTGTCAGGTGTCAGACGGGGCTTGCAGGTTGGGGTAAAGACCAGAAGTGCCTTGTACATTTCCTGACACACAACAGGTGCTTAATAAATGGGAGTAGCTGAGCTAGTGACAATAGCTGTTGACATTATTGTTGGGCAGGGGACAGGGTGAACCTGGGAAAGCTAACTGGGGGCTGTGACTTCAGACCGTATTTGAACTTCGGTGATGTTAGTAATTTCCTGAGCGAGGTTAATGCAGTGGTGCATTAGAGCCGTGCGAGAATCCACAAGTGCAGGTGGAGTCTGGTTTCTTCAACGTCAGCAAGGCCGAGGTTGAATTTCCCGGGCAAGACTTTTCCCCGAGGCTTGAACACAGCTCTTATGTCCTGCTCTACCTTAGACAAGTTTGCAGAGACATCAGAAACATGAGACAGCTCTGCTTGAGATTGTCAACGGGGCAAACAGGGAAGATGGTAATAATAAGAGAAGAAATGGAGGAAGGGGAAATGATGTCCCTTCCCAGCGTCTTGGTTCCTCCCTGTGTAGAATCAATGTGCTGGACTAGAAAATCTTTAAGGCTCCATATGGTCCTAACGTTCTATTCAGGGTTCATAACCATGGATACAAAACACAAAGCTTTGCTGGTGAGGATACGGAGCAACTGGAATTTTTACTCATTCCTGGCTGGAAAGTACAACAACTCTGGAAACTAATTCAGCAGTTTCTTACAAAACTAAACAAGCATCTACCATATGACCCAGCAATTGCACTCTTGAACATTTATCCCAGAGAAATGAAAACTTATGTTCACACCCAAACCTATATAAGAATGTTCACAGTAGCTCTGTTCACAATAGCAAAAACCTGAAAACAATTCAAATGCCCTTCAGCAGGTGAAAGGTTGAATATCCCTATAACACTTCTCAGAAATAAAAAGAAAATAGCTGTTGATATACAGAGCAACTTGGATGGATCTCATGGACATTATGCTGAGTGGAAAAAAGCCGGTCTCAAAAGGTTATTTACTGTATAATCCTATTTTTAGAACATTCTCAAAATGACAGGTTTATAGAGAGTGAGACCAGAGGGTAGACAGTGGGAGAAAGGGGTACAAGTGTAAAGTGGAGTACGAGGGAGTTTCTTAGAGGTGAGGGGGAAGTTCTGTACCTTGATTGTGGTGGTAGTTCCATGAATCTATACATTAGAGGAAATTGCACCAAACTATACACACACACACACACACACACACATGAATGTAGGTAAAAACGGCGAAATCAGAATAAGGTCTGTGGTCTAGTTAACAACATCGTATTGGTGTGGATTCCCTGATTTTGATACTTTATTATATATAGTTATGTAAGATGTCATCATTGGGGGAAGCTGGGTGAAGGGTACATGGGACTCAACATTTTTGCAACTTCCTCTGAGTCTATAATGATTTCAAACTAAAAATAATTTAAAAAGAAATGTATAGAATGATTGTATCCATCACACTCTAACATAAAAATTTTAAAAATAAATAAGCCCAAACCTTGTTAAGGGCTATCGGCAGTTAGATCAGGCAGGGAGGAGAGCCCACCAGCCAGAGTATGGCAAGGCTCTACCTTATGCCCAGAACTGACCACGGCTGGACCGGTCTGCTTTGTGAGCAGTTGACAGCACTGTGGGGACACAGTGTGGCCGTTTTGAGCACCCCAGTCTCTGGTTTAGATTTTCTTTCTCTGGTCTGAGCTGAGGAGAACCTATTAAAAACACCCTGCCTAGTCAGGCTTGGAAGACCATGAGCTAGAAAGTGGTCTTTGGGCCATTCTCCAGAGGTGGACAGCAGGTTCCTCTGGGACATCCCTTTTCGGGATACTCATAAAGCTGTGCTGTCTCCTTGAGGTCGCTAACTGAAAGCAAATTCTTTTGTTGTTAGTTTTATTTTATTGTCATACGAACACTTAACATGAGATCTACCCTTTTAACAAAGGGTGCAACACATCATTGTTGACCCTAGGTGCAGTGTTGTGCAGCAGCTCTCTAGGGCTTATTCATCTTGCTTAACTGAAAGTTCATGCCTGGTGATTAGTAACCCATTTCCACTCCTCCCAGCCCCCTACAACCACCATTCCACTTTTTGATTCTATGAATTTGACTATTTCAGGTGTCTCATGTAAGTGGAAGCATGTAGTATTTGCCTTTCTGTGACTGGTTTATTCCCTTCAGCATAATGTCCTCAAGGTGCATTTGTGCTGTCGTGTATCACAGAATTTCATTCTTTTTAAAGGCTGTATAGTATTCCATTATATGTATATACCACATATTCTTCATCCATTCATCCACTTAAGTTGTTTCCACAGCTTGGCTCTTGTGAATAGTGCTGCAATGAACATGGGAGTGCGGACACCTCTTCAAGATCCTGATTTCAGTTCTTTTGGATAAATACCCAGGACTGGGATTACTAGATTACGTGGTAGTTCTAGTTTTAATTTTTTGAGGACCTCCATACCGTTGTCCGTAGCGACATTGCCATTTTGCTTTCCCACCAACAGTGTGCAAGGTTCTAATTTCTCCACATCATCCCCAGCACTTGTTGTCTTGGTTTTGTTTTGTTTTTAAATAATAGCCACTCTGACAGGTGTGAAGTGAAGCAAATTCTTAAAGCTACCAAACTTTGGAATCCAGGAGAGTCCTGGAGACAGTTTTCTCCCAGACAAGGCAAGGACTTGTTCTAAATGTTCAAGGAGATGGAATTCTTAGAAATGATTTCTTAAGGGAGCAGGTGCTTGGGTTGGGTCCTCCCTTGAGGTCTGACCTGAGTGCATCAAGAGGGCAGAAGGGCTGGGAGTCCACAGTGATAGGGCCGGGGTGGGGTTGGTGGGGTGCCTCGGGGACTCTTCCTGAGCTGGACACTCTCCATCCCAGGCTTCTGTCTTTGAATCATACACAAAAGTTCCAAAGAAAACCCACTCAACAATCTTCCTAAACAAAGGGCTCAGGAACAAGGAGAGATGTGGGCAAGGATACATCTGGAACGAGTTTCACTGGATGTGTTAACAAGAAGCTGGGTTCTAAGCAGAGACCAAAAGACAGGTCTCATTCCTGGCAAAACTGGAAAGCAGACAAAGTTTGCTGGTGAGACCCCCTTCTCTCTTCCCTGGTCTGGGTTGATCGGCTTTTCCCTACAAGGGTCCACGGGCCTCCCACTCCTTCTAGGGGAGAAGAAGCCCCCACGTCTCTCCCTTCTCACCTTTCCATCCAGTTTCAGTCCCCACACACCTGTGGCCCACATGCTGAGGCTTCTTTTCTCTTTGTTTTGATTCTCTTCCTCTTTGAAAATCATCTTTGCAAAATAACCCTGGTATCACAGTAAGGTATCGTGCACTCCAGATTAATGCACAGGGAAAGAAATGCTCTCCGAGACCATGGGGTGAGCTTCGTGCAGCCCTCGTTTTCCGCTCACAGAAATTAAAGACAGTACCCTGCCATTAGGCCTTGGTGCACGTGGGCCTCGCTGACATTGAGTAAGGTCAAGGAAAATAGAACACCATGAAGTTGAGACGTCCTCTGGCTTTACATTCCAAATTAGGCTCGCAGCTTCTTGGTGGCAAGATTCTCATCCCCAGAAGCAAAGCTGGCAGAGCACCTTGGGTCAAGACTCCACATAAAGAGGATAAACTTTAACAAAACTTGGTTTGCTCTATCAGTAAAGCAGCATCTCCAAAGCATCCTACAGGGTTGCTTCTCTTGTTGCTGGACCAAAGAATCTCCACATGTTTGGGGAGTCCTTGGTGAAGCCTTCTTTGTTGGAAATGGTCAAGTTTGTTTGTGGCTCAGAGAAGAAGAAAACTCCAGTAGTTCCTCAAATAGTGTCATCCACTCCAGAACTATTGTCATCTCTTCTAATATTCTGCAGCTGGGCAGAGAAATCTAAAGCTCATTGTGCAGCTGCATGAAACTCACAGTGTTTCTCAGCACAGCCAGCTTCAGCTTTTCACAAAACCATCATGCTCACACCAAGACCATCAACGAAAACCTCCTATTTTGTGAGCTCCATCTGGAAACTTCAAGTACCGTTAATGTTTCTGAAATGGTGAAGAGGTTTTTTTTTTTTTTTTTCCGAGAGTTTATTTTTGATTGGAAGAATAACCTTGATACCTTGTAAACAGGTGGGTTTTGATTTCATCAGAGGTGAAATCTAGAATTGTTACCTTTTCCCATGAATCTGGAAGGCACTGAGAACCGTTGTTCAACCAGACTCGGGATGAGCAATACAGACAAGGTTCCTGCTGTCATGGAACTCAAGTTCTAGTTAGAGACAGAAAAGAAAGCAATAAAACAGGATAACTTCAGAATTCAAAGATGCCATCATGTAGGGTGGTGGACATCAGTGTTACAGATTGGGTGGGTAGGGAAAAAACTTGTCTGAGAAGATATCATTTGAAGTGAAGAAGAAGCAAGCTGTGCTAAGATCTGCAGGAATATCGTTCCAGGCAGAGGGAACAGCTGATGCAAAGATGCTGGGGCAGGCTGAATGATGGCCCCTCGAAGATGTCCACCTCCTAACCCTTGGAACCTGTGAATTAAGTTAACTTACATGTAAAAGGGACTTTGCAGTTCTATTTAAATGAAAAGCCTTGAGGTGAGATTATTCTGGTTGATCTGGGCAGGTCAAGTGCAATCACAAAAGTCCTTGTAAGAGAAAGGCAAGAAGGTCAGAGTTAGTGGTAAGAAATGTGATGATGAAAGCAGAGGTTGGAGTCATATGAGGAAGGGGCTGTGAGCCAAGGAATGGGGGCAGCCTCTAGAAGCTGGAAAAGACAAGGAAACAGGTTTCCCCTGCCAGAGTCTCCAGAAGGAATCAGCCCTGCTGACACCTTGATTTTAGCCCAGTGAGACTCATTTTGGACTTCTGACCTCCAGAACTTTAAGATAATAAGTTTATGTTGTTTTAAGCCATTAAGTTTGTGATAGGTTATTGCAGCAACAATGGGAAACTAATACAGATGCTAAGGCAGAAACAAGAAGAGCAGGGAAGCAGGACCAGGCTTTGAGGCGAAGATGAGATCAGAGGGGGAACCAGGGGTCCTCTATGGCCTTCTGGGCTGCACTAAGGAGTCTGGATTTTATTCTGAAGGTGATGGGAAATCATTGGAGAGTTTTAAGCAGGGCAATAGCGTGTCCTGATTTATGTTTCTAAAAGGTCATGCTGGTCGCTCTTAGAAGTGGATGAATGAGGACAAAGAGTGGAAGGCTGAAGGCAGAGAGCAAGCCACGACATAGTCCAGCCAGGAGGCGGCTGGTTCAAAGTAGACTGAGTTGGGATGTGTTTTAAAGTGTCAGCAAACCACTGATCACCACCAAAAGCACCAAAGCAGTAAGAAATGAAGCTGAATCCATTGCTTGCCAGACAAAGGGACATGTTCAAAGGGTCTGTCTGTGCAGAAATAGGAAGACTGAAGCTTAGGGCAACAAGAAAAAATGTACAACAGAAAAGGGCAAGTTTCTGAGAAAGGGTGTCTGATTGGCTCATGAGACGGATTGTAACTCTTCTTTGCAATTGGCCATCTCAGTAGTTTACAACATAGAAGCCCAGATGCAGTTTCCAAAGAGGTTGAGCTGGGTTGCTACAGTTCTGGCTGGTTCAATATCACTCAGAGGGCAGACTCACACATCCAAGATCAAGATTTGGAGAGGCTTTTCTTTTCTTTTTTTCTTTTTTTAAAATCTTTATTTATGGCTGCGTTGGGTCTTCGTTGCTGTGCGCGGGCTTTCTCTAGTTGCGGCGAGCGGGGGCTACTCTTCGTTGTGGTGTGCGGGCTTCTCATTGCAGTGGCTTCTCTTGTTGCAGAGCATGGGCTCTAGGCGTGCAGGCCTCAGTAGTTGTGACCCGCGGGCTCAGTAGTTGTGACTTGCAGGCTCTAGAGCGCAGGCTCAGTAGTTGTGGTGCACGGGCTTAGTTGCTCCACGGCATGTGGGATCTTCCTGGACCAGGGATCGAACCCGTGTCCCCTGCATTGGTAGGCAGATTCTTAACCACTGCGCCACCAGGGAAGTCCCGGAGAGGCTTTTCTTGATGGGAGTCAATCAACAATATCTGCTAATGGATTGGATGCGGGAGGTTAGGAAAAGCAAGGAATTGAAGCTAATTCTTAGGTTTGCGGCTTAGGGAACTGAGAGGATGGTGGGGACCCCTTTACTGTGATGGTGGGAGGAGCACATGTGGTGGGAGGACTAAGCATTCTGTTTGGAACTTTGAAGCTGAGATGACCGTTAAACATGTAAGTGGAAAGGTTAAGTAAGCATTTGGACATTTGAGACTGAAGTTTAGAGGAGAGAATTGGGCTGGAGGTATAAATTTATAAATATGGATTTTTAAGATATCAACTTTATTGTGGTATAGTTTACATCAAATTACATGTACCCATTTCAAGGGTACAGTTCAATGAGTTTTGACAAATGCATACACCCAAGTAACCAAGACCACCATCAAGATATAGAACAATTCAGTCACCCCCAGAAGTTCTCTCTCCATCCTTTGCATTCAACCTTCCCCTCACCTGGCTCCAGGAAACAACTGGTCTGCTTTCTATCACTGTAGATTACTTTTGCCCTTTCTGGAATTTCTAGAAATGGACTTACACAGTAAAACCTCTTTTCTGTCTGACATGTTTTGCTCAGATAATGTTTTTGAGATTCATCCATGTGGTTGCATGTATCATTAGTTTGTCCCTTTTTATTTTTGAGCAGTATTCTATTGTCTAGATATACCACAATTTATTTACCCATTTGTCTGTTGAGGGATATGTGGGTTATTCCCAGTTTTTAGCTATTACGAATAAAACTCCTACAAACATTGATGTGTAAGTCTTCGTGTGGACATAATTTTTTCATTTATCTTGGGTGAATACCTAGAAGTGGGATTGTTGGGGGGTCTTACAGTAACTTACTAGAAAACTGCCAAACTGTTTCCAAGTGGTTGTATCATTTTACATTCCTGCCAACGACGATGAAAGTTCCAGTTACTCCACATCCTCACCGACACTTGGTGTCGTCAGTCTTTTTAAAATTTAGCCATTCTAGAAGGCATGTGGGGCATCTCACTGTGGTTGTAAGTTCATTTCCTGCTAACTAATGATGCTGAGCCATTCAGAGCCATAGGAAGAGGTTCAAGAATAGCGAGAAAAGAAAAGAAATAATTATCAGCTCCAAGAAAAACAAAAAATTTGTGTAGGAAAGATGTAATTACAGCCCACTACGTGGGTCATCAAAGAACAATGTTTCTATCATCATAGAAATGCAAACTCTGAGGTTGGATTTAACCCTAAATTGTGATGGAGCTGTACTGGGAGGGTGTGGAGGAGGGAAGAGGATGCGGATGTAGAGTCACCTTCCATCACAGGAGGGCAACAGACAGAGTCTGTGCAGGATATCTCTCCTAGCAGGATTGAGGCAGAGGCACTAACTGATCTGAGACTCTCCAAAGACAGTTACCAACCCTCTACCTTCACCATTATCTGTTACCAGAGTTACGTTCTACTTAAGGAGAGTTGTTAGCCCTTGGTTTGTATCCATAGAGATGCTCGAAGAACAATGCAGGTGACTTGAGAGGCAGACTTGATTCTAAATAAAGTCTTCCATGCTCTTCTCTTTCGAAGGAATTTTGGGTTTTTTAAGTGCTGGATATCAGACTGAATAACATTCCATTTAAATCCAAAGGCAGACTCAACTCACTAGATTTTAAAAACATGCCATGTGTAGGCAGAGGTAAGTAAAGATGTATGTAAAGATGTGGGTTGCAATTTAGTTTTGGAAGAGAACATTTGCTTTTACGTGCCTTGCTTTCTGGGCAGATAGCATTTTACTGTTGGGGACGATGCAGAGTGAGTCTATCGAGAAACTTCTGCAGAGGTCAAGAGGGTTGATGCCCATGGGGGAAACAGGAGACAGCTCTGTCCCCTTTCTTCTTTCTTCTCCAGCCTGTAACAGATACTTGGGTCACATTTACACTCTGCTTCTGAATCCGATTGCAGTCATATGGATTGTATATCAGGCTTCTGGAGGAGCTATGTAAAAATTAACCATTAAGGAACTAGTCTTCACCAGGTGCTAGGAAGCTCTTTTCCTTAATAAGGCTGGTCAAGCTCTGCTTCTCACTGTCACGTCCCCTTGTTTATTTCTCTTAAAAATAATAACAAAAGTTAGTATGTGTAGGGCACTTACTCTCTTACTATGTGCCAGGTCTGTACTAAGTGCTTTATGTCCTTTTTCTCATCTAATTTTTATGACAACCCAATGAGGTAGAAACTCTTCTTCCTCTCCATCTTACAGATGAAGAATCCACAGAACAGGAACACTATGTAATTTGCTCACCTGGTTTGTCAGCCTCCAAAGCCAAGCTCTTAGCCTCCAGGATATATCGTCTTCCAGTCCTGCCCTAATTACCAAAGTGTAGACTTGCACACTCTTTTGATTCTTCTTACATTTGCTCTTAGGAGAATTCAAGATGTGCGGTGAAATGGCCAGGGCTGCCTTAGGAGTGAGATTGGGCTCTGTTCCTTGTTTCATCAGCAGGGGGCACAGTCACCTCAGTTGAATTTCCCAGAGAGCCATTTGAACCTCCTGCTTCTGTTTCTACGGAGGCACTTTCAGTCCAACTGGACCATCGAACAATTCCATTCTGGTTGGGTTTGCTCAGTCTTGTTCAGTGAAGGCAATTTTAGAGAACAAATGGTGTCATGAGAAGCTGGCGCAGAGTTTTAGAAATCCTTATATTTCTTCAGCTCACACCTCATATTTACATTAACTACTATACTTTGTAGGTAGTTTTAAATACCAGCCATCTTCCTCTTGCCACCCAGTGTACTGCAAACCATACTGTTCAAGGCATCATTTAATGAGAAAATCCAAAATGAAGCAAAGTTAACCTTCCTTTACACAGGTACATTACAGAGTACTGGCCAGCCCCGTGACCTTCAAGTGACTTTGGTGGTGTGTAACTTCTGCAGCTGCCATTCAGGAACCGGACACAAATCCTGGCTCTACTTCTATGTCATTCTGACCTCTTGAGCTCGCTGTGCCTGCATTCCTCAGCTGTAAGGTTCATAGTACCTTCTACACCGGGTGTGGCAATGATCCCATGATGCTGATACAATAAAAGCGTTTGAGAAGAACCTGGCACATGGTAAGTACTCAGTAGGTATCAGCTTTTATTAAGTCCCACTCTGCCCAATTCCAAGGACTCCCACTATGATAGAAAAGGATCTTTTCGTAAGTAGAATTTGTCAGCTCTTTGTATACTTTGCAGACTTGCTTCCATCTCCTCCGTATAACACCTTTCTGTGGCAAGTTTCTATTTTACCAGACAACCGTGTAGTTATAAGTCATGTGGAAATTGTCCTAGAGAGGACAATTAAACGAAATTTGGCTAATCAGGAAGTGGTCAGAATAGGGATGATTGCCACAAATCATACTGGCCTTCTCCTCAACCCACACCAACCACTCAGGGATGGCCATATTCATGTCTGCTGTCTGGGACGCTTTTCCTCCCCACGAGGTCTGCAGGGAAGGGTGCTGTCCACTAAGACTTGTCCCAGCCTGGGCGGCTCCCTGTGCCCCCGCACTGCCCCAGCTGGAGCTGGCATCACTGGGCCTGAAGAGGGAACTTGTGCCCAACGCCAGACTCCAGCAGGCACACCGCCGCCGGCACCAAGGTTAATTCCCAACTGCCGGTCAGTATTTAACTTTCCTCATAAGATTAGATTAAATATTTGGGTTCATAAAAGCCTAGGATTGCAGACTGCGGTGAGCGAGGGCTCAGCTGGCTGCAGGCTGGAGCTGCCCACAGGCCAGGTTTATGCAGCATCCTTCGAGCTCCTGGCGCCAGCGGGAAGGTGCAGGACAGCCTGACTCTGCAGCGAGGAATTCCCTACTGCTGCGCGCCGCACAGGCAAGTTTCCATTGCAAATACTTCATTGTTTTAGGAATTAACTAACAAAGCTATATTTTTTTTACAGAAAATTATAAAAGGAATGATTTTTCCTGGTACAGACCTGGCCTTTCCTCCCTTCCCTTCCCTTCCCCACCCCCTCACCCCTCTCCCTCTCCCTCCCTCCCTCTCTTCTTCGCTCCTTCGTTCCCTCCTTCCTCTTTTGCACACTCTGTCTCTCTCTTTCTTCTCCTCCCCTCCTCCTCCCAGTCCTCTTCCTCTTTCTTCTTCTCCTTCTTTCCTCCTCCTCCCTCTTCTCTCTGTAGTGTTTTCCTTACTCATTTCTTCAGTAATTGCCTTTGGATGAAAATTTTGAGCGTTTATTTTTTAACGGGAGTTTCACGGTACATGTAGATAATCATCTGTTTCTATTCCTTGTTGTAACAATGAAAGACTCTGCTGCATTTTGTAGGTCCAGATGATAGTAGTGATCCGCAAGCTCTCTAGAAAAGAGAACTTTGGATTTGGGGATCAAGTGCATGTTACTTTCCCTCATAGTGTCAGACTGTCCTTGTCATGAATTACACACATTTGTGACAGGCACAGCTGGAATTAGGGGGTCATTATGTGTCCTGAAGAGAGGGCACAATCAATTGATGTACATGGGCTCAAGCCTTGGTCTTGGCCTCGTTTCTCTTGCCCAGTGAGCTGACCAGTCACAGGCGATGGAAACAGGGAGTTAGTGGACTTCGTGACCTCTGCTAAGACAGAGCGGGGGCTGAGCACCAGCCTGGGTGACTTGGGTTTCTAGACTTAGCACTGTGACCTTGGACAGGGGATTTAAGCTCGCTGGGCTGTAGTTACTCCCCCTGCCAAAGGAGCAGACCAGCCCAAAGTATCTCCAGGGCCCCATCCTGTTATATGACTGAGCAAGAACCATCTATTAAAAATGCCTGAAAATGTAGAACCACGTGTATTAGTTTGAACTATATGGGACGTTGCCAATATTTGACCATTTTTAACCTCTATAAAGGGCAACTTCAAATGGTTCAACAGACCATAAATAATAGTTGCCTTCACATTCCAAGGGTGAATGCCTATTATGGTATTCTACTTAGAAGAGGGATAAGTATTTATACCAAATGTGGTCAACGTCTATCAGTTAAATAGTTATTCTGGGTAGCAGAAAAGTTAATCTGCTTGTTTTAGCAGAATGTCCATCAATGAAATAGCTTTCATGCACTGTAATTTGATTTTTGCCTGTGGACGATGGGCTGCCCAGCCATGCCTCATGCAACAGCGTCCGAATAGTGACCCTTCCTTGGACTCCACTTTTTCAGCCTGGCTAGGGGTCAGCACTTAGGCAGTTAATCCCCATAGGCCCTATTTAGCTCTGTGATTAAGTTTTATCAGAAAGCACCTCCTGACCTGCTTAGCAGTGGGCCTTTGTCCATATTATATAGAAGAGCTGAACAGATAATCAGTAGTATTAGCTCTAACAGGCCCATGAATGCTGCCTCGCCCACACCTGGAAACAAACCCAAATCCAGGGGATCTCGGCACTAAAGTCCTTCACCTCAAAGACATTTCATGGCAGAGATTTTTGATTGGGATTTAGGGGCCCCAGGAGTCCCCTGAAAGTGAACGTAGAGCTTCATATGTGCATACGTACAATTTTCCGGGGAAAAATAAAGTCAAATTGTTTTATTTCGTTTTTCAAGGAATCTAGGGACCCTCCCCTCCCCACAAATAAGTTAAGAATCACTATTGTAGTTTCCAGTTGAATTCTGTAGAACACAGGAGAGGAGCGTTCATTCATTCACCAAACCTTTAATCAAGGTCTGCTATCCATCAACCCCAGTGCAGTTCCGGGATTCGAAGGTGAATAAAACAATCTCTGCCCTCCAGCAGCTCAGTGCTTATGTCATTTGGAATCAAAGGACTTTCTCTGTAAACATCAGTTTCCTCGTTTGTAAAATGGAGGTACTTGCTTACATTTTAGAGTGGTTTTGAGCATCCCATGAATAGCACACAGTAAATGGGAAAATTGAGAACAAGCAAGCAAACAAACATGACGGTTTGCAGGAGTAACACAGAAAAGGGATCTCCAGCCCATACTGGGAGGTCGGGGAAAAGCTTGTGGACAGGGTGCCTGCCGACCTAGGTTTCTGAAACTATAAGAGCAAACCATCTTTTTAAAAATGTGTGAGTGTGATGGATAAAGAAGATGTGGCACATATATACAATGGAATATTACTCAGCCATAAAAAGAAACGGAGTTATTTGTAGTGAGGTGGGTGGACCTAGAGTCTGTCATACAGAGTGAAGTAAGTCAGAAAAAGAAAAACAAATACTGTGTGCTAACACATATATATGGAATCTAAAAAAAAAAAAAATGGTTCTGAAGAACCTAGGGGCAGGACAGGAATAAAGACGCAGACGTAGAGAACGGACTTGAGGACACGGGGAGGGGGAAGGGTAAGCTGGGATGAAGTGAGAGAGTGGCATGGACATATATACACTACCAAATGTAAAACAGATAGCTAGTGGGAAGCAGCCGCATAGCACAGGGAGATCAGCTAGGTGCTTTGTGACCACCTAGAGGGGTGGGATAGGGAGGGTGGGAGGGAGAAGGGCAACCCAGGGAAAGTCCTGGAGAAGATCAGTGCTCTCTCCTCTCTCCCTCCGCCCCACTGCCCCTTCCCCTCAATACTTAAAGTGCCCATCCACATCCCAGCGTGGAAAGCTGGGGCTTCCCTTGAGGCACCCTGTCCTGGATGGTCTTGCTAAGCCTCAGAACATGCCTCTCCTGTGTCCGCTGTGGTCTCTCGGAGCCCTGAAGGAACAGGCCCTGGCCCAGAGTTTTCACAGGTGGTAAAAAGCTTAAGAGTCGCTTTGATGAAAGCATTCGCAGAACGATGTCGGCAGTGAGCGTGACCGACCCTGCTGTCCTTCCCCTGTAACACGGGGACTTTACTCCCTCCACTCAGGGGCGCCACTGGAATTCCAAGCACAGCGGCACAGCCACGAAGGATATGCACAGGAGGGGAGGCGGGCGGGCAGAGGAGCTCAGAGCACAGAGGAGCTCGCAATGCCCCCTCCTCTCTGGGGGAGCCCAGATCCAAGGTGGCCTCCTGTAGCCACTGCCTGCTGGCCTTGCTGCAGAGAACCGCTGTCCAATGAGCAGAAATAAGTAGACTATTTCCCATCTTGGCAGGAAGAACACGAAGGGGACCCAATTCTCTGCCCTGAAGAGGTCCCCTTCTTCCCCTTCTCAGTTGCCTCTTAGTCCACAGTCGCTTGGGGTCTTCCACAAGACCAAACTTCCCTCGTCACCCCCCAGTCTTTGCTTTTGTACACTTAGCTCCTCTGGGATTCTTGTTTGTTTGTTTTCGTTTTTTGTTTGCTTGGTTTTTGGTTTTTTAGTTGTCTCTATGTTCTACCCATTCTTCAATTTGGCTTCATAGAAGGAAACTGAATTCTCTCCAGAGGGTGCAGCAGGGGGATGTATAAGCTGGAAGAATCACAGTTTTCTTTATTGGATGAAGCTGTGGAAAAGGGTTGGCAGGAACAGAGGGTGAGGGCACTGGTGGGTGAAGTGATCCTGCCCCGTCACATTTGTAAGGTGAGCCCTACAGAGCACGGGAAGGGGGGGGAGATGGATTTTTTTTGGATGGATGAAACAAGTGTGACCTCCCCCCAAATGAGTAGACCTGGGCTCTTCAAGGGTTAAGGAGCCAGTGGTGAAGTCTTGACTCGGATTAAAGCCGGCTTAGCTATACTCTTTCACAGTGAACTGTGTTATTTTAAGGGGGAGAAAGCGTGCCTCTGTCACACTGCTTGGAAAATATGCTTGGTGAGTACTTTGGGGCAATCTTACCTGTTTGTTAAGTTTCTTTTCAACCCACTCTGTTCACACCTGTTACAACCCTCTGCACCTTGCACAGTCGTTTGTTTGCATCTCTCCCACTACACTGAGCTTCCACAGGCAGAATTCTCGTACTCGTCATCGCTGCATTTCCGATGCCAGCATGTTCCTGGCACATTCATTTACTCATCAGACATCCATTGTGTGCCTACTGTGTGCCAGTTTAGTTGGTTTAGTGCCAACATTCACTAAACCGAGGTAGACAGAGGCGATGTGAGCCCTGCCCCCACAGACATCATGGTCGAGTGGGAAAGGTGAGACCATAAGCCAATCATCACACACACACAGCGACATATACACAGAAGCACCACATATTGGGAAGAGTGCTTTGAAGAAAAGTAATAAGATGCTATGGGAGAAAAGTGATGATGGGGGTGGGGTTTGAGAGCAGGGCCGGGGGAGTTTTCTCAGAAGTGACAGTTAAGCTGGGCCCCAAAGGGTGAGGAGGTAGCAGAGGGAAGAGAAGGGGAAAAGTATTCCAGGTTGAGGGAACAGAATGTGCAAACGTCCTGAAGCAGGAGAAGGTTTACTGATGTGGAGGAAGGCAGGCCAGGAAGACCAGTTGCCATGAGCGGAGAGTAACTGGGGAGGTGGTCAGGGGCCAGCTGGGCCAGACCAGGTAAACCCGTTAAAGAATGAGGATTTTATTTTGTGAACAGGAAGGTAATGCATCATTTTAAAAACAGGGGAATGATGTGCTCCCATTTGCCTCTTAAAAAGAGCACACTGACTGCCGTGCAGGGCAGAGAGGGGCAGGTGTGACCCTGGGGGGGTGGTTTTGGGGAGGGTCGCATTGCATTGCATTGTATCAGCCAGGTGAGAGATGCTGGGGCTGGGCGGCGAAGTGAGGGTGGAGAAGAGAGTGGGAGTTGAGAAATATGAATGATCTCTCAGGTTGTGCCTTTGTATCACTTACCTAAAGCACTTCTTTCAAATATGATGCACATACCCATCTCTTTGGTACAACTGGAAAAAGCACTGCCTAGATATAGGAGATGGAGCAGATTGCAAAGTCTGTCAATGCCCCTTGCAAGCTTCTGACCCATAAGTCTCTGAAAACACAGAACGTACGTCAGTCATTGCTTCATTCAGCTGATGTCTGTTGAGTATCTGTTATGAACAAGGCATTGTGCTAGCCATTGTGAGGTGAGCGACCTATTTAGAAACAAAGTAATGAATGCAAGGTTATTGATGAAAATTTTGAACGGAAGAAAAATATAAGGAAAAAAGAAATCTGTGAGTATACCATCCACTATTAACACTTTGAACTATTTATTTCTCCAGTCTTTTTTCCATTTTCATCTGCATGTATATTTATTCACATAGGTAAATTGGGATCATAATACATATAGTTTTCTGTACTCCACTAAACTTTTATTGTAAGATATCATGAATGCAAACAATGCATCAAGTATATAGCAAAATTTAAAGAATAACAAAATATGCACTCACTCAGTCACCAGCCAGGTGAAGAAGAAATAATATTACTTCCCCCCCTTGCATGCCCCTCGCTCCATCCCTTAAGGTAGCCAAATGCAGAAAGAATTCATTTTCTTAAGCTTGTTCATATATTTTATTCTTTAAATTGCAGCAGGAGGGAAATATGCCTACTCCATCCAATCTGACACAGACACTGGAATATGTCTTCAAAAGGATTTTTGTTACTTATATGGACAATTGGCGCAGGAACACAACAGCTGAGCAGGAGGCCCTGCAAGCCAAAGTCGATGCTGAGAACTTCTACTACGTCATCTTGTACCTTATGGTTATGATCGGAATGTTCTCTTTCATCATTGTGGCCATCCTGGTGAGCACAGTGAAATCCAAGAGACAAGAACACTCCAATGACCCGTACCACCAGTACATTGTGGAGGACTGGCAAGAGAAGTACAAGAGTCAAATCTTGAACCTAGGAGAACCAAGGGCCACCATCCACGAGAACACTGGTGCAGCAGGGCTCAAAATGTCTCCTTGATTAGCGAGAGAGGCATACAGCCAACGTCTGATATGCAAATATGAAGATACGCCAGTGTCATGGAGTCAATCCAAGTTGCCATGCTTAGAAGACACTAAGTTCCTCGCTCTCTGTTGAGAATTTTCATGGAGATCAGGTGGCTGGTCAACTAAGACAGGGGACATTTCAATCTCAGTGATTTATGCTTGCTCACTGGAGCAGTAATTTATGCTGAAGAGCTCTTTTCCTTTCCGTGCAATGTCAATGTCATTTTAATCAATGTCAATAGTGAAAATAAAGCCAAATTTGAAGTAACATGCCTGGGCAGTGGCAGTGGGGATAGAAAGGAGAGATTAACAAATCATTGAATCTTCTTCCTCACGAAACATTTTGTTTGTGACTAAATCAATTTATAAATAACCCAGGTGTATTACCCAGAAGCTGAGGTTCAGAAATCTGTCACTTGCTCACTGGATTGATGTAGGAGCATTTATTTATTAATTCATGAATGTAGAGTCTGAAGTGATGAATAAATAGAACCACGGGGTTCCTTTATGTGTATTGTTTCCCTAGCATTGAGCTTATTTGGAAGTCTGAAGACTTAACAAACATTTCACAAGGGCAAAGAGTCCACACCAGAGAAGTAGAATCTTTAAGAACTACTTGGTGCAACAGAAACATACCTTTTAATTAACATTTAAAATTTCACAGAAAACTTTTAAAAGTCCTTGTTATTATAGAAAAAGTAGTAAAACATTGTAATACTGCTTTATGAACAACTCTTTTCACTCAATTTATTTTCCATATTTACAATTACTTATTTCCACTTAGTTTCAAGAAACTTATTTTCACTTACATACGGAAAGTGGCTGAATTGTTGCTGTCTGTTGAAGAGCTAGACTGTTAACTGCTTAGTATTTTGAAGCTTGGGGTTCACAATATCACAGAATGTCAGGGCTGGAAGAAGACACCTTGGAGATCATAGTATTCCTTTTTTTTTTTTCCCCAGATGTCCAGAGAGTCTGGGTGCTTTAATACCAGAAAATTAGACACAGGAAAAAACAAGCAAACAAACAAATAAATAAGCCTAGTCAAGAGTTAGCCAAAGACTGTCAAAACATACTCCTTAAGAAAATAGCCTCTGTGCTTCCTGTTTTGGAAGTTATTTGCTAATGGAAACAGTTGTGTCAACATTAGTCTTGAAGCAACCATGGCTGTAAGGGGTAATTTACATGAAAGTGTATGTTCAGAGAGCAGGCACACCAAGGGTTCATGGGTTATCTCAGGACGGTTATGAGCAGGTCTGGAACCCAAGGTCAGCCCCATGCTGCTTCCTAATCCTGTATTAGATTCTTACTGCTGCTGTAACAAATCACCACAAATGTACCGGCTTAAAACAAAGAGATATATTGTCCTACACTTCTGGAGGTCAGAAATCTGAACTGGGACTCACTGGGCTGTGTTCTTCTAGAGCTTCTAGGGGAGAATCTATTCATTTGTAGACGGGAATCTCCGGTCCACAGATTAGGCGACTTCATTCATTAATTCAAACAAGCATCATTTAATATCTATCTACTTGGGTCACTGGCCTAGACCCCAGGAGTATAGAGATGAATGGGACTCCCAGAGCTGCAGGAACTCACTCAGTCGAGGCGGAGTCAGACACGTGAACATCAAAACGATATAATGTGACAACGTTATAACGTAGAGCAACACAAAAGGGGCAGAGCTAGAGCCGGGACAGAGGCCCCGCCTAAGTCGGGTTAAGGTCTAGAGAGTAGCTGAGAGGAGGAAGCCAATGGCAAGACGGACTTACGGGCTGTAGCTTCACAAAGCTTCACGCCCCCTTACACTCTTCTCTTCCTCCAGCTTCCCATCTACTCAGCCAAGCAGAGCAATTGTGAGCAGAGCCTCAAGTCTCAGGGCACTAACACAAAATTCAAAACAGGAGTCCTTCTTCAACGTCTTATACGGATTACAAGCTTTGTGTCTTTAGAGTGAGATATATACAAGGTCTGTTTCCTAATAACAAAGATGCAATTATGCTAACAGAAGCGTTAAATACAGTTTTGGAGAAAACCATTCATGTTCCAAGAGCAGATATGGCAAGAGTGATTTCCCTCCTTAGATCAGAAACCCAGAAATGCTGTACCACACGGAACATTCTCACCAGTGTGCCCAGAGCAGCAACCCAGGCTACAAAATCTCAGCCTTGGGTCTGGATCCAGACAGGAATCCAAGGTTTCTACCATCTGACAAAGACTATCTCTTTGCCCAAACTCTGGTCAGGCTCCTCTGAGCCTTCTTCTTGACTAGACCTCTTGCCCTATAAACACTGCACATTCTTGGCAAAAAAGATATCATCCACCTCCCCACATCTGAACAAACACTACCATAGTTTCTAACAGCTCTAGGTTGCGTCCCTAAGGGGACCCCAGCCCGCTTTAAAGTGCTTGCCTAAGAAAACTCAATTTACTTTTTTTGCCAGCCAAAACCTGATGGTAGGCAAATCAGCCCCCTGAATCCCTCCTAGGGCAGTTATTTCAGAAATCTTACAATTATAAATCCTTTGTCTCCCCCTTTGAGCTGTAAATCTTTTACCACCCAGAACTGTCTTGTCTCTTTGAAATGCCAACATTCAAGGAGTAACTCTCCCCAACCTGTGGGCACGTTGCTCTAACATGCACCACTGCGGACAGTCATAAAGATCGAACTTTGTTTCTCCTCCAGATAAGCGTCTGTTAACAAACCCAGGTCAGGTTGACCAATCCCCTCTGCTTTTTGTAAATTTCCACTTCCCTGACTCTGCTCAAGTGCCTGCCGCCCCAATCCCTCCTTCCCCTTTTAAAATGCCCAGTTACCTCTGCACAAGACAAAGCTGAGTTCAGTTCATGCTGGACTCTCTCCCCTATTGCAATAGTTGCTTAATAAAGTCTATCCTTAACACTTGAACTGGTGTCCAGCTTTGTTTATCTTTGACATAAGGAAACAAATTAAGGGGGGGAAAACCTAGGTTTTCCTAATTAAGTATGTTTTCTTATCATCACTAAAGTATATGGGGCCAACATAGATGGTTATCAGTATCAACTTTACTTTTGGGGAATGGGAGAAATGCCCAGTGTCTACGAGCATTCTGGGTATACAGTTGCTGCCACCTGCCCCCCGTTTGTCACTCCAGCATCAATTTCCACCAAACCCAGGCTTGCCACTTTCAACCTGGCAACTGAAAATTCCATTTCGAACTTGTTAGTTTTCTCTTCCACCCCGTTTGCTTTTAGAGTTCCTTCTGCTTGGTCTACTGGCTCCAAATGACCTGAGCCCCATTTACTTCTTACAGCATAGATCAGGAGCGATTTGAAAAGGAACCTATGGTAGTGGCTGTCCTGAGAGAGTCCAGCTCCAGATTACCCAGAGTCAGACCCCAGCTCTGGCGCTTGCTGGTTTTAAAACCCTGGACAATTTACTTTAATCAGTTTGTGTCTCCATTTCCTCATCTGTGAAGTGGTTATAGTCATATTATGTCCTTTATAGGCTTGTTAGGAGACGTCAATTAGAAAATTGCCGCAAAGTGCTATTTTTGTTACTTTCTCCAGGAAAATTTCACTTGTTGACAGAACTAACCCCCCTCTCCCCAATCCTCCGGTTTGTCCTTTCCTCTGCACTCGCGAACATTTCGTTCTTCACCACCACCAAGATGTCCCAATGGGATTCGGGGTTAGGCTGCCTGGGTTCAAACCTAGATTTTGCCACTCCCAATTCACACGTTGTCTTGCGCCGGCCACATCATCTCCCCTTGCCTCAGTTTCCTCAACCAAAAAATGGCGAGCCAAGCACGTAGTAAGAAGTCCGTGAACTTCCCTCTCGTTATCCTTGAATTGGGAGGGGAGGGTATCCAGTTTGCGCCATCCCGTGCGGCAGGGACTGAGTGGACTCAACCTCCGCTCCGGTTTTCTAAGCGCTTGTTGAATGAAGGAAACTGGGAACCTAGTACCGGGCACCCTACTGCTATCCCAAGGGAAAACACACGCATTTTTGGCAGAGAAAATGAACGCTAAATTTGGAAACCTCTGGGGAGCCACGTGCCCTCAGTCGCACACAGCGAGGAGCGTCCAAGGATGCGAGACGGCTGAGCGAGAGGAGCCCCCGCGACGCCCGCCCTCCGGCCGCTGTCCTCCAGCTCAGGTAAGTTCAGAACGAGAACCTGCCCGGGGCCAGGCCGATTCCGCTCCGTGACCCACGTCACTGCCCAACGAAGACCGTCCGGGCCCACAACGCATGCGCGACGAGCGGCGCACCCACCCAGGCGGCCCGGGCCCACTGCGCCGGCGCGAGCAGCGGCGCGCCCTCCTAGGCTGCCGGAGCCCACTGCGCCGGCGCGAGCAGCGGTGCATTTCGGGATATGTTGTTTCCCCGCGGCATTGTGGGAGTCGTGGTTCGTGTGCCGGCGGCGAGCTGGATCTTCCGCGGCCTGGAGCTGTAAGTGGGTGGCGTCCGTGTCGGCCGAATCGTTCCGAGACCCGGCAGCTGTTTGGGGGCGCTGTGGAGTTCGGCGGCCCGCTCCGCTTTTGCGCTTTCTCTGCGGGACGCTCTCCAGCGGGCCCCGGGGGACCGCGGGGTTGACAGCGGTCACGGCCCCCCCCCACCCCCGCAAAGCGTCCTGCCTGGCTAGGTTGTCCAGGCGCCGCGAAATCAGCGGATCCGGCGCCGGGGGCGGCGTGTTGAGGCTGGCACGCAGGCCGAGGGGGCGACCCAGAGGTAGTTCTCGCCAGAGAGATTTGGGGGCGAACGAATGCCCTGGAATGTTCTGTAGAATGGGGGGGGGGAAGCAGTGGTCGCCCTTGGTCCTCATCCTCGGGTCTGAGCGGGGCAGGCTTTGCTCCCAGGTATCGCGGCTGTAGCGGACCCTCGCCCGGCCCTCCGGCTACGGAGGAGCCGAGGCTCAGCCCGTCGCCCTGGGAACCCCGGCCGACCCGGGCGTGGGGCAGAGGTCGACCAGGTGATACCCAAGGTTCATCTGGAACGCTCTCCTCCCCGCACCTACCTCTACTTCAGATGACTGGGTGAAGGGTTGGGGTGAAAACGGTAGAGACGGGGAATGAGAACAGCTTCGGACAGTTCAAACTAAGGACACCGCCTAATGAGTGGCTGGAATGAGACACCCAGAGGCAGACCGACCCTTGGGTGTGTTAGGTGTGCCAAGAAGAAAATTGTGGACTACACATTGTCCATATTGCTGTAATTGGCCTAATCAAAATAAGCCACTGGTTCTTCTGTTTTTTAGGAGAAATCTGGCAAAGGAGGAATCAGGATATTTTTGCAGTGAAGGAAAGAACTATTTCTTCCTAAGCCATTGTTATTTTTGGGTTTTAAGCTAAGACGGTGGATAGTTCTAGGGGTTAAAACTTCCTGCACTTCACAGATTTTATGCCTCTCAAAATTGTCCCGGTCTTGTTGGCTTTTGCAGTTCAGCCCTCAGATGCCAGCTGTCTCCTGCTTCTAATATTGCATCAGGTGTACATATGGCAGCCGAGCAAATAGCCTGATGATATTTTTAGCTTTCTCAGTTGTTCTCATTTGCTGAAGTCCGGCAGGGTGCTACAAAAATGGCTGAGTTGGAGCCTGTAATTTAAGGGAGATGGGGAAAAGTTATCATTTGGAGGCAGTGGGTGGGGATGAGTTTGATTGATTTGCCCTCTCATCTCCCACCCTCAATGCACTCCTTCCACTGCTTTGCAGATGGACTTTAAATATGTTTCTTTCCTAAAGAGATTGAATTTTATCACTCTAGATATGATGTTGAGGCAGCTGCCAGTATATTTTTAGTCAGATTCTGTGATATCAAAGAGAGTGGTGACTTAGGCATTTCAGCGTTACAGCGTTGTTCTTTGGATGCTGGTTTTTAAAATAACACTTTGGCTTAGAGAGGCTAATGGCTTGCCCCAGGTCACATGCCTTGCCATTGGTGCCACCAAGAATAGAGTCCAGATCTCCAGTTCTCCTGGTTGCCCAATGGTGGTTCTTTATACCATACCCTGCTGTCTCACTTTGCCCTGGATGCCACCTGCTTATGTTCTGCAGCTTGACATTTCCATTAGTGGAAAGAGGTATTTATCATAACAGTTATGGTTGATAATTTGTTCAGTGCTTTTCATGTGCTGAACATGGTGCTTAGTGTTTATGATCCAATCTTTGAAGGAGAATTTACAGACAAGGGAGCTGAGGCTTAGAGAGGCCCAGTGACTCGTCCAAGGTCACACTGCTAGTAAACCTAGTACATGTTTACCAGAGGGCCAGACCACCGGGCGTTCTTTTTATTTCCCCCTATAACCTTTTTGGACCTATTCGTGGTCCTTGACCTTGGGAATTAATATCTTACCTACTTCAATTCACTGAGTATGTAATTTGGGCTCAGAAAATGTGTGGGGAACAGCCAAACCTGTCTACTTGTATCTGCAGACAACTCAATAAAAGCAGGAGTTGTAAAAATAAAATTTGCACAACCTTAATCATTTTAATTTACAACATGGCTGATTCCTGAGATTACTAGAGATTTATTCAGAGTGAAAATTCCAGCAACAGGTTATAACTTGGTAGGAACATATTTCTCCAGTGCAGGGCAGAATCTGCTGCTACTTAAAGACAAATAGGCCATTTATACGTGAAGGTAATGAGCACCTTCAATCATGGTCATCGCATTTAAACAGATTTGTGGTGTAAATTCCTGTTGTTAGCTTATCTGACTTTGAAAAAGTCACGGGGAAAACTTGGCTATCTTGTGCCAACTGCCAGCTTGTTTTCAAGATACTATGACCTTGAGTAAATGAGGTCTGAACTTTTTCTATTTAGATGTTTTTGTAAGTGAAAGTTTTAAAAACCATCTTCCCTGAAGTTTATCTCATTAGCCCCATTCTAAAGGCCTGTGAAATTTTCTGCTTTCTTGATTCTAATTGTAAGTATATTTAAAGAGAAGCATCCCCATGATTTTTTACTGCAAAGCTCTCTGTCTGCATTAGGATAAGACTCTGGAGCCTCACTGGATGAGTTCGAATCTCAGTCCCCACTGTGACTCTGGACATGTCACAGAAACTTTGTTTCCTCATCTCCGAAGTGTAGACGGTGAACTGCACCTCATGGGGCTGGTGTGAAGACTAGCTGAGTTAACACATATAGTGCACTTCCGCACAGCCGGGCACAATAAAGTGAAGCTGTGACTATTATGCTGAAAGTCGCCGAACTGCAAAAAAACTAGGGGCCCCAGAGCCCGTCTAGTTGACACCCCCATCTTCATTTGCAGATGGGATGGAGACCCCCAGAGGGAAGTCGCTTACCAGAGTGTGTAGGCTCTTCATCCAGAGCTCAAGTCTTCTGACTCTTGGGGCATGTGTCGTATTCTAAAAATAGTGGCGTAGGAGGCCTCAGAGCAAATCCTGTGCTCCAGCCGTGTCCCTGCCTTGTCACTTCCTGCCTCACCTTCCCCTGGGTCTCCTTCACGTTTTAGAGGGAATTCTAGATTTGAATGGCTTTCTTAGGATATTTTGTTCCCCTATCACTTATTCCCTTCCTTCCAGATATTTTTAAAAACCAAGATTACCTAAATTAACACTCAGAGGACCTGAGAAATAAAATGACACTCATCCCCAGACCAGCTCTCGTTCAAGGCAGGGGTGGCTGGAGGAACAGATTCTGGACCTGGGCTCTTATGTCTACAGGTGGATGGAGCGGGAGCATACGTGCCTCAGGAGCAGTGCCGGCCCCTCTGCTTGGCGGGGCTCCCCTCCCCCGTCAGGAGCACCCAAGGGGATCCTCCTGCTCAGCAGGAGCCAAGGCTGTCTCGACCTCACCCAGGCCTTCCGCTTTCCCCCAGCCTCTGGTCACCTTGCCGGGGACGCTTACCTCCTCTCTGCAGAGCTTGCTGTCTCTGTTCATGGGCCTTCTCTCCATCAAAGAGAAGTCTTCCTAAGGCGGTCTGCTCTAGAAAACCCAAACTGACCTGTTTCTTCTCTTCCCCACCAGAACAGTGAGATCTGCCCTTCCGGCTCCCTCTCCTCCTTGTCTGAGTGGAGTGGCCCGCACTGACCAGGAGTGAACTCCCAGCTGGCCCAGCATGAACTGGAAGGTAAGAATACCATTAAACATTTATTTATGGCTTGGGGTTTTTCTTTCTCCTGATGGTAAAAATTCAGAATAATAGTTCTGTAGAGATGGGTTGATTAAGAAGAAAGAAAAGAAAAAAAAAAAAGTAGGTTAAAGCAGGAATCATAATAATATGTAATATTTTAAATAAAAACAGATAAATGTACATTTATTCGCCAGACTTTTGGAGGAAGGCTAGGCCTTTTCTTTGAGAGGACATCGACTGCCCTCAGATCTGCCTCCTCACTTTTCTTGCAAAAACCACGCCTTTGAAGTTTCACCTATAATTTCACACTTTGGTTTCTTTAAAGTGGATGAGGAAGATCTGATGAAGCAATCTGCATACAAAAGCTTTCCTGATTTTTATGCTCTTCTTCCCTAATCTTTTACATTTGTGTTGTCAACAGTATCATTTTTTTCCAGTTCAAATTGAGTCTTTGAAAGCATGCAACTTAGTTTTCATGGAGACAGCCTTTCCTTTACATAGTCATATTTCATGGATCTCATGTTTAAATAAATTATCTATTATAACATCAAGTGCTACTTAAGTAAACTGGCTGCAGAATAAACACAACTGACCCCTGTAAAACCTTAGATGCAGTTGGTGGGAGCAGAAGTTCAAGGGCAACCAAAGAGTTTCCTGTTAGCCGCAAGCATTGGGAGGGCTGTGGGCGATAGTCAGCAGGTCTTAGAGAGGGAAGGGGAGTGTCACGTTACCTCCCGGAAGGAGATGGAGTGGGGTAGGTTGGAGGTTGGCTAAGAGAGCAGTCAGGAAAATAGATGCTTTGAAAAGTATCAAATCAAATCAAAATCATGTATCGTCTCACTATCCAGAGATGGCTACTATTAACAATTTTGGTGTATTTTCTTCCCGTGCTTTTTCCACATATATGTGTAATGTGTGTATTCTCAAACTTAGGATCTCATTGTATGTATTTTTTCAATTATCGTAAGCATTTCCTTGTTCAGAACAGCCACTGGCTTTCATCGCAAGAAGTGGAAAGGTCTGGAAGCAGGATCAGGGAGGCGGCAGAGTACAGACCCCCCTCCTTCCCCAGCTCCATGGGGCTTGGGGGGCCCTGCGGGAGGGCTCTGGGGACTGTTCAGGAAGAGCCTGGTTGAGATTCAGCAGGCAGAATGAGCATTCTGTGCAGGGCTTGGAGATGCGGGAGCGTTTGTTTCACCTGTGTTGGGGTTCCAGAGCAGCCAGTAGAAAGGCTGGGAAGGAAAGACAAGGCAATAAGAGGGTGTGGGGTAGGGGAAGCAGAGAGCAGTGTGGGGTGAGATGCAGGGAAGGCTTTTTAGCCTCTGCAGAGCCTGACAACAGGCGGTAGCTGGTACCACGTGGTGTCAGCCAGCGAGGCTCAGACCGTGTGCTTGGTGCTGCGAGGCCGCAGCATGTAGCACAACCACCTTGAGGGCTAGTTAAAATACGGATTGTGGCCCCATGCCCAGAGTTTCTGTTTGCGTAGGCCTGGGGTTAGCAAGTTCCCAGGCGACTCTGATGTATACCGATGAGGCACTACGCAGAGAAAGTTTTCTTTTTAATTGTGGAGTGACATCGACCCACTTGACCACCCAGGCCAATCCTGCTTGTCACAAAAGGAGTCCTTTCCTGTGTCAGGAACAAAATCTGCCCGTACCGTCCCAATTTCGGGCAGACACACAGCTCCAGGGCTACCAGGGAGCAGCTTCACGTTTAAAGGGGGGCGCCCTTCCACGTAGTGTCAGAAAGGAGTGGCCTCTCCTGCCCTGACTGCGGTGACCCCCCAGGAGGTTGAAGGATTACGGCGCCCCCGGTGAATCCTGTGCTTCCCTTTCCAGCTCGGTCGGCCTATGGCCATCAGCGACAGTCAGCCCTACCTGTGTATTAGGACCTTAACAACAGAGTGTGTTTAAAAAGTCAGTCATTCGCATGACACAGGTATTGGGATTTTGTTTAAAAAATTGTTATAGATCTAATCCACCCAGCTATATTTTACTCATTTACCTCCTTGAAGATTTGCAGGTTTGGGGAGTTAACGTGAGGGGTCTGTTAGAAGGAAATCAGAGGAAGAGATTTAACACGACTGAAGATTTAACAAAACTGTCCAAGAGCGTTGCAGGAACAGGGGCCCTGAAACCTTCGCTTTAGCCCTTGTGGTGTCCTTGACTTCCACTGCCATTGCCCTGCCCCTTCTCAGTCCCGAAACTTCTGCCTCTTGTCACCTTCTCTCCACAGCCTTTAAAAAGAAAGTAAATACTGAAACCACTTACCTGGGTCCATTTGTTGATGTGTTTCCATTTCAGTGGGTTTCTAACTTCTGGTTGCGATGTACATTCCTGTAACTGCCACAGCTTAGTTTTGGGTTTAGGTCACGGGAACCATGGGCGGTGATGGGGGCTCGGTTATAACAGGACTCCAGAGGGTCATCCATAGAGATTGAGAGAATTGGAAGAGGGTAACTTTTGCCAGAGTAAGCCAGGGTTCGGTTAGCCTGGAAAGTCCTAGTGGACGTAAAAAGAAGTTTATATCTCCAAACTGGTGATCTTTGCCTCCAGGGAGGTGCAATTTAGCAATCTTTCCTTTCTTAGCTGGCTTATAAACATAGAGCCAATCCTCATCCCTAAAATGTGAACCTTCAAGAAAGTAGATGAGTTAGAGGGTTACTGGGGAGAGGTCGGGGAGATTAGCCATAGGTCTGAGGCAGGAAGGACCTGGACACCAAATCAGTATTCTAAGCTGCTTCTATTTGTCAGGATAAAAGGTTTCACTTTTGTAACATTTTTAGTCTTTTATACTGTTGCCAGAGTGAGTGTTCTGAAGTGCATATGTTGTGCTTATTCTTTACCTTAAAGTGATTTTGTGGTTGAAAACCATTATCTAGTTACTCAGAGTGTTCTTGGGACATAATTTGTTGATTTCATTAATTCCACTACATTAAAATCAAGAATCAGTGGAAAGACAGCTGGCGTAGGGGTTGGAATGTTCTGTTCCAACTCTGGCCTCCTCATGAATTAGCCGTGTAACGTGGATGGGCCTTTCAATGGCCCTGAGCTTTACTTTCCTCGTTTGTATAACAAGGTGTAGACCAAGTCGTCTTTAAAATCCTTTCTAGCCCTCCACGTCTGCAAGCATACTGTTCTCAGCTAAAGGTTTCACTAACTAGTTTCAGACAAGCTTTAGTTAAACCATTGGAGGGAGGGACTAATGCACTGTCCATCGCAGAGTCTCATTATACTGGTGCTGCGTATAATAAGTGATGTTTGGCATTTAACCTAATGGTTTCATTGGACTAAATCCTACCTAGTCCTCTAGAATAATGATCTCTCAACGAAGGCATACCTTTTCACTTTATTTGGGAAGGAATTTTTAATCACACAGAAAGCTCATAATTATCACTGAGGTCATACTAATCATGTTTACAAAACTAGTATAGTATTTGCCTTGAGATACTTGTGATATACAGAATTTCATAATAAAGCCTGCTGGTGCAAAAAGTGAGTAATTCCAACCCCTAGTTATTCCCCAGACTTCATTCTAGCCAATGGGTTAAAACTTCCCTCCGACAGGAAATTATAGGAACAATAAACAAGTAGCTAAGTTTTAACGTTTTAAGTTTTATTGTATTTTATTTATATATTTATTTTATCTTCAAATACCAGTGCTAATGAGTAGCTGGAACCAAGAGAAAATCATAGCATCCTATAAGGGTGGAGAATTCAGAAGGAAGTTTTGATCCAACCTCCCTTTGCAGATGAAGAGGCAGAAGCTCAGGAAAGTCAAGTGACTGACCCAGGTCGCACGGTCTGTCAGTGGGTCAGTCAGTGGCAGAGCTGGGCTGGGGCCAATCCCCTGGCTCCGGCTCCTCGCACTGGACTGAGCTGCTGCCTCAGACGCAGGGGGCCAGGTGATCGGCAGAGTGCAAGGTCAGGTTGTGAGGGAGCAGAGTTATGACATCTGCAGGCCACTGGTGGTCCTCTCTGTGAAGCCAGCAGCAAGGGAGTGATGAAGGGCACCTAAAACTAGACTGTCAGTGACACGGGGACAGGGACCTTGTCTGTCCTACACCAGTGAAGCTCTGGCATCTAGTGTAGTGCCTGGTGCATAATAGGTGCACAGGAAATGTGTGTTGAATGAAGGAACATGAAAGAAACCTTCCTTATCAATTACAGATCATCTAGGATAGTTTCTTTCCTCTTTAAGGTTCTTGAACACGTGCCCCTGCTGCTGTATATCTTGGTAGCGAAAACATTAATTCTCTGCCTGGCATTTGCTGGAGCCAAAGTATACCAAAGGAAAAAATTGGAAGCAAAACAGCAAAAACTGGAAGCTGAAAAGAAGAAGCAGTCAGAGAAGAAGGATAACTAAAGGGAAATCACAGGTACTGGGACTTTGCAAATGCAGGCTGCACAGTGGGTTAGGGCGGGCCTGTCCTTGGATGTGATAGTTCAGAGAATTCCGGATCCCACGGCCTGAAGGCTGTGGGTGAGCGCGGAGCCCCACCTGTCACAGGAGGTAGAACAGCTGTGTACAAGGTGCGGGGTGCAGGTCCTGACCCTTGAGCCCCGTCTGCTCGTGAGCTGCAGGGCGTGTGTGATTAGTCCACGCCTCTGCTCTCAGCCTGCACTGGTTCCCCCTTGTTGGGAACAATGGTGCTTAACTGGATTTGGGTCACAGGACTCTTGAGAATTTCATGACAGTTGTGGACCTTCTCCCTGCAGAAGCTCACATACTAGAAACACCTAAATTGTACATAAAATTGCAGACAGGGGTGGGGAGGAAGTGGGGTCACAGGTCATATAAGACCCCTGCCTTTACCTAAGATTAGGAAGCCCTGCTAAGCTCAGGATAATGCCTCCTAGGTATGGCATATAAATCTCTTCCCAGTGTATCCTCACCCCGGTCACATTTGCCCCCTTTGCTGCCTCTCTCTATGCTCCTGCAGGCCATTGCTTCACCACGATAGACTTTCATGCCCCTTGGCCTTTACTGGTTGGTCCCCTGGCCAGAGAGCCTTCCCGGTGACCACCTCACTGGGCACAAAGCCTTCCTCATTGCTGTAGCCCAGTGCCTGTCCCAGAGCACAGGGGGTGCCCAGAAGGTGTTTGTTGAGTTAAGGCACCAGGAAGTTATTAAACACCCCCTTACAGATCGAACTTATGACAATTAGCAGTTTCCTTAATTCTGTGGTGCTCATCCAGTTTCATCACTTCTCAGGTTGAGTTCTATGCTTTTCTCTAAAAATTAGAGGATTCAAATATGGTAGCGGGGAGTTCTAGATCAGTGGTTTCCAAACTTGGCTAATGGTCAGGATTTGCCTGGGGTGCTTGTTAAAATGCAGATTCCCAGGGTCCAGCCTCAGAGACATTCCATTCTGCCTGTGGTTGGGTCTGGCATCTGTTCTTTTGAAAACTTTTTAGGTGATTCTTACGCTGTCTTCTCAGCAACAGGTCACTGTAGGAACCACTGGGTTGGTGACCTCCAAAACCTCTGTCCACTCTGAGACAGGCTTCTGTGGACGTGAATTCCCTTACAATACCTGTAGACTTGTTGAGGCTAAACAGCATCCCTGTGAGTAATAATTGTAACAGCATATTGAATGATTGTCCTGGGCTAGTGTTTTGCTGAGCCTTTCGCATACAGCGACGTTACTGACCCCTCCTGACAGCCCTGTGTGGTCCATTCGGATTGAAAAACGGCCCCCACCAGACATGGTGAAGAGCAGAACCAGAATTGACCCCAGGTCGAACGTTCAGCCACAGTGTGTCACTCCCGGCTGCACTGTGTCCTGGTCCTGAACGCCAGATGCTGGGAGGGGCTGCGGTAAGCACTCAGCTCCTGTTCCTCACCCCGGGGGAGGAGACGGTCCTCTCACTGGTCCTGAGTGAGCTGTATGCAGTGCCAGGCAAAAGAAGTTATTCTTATGAAATCTTGCCTTTTTTTAAAAAAAAAAAAAGATGTTTTATTGACTGAAATTCATGAGTAGGCACTGGAGTGGGGAAAGAGGGAGCGCTTCAGACTTGGAAAAGGTGAGGGAAGGCAGTTTCCACTGAAACGTTGATTGGATTTCTGATCCACAGAGTCATCATTTTGTGTGTTAACCGCAAAGAGAAAGAGAAGATGAGGCGTGAGGTCGTAAACGCTTCTTCCTTCCCGCAGACTTCAGTAGAGGCCCGTCAGCGAGGTAGGGATGGACGGCTTGTCCAGCTGACCCTAGAACTGACCAGGGGAGTCCGTTTCCCGTCCTAGGCCGGCAGCTTATCAAAGCTTGGCGTGCAGCCTTGTTTTAAACAAAAGGGATTTTTAGATGAAAGGAAATTGTGATGTTAAAAATTCATTCCTTAATAGATAAGCTTCAGTGGTTTCTGTTTAAGTGTAAATGGCTGAACGTAAAGGTTAATGCTGAGCAAGTAGAACAATCACTATTACTCTGTGAGACGTTTCATACTTCTCCCTTTGGTCTTCCTTTCTAGATTTTGTAATTTAAATGTCAGCTTGAGTGGACTCCGGCTGAGAAGAAAGATTTAATTATTGAATGGTGTGTCAGAAGAAAACTCCCAGCCTATAGTCTAACTTAAAATGATGTGAATTTTTATGTGCTTTTAAAAGAACCAGTATTTTGTTTACTAAAATAAAATACCTTTGTAAAAAGGGTGTCTCTGGTCTTTGGAATAAGCCAAAGTATGTGTATGTCTCTCTCTCCTTCTCCCTCCCTCCCTCTCCCTCTTCCTCTCTCTCTCTCTCTCTCACACACACACACCCCCCTCTGTGTAGTGAGAGGAGGGAATTTTGCATTTCCAGCATCTCCTAGCGTGGGTACCAGATCACAGGTGCACCTCCACAGACGACCGGGCCGTAGCTGTGGCGTCAGCCTGCTCTCCCTCACCCACCCCTCCATCCCTCTAACCTGCTGCCCTAGTGCCTACGCCCCTTTCCTCCTCTTTCTCTTCTCCGAGCACTGGGGCTCTTTCTTGTGTTTTCATTGTTGGGGGGAGGGGCTGTTGGCTGCTCCAGGAGCATCGCGCCTCTGCCGACCCGTGAGGTCCTTGCAGGGAGGAGTACAGGATGAGACCCTCCTGCCCCGGTGGGTACCAAGTCTCGGAGGAATTGCCTCTGTTTGTGAGGAGGAAAGAGGAGCCCAGGTGTGCTTTGTTCTCTCCCCACCAGTTTGCTTGTTCCGATTTGCTGATATGAGATGAAGGGCGGGACATGCCCAGGAGACTTTAAGATTTGAGAGGAGTGGGGTCCATAAGTATTTTGATTCAACCCCTAACAGACTGAGGTCTCTATTAAAAGGTTCCTGTTTTTTCACTTCTCTCAAGATACCACAGAGGATGGGGAATGAGGCAGCAGTAACCAAAGCCACGAATATGGTGGAATGTTTGGTCTCGTTGCAGGCAGCCACGTGGAAAATCTGCGCGAGGGCATGTCAGTAGGTACTCCCCCTACCTCACCCCCGCCCCACGCCATCCTGGCCCAGGTTGGCAGAACTTGGAATTTTAAGCATGAGGAATAAAGGGAATTATATTTTTCTTAAGTTTTACTGTGATTACTGGATGCTCCTAATCACAATTTAGAAAACAGAATTTGCACAGAATCAAAGTTTTAAATACAGGAGACTTTGACTCTACAAGCTACAAATCCCAGAATAGAAGGGGACTTTCCCTCATGCTCGCACCTCAGCCTCCCTGCAGGACGCTGCTCTGGCCTTTGCCTGGGAGCCTCGCTGTGGCCTGGGTCTCGTGCAGCAGGAACAGATGACCGTAGCAGAGGTGAGATGCCCTGGGATCTCTGCAGCCTGGCACCCTCGCTTCCCTGACCTGCTCAGGTAGGGTCCAGAGCTGACCCTGGGCCATGGCCTAGCCTCCTGCCTTTGTCAGGGCGGGCTCTGCAGCCTGGCGGGTGACCCACCCACCCTGCTCTAGGCTCCTGCGCTAGGGCCTCGGCCTCTGCTTCCTCACCTCTCTGCAGGATGAGGGCATCATGGGCTCCCAGCACACCTGGCGTCACACCCACTACCTCTGGGCACCCTTTCCTCATACGTACTTACACCTATGTGCCTCATAAATCCAAGGGCAGGGGATGAAGAGTGGCCTTGGCTTTTCACGGAGACTCTATGCCCACCTAGTAGATGTTCAGGTTTATTTTAAACACAGGTGTGTTTCTAGGCTTTGGGATTTAGAACTCAGTTTTGGAATTGGTGGAACATCTGGCCGTCTTCTTGGAAAATTCGGTAGCAGATCATCTAAGGATAGGAATAAACCATTGACCACGCCCACAGGTTTTCTGTAAACTGTGTTTTGGAGTTTAACCTTTCTGATACTCTCTTCTTCCACTAGGGGGAGATAATCACTATAGTAAGTCCCCTACATACCAACGAGTTCTGTTCTGAGAGTGCGTTCGTAAGTTCAATTTTGTGTGTACGTCCAACAAAGTTAGCCTAGGTACCCAACTAACACAGTCAGCTATACAGTACTGTACTGTAATAGGTTTATAATACTTTTCGTGCAAATAATACATAAAAAACAAACACGAAAACATTTTTAACCTTACAGTACAGTACCTTGAAGAGTACAGCAGTACAGTACAACAGCTGGCATCCAGGGGCTGGCATCGAGTGAACAGGCAAGAAGAGTTACAACTGGAGGAGGGAGAGGAGGTGGGAGATGGTAGAGCTGAAAGGGTCGTCAGCAATAGGAGACGGAGGGCAAACTGCAATTTCACTCACGCCTGACGTTGATGGCACAGGTTCTGGTTCCTTGCTGGAACCAGATGCATGTTTGCATCTTTGAAAGTTTGAAACTTGAAGGTTTGTATGTAGGGGACTTACTGTAGTTGGAGTTACTGATACTATTCCAACCCTGTGTACATGAAGTCAGTAGATTTGTAGCTTGACTTTAAATTAGTGGTTGGATGCATGAACACGTGGGTGGATGGAGTGATTGGTAAAGCCCACACCCAGGACCCCATCTGACTGCACCTACCCAGCCTCTCTCGGGACCATAACTGAGAACGATTCCATAAGAGCACCGTCCCTGGGCAGCTGAAAGATGTTTCAAAGAACGTAAACTGGAATCTACATCCTCCACGCACAAGAGAGCCCCAGGATCCCTCACACAGATCATATTTCATCTTATTAGACGGGTTCCTAACACGTTTTTGGTTTTCGAGCTTACAACATACTAGAATCAGATATGAAGAAAGGCTGTTGGCCTTACCTCAGGGCAAGAGAGACGGCCTTTGAGCAGCAGACCAGGCCTGAGAACTCGTCTGTACGATCGCCAAGCCCACACCAGGAACGCCACCCATTATGACTTGTTCATGATGATGATTCTAGTCATTAAGGAAAGGTGAAACTGTCTTTATATACTTTGCTTAACGAGACAGAGACGTACATAATATATTTCAGGAACTGAATATTTCAAACAAAAAATCCGGGGTGTTTGAGAAAAGGTCACCTCTTGCCCGTCTGTCTCCAAATTCTCATCTCAGGGAAGCACACCTGCCTGGACGCAGCCTTCCCAACCTCCTGCAGGGGCCGGGCCTGCGCATGCGCAGTACTGCGACTCTGCCGACTTGAGGACCCCGGCTGTGCTGAGATGCCACAGGTCTTGTCCTTGTCGGAGGGAAGCCACGGGTGATGGAGAGTCTGGAGGGAAAAGAGGATTGAGGCTGGGTTCTTAAATGTGAGCGCACACGAGAGGCTGTTTAAAGTGCAGATTCCTGGGCTGGGCTCCAGACCCACAGCATCAGAAGCCATGCGGGAGAGACCAGGAATCTGTGTACAAATTTGAAAACCCCAAGGGGATGCCGATGAGGTGGTCCTTGAATCTCCTCTGGAGATTTAAACGATGGGCGGAGGGAGATGAGCCGGAAGCCAGGCTGGGAAAGAGCATCTGGAGCAATAGGATGAGGAGCAGGAGAGAGAACGCAGCTGCGGATCCTTGTTTAGCCCTTACCTCTCCCTCCTGCTTTCCATCTGTTCCCCCCAACATCTGTCATCATCCCCGTCTCACAATAAGGAAGCCGAGGCACAGAGAGGTTAACCTCTCTGTCTAAGGTTCCCCAGCTGGCAAGAGGCAGAGACGGGATGTGGACCTCGTAGTTCAGCTCTGGGCCTGTACTTTTCACTCCCGTGCAAGGACAGGGCAGGTGGGCAGGCATTCTTGTTCTTCCAAGTCGTGGGTCATCAAGTCTTCAAGACGACAGGATGAGGACAGAGGCCAGACTGTGGGAAGTGGGGAGGGTCTGAGGAAACAGAAACAGTGCTGTTTGCATCCTAATTTCAAGTGTGTGTGTGTGTGTGTGTGGGTGTGTGGGTGGGTGGGTGGGTGGTCTGCAAAGTCAGGAAACAAATTTTTGTCTGAGCAATATGTTAATTACAAATAACTGGTTAGTTTTCAAATAATTGGCTCAATATTTCCCTTGAGTTTCCAGATGTTTTGGACACTCTCTAATGTACTGATTGTACTTTTCAAAGATTCACAATTAGCCCCACTGAATTAAATTTGGAGGGACTTCATGGCGAGCTGATTATTTAAAAATTGTAAAAGAAGTTCTCCCAACTTTGCCGCCTGCTGTGCACCTCAAAGGTGGGGACAGAGACATTGGTAGCTTTAGGGGAAGGCAGGGTTGAGGGAAAGGTTTTTCCAGAAGGAGTAAGCTTGAGCATGATCACAGGCTGAAGGAGATGCGAGAGGAAAAGGGACGGGAAGCTGGCCGGGCTGGAGGTGGGTGGCATCTGGAGGCCGGGCACTGAAGGCGCCGGTAAATGCAGGGCAAGGGGATACCCAGGGAAGCTGTGCTGGGTAAAGGCCTCGGTTTCCCCTTTAGCTTGAGGCAAGTCCTGCTCTGAGCGTGGGAGGGATAGGCAGAGCCCGAGGACCTGCGGTCTGCACTCCCCTCTCCCCTCTCCCTCCAGGTCAGGGGCCTGAGTCGTGGACTACAGGTCCCTTCAGAGACTGCAGGGCCCTGGCTGTCACCAAGTCTGCTGCGGGGAGGGTGGCTTTTGCCCCCATGAGCCCTGCTGGGTGACACCTTTGTAACTGCCTGCGGTCGGGCCTGGAAAACCACACATGGGTTTTTAACCAGGAGCTGGACTCCTTGGTGGGAAAAGTTATGCTTCCCCACCCTAACCTGAAAACTCTAACCCATCGTCCTGCTCAACACCCTTCAGTGTCTTTCCTTTCCTTCTAGAATAGCCCAAACTCCTTCTCATACAACACGTTTTCTTTTTCCATCCTGTCCCTTCCACACTTGCATTCTTCCTTTCATTCCACTCACACTGCTCCCTGCTCGCCACACGCACACTTGCACGCACACGCGCGCACTCACATACCCCGTGCCCTGGGAAGTGGGTAGGCTGGGCACACTTGACCTTCTTCCTGGGCTGCCCGTCCCCTTCCCCCTCTACCCACTGTGATGAAGTCCCTGCTCTTCCTCTGGCCTCGGCTCCAGTTTCACCTCTTCCTGCCGCTCTGCCCCGGACGCCCCAACCAGGCCCTGGACTCTGAGCCCTCACTCCCCACACCTGCTAAATCTCACTGACCGAGAGGTACTCCACACCACCAACCTGACTGCCTCCAGGGCTCGAGCTTACTTTCTTCGGGCCCCTGTCCGGGCCACATGTTACAGGCACATAGAAGGTGCTCAAATATTTGGTGAGTGGATGAGTGGTAACACCCAAAGGAAGGGGAGCAGGGATTTTCAGCTGGCCACATCACCACCCAGAATAAGGACTACCTTTCCCAGCTTCCCTTGTGACTAAGTCTGGCCAATGAGACTTAAGTGGAAGGTTTAAGTGGAAGATTTAAGTGTGAGACTTCCTGGAAAGCCCCTTAAAAGAAAAGGGATGAGCCCTTCTTCCTCCTTTTCTCCTTCTCTGCTACCTGGAATGCTAATGCAATGGCTTTTTCAGCAGCCATTTTGGACTATGAGGTGACTTTGAGGATGGAACCAAGTCTAGGACAGTAGAGGAAAAAGATAAGACCCTGAGTTCTTTATGATCGTGGATCCATCATATTAGCCCTGAACTGCCACCTTAGCATTTCTTGTTTTGGTGGGGGATGGGAGGGTACCTTCTATTTTGTTTAAATCTCTGTGGTTATGTCTCCACTACTCATAGCCTGACCTAATCCTGACTGACCCATAGAGCCAGCTAGAGAGGGGTGTGAGGACTTCCTGATAGGAAGACGTGGATTCTAGTCCTGACCCTCCTGTCACTACAGGTGGGCATCCCTCCAGGTGAGCCAGTTACCACCCGACTTTGTCTTCATTTGTAAAATGAGCTTAACGATCACTGCCCTGCCTATGTACAGGGTGGTTGTCTAAACTGAATAATGCCAAGTATATAAAAATGTTCTGTACATGTAAAACGATCACAAATGGAAGGAGTGTGTACCACCTGCGGGGATGGCGGGGGGCAACTCGGTCCCCTGATTGGCCAGGTGCGGCTCGATCAACTCAGTTGAGCCTGGACCTTCCTTGAGTGGTCAAGGCCAGAGCCAGTGGGCATTCAGCTCCATTTGCCTATTTCCCTCTGGGCCCTTTCCAGAGCAGCACATTTTCCAACGCCCCACCTCCTCAGGGGGAGCCTGGCCCACAGGAAGGGAGTGGGCATGTGGTTGTTGGTCCTGATGAGGACCAAAGTGGATGAGATGTTCCCTCAGCCAACCTCTCCGAAGGAGTCAGCGCCACCGACATCACGAAGGGTCTTCCGGAGGATGTGTCCACACCCACAGGGCTGCTGGGCCTTGTCACCCACTGTTTATTTCATACAAGTGCTGCTCCCCAAAAGGTTCCAGGCTGTACTCACCAACCTCGCTGTCCACACCACCAGAAGAGACCTCTTATCCTTAACTCCCTAACCTATCACAGATGGTCTTAAAAGAAATGCCAGAGAAAAAAATTTCCTTTGATCAAAAGACACATCTTAAGATGTGTCTACTCTGATTACAACCCAGTGATAAAAAGCAGCAAGAATTTGCCACAAAGAGTGAAAAGGAAATGAGGTCAGCTACAGTAGATCTAACAGTGGACGCACTTGCTGGAAGCCCAGCCTGCACTGCAATAACCGGAGCTCCAGTTTATTGAGCGCTGAGTCGGGGCTGGTCACGATGTAGTGGTTTGGTGTGTGCTAAGTGTTTAAAGCCCTCAACTCTGGTTTACGAATGAGTTCATTGAGCCTCAGGGAAGTAACTTGTCCAAAGTCTCATAGTTAACAAGCTGGAAACTTCCGATTCTAACGAGATCCATCCGCTTCCCAAAACCCCGTGCACTTTCCATTATTTTCTCCTGGAAGTTTCCATGCTTAGCATAAAGCAGCATTTCTTAATTATGAGTACAATATTATGTAACTCAATTGCACATTACCCGTGGCCCTTTGATCTCTGGTTATATCGATGTTCTCTTTTCCCCTACTTGCTTTCTAACGATTGAACAAGGCCTCGAAGGAATACAATCCTGAACTCGTTTTATTAGATCGTCTCAGTTTTCCAAGAAAAATAGCTCCTGTTGGTCTATCTTGGTCATCTGATAACCCAAAAACCTCCCATTTTTTTTCTCACTGCAAAATAGTGTGTCTTTAAAAAGTACCTGCCTCTAGCTCAATATTGTGCTAAAGTATATTTTGTCGTGTCCAGTTGGAGGCAGCCACTTCAGCTGATTGTCTGATGTCAGAGGCGAGCCTTACACCGTGTTTCAATAACCAAGCCAAGCATGGCGGCTGGGCACACGGGCTTAGGATCTGACTGGCCTGAGTGTCTCAGTCCCCTCATCTGTAAAATGGGAAAGTGATAGAACCTACCTGAGAGGTTGTTTTGAGGGTGAAATGAGCTGCTCGTTAGTAGAGGGGCTGTGTGAATAACAGCTCTACCTGGGAACTCTGGATTTGAACCTCAGCTCTTCCGCACTGGAGCAAGTTACGTATCTCTCTGTGCCTCAGTTTACCCTTCTGAGAAATGGAGACAATGGTAGTTCCTACATCGCAGACTGTTGTGAGGATTAAGTGAGTTAAGCGTGTATAGCTGTTAGTGCTTGTCACTACAGAACTCTGGACAGGTGTGAGATAAATGTGACGTAGGGGCAAAACGCACTCACATCCCCAACCCAGGCCGCCGACACTGAAGTCACCAAGGAGGTCTGAGTCCTATCACTTGCTCTCAAGGAACATAAATTCTAAAACATACATGAAACAGGTAGTGAAAAAAACCACACAAAAGTACCACGCAGTGGACTTCCCTGGCGGTCCAGTAGTTAAGACTCCCCGCTTTCACGGCAGGGGTTGCAGGTTCCATCCCTGGTTGGGGAACTAAGGTCCCGCATGCTGCGAAGCATGGCCAAAAAATAAACAAAAAATTTTAATAAAATAAGTAAAAGGTTTAAAAATAAAAGTACCACACAGTGAGAGCCATTTCACTGAGGGTAACTGCCAGTGGGAAATGCAGTATTTCAGCTGGCAGAAGAAAACCTTCTTTAGAACCTGTGCTCAGCTGAATAATGGTCCCTAAATGTATCCAGGTCTGAATCTCTGGAACCTGTGAATGTTACCCTATATGGAAAAAGAATCTTTGCATGTGTGATTAAATTAAGGATTTTGAGATGGTGAGATGATTTTGGATTATCTGGATGGGACCTAAATGCAGTCACACGTGTCCTTATAAGAGGGAGGCAGAGGGAGATTTGACACAGAAGAGGAGAAAGTAATGTGGCCACAGAAGTAGAAATTGGAGTGATGTGGCCACAAGCCAAGGAAGGCGGGCAGCCACCCAGAAGCCACAAGAGGCCAGGGATGGATTCTCCCTTAGAGCCTGTAGAGGGAGCGTGGCCCGGCTGACAGCTTGATTTTGGCTCAGCAGAACTGATTTCAGACTTCAGGCCTCCAGGACTGGGAGAGGATAAGTTTGTGTTGGTTTAATGCACCAAGTGTGTGGTAGTTGTCACAGCAGCCACAAGAAACTCATACTGCACGATTGGCTGTAAAGTGGGAGGTGCAGCTGAGAGTGTCTGGTTCCCAGTGGTTGGAGGTGGTAAGTGTGATTCATCTGCAGATAAAATGCATAATAACAAGATGCTGCAGAAGTCCACCGCTTAGTTGCTGAAAAGCACTGAACATCTGTTTTCTGACGAAGTGTTTCTAAATAATCCAGGGACTTTCAGGAAGGAATTAGGGCAGAAGACAAGCAAAGAATCTGATTTTTCTGTGCTTGGCTGGCGGGAACCTGGCCTCACCATCTGATATATAGGCAAGTCTGTTGGGAGTTGGTAGCAATTTTCAGACGTTGTTTTCGACATACCCCAGAATAATTACTCCTATTATAGAATTACTGCCTGAACATACATAAACAAGAGTGAATTTTGTGATATGTTTAATAGGAGGCAGGGCTTTTTTTTATAAAAGTGAAAAATACCACCACAAATCCTTACAACCACCATTAGCAGCAGCCCCAGACTTTAGGATGTTGTTGTACCAGCCACAGGTGGCTCAGCAACCAGGGCCCCGAGATGCAACTGCATGACAGGCGAATGACCTCCCGTTGGGATTCTTGGAGTTGGAACGGGAGGCGGATTGGATAAGTGGGTTCTGTAGACCCTCCTGTTTACGTCACCTGTTCACCCACCAAGTCCAACTTGAACCAACCACTGTCATAGCTTTCCAGGTTCCTTATGGGGACCACCAACTTACCTGGAGGATCTGGGCGGGATTTCACTTCCTTGGATGTCTCTTGCTCACCCTCTGCCTCCTTGCTTTCAAGCGATGGAAGGGAAAGAGCCTGTTCAGCCACCGTCGGGACCACATCTGTTGATGGCAAGCCGGATCCCAGTGGATTATTTTGGTGGCCTGAAACCGGTAGTTAACCGGTAGTTTTAAACCGGTAGGCACGCTAGTTAATTTCAATTTTTTGTGAGCACACTCTTGGTTCTCTTTTATTCCTCACACAACCTTTAGCTCTGTTCATCTCTGCTCACTTCCAAGCTCCTTTGGGCTCGGTTAACCCTCATCCTCTCAGTGACATAATAGCCCTCAGAGTGGCCTTAACCAGATGAAAGTCAAGATCACTAATTTACCAACAAGATTTAATGAAACCTTCAGCAAACCATAAGCACTTTGCCAGTGTCCTTAGGAAGCCGTCCTCACAGCATCCCTGTGAGGTCATTGTTGGAGTATCTTTGGCTGCAGTGGTCCAGAATCAAACCCAACAGAATTGGTAAAGATCATGCCCACAGCACAGCCCTGCTGTTTGTTAGAGGAATCGCACTTAAGAAAATTTACCAAGATAGTAGTTTTCCCATCTTCGTACTTTGTTATTTAGTGTTCTCCATTTGCTTGGGTTTATCCTTTCAATCCCTTTGCTAATTAAATCACTGAAGAGTATATACTGGTAAGAATAGACACCATCAATGGACTGCAAACAAAACTCCTTTCTGTTATTGATGATAAACCATTTCAGAGAAGACCAGGCTGAGTCTAGAGGGTTCAGATAACTGTAAGGGGAAGGCAGAGAGAGTAGTTTATGGCCATAGGACTTGGCCACCTCAGGACAACATGTGATGTTCGTTAAGTTAATGACTGATGGGACATGGGCCTGGACCTCGGATTCTTTGTCTTCCTTTGGCTTCATCTCATCCTGCCACCTTCTCTCTTTGACCACAATGGTGCACTTCCCGTAGGTCTTCTTTGCCACATCACAGAACTCAGAGAAGAGGCTGTCTTCTTGTTTGATGCATAACTCATCCCTTAGGAACATCCGATATTTCCAAGGCATCCATCCTTGACTACCACCGGCATGCACAATACACCAAGTTGGAGTTGGCATGAAATAGCCATCACTAAAATCTTCCCCTGTCACAAGACTCTCAGGGATATCAGTTTCCCCAAAATATACAGTTGTAAACCCATCATATTGCAGTGTTCTCAGGGTTTTCAAATACTGGAGACATTGCTTCCTCTTCATGCTATTGAATAGATTTCTGATAATAATGTTTCTTAAAAGAGGTTTTGCAAAGTGAGGCATGGTAGCTCTTCCAGTGTTTTTCAAAGCTTGAGTGTCTCCATCTGCAGAGATCTGGCAAGAGTGGGATGATGACCTCATAAAGGGCTTTCTTACAGTTGAGCTGGTCCCATAGATACACTTTAGATTTCAAAGCATCATGAAACACACACTCAGAACAATTCTTTTCTGGCTTATATGACGTGGGAATGGGAATGGCTAGCCATCCAAGATGTTACTTTGACATTGCATCTGTAGTAGGTCTGGAGAGAGATTGGCAATTGTATTAGTTTGCTAAGGCTGCTGTAACAAAACAGCAGAAATTTATTTTTTCACGGTTCTGGAGGCTAGAAGCCCAAGATCGAGGTGTCAGCAGGTCTGGTTTCACCTGAGACCTTTCTCCTTGGCTTGCAGATGGCCACCTTCCCCCTATGTCCTTATTTGGCCTTTCCTCTGTGTGTCCACGTGTCTCTGTCCTAATCTCTCCTTATAAGGACACCAGTCCTGTGGGATTAAGGCCCACCCATATGACCTCATTTTACCTTAATCACCTCTTTAGAGACCCCGTCTCCAAATATAGTCATATTCTGAGGTCCTGGGGGTCAGGGCTTCAACATGTGATTTGGGGGAGACACAATTCAGCCCCTAAAGCAACCTTTTAACAGTGATGAGCCAAGTTCCTGACTCATTTCCATTTGGGTCATGAGGATGGAGTGTAATATATTTGTTCATTCATCCATTCTGAGCACCTACTATACACCAGGCACTGGGCCAGGCCCCAGGGGTACAGTCATGATGTGTCCGGTGAGGCCTAGACACGTATATGGTTTATGTCTGTGTACACATGGACTTTGTGCCTGCTGCCCGTCCACTTTCACAATCAAGAGTGGTTCTTCCAGGTGGCAGAAAGGGTATGGCAAACAGAGAAAGAAAGTCAGCCTGCGTACCTGTCTTTCACTGGGGCCGCCAATTCTTGAGCTAATTCAATACCCCGTCTACAAAGGACTTTAATTTTATATACTCAAGGCAGAATGACAGTTTACTTCAAACTCTAGCAGCCTCTTTAATTTCCTTCGTATTTTCTTGTCTCCTTAAAGATCTTTCATAAATGTGAATAATGGGTTCCCTCAAATGAAGATGTGGACAAACTGATTTATTGGGTCCTTTTCTCTACTGTTGAATGGATGAAGATTTTCTTCCCACAAAGTTTTCTTGGGACTCAAGTTTAGGCAACGCCAGACAGTAAGACTAACCCAGCATAGTAAAGTTAACATGAAGGCTGTGCTCTCCAAGCAACTTTCTCAGAGGCGAGAATCAGTGGGTTTGGGTTGATAATTGTGGCCATTTTCTCTTAGAATTTTTCTTCTGGTGGCAGGAACCATTTTCAGACCAAATTTGATATCGATGCTAAATATGTAGAAATGTGGCTGCTCGGTTGAGGTGGTGATGGTGGTCCAGAGCCCCGCCCTGTTCAGACACCCCTTTCTGTCTCCTGTCCCACAGGACCCTGTGGCCTGGAGCGATGTGAAAACATTATATAATACAATGAAGTCAATTCCAAGACAACAATTCTTTGCTTCTCTCTCATCCAATCTTCAGTTATGTATGGATATGAGAAACATGCTCAGAAGTGTAGAAGAAAATGTATAATGTTACCTTTGTGTAAATATATGTGTGTGTATAAATGACAAAGAATATGCATATTTGCTTGCATTTTCAAATATAAACAACACAAGAATAAACCTAACACTAATTAAAAATGCTTACCTATAGGGGAAGGGATAGAACAGGAGGGAGGAAAAGAAGTGAGAAATCTTTTCTGAATGTATCTTGTTTTATAGTTTTGACTAGAAAATGTAAACATTTCACATTTTTTCAAAAAAAGAAGGGTAAAAAAAGAAAACTAAAACACAATGATCTCTAAAATATGCAAGAAAACTGAAACTAATGAACCTCACTGCTTATCATGTCAGAAACCAGAACAAACAAACAAACTCAGTAGCAATGTATACTCTTACCCTCCAGATTATGGTCTCTCAATATTATTTCCTACTGAAGGAATCAGGGGTCCTTTGATTGTAGGTTTGGGGAAGGAAATGTGCAAGATGAGCTTGGGACATCTTGTCCAGCCTGACAGAAAGGAAGCCAACAAAGACCACAAGCCTCCACCCTCACTGGCCCAGGGAGAGGCCAAGCCTGCATCCGGGCAGGACCAAGAAGTAGCCTGCCAGGCAGCAAAGTGGGGTCTGGACTCAAGCAAAGCATTGCGCCATGGGCGGCCAGAGAAACTCAGAGAACCCTTCCCTTCACTCCTTCCCCTGATGCTATGCCTTGTGGCTTTCCCCTTCTTGACTTCAGGTTCTGTTGGGCGATACTAAGGGCTTGGGAGAAAGAACAAAGCTTCACCCGGGTCACGTCCCACTTTGGCGAATTCGCAGGGTGGCAGAAGGACCACCAGGAGGCAGTAGTTATATGTCTCCTTGATGACTTATAAGGCAACACCTTTTAAGTACCTCCCAGGACTCGAGATAGAACCTTGCTTTCCCAGAAGCCTCACACCCCACACCCCTTCCCAGTCACAACCTTCTCCCTTGGCCCTAAGAGTCACTACTATCTGCTTTTCTAGAAAACACTTCTGTACTTCTTTCTTCTTTACTGCCTGGGTAATGGATATTCTAAGGTAGAATGCTGTCACATGTTTAATTCGTTGAAATTAATTTTGTATAATTGGGAGATCAAGTTTGTTCGGTTCAAAGACGGAAAGTAATAGAAATCTTAACTCAGTGTGTAAGTATTAGTGTGGTTCTGTTGGCACACCTGGCACAAATTCTGCTCGTCACCAAAAAGGGGGAACATTTGGAAACTGGTTTCACCAACCGTAAACTCCCCCCACCAAATCCCATAAACTAAAAGAGTTGCCACACATATACACAGATGTGTGTTTACATGTGCTACTTTGAGTCTTATTCCACAAACTTGGTTGTGCAGGAAACATTATGCTTATTTTATTTTTGAATTTAATTTTTTTTTAATACAGCAGGTTCTTGTTAGTTATCTATTTTATACATATTAGTGTATATAAGTCAGTACCAATCTCCCAATTCATCCCACCACCACCCCCTGCCACTTTCCCCTCTTGGTGTCCGTACGTTTGTTCTCTACATCTGTGTCTCTATTTCTGCCCTGCAAACTAGTTCATCTGTACCATTTTTCTAGGTTCCACATACATGCGTTAATATACGATATCTGTTTTTCTTTCTGACTTTCTTCACTCTATAAGACAGTCTGTTATTGATATAAATCAATCACACTGGACTCGGGCATTGTAGAGGCTCCTTATCCTGCCCTCAAGGCCAGAGCGTTGGCAGGATGCTGAGGCCAGCCCTCCCCGCTGCTCACTGTGGGCACACGCGGATGTGCCTGCATCCAACCCTGTGGTCCCGGCACGTAGGCACTGCAGTCCTGCTGGGGCTGACAACCTCAAGGCTAGGATCCGGCCCACTGAGGTGTGTGCCCAAGGCCACTGCCCCAGGAGACCCAGCCAACTCCAGGGGGACCAAGAGTGAATAGGCTGAGGACCCCCCAGTTCCCCCAACCCAAGAGGCTCTGTCCGGCCCCAGGCTTGGGTACAGCTCTGCCCCCATTCTCTCCTCTAGGCGGCCCTGTCCTCCCCTACCTTCTGCAGGACAAGTAGCACAATCTCTGCTACAGGGGAAGAGGGCCTGCCCTCAGGCTTTCGGCCTGGCATCCTGAATCTCCTCCAGGGCAACGAGCACAGAGCCCAGCACCCCCTACAAAGGGCAGGGCAGGAAGGAAAAACTGCTGGGAAGAAACCCAAATTCACTGCTCAGCAGACGATCCACCAGTGACTCTGTGTGTGTGTGTGTGTGTGTGTGCGCACGCGCGCATGTGTGTGTGTTTGCACACGTGTGTATCCGACTTTTCATCGGCCCACAGCCCGCTGTTGGAGTGTCACCCCCAATGAGACATGTCTGTCAAGTGAGGTCACAAAGCCCCTGCTCTGTCGGCGACTGGGGGTGATGATCTTGTTCTAGAGCACTTAGTGCTGGAAACAGCACTGGTCCCTCAACACGAAGCATCTTGGTTAATCCTCACGGCGACCCATGGAGCTGGAATGATCATCACCCCGCTTGGGAGACAAGTCGCTTGGGAAGAGAGGACAAAAGTGCCCCTTTTCCTCTCTTTGCCAACCAGGAGAAGAACCCCCAGTCACCTTTTTTTCCACAAAAAAACAAATTCTTAAAAAAAAAATCCTTCTAATGTACTTTCTAGAGCTAAGGAGAATTGACCAGAACCAAGGGGGGCTTCTCACACGCTTTGACCCTCATCACAGCTGCTTTTCGTCACACGTAGGATGAGAGAATTGGACCAGGCAAGGGAGGAGTTTCATTCACCCCAAAATGTGATCTTTCTCTTTCCTGTGGAACAAAAAAGATGCATGTGAGTATGGATGTAAGAGTGTGTGTGTGTAGAGTGTGTATACATGTGTGGAAGTATGTGTGTGTGTGAGGTGTATATGTGGGGTAGATTTAAACATGTGAGTGTGTATGTGTGTGTGCACATTCGTGTGTGTGTATATGTGTGTGGGATGCTGTGTATGTGTGTTGTGTGCAGATGTGTGTGTGAATGTGTGTGTCTGCGTGTGAGTGTGTGTGGACGGTGTCGTGTGTGTGAATTCTGAACACCTGGACCTGTGGGAGGACGTGCAGCTCTGGACGCGCTTCCCGTGTTCTCAGCAGCCGAGCAGCAGCGCTCAGAGAGGCCACCTTCCTCAGGCCCAGCCCAGTGCCCATTGGGCACTCCTCCCAGGGCCCGTGGGCCACATCATCCCCAGCTCCCCGCCGCTGGGAAGGAGCTGGAACCATCAGGGTAATGACCAAATTCTCTTCAACCTTCCTCCGCTCGCTTCTTGCCTCGTTTAAGGGAGGCAAGACTCCCACCCCCAGCTTCTCCTCCCGCCTTCACCTGGAAGACAAGAACCAGCCCTCAGGGCTTCAGCTGCTTCCTGACACTGCTTGGAACAGCACTGAGGAACTGTCAGAGGAACTTTGCTTATGCCGGGGCCCCGAGCTCGGAGGTTCTGATGGAATTGGTCCGGGGTGAGGCCCAGGCATCATCAAGCTTTTTACAGACTTCTATGTAATTCTAAGGTGAGGCCAAGTTGAAACCCCCTTTTGAGAGCAAGGCCTGATCAGAGCCTGGTGGGGACCTATGGGTGTAGAGCTGGCAGGGACCCCAGAGTTAGTTTTAAAGGGAACAGAACAATTTTTTTTCCTCACATAAAATTTATAGACTTCTTTTTAATGTAGAAAGGTTTGAGTTTTATATGAATGAAAAGGATAGAATGTAGGGAATGGGACTGGCCTTTCCTCACTCCTGCGGAGGCCCGAGGAACCTCCGTGGAACAAGGAGTCTTAGTCCCTTTGTGCTGCTGTAACGAGTTACCACAGATGGGGCTTAAAAATAACAGACTTTTATCTCTCACAGCTCTGGGGGCTGGGAAGTCCAAGATCAAGGTGCCTGTAGACCCAGTAGATACAGTGTCTGGTGAGGGCCCACTCCCTGGGCCCTCAGACAGTCATTTACTCAGGGTTTCCTCACATGAAGAGGGCAGAAGTTGGAGGCGGCAAGCTCTCAGGTCACTTCTCCTAAGGGCACTAACCCCATCATGGGGGCCACACCCTTATGATCTCATTACCTCCCAAAGGCCCCACCTCCTAATACATCACATTGGAGGTTAGGATTTCAACATATGAACTTTGCCGGGGACACAAACATTCAGTCCTTAGCACATGGTTTGAGAACCTGGGATCAGTTCTGTAGTAGCCATTGGTACTCTTCCTGGATTGTTTGGCTCTGGCCTTCCAGGCACAGGGTAAGATGGCACTTCCCCAGCCCCTTGTGGTTGGGAGGACCATGGGCTACTTTAGCCCGTGAGTGGTAGGCAGGTGTGATGTGCGTCTCTTCCGGGCTGGAGCATTTAACCATCCAGGTGAGACTCTCTGGAGCTCTTCCCTTCAACACCAAGACCAGAGATGTTTCAGACAGTGGCTGCACCAGAAACCTGGGTCTCAGAGAAAGGACAGTAATGACACAGAGCGGAGCCCCAGCCAACCCACCGTGTGCAGGGGGCATGAGAGAGAAATGAACCTAGCCCGAACCAGTAGCCTTCTCATTCCTCACCTTGGATGAAAATAAAGGTACATTTTGGAGAAATAATTCACAGAAATATCACATGGACCTAGCTTTGAACTTCTTGCCCGCTGTTTGACAATATACAGTTTTCTTAGCCTCGCTGCACCTCAATTCCTGGATAGCATGCACCTCGTGGTGTTCAGAAAGGGATCACCCAGCTAGTATACATCAAAGCACCCAGCGTTTGGTAGTGTTCATTAAATGTTAGTTTTCTTCTCTTCCTACGGCACCTTTAATGGACACATGGTTGCCTCTCCACTTCCATTTTCCCGACCACCCCCCCACCCCGCTCCCCGACAGTGCCCTGAGTTCGGTTCCAGTGTTCACCTGTCTCCCATGAAGCTCAGGTTCTTTTGGAGGAAGCCATGTCAACTCCTGCTCCAAACTTAAGCCAATCAGCACATCCCACTCCCCCAGCCACTGCTTGGTTCAGGGAGTGCTTGTGACATAAGCAGCCCCCAGTAAATCTCAGGGCTCTTGCCAGGACTTCTGGGCCCTCAGGACCTGAGAGGGGCCCAACCTTACTTCTCTCATCTCTCTTTCCCCAGGAGGAGATCTGTCCTCTGTCCTTCATGCAAAGAGCCTCGCTAACACTTGTTCAGACACAGCCGACCCCAGCAGGGGACCTGATGTCCCCTGGGCTCCAGCTGGGACACCCCCACTTGTTTGTTTTCTGCTAATTAAACTTCCTAATATAACTTGTGCTAAGTGGGTTTACAAAGCAGGGGGTGTGGAGTAAAGGGCACTGCCTGGCCTAGAGAGGCTCCCCTCTGTGCTTCCTGCTGATAAAGAGACACATGCATGAAAGTGCTTGTCTGGGGTGACAGCTTAGGGCAGAAGGCATGAGGCAATCAGGGTTTCAAACAACCCAGGAGGAATACGACTCGGGGGCAGACAGCTCAGCATCTCCCCAGCAAATAATAATTACAATAATTATACTCTCCAAAGAACTTCAAGACTTGTGCACACATGAGAGCAGCACAGAAATCCATGTCATGGAAATGATGTGGCTTAATTTGACATTTACGACTTTTATTGGAGGCTCATCAACTGGTTGGTTTCACTTCATTAAATTTTCCATTGTGTCAAATTATATTGCTAATGCTGATGGTGGATGACATAAATTTCTTTTTCTGTTCTGACCTGAGGTTTATTGATCAAGTTTTCAGTTCTGTTGTAACACATTGTCCCGAATCACCCACACTTTATACATGCTTCTTTTACAAAGAGTGCATGGCCTGTGTCTTTCTTCCTATAGGGACGTTAATCCCATGGTAGGGGCCCCACCCTCATGACCTCATCTAAACCTAATCACCTCCCAAAGACCCTATTTCCTAATACCATCACATTGGGGATTAGGGCTGCAACATATGAATTTGGGGGTGGGGACACAAACTTTCAGTCCATAGCACACTACCAATGGCCTAACTCCCCCACTGGCCGTCCACTAGCCTGTGCTGGCCTCTGTCCTGGGCAGTTGTTTTCTGCAGCCTTCCCATCGTGGTGCAGTGCACAACAGACTATGTGGTACCCTGCCTGTGAGTGGACTCCCTATACCCCAATTCTCTTTATGCACCCATTCATCAGCCTTGGCTCTGCTGGGCCAGAGAAATTGTTAACTGCTGCCCAGAAACTGTGGCCCAGGCAACACTGTGAACCTCTCCACCACCCAGTGGCTGCAGCCATACCTTCTCCAATGAGGTCTGCACCTCAGCCTTAGGGAGGGGACCCCCTTCCAAGTTTGTCCTTCCCTGGGCACTCTCCCTCAGACCTTGGATATGCTTTAGAGTTCTCTTTACATCTTCATAGTTTCTTCCCTATTGTCATTTAATAATTCTTTATACGAAACTTCCTCTGTTCAAATGACTGCATGGTTTATCTCTAGCTTCATTGGTGGGTGTTAGCATAGAGGCAGCATAGGACCTGGGGATGCAGAGAATGGGTAACAGGCACACAAGATAATACATGTAGAACATTTAGCACCTGGTACACACCAAGTCCTTTTATTTTAGCTGTTATTATTTTTAAATGAGTATTGCTATTTTTTTGGCACATCTGTACGAGACTGGGCAAGGGGAGAAGGCTTTCTGGAGAAGAGGATATCTGAGCTGGCTTGAAGACAGACTAGTGAGTCAGGTCTATGGGTGGAAAGGGAGCCATCAGGGCCAAAACCAGGAACTGGCCCACATCCCATGGTTGTTATAAGGACTGAAATGAGATAGAAAGATAAGTGTACTTTGTAAACATAGAGAGAGATTATAAACAGTAATAATCCAACTCCCTTTGCTTGCTGGAAGCAGACCTTAAGGACAACCAGTCCCCTGTGCAAATTCCATGCTCATTATATTTTGTCTGAGGACTGGACATTTCCACCAGGAGAAAGTGCCTAGAGAAAATTGTTAGTACCTACCGTCCCAAATGGAATAGCTCCCATTGTAAATAACTAAGTTGACACACTTGCAACATTCACTCGTTCAGCAAATACTTATTGTGTGTTTGCAAGGAGTGAGTGATGTCAAAATTAATAAGATGTTGTCCTTATTCTTAAAATCATATTCTCATGCGTCGGTGGGGGACACAGACTGCAGACCAGTCTTTGTAGTCTTATGTGATAAGTGCTCTAATAGATGGACCAAGTTTTCAGGTGTCCCCCTCAAGCACTCACCCCACCCTCCCTCTTCCCCATACCCACTCTACAGGGATTTGGTTAAATTTGGTACCAGCTTCCCCATGACTTTTGTTACTTCTTGATAGTTTAGCTAAAACTAAACTGGAACTAAAGCATTTCTGTCCCCAGCATCCCATGTCCGCCTGCTGCTTCAACTCTACCTGCCACAGACTTGACACGTCACCCAGTCCCTTCACGGTCTCCCAGACCACTCACTTCAAGCGTTTGTTTCATGAGTTTCCTAACATTGTAGATCAGAGCTGGTGGGACTGGTGGTGGGCGAGTCATTGGAGACATTCCTCAGTGTGTTCTGCCATCAAGCTAGATCCCTTAATCACCCCTCTGTCTTTTCCTCCCTCCACCTCTCTTGAGAAACAAATTCTTCTCCTGGTCTCCTGTAGAATAGTTTCACCCATATTCAGGAGCCTCTGGGGTCTCACTTCCTGTACCAAATACTTGGTAAACAAATGCAGTTCTCATCCTTGGAGAAATTCTGTTAAACAAAATTTTCTCTTTGACCCATCCAAGTGTTTACCAAGTGCTCTGGCAGCCCTGGAGGAGCAAACAAGTCTGCCTTAGGAGTCAAGAAAGTTCCACAGAGGGTGATATCTGAGCAACAGTTCTTTTTATTGGCATTTTCTTCCTAGACTTAGTGCCCTCAGGTCACATAAGGGAGCACATGACCCAGCCTCAGCCAGTCAGAGCTCTCCACTCCCTGGGCCCACCCTCAGGGTGATTGGTCCAAGGGGTGGGCACCTGCTATACCTGATCCAATGCAATGCTCTCCTCTGACATCTGAAACGTGAGTAGAGGCACAAAGAGACAGCATGGGAGCTGAGACATCTTCTGGTAGGACCCTAGAGAGTAGGTTCTCCAGCTGAGGGCACTGAGTGAAGGCCTTGAGCAAACTGACCTCTCTCCTTCCTGAGGCCTGGATAAGCTGCTGCCCTTTAGATTCTGTGAGCTAGCTCAGTTGCCTTCTCCCAGATCCTCCCCCCGGCGCCCCCAATTTTTTTCATGAGTTAGCTAGAGTTGGTTTCAATTTTACCAAGAGAAGAAAGTCTAACTTTAATTGAAGGATGATTTGACATTCTTCTGCTCTGGTGGAAGTCTAGACAATCAGAATCAGTTCTGAGAATCAGAGCCACCTGCCATTCTACAAAAAGCTGGGTAAATACTAACAAATGTTTACCCTCTAAATTCTTTTTTAAAATCCTCTTTTAAAATCTTGTGGTAATTATATCACACCAGACAAATCATAATGCAGCAGAGCTGATTAGACTTTTATTTAGAAGAGATGTGTTCTGATCACCCAAGAAAGCTGTGGTAACCTTGATTTGATTTGGTACAAACCCTGGTACCGTCAGCCACAAATCCCAGAGGAAGCCATTCTTGGAGACAGTGAACCAAATCCATTCTACATTGATTTTAATTTTAATTTTTGTCTGGGTTGGGTCTTTGTTGCTGCACACAGGCTTTCTCTAGTTGCAGCAAGCAGGAGCTACTCTTCGTTGCGGTGCGTGGGCTTCTCATTGCAGTGGCTTCTCTTGTTGCGGATCATGGGCTCTAGCCATGTGGGCTTCAGTAGTTGTGGCATGCGGGCTCAATAGTTGTGGCTCGCGGGCTCTAGAGCACAGGCTCAGTAGTTGTGGCACGGGCTTAGTTGCTCCGCGGCATGTGGGATCTTCCAGGACTAGGGATCGAACCTGTGCCCCCTGCATTGGCAGGCGGATTCTTAACCACTGCGCCACCAGGGAATTCCCTGTACGTTGATTTTAAATAATTCCCATTTCAGAGGAAGGCCTTCATCTGACCTGATCTGCTAATCTTGGAGAAAACTTACTATAGGACAAAGAAAGAAAAGGTGTCTGAATCTGGGACTCAGTTTACTCTGTTCCTGTCTCCACCAGGGTTGGTGAAACATGCAAATCTCTTCCCCAGTCACTGACTTGAACACACACTGTGGTGCTGGAACCTCTCCCTCCTAGTCCAGCTACATAGGTTTTGCCCAGACAGTGATTAATTGCTGTGAGCCTAAACATTTTAGATTTAAGGGATTTTGCACAAAATATTGTTAATACCTGAAGTTCTTTCCCACCAGTCTAGCTTATAATGGAGCCTACATGGATCTAATTCCCACCCAAGAACACATCTCCCTGGCAAACTCTCGGCCCAGCTCCCCAGAAAGTGGGTAAAGTTGGATCAAGCAGGGAAAATGTCCTTGGATCCCATGTAACTAACTGTGTCTGGGTGTCAGTAGGAAGACAGTGGCTTTTGCTCCTTAGGAAATACCTTTGGAGCTAGTCCTGACCTCATGTCTAACATGACAAGCCCTCTAAGGAGTTTCCACAACAAGAGTCAGGGGTTAGGGATTAAATGGAACAAAATCTCACTGAATGCTCTTTGAGAGGTCAAGTTACGAGAAATCTTGCAAGTGACTATTGAGCTGACATAAGCATACCAAATCTGTGTTTTTCCTATAAACCCAAAATCCTATAAATATAAAAATCTTTGTGAAAGAAATGATCCCACCTTACCACATCACGTTGCTTTTTTATCAAATTCCACTCCAAGGCCCACTTCCTTCAGGAAATTATTTCTCCAGTGGTATCATTGAGGATATTTTTGGTTGAGGGGGACAGAAAGCCTACCTCCAAAGGACTTAATAAAGGGAATTTATTTGCCCATAAACTAAAACAGTCCAGTGGGAAATTAAGGCTTTGGGCACAGTCTGCTCAGGATTCTAGCCTCTGTAATTTTCTCAGTTCTCCTCTTTATGTTGGCTTTTGCCCTCAGATTGGCTTTTCTCACGGTGAAAAAATGGCTCCAGCAATTCCAGACTCAGATCTGTGTTTAACACCATCCAGCACAAGAGAGGGCATCTGTGTTCCAGAATTCCCCATGGAAGTCCTTCCTGTCACTCTAAGGCTTACTTAGGTCATGGGTCCAGCTTGGCCCCAGTGAGTGAAGCTGGAGATAGGATGCACTGATTAGATTAACCTAGGCCTCTTATTTCAGCCTTGCACTGGGAGTAGTTTCAGCTTTCTTAGAGCCATATGGATTCCGAAATGCAAATTAGGGGGTGTTGGATTAAGGAAGAGAAAAATGCATAATGAGGAAGCAACCAACAAGAGAGTATGTATTTTATCTTCAAATTCACTTAAGTTCTGACGTTTTGCTCCCATTTTAGTGCATTCTGTATTCCTAGTCACCGTGGATTACATTTTTATCTATCTTTGTGTCTACTGTTTTATCCTGCCCTGTAAGCATCTCAAATATATGGATGAAGCCCAGCCCTAACTATATAAACAAACCAACACTTTAGCTAGAGAGCCTGTGAGATGATGATGTGGAAAATATGAAAAAAAGAAAAATAGTTGGAAGTCTATCTCATCCTCTCAAAAAAAAAAAAAAAGGCTTGGCATTTAATTCTACCTTTATTAAATCATGGGGCTGGTTGTAGACCACTGTCTGAAGACAGGGAAAAACATTTTATTGTAGTCCAGGGGACCCCTCCAAAAGCCAAACTAGATAAACTTCACAGAAGTTGGTACAAAATATATTTTTCTCTTTGCCTACTGAAAGCCACTTGTAGAAATTCAGCTAATCACAATCTCTCTAAATTAATCAGTCTGGTAGGCAAGATCCTATTTCTCTCTTTTTTTACACACACACAAACCACATACTTTTTTTTTTTTTTTTTTTGGCTGCGTTGGGTCTTCGTTGCTGCACACAGACTTTCTCTAGTTTCTCTAGTTGGGGCGAGCAGGGGCTACTCTTAGTTGCGGTGCACGGGCTTCTCATTGCAGTGGCTTCTCTTGTTGCGGAGCATGGGCTCTAGCCATGCGGGCTTCGGTAGTTGTGGCACATGGGCTCTAGGGCACAGTCTCAGTAGTTGTGGCACACAGGCTTAGTTGCTCCACGGCATGTGGGATCTTCCCAGACCAGGGCTCGAATCCATGTCCCCTGCACTGGGAGGGGGATTCTTAACCACTGTGCCACCAGGGAAGCCCAAGATCTTATTTCTCTTTGAAGCAGAGACAAGAATATAAGTAACAGATATTTGTAAAACATTTGAATGAATCGTTTGATGTCTAAGGTAACAAAAACTAAAAATGACTGTTTTGTCTACATGTACAACTTGAATTTCATGGACTTGATTCAGAGCACAGGCCATCAACTGTTACGCAGATGGGTTCTCCTGTAGAATAAGGTAATATAGCCATTACTTATAGCTATTACCAGTAGACCAGTCATTTCCTGATCCACAGTAGCATCACCAGCACCACCATCAACATCAACCACCACCACCACCATCAACATCAACCACCACCACCACCATCAACATCAACCACCACCACCATCAACATCAACCACCACCACCACCATCAACATCAACCGCCACCACCACCATCAACATCAACCACCACCACCACCACCATCAACACCAACCAACACCACCACCATCAACATCAACCAACACCAACACCATCAACATTAACATCAACCACCACCACCACCATCAACATCAACCACCACCACCACCACCATCAACATCAACCACCACCACCACCATCAACATCAACCACCACCACCACCATCAACATCAACCACCACCACCACCATCAACATCAACCACCACCAACACCATCAACATCAACAACCACCAACACCATCAACATCAACCACCACCACCATCAACATCAACCACCACCACCATCAACATCAACCACCACCAACATCAACATCAACCACCACCAACACCATCAACATCAACCACCATCGACATCAGGCATCAACCACCACCACCACCACCATCAATATCAACCAACACCAACACCATCAACATCAACCATCAGCCACCGACACCACCATCATCAACACCAACCATCAACCACCACCAATACTACCATCACCACCATCAACATCAATCACCACCACCACCACCACCACCATCAACCATTATCACCACCACCACAACAGGGCTTATATTTACATATTTATTTTACTTTCCAAAATACATTCGTATGCATGATCTCATTAGCTCTTATCTACTTTGTAAGATTGGCTGAAAACTGGCATCACTATCCTCACTTTATCTGTAAGGAAACGAAGGTCCAGAGGGGTGAAGTAATGTGTGCAAGGACAACAAAGTGGTCCATAGTCAAACTCAGACTAGAATCTGGTTCTTCTGACTCCAAAACTAATGCTTTTTTTTAATGGTCCCCACCCTCTCAATGAAAATGAAGAACTTCTGAAAATGAAGATGTTGATATTGACAACTTTGGTTCGGTAGTCCAGTCAGAGTTTTCAGAATGAATGGCCCTCTGGGACCATATATCCCAACCCTCACATGTTCCAGATGAGCCACTAGCCACTCAAAGTTCACGTGACCCTCTAGAAGTTGAATTTTCATCCAAGGGATTTGACTCCAAATTCAGCCTTCTTTCCATGACAAGAGGCCACCTTCACGTATACACCAAGAGTTTCCCAGACTACTCTAAGAACACTGGATGTCCCATGCCCTTTCCTGGAGCACAAGCTTTTCCAGTGAAGGTTGAGTTGGGCTGGAAGCCACTACCCCTGCTCATCTCAAAGCACCAGAAAGCCTGAGAAGGAAACAGGATGCTGGCTTTTGGTCACACCCCCCTCCACCAGTGGCTCAGTGATGCTCTTCCAGCCCCACTCAAGGGCTCGACTCCTCTCTCAAGGTTCCAGTTAAACCCAAAGCTTCTACCCAAAGCAAGAAGTTTGGGCCTCTTCTACGGAGGCCTGCTTGCCTCGACTTTCAATGGATTCCTTGGATTTTGGTGTGGGGCTGCTGTTTCCACACATTATCCTCAGGCTGGCCTGGTTGGGCTGCAGGACAGCTCTGTTGGTAATGGGCAGTGAAGAGCATTTGGCTGCCTTGCTCTGGAGCCCTTTATTCTTAAGTTCAGAGGTTAAGTTTGAGTAATAAATATCTTCCAAGGATTTATCGTTCTTTCTGAGGACGTTGCTGGCCAGTCGGAAGAGAAAAATCACTCCGTAGATGCCAATGATGGTGAGGATATACCAGGCGGCACTGGTCCCATCTGGAAGCTTCAGGGCCCTGGTGGAGTTGGTGCTGTTCCTTCCCTCCAAGTGGTCCCTCAGCAGGTGCCCCAGGACAGGGCTGGCCTGGGTCTGGTTGGGGGCTCCCTGATCCCCTGAGAAACAGAGAGGTCCAGATGAGACCCAGCATTCTGGGCTGAAGTTTGCCTGGCCAAGCCAATAGCAGTGTCTTTACATCAGTGGGAAAATGGGACTGCTGAAAGAGGCTTTCTCTGTTCAATGGGCAGAAGCCTAACAACATACGTGTCAATATATTCTTTTTAGACAGGAGAAAATCACACAAAAGTTTAATAACATGTATACATGGGGGAGACCCAGGAAAACTGAGTAACTCCCATGTCAATATATTTTTAACAATCAAGAGAGTTCAAAACACCAAATTCTTGAATAGGAAATGCAACATCATAAAGATGTCAATTGTCCCTAAGATCATCTGTAAAACTAACATAATTGCAATTAAAAGATCAGTAGGATTTTTTTGTGAAATAGACAAACTCTGCATACTGAAAAAGTTTTCCTAATTAGGAAAACTCTGAAAGAGTGATGAGTGGAAATTAGTTTAGCCAGAAATTTAAACCTAACCAGCCAGAAAAATGTTTACTATTTTTTGAATGAATGAGTGCTTTATTTGTCCACAGCCCAGCTGGGGCTTACTGGGCTTTGCAAAGGGCATGAGGGGCTGTTCAGAACCAAGTACAGCTTTCCCTAAAAAGTCTCCCTATAAAACTACAATAGCTAAAACAGTGTGACATAATACATAGACAGGAAGACCAATGGAATAGAGTAACAACATCAGTAGAGTTGGAATTGGAATTTGGTAGATAATAAAGGGGTATTTGTAATCAGGAAGGAAAAGATGGATTATTCAATAAGTAGCATTAAAACAAGATAGCAATGAGTTCACGTCTCTCACCTCATGCCCCAAAACAGTCCAGATAAATCAAAGATTTTAACATTAAAAAAAGAAACAATTTAAAGTACTAGAAAATAGCATGGTAGATTTTTTTCCCCCTTATCATCTCAGAGTGGGATATCCCTTTCTAAGCATAACACAAAAATTCAGAGGTGCAAAAAAAAAGAAGAAAGAAAGAAAATGCTAAATTCAACTACATAGAAAATTTTAAAGTGATTGCATACTATAAAACCAGAAGACAAATGACAAACCAGAGAAAAATGGCAATTTATGCCACTAAACTTCTTAATAAGCTTCAGTTCTATAAGAAAAAGTCCAAAACCCCAGTAGAAAATATGCAAAGGATATGGGCAATTAGGTTGGAAAAAGAAATGGACCTTGAACATAAGAAAAGCTTCTCAGTATCACTCATAATAGCAGAGATGCAAATTAAAACTGCAGCAAGATAACATTTTGTTATCTATCAGGTTTGCAAACTCATGATGTCTCAGAATACACTGGATATGTCTGCAGGGTTGTCAGGCCCTTGCTTAATTGCTGGTGAGAGTGTAAATTTATACAACCAATATGGAAGGCAGATTGACAAGTTCTATTGACACTACAAACGCATTTACCGTTGACATAGCGAGTCTACCTGTAGGAATTTATCCTAAAAATATGCTGGAACATGTCCAAAACAATGCATGTGTAAGGTTAGTCATTGCAGCATTGCTTGTGATGACTAATGTTTAAGAACAGCCTGAATAGCATCAATTAGGAGATGGTTTAATCCATTTGGAACATCCATGCAGTGGAATACTATGCAGCCATAAAAAGTAACAAAGAATTTTCTTGGTACTAAATCTTAACAAATAAAAAAGTGTATAGTGATACAGCTGATACGATCCTATGCATAAAGGAGGGTATGTTATTTGCTTGAAGCTTATATACGTGTAAAATATCTCTGGGAGAATATACAGAAATTGGTACCTGAGGTTGCCCATGGGGAAGAGAACTGGAGCAGGGGACGTACTTTTCACAGATGCCCTTTTGTACATTTTGTACCCTGTGTGTTTATTTTCAAAAAGAAATTAATTTAAAAATGGAAGAGTACAAGTGGGCACTTTCCTGGTCTCCTTGGTGAAGTGCCCCTGGGTAAAGACACTGTGTGCCCTTCCAAGACCAGAAGATTAAGATCTTAACTGCTGTTTAATACAAAACTGTTTTCTCTACCAGGAGAGCCAGTGAAAATGAAATGATTAAAGTCAGAGAAGTAGTACTGTGAGACATTTTCCAGCTGTTTTATAGGTTCAAATTCTCATTTCTTGCTCTATGTAAACACAGATGTATCCAGACATGTCATAGGATAAATCCCATCACCTGCTGGGTAGACCAAAGGTGCTCCATAAGTGCTTTCTATTTGATATTCACTTGTTGTTAATTCATTTTGCTAATGCAAGGCTCAGAGAGACCAGTAGTTTTACTATAGTTAATTGTCGAATGAATGAATAATCTATTACTTTGAGATTAAGGGAGAAACCATTTAAAAATAACTGCACAAACCACATGTGACACAGCCCAAATTAACAGATTTCATTATATAAAATTTGTCACTCATAAGAAACAGTACAGTGATAAGGAATTTTTTACCGCTGTTGATAGAACGGTTTGAGAACTTAAATAAGGAAAGGGAAAATGTTCCCATAATTATTGAAAAACAAATCAACCCAACAAGAACATCACAAACTTTAATTAGGGCAAGAGAACTTGTTTAAACCTGGAACGCATGTATAAACTTATAGACCTTTCTGTGGATTGTTATAGAATGATGTAATATGTTCAAATACATATAAAATATACCCAACTAAGAACTACAGAACATTAAATTATTTGAAAGCCAGTCCATTTTCCACATGAAAGAAACTCAGTATTTTAATTATTGCAGTACATTGTTCTTTACCTTTCTTTTTAAATGTATAAGTTAGATGGTATCTTCTGTATCCTATAGAAGAGACAAAGCTTTTCATCTGTGCTGTTTTGCACTTATAAATTAATAATGCGACATATATAAGAAATTCTGCTCATCCTTGCGTCAGAGCAGAATACTCACGTTCCATGAGGTGGTCTTTTCCTTGACTCTTAAGGAGGCAAGTATAAGCAGCTGCCATTGAAAGAGAATAACTTCTTTTTGCAAATGATCACATTCCTACTGAAGTCAGGCTGCACTGATGTTCAAGAGAAGATAACAACGAGACGCCCAAAGAATCTCAGGGCAGCACCAAATAGAAACTTAGCAGAGAGAAACTGGACTCATTTTCTCTCTTTCAATTAATCAGAGGATCGAAGTCGATCTGTCATCTGTTGGCTCAGAATAGAAAGCACTTCCTGGCTTTGGCTTGCTGAGAAGATCCAAAGCACAAGAGCTGTTTAAAAACATGCTGGTACCAAGGAGCCTCCAGCTCTTGCAGGTCCCATCCAGGACAGTGGTGGCAGGAAGCTCTCCGAGGCTGGCTTACAGCCTGGAGGGTTCCTGAAATTCACTGTTCTGCACCTGTTGCAGGTGTGGCTGATTGTCAGGTGTGGCAGAAACCCGTTGTCATAGGGCCAGGAAACTCCCTGGTCAAGAGTCACCAGCTTCCTCTAGGACTGTCCCGGATGAAGAAACCCAGACAGGAACGAGCCCGTGCAGGAGGACACAGCTGAGGGAGTTGGGTCCCCCTCAGGGCTGGGTGGGTGATGGGCTCATGGGTCAGGCTGTGAGGAACGGGGCTTCTCTTTCCCACACCCCTGAATCACAGGCCACATTGGAATCAAAGCAGATTTAACTAGAACGGGTGAGAAGAAGAGTCCGGGAGAAAAGGTCGGAAGACTTGGGCCGGGTCTGTGATGCAGCCATTGTTCTCTGAATCCTCACTAATGTGGCCCTGACCTGCCTAACTCATGAGGCTCGCTGGCTTTTAAGATGTAATTTGATCAAATTTCCATCAATGAGGGACTAGATAAGTAAATTTGAAAATAGGCCATATGATTCAGGAATTCCACTCCTAGGTATATACCCAGGAGAAATGCAATCGAATATCTAGACAAAGACTTGTGTATGAATGTTCATAGCAACGTGATTCATAATAGCAAAAAAATGGAAACTATCCAAATGTCCATCAACTGATGAACAGATAAGTAAAATGTGGTCTATCCATATAATGGAATATTATTTGGGAATAAAAAGGAATAAAGTACTGATACATGCTACAACATAGATGAACCTTGGAAGCATTATGCTAAGTGAAAGAAGCCAGTTACAAAGGACAACATGTTGTATGATTCCATGTATATGAAAGGTCAAGAATAGACAAGTCTATAAAGGCAGAAAGTAGATTAGTGGTTGCCTAAGGTTGGGGTGGGGGACTAAGGGGTGATAACTAAGGGATACAGGGCTTATTTGGGGAATGATTAAAGTGTTCTGCAATTGATTTGGTGATATTTGTGAACATACTAAAATCCATTGAATCATAGACTTTTAGTGGGTGAATTTTTTTGTAAGAAATCTGATTATTCAAATTTATTACCGTCAAGAATTATGCAATGATGCTGTAGTTTTCTTAACAAATAGAAAACAGACTGTGTACAACAGTGAACTCTATAACGCTAGCATCCACGAGGTAAAAATGAATGTCTCATTCATAGGATGTGGATTGTATTTCAATAATATAATATACGTACACAATGGAATACTACCCGGCTATGAAACAATGAAGAGGCTATTTGTGTACTGACGTGTAAAGATCTCCAAGATGTTTTGTTAAATGGAAACAGCAAAGAAGAGAGTATGTTACCATCTATGTAAGAAAGTAGGGGGAAAAATCATCCAGATCTGATTTTGCTCATATAGGCATTGAAGAGCTCCTTAAAGGATGCCCGAGAAAGTAAGAGCAAGAGGAACCTGGGGAGGTGAGAACTGGGTAGATGGAGGGCAGGTGTGGGAGGGAGAATGCTCACTGTATATTCTTTATGAATATAAAGAAGTTTAACAGTGTTAAACACACCCATTCATTAAATGTAAATCTTTGTCAAAGCTCTATCTAGGCTCTTGCTGTCTCTTGCTGTGGGATGGCTGGACCCTGGTACCTCTGGCTCTGCCACAGAGACAGGGATTCCCAACACCCACCGTGAGAGGTGAGAAGGGGCAGATTGGAGATCCTTCATGATAAAGGGCAAATGGGAACTTCCCTGGTGGCTCAGTGGTTAAGAATCCACCTGCCAATGCAGGGAACACGGGTTCGAGCCCTGGTCCGGGAAGATCCCACATGCCGCGGAGCAACTAAGCTCGTGCACCACAACTACTGAGCCTGCGCACCTAGAGCCCGTGCTCTGCAACTAGGAGAGGCCACCGCAATGAGAAGCCCGCGCACTGCAACGAAGACCCAACGCAGCCAATAAATTAAAAAAATTTTTAAAAGAGGGGCAAATGGCAGTGAGGAGGGCTGGGAGTCAGGGTTCTAGTTCCCAATTTGTCCTTGTTGTGTAACCCTGGGCAAGTCCCCACCCCTCCTGCAGTTTCCTCCCTGCAAGGTGGAGGAGCAGCAAGGTCAATATCCTCGGGTCCCAGGGAGACAGGGAGGAAGCCTGGGGTGTAGGGAAGAGCTGCTCCTTGTGAGGGTGTCTGAACAGGAAGGCTGCCAGCACTGGCCGCCTCGGGAGAGGGAGAACACGCCTGGGCAGCTGGCGCCCAAGAGGTGCAGGCTTTGGAGCGTATGTCATCCGTGAAGTCAGAAGGTTTCGGCATTCAGCTCTACAGGATGTCAGTGTGGGACCCTGGGAGGGATAAGCTCCAGAAAAATAAGGGAGATGTAAGGAGAGGTGGCCTTTGGTCTCATCCGTACCACCAAGGGAGCCCTGACATTAGGAAATAGCTCTGTGCCAGGCGTTTTCTTCCTGGATTCTGCCTCTTAGAATTCCTGCAAGGCGGGAGTGTCATTCCCAGTTAAAGAGGGGAACGCTCTTTCAGGCTCAGAGAAGAGACTTACCCAAAGTCATACAGCTTGTAGGTGCCAAAGGCCTTCTCCTTCCACACCGCAAATGTCACCTTCAAGCTCGACCCAGAGTCCCTTGAATTCTCCTGACTGCTTGTCCTACAGGTTGACTTGTAGACTGTCATTGCTGAGACATATCCATGACCTTGAAACCCTCCCTGTTGGCCGAAATTAAACTGTTATGTTAAAAGTCAAGGTAATAGGTACCTTACAGTTGAGGGTGTCTAGAGGGGGCAGGAGCGGGGCTCTAGGGTGCTGGTCATGTCCTGTTTCAGGGGTTTGTTCAACTTGGGGCACATCCTAGAATTGTGTTCACTTTTCTGCATGTATGTTCTACTTCATTTCAAACCTCACCTTGCTGTTTAACATGGAAAGCCCTGATAGGCGACAGGAAAATAAAGTTGAAGGCTTATCTAGAAAAATACAAATGCTGTTTTTAAAAAGGGTTCTATATTCTGTCATGGCTGTGGCCACATGATACCATCTAAGGAAAAGTGCCCTGTGCCTGGGGTGGGGATGGTCAAGATCATGGCCACAGGGCCTGGGCAGCTGCCTGCCTTCTTATGCAGTGTGGGTGATGCCAACTATTTGTCATTCCCGAATGCTTACATAACAGCGAAATGTACCACCACGTGCGCCAAGAATTTCCTTCCCACTTATGTATGTCTCCTCTGGCCTTCTGGTTCAGTCTAGACAAATACCAACCTCAAGGCAGTCAAGGAAAGCCACTCACTCAGTAAATATTTGACTGAGCTGGGACAAATATCCTCCTTCCTCTGGGAGGAAGGACCCCAATACCCTCTGGCTCCTTTGACGTTAGAACCTGAACTCTCCCAGGGGGCCATGGCTTTTTTTGTTACTGAAGAGCCAGTCAGCTTAGAGAATGGCTAAATTGGGAACCAAGGTGGCAGTGATATGCATTTGACATTCCAATACAGAGAAAAAAAGAAAAGAAACAAGTGCTTTTGCATTTCATGGGGACAGAAATGGTATTTTTAAAATGTCAATAAATAAATGCCCATATCTACACTTGACCTTCTTTCTAAGAAGTATTTTCTGGGTGTGGGAGGAAGACCCCACCAACCAAGTCTGACACCCTGCACTGTGAAAGGACATTAAAGCTGATGTCCGGGAGTCGTACGGCCAAGAACACAGATTCCAGGTGTTTCTGCCTTTGCAGGGGATACAACCTCCCAGAGGACTTTTAAAAGATGTTTTGCATATTTTAAAAAGTCTCTAACTTATATGTCACTCCTGCCCTTCCTTTCACCTTCATTGTCGTCTTCTAGCACTTAGGGACATTACACTTCTCTGCTGTCTCCAGGGAGTTACAGAGGAAAGCTCAGAGCCTTTGGAATTGGAGGACCCAGGTTCTAGTTGGGGCTTTCCCACTTATTAATTGAGGGACTGTGGTCAAGTCACTTCCCTGACCTGAACTTCTGCTGTAAACAAAGGATAATAAATTGTGATGACATGAAGGACTCCAAGGGGCAAATAGAGTCACATCTCATTTCTTCTCCCAATTAATTACTTGAGCCCTTGGTTGTCTGATTCATAGGAAATCTTATATTTATTTCCCTCTTAAGGCCTCCCAGGTTGACCAGGACTCCCAGGAACTTTGTCCAGAGTAGGGAAGGAGGGCAGCCTGGCTTCCTCAGCCAAGCCCAGAGGACTAGAGTCTGAATAATCCTCTGCCGCTGTTGCCTCCAGCTGCCACATGGGGCCGCTGTTGAACACTGACCTTGCACAGTCTGTCAGATGAGGATGAGCAAGTCTTCAAAGACTGAAAAAATGAACCCACAAGAGAAGGCATTAGCTCTAAACAGCTGCCTGTTGCTAGTTCACACCACAGAACTGACACATAAGACTGTTCTGCTCCCTCTCTGGTTCCCTTGCTTCAGCCCTGGGGAGGTCAGACACCACAGTAACAAGGTGGGAGCAGAAACAGAAGAGCAGTGATGGAAGGAAGAAGGCGGCCCCCACTGCCCCCCTGCAGTTCTCCTGCCCCTGCAGCCTGAGCTGGAGACGGGGGAGCTTCAACCTGAGATCGAGCTCAGAATTTTGATTATGACATGAGACTGCATGATCTTAATTACCGAATTAAGGTTCCCCAACCTGACTATAGGGCAGGGGAGGTCAAACCCCACACTGTGTAGAGCCCACAGAACAGAATTAAAGAAGTGGGAGCACAAAAGTGTATTACTATTATGTCCCACGAGTCTTGTCTGTAATGATTGATCCCATGCTCTGGGATGCAGAGCCAAATTTAAACAAGAGTTAGCAGAAAGGGAGATTTTATGGGTTCAAGCAAGCAAGAGAGAGGGCGGGATAGAGCTGGCTTACAAGGCTAATGCAGGGAGGAAGGTCCATTTCTGTCTTCCTTCTCAGCCTCTCTCCATGTATTGTGGCATGTGGCACTCAGACGTACACCCAAATAGTTTCACCACCAGATGGGAAAGGGGGTACTTTTCTCCCTGTTTAGCCAGGGATATCCCAGGGAATGGCTCTGATTGGCCAGACTGAGTCAAGCATCTACTGTGGGCAGTCAGAATTGGGATGGGGTCCAGTAATTAAACCAGTCTATAGCACATGCTCAGAAAAAGACAAAAGTCACCTGTCCTAGATCACACAGACTGCATTGTAGAGCATGGGTTGAAGAGGGACAGGACTGGAGGCAGAGAAACCAGTCAGGCAGCTGTGGGCTTAATCCAGGCAAGAGGGTAGTGGGAGTAATGCTGGAGAGAAGTCATGGATTCAAGAGACATTCAGAAAGAACAGAGCTTGATTAGCTCATGAAGTAGGTTGAATGATGTCTGCTATGAACTGAATTGTGTCTGCTCAAAATTCATTTGTTGAAGCCCTTAGCCCCCAGTGTGATAGTTTTTGGAGGTGGGGCTTTGGGAGGTAATTTGGTCTAGATGATGTCATGAGGGTGGGGCCGTCATGATGGGATGAGTGCCCTTATAAGAAAAGACACCAGAGAGCTTGCTTCCTCCTTTTCTCTCCACCATGTGAGGACACATCAGGAAGGCAGACACCTGCAAGCCAGGAAGAGAGCTCTTACCAGACACTGAATCTGCTGGCACCTTGATCTTAGACTTACCAGCCCCCAACTTTGACAAATACATTTCTGTTGTTTAAACCACCCAGACTATGGTATTTTGTTATGGCAGCCCAAACAGACTAAGACAGTCTTCCCTCAAAAGATAGGTTCACCTGGAATTTCAGAATGTGACCTTATTTGGAATAATGGCCTTTGTGGATGAAATTTAGGTAAGGGTCTCAATCATCCTGGATTAAAGTAGATTGCAAATCCAATGGTGAGTATCCTGATAAGAGACAGGAAAGGAGAAGACACACAAAGACACAGGGAACAAGGCTGTGTAAGGGCAGAGCAGAGATTGGAGTGATGCTGCCACAAGCCAAGGAATGCTTGTAGCCACTAGAAGCTGGAAACAAGGAGAAAGAATTCCTCTCTTGAGCCTCCAAAGTGTGTGTTGCCCTGCTGATACCTTGATTTTGGATTTCTCACCCCCAGAATTGTGAGAGATTAATTTCTGCCACAAAGTCAGTGGCAATTTATTGACATGGTGCTTGGACACTAATATAGTTGGATATAAATATAAGTACTCGTATCTATCATTATCACGATTATCATATAGGGAATCATTGTTTATAAAATTGGACTAGTTTTGTTCCATTCATTCAAACATACATTCAAAAAATATTTATTAAGGACCTACTATATGCCAGTCAGACACTGTACTAGGTAAATGCTGGAGGTACAATGATGACAAGACAGATTCCCGGCCCTCAAGGAGCTTATATCTAGTGGGAAGAGAGAAAAAAAACAAATAAGCAAACAATAAACTAATAAAAACTGGACTTCAAGCCATAAAGGAAAGAAATAAGATGCTGAAATAGGGAACAAAGAGGTAGAGGAGGAGAAACTTCTTTAGAAAACATCATCAGAAAAGGTGGTCAGGATAGGCAGGACAGTTAGTAGTATTCTAATTTTATTTTCATCCATATTAGCTAATTAATGGATATTGTTCAAGAAACAGGATTAACCACATTATAAAAAGTATGTTTAAAAATAACCAGTGGAACAAATGGCCAACAGGCACATGAAAAGATGCTCAACAGCATTAGTAATTAAAGAAATGCAAATCAAAGCCACAATGAGATATAACGTCACGAGAAAAAAAAAAAAGGAAATGATCATGTGTTGGTGAGAATGTGGAGAAATTTGAACCCTTAAACACTGCTAGTAAGAATGTAAAATGCTGCATCCACATCCACTGTAGAAAAGAGTGTGTTGGTTCCTCAAAAAGTTAATCATAAAATTACCATGCTATCCACCAACTCCACTCCTATGTATATAACAAACACTCATACATGAATGCGTACAGCAGCACTACTCAAATAACCAAAAGGTGGAAACAACCCATATGTCCACCAATGGATGAATGTATAAACAAAATGTGGTCTCTATATACAATGTAATATTATTTAGCCTTAAAGAGGAATAAAGCACTGGTAGACTATACTACAAAGCTACAGTAATCAAGACAGTATGGTACTGACACAAAAACAGAAATATGGATCAATGGGACAGGATAGAAAGCCCAGAGATAAACCCACACACATATGGTCACCTTATCTTTGATAAAGGAGGCAAGAGTATACAATGGAGAAAAGACAGCCTCTTCAATAAGTGGTGCTGGGAAAATTGGACAGCTACATGTAAAAGAATGAAATTAGAACACTTCCTAACACCATACACAAAAATAAACTCAAAACAGATTAAAGCCCTAAATGTAAGGCCAGACACTATAAAACTCTTAGAGGAAAACATAAGCAGAACACCCTATGACATAAATCACAGCAAGATCCTTTTTGACCCACCTCCTAGAGAAAAGGAAATAAAAACAAAAATAAACAAATGGGACCTAATGAAACTTAAAAGCTTTTGCATAGCAAAGGAAACCATAAACAAGACGAAAAGACAACCCTCAGAATGGGAGAAAATATTTGCAAGCGAAGCAACTGACAAAGGATTAATCTCCAAAGTATACAAACAGCTCATGCAGCTCAATATCAAAAAAACAAACAAAGAGGTGTGGGATAGGGAGGGTGGGAGGGAGATGCAAGAGGGAGGAGATATGGGGATATATGTATATGTATAGCTGATTCACTTTGTTATAAAGCAGAAACTAACACACCATTGTAAAGCAATTATACTCCAATAAAGATGTTAAAAAAAAAAACCAATTCAAAAATGGGCAGAAGAACTAAAAAGACATTTCTCCAAAGAAGATATACAGATTGCCAACAAACACATGAAAAGATGCTCAGCATCACTAATCATTAGAGAAATGCAAATCAAAACTACAATGAGGTATCACCTCACACCCGTCAGAATGGCCATCATCATAAAATCTACAAACAAGAAATGCAAGAGGGAAGAGATATGGGAACATATGTATATGTATAACTGATTCACTTTGTTATAAAGCAGAAACTAACACACCATTGTAAAGCAATTATACTTCAATAAAGATGTTAAAAAAAAATCAGTGCAAAATGAAAAAAAAAAAAACAAGAAATGCTGGAGAGGGTGTGGAGAAAAAGGAAGCCACTTGCGCTGTTTGTGGGAATGTAAATTGATACAGCCACTATGGAGAACAGTATGGAGGTTCCTTAAAAAACTAAAAATAGAACTACCATATGACCCAGCAATCCCACTACTGGGCATACACCCTGAGAAAACCATAATTCGAAAAGAGTCATGTACCAAAATGTTCATTGCAGCACTATTTACAATAGCCAGGACATGGAAGCAACCTAAGTGTCCGTCGACAGATGAATGGATAAAGAAGATGTGGCACATATATACAATGGAATATTACTCAGCCATAGAAAGAAATGAAGCTCAGTTATATGTAGTGAGGTGGATGGAGTTAGAGTCTGTCATACAGAGTGAAGTAAGTCAGAAAGAGAAAGACAAATACTGTATGCTAACACATATATATGGAATCTAAAAAAAAATGGTTCTGATGAACATAGGGGCAGGACAGGAATAAAGACACAGATGTAGAGAATGGACTTGAGGACACGGGGAGGGGGAAGGATAAGCTGGGACGAAGTGAGAAAGTAACTTTGACATACATACACTACCAAATGTAAAATAGATAGCTAGTGGGAAGCAGCTGCTTAGCACAGGGAGATCACCCGGGTGCTTTGCAACCACCTAGAGGGGTGGGATAGGGACGGTGGGAGGGAGGAGATATGGGGATATACGTATGCATGTAGCTGATTCACTTTGTTATACAGCAGAAACTAACACAACATTGTAAAGCAATTATACTCCAATAAAGATGTTAAAAAAAAATAAAGTACTGGTACATGCTAGAACATGGAAAAATCTCGGAAACATTATGCTAAGGGAAATAAGTCAGACATATAAAAGGTCACATATTGTATGATTCCATGTCCAGAAAAGGTAAATTCATAAAGATAGAAAGCAGATTAGTGGTTGCCAGTGGCTAGGAGAAGGAGGAATGGGGAATACTGTTTAACAGGTATGAAATTTTCTTTGGGATGATGAAAACGCCTTGAAACTAGATAGAGGTGATGGTTGCACAATATTGTGAATGTACTAGATGCCACTGAATTGTACACTTTAAAAGGTTAATTTTATGTTTTGTGAATTTCACATTAATTAAAAAAAACCTACTGGAAGAAGCAGATTATAAAGATTTCAAATTGTCAGAAGGTGCACACATGCAAAGCAAAGAAAATACAACAATAAGAAAAATGAAAAATAAAAAAGCATTGAAAACAAAAAGCGGGCTTCCCTGGTGGCACAGTGGTTGAGAATCTGCCTGCCAATGCAGGGGACACGGGTTCGAGCCCTGGTCCGGGAAGATCCCACATGCCGCGGAGCAACTAAGTCCATGCGCCACAACTACTGAGCCTGCGCTCTAGAGCCTGCGAGCCACAACTACTGAGCCCACGTGCTGCAACTACTGAAGCCCGCACGCCTAGAGCCTGTGCTCTGCAACAAGAGAAGCCACCGTGATGAGAAGCCCACACAACGCAACAAAGAGGAGCCCCCGCTCGCTGCAACTAGAGAAAGCCCACACGCAGCAACGAAGACCCAGTGCAGCAAAAAATAAATAAATAAATAAATAAAATTTATAAAAAAGAAAAAACAAAAAGCAAAAAGCATGATCTAAAACCAGATAATAAACCAAGACTAAATAAATTTGTCCTATCTATATATTGCAGATGAAAAAAATCAACACAAACAATAGCTAATTATACTTTGCATTCAGGAAATGCAAAAGGACTTTGTTTGTTTTTATCTTCAGCAAACTCTTAATTAACACTTACTACGTGCCAGGCATGTTCTAAGTCAGCTTACAATTATTAATTAATCTAAATCACTTAGTTATATCAAAAGAAAAAGAATGGGCACAGACACACAAAGTAAATACAAACATAAAGAAAGCAGAAATATCCATGTTGATATCATGTATGTTGAACTCAATACATAAAGCATTAAATAAAGTAAAAGGAGGCACTTAATAATCTACTCTGATCATCTAACATCATGAGTATCTATGCACCAGATAATACAGCATCAAAAGTCATAAAGCAAAACTTACTGAAAATAAAAGATGACAAAAAATATAGAAGCAGGCAATTTAAATTTACCTCTTGGTCCATAATAGAAAAAATAAACAGGATATTTTAAGTAAAGTTATGGAAATCAAAATACATAATTGATATATTTAATAAGGCAGAACTAATTTGATATATATATATATATATTGAACTCTATGTCCTGAAAATACAGAATACAGGTTTTTTTCCAAGAACCATTAAATTTTCACATACACAAAAATCATATATTTGTCTGTAAAGGACACTTAAGGACATTTTTTTAAAGTAGAAATATTCTCTACTAACAATTATTAAGAACAGAAATTAATTTAAAAAATTGAAAAATATCAGTCTTGCTACTGGAAATTAAGGCTCAGGAAATTCTTAGTTAAAATGAAAATCAAGACTAAAAGTAAAATGATATCTAGAAAATTAATTAAAAACAGTGCATATCTGAATCTATACAATATGGCTAACATTAGTAAAGAAGAAAAAATAAAAGTAGATTTACCATAAAATGGGGAAAGTCCAGTCTTTTCAACAAATGGCAGTGGAACGATCAGATATTCATATTTTAAAAGCGAACTAAGACCCTTACCTTACACTATACACAAACATTAACTCAGGATGGATCATTTAGCTTAACCTTAATGTAAGAGCTAAAACTATAAAACTTCTAGACAAATACATAGAAGAAAATCATGTTGATGTTGAATTAAGCAAAGATTTCTTAGATATAACTTTAAAAGCACTATTCATGAAAGAAAAAAACTGATAAAATGGACTTCATCAAAATGCAAAATTTTGATCTTCAAAAAACACTATTAAGAAAATGAAAAGACAACAGACTGGTAGGCGATATTTGCAAGTCAAGTGTCTGATAAAGGACTTGCATCCAGAATATATGAAAAACTCTTACAGTTTAATAATAAGAGGACAAACAACTCAATAAAAAGTCAGAAAGAGATTTGAACAGACATTTCACCACAGAAGGTACACAAATGGATGATAGGCACATGAAAAGATGCTCAACGCCATTAGTTGTTAGGGACATGAAAATCAAAGCCACAATGATGTATCACTATACACCCACTAAAATGGCTATAATTTAAAAAGTGGACCATACTGAATGTTGGCAAGGATGTGGAGCAACAGGAACTCTCATACATTGCTGGTGAGAATCATAATGGTACAACTACTCTGGAAAACAGTTTGACAATTTCTTAAAAAACTAAATATATACCTACTACATGATTTTGCAGTTTCACTCCTAGGTATCTACACAAGGCAAACAAAAATATATGTCCACACAAAGACTAAATGTTCATAAATATTTATACATAAACACAATATACATAAATATTCATATCAGTACCTTTCATAATAGCTCCAAATTGGAAATAGTCCAAACGTCCATCATCAGGTGAATGGAAAACCAAAATGTGGTATATCCTTATGAAGGAACACTGTTCAGCAATAAACATGCATGAACCTCAGAAGTATTCTGAGTGAAAGAAACAAGACCCATAGGACCACACATTGTAATGTTCCATCTATATGAAATTTCTAGAAAAGGCAAAATTACAGAGACAGAAAGCAGATCAGTGGTTACCTGGGGCCAGAGGTGGGAATAGGAATTGATTCACACAGGAACAAGGGAACTTTTTAGGCTGATGGAAATGTTCTGAAACTGGATTGTGGTAAGGGTTCACAATTGTATAAATTTACTAAACATCATCAAACTGTACCCTTACAATAGGTAGATTTTATGGTATGTAAATTATATCTCAATAAGGCTGCTTTAAAATTGTAAATTAAACACCTAATTCCAGATGTTAGAAAAAGGAAAACAAAATAATCCTAAAGAAAGCGGGGGTGGGGAGTGGTTTATTAAAAAGGATAAGAGCAGAATTTAGAAGCCAGAAAATTGATAATGCTAATAATACATCTAAGACCTGCTTGCTTGAAGAAAGAAAGAAAGAAAGAAAGAAAGAAAGAAAGAAAGAAAGAAAGAAAGAAAGAAAGAAAGAGAGGGAGAGATGGAGGGAGGGAGGGAGGGAGGAAGGAAGGAAGGAAGGAAGAAAGAAAGAGAGAGGGAAAGAGGGAGGGAGAGAGGAAGGAAGGAAGGAAGCGGGGGAGAAAGAGAGAGAGAGGGAGGGAGGGAAGGGAGGAAGGAAACGGATAAACCATTAGCTACCCTAATAAAGAAATAAAGGACAAAGAACAAATATACAAAATAAGAATTGTGAATGGAATAGCAATAGATATAGAGAAAATCAAAGAAATGATTCCTCAATTCATCTGCTCAATTCTGTGCAAATAAATTTGAACACTTTGACCAAACTAATGATTTTCTAGGAAAATATAGATGACCAAAACTGATCCCAAAAGAGATTTTAAAAATCAGAAAACATCGGTTACCATAGAAGATGCTGAAAAACTTGTGAAAGAGTCATCCACCCAGAAAAGAATCTGGTTCTGCTGATTTCACAGGTGAATCCTACTAAACCTTTACTGATAAAGAAGGCTGCTTTTAATCAGCTCTAGAGCATGGAGAAAGGAAAAATCCTCCCAATTTTTCTGATGAAGCCACTACATTGGTGATAACCTAGCCCTATAAAACCACCATGATAAAAGGTAACCACAGACCAGCTTCACTTCTGGATAAAGATGTAAGTATTCTAAATACAATATTAGTCAGTAGACCCCAATAGTACACTAAAAGAATAATACACCACAAACAAATGCAGACATGCCAATTATGAATGAATTGTTTAATATTAGGAATCCATTAATGTGATTTACCACAAGAATAGTCAAATAAAATGTGTTCATCTTTATAGATGATAGATAGGTATTTGTTCAACTTTAATTCCATCCTGATTTTTAAAATCTTGATAAATAAGAAGATAGATATTTCTCTAATATGCTAAATTAAATATATCTAAAGTCAGAAACTGGACTTATGCTTAATGGTAAGACACTAGAAGGACATCAATACAGTCAGGAATAAGACACAATCACCCCACACCTGTCAGAATGGTTGTTAACAAAAAGACAACAGATAATTGTTGGCAAGGGCGTGGAGAAAAGGAAACCCTTGTACACTGCTGATGGGAAGGAAATTGGTGCAGCCACTGTGGAAAACAGTATGGAGGTTCCTCAAAAACTTAAAAATAGAACTACCATACAATCCAGCAATTCCACTCCTGGATATTTATCCAAAGAAAACAAAAACATTAATTTGAAAAGATATATACACTTCTGTGTTCATTGTAGCATTGTTTACAATAGCCAAGATATGGAAGCAACCTAAGTGCCCATTAATAGGTGAATGGATAAAGAAGATGTGATACACACACACACACACACACACACACACACACACAGAGGAATATTACTGTGCCATAAAAAAGGACCAAATCTTTCTATTTGTGACAACATGGATGGACCTAGAGGCTATTATGTTAAGTAAAATAAGTCAGAGAAAGTAAAATACTGTATGATTTATGTAGAAAATAAATCAAATATTAAATCAAATATTAATATTAAAATATTACTGTATGATATATGTGGAATCTAAAAAACAAAACAAATGAACAAACATAACAAAACAGAATCAGAGTCATAGATACAGAGAATAAACAAGTGGTTGCCAGAGGGGAGGAAGGTGACAGGATGAGAGAAATAGGTGAGGGAGATTAAGAGGTCCAAATTTACTGTTAAAAAATAAATGAATCCTGGGTATGAAATACACAGTGTGGGGAATACAGTCAATAATAAGTAATATCTTTGTATGTTGATAGATTGTAACTAGACTTATCCTGGTGATCATTTTGAAATATATAGAGATATTGAATCACAATGTTGTAGACCAAGAACTAACATAGTTATAGGCCAATTATACTTCAACAACAAACAGACTCATAGAAAAGGAGATCATATTTGTGATTACCAGAGGTGGGGGACAGGCAAATTGGATGAAGGCAGTCAAAAGGTACAAAATTCCAGTTATAAGAGAAATAAGTACTAGGAAGGTAATGTACAACATGATAAATGTAATTAACACTGATACATGTTATATATAAAAGTTAAGAGAGTAAATCCTAAGAGTTCTCATCACGAGGAAAAAACATTTTTTTCTTTTATTTTGTATCTATGTAAGATGATGGATGTTCCGTAACCTTATTGTGGTCATCATTTCATGATGTAAGTAAGGCAAATCATTCATTATTCTGTACAGCTTAAACTTGTATGGTGCTGTATGTCAATTATAGCTAAATAAAACTGGAAGGAAAAAAAAGAAAGAAAAGACACAATCACCCATTATCACCACTGTCATTTAATATTATACTGGAGGAATTAGTTGATTCAATTAGACAAGAGGTACTAAAACTGGAAAAGAGAAGGCAAAAATTGTCATTGACTGTATGATTAGAAAAATAAAGAGAATCAACTGCAAAACTATTAGCAACTATTAGCAAACTATTAGTAGGATAATTCAGTAAGCTGAGTGGGTACAACATAAATACTAAAAAAAATCAATATCCAAGAATCTATATTAACAGCAATAACTTTGTGAATATAATTGAAGACAAGATTCTACTTACAATTGGAACCAAAGAAGATAAGACACCTACGAGTACAATAAATGCATAAGATTCATACAGAGAAAATCTTTAAAAAGAGGGACAAAAAGGAAGATTTGACTAAATGCAAATATTTCATATTCTTAGAAAGACTCACTTGTGTAAAGATGGTAATTCTTTCCAAATTCATCTATAGATTTAGTACAATCCCAGCAAAAGATCAACAGAGGTTTTTGGTTTTTTGTTGTTCTCATTTTGTTTTGTTTTCCAAACTACACTGAATGCCAAGTTTTCAGAGCCCTTACTCCATTTGTTAATGATCTTATTCTTGTCTTTTCCTTTCCAATGATATATTTCGTGTTTTCAGGCCCATCTTTCTTTCAGTTTCAACGAATAGATTTCCAACTTTTAGGCTTGAAAAATCACAGCAAAATCAAAAGGAGAAAATGGTCCTTCTTCCCCTGCAGCTGCAGAGAGCAGCAGACAGCATCCTTCATCATAAACACCCATCCTTGCAGGTATTATTCCAACAAACGAATAGGCCAGTCCCCAGGATTTTCAAGGTTGCCTCTGAGAAAAGTAAACTTGACTTCCGCCAAAGCTATCATTTGAACTGGTCGTTTTACTTAATTATGTTGACCCTGGCAGAGATATAAATTGATAACTGTTTCCTCAAAGGAAATATCTTTGTTAACTTTCTTTGTTTGGCTTCCCTCCTCCTTCACCAGAAGCGTGAGGTAAATAAATTTGCTAAATTTCTTATTTAGACAAAGACTTTGAGAGCCTTGCTCCATTCAAATTCACACAGACAAGTTGAGTCTAAAATTTATATGTAAAATTGAACATGCAAGAATAACCAAGAAAATTATAGGAAAAAAATAGTAATGAAATATCCCTGCAAGACGTTAAAACATATTGTAAAGCCACAGAAATTAAAAGGGCTTGATTCCAGTATATAAACAGGCAGACAGACCAGTAGAACAGAATAAATTCCAGAAATAGATTCAAAAACATTCAGGAAAATAGTATAAAATAAAGAGAATGTTTCAAATCAGTGTAGAAAAGATTGGTTATCTAATAAATGCATGGGACAACTGGGTAAACATCTGGGAAAGAGTAAAATTGGATCTCTGCTATACCAAAATAAATTCCAGATGGAGCTAAATTATAATTTTTAAAAATAAAGCTATAAAAGAACTAGAACAAACATGGGAGAGTTATTTTTATAATCTCAGATTGTGGCAGTCTTTCCAAGCATGACACAGAAGTCAGAAGTCACAAAAGACAAGACTGATAAATACAACTACATAAGAATTAAAAATGCCTTCATGGGGACTTCCCTGGTGGCACAGTGGTTAAGAATCCGCCTGCCAATTCAGGGGACACGGGTTCGAGCCCTGGACCGGGAAGATCCCACATGCCGAGGAGCAACTAAGGCCGTGTGCCACAACTAGTGAGCCTGCACTCTAGAGCCCACGTGCCACAACTACTGAGCCCACGTGCCGCAACTACTGCAGTCCACGTGCCTAGAGCCTGTGCTCCGCAACAAAGAGTAGCCCCCACTCGCCGCAACTAGAGAAAGCGCGCACATAGCAACGAAGACCCAACACAGCCAATAAATAAATAAATAAATAAATTTATTAAAAAAAAAAAAGCCTTCGTGGCAAAAGCAAAATACTGTCAATCAAGACAAGATATAAATAAATGATAAACTTGGGGGAAGCATTAGCAACACATATGGTAAAGTGTCAAATTTGCTAATATTTAAAAGTTTTTTAACATTAAATAAAACACGTCAGCCATTCAACAGAAAGATGGTCAAAGCACATGGACAGCTAGTCACAGAAAAAGAAGTCCAAAAAAAAAAAAAAATTTTAAAAAAGAAAAGAAAAAGAAGTAACAGTGTCTTTTAAACAGAAAAAGTATACTCATTCTCACCCATAACAATATAGATGCAAATCAGAATTATAAAGAGACCTCATTTACTACTGGTAGACAAGTAAAGATCATTTGCAAAGTGGGTCTATCCACAGTGTGTTCGCCATGGTATACAAAACAGTCTGAACAGTGTCTGACACGCAGTGACGGCTCATAGAAGTCAGTTTTTATTATTATTATTGAGGATAACTGGCATTATTAAAATCTAATAGCACACATACCTTCTGACCACTCAGTCATCTTCTGGGAATTTGAGGGACTTAGGTGTGATGTGAGCATATTTCCAGGACATATGTACAGGTCTGGTCATTGCAAGCAAGAGATTTGAAACCATTTAAATGTCCATCAAGAGAGGACTGGTAAGGACAGTACGGAAATCCACGCGATGGGATCCTAGTCAAGCATTAAAAGGAATGAGGCAGATGTCTGTGTACTGAAGAGGAGCAATCTTCAAAATCTTGATAAGTAGGAAAAAAATAAGCGTGATGTAGATTGGTGTGTTGTCCACCATTTGTATATAAAAGCTGTATATTCTTGTATATGCAAAGAATATTTCTAAAAAGAGACCTAAGAATCCTTTTATTGTCCTCTGGGCAGTTTCCTTTTAAATGATTTGTTTGTTTGTTTTTTACTATGTGTCTGTTACCTATTGAAAAGGCAAATCTATTTTTTTAAGAGTGAGGAGTTTGCAATGAACACATCACCTCTTTACATGGAATCAGCGGTTTCTATGCTAGTATGTTTGAAAGTCTTGCTTCCAAACATTTTAAATCCAATCCCCTAGACGTCCATCTCTGTCCCTGATTTGCATCTTCTTGTAGAAATGTTCCCTTGTGTAAGAGAAATAGCCTGCCTCACAAGAGAGAATCACAAGAGGTGTGAAAACTATGTTATGTGCAGCTTGCCCTGACTTTATTGCAAAAGCCCTTTGAAATTCAGTAATTCATTCTCCCTCTGATTCTGTGCCCCCGGTAATTACTGATTCAGTAGTTCAGTGTAGGCTGTCCTGATGTTACCACCACTAGACGTTCTCTCTCCAAGGGGCTCAAGAGGCCCCTGAAGACTCTGGACTCCGGGATTCTTGCGGGGCAGGGCTCCGAGGTACCCATGGATGCTCTGCCGCCCTGTGGCGAGAGGCTGCTATAACAAGCAGGCCATCCCCAGGGAGCTGCCCCAGACGGATTCCCTGGGTGACCAGCTCAAGGGTTTTCAGTAGAGGGCGCTGATGAGACAGCCACGCGGGAGCTGCTCGTGTTTTCTAGAACAATAGTTAGATACGTGGATTTCATACATAATGCACACAAAAGCATTAAAAAAAAATTGTAAAGCACATAACTCAATAGTCATTGATTTTTTTAAAAAAATCCAATTCTGCTATTCCATGCTTAACAGACAAAACTTGGAAGAACTGGGCCTGCCTCAGTTTGACCCCAGAGAGTGCCTACCTGCCTCTCACCTGTGGCGCCTGTACTTGCATGCTCCAGAATGTGGAGCATTCCCTGTGCATCCCCTGAGCCCTATGGTGCCAACGTTACAAAGTATGGCCAAGTCATCAAAAAATTCAGGATCGTTCTAGAACAGGGGTCAGCCTCCTTTTTTTCCATAAAGGGCTAAATAGTCAATATTTTTGGATTTGTGATTCAATATGATCTCTGTCACAAGAACACAACTCTGCCTCTGTAGCAGGAATGCAACCTTACACAATATGTAAATAAATGTGTGATTGTGTTACAATAAAACTTTATTTACAAAAACAGGGGAATTCCCTGACAGTCCAGCGGTTAGGACTCAGCGCTTTCACTGCCGTGGCCCGGCTTCAATCCCTGGTTGAGGAACTAAGATCCAGCAAGCCCTGCGGCATGGCCAAAAAAACAAACAAAAAAAACCCCAAGCCAAAACCAAAACAAACAACAAAAAATAGGTGGCTGGCCAGATTTGGTCTGTGGGCCATAGTTGGCCAAACCCTAGTCTAGAACGTTCCTCCTGTCTCCAAAACCCAATGATTCTGTACCTTATTGGTGATGTGCGTTTTGTGGTCTGCTGTCCGACGGAGTTGAGCACTGTCCGGTAGTGGGACATGCACAGGGTCAATGGCTGTGGTTTGCCCTGTTAGTACATCCACTTTGAGTCTTTCCCAAGTTCAGTGCGTCCTGACATCTTGTGACCTTTATGGGCTGGGGGAAGTGACACCCTGAATGTCTCAGTGCTCTATAAGGTCCCAAAGTCTTTGATCCAAGAAATCAGCTTGAAAAATGCAGCCATCAAATGTTCTCATCCTCCTCTGGCTGCATCAAAAAACAAAATTTCCACACCTGTTTCAATTTCTCCCAAAGGTCCTGTGAACACGTGGGCACAGGGAAAATGCACCCTCTCCCTCGTGTCCTCCTTGGCACTGCGTGGGCCTCCCTCCTGCCCTTTGACTTGACTATGTAGTGATGTTTTGCTTTCTCTCTTTCTTTTCCTCCTTTGATGCAGCGTTAGCCCACGTGTGCGTGCCCTCAGCTGCTCCCTGAATTCACACATCCCTGACCAGGAGGGGTTCAGTCTTGCCAGCTCTTGAGGACTTGCTTAATAGCTGAAACTTTGGAGTTTTCCTTTTCTTTTCTTTTTGCCATAAATATCAGAAAGGCCACCCTTTAAAGTAAAACAGGCAAGAAGCTTTGACCTAGCATGTGTCCAACATGGAACCTTGGAAGGCAGCTTCTGACATGCAAGGCCCCCATGGGTTAGTTTACATTTTAGCCCCAAATAAACAATCTTCCCTCCAGTTCCCTGCTTCAGGCAGCCTGTGGGAGGATTTGCAGGGCAATAGGCTTCAAAGAAGAGACAGGGTAACAAGACCCTCAACCTTTTCCTATCTTTCTGTTTGCTGGCTGCTGTCTGCCGTTAGGACCTCCTAGTTTTCTCTGCCTGTTTTCCCATTTTCGCCTTTTCAGTTCTTTAACACCTGCTTAAGCAATTCTTCCTATTAATTTCTCTGCCAAAACAGTGAGGTTTCTCTTTTCCTGATTGGACCCTGACTGATCAGCCACAAAATAAATGAAAAAGTCCGTGGTTGAAGGATGAGAATATGCAGTAAAAACATCACTTGAGAAAAATCACAACTGGGTTTACAGTAGCAGCTGGGGTGGTGTCCTAAATCTGATGGCTGATGTCCTTATAAGAAGAGGAGAAGACACACACACAGAGCAGAAGACCAAGTGAGACAGAGACAGCGGTTGGAGTGATGTGACCACAAGCCAAGGAGCCACCAGAAGCTGCAAAAGGTGGGAAGGGTCCTCCCCCAGAGCCCCAGAGGGAGCGAGGCCCTGCTGACACCCAGACTTTGGACTCTGGCCTCCAGAACCATGAGAGGATACCTTTCTGTTGTTTCAAGCCACCAATTTTGTGGTTATTGTTTATGGCAGCCACAGGAAGTGAATATGATCGCTCACTGAATTCTCACAGAAAAGCTATGTTTAAAAAGCAGTTAGGGGACTTCCCTGGTGGTCCAGTGGTGGAGAGTCCGCCTTGCGATGCGCGGGATGCGGGTTCGATCCCTGGTCAGAGAACTAAGATCCCACGTGCCATGGGGCCACTAAGCCCGCGCGCCACAACTGCTGAGCTGTCGAGCCTCAGTGGGAGAGCCCACGTGCCGCAAACTACAGAGCCCACGCACTCTGGAGTCCACATGCCACAACTAGTGAAGAGAAAACCCACACACTGCAACGAAAGATCCCACATGCCTCAACAAAGATTCTGCGTACCGCAACTAAGAGCCAATGTAGCCAAAAATAAATTAAAAAAAAAAAATGCAGTTAGGAAACCTGGGCTCTTTTCTATGGATCTCCCGGGTTTTCTGCAAAGAAGCCACATTCTCCATTCCTCATGCTACCTTAAGGTCTTTCATTGCCAAGTTAGCCCAGAGCCCCCTCCTCGTCCTGGGGGAAGACTTCCTGCCCCCGGGGCTGAGCCCAGCCCCCATCCTCCCTCCTCACACTCCCTCCCACTGCACTGGATCACTGTAGTCTGAGAGGAGCCTGCTTCTGGGGACTGTCTGGTGTGAGAGGGACAACACCCAGTTGGGGGGGCGGGGCTTCCCTGGTGGCGCAGTGGTTGAGAATCTGCCTGCCAATGCAGGGGACACGGGTTCAAGCCCTGGTCCGGGAAGATCCCACATGCCACGGAGCAACTAAGCCCGTGAGCCACAGCTACTGAGCCCACATGCCACAACTACTGAGCCTGCGCTCTAGAGCCCGTGAGCCACAACTACTGAGCCCGCGTGCCGCAACTACTGAAGCCCGCGCACCTGGAGCCCGTGCTCCACAACAAGAGAAGCCACTGCAATGAGAAGCCCTTGCACCGCAACGAAGAGTAGCCCCCACTCACCACAACTAGAAGAAGCCCGCACGCAGCAATGAAGACCCAATGCAGCCAAAAATAAATAAATGAAATAAATAAATTTAAAAAAAAATACACCCATGGGGGGCCCTAGACAAGCGACCACTTTCCCCATTCCTCCTCCCTGTGACAATATCTGAACGGGGTCACTGAGGTTACTGTCACCCCAAATTTGCTGAGCCTCTTCCGTGACAGCATGAGTGGTCACAGGCCTGGAATGGAAAGGGGCTGAGGTCTGGGTGAGAGATGGTTTCCCAAAGGCTGGAAAGGATGATGAGGAGATTCCTAGAAAGGGGGTTGGGGGTGAACAGGTTCCAGCACAAAGGAAAGGAGAAGGGGTCCTAGCAACTTCCTGAGAACTCTGAGCCCCCAGGGCCCCTGCTCGGAGGAGGTACCTCCCAAGGCCCTTCCAGAGGCCTGCTTCTCTCTCTCCCTCCTGTTTCGTAATAATGACCATGGTGGGCTCTGTCCTGCTGAACTTGATGAGTGAGTAGAAGTTTAGCCTCCAGAGAAGGTCTGAAGCCCACGCGGAGAACCTCACCGGCCCCAAGCAGGCACCCACCTGGCTCCCGGTGCTCAGGGCTCCATGTGCATTGGAAATTCTCAACCTGACCACCAGGGGGCAGCCACACCCAGGGCGCCTTCCTCCGCCCGTGGAGACTGGCAGACAAAACCCCGTATTTCTGGAAATATCTAAGACACCTGGCTTTATTGACCTTAAGTAGACACACCGAGGAAACTGAGGGGCCAATTGCTCTAAGTCCCTGACTCCTTTTTGTATTTGTATTTAGATTTGTTTGTGTATCCAATGAATCAGTTAAAGAATTTACCACCCCTTCTCAATCCATCCTTAGCTTTCTGTACATTTCTTTTGTCCTCAAGCTCTCATAGCCTTTGGCTATCTCCCTTAATCTGATTTAGTATTTACTTCTCATTTTTTTTTACTATTTATGTGCCCATAGAGAAGCCATCTACTGATGTGGATTTAAGATCGGGCATCCTCTGGAGCGAGTCACACGCATTAACACACAAGTCACACACAGGCTTGTCTGGAGATTCAGGGATTGTGGAATCCATAACAGTTTTCTCTGCCTGTCAGCTTATTTCTAATTCTTGTTATGGCTACTATCGAATTACCATAGTATCCTGAGGGAAAACTGAAGTTCAGAGCCAGGGCAAAGACAATATTTCAAGCCATATTATCAGAATTTGCAATTGGCTTCTTTTTGGCTCAGTTTGCCTTTTTTTTTAAATGGCCCCGCTCAGATGCTGGACTACCTTTTGTCTCTCTAAGCAGACCTCCAGGTATATGGTGCAGACGGTATTAGGATACTTTTCTTTTCAGGCAACGCTTTATGGGGCCCCTGCTGCAGCAAGGGGGAGCGAAAACAAACGATAGGTTCCCTTGCTTGCTTGCTCGCTGAGGGGGGGCGAGCTTGTTCCATGTATGGGGAGAGAATAAGGGTGTGTCCAGGGGTCGGGGCGGAGTGGTGGCTTAGGTGCGTTGCCCACCCCTGAGATGGTGTTGCGGGCAGGAGGCATGCACCGTGCCCTGGACCCCCTGCTTGTGGGCTCTTCAAAATTGACAGCTGAGTTTTTTGGTCTCTTTGTATCTTTTGTCCAGAATTTGCCCTAACTGAGCATGCATGCAGTTATACTTAGCCCATACGGTTTCTTTGTATTTTGTTGCCCGAGGAGAGGTGTGTCCAGGTGCAAGCATTGCATGCAACACTGCAGCAAAGGGTCCCAGGTCCCAGCCTGTCTCATTCCCCCCTGAGAGACCCTACACCCTTATTCTTAAGGGGTAAGGGGCCGAAGGTCTCTTCTTCTGAAACTTCTTCCTGCTGGATGGGGGCCACAGACCCTAGCCTATCCTAGAGGTATAGAAATCCCTCACTGACTGTTCCAAGGACCTGTAGGGACTTGGGCCACTCTCCTCTGGAATTGGCTGAATTCCTTGAGCCATCATGAGCCTTACTTCAAACTGTTGGAGCCCAAAAGACACAAAGTGAACCAAAAGGTTAAACAAACAAGGGCTAAAAAGGAGAACAACAATAGCCATTAAAGGGCCTAGAAAGGGAGGGAACCAGGAGGATCCTTTTGGAGAGTAAATTGTCTGATATTACTAAATGATACCCCATAAAGAATGATCAAGTCGAGTTAGTGTGCATAAGTGAATAAAATCAGAGCCCCGTCATTCCTTCCCCACGTCATAGACCCCCAGGAGCCCCTGGCTTGTCAGCGAGGGCAGAAGTTAGGGAAGCACACCTCCTGCTGGCTTCCTCCTTCAGGCAAGCCATGACCTTGGGTGTGTCCTTGAACCTCGCTGAACCTCAGTTTCCTCAGCAGTTAAGCGACAGCCGTGGTCTAGTTAAACCTCAGGGAGCTTGCTCTCCAAGGCCAACTGTCTGGTGAATTGCACGTGGGGCATATCTAATCTGGAGCCATTCGCCTAGCCGGGCTGCGTGCCCCCAGGAGAGGTGAGGTGCCATGCCATTCTTCGTATGGGCTAGTGTACCCCAGTCCACGGTCAGCCCTCAGTCTTGTAGACAAGCCTGGTTTGTCTGCTCATAGAGTGGATCCACCTCTCCAGGGCGGACTCCACAACTGGTTTCAAGAATCTGAAGAGCAAAATTGGAGCTGTAATGCCCTCTTCTATACGGACAGAGGGTGAGGGGCCTGGCATCTGAATCGGAGGTGCCAGGTAAAGACAGCCCGATGCAGCATCCTATCAGAGGGCTGGGATCTGAGGGTCCACTGGCCAGGCCCACACCTCGGGGGTTGCTGCCACTGATTCCGCCTGCCTCTGCCACCATGGCGGGCAGTCCTTCAGATGCAGGTTCCCCTCCCTGACTCTGGTTTCTATCAAGTGTGGCCTGGGGCTGGCCCAGAGCTATTCTTTCTCCTTAAAGCAGAGGTTGTAAATCAGTGGTCTTTGAGCAGAATTCAGTTCAAGGTCATAGCTTGTTTGGCCCACACATTTAAAAAGATAAAATTGAATTAGTTGCCCACATTCAAAAATCAGGAGATTTCAAATAAATATCCAGATTTCCAACTTCTCGTAAAAACTCACAAGTCCATCAAGAGTCTGCCCAAGATGCTGGCTGGCTGAGCACGTCTGGGATTCAGCAGCAGTGGCGGCCTCTCACCCCCTTAGCAGGAGGCTTGGGTGATAGGGGAGGGGGCCCTCGGCAGTCTGCCTGCAGCTCCACCTGGGGCTTTGCTCCCTTGCTTTCTACTTGTAGGATCAGGGGTGTCTACGGCAGAGTTTATCCACAGGCAGTCATACTTCCTTATTCCGGAGCCCCCCAAGAACCCACATCCACTTTCTAAAAGGATCATAGTGGTATTAACAAAACACACACTACACATCATGATAAAAGACTCTAATTTTTTAAAAAGATGTTTTTAATACCTCAAAAGGCGTGTTGTCCTATTCAATGAACACATAAAATATTGCGCACAGAGCACTGAGATTCTAGTTTGAAAGGCCTTACAACAGTGCCTGGCTCATAGCAAGCATTCTACGAATGCTCACCCCAAATTTTAAATATGGTAACAAGCATTTGAACATGTGTGGCTTATAAGAGGTTTGAGGGGTGTGGGGAAGTGAGCTGAATGCCTGATCCTTCAAGGACGGGGAGGACTGAAGCTCATGGGATCTCCCTCTGCCTTACAAGGGGCAGGAATCTCAGGGGGAAAGTGAAGCGGTGATAAAGAACTAGTCTGTGCGCCTGGAACACCCAAGTCTGCCTGCCGTCGTGAATCACGCTATGGACCACGTGCGCTCTGGGTCCCTCTCCAAACTCTCGCGCCCAGCCTGCTTTCCTTCACTAGGGGCCAACTGTGGCTGTCACAGCAGGGAAGTCACACGCGGCCAGGAGATGCCAGCAGTCATAGGTGGGCTTCCAGGGGCCCAAGAACCCCCGAGATTGTGGGTAAAATGTGTCTGTGTGCAATTTGGGGGGATCATAGCTTTCATTAGATTTTCAAAGGACTCTGACGCAGATAACCACTGGTCTCGAGGACAGTAGTAGCTCTGCCAGGCTTCTGCCCAAGAGATGTCCCACTGGGAGCCCTGCCCCCAAGCCCACAAAGGAATCGCTGTCTATTACGTGAAGCAAGGACTGGGCCCCATTCGTCTACTGGAGGATGGCCAGCGATGCTTCCGTGTTGCTTCTAATTTATATTATGTGCAGGTTTCTAACAAGTATGTTTTATTTAAGTATTCCACCCTCTTAAGGAATGCCTAGGCAGGCGAGCGTCCAGGACGGCGCAGGTGACCGAGGGCAGCCGGGGAAGAAGGCTGAGACCCAGGTCACACGTCCTCTGAGTCCCTCAGGCCAGGCCATGCTCACGAGGTTCCTTCCACTGCCGTGAGCAAGTCCCTGGTACCGTCTGCCTCCACCCCTGAATCCCTTTCCCACCTCTCAGTTGGGAGGGACGTTTCCAAGGGAATCTCTGTCTTGTGAGGAGAAGGGCCAGGAGGAAAGAGCTGTCTCTGGAGGCGTGGTCAGGGGAGAGGCACTGCGTGAGCTTCCCATGACTGCTGGAACACACTAGCCCCGCCTGAGTGGCTTTGAGCAAGAGAAACCCCTTGTCTTACCGTTCTGGAGGCCAGAAGTCTGAAATCACGGGGTCTTGGGGCCCTGCTTCCTCTGAAAGCTGTCCGGGAGAATCCTTGCTTTCCTCTCCCAGCTTCCAGTGGTGGCCCTCAATCCTTGGTGGTCCTTGGTTTGCAGCTGCATCACTCCTATCTCTGCCCAAATTTCCCTCTTCTTATAAGGATGTCAGTCACATTGGATTAGGGCCCACCCCAATGACCTTACCTTCCTTGATCACATCTGCAAAGACCTTATTTCCAGATAAGGTTGCATTCACAGGTTAGGACTTGAAGGGCTAAGAGGATGTTTTGGGGGGGGTCACAATTCAACCACGACGGGCACGTTACCTCAAAAGGCCCTGCCACCTCAGTCCCGTGTGTTGCCCCTTGCCCACACCCACGCCTTCCCCTGAGCTCTTGAAGTGGTGGATGCAACCCTCCCTCCTGCCATGAAAACTGAGTACCTGCCCCTTGGTACACATTCTGAAGCAGGATTTTTTTCCTTCTGCATCTCAACTGCGCTATGTGAGTAGGTAGTGTGTGTGTGTGTCCTTGTGTATCTGTGTGTGTTTCTCTGTGTGTTTCTGTGTGCATGTGTGTGCCTGTGGGTATGAGCGTGTGTTGGGGGTGTGTGTGTGTGTGTGAAGGGTGGGCATGGGGGGGAATAGGAGGCAGGAGAGGAAGGGGAGGATAGAGCCACCATGGTGAGGGTACGAGTGAAAAGGGCAGAGTAAGTCTTGTCCCGTAGCAAGTGGGGAAGTGTGCTTGCAACAAATATGGAAACATTATGCCTTTGGTCTCAGTCCCATAAAGAAGGCGTATTCGTTAGGATATTGATTCTGTTACTTTAACAAAAACGAAAATAACACTGGCCCAAGGAAGATCGGAGTTAGTTTCCCTTCCCTTGAAAGTCTGAGCTGGTGATTGACCAGACCCTGCCCCATGCCATGGCCCAGGGACCCAGACTCTTATTGCTCTGTCATCTGTGAATACACTGTCCTTTTCCAGAGTCAAAGCTGGCTCACCACCTCATCCATGTCCCAGCCACGGGGAAGGGGGAAAGGGGAGTGGAGGACACATCCTTTCCTCTTCAAGGCTCACTGGGAAATTGCACTCATCATTCCCACTTCTACTGGCCATAACTTCATACACAGGACCTTGCTAGCTGCAAGGGGGTCAGGGAAATACAGCTCTTATTCTCAGAGGCCATGATCTCAGGGATGTTGCTGAAATTAACAAGGCAGGCACACATACTGGGGAACGGCTCACAGCCTATTATAGAAGGAAAGTGATCTTAGAAATATAATGTTACTAACCCACCTTTCACCCCTTATGATAGAAAAAAAAAAAAAAAACAAACGAATTATACTCATGCAATAAAGAATATAAGGAACATATAATTGGAAAAATCAGATCATCAGGGAGGCTTTGTCCAATTCCGACCAGTCTCGGGGTCAGGATGACAGCTTCATCTCAGGAAGGTACGCATTGGGTCGTTCTACAGCCAGCTGGTTTTCAATGACATAACACGCCCTGCAGCTCTCCAGAATCCGGGCCTGGAAGTACGCCTTGTCCTGCTCCTGCCAGGTGTCAGACTCGATGTACACATTGTACGGGTCATGGGAGTGCTCCAGTTTCTTGGAGCGGATGTAACTTAGCATGATGCCCAGGGTGAAGAAACCGAAAAAGCCAAGCACCATGAGGATGTAGAGTGCCGCCAGCTTGCCGTCATCGTGGCCCAGGGACCTGCGGGCCAGGTTGGATGTGTTGTTGCCCGGTTGAACTGTCCCCTGCCACAGCTTGGTCAGCAAGGGTGTCACAGCCGTGGCGTTAGACAGGATCATCCTGAGAGTCAAGGTTTCACTGCGGGAGAGTAAACTTCCTGGGAAAACTTTCTAAAAGAAAAGTGCAACCTGAAATCAAAAAATATGTATTGGCCCAAACACCCCCACCCCGCCACACACACCCCCCACACAGTTTTTAAAAATCTCAGTAAGAGGGGTGCCCTACCAGAGTATGATGGAGGAGTACTCCGTCATGGTGTGTGCCACCTGGGATCTGCAAAATGCCCTCTCTTGACTGATCAAATGATAAATTGATTCACTTTTATTTCTATTCACCACTCCCAGTCCCTACCTCCATAGGTGATCACCAGAACGAGTTCCCTTAATACACACATTGCGTCGTACGTGTGCCTTTTAATTTATATGCTATGGGCCAAATTGTGCTCTCCACCAAGTCATATGTTCAAGCCCTAACCCCTAATGCAGTTGAACCTGGAGGTAGGGTCTTTCAGAGGCAATTAAGTTAGATGAGGTCATAAATGTAAGGTCCTAATCTGATAGGACGGTGGCCTTATAAGAAGAGGAAGACAGACCTTGGTCTGGGTTCCTGTCTGGCATTGGGACTTTTCAAAGCTTCTCAGGTGATCCTACTTTGCAGTCAAGATTGAGAACCACTGAGCTATGATGTGGGCCCTTAGGAAATTAACCAATCAGTCTTTTGTGCTGCAGAGTACCCGGAAGAATTATATAAGAAGAGAAATAATAACTTCATAGCATAATTTCCCAATCTTGTTTGTTTTTCAGATTTTCTTTTTCGGTCTTGCATGTCCCTGAGAAAATCTGAACAGGAGTTGCGGAAAGAAATTCTCAAGTCATTACCATGACCTTAGCTGTCCCTGTCCTAACTCACGTTGGCACCTCAAATTATGATAAGCCTGTCGTAACTTTATGCTGGACCAGAAAAGCCAAGTTACTTAACTGCCTTTCAAATAACAACTCTGCATTTCTAACGAAAAATCTTTTGCTGACTTTACACTTAATTTATTGTATCGCTTTTGCTAAATGCCTTGTGTGCCCCCAAGGCCTGCATGCTGGGTCACATGGTGTTTTTGCGTAATGAGTCACAAAATGAGTTTGGCAACGTCCTCTAATAATCAGCATGGTGTAAACGACACAGAACCCAATCCGCACAGCAGCTGTGGGTTTATGTCCCATTCTCCAAGTTCACATCCATTATAATGCCAAAGCGCTGCCTAGTGGCCACAGTTAAGACTGTTGGACTCAAATGGATTTGGAGACCAGCTGATCCAACAGTCTTAACTTCATAGAAAACTGGTTTCCACAGAGGTGAGCTGACTTGCCCAAGGTCACGTCTCCGATCAAAAATACATCTAAACTTTAATCTTTTAGCCATGGACTCACATTTTATTAGCATAGAAAAAGGAGTTCTCAGGACCTTGCAGAGAGAAGGCAGATCTGTATTTAAGCTCAAAGGAACCAAGGAGCCGGCTACTTGTATCAGGTAAAACTGAGTCTACCTAATTGGGAACTGGCTTCTGACCTACATATGCCATCAGGAGACCCCTCTGCCCCACCGGCGAGAACCACAGCTTTTTGTAGCTCGCACAGGGAATAGGGGGCTGGAGGAGGAAGAAGCAGCAGGAACCAGGGAGGTCCAGCTCCGATCACAACCAGTTTGACGCTCAGCCTGTGCTAAACATTCTCAAACTGGCCTTATTGGGCCCAGAAAGAAGGAAGTGGGGAGGGGGTCTAGAAGTTTCTGCTTCTGCTTGGGTTTGAGCCTCTTCAGGAGGCATAGACACTGCCCCCAACAAAGGTTAGTGCAATTTTTTTCTGTCAAAGCTTGGTCCCAGAGCTGCTGGTCTAGTGAGAATCACTCAGGATTCGGAACTGTGGGCAGCCGAGCTGAGCTGCAAAAGGACAGCAAATGGGCCTCCAGCACCCCGGGCTCCTGCAAACGCTCCAACTGCACCCAGGGGAGAGGGGGAAGTAGGTGATGTCACGCTGTTCCAGGCACACACCGCGCCTTCTGCCTTTCTCCCAGGAGTTCCAGATCCGTCTCATATCAGCACCGATAACAGGCTTTTAGAACAGATTTCCTAGGACCGCACCTCTCATTCTTTCTTACGCATTTACTGAAAGGGCAAGGCTTTCATGGCTGACTCCAAGCTCTCTACTGAGAGGGACAGATTCTGGGGGCAAGTCAGGGAAAGAGGAATGTCAGGGATCCGAGTTCCAGCCCTGGCTCCGTCCTAGCTACTCCTCGCGGCTCCCAGACGGTACCGTAGCTTGCTTACCCAGGTGGGATGGGGATGACATTCCCGCCATTCTTGGCAGCGTTTCTTCGAAAGAGCATCCAGTTTGGAAATCATCATTTTTTTGTTTCAGGAGGCAGAATTAGGGTAGAAACAATTATGGATAAGCTTAATTTGGGGGAATAGGATCTCACTGAGTCAAGAATTCTCTGAGCCAATTTTCCTTGGAAATAACTGTCAACTGTCTTCATCTTTATCGAAACGTGATGTCCAAATTCTGGAGATACATTTACCTCCTAGCAGCAAAGAAGCAAAGAGGGGCCCAGACTCTTCCAGACAGTCAGCTGGCTTTGTCTTGGGCTTCTCACCTTCCTCTCTCCCGGGAGAGGAACCACTAAGGTGGCCAAGGTCTCAAAAAGTCAGGATTAAACCTATACAGAGGCACCGCATTTGACTGTCCTCAAAGATCTGAAAAGGGCTTTCTGCCACCTCCCTGCTGGATGTGCAGTGTGGCTCTTGAGTCTGGTCCCAGGACTAAGAGCGTCCCAGACCTCTCTGTGGGTGACAGAGAGGAGCTCTGGGGTGTGAAGGGTGGAAATGTGAACCAGGGAGCTGATGAGAGGGACCTGGTCAAACTCAATATGGGAAAAAGGATGAGCATTTTGGCATGGAGAATGGATGGCAGCAGGATTCCCAGATTCTGGGAAGGGAGCTGAAGTCACATAGAAGGAAGAATCTCACCCTCAGCAAATTAAATGAATTTGGGGAGCCCCAGTTTCCTCATCTGAAAACTGGAGATGATGGGACGACTGGGGAGGCATGAAACAAGCCCACAACTTTCCTATCTCTTGCTTTTGCTGCTCTCTCTGCAAGAGAGTCATGACCACCATGTCTGCCTGCCAAAATTCTACTGGTCCTCCAAAGGCACACTCCTATGCCAACCTGTGAAGCCCCTTCCAGATGTCCCGTCCCCTGCTTTGAGCCCTCATAGTGCCCAGTCTGTACCGCTCAGATTCTAAGTTGTGTTGTAATCATTTGTAGGCTTGTGTATGCATTTCCAGGAGCTCAGGAAGATCAGAGACTGTCTCGTTCACCTTGTCCTCACTCCAGCCCCCAGAATGAGTCCATATGGGTTTGCTGAATTAAATGGTCATGCAAAGTATTAAATTTAATACAACTACAATGTGAATGTGAGAGCAAATAATCAACAAAATAGAATACACTCCGGAAAGAGCTTGGTGTAACCAAAAGAAAACCTCTTTCAATGTAGTCTGTTTTGATATAATAAAATTTAAATTATTTTTATGTATATTTATTTTATTAGCATTATTTATTTTGTATATTAAAATTTATATTTTTAATATAGTTACGTATAACTATATTAATAACTATATATATCTGCAACCCACCTTATTCCTAAAAAGGTTTAAAGCCATCAGTAATTGTCAATAATACAGCATAATTTTCACCCATCCTCCCCAATTCCCGTAACTCTTATCTTGCTCTCCTTTTTATCCATAGTACTTGATCACCTGCACCTAGTATAGTTTTTCTTATTTATTCTGTTCATTGTCTATTGTTTGTCTTCCCTATCAAAATGTAAGCTTTTGAGGGCAGGGATCTTTGCCTGTGTTGTCCCCATGTATCCCGAAGACTAGAACAGTGTCTGGCATGTGGCAGGAGCACAGTAAATATTCACAGATGCAGGCAGGCATGCATGGATGTATGAGTGAGTAAATGTCCCACTCGACCACCGGAAAGCCCGAACCACACAGAAACTGGCTCACCAGCTCTGCCTTCAGAGACTTAAGATGACAGGAGTGAATCCCTCTGATGTCTTCACAGGGTACTTTATTTTCAAAACAATCCACTTTGGAATAACCTGTCAAAAGCAAGACATACCTGAATATTCTGGAAACTGAGAATGCCTTCCTCAGACCCATCCTCAGTTCATCTCTGTTGAGCAGCATGAAACAGAGCAGAGCGTGCAGAGGGGTTTCGCCCCCTGGTTAGGAACCCATAGATCAGAGTCAACAGTGCCTTCTGGCAATTCACTCATCACATGAATTAAAGCAACGGTGTGATCACAGCAAAGTTCCCCACCATGGTGACCGTAAGTGACACCTGTGGTTATTGACAAGGCCCTTCCTCAATGGAGCTGGAAGCTCCTTCTCAACCTAAAAGTGGACTCAAACAGTTCACATATAGCAGTCTGAAAAATCGAGGGTCGGGCGGGGGCAGGGGCCGGGGATGGGGTGGGGTGGATTAACATGTGATATACTCAGCACATAACACGTGACTGCTACTGGGTCCACCTTCTTCTAAAAGTTCCACATTTTCCCCAGTTACTTCAATCAAGATCAGATACCAGTAACGTTCTGCGTGTCCCACGCCTTTTCCCTGGGGAGATGCCAAGGCCCAAGAAACTTTTCTGGTCCAAAAAAAACCCCACAAAAGATTCCGTTTGAGGCCGGGTGTGTTTGCAAATATTGCCCCATCTGGAGGTCTTTGAAACCAAGCGGGGGACTGGGATCATGGGCGGTTTTAGTTTTCTCTGGATGCTTTTAAGTATTTTTCCAATTTTCTCCAGGAACGACTGTAATTTAATAATAATGGGAAAATGTTGTCGTTGTTCGGTGGTGAGATGATTTTCTAGGCATACGTTCTAGACGTGTAGAAGGCAGAGGGAAAGGAGGCGTGAGGCCGAGCCACCTATTCTGTCTCCCACTAAGGGGGGGGGTCGCGGCGCCTCCTGCCTGGGGGCGCCCGCTGTGGCCCGGGGGCTGAGACTGGGTGCCTGGAGCCCGCTCAGGGTCGCCGGCCTGGGGCATCGCTCGCCGGGCGAGGAGCCGGGAGGCCGGAGCTCTTGACTTACCAGGTCTGGGGCGCGGAGAGAGCCGGGAGCGCAGCGGGGTCCACGGCAGCCAAGCGCAGGGCACCGACGGCCGCGCCCCAGGCGGCGCGCTCCGCGGGCAAGTGCGCGGCGGGGCGGGCGGGGCCTCCGGAGCCAGAGGGCGCCCCGCCCCGTCCCCGCGCGTCCCCGCCGAGCCCGCGGCCCCCGGCCCCCCCACCAAGGCATCCCGGGGCCCCCCGGATCCTCCGCACCCTGCGTCTCCAGCAAGCGCTCTGCACGCGGGGTAAGCGCAGAGCCGGCAGAGAGTCTGTATAAGAACTGCCAGCCAGCCAGATATACCTTCCTGAGGAAGAAGCCGCAGTGGCCAAAAGAAGTCCGTCCCGGAGACCCCCACTGTCGGCCAAGCACTCGCCAAACACTCCTTCACACATCTCCAAACAAGAACTTCAAACAAGCTCAAAGCCCCAGCAGACTCCTTTTAGCTGCGTCCTGAACCCCAGCAGTGGCCATGCATCTATTCGGCAAGCATTTATTGAGCACCTACTGACACGTGTCCCGTCCTGAGCTGGGGGTGCAGCTGTGGACCAGACAGACAGGTGTCCCAGTGCGCAGGTGTCGGTGGCTGGAGCCACCCATGCGTTGGCACCCCAGCTCCGAAGTTCCTGGGGCAGTGGGAACAGCCTTTCAGGCCGCCAGGAGCAAACTGAGCCTTGGCCCCAGGAACCTCCAGGCAAATTTCACAGCAGCTGCCTACCAGCTTGGGGGTGGGTAGGGGGGTGGCGAGCGTGAGACGGGCAATTCCCAAACGACAGTCCTGTGAAAGCGCTGGGGAATAAGGTCCAGGCTTGCGGTCTGCAGGCAGGGAACAGAGAAATTAGATTCCTGACCTAGAGATGGAAGACATTTTCTCGGACCCCCCTAGTCTTCCTGGGCCAGTCACTTCCGCTTGGGCCTCCACCTGGGGGTTCTCTTGGGGAGGAGACCACTGAAGGCTCTGGGAAGGGGTCCATTGGATGTGGCACTTTAGGACGCAGCCCAGCTAGCACAGGCAGAGCTGGCACTCCCCTGCACCACGGGTGCTAGTCTAAACCCACACAGCCACTCTGGAAAGTTCTAAAATGTCCATAGCCTTGATGTGTACTTATACTGTGTGAAATCTATTCTATGGAGGGGATCTGAACTGTAGAAAAGCTTTATGCATAGAAAAGTTCTTTGTAGTTTTACTTAAAATAACTAGAATCTAAACGTCTCAAAATAGAAAAGTGGTTATATTATGGTACGTATGATAGAATATTATTCTACATACTGGAATGTTTTATGTGGTCATTAAGATAATGTTTACAAATAGTTTGTAATGTTAAGTGAAAAATACAAAACCCTAAATTGTACATACAAGATGCTATGCATTATTTCAAGAGACCGTAAGAAAACACATCATGATGTTAATACTGTGTGCTACTGATGGGCTTACATGGTATTTATTTTCTTATTTATACATTCTATGTTTTCCTTTCCTTTTTTTTTGCAATAACTATATTCTTTAATATTTAGGAAAAAATACATAAACTTTATCTGAAAATTCTCTGGACTCTACCCCCTCAAGGTCATGCTGGATGTATTTAGTATCTTTTTGCTCACCTTTCCACAAAAGGACTCCACCAGGAAGGAAAAAATGGATTATTGAAGCAAAAACATTTGTCCTGTAGAATTTATGTGCTACCCTTTCAGTAATAACCCAACATGCATGGACAGCGTGCTCCAGACCAACTGCAGAGACCCCCCCTGTCAGGGGACGGGGCGGTCGATGTCTGCCCACCTGTCTCCCAGTTACTGTGCAGACTGTGTGTTTGGAAGTGTCTTCAAAAAGGTAAAGTAGGGACTTCCCTGGTGGCGCAGTGGTTAAGAATCTGCCTGCCAAGGCAGGGGACACCGGTTCGAGCCCTGGTCCGGGAAGATCCCACAAGCCGTGGAGCACCTAAACCCATGCACCACAACTACTGAGCCTGCGCTCCAGAGCCCGCGAGCCACAACTACTGAGCCCGTGTGCCACAACTACTGAAGCCCACGCACCTAGAGCCCATGTTCTGCAACAAGAGAAGCCCCTGCTTACCGCAACTAGAGAAAGCCCATGCGCAGCAAAGAAGACCCAACGCAGCCAAAAAAAAAAAAGTAAAGTATTCTGTGAGTGGTGATTTTTTTTTGCGGCATGCGGGATCTTAGTTCCCCCACTGGGGATCAAACCCGTGCCCCCTGCAGTGGAAGCAAGCACAGAGTCCTAATGAGTGGTGATATTCTTATTTCTCTCCCTGGTTCTCTCCATCCCACGTGTGATGAATTATTTTATTGCAGTGATACCGTTGTTGTCATTCCCTATTCGTAATGATAAAACACAATTACGGATAAGAGAGTGTATTCTGTTGCCTTTGGCGAACTTGAAATGGCTTCTTTTCTCTTCTTCCTTCTCCTTTTACTCTTTCATTCTCGCCTCTTCCCGTCGTACAGGTGTGATTGGTCTTAAACAAACATAACAACAGAGCAACAAAGTCCTTGGGTCATTTCCCTTTTTTCTCTGGCTCCTCCACCTTCTGCATTCCTCTTGGTCCCCTCACTGGGAACTGTCCCTTGGGAGAGGGGATGGCAAATGTGGGCTCTGCTCCTCTTGGTGGGTTTATCGTCATCTTCCATGAGCTCCCACCTCATTGCAGGTGACATCCAAAGCCAGAGCTCCAGCCGCTTCTCGTTCTTTCTTAGGAAGACCTCAAATCTCAACTCGCAGCTTGGAATTCCTGCTCATGTTCCTAACCCTTTCCACATGCTGCCAGAGAAATAAAGGCCCCGTCACCAGAGAGGACTGTCTTCATTGTAACCCACCCAGGATGTACATACGGAGCCCAGGATCATGCCGATAGCTCTTTGCCGTTTTCTCTGGCTGCTGTTCCATTGGCACCCAGATGCCCCTGTGTTAGCCTGGGGAACATTCCTTTCCCTTAGGACCCCTTCCGTCTTTGTTTTTGACCCTTACTGCACAGCTTCTAGTATCCTCGAGGGCAGCTCTCACCTGTCAGTGAGAAACACCTGGAAAGCCAGCAACTTTTCTTGAGCAGCCACAGAGCATAACCTGGGTGCCGTAGTACGCGAAAATCGCAATACTTCCTCCTCACGAGAAAGACAAGGAGGAGGAAGGTCACTGAAGTCCCCGTCCTGCCCCCGGTGACGGGTGAGGAGGTACACAATGATGGAAGAGAGCCCGGCCCTGCTGCCTGGGGCGTGGCCCCCCCAGTGCCGCCCCAGCTCCATCACCATCCCACGCAGATGGCTGGACGTGTTTGCGTCTTCTCTACTGGCCACTCAATGCTCGCGTCTTTTCTGTCCCCCTTCCTTAGCCCACATCTCGCGCCTGATTCATCTGGTCACAGGAGGCCAGCTTCAGTTTCCTCCCAGGACTCCTCTTTAGGTGGGAGCCCTGCACACAAGGTACATCCTTCCCAAACGCGGCATCTCCTGACACTCTCCTAAAACCCTCTCGAGGGCCGATCCTGTTCCAGAAAGAAACCACTCCCAGCCTGCTTGGGGCCCTACAGGCCAATCCAGCTCCCCAACCTCACTTCCAGGTGCTCTGCTCCTCTGAGCTCCCGGGCCAGCGAACGAGGCACCTCCATCCTCTGTGCACTAACCATCTCTTCCCCCTGCTCCAGGCCCTTGTTCATGGGGTCGGCCCTCTGCTTCCAGCTTAACAAACCAGAGGTTGATGATCGTCCTCCAGCTAGAGCTCAGGACTTTTTCAAATCCCAGATCTTCAGCAAAGGTCTAAGACTAGCGAATGCTGGTCTTAGACTAGCTGCACCGCACGGCATGTGGGATCTTCGCTCCCTGACCAGAGATCAAACCCGTGCCCCCTGCAGTGGAAGTGCGGAGGCTTAACCACTGGACTGCCAGAGAAGTCCCTGTTTGCTTTAATTTTGAATTGGTTTTTTAGGTTTAAAAAATTGAGAGCTCTTATACTAAATACCTAGACTTTGGCTTCTCTCACAAAACCCAGTGGATTTAGAAACTTATGCCCATATTTGGCATGAGAAAAAGCGGCAGGAGCTGAGGGCCCCAGCCCCTTTCCAGAAAAATGCAAACTCCACACTCTCCCTGACAAGGACACTCAGCAGGCCCCGCTTATGGAATGTCCTGCCCGGTTCTGTAGATATTGAGTTTGTCACTTTTATTCTAGGCCCTTCCCTTCCAGGAAAAAGTTCCTGCAATGCCCTTTCTCTGGCTGTTCCTTCACTTTGCACACCTGGGCACTCACTTCCTCATTGACTTGTTTTGGCCTTGCTCAGATGTCGTGTTGCACGTGCTTTTTGGCTGTTTCAGGTGTGTATGTTCTGTTTGTCCTTTTAGAGCAATGGTTCTGGATTTTTCAGGATTCCTTTGGGAATCTGAGAAAAGCTATGGCTCTCCCCAACCCTTACCCCAAATGCACACGTGTGCAACATTTTAGCTACAATTCCACAGACTTATGGACCCCTGATGTGCTAGATGATTCTTGGCTGCTGTGTTAGGAGCTGCTGATTTAGGGTAAGGACTGTCTTTCCCATAAAACAAATTCAACTCTATGGCATCAATTCTATGGGGCTCTACAGTGCACGGTGCCACTGAGTGTTGCCTGGTGGGTGGACGGCAAGATTGTCCATTAAAATAGTCACTTAAGCTGCCTCTGCCCAGGTCTCGGGGGCACTTGCACTAATTTTTGTCACCCTCCAGTCATTCAAAGAAGACGACGTAGACCCATGGCTTCAGGCATCCCAGCTGCCCTTGCATTTGACAAATAACCACAGCCTTCACCTTGTTATGAAAAGAGCACAAATCCAATTAAGAAAGCTTTTCCAAAAGAAATAACAGTGTTGATTTCTGCCCCCGCCCCCCGCCTCTCTCCACCCCTTTATGTCCTGGAATAATGCTGTGCTGATAGGAACATGGATAAATTAATTACTGCCTGGAATGTTATTTATGGCTAAGAAAGAACACTAAATCTACACATACAGTGTTTAACATTTGAATACAAGCATGGTCCTTATGTTTTAAAAAAAACCCTCAATCCGTCCAGTTTACACTGACATATGTCTAATCCTTTTAAATGTTGTGGATTTACAAATCACGGAGGTAACAATATGCTGGCTGTTCTACTCAGCCAAAGAACAAGGAGACGCAGGAGTGAGATTAGCATCTATTCAGTTCTTTGCATGTCTGAGATTATTTCAGTGTACCTCCAATTCCTGATAACACAGAAGCACTCTTGTGGCCAATGTGCCTGAAATGGAAATGCATTGGCAAGCCTGAATTTAAAACCAGTGCAGGCAGCCTTTCTGGGAATGTGTGTGAAGGTCACTTTTTTTTAGAAACGGACTGTCCACAGCCATTGTCATGGTTTCTGTGTTATTTCAACCAGGACCTCAGCCTGGAAGTCTGGATTCATGTGGGTTTCTGCAGGTCCTCCACGGGGATTGAAGGAAAAAGTGAAGAAATCAGGGGTGGTGTCTGGCATGACTCAAAAGGGGATGAGAGGAAAGATATTCGAAGGAAATCTTTAGAAAAGCAAATTCCAAAATATTGGGTTGGCCAAAAAGTTCGTTTTTAAGTGCAAAATTTGTAAAGAGTGAAAAGATTTTGATAAGTCTTTTGTTTGTTAATTTTTAAAACTGTCGTTTATTTTATTTAAAAATTTTTTATTGAAGTAAAGTTGATTTATAATATCGTGTTAGTTTCAGGTGTACAGCACACTGATTCAGTTATATTTATATATTCTTTTTCAGATTCTTTTCCCTTATAGGTTATTACAAAATACTGAGTATAGTCCCCTGTGCTAGACAGTAGGTCCTTGTTGGTTGGTAACAATCTTGATTTTCAAACTGAATCCTTATTCTAAGTAGTGTCCTAGTTTAAACTCGGATCCCTTCCCTTACAATTTTTCCCAATAAATAAATCTTTTCCGTGGAAGACTAGTCAGTTCAATTCAGTATTTATTGAGTTCCTCTATGGGTAGGTTGTAGAGCACCCAATCAAATATATGTCCAAATTCACCCATCTTGCAGATTAGAGCTAAAATATCCTTTCTCTTGCTAACCTCTCCCATGTCCCCACAAACACACAGAAAGACTTTCTGGCAGAAGTGATCTTCTCTCTCTGCTGGGGACCGCTGTGCAGGTTCCAACAGCACCAGGGTGTCACCTATGACTACGCCCTCCACCCCCAACAGTGATCTCAGGACTTCTTTTCATTTCTGAAGCCCCTACCAAAGGCCAGTCTGTATCGACTTTTACCAGGAATCTCACAAGAGTTTCTGGGTTGATCTCCTGGCCCAGTCCAACCCTCTTCATCCATCCTTGCATGGTCCACTTCACCACTCTTCATTTTCTGCCTCACATGTCAGTAATCAATGACCATGTCGGCTGTCCTCCAGCAGTAAGCTCTACCAAGGGACAGGCTCTACCAAGGGACTTGCCCTTCAGTCATCTACTATGACCAGCAAGGAGCTTGGCATGTGGAAAGAGATTCCTAGATATTTCTTGAGTGGAAAACTAGTTGCTCATCTATGTGTGATTTGGGGGATGCCCCTTTCCGGACCAGTCATGGAACAGACCATACCACCTGGTGGTGTCTGAGCACGACAGAGCCTCAATGAACATTTGCTGAATTGAACTGAATTGAATTGAATTTTGGAGCATGGAAATTTGTACTAGAAAGGTAAATGGGAGGAATAAGTGGGAATGACACTATCTAAATTAAAATCCAGTGCCGTGACAGCAGATCAGACATTTTCTCCTCTGATGCTATTCTTGAAATTACAAAATGCTCAAGGTATCAAAAGCATTGAAAAATTGATCAAGGGAATTGTCTTTAATGAATGCCATGATTGTTCAGTGTTCTATTTCTCTTGGCGGCAAGAATGAGTAAAAAGTAAAATTGGGATGGGCTCTGGGGGAACAGGCTCTGAAGGTAACCAGCTATTCCCTAAACCTGAACTAAAGCACTTGAACTCTCTGTTCTTGTTTTGCTCATTTGTCACTCGGGGTGATAGGAATACCTGCTCTATCTGACTCATTGCATTGGCATCATGAAGTAAAATAGTTTCTTTAAATCCTTGTGAGACAAGGCAGTAAATTGAAAATAAGAAAGATAGGGAAGAGTGTTTTGAACAAGGCAGCTCAATGAGTTCTTGCTTTGATTCATCCTTTAGCCTGAACACAAAGCCATGACAGATAAGGTATAAAAATAGAAAGCTAAAAAGAGATATCTGGCTCAACAGAGGCAGAAGAAAACTCCTGGAAGCCTCTGACCCAGGGGGCTTTTTGTCTAAAATCAGCAGGGAGTTTGGCTCCTATGGGATAAACCCAAGACACAAACACCCAAGATGGCAGACAGGAACTAAGTACATTGCTTAAGTCAAGAACTGGGGTGGGAGCCCCATGGCTTTCCATTGCCTGGAGACCAATATTTTAGAAGAATGAGAGTCTAGGAATGTGGGGCTGGAGACCCAAACCCCAGCCAAAAACAGAGCCTAGTCACATGCTGGCCTCATGACGGCATGGATGTCCCCACAATCACTATGGGACGGAAACCCCAAACTGCCTTTATAAAATCTGGTCCAGGATGAAGTCACAGAGTCCAGGTGAAAGCTATCACAAAATGATCATCAGGGAAAAGCTCATTGGGTGGGGTGGAGGCAGGTGAGCAGAAAAATGAAAAGAGTAAAAACAAAACCCCACTCAAAATGAGCCTAAAAATCAAAACTCTGAAACATGTGAAGAAATATAATATGAAGGACAGTCAAAAATCCTTGACTCATTTTATGAAGCTAGAACACTCATACCAAACCGGATAAAAAAGGACAAAAAAGGAAAATCACAAGCCAATATCACTTCTGAAAATAGATGCAGAAATGCTAGATACAGTATTAGCAAACTGAATCTAGCAATTCAAGGTTTGAAGACTTTAATTCAGAACTTTCCAGTTGCTCTTGGGGCATTATAAAGTGAAATCATACCACGGTTCCAGGCTACCAAACTATGGAGCGACATGGAGATAGGAGCGTTAGTGCAGCAACGTGGAGACGGGAGCGTTAGTGCAGCAACGTGGAGACGGGAGCGTTAGTGCAGCAACGTGGAGACGGGAGCGTTAGTGCAGCAACGTGGAGACGGGAGCGTTAGTGCAGCTGCAGAGCAATGATCCATGCCTCCTCTGTGCAGAAGTGACAGCAGGGAGGGAACATCTGAGTACATAAACGAAGAGAGCACAGACCCATGTAATATGTGAACTTTTTCATCTGCACAAAAACATCTAGAATATTCTTTAAAAGAAAAAAATGCTGCCCTGTGCGCACCGCGGCGGCACGGGCACCCTCCCCTTGCGGGCGTGAGGCGCTGGGAGGAAAGCAGAAGCAAGCGGACTCCACGGGCTTCGGCGCCCCCGTCGTGTGGGCCTGGGTTCCTCAAAACACCCAGCTCCAGCAGCCCCAGAGCCTGTCCCCAGTCCTTCGCAAGCCCCGGCGCCAGCCCGGGCCCTTGGCGGGGAGGATGACGGAGCTGCAGTCTGCACTGCTACTGCAAAGACAGCTGGCAGAACTCAACAGAAATCCAGTGGAAGGCTTTTCAGCAGGTTGAATAGATGACAATGATCTCTATCGATGGAAAGTCATTATTGGTCCTCCAGATACACTTTATGAAGGTGGTGTTTTTCAGGCTCATCTCACTTTCCCAAAAGATTATCCCCTTAGGCCTCCTAAAATGAAATTCGTTACAGAAATCTGGCGCCCAAATGTTGATAAAAATGGTGATGCATGCATTTCTATTTTTCATGAGCCGGGGGAAGATAACTATGGCTATGAAAAGCCAGAGGAACACTGGCTGCCTATTCACACCGTGGAAACCATCATGATTAGTGTCATTTCTATGCTGCCAGACCCTAATGGAGACTCACCTGCTAATGCTGATGCTGCGAAAGAACGGAGGGAAGACAGAAATGGAGAATTCAAAAGGAAGGTTGCCCGCTGTGTAAGAAAAAGCAAGAGACTGCTTTTGAGTGACATTTATTCAACAGCTGTAATTTCAGGGTCTCCGATTGAGAAACATGGCACTGTTTTTCCTGCACTCTACCCACCTATTGCTGGACTTCTGTTGTAACAATTTGGCAAACACTGGCTGGAACTGGGCTGCAGTAAAACATGTCAGTATCAATGCTGACAAGAGCCTAACAAGTGTCAACTTACAGATGATTACGCATTTTGAATTCTAAAGAACTGTTTTAACCTTCAGGAAGAATTGTAAAGACCTGTACATAGCACAACATGATCCGGAAAATATATATACTGTTCATGTACATCCACAAACACACCTTGTACCCAATAATGCTTTCTTGTAGTAAAATAAGAATCATGTAAATTCTAAGAAGATTTTAGCAGGTTTTCTTTCCCTATTCATTGTTTCTTACCAGTTTTAAAAGACTCCTTAAAGCACGTCAGATAAAAAGCAATTAGGATTAAAAGTTTCCATTTAATTTCCTTTAAACTATTGAGGCTTCATTAAACTCTTTTCACTTACTAAACTTTGTATCTTCTTCATTTTGACACACTTCCCTTTGCTTTTATCTCTTCTGTCTACCAGGAAGTTTTCAAATCATTTAGTGCAAATACTGAAACACTCAATAAGCAGCTACTTGATTTTTAATGATGACTTCAGAGGAATGGTTGTCACTAGGTGCTTTGTCCCTTTTGTATTCTACTCACATCCATCTCTTGGATTGGATAGTTCAATAACATGTTTTCGTTGTTGAGAGCTCTTGAATTCAGTCATTATCCCCAAGAACTAAAAAGAGTTGGTTCTGAATTCAATTCAGATTTAAAATTATTGAAATGTACCCCAAACAGTAAACAATTCTGATTTGGTTTTATTTTTGCCTTCAGTTACCTAATGTGAATATTGGATGAATAAATCATGCACAGCTACAGGCTTTCTACTTAACTTCTGGGTTTGCTATTTAAAATGCTGTTTACGCACATACCCTTTTCCTCAACCCTTCATATTTCTTTGCCTCTATTCTCTATACTGCAGATTTTTCTCACCTGTTGTACAAAGAAATTGTGATGTATATTTTCATGTAATTTGATTTTGGAATTTTGTCACCTTATGTAGTGAGTTCTTCCAAAATATAATTTTTTTCCAATTAAAAAAAAAGAAAAAAATGCTGATTTTTTTTTGCCTTGTAGAAAGTTACAATTGTTTTTACCAAGAGTCTACATGGGGCTTGATTTACGCTCCATGCATTGGCTGGAACATGGATTAGAGATTTGATAGAAAATTAAATCCTGTTTCTTATTTTTTAAAAAAGTTATGCATCCATAATAAATACATAGTCAATAAACCTTATATCTGATAACCAAAAAACCAATATATGTCTACTTAACTCATTGGTTGAAGAAGTAAATACAGTAGAAACAATAAGATATTAAATGACATAGAGAGTGCTATATATGAAAACCTCTGGGTTCATAAAGTGGTTCTTAGAGGTAAATTTATAGCATTAAATACATTTTTAAAAAGAAAAATAATATGAATAAATGAAACTTAACTCAAAAGCAAAAGAGGAGGGACTTCCCTGGTGGTCCAGTGGTTAAGACTCCATGCTCCCAATGCCAGCGGGGCATGGGTTTGATCCCTAGTCAGGGAATTAACCTGGGGCACAGGCTTGATCCCTGGTCAGCATCCCTCATGCTGCACAGAGTGGCAAAAAAAAAAAAAAAAACAAACAAACTATGAGATACACTAAAGGAAGTAGAATAAATTAAAATTTAAGCCAAGAACAGAAATTAACAAAAAAGAGAACAAAGAAAAATAGAAAGGATCAACTAAATGAAAAGCCACTCGAGAAACATAATTTGAATATTTAGATGAAATATTTCTCCAGCAAAAAATAAATTCCCAAAGTTAATTCATAAATAAATACAATTTCAGCAGGAAGCTAGAATCTACAAAAAGATATCAATTCAGTGAATAGATTTAGTAGTAGATTAGACACAGCTAAAGAAAGAGTTCATGAATTAGAAGAAGTAGGTTGAAAATATCTAGAGTGAAGCACAAGGAAAAAAAAATAATGGAAAGTACAAAAAAGCAGTATAAGAAATATAGGGAAAAGGACTAACACAAATGCAGCTGGCGTCCTAGAAGTAGAGACGAAAGTAAATGGAGCAGAAGAAATATTTGGAGAGGTAGAGATTGAGAATTTCCCCAAACTGATTTCAAAAAATCAAGCCACGGATTAAAGAAATATTAAAAACATCAGGCAGAATTACTTCAAAGAAAGTCACCTGTAGGCACATCATAATACAAGTGCAGCAAACAAAAGACAAAGAGAACATCTTAAAATGAGATGGGGGAAGAAAAAGATTCATAACTTAAAGAATCACCAATAAAATATATGTCTTATTTCTCAAAAGGAATGATAGAATCTCCCCCCCAAAAAAAAAGAAATGACATTTTCAAAGTGCTGAAAGAAAATAACTGCCAACCTAGAATTCTATACCCAGTGAAAATATCCTTTAAAATTGAAAGCAAAATAAAGATTTTAATAATTCAAGGAGCATGTTGTAATCTCTGGTGTTGTCACTAAAATAATAATGAAAGAATGCGTAGATAATAAATTATGGGGAGCATGTTGTACTCTCTGGTGTTGTCACTAAAATAATAATGAAAGAATGCATAGATAATAAATTAATTATGGGGAAATATGAAATAAAAACTTCAGTAATCCAAAAAAGGAAAGAAAGAAAAGGAACATTTGACAAGTGAAACTAACAGAAAATAATTATTTAGATGGTAGATTTAAACCCAGATTCATGAGTAATTATATTATATATAAAAGACAGAATACTTCAATTAAAAGACAAGGATTATCAGGCAGGATAAAAACATAAAGCCTGCTATATGTGCTTTATAAGAGACATCTTTTAAATATAAGGGTACAGACATGCTAAAAGCAAAAGAACAGAAAACAATATGCCATGCAAACACTAAACAAAATAAAGTTGGCATAAGTATGTTAATAACTGACAAAATAGACTAAGAAGCATATTAGAGATAAGGAGGAGCATTTCATAATGACAAGACTCAATTCATCAGAGAGATATAAAAATTCTATATTTGTATGTACTAAATGTATCATCAGTTTATAAAGCAAAAATTGTAGGAAAAAAAAGAAGAAAAAGACAAATCTATGAACAGGGTGGAATTTTAACACACTTTTATCAGGAAATGATTAAACAAACAAATAAACCAACTGTGGTGCCTCCATACAATGGAATATTACTCAGCAATAAAAAGAATGACTATCAAACCATGAAAAGACATGAAGGAAACTTAAATGCATATTGCCAAGTAAAGGAAGTCTGTATGAAAAGGGTACATATAGTATGATTCCACTCATATGACACTCTGGAAAATGTAAAACTGTAGACACAGTAAAGTGATTAGTGGTTTCCAGGGTTCAGGAGGAAGGGGGGAAGGATGAATAACACAGGGGATTTTTAGGGCAGTAAAATTGTTGTAAGTTTTTAGGGCAGTAAAATTACAGTAATGGTGGATGCAAGATACTATGCATCTGTCAAAATCTATAGAACAAAGAGTGAAATTTGATGACTGCAAATTTTTTTACAAATCATTTAAGAAATTGGGGGAACTCAGGAAGGAATGCAGACTGTGACAAGAGAAGTTAACTAGTGAACTTTTTTTTTTTTAATTTTATATTTGGCTGCATCGGGTGTTCGTTGCTGCACGCAGGCTTTCTCTAGTTGTGGCGACCGGGGGCTACTCTTCGTTGCGGTGCGTGGGCTTCTCATTGAGGTGGCTTCTCTTGTTGCAGAGCACGGGCTCTAGGCGCGCAGGCTTCAGTGGTTGTGGCTCGCGGGCTCTAGAGCGCAGGCTCAGTAGTTGTGGCGCACGGGCTTAGGTGCTCCGCGGCATGTGGGATCTACCCGGACCAGGGCTCAAACCCGTGTCCCCTGCATTGGCAGGCGGATTCTTAACCACTGCACCACCAGGGAAGCCCTAACTTGTTAACTATTGCAGTTCTCAAGTTAACTATTACAAACATGAAACAACCTCACTGAAAGGGATGGGTAGGTGGGGTGGGGAGAGGTGTTGACCTAAGTGTCTTTGGAAATGAATGAGATCTCTAAGACTAAAGGCAAAAGGAACTGCATATGAGCTCTGTACACTAATGGATAAAGCTGTTTCCCTCTGGGTACTGGTTAACAATTCTGATACAGCTATATATGTATACTAGACTGGAACAATCACATCAACGGATGGCCGATGGTGGAGCCAGGTTTCTCAGTATTAGAATGGGAGTTTATGGATAAACAAGGGTAGGATCCATGTAGTAATGGATTTGAGATATCAATACGAACTCATGCTTTGCTTAATGTAGATACAGATGGTTACATATACAAGGGTTTATAGTTATACTATATGTACACCACTTAGTACACATATATTTTTTGCTCTGTCATCGGAGAAGTCTAACAAGAAATGACACCCCAGTATCAACAAGCATGTCTTAATACCCAAATTTTGGTTTCTAACACCGTTCTCCAATAAGATGAACCAGGGCTCCTTGGAGAAATGGCTGATTCTAAGACTAGGCAGGACATATACAAGATGAGCCTGGATAACTTGGTAGTCCCTGAAAGTGAGGAAGAGCTCAACACAAAACAAAATAAAACATCGACCGGTATGTCAAAGGACAAAGGACCACAGTAGCCCATTGAAAGAGTTCCAGGGGTCAAAGGATTATAACCCAGGAAATAAAGTAAATATTCACAAGTCCATACGGATGTAAATAAATGATTGAATAAATTAGTAAATGAGGAAGAAGAGACAAATCTCCCATACAGAAGAATTCCAAGGAATTTATGTAGATACTCTGCCTCCAAGGAGAGGGAGTAAAACTCCTTACTCTGTAAGTGAGGGCTGTGCAGAATGACCTCCTTCCAAACTGTACAACATAGAAAGGGAGAGAAAAAGAGTCACTTTACAGGGGATAAACCGGACAAACGCTACCTCAGGCAGGTGACTAAGGCCACCATCAACAGTCATCAATAATGTTGGCAGTACATATGCTTGCTGTGGTGTCATGAAAATAGCACTTCACCTTTGTGATCTGGCTCCCACCAACCCAAACCCCAGTCTTATCATGAGAAAAACACCAGGCAAATCCCAATATTGGGGTACCGTACAAAATACCTGACCAGACCTTATAGAAACTCTCAAGGGCATCAAAAGAGGGAAAGTCTGAGAAGCTGCTACAGCCACCAGGAGCCTAAAGAGGCCTGACAACTAATGTCATGTGGGATCCTGGAACAGAAAAAAAGAACATTAGGTAAAGATTAGGAAAATCAAAATGAATTATGAACTTTTGATAATAAGGTATCGATATTAGTTACATTAGTATGTACCATACTAACGTAAGAGGTTAGGAATAGGGGAAACTGGATGAGGTATATAGGAACTCTCTGTACTATCTTCCCAATTTTTCTGACAGTCTACAATGGTTCTAAAAGTAAAGTCTGTTAAAGGGAAAATTTTAAATGAACAAACTACCTCTATGCAAAAAACATAGATGAATCTCTCAAATATAAAGTTGAGCAAAGGAAGTCAGACACAAATCTACAAACTCTGATTCCTTCCATACAGAGTTCTTAAACTGGCAACTATGGCATGAGAAGTTAGGAAGATGTTTTCTCTGGGGAAGTGGAGCAGATGATGGCCAGGGGATGTCATGTGAGGGCTTCTGGGGTGTAATTAATATTCAATATCTTAATCCAGTTTGTGGTCACATGGATATGTTCACTTCATGAAAATTGATTGAGCTGATGCTCATTATTTGTCTACTTTTCTGTACAACTCAATAAACCTCAGTGATGGAAAGAAAACAAGGATGCATGAAGAATGAATCAGAATATGTTTCCACATGGGTAAACGTAAAAAACAATGTTGAATTTTAAAAGTAATTTGCCAAATAATACCTAAAATATACCAATTTAAAAAACATAACATCAGTAAAACAAACTATATCTTACTTACAGACTTATAAAATTTAGTCTAAGTACAAAAACAAACAAAAATAGTAAACTCATGATAGCAGTTGCCTCTGCAGAGGGAAGAATGGAAATAGAATGAAGGAGTGAGGTGTGGAGGGTCTTTATAATGTTTTATAAATATGAAATATCTGGAATACATGTTGCAAGATGTAAAGTTGTGATATAGCTTGGTTCAGCTATGTGGGTAATCATGATTTTAACCTCTATTCTTTTTCCTAGTACACTTGCATATATTTGTACATATATATACAGAGAGAGAGAGAGAGAGAGAGAAAGGTGTATAAGAACATGCAACCAATACCATATAGAACAATAACAGGAGATATTAATAATATCTCCTAATAATAGGAGAATTAATAAGTATTTTGTGATCAATACTTGGTCTCGGTGTTTCTGAGGATGAATGGATGCGTAAATCTTTTGCAATATGGAAACTTTTGGCTTTTTTTTTTATGAAGAGCCTAACTCAAAGATTAATTACCTTTACATTTCACCACCCCCTTGTTAATAACAAATCTTTCATGAAATGTAATCTCAAATTTTCCTGGAAGATAAATTACATCTGCTGACAAGCCTCTTTAGAACCACTGGGAACAGACAGATATTGGAGGTCGATGAGAAAGCAACCCAGCTGCTTGTTCATTCACTCTGTAGCACGGACCACGTGAGATATGATGGGGTCTGAACTCGGCTGGTAGCAGAGGAGTGGGGGAGGGGAGAACAACAAACAAATAGAGAGAAACGTTTTGAGGCTGAGCTGTCAGAAGTCACTGAATGGCTCTGAATAATGTGGCAGAGCCCAGGACTCCAACAGATGAGAAGAGGCATCTAGGACGTCAGCTAGGGTTGACAGCAAAGTTTGAGTGGCTGCGTGGAGGTTGGTGTCATGAACTGAGATGGTAAAGATGAGGGAGAAATTTAGGAAGTTTGTCTTTTGAAAATGGGAAATTTGGGATGCCTTTCAAAGTCCAAGTCTAGAAGTGGGCGCTTGTATATTGAATTTGGAGCTCAGAGAGGAATCAGGCAGGAGATATACACTTGGTTGTCATCTGTATACTGATGGTACTTCATGCCAGGGGACGTGATGAGACCCCCATGGAGAAAGGGTAGCTAGGGAAGAGAGGTCTGAGGTTCAAGTCTGGAGACACTCCAGGGATTCGAGCTTCACAGAGGAGTGTGGAACCAAATGAGAAAAACAAAGGCTATTCCAGAGCTTTCTGCAGCGAGGGAATTGGCCACCATCACTTGCATTTTGGCAGAGACTCAAAGGCAGGCAGAAGAGCGGGAAAACCTCGTAGTGGAAGAAAGGGACGGCTTCAGTATCCCTGATTCGAGGCTGTGGGCCTGGGGAAGCTGGAGGTGGGGTAATTAGAGCAGGGCATCCTATGTGAATGCTTAGGGTGCATATTTGGCTTTCTCTGTTGGCCTTAAGTTGGAAGCGGGGACAAAAATTGGAAAGCTGTCAGTTATTAAGTCCTGGCCATTTGGGGTCAGTTGTTGCAGAAGTTATTGATGAACTTCCTGTATCGTTGCTGGAGATGGCAGTCTAGCTGCCTACACGTCGGACTGACAGCAGGCTGGCTTCCTGGGCTGGTTACTGTAGTCAAGGGGTTGACTTCCTGGACAGTTTGCTGCTGATTGTGGGTCAGAGTTCTCTTTATGTGTATGATCTGACTATTGTCCATTTGTATATTCAGTCTCTCCGGAGAGTAAAGCAGAAGAGGAGACTAAGAGGGAACAGCAAGAGGTAGGAGGAAGGGCAAGGAAAAACACCATCCTGGGAGTCAGGAAAATAAAGCATCTCCAGAAGGAGGGAGTGGTTAACTGGCAAGGGTTGCTGAAATGTCTGATAAGAGGAAAATGCAAAAGTAGATCGAGGTTTTCCAGATGAAAAAGAGATGCAACCATCATTCTTGCTGAATTCTTACACAGGAGAAACATTTTCCTGAGGCAATGGTTGGAAACAGGAACTAACAGGATGAATTAGGAAGAAAAGATACCAGTCAGTCCCTGCAGGTGGCACCTTACATCATTGTGGAGGACCGAGCAGCAAACACTGCCCCCTACTGGGAAGAAATACTGGCTGATTAGATCACACCTGATATTTCCGTGAACCTCAGCCCCCTCCCAGGACTTAAGCCCCACACTAAAGGCTCTATTATTCCATTTTAGGGAATTCTACTGCCAAGTAGATTGGGAAACTGGTCATTCTTCTTCACAGACTGTTAGAAACAAGGCAAAGAAAACTGAAGACAGCAGTCCCGGGTTTAATCTCCAGCATTCCATCCCAGGAACTTCAAATCTGCCACAAGAATGTTAACCACGAGAAGAAATTGTTTAATGATGCTTTCCACTATCATGAATTTGGTTTTCCTATACCTACGTAATGTAACCATGTTACAAAAACACGTACAATTGAGAACAGATAAAATTATCCAGAACCTCTCTCCCTTAGCATTGCTCTGTTAGAATTACCTTACACTTGAATTTGATGGATGACATAAGCAGATGTTTCTGCCCCTTCATGAGGGGACAGTTGCCTCACTTCTAGATGTGAACGCTAACTCCTGTTCTTCTGGAAACTGACTTAGAGGCTGCGGAAACCTAAGAGCAGAGAGACAGGGAAAGGACGACCTTGAGGTTCTTCTTCTTTGTCCTGCTGCCTTCACTCCAGCCCAGGCTCTCATCTGGATCACCCAACAGTCTCCTACCTGGTCCCCTGGGCTTGTTCCTCTCCTGTGCACCCTTCACACGGCTGCCAGAGCATCTTTCAAAATCCCCAATCTATCAGTACTATCCTTCTCCCTACGAAAATTCAAAGGTCTTCCCTTTCTCAAAAGGCTCCAGTCTGGACTCCCTAATAATACACAAAAGATCCCTCCACGTTCTGCCCCTGCCAGCAGTTTTCAATCTTGGCTACATTTTAGAATCCTTTAAAGATTTGGGAGCTTTAAAACCTGTCCAGTTGGGACTTCCCTCCTGGTCCAGTGGTTAAGACTCTGCACTCCCAATGCAGGGGGTCTGGGTTCGATCCCTGGTCAGGGAACTAGATCCCGTGTGCCGCAACTAAGACCCGGCACAGCCAAATAAATAAATATTTTTAAAAAACCAAAAACTAAATCTGCCCAGTGGTTCTGATTTAATCAGTCTGGGGAGGGTCCCAGGTATCCAGAGTTTTAGTTCACTTCTCCAAGACCTGGTGACACCTTCTTGAACTATTTGCATATTCCAGCGGCTCGAAAAGAAGAAAGCCTTTTGTGTTTCCAAGGTCACTCCATGCAGCATATGGCAGGTTTCAGACAGAGAAATGGGGATGGGGATGAGGAAGGGAAATGTGGGAACCCGGATCTGGGAGGGTGCTTGTGAGACCTCGATAGACAGCAGCCCCCGGACTGACCAGTGGCCCGAGAAGTGAAGCAGCCAGCGAACAGGAAAAGGAGGGTCAGTCCTCCTGGACTACAGGGGCACTTCCGCTTGGGGGACCATCCTCCCAGGCAGCTCGGCCCCTCAGCAGATCTTCGCCTGCTCCTTTTTCCCTAGGCAGTGTAAGGGTAACTACAAATGGAAAGAAAAGATTTTCCCTGGTGCCAAAAGGGAAAGAGAACTCCCTCCCTCCCTTTCTTAGGGTGTTTCCTTTACAATCCTTTCTCTGTCTCTTTGAGATGTGTGTAAGCCTTTCAAAAAAACCTAATAGCCCTTTAGCAGTTTGACTCCCCAGAGACGTCTTTCTTGGGGGCCTTGGAGCCGTCTCTTTGAAATGTGACTATCAAGGAGGATGGTACCCTGACTCCCTGTCTCTCTGGCTCCAAGTTGTAACTTCCTGCTTTGACAAAGGCATGAGAATTTTAATTTTTCTTAACATTAGGTGTTGCCTGCCAAATTCTGCTTGGGAGTGGAGGAGGGAGGTGAAACTTTGGGGGCATCACTCCAGACTCAGGCACCCTCGACCCAAAGCTACAGGACTGGTTCTGGTCTGCCACTGCTGTCTCCTGCTCTAGCGAAGTGGGATAAGCATGTGTAAATGCCAGGTAGGAGCCACACTGCCATGGAAGTTGGATTGCCCAATAAGCACACATGAGCTGACCAGTGGAGGCCATGCCAAATCTCATGGAAGGGGGATCAGGAACTCATATACATATCACAGCAGAGAGTAGGACCAGGCGAGTCAGGGTTACCCGCTATAGTAAGTTACTGCCCAAAGAAAAAGCAATGGAAAAAGGTCCCCCACATTCTTAAACACAAAAGTCGTCTGCTTCTGGAGAAGATGAGAGCAACTTCCCAGGTAGAACTTGAGGACTGCTGCTCACAGCTCTACTGGGAATGGGAAAGGAGTTTCTTAGCATGGAAGTGTGGACAGGCACCCACTGGTCTGGGAGGAAATGCCCATCTCCTGGACTCCACTCTTGTTATTGTCCTAGAGGTTGATACTTAACTGTCTGAGAAAGAAGATGAGATCATGAGATCTTGCAGGTTTCAGGGCCTGCAAAATAGGTTTCAGGACCCCGAGGGCCGGGTGGAGGTGGATGAGAAGGGTTACAGTCTTTGGGTCCAAGAGGTGTGGTTGGTGAGAACAGGGGAGTCTTAAAGAGCCATTAGAGCCTGGGACCGTACGGGTGGGTACACAGAAGAAAGCTCTAGGTCCATGGGCTCCATGCTAGTGCTCCAGGATCAAGCCCAGACAGAGAACCCACCCCTGAACTATGACCTCATCCCCGCAGGCCCCCACTCTGCAGTCGGAGTGTCCATGACTTCTGCAAGCTAATCATGGGCAGCATCTGTTACTCTCCAGTCAAGGTACACCTCAGCTACACTCTGGACTCCAGGAGGAGTGAGCTCAATAATAATCTGGAACCTCTGTAAGCCTTGGGGAGCACTAGATCCCAAGGTGGGCTTTGAACTTGGTGTTATCACCAACCAGTGGGTGTGGACCTGGAAGTCCCATACCTCGGTAAGAGTGGGAATGTTGATGCCCTGGGAACAGGGGACAGACGAGATAAGCACTCCATTTCTATGAGTTTGCTTTTGTGCCAACCATCTAAAACACCTTTCCTTTTTTGATCCATGTGGCAGAGTCCTTCCTGTCTGCCAAGAGTCAACATTAGCATCACGTTGCTGAAGGAACCTTTCCTGGGTCCCCTTAGGTCGAATGGCCCAATCCTTCCTCTTGCATTCAGTCCTTGTTGATGAACCCAAGTTTGTGTGTCTGATGCACAGTGAGGCCAAACAAACCAAAACATCAGAGTTTGGAGCAGAGAAAAGTTTATTGGAAGTCCAAGCAAGGAGAACAGGCAGCTCATGTTAAAAAAGCCCAAAGTCCCCGATGATCTGGGGGGAAGAGTTTTTAATGGCAAAATTTGGGGGTGGGCTGCAGCGTATGTGACCTTCCTCTGATTGGCTGGTGGTGAGGTAACAGGCTGGTGTTCAGCCTTCTGTTTCCAACCAGTCTGGGGTCCTCATGGGTGGAGGCCTTGGTTCCAACAGAAGAACTCAGAGGCATATTGCCATGTATATGCCCCAGGAGGAACCAGGACCCTGCCCCATCCCTGCACTACTGTTTCTTGACTGCTTTTCCTTTGTTTCTGCATTGCCTCATTCCTCTAATTAGTGACTGTTTGAATCTGCCCTTTGGAACTCAGGGAAGGTCTAAGAGGCTGAAACCATTTTCCTACACACAAGAAATGGGGGACACAGAAAGGCTTTTGTACTCGGGAGGGTCCCACAGGGTCCTGCTGGGTTTCATCCTGTCTGGATTATAAGGATTTTGACTCATCTCTAGCTCCATCATTTTGCCCTGTATTGGGCACCTAGCAGGTACTCAATAACTGTTCAGAGATGAATGAAGGAATTCAGGTGCAGAAACTAGTCTGAGGATGGTTTGCCCATTTGACAAAGTCACCCAGCTTGTTAGTTTCTCATCTCTTTGAACCAACCAGGAATAGAGACCAAAACTCAGATTGGCCTTTTCATTTCAGGGCATGTCCTGTCCTTCATACAGGTGTAGAATTACCATAGAGTTTTTGTTGTTGGTCACTCCTAATAATCCCTAGTGGCTACCTGGGTGGAGCTCACATTGTGCGACAATGAGGAAAACCCATGCCCCACCCAATCCCGTCCCCTGTACTCACTCACCTGACCCCACCCGATGACTTGGTCCCTCCATCAATCAACAAGAGTACACTGAGGACATACTGTCGATTATTCTCTACCGAGACAAGTGAAGTGCAAAGAGTTGTTAAGGGCACTGGCCTGAGACTGGAACTCAGCCAAGGCTGGTCAGATGACCACATGATCAGAGGTCACAATACTCCTTATTAAGCCAGGCAGTTTGCCTTAAGAAAGGTGGCTGCAGAATTTCTGAGTTTTCCATACAATCTCACCATGGCTACTGTCAGGCATGGGTGAGGTTCTCATCTTCCAAAGTCTCCTTCTTTAGAAAACCACCTGCTTTACTTTAAGAGAAGTACATCCTTACAAAAAGTGAGCTCTTTGAGGGTCCAGAATTTCAACATATGCCACCAAACTCTTTCCTTCGCTCTGAAATTTTGGAGTAGCTCTTCACCTTGTGAATTTGTAACACTCCAAAGCAGGAAACGCACACATTCAAACACATGTAAATACCAAGAGTTATTTCCTAGTAAGCCCCTCCCATATTCCAGTTACACAGATGCAACAAGATAGAGAAATTTTCATCTAAGCAGCTGGTGTCAGAAGTCCAGCCTTTATCAGGTGAGCCCACGGGTGGCAGACCCTGAGCCCTGGAACTTGTGTTGACTGGCGCAGGGCCTTCAGAGGAAGAGGAAGCCACCCTATGTAGTTTGGCCCTAGGTGAGCGTTTGTGGGTGGGTGGGATTCAGGAGGATACAGGGTGAGGAAGAGGGGGAGGGAGAGGGAGATGGTAGAATGTTCTGCAAGATGAGATCCCCTTCTCTCAAATCAAAATGAATGGCCAATTAAGTAGAGGAAAAGATGCTCAACATCACTAGTCACCAGGGAAATGCAAACACACACCACGATGAGATGTCACTTCTGCCACTAGGATGACCAGCATGAAAAAATCAGATAACAATAAACAATAAGTTTGGGCAAGGATGTGGAGAAATCAGGACCTTCATACACTCCCGGTGGGTGTATAAAAGGGTTCAACTGCTTTGGAAACCAGAAAGGCAGTTTCTCAAATGCTTAAACATAGAGTTACCGTATGACCCAGCCATTCTACTCTTGGTATCTACCCAAGGGAAACAAAATTTCATTTGTCCACATAGAAACTGCACATAAACGTTTGTAACAGCATTACTCATAAAAGCCAAAAAATGGAAACAGCCCAAATGTCCATCAACTGATGAATGGATACACAGAATTCTGTATATCTATACAATGAAATATTATTCAACCATAAAAAGGAATGGAGTACTGATACAGGTTACAATGTGGATGAACCTAATAAATGCTATGCTAAGTGAAAGAAGCCAGTCACAAAAGATCACATATTATATGATTCTGTCTGTATGAAGTCCCTGAATAGGGAAATCTATAGAAACAGGAAGTAGATGGCTGGTTGCTTAGGGCTGGGCTGGGGGCGGGGGCAGGGGAAGGACGAGGAGATAAGGGAGGTGATAATAAAGGGTTTGGGGTTTCTTTCTGAGGTGATGAAAATGTTCTAAAATTGACTGTGGTGATGGTTGCCCATATCTGTGAATATATCAAAAACCATTGCATTGTACACATTAAATGGGTGAATTGTATGTCTGTGAATTACATCTCAATAAAGACGTTTAAAACAAACAAACAAAATCAAAGACCTTCTTTCTGTCCTTTTGATTTCTTGTGGCAGCTGGTGACTGAGGCACACTTTGTGACCTGGGAGGTGTGGGTCCCAATAGAGGCAGAGGCAGGTGGGGAGGGAGTGAGGTGGGAAGCAACAGGCACCATACAAGGCTCAGGGCTTCCTAAGCTATGGGGTTGGGGTTTGAACTCACCCAGGTCTTAGAGACCCGAGCAGGACCAGTTGACATCAGGGTGCAAACATGTCCTCTAATCCACACTGCAATCCCTAGGAGCTGGGAATGTGCTGGTTCCTCTGTACTCGCTTTGTCAGTGTGTCCTGAGTACCACTGACTATCATCTTGCAGATTTCTCCTTCTCCCCTCTTGTCTGAGAAAAAGTGAAATAAGTGCATGCAAAGACTCCCTCTGTTTACTCCAGCTCAAAAGAGGCCAGACTACCCCCCGAAAACACCTTGGCTTGGGGTGTCTCCTAGTCACTCCCACCCCCAAGACACCTAGCGTCCACCTCGAAGTTGGTAAAAATTCCCGTGTGTTGAGCTTAGTGAGACAAGACAGAAGTTTCTGGGAAAAAAACAAAAACAAAAACAAAAACTTTTTAACGGCAGTATTTTTTTTTTTTAATGGAACATTGTTTAAAAGTAATTTCAACATACAGTCTTTGTCAGTTGAGTTGTATAGCACTTGTATGTTAAATGCCTCACATTCGGAGATTATTTTGTTTTCAGACCCAACAGGGAATTCCTCAGGAATGAATCACTATTGTGCATTCAGAATTCTGTGGCTGCATTGTTTTTTATCTTTATAAATACAAGTCTTCAAAACCTGTTTATTCCATTCTATTTAGACAGCAACAATAACAAGATTCTTAATGCATATCCCACCCCCCAACCTGTACTCTTTCCCTATGCTACCATTTTGATGCTTACAAAAGAACACCTCAGTTCAGCAACCAAGTTTTACAACTACTATTCCTACCCATCAAATGGTGATGCAGAAGGTCGTACTTCTCCTGAGTTTTAATATATTAAGAGTACGTTACTTACCTAGGACCGAAGGACTGTGCCTTACTTTATAAGAAACAAAGATAAGCCACATCAGTTGAATTCCATATATGTGATGCTACGTATTCAATTTATTAAAAACTGAAATAAACATCATAATCAAACTAAGGCTCCAAACTCATGCTCTTCACGTGGAAGACAGTACAAGAGCAGACACGATAGAGACTGCCTTGCAACAGCAAAATGGGAAGGTGTTTGGGTCCCCTGTTGATTTCTGAGCCACTGTGCCAGATCTGATCTGCCAATCTTCGGGCTTCTGCGTATATGTGAACAAATAAACCCTTATCTATTCAAAATAAATACATAAATATTTTCTTCTTAAAAAAAAAAAGAATTATGTGTCTGCAGTGGTTCCATATTGCAGGTCCAGGTCAAAAACTCAGGAATCTCCCTTCTGTCCCAGCTCCTTAAGGTGGGCCCTGCAGATCCCAAGGGGACAACCTTTCGGAAAGCTGCTAGGTGTCTAGATTAATCATATCTTTGAAATGTTTTCTCATCACTCAGTGATTTCTTGCTTTAGCTTAACTCCGCTGGTTGGATAGATCGGGCAGATCACAGTGTGAACACAGCTGGGGGCGTGGAGATAAGAACCAGCCTCTCTCGGATGCATCTGGGGAAAGGCAGGCCCGCGTTTCCATGTTGGTACACAGAGTCTGCACCCAGGAAACAGCCCGGTGAAATATTCGTGTGCATTACCTGCCTTAGGTTCTAGCCTCCCACACAGACACGGCCCACTCAATAGTGCTTGAGGGAACTACATCCATACAGAGTTAAAGAAAAAGGGTTCGAGCTGGGTTGTAAGCAATTCATTCAACAAATAGCTATTGAGTGATGATTTCATTCCAAGCCTCTGCTAGGTGCTGAGAAACCAGAGACAAATAAATCAAAAGAGCTGGCGAACTGGCTGGAGGTTGGAAGGGAGGCCAACCACCGGGGTCTCGATCAGTGGGGTGAGAGCTGTGCTGGGAGCTCAATGGGTCTGCAGGAGCCACAGCAGGGACATGTAGTTCCCCGACCAGGGGTCAAACCCATGCCCCACCCCTGCAGTGGGAGCTCGGAGTCTTAACCACTGGACCGCCAGGCAAGTCCCAGGGACACACAGTTCCATTTGATGGGACAGGCAAGCGGCAGGCAAGTCATCCCAAAGGACATGATGCCTGAGAAGTTCCCTGAGAACAACTAGAAGCTGGAAAGTCAGAGAAAGGCATCGCAGGTGAAGACAGATGTGGAAGTATGGCACACACGTCCAGAGAAGCGCAGATGCCCACTGTGCTTGCTGTCTCTGCGGGAGGTGAGAAAGAATTCCCACTGTAAATGGATGCACCTTAGGAGACTGAGTTTGGACTTTAGGATGAAGATGAAGGAGGTATGAAGATCAGACATATGTGTTAGAAAGCTCACTCGAGCTGTTTGTTGTGTGGAGAATGGATGGGGGAGGCTTTGCCTATAATAAAGTGAGAAAGGGTGAGCGTCTGATGAGGTGGCAACACAGGGGGCACATCCTAAAGATAGAACAGAGAGGGATCGGGACTTGCAGAAGTGACTGAAGTCGGGGATAAGGAGACAGAGGCCGCCTTCCATGGCCCTAGCTTGAGTCACTGGGTAGACAGGGCTGAGATCTGGAAGTGCGGGTGGGAAATCAATGAGCCCTGCCGGATAGGCAATTCTGGAGTTCCTGAGAGAGGGCTGGGTGGAAACATGTGCAGGGAACAAGGGCCTGATCCACATAAGCACGTCAAGACTTCTTTCTGAAAGAAGGAAAGCACATCTCTGATGGTGCGAGACATAAACACACATCAGCGGGTCAGCCTCGAATATCTTTCTTGGGGGGATTAAATGATGGGGCAGGGGTGACGTATCCCAGGCTCTTCCTTGCTCATGAGAGGACCTGAGTCGGTGATGAGAGGAAACTGTGAGCAGGTCCTATTCGGTTTAATACAATGCTTGGCCTTAAAACTGCATCGCAAACCATGCAAGAGGTGAGAGGACCACTGGTAACCAGCAGCTTTAGCATCTGAAAAAATTTAGAGACACTTACTCTGGCTTTTAGAATGTTTTTAGACCAGGGACTGCACAACGACAGCACCATCTAGAATCACAGGCCTAACACATCGCCTCAGGTCTAGGTTAGCTAATCGGTTTAACTCATCATTTGGTGTTTTCTGGAAGGACATCTATGAGATAACTCTCTCTTGAAAGGCTTCAGAATAACCAAACATTAGGACAGAAGATATTTTTTAAAACATGGGAAATATGCAAAGAGTGAGCAAGCAGTCGCTGGACACCTTTATAAAAATATCCATAGAAGTGAATATATATGATGAAAAATGCAATACAGCTAGAGGTCCTTCTTCACCCTTTTTTATTGATATACGAGTATATTCACCCAGGTGTTCTTCTCACCCAGAGAGAATTAGGTCGTATTCCTTACTACAGCACTGGTTTGAAGTATTTATGCTTCACTAATGGTACTGATATAAAGTTAGCTAAGAGAAGATATAAACTGGAATTTTAATTATGTAGGAGTAAAAAAAATCACCCCAAAACTTAGTGACTTAAAACAACCACCACTGTATTCTCTCACGCTGGGCTGTGGATTGGCTGGTGTGAGTTGGCAGCTCTTCTGCTCCATGAGGTTGGCTAGCAGTACAGTCTCTGAGGGCTCTATTTTGCTAGAACATTCCAAGATGACATCTCTGCCATCTTGGTGCTCCTCCCTGTGGCCTTTGTCTCCACGGAGGGATCTTACCCTCTAGGGTCTCTCCGTGTGGCCTCTCTCCACAAGAGGTAGTTGGACTTCTTACACAGCAGCTGGCCGCCAAGAGGGCAGAAGCAGAGGCTGCCAAGGCCACTTAGGATCAGAGCAGGCACAGTGTCACTTTCAGCATGTTCTGTTGGTTTAGTCAAGTCCTAGCGGCGATGCAGACTCAGTGTGGGAGCAGACGTCACCAGGGCACTGATGCCGGCGGGTGTGGCTCCTTGGGGGCCGTCTTTGCACACTGGCTGCCACGGTTCACAGGGCAAGAGGGATGAGCAGTGAGGTGGTCAGAACCACAGCTCTGGAGTCAGATTAATACAGGTTGAAATTTTGACTCAACCACTTCCTGACAGTAGATGTGACCATGTGGTGTAAGACATAAAATGAGACTCGAGATCATGTGGTCTTGACATCTGGTGAAATTGGTGGCCCTCTTATGGCCCAACAGCAAGTTTCCCTCCCCACTCTGTTCCTGTGGATAAGGTCCCCCAGCTAAACACCTAGCCCCCCCACCCCTTATCAAACAGATCAGGCTCAGTTCCTGCTTACCCCTGAGTAGTGGGTTTCCGTCCCCTCTTGGCTGGTAGAATTGCTCAGACAAGCCCGTCACATCCTCCCAGGGGAACCAGGGGCCACCCCACCCCCTTGTTACTACAGAGCCTGCCTTCCACCGCCCTGCTTGTTCACTCTGTTCTGACTGTAACCCCCATGTGCCCCTGTATGGTATGCAGTACCCCCCTCTCCCGGGCTGTGAGTGTGTGTGACCAATAAACTGCTTTTTATCTCATCTGTCCTGTGTTGGGTGTTGTGTGTTCATCCATCCCCATAACCCTGGGGTAGGAATCCCTCCTTCATGAACAGGGTGAATGGGAGGTGATTAAAACAGATGACAGAAGCAAATGCTTGGTGTGCAAGGAAGGGGTCATGAGCCAAGGAACACAGGTGGCTTCTGGAAGCTAAAAAAGGCGAGGATTCTCCCCTAGAGCCTCCGGAATGAATGCAGTCCTGAGGACACCTTGATTTTAGAAATCTGATTTCTAGAACTGTAAGATAATAAATTTATGTGGTTTCAAGGCCCCGCGTTTGTGGTAATTTGCTACCAGCAGCCATAGGAAATGAATGCATCTTGTTTATCTTCTTCACGGCATCTCTCACTATCTGAAGTTATTTCATTTATTTATTTGTATGTTTATTGTCTAGTTCCTCTTACTAAGCTCTGTGAGAGTGGGCTCTGTGTTGGTCTCCATCACCTCATCTCCAGCTCTGCCAACAGTGACTGGCACATCTGGATGCTGAATAAACACTTACTGAGTGAGCCTTGAGTGAAATATGACAATAGTGCAGTGGCCTATATGTGGCATTGTCTGCGCTTCTACTCTTCCACTGGTTCTGATAATCATGGGGAGCCTGATTTTAAAAATCATAGTAGGGCTTCCCTGGTGGCGCAGTGGTTGAGAGTCTGCCTGCCAATGCAGGGGGCACGGGTTTGAGCCCTGGTCTGGGAAGATCCCACATGCCGCGGAGCAACTAGGCCCGTGAGCCACAATTACTGAGCCTGCGCGTCTGGAGCCTGTGCTCCGCAACAAGAGAGGCCGCAACAGTGAGAGGCCCGCGCACCGCGATGAAGAGCGGCCCCCACTCGCCGCAACTGGAGAAAGCCCTCGCACAGAAACGAAGACCCAACACAGCCAAAAATAAAAATAAAAATAAATTAATTAATTAAATTAAAAAAATCTAAAAAAAAAATCATAGTAACCTTACTTTGCACATTTTATAACAATGCTTTGTACTAAGAATATTGTATCCTTGAAAAAAAAAAACCCACCCAAATTCAAAGCTGTATTTTGTTGCAAAATTGCTTAGGAAAGAGCTTAATGTAACTATTAAACTATATTTATAAACGCCTCATTAAAGGGGAGAGGAGAGATCAGTGTTTGAGTCCACATGGCCTGCAGTGTGCAGTGAAGGGACGGCCTGAGGAGAGATCACGTTCATTGGGGGCTGACAGCTCACAGGGCCACACAGGCTGCCCCAGAGGAGCTGGCCTTGGACAGGCCGTGCGGCGCTGTGAGTCTGGCCCGATGAAGATGCCACACCTCCCCTCTGAGGTTACACCTTACACCTCACACCTCTGTATTAGTTTTCTATCACTGCTCAACGAATTACCAGCAACTTGGAAGTTTCAAAGAACACATTTAGCATCTCACAGTTTCGGTGGGTCAGGATCCAGGTCTGTGATGGCTGCATCTTCTGCTCAGGGTCTCTCCCCAGGTGAGACCCCCTTGGAGTCGAGGTGTTAGCCAGGGCTGCGATCTCACCTGAGGCTCCGAGTCCTCTTCCAAACTCACGCGGTTGTTAGCAGAAGTCATTTCCTTGCAGCTGTAGAACTGACATCCCCTTTTCTAGCTGGCTGCTGGCCAGGGACTGCCCTCAGCTTCTAGAAGCTGCCCCCAGGTGCCTGGCACACGGCCCTCCTCTCACAGCTTGCCTCTTCCCGGCCGGCAGGAGAACCCTGCTACGGCTCTGCTCTCCTTTAAGGACTCGCCTGATTAGGTCAGGCCCACCCGGGAGCATCTTCCTTTGGATTAACTCAAAATCAGCTGAGTCGGGTACTGCGTTCTAACTGTGAAATCCCTTTTCCCATATAAGGTGATATCACCATGGGGGTGATAGCCTGTCACAGTCACAGTGCCTGCCCACACTCAAGGGAGGGGCTTGTTCCCCAGGGGTGGCAGTGGGAATCTTGGGGGTCAACCTCGCCAGTCCACCAACCACCACCCCTCGACCCCAATTCACAACTGCATTCTCACCAATCCTATCCTTTCTAACCCCAGGGAGCACGGCCTCAGCCGGACTTCTGCTAAGCTCTGGGAACTCTCTTACGACTGGGGACAATGGAACTCTCTCATCAGACCAAGGATGGCCTCCTGCTGAGCCCCCTTGCCTGCCCAGGTCACCTCTCTGCCTCACCTCCCATCCTCCTTGTCGGCCTCCGCCTCGGAACCTCCGCTCCCCGCTCACTGCTGTATCTCTCTCCTCCGTACTCCCTGAGCGTGTACAGCTCACTACGGGCAGCAGGGGGCGCTGCCGGCCTTGGCTGGCCGGCCGTCCCAGAAGGCGGGAGCTCAGCCGCATCCGAAGCCCATGCGCCTCTTCCTGGATTCCCGGCTCTCTCCCAGGAGGAGGCGGGCCGTGCCGATGCCTGAGGTCTCCTCCGTCCCAGCCTGCCTCTCTGCAGGGGAGTTAGCCCTGCCGCAGGGGAGTGGCAGTGCAAGGGTAGGGGGCTTCCACGGCCGGGTCCCTGCTGGCGGATGAGCACGCCTCCGCCTCTGCCCGTGGTCTGGCGGTGGCGGCGAGGATGGAGAGAGAAGCGGGGCGGTCCCTGATTGAAGAGGGGCCCGCGCTGCCTCCTCCTCCTGTCCCTGTTTTGTGTCTGGAGGCCCCCTCCCAGCCACCCTGCAGTGTTCGCATCGTCGGCGGTAGGTTCTTCTCATTGGCGCCGTCTCAGGCACTCTTTCTAGTCTCTTCCGCCTGAGCACAGCTCCACTGGGTGAGCTCCAGGTCACAGTTTCCTGGGTCCTTCACGACAGGCCGAGGGGCTTGTCTGTTTGGTGGTAGAACAGGGTCCCTGGGCCCTGGCCGCCAGCTTCCACAGGCCTGCAGGTAAGGCCCTGAGATCTGCGGGCCAGCATATGAGCTGTGACCCGCTGGGCCCGCAATGTGCCGCTGCGTGCAGGCCCTGCCAGGCGCCATGGCCATCCTGTATTCTACCCCACCGTCCCCTTCCCTTTCCCTCCTCCAGGTCTCCATCAGCTTCTGCAGTTGGAAGAGGCAGTGAGTGGGGCTCAGACTCACTTGGGCTGGGCTCAGAACAAAGCACGTCCCTCTAGGTGCCCTTGCCACGTGGCCTGAGTCTCGGACCCTCGGGATCAGGGGGGGCAGCCCATCACCATACATGGCCTTGTACAGCTCCTGTTCTTGGCCGCCCAAACCCTTACTTTGGAGGCTTTGAGATCTTTGCTGCAATCACCCAACACTGGGCATTAGGACTGGGAATGTCCCCATTAATGTCCCCTTAAGCCTGAGCCCTTAAGGACATCTGTCGGTCAGCACCTTCCTGCGACCACCATCCTTGGAGCATGCCAATAGTGTATCCCAGTCAAGATCCAAACACCTTGCTTCCTGGGGAGGAAACTTCATTTCCAGAAAGTACTCTGAATTTTTGGTAATTCGTGATTTCCGTCGCTGGCTCGGGGGCCCACCTGCTGCCTAGCCCATGTGGCACAACCAGGCGGGGGCAGAATGGGTCATCTCCTGCCCTGGGTGTCCGGCAACATTGGTCTAGGGTGTAATTTTCTTCCGGGTAAGAAATCCAGTAGTTTCTGGTATTCGGGGCCCGAGGCAAAGGCCTGAGAATCACCATCCAGCTCCTTTCAGTCTTGTCCTGGGAACTTCATGGGAATTAGTATCTTTGGCAAACTTGAATACAGGGGACTGTGTTTAGCATGTTGGTGTAACTAGCCAGTGCTGAGCCAGGGAGAGCGTGTAGACAGGGAGGTCGGAGAAGAAGGACAAAGGCCTGGGGGAAGAGGGTCTCAAAGCCCGGGAAGGATTTTAAATTCTAAGTCAGGGAGCGGGGGGATGTATTAGCTTCCTACTCCTGCTATAACCAATTACCACACACACTATAGCTTAATATAGCATTTACTCTCCTTAAGTTCTGGGGGCCGAGATCAAAAATCACTTTCATTGGGCTGAAGCCAAGGTGTGGGCAGAGCCATGTGGCCCCGGAGGCTCTGGGGGAGAATCCTTTTTCTTGCCTATTCCAGCTTCAAGAGCTGTATTTCTTGCATCCCTTGGCTCATGGTCCCTTCCTCCATCTTCAAAGCCAACAGTGTAGCAACTTCAAATCTCTTTTCTGTCATCAAATCTGTCTCTGCTTCTCTCTTATAAGGACTCTTGTGATAACACGTGGGGCCCACCAGGATAATCTCCCCATCTCGAAATCTTTATCTTCATCACACCTGCAAAGTTCCTGTTGCCCTGTAAGGTCACATCCACAGGTCCCAGGGATTAGAACCTGGATATCTTTGGGGTCCACCATCCAGCCCATCACACAGAAAGTCATGGTGCGGAGGCGGGGGGCAGTGAGCAAGGGCGTGGCGGGATCTGATGTACTGTAACAAGGGTCCCTCTGGTTCTGTGGACAGAACCGGTCACCGGTAGCAGAGCAGGTGACCACACAGGAAGCTCTTCAGCACCCCAGGGCAGAGACCTTGGAAGGCCAGGTGACCTGAAGGAGGGAGATTCTGGATGTATTTTGAAGACAGAGGTGAGAACATTTGCTAATGGGTTGGAGAGGAGTGTGAGACAAAGGGTTTCTCGGTTGAGCTGGGTGAATGGTGTTGCCACTGATGGGAACAAGGAACATGGGAGGAGGGACAGGCCTAAGGGTCCTGTGTGGAAATTAAGATAAAAAAGAGATTTTGGACTTGGGCACATTTTGTCTAAATGAAAAGCAAAATAAAAACAAACAAAAAACCAAACTTCCCGAGCACAGGATAAAATGAAGTTTGCTCAGGAACTCACCTCCTGAGATTGGCCGGCAGTTCAGTGGAGGTCAATGGAGGGGGCTCTTTCTGTGAACACAGGGAGCCTGGGGCTCTACCTCCTGAGCCCCCCACCATGGAGGGCCTGGTCCTTGACTGACGGGGACTGCCTCTGGTCCTTACTCAGGCCTGCAAGACCCAGGCCAAGAAGAGGATCCTTAGTGGGAGATGCCATTGACTCGAGCCATGCCAAGTTTGGCTTCACACTTGGTCCTGAAACCCTCACAAGGATGAGTCAATCTCTTCCAAGGTCAGCTCTCTCCTTTTATAGCCCCGCCTTCTGTTTCTCCCACCCCAACCTGAACCTCCCAGCTCTGAGCACAGATTCTTCACTCTGTCTCTTTTCTTAGACATTGGAAGCTTGACTACTCACCAGGAAGACCTTGATCTTTCAGAGAGGGGAGCCCCAGACACCAGGATCCAAGGAGATCTTGCTGACCTCATCTGGAGGCTAATGAAGCCCAGTCTCAGAAGTACAGTATCCTGGTTCAACACTTTGGAAGGGGAAACTCTTCCCATTGTTTTCCTGATGAGCCTACAGGGGTAAAAAGAGGAAAAAAGAAAAGAAAAACATCGGTGCAGAGGATAACTTCTCAATAGGTTATGACAGTAGACTCGGTCAGAGATATTGAGTAACTTCAGGGAGAAGAGTGACACCTGTTTTGGTGAAGCCACAAGCACTGTGAGGGTTAAATCCATCAAGAATCTGGAACAGAGCAGCTCTCAACAAAACAGGAAGACAAATCATTTATGAAATTCAGCAGAGAAAACTTGAAGTAACTGATTTGAAGTGGAAGCAGCTCGGGGTCTGAACATTGCACAGTTAGGTTTAGGGAAACAGTAGATTGGCAGCCAGATACCAAATGAAAAGAAGTCACATCTTGTTGTGGTTTTTAAGCCCCTTTTTCCTGTCTGTCTGTCTCCTGGATCTGGCAGGACTGTGTGTAATCTGCTACATACCTACTTATTAGTACCTCTACTCACCAAAAATCTGCTACAAATACCAAAAACTAAAGCTGGGACTAATTTTACCTTATAAAAAGCATGAATTCAAGTTAACTCAGTTAAAAGAAGTTATTTGGCAACTTATCCTATAATAAAACCACATACAAATATTAGATTTGAAAGGCATAAACATGCAGATATGATATAAGCCACTATTTATAATGGTTGTTGAGGATCTTCTATAGCTTCTGTAAGTTATTTCCCCAGTATTCATGGTGCTTAAATTTTTATTTCTATAAGAAAAAGAATGATGCACATTTTGTATAATTTGCAGGAAAAATGTTTTAGAAGCTTCAGAAATAAAATTGACCTTGCAGAAACGTAGTGCAGTTTTGTTTGTTTCTTTTTTTCTTTTTCTAATAATTCATTAATTTCAAATGCATCATTGCAGATGTATTTTCCTGGTATAGTATGTCACTGCTGACCGAGGTCTGATGAGAGTGTGGATTGACATTAAAGAGGTGATAAAATGAATTTCGTTTACCTCTGATTACATATGGATGTATATATTCTTATTTATTTATTTATTTATTTATTTTTGGCTGTGTTGGGTCTTCGTTGCTGCTCGTGGGCTTTCTCTAGTTGTGGCGAGCGGGGGCTACTCTTCATTGTGGCGCGTGGGCTTCTCATTGCGGTGGCTTCTCGTTGTGGAGCACGGGCTCTAGGCACACGGGCTCCAGTAGTTGTGGCACATGGGCTCAGTAGTTGTGGCTCACTGGCTCTAGAGCACAGGCTCAGTAGTTGTGGCACATGGGCTTAGTTGCTCCACGGCATGTGGGACCTTCCCGGACCAGGGATTGAACCCGTGTACCCTGCATTGGCAGATGGATTCTTAACCACTGTGCCCCCAGCAAAGTCCCATGGATGAATATATTCTTGAAGTAGTAATTGGTTGGTTCTGAGCATATGAAAAATTAGTCATATATTAAACTTTAGGGAAAGAAATATGACCTAAGTTATTTTTTAAAGTTAACAGATTGTCATGGACATATCAAGGTCTTCTAGAAGAGCTTAATCAGAATGCTCACACTCTAATTTGGGAAGCTGCTTTGCCTTGGTGTATAATACTGTGTTCTAAGAATGTTATGAAAGCATTATACACTTGAAAAATGTTTTTACAAAGATAGAGTGAGAAGTAAGACCTTCCCCCAACTTTTGTCCATTGTCTAAGATTTAAATTCTTTTCCTTTATCCTGATTTTAAAAATAAATTAACTTTATTGAGGCATACTTTACATAAAACAAAATGCACACATTTTAAGTATGCAGATTGATCAGTTTTGGACAAATGTATAAACTTGTTTTACTACTAATGTGTTGTTATTACTGCTGTTATTACTGTGTTGCTCTATCAAGATATAGAACATTTCCATCATTCTGAAAAGTTCCATGATGCTCCTTTCCAGTCACTCATCCTCTAGCCAATCAATCTGTTCTGAAAAGAAAATTTTAAAAACAAAGTTTTTTTTCTTTTCTCATCTTTTGCTTTACTCCAACACAATTATGTCTCCTTTTCTTTTTCTTTCATTCTTGTTGCTCTAGCAGCCTGGCATTTTGTTGAATTAAAGCACTGAGCTGATTATTGGCTCTACTGACTAAGGAGAGAGAAACATGCCTTATTATTTTTCTATTTTTTCTCAGTGAACTTTTCACTCTTCATCCTCTGAAATCTGCATCCATCCATCCATCCCACCCACCCACCTATTCATCCATCCATCCATACACCCACCAACCCACCTATCCATCCATCCATCCATCCATCCATCCATCCATCCATCCATCCATCTATCCATCCATCCACCCATTCACCCACACACCCATCCATCCATCCATCCATCCATCCATCCATCCATCCACCCACCCATTTGCCCACACATCCATCCATCCATCCATCCATCTGTCCATCCATCCATCCATTTGTCCATCCATTCACCACCCACCTATTCATCCATCCATCCATCTGTCCATCCATCCATCCATTCGTCCATCCATTCACCACCCACCTATTCAACCATCCTTCCATCCATCCATCCATCCATTCCATTCATCTACCAATTCACCCACCCACCTGTCCATCCATCCAACTTTTTTTTTTTTTCCAACTTTTGTTGAATGTCTGCTCTGAGCCAAAGGCCACCGGGAATCCCATCTCCACTTGATTTATGTTCTAACAGGGAAGACAGACAATTTAACAATTATGCTAAAAAGGCAATACATACTACAACAGGGAAGTATGGGACACAATGGTTGACACAGCAGGAGTAGCTGGGAGGGCTTCTCAGGAGAAGAGACATTAATGGTGGAGACGTAGGACAAATATCAATGAGTCGGCTAATTATTTCAGGAATATTTATTGAGCACTGCAGGCTGGGCACAGTGGTAACTGCTAGTGATTCAGACAGAGGTGAGTAGGGCAGACATGGGATGGTTCTCACGGTATACACATCACTGTGGAGTTAGCCCAGGCAGGGCTGGGGCAGTGGGATAATGTTTTAGGGAACATGCTCAATGGAGCACAGGGAAGAGAGAACAGAGTGAGTTAGAAACACTGCAGATTCCACATGACCAGAGTATGAATGTCAGCCAGGAGGGGCGTTCTTGATAGCCTTGAAAGATACAACTGTGAGCAGGGGCTACAGCAAGCAGTGAGCAGCTTGGCTGTCAGTCGCTGTATAGAATGGTCATCGGATCCCTAATCAGAATCTTGAAAGAAGGAGAAACGGTGCATGTAGGCACCACATCTCAGTCACTTCCAAATAATCTTCTCTGGCTTTCATAAACATAGTCATGATTAAAATGACCTTTCACGAACAGCGGGAGGGAGTGCTGAAGAAAGTGAGGTATGTGAGAATAAAATCCGTCTACCTGATTGCCATGTAACTTTTGGTGAGTCACGAGAGTGAGAATTTCAGATGTGAATTAAAGATTGCCAAGTGTGGCGGCATACTTGAAAAAAAATTCCCTACATGTCCTGGTTTAGAATCAGAAGACACGAGAATTGGAGAAGAAAAAAATGTATTTCTTATTATATTCTAACTTCTTCTCAGATAATTTTAAGGTAAATTATTTATGTAATTTCCATCTGAATTGTTGACCTTTAGATGAAATTTACTTGATAGGCACTTAATGCAAATACTCCACAGGATTCTTTAAATGCTGTAAAATATGACATACCCCAACTGCCGATTCACTGTTGGTCATAACATGTCTGTATAGTATATTTAATCCTTTGCAATGAATATTTGAGAAAATCTATTTAGTTGGTAGTGAGTTCTGTACAATTTCACCTAAAATTAGAGCTCTCCAAAAACCCAAATCTCCTGCGGGCACTAATTCTCACAACATTCTGGACATGAAAAATCCTAAATGCTTGCTGACTGCAAGTCAATGTTTATAGCCCGAGTATTAATAGCCGCACGAAATGTTATACTTCTCTCATCATTTACCGCCCTTTGCTTGGATTTAGCATACATTGAGGGGCTGATTTTCTTTTCTTGGATGGATGGCTCCAAGCTACTTATCAACAGATGAGAAATATATTCTATGAAAATCTCTTAAAGGAACACATCCAATCAATGGCAAAGGATGCATCCCGCGTGATTCTGCCTGTTTTGTGTCTGTCGTTTTGTATTTTACTGAGCCCTCTCGCTAGCAGGGCTAGAGAGATGCTTGAGTCCTGGGCACGTGCGTGATTTGGGGCCCTTCATAATCATCTGCCAGGTAACCAGACTGTGAGCATTATTGGCTTTGGAATTTCAGGTGAGGCTGTACCTGCCACAGAACCACTTATCAGACATCGTCCATCAGGAGTGAGGCTGTTTGTTGACTTGTGATTTCTACTCTAGGGTCTGACGGCTTCCCCGGGCAGTGGGACCAGCCATCTGTATTTCCCCAGTTGTGTAAGGGGAACTGTTGGAAATCTGCATTAACTGACAACACAATTCGACTTTATTCCAGGGTTATTAATGTTATGTTTTGTTTTGCCACATCGTGTGGCTTGTGGGATCTCAGTTCCCCCACCAGGGATTGAACCTGGGCCCCGGCAGTGAAAGCCCGGAATCCTAACCACCAGGCCACCAGGGAACTCCCTCCAGGGTTATTTATGAAACAGGATCCTGGACCAGCACACTTCCCAATTCAGTTCTGCTCTGCAGGGGCTCCTAGTTATTCAACATGATGACAAATAACAGCCCTTCCCCCCGACCCCTGTGGTTAATTAGTGAATCTCCTCAACAATGAGATTCAACCAATCTGGTAGAAATGTGGATTTTCCAACATGTTTAAACCTCAAACGTATATGAATTTAAAATATGCAAGTGCCGTTGGGGAATGACAGAATGAGGCCGCTTGTACAAGAAAAACAGAGAAGCAAGTGAATTTTCATGGAAAAATGCCTGATGCTCATCTCGATGAAGATGAACACCATTTGCTCTAGTTTGGCAAATAAACATGGGGTTGTTTAGGCCTTTGAGGGCTGGCCAGGAGCTCACCACCATTTGTAATAAGAGTTCCGGGTGAGATTCAAAGAGGAGGCTTAACAGACAGATTTTCTGAACATAACTGGCCTTTGTAACTTAGTATCTTCCATTGGCATGTTTTCTAACAGGAAAGAAAACTCCTTAAGTTAACAATCAGAAGGATTGTCCTTTAGTGGATCTGCTGGCGAAAAGGGTTTTCATCAGAGTATCCTCTCCCTGGACAAAGGAAATACTCAGACTTCTGGTTTCAGTTTTCTCCATTTTCCCCTTTCCTAGGTGACGCACCATTAGTGTGGATGACCCTCTGTGAATCGCAGCAAGGATCTGGGAGTTTCCAGACTCAACCTGATGAAGGGATGCGTCCTTCTGAGACTGCAGAATTCAAAGGGCGCACAGGTTGACAATTAGAAATAAAATGACAAACAGGTAACTTTTCCGTAAAGAGCATATTGTGTCGATTTATTATAGAATGCAGTTAAAAAAAATATCTTGAGGTTAGCCCCTCCAGTTTAAAAGCACTTAACTAGGGACACTTGAACAGCTATGCAATGGTCTCTCCCTCATCTGCCCCGACCCCCCACCAAGTACTGTAAACAGGGTTTTGAGAACATTCAGTCAATGTCTTGATATGGACAGCCCCATACCTTTGCTTCTTAAAGAAAACCATCTTCCACATTTCCAAAGCATGCATTGTTACTTGGCATTAGGTATCTCAAAAGGACAAACCTTGTTATATGGTATTGTAAGGCCAAAATAGAATACCTATGGACCAGACACACACATGACAACTAGAAAACAATTACAAACATTTAACCTAGTGTGACAATTCCGTCAGGAACGAATGGGGAAAGGCACAGCATCCTTCTCATACCACCACACATCTACTGTCCACTTCACATGCTTTGAATTCAGGTCCTGTCAAATGGTTGAAAGGCGTTTTCTATAACATACAATTCACAGGGAGGTTAATACATCTTACACTAGTCTTCCACGGCCGTATCTCTCACCCAAGGGCACAACAGGTATGAATATATGCTATCAGCTTTATTTACAAGTTTATCTTGATGTTTCAGTGGGGTTAAAAAAAAAAAAAAATCAATCATCTCAACTGACAGTTCCCCCAAAAAAGGGTTTTGGCTATGATTCATGTATATAAACCACCACGTAAAAGAAATAAATGAAACCCATTTATGGTCTGATCTAAAACAACTAAAATTTCTCACCCACTAAGAGTTGGCAGTGAAACTGCTATTTTCTGAGTTTTATAAGCGAAACGCTACGTAGGAATTTCAGATCGACTTGTTTTGCAAAAGCACAAGTTCTAGGTTGCATCAAATAGGATGCTGAGTGGGTGTATTACCGGTAGAATCCCCCACCGTGTGTGCTGTTGCAAAGACAGTCATTGAATCTGGAAAGGTGACAGATTTTGCAAATGCTTTCCTATCTTCCCCGAAGATGTAAAACAACAATGGCGTAACTCTATATACGACCAAAGGTTAGTTCTGAAAATCAGTAATACACATGCACAAACATTAGAACGTGAGGGGGAAAAATGAGACACTACAATTTCCACATTGCACTGTTGTCTTCACAACCTTTCTGCACCAGACACCTTATGGCTTCACGTGGTGCCTTTTCCTACTGGGAGAGACAGTCTACCTTGTAGGCTGGTTGGAAACAGAAGGCTCTCCCTGGACCCACTGATCAACCTACCCCTGGCAAAAACAGAACCTACCAGAAAAGAACAAGTACAAAACACTATCGTTATTGGTTTTCTCGAGACGTTCCCAGAAGTCCTTGTGCGATCACCCCACACTCAGTGATTGGCTCAGGACATTCCCAGGAGCCAGGAGCATTGACTGATGCGCAGCGTCGTTAGAACCAGAAGACAAAGCCTCGATTCTCTTCTGAGCAACATGGAATTTCTGCCACAGCGGTCACAGGCTGCCACCTCCAAAGTTGTGACTGGCCACTTCCACAGTAAAAGATTCCTTCTCGTGAGTATGATTCAGAACACTTCTTCGTCCGGGTGCCAGTTCAGCTTAAGTGGACGGGCGAGTACTCCGGCCTCCTGGTCTGGATAATTTTGGGTTTGGGTCTCTTCATTCTTTCCATCTCGTCTTCTTCCTCGTTCTCCTGGTCGCTCTCACACACGTGGACCACCACGCTGGGAGTGGTGTCGGTCGCTGCGTGCAATTCATACTTTTCCCCTAGGGAAGGAAAGTAAGTGCAGGGTAACTCAGGCAAGGACCCGAGGGTCAAAGAGCAAACGGATGCGCACGTAGGGGTCCGCTCGGCCAAGCTTCCGCGGGCATCCAGTGGGGACTGAGGGCCACAGGCAGCCGCACTCTGGATTGGTGTTTCTCTGGTGGCTCATTCTGTATCTCACCACCGTAAATGACTCAGCTTTCAATCAAACCCTCTGAGTCCAGGCATATGGAAGGTATGGAAGGAGTGTATTTTTTAATTACACTTAGCATGTTCACCAGGCCCTCTAGGCTCCCCAGAGGACTTCCCCTTCCCCGGTGTGGTGCAAGGAGCGCCCATTCAGGAAAAGACGGTGCATGAATAAAGGCGTTAGGAAAGGACCTCTTGAGCCTCCTGCTAGCCCACGATAGGGGCAGGAAGCACGGGGAGGCCCTGCACAAAGACACAGGTGTGCTGGTTGAAACGGGTGCTCTGAAAACATTTTTGACCACACCATATCCTTTTTCACACAACTATCAACCCCTTGAACCAGGCGTGTCCTGCTGTTCTATGTCAGCCTGAATTTTATCAGGTTCAGTCAAGACGCTTTTACTCATAAAAAAAGGTGTTGCCTCTTCTCTACCCCACACGTGAGACTGGAATGCTATTGTAACTGAGTCTGAAAGGGGGAAAGAGCCTCAGCATTCTCGGGGTAGGGGGGAATTAAGGTGGAGGGTCAGAGAGATCGCTCAAAATGTTGGTCACGATCCCCTTTGCAAATCCCTATCTACCTGCCGAGGAGTCACAATCCAGAAAGCATGGGGACAGGATCATATTGGCAAAATCTTTGCAATCTTTCAACTGCTGAAAGAAAGACTATTCAAGGTCATAAGCCCTAAGTAAACTAAGGGCAAATTGATCCTATTATGGCTATTTTCCAGAAGGGTTTCTCAAACAAGCCGTCTGTAAAGAAGTGGTAGGTTCTAGAGTGTGAAGAATGTTCACTAGCAGCACTTCCTGCCTCTGGAGCAGTCTGACACCTCTCCCCAGGTGGACATCCCCTTCCTCCCTTCTCTAACATTCCAGAAGGTTCCAACCCTCTGCTCCCTAATACACCTTGGCCTGGACCTGCCAGGAGGGGCACTGGCCACTTCCATCTTGACCTTCATGCCACGGTGAGCAGTAAGTAATGTGAGTCTTGCTTTCTACCACAGGGGGAATTTCCGTCAGAGCGATGTTAACAGAGATGTAATCTTTTCCATGTGGAACTGCTGATGGTCCAAGAAAATAAAACCATCCACTCAAAGGAACATCAGATTGCTGGTCAAGGAGAAAGCTGATGGCCTCAGCATTTATTGCATTTGCTCCACGAATAGGGCAGAAGGGGGGCTCAAACCTCTCTACCCCAAGACCCCCGCTTGCACCTGCCAGCTCACCCAAACCCTATCAGATAGGACAGGAACCTCCAACATTTTACTGTTTCCAGAAAACATGTTTTGAGCACTGCCGATAAGCTAGGCACTATATGAAGTGCTTTTTACACGATGATCTCATTTACTACTCCAGCCGGTAATGCCCATTTTCTGGATGAGAAGCCTGAGGCCAGAGTACCTTTCTTCCTAAATGCTCACACCTTTGCCCCTTCTGAGGACCGGAACCTCTTCTTTCCCTGGCAAGCTCAGTAGGGGAGCACCCCTCCCTACTGGGCTTTGTGACTGGGGCTCTTTCTCCACTATGATCTATGGGTCTCTGCTCCCTCACACATTCAAAAGGTCAGGGGAGAATCAGATCAACAGATGAAATTACCTTGACTAAAAATGAAATGTCTAAAAGTGGGGAAAGCCTGTTTTCCCTTTCCAGAATCCAATCACTCATCCCCACTTGGAGCAACAGGACGTGAGGCCGGGTCTTGAGTCCCTCACACCGGCTGTGCTCAGTGGGTAAGGGGATGGAGTCACGTGATGCGGCCCAGAGGGATCATGGTACTTGGTCCCCTGGACCAGCTTGCACGCTTTCCTAAGGGATGAAGTCAGAGGCAGGCGTGCATGCTCCCACCCCGGGGCATGGGTTACTTCGATTCAGAAGAAAGCAAATAGAGACAATTCACAACACACACTGGCACTGATCACGTGAGAAGTGGAAAGAGCAATGGGGTCGTGGCCACTCCTGCTGCAGGCGAGCCTCTGTGCCTTAACCACAATCTCTCCACGTCTCCTTGCCCCTTCTCCACCCGAGGGCACTGCTTACCTGGCCCCAGCTTGGAGATAGCATATAAAAGGTCATAATTTATGACGGGAGTAGCGTCTTCCACTTGTTTCCAACCGACCGGCGGCGAGGCAGGAGGAGAGATCAGAAACTGCTTGTCTGGGTTTGGTGGAGCCAGGTGTGAACTTCCTATGTGTAAAGTCTGAGGAGAGAGATAAATGCAGGTGGTTGTTCTCGGGGGAAGAACTGAAGCAGCAATAGCACTTAATGGCAGCCTACGGAAGACAGGTGTGAAGGACAAACCCACGTCCAGACAGCTGAACAGGTGCAGCCCAAGGATGAATCGCAATATGGTTTCTAAGGGTGGGGAAGGGAACTTGGATTATGGTGCAAACATGATTAGAAGTCTCTCGCAGGACGGGGACTCACAGGCCCCGGGACTGCAAGTAATTATGCTTGAACTAGACTGACAGAAAATATACGGAGATAATTTTAGTATACACGGGAAAAGGAAAGCACTGTCCCTGAGGTCAGGAGGGATCTCAGCATCAATTGCTTCCAGCTCCTCATATTACGGTGGCATCACATCCTATCACAGAAGCTCCAAAGGCTAAGTGACATCTCTAAGATGACCCAGGACCCCTGCCCATCACGCTCTCTCTCAGACTTCCCTCCCTCTGGGGCTCTGAATCAGACGCCAAAAGTGAGGAAGGAAAAATACATCTACCTTCCAGGATACCTATTTAAAACAATAATGATAAGAAACAATGACCAAGATCCTAGTTTGGGCTTAAAAATTATACCAGTGATTAGAGGGCTGTTTGGAGAGATCTTACAACAAAATCTTACCAGCTTGGATTTTCTTTGTTCTTTAGTATCACCCCCCCCAAAAAAAAAATTCACAATGAACATGCATTTACTTTAATAAACCAGAAAAAGTCGTGGAGAGACCAAATAATTACTTACATGGAACCCCACCAAACGTAGAAGGGAATTTGCTCCTAAGGATCCAAGGTTGAAGCCTGCGCCTCGCACTTAACCACCAGGGGGCAGGGCATCCCGACTCTCATCTACCCTGGAAGGGCAAGTTCACCTTCCCGCAAGGTCAGGAAGCCCCTCTACAGGATCTGCTCCCGTACTGGCAAGGGGAACGCAGGGCCCCAGTGGGGGGTCTCTTTCACCAGGGAGCAGCATCCGAAGAGCCCCTGCCCCTCCCCCTGCCAAGCTGTTAGACTCCGGTAACATCATCAAATGGAACTTTGTGAGCTGCCTAGAAGGCAGTTGCTGGGGGAGGCAGGAAGGGTGATGCAGGAGAAAAAGCAAAGCCGCCGCACAGCCCCGGGAGTGCCCTGGGGCCGGGACCCCCGCTTACCGCGAGTATTTCTTAGCACTTACTACCTGCCTGGTGAACCCATTTTTTTCCTTGCAGGCCGGGTCTGGCAGCCCCGTGCTGATGTGCAGGACCAGCTTGCAGATACCAGCTCGCCAGGAGTGAGCGGGATGTGGGGACCCAGCACAGAGCCGAACCGCTCTGGTCCGGGGGGGGGGGGGGGGGGTCAAGGGTAGCCACGCCCACGACTCTGCGGTTCTCCACCTTCCTGAGTCAGGAAAGGCTCTCTTTCTCCCCTCATCACTCAACCCAAGAAGGTCATCTCTGAGGGCACTTTCAAATACACCCCGATGTCTTCTTAAAATAGGTGACATGAAAAATTTCGAGCATGAATTTTGCCCTTCTCAAGATGATTTCTTGGAGTTTTAAATCAACCTATACGGAATGGATGTCTAAGCTACTTTTAAGGATGGGAGGGAGGAGGGAGAAGGATGGGTATCAATGAACTCGATTCACCTGAGCGAAATATAATTTCATTTCCTTTCCAAGAAATTCAGTCTTATGTAGCTGGAGTCTGGCATCTGCTGCAGATAATGGGTTGCTGAAGTTTATTCTGACTCGTTTGAAGCTCTTAAAATACTGAAAGGTGATATCTTTGTCATATGTCCTAAAGAGGGATTCAAATTTGGCCTGAAAAATAAAAATAAAAGGAGTTGAAATTTACCTGCATATGACCTTTGACTGGATGACTTCATTACATTTCTTACGGAGGAACCAAATTATTAATCATGTCAAGAACTTCCAACTTTTTTCTTAGAGAAGACAGAGAACCCACCTTTCTCCTCTAGGGAGATTCTGCCCTTTTAATTTAAAATACGTGATTTTATACAAAAGTAAGAATGTACGATTTACTAAATTCATTTAATCAGCTGGACAATTACCAATACTTCAACACTTCTTACAGTCACGGAAACATTCTTTTTAAAGTAGAAGGAACATTTTCGTTTGGTCATTTGTCACCCTTCTGGCCTGCCAGACCCTATTGTCCTGTGACCTTCCCCAATCTAGTGAACTCCAATCCCACCACTCAGCTCAGGGCATTGCTTTGTCCATCAAATATGGCTTTTGGACTTAAAAGCATTGGAGCTAATTTCAAAAAAAAAAATTATTATTGAATTGGTAACCAATGAAGTTAATGAAAAGCCTTGCATTTCTTAATGTAAAGGAAGCAGTTTTTTAAAAATTCCCATTATTATGTTCCCATTCAATCTGTTACTCTTTAACTCTCTAAAATAGTACTGGTTTCAAAAATTAACATTCTGCCAATGAACCCATTTCTGCACGCTGGCTTTAATACATGTACAGATCCAGCTCTAGTGTTAAAAGAACTAGTGAACACTTTGAAACAGCATGAGTTCTTAGAATTGAAATGCCCAAGTTCAAGGACTAAAAGCCTAGATTCAGGACAGCGTTCATCAGCTCCTGGGAAAAGCTCTAGGGAGCAACCCCGGGCCGGGTCCTGAGTGGTGGTGCCCTTGGGGGGACCTGGGAGGCCACTGCAACCTTTCTGACAAGAGAGGGAGGTGATGGACAGTCTTGAAACTTCCAGGAAGATTATGCAGGGACTTTTAGTCACCGAGCTTTCTGAATCCTTTTTCAGACTAAACTGTGAGGATGGTTAGAGGCAGATGGGGGTGAGAGGCAGATGGGGGTGGGATGGCAGATGGTGAGAGCCCAGATGGGGCAGCGTGCCCTCCACCCAGATGACTGGTGAGAAGAGAAGGCCCTGGAGCCCACAAGTACCCTGGAGACCTATGCAGAGCACGGTGCTTCTGCAGAGGGGAGAGAGGGTTCCCAGCAAGAAGGGAGAACATCTTCGAGGATATTCAGTGCTAGAAAGCCGGGGAGGGGACGGGCCTCCCTGTCGCTCAGTGCCTGGTCCACAGGGCAGGGCTGTGGGCAGGTCCCGCATTCCCTTCTGGCTGATGTCTCCACGGGGCAGGTGGCTCGGGGGGGAGTGGGGAACAGCTCACAAACGTTCTCTCTTCAAATTCCCCGGCTTCTCTTTAGTTGATGGAAATGTCTGTGACTTTCCTACGAGGGGTGTTGCAGAGGCAAAGAATGAGAAAGAATGCACGGCAGATGTTTAAGCTGCGATTTCATCTGGCTGCACGTGACTTGTTCTCCACCCGTCCCGAGCACGGGCAAGTCTGGGGCATAAGGGTGTCTGCGCAGATCTGGAATTTCACACGACCTCATCCATAGGCACTGTGACCAACTGCTTAGTTTTAAAGTTATCATTCATAATTTAAGAGAGATGACTTTGCTGAATATTTTTAGAATACAAGTCAGGGCTTAGGACCAGAACCCAAGAGAACCCACACTATCTTGTTAATTTCGTATTGCTATTATGCTATTAGTATTCTCTTATAAAATAATCTTATTTGTTCTAATAACCGATACCTAGTGATTATAGTTAGTGGATGGCATCTCTACTTAATTAAGTAAATCAGTGATTTTACTCATATAAGGCTAACATTAAATACATAGACTTTGTAGTACTTTTACACATAGAACATGCTCTAATATCTAGTTCAAAAACTACAGTCCCGGCCTGCAAGCATTGTACACAGTTATGGAGTTAAATTTGATTTAAAAAAAAAAAAAGAAACCTTCCGATGTCTCAGTAGGGCTTTGGGTATAAAGGTATAACATGATCACCGCCCCCCAAACAGAACATACAGAATTCATTCATATATAATATTGTTAGAGATCAATTAGATAGCTTCGTAGCTACTGATGAAAATCTTACATTTTAATCAAATGAAGAAGAAAAGCATAGTAATTAAAATTACTAATTATGTTAATAACCATCAATGAGAGCTGCTTCCCAGGAGGTATACTCATCCTACACTTAAGTTATGTATCCAGTTTTATTATTTATTTGCTATGGCTGCATTTTCTCCAGCTAGAGAAATCTGGAAACTTGAAGACAGGCCCTTGTAATTACTGCAAACATTCAAATATCTTTCCAATATTGATTTCCTGAGATAAAAATCAAAGTATCCTGAACTCTAAACGTCAAAGTGAAACATTCTGTTCACTGTCAGAAAAGTCCTCCCTCCAAAAGTTTACTTATTGATACAACCCACACAGAATGAAAAAACACCACGCCAAACCCTCCCTTACTACCTGGTCAAGGGACGCAGACGTTTTTAAATATTGAGAGCTTTAAAAATTCCTTCACAGTTAATTCCTCAGGCAACACCTTTTGATTTTTAAGGCTCAAAGCATTCTGGATGTATTTCAAAACCCCCAAACGCACAAGACAGCCACATACCCCACCAAGTATTTCAGCTAATAGTCCCAATTAACATAATAGTTTGAAAACTCTCAAAAATCACATTATATCAGAAACCTTACCCTGGTTTCACTTTCGCTGAAGATCTCACTGTTTGCCACACAGGCAATCAGGGAGCTAAAACTGTAGTTAAAGTTTCTGAAGTGCATCTTGCTTTCTTACAGTGAAAGCCACAGCAATTCCCGCGGTCAAGCCCCAAGTAAGGTTCCTTTACCAGAGGCTGTAAGTTCTTTCTCGAGCCCTCACTTATAAAGCACCGAGGTCCGGCCCCCACCGGGAAAAAAAAGCACCGCTTCCAGAGCATCCTGTTTGGACACCAAATTCCTGAGTCAAGTCCTACTTGCTCGCAGGCAGGCAGAGACACAGTGTAAGTTTCTACTGGAAAGAGGTGACGTCAACACCTTAGTCATTTTCCCTATGCTAATTAACTTTGCTTGGGGAGGATGGAAAAAACTGCCGAGGTTTGCTTTGCAGCTGCTTTATCTACCCCTCTTGCAGCATAGTTTCCACTGGTAGTAATTCCATTCAGCCACTCAGTCACCAGGCTCCTCGGCTGAATGGGACGACCCTTCTTAAGATGGAAAATGTTACAGAAGAACAGGAGGAAGGTCTACAGCAGTAAACAGTAATTAGCCTCCAGGGAACTCTCAAGGCTTGGAGAAACCTGGAAACCGAAGTCTTGGCCAGTTGTTTGATCCCTGTAATTTCCTGAACACTTAAATCAAAGTTTCATATGTTGGGGTATTAGAGAAAACATTTTGAAATCGGTCTTGGTCAATGAACTCTGCTTTTAAAGAAAAAGTGGACTTCATTTTGAAATACGGCCTTTTTTTTTTTTCTGATTAAACTTTATTGGAGGAATGTCCTAATTCCCACTTGTATTTCACAGTGAGAATGTGAGAAGAGATCCTAGGATTTTCATTGGAAAACTTTATTATTGTAATTTGAGAACCAGGAATATGCAGCACTTTGATCATTTTCTAACAGCTGCTAAATTCGGGAAAAGATACAAAAATATTTTAGAGGATCTAGCCTCTGAAGCTGAGAAAAGAAACATTCAGAGGCTGTCTTAGAGACTCATAGACTGAAAGTTTTTGTTTTTGCTTTAATTAGGAAAGGAAGAAGAAATAGAAAGAATGTACACTACAATTGAAAAGTTAGTTCAGTTGGCCTTTTTTCAGGTAAGATGTCTGGTCTTGGAGAAGCACACTGGATGTCAGGATGCCAGTTCTTTGAAAAGGCTGCAACTCTTTTTTTCCAACTTTTTATTTTATTACTTTTTAAATTGAAGTATAGTTGATTTACAATGTTGTGTTAGTTTCAGGTGTACAGCACAGTGATTCAGTTATACATATCTATATCTATTCTTCTTCAGATTCTTTTCCCTTATTGGTTATTACAAGATATTGACTATAGTTCCCTGCGCTAAACAGTAGGTCCTTGTTGATTATCTCTCTTATATATAGTCGTATGTATTTGTTAATCCCATTAAAAGGCTGCAACTCTTTGAACTTCCAAGTACTTTGCTCATTTAGCTCCCTATGGCAGAATCCTAGGTCCTTCCTACTCATTATCACCTAAATGCAGTCTCATTATTTATAAAAGTATTCTCTAGTCTAGAGGCAGACACCTCTTAAGCTTCCAAAAGTTAAGTGGAATCCTGCTATTCACATTTAAAAATTAACTTCAAAGAACCATTAAAGTCAGCCAATAATAAAAAGAATATATGCAATGGGAAAGAACAAACCAGAGCATTTATCCCTCCATAAAAGGAAATGCGAAGTCTTCTTGGATGAGTGAGCACTGCTTAATCTCCGTGCATGGTGCCCTGCTGCCAGCTGTAGGGTTATGCAAGAGACCAGTTATGGCGTTTGCTTTGCCAAATTACCCGTAACTGCCAACCCAAGAGATCTAAGTGCATATGTTCTAGAAGAGTTTCGAACTGTGAAATAGTATGGCATGCATCAAACGCCAAGAGGAAATGGTCCACTGGGTGGTGCTTGGTTCCGGGAACTGTGCCCTGGGATTGGCTAAATTCTGGTGCAGAGCCTGCAGCGTACCCTGGAGGCACATGCAGGCTTTGGTGGTGGCCTGGGGGTGGCAGCGGGGGTATGGGAGGCCAAGGGGAAAGGCACGGGAGGTAGAAGTCACGGAAGTGCATTCCACTCCTCCAGAGCGGCTGTCCCTCCTTTTCTCTTTCTCCTGGAGTCCACCTTGGCGAATAAGGGTTAAAAGGATATCAGAGGAGGAAGAGGAGGTTAATTTCACCATCTCCTCCTCCCTTTCCTCCTCCTCCTTTTAAAACTCATGACATGAAGCTCCAACTCAGTCGTGTGGGCAAATCTGCAACATTTCTGTTCATCTGAGACAACAGCACTGAACTCACCCAAATTTACAATTGTGGTTTCATGAATACGGATGGGATAAAAAAAAAAAGGAATAGTGAGGTATTTGAAGATGGTTCAACTGTCTTTGCTCCTAGAAATAAATGATAAATGATAGATCTTTCATTAGGCTGTCCAGAAAGCCTCCCAAAACATGCAATTCTGTACCTGCCTTTGAACTGATGGTAAGCTCCATCTGAATCATATTTAGGGAACTTGAGTGCTTCCATTTCTAGATCAGAGAAAGAGGCTCAAAGTGGTGGCCGACTGTAGGGAGGCCGGCAAAAACCACTGGGTCACAAAGTATACCTGAGGGAGATGGCACCTAGGGTCCAATAACACAGGCTTCCCACGGCGTGAGAGGTATGGAGCATGGACCGTTCATGGTGCTCCAAAGCCCCGGCTGGCCAAGGGGACAGACACCTGTCCCTGAACCCAGAGGGCCTTCCCTTTATCGGCTCACCTGACAGTTCTTGCTAGGAATGTCCACTCTTCGACTGCACGTCTATTAGACATGAACCTGCACTTCTAAACATCCTATGGTATTTGTCTATTCCTTGTGGTTTGAAAGGCAAGTACCTTTTTGATTCTTGTTTGCAAGATGGATGTAAGTGATTTGAAGAAAGCAGGGCCCACAGCAACGTCTCATTAGAACTCTTGAAAAGCATACTAAAAATTGCACTTAAAATAGTAAAACAGAAAGCAGAAGTTAGAGAAGAAATGAAATGCTTTAGTCCGCTGAAAGCTTTAGATGTTTTGCATTTCTTCCATTCGCGCCGTTAAAAATCTTAAATGAATCTCTTCAACCTGCATTTGCCTCCTCTGGCTCCAAGCAGTGAGAGCATATTTTCATTAAGAAGTTTCTATTTTCAGTGAGGAACAATTGTAGTTTATGTCGAAATCCATCATTCCCATTACAGCACTCTTAAAGCATAGTGAGGATGACCTCAGCACACCCATTATAAACCCCAAGGAGTTTACAACTACGCCAAGAATGTGCCACCAGTGAAGCCTTCTACAGAATGACCACAGAGAGAAACCGAGTTCTGACTTTGCTGTGCAAATCAGAGCTGAGCGAAGAAGAAATCTGCAAAAGATCTCCTGGGAGGGAAAATGGCACACCTGATTGAGATCAAAGGTATCAGAGAGTTTCTCTTGAATGCCAATTAAACTTGCGTTTTAATGGCGCTTTTAGCTTCTGAGATAATGGGATAGCTTTACTGTTACTTAATATTCGTAACCCTTCCCTTTATAATGTGGAGCATTGTTCCCCCAACCTAAGGCACTGCACACAGGAAAAACACAGGGGCCTCGGAGTCATCTTTATCACTTCCCAGTCTAAAAGGTGTTATTAACCAAGGGGACAGTTCTTGCCCTCACTTGGAAACCAGGTTAATATCAACTTCCGAGTTGCAGTGAAGATTGAACAATCTGACACAGGCGGAGTGCCCAGTATAGTGCTTGAAACACAATCAGTGGTTGATGCATGTGAGTTGTGTTTCTAGTTCCCATTTCATCGGTAAGGATACTGAGGTTCAGGACGCCTCACTGTGTTGAGGAGAGTCAGGACTCACCCTGATCCTTTGATTGCAGATTCCATGGAACTACGCTTGCCTCGCAGCAGTGCCCTTTGGTACTTCCCCATCTCCATTCTCTCAGTCCCTCTGGCATCCTGGATGGCTTCCTCTCCCACGTGCCCCACTGGTCAATGGAGGGGTCTCTAGGTTCTCTGTAGCATCTTCCACCAGGCACTCCTGCACAGTATTTCAGGTGGCCACAGTACCTTTCTAAGTGGCCTCGCTGTGGCCAGTTTCTTACTGCTCCAAAACAGTGCGTAATTCCCACAACATGAAACTTCCCGAAGCTGAGCTTGATCACATTTCTCTCCTACTGTAACGATTTCAGTGACTTCCCATTGCTCTGTAGGTTAAAGGGGAAGATTTTCACTTGGTATTCATCCATTTGTCAATCCATGCATCTATCTACCCATTTGTTCTTTCACCCAAGCACAGTTCCAGGTCTTGGGGGTTCAGAGATGAAGACAGACAAAACTCTCTGCCCTCATGGAGCTTACATTCTGGATGGGAAAAAAGAAAAAGAAAAGAAATGAGATAAATGGGTAAAATATACAGTGTGTTTAGATAGTGGTAAGTGCTGGGAATAAGGCAGAGATGAGGGATAGGAAAAGCTGGGAAAAGGAGAAAGAAAGAGAGAAAGAAAGACAGAGAGAGAGAAAGAAAGAAAAAGGAAGGAAGGAAGACTAGCCAGGGAAGGCATCCCTGAGAAGATGAAGGAAGGAAGGAAGGGAGGAAGGAAGACTAGCCAGGGAAGGCATCCCTGAGAACATGAAGGAAGGAAGGAAGGAAGGGAGGAAGGAAGACTAGCCAGGGAAGGCATCCCTGAGAAGATGAAGGGAGGAAGGAAGGAAGGGAGGAAGGAAGACTAGCCAGGGAAGGCGTCCCTGAGAAGATGACAGGTGGGTACATCAAGACCTGAAGGAAGTGGCGGAGTGAACTGTGAGATGCTCGGAACAGCATTTCAGGCCAGGGAACAGAAGGCACAAAGGCCCCTGGCATGTTCCAGGCCCAGCAGGAGGCTCAGGATGGCTGTAGAGGAAGGACGTGGAGAAAGTGGTTGGGAGCAGGGCCACGTGAGACCTTTAGCCATTGGAAGGTCTCTGGCTTGCATGCTGATATCAGAGGGTTTTGAGCAGAGGAGAGGCATGGACTAACTTCCATGCAACAGAACCACTCCAGTGTCTGGGTTCAGAAAAGAGGGAAGGGACAGGCTGGGGGCAAGGCACCCCTAAGGCACGAGACCTTCTCTGACTACGGAGCCCATGAATCCTCTAGGCAGCCCTCAGCTCTGCCTGCTTTCCTCAGTTCCGTCAGCCAGCTCCTCCCTTGTCTCTTTCTGCCTGCCAAACTTCTATTCATCCTTCAAAGCCCATCACTGAACATCCATTCTCCAGGAGGCACCCCTCTGGACTTTATGTTCTCTCCCTCCTTTAACCCCTGGGACCTCCCCCCCCCCCCCCAGCTCTCAGTGCAGTCTCTCTGGCATCCTAGTTCTGTTCTTACCTGGCAATCTCCCTACTACAGTGAGAGCTGCTTGAGGGCACCACCGCTCATCCTGCCACTCCCTGGAGATGCGGATAAATGCTTGGGAAGTTCAGGGACTACACCAGGAAGGGTCCATCTGAGACGGGCAAAGAGCCAGCATCCACCAGCCATCAGAGGGCCAAGGCCATCTGTGTTCCTACCTGGAGGGTTTCCAGTGTCTCTGGTTTGAACAAAGACCTCCTTTTCGTTGCAGGGGGTGGTAAAGGTACAAGTTTGCTCAGCGGGTGCTGGTCACATTCCAGGGTGCACTTCCTCTGTGCTTGCTGCATGGTGGCTCGCAGGATGTCCAGGCACGGGACTGCACCACCAGCTCCAGCCTCTGAGGCCCCACCCCCCGGGCACTCCCAGAGGCCTTGTGACTCTCCTTAGGGGTCTACGGCCGGGGTCTCGACAGCCCTTTGTCGTTTGGGCAGAACGTGTTCAATTTAGTGTATGTTCGCTTGTCTTTTTCAAATGCCTATTTTTTAGGGTGTGTTTTATAAGGTGCACAGTAGAGAGTAGAATTTGTAGAGAAGTTACTAATAAAATGCTTTTATTGGCAGATGTACCAAAAATCTTTCATCCATGAGGTTCATGATCAGAAGTGTTTGAAGGCCTATTGTCTCAGCAGTAGGGTGATTAAATTCCCAATTTTCTGCTTCTTTGTGACGATCACGTGTAAGAAGGAGAACCGGAAAATATTCTTCTTTCTGATTTCTAAAGGCGTTTCCATTTTTGTTCTCTCTGAAGGGTAATCAGGGAATGGGCTGGGGAGCGGGGCAGAGCCAGATGTGGGCTCAGGAATTTACTGCTCATAGAATTGCTTTATTACTGGTAAGATCTGCTCGCGGCCACAGGGAGGGGCCTTGTATGAAAGAAAATGTAAAACAAAGCTGATAACCATTTTTTGTGGGGCTTGGAAGGTTCTAACCAGAACTCCTTAGACAAGAGAGTGCCCTTGTCTCCCACTACAGGGGTGATGCCTATGAATTCTAAATCTGAGCTGAGAAAAACATCTTTAATGAAAATCACCTTTATGTTTAATAACCATTAATCTTCTGAATCTGTAGGATAACACAGAAGAAATGATATTAATACTAAATTTCAGCCTGGATCATTTTTGATACTTGGAAAAAAAAATGGAAAAGCCTGAAATATCATTTGATACTTTACACAGATTAGTACAAGATAGTATACAAATAATTTGTATTTCTGAGATAACGTGGAACTTCCTATTACTTAATTTTTTAAAAAAGTGGCTTATTGACACCAGTGCCACAAATGATGGAGGCAGTGGTGAAAATGCTAAACACATGTTTTAGCAGAATGGCAATCATGCTCTGTTAAAGCTTATGGTGGAAATGAAGGAAAAATGCAATCACCCTCAAAAAAAAAAAAAGGAAAGAAAGAAAAAACATAAAGTAAAATAAAATAACCAACTGATTGGGGAAAAGTAGGGAGGAAAGCATGTTCAAATAGATACCTTAAAAGAGAGGTCACAGTTCATCCAAGATTTCATCTTGTTTGTTAAATTCCATGTGCACTTGAAATCCCATTAACTCTTTTTTCCTTATTACCTCAATCTTTCCCTAGTACGTGACGTTAACCCCCCCTCTGTCACTTCTTGGAAACGCACTATTTGCGATGCTTAAGATGGAGAAATAGCCATAGGCAAATCAAAGCTATACTTAATGACTTGGAGACCAGCAGCCGCGGGTTAAGGGAGGTAACATTTATTTAAAGCCAGCTGGGGCCAAAGCCCCCCTAAAAATCCTTCCTCAATTGTTCTTTTTACTCTATTCCTTTCCAGACCCACTTTGCTTTAAAGATTGATTTTCACTTCTGCTTTGAAGCTATTCTGAAGCCAGGGCACAATCCTGCAGTGACAAAAACCTGGACAAGAACACTGGTACAGGGGTTTCCCTGGTGGTGCAATGGTTAAGAATCCACCTGCCAGTGCAGGGGACATGGGTTCGAGCCCTGGTCCGGGAAGATCCCGCATGTCACGGAGCAACTGAGCCCATGCGCCACAACTACTGAGCCTGCGCTCTAGAGCCTGCGAGCCACAACTACTGAGCCCGCGAGCCACAACTACTGAGCCCGTGTGCCACAACTACTGAAGCCCGTACGCCTAGAGCTTGTGCTCTGCAACAAGAGAAGCCCCTGCAATGAGAAGCCCGCTCACAGCAACGAAGAGTAACCCCCGCTCGCTGCAACTAGAGAAAGCCTGCGCACAGCAACGAAGACCCAACGCAGTCAAAAATAAATAAGTAAAATAAATAAATTTAAAAAAGAAAAAGAAAAAAAACCCCACAGTAATGCTAAAGAAACAGAATGTTGGGGGAGACCATGGTCTAATAAAACTCAACTTTGAAAAAAAAAGAACACTCGTGCAGGGGTGGGCTGGTGACAGGCTGCTCTTGTGTTCATCAATCACCAGGACCTGGTTACCTTCAATTCCAGCTCCAAAGAGCTTTCACAACCCCAGACTGATTCATTCCCGCCAGTAAATCCCTTTACATTCAAAGGATGAGTTCGACGCTGCTGTGTGAACGCTGCCGGAAAAGCCCTGTTCCTCTCATTCTACGTTCCATACTCATCTCAGAAGAACTGACACAACTAAAACCCTGGGTGGCACGTGTGCTGCCTTGAGGCAGGCCCGGATCCTGTTCTGGTTCTGGTAGGTTCTCCCAGGGAACCTGGCACAGCGCTGGGGGCACGCAGACACTCCCTCAATACCAGGTGAGTGACCGGCCAAACCAGAGTCGAAGGTCAAAAAAGAGGAAGGGGAAAAGAATGAGGTCAAACCGAACTCTGGAAATCTTTAGCACCAGATATGAAACCCAGTTTTCAATAACTTGGCTACGAAGATTTTGTATCCGCACCCAGTTTTCAATCTCAGGATCTCAGCTCAGAAATCATTGTCTTGCCAAGTTTGGGAGAAGAGAAAAGTATTATGTGTTCTTACCTACTCTTTCCATTACCACCCCCAGGCCCCACTTCCGTGTCTGTTGTTGGGAAGTTACCGACCGGCACCACTGCGTATGCTGTCTTTTCACACTGACATTGCCTTCTTTGAGGATTATTTAAAAGTCTGATAAGTCGCCTGAGGAACTATCTCCTGTCACCCCATGCGGGTAACACAGTGATTCAAAACATACTTAACAAACAATAAACTATAAACACAGGACAAACAAGGCACCGCCACAACTTGGATATTAACAGTCACCATGAAAAGCAAGAACGATCATGCCAACTTTGTTCACTAGGAAAATTGGGGTGTTTATAGCAAGTGACTTAAAATTTGCACACCTATCTTTGCACCAGAGCATCTGAGAAGTGAGAGCTGCCTCCTTTCCATCAATTCTAGAATGGCCAGGTTAGTTTACTGGTTGTGAATTGGCAGCCCCCCTTCCCCCAAATAAAAATATTAGTTGTCAACATTTAAAAATTGGGAGGTTTCACAAAGAAATAGAATTTCTGGTTTCTTTGGGATTAAAAAAAAAAAAAGGAAGATGTGACAATAATGGGCCCAGAGGCCCATTCGCAACGGTTGAACTCTTGGCTAAGCCCCTGCTTTTCGAATACCAATGGCCCCGTCGCTCCCGACCCCAAAAGCATCTGAGTTTTTGGCCTCTGGCTTAATTTAGTAAGTCATCGAAAATAGATTAGTCACCTGCTTTGAGCCAGATACTGAGAGGTAGGGATACGCACAAAGCAGCTTACCCATCCATATCCCCGTGGCTCAAAATGTTCTGTGTCAAATAATCTACTCCAAATAATACATTGAGAGAGTGTGTCCCTCGCTCCTTACACAGCAATTCTTTATTTTTTTTTCTGGCTCAACACATTTCTACGGGTGACTACCCGGGCATTTGCAGGACGTTCTCTATACTCCTGAAATTATACTCTCATGCAAGTGAATGGTGGGGACGTTATTATAAGGCTGACCTAGATTCCGCTCAAACGTTTACAAACCACAGTTGGTTTCTTTAGCAATCGTTAGGGTGACATGATTGGGCCATACCAGGGAGGCACACAGCACGACTGAGAATCAGAACTTACGGATTTCTACAGAACTGGCTTACGATGAATGAAGACAGAAGGGTTTTGTTACGACCAATATTCAATGACACGGTTGGAAAGATGATCTAAAAGTAGACTGAGATCCAGGTATTCTCAGGGTGTGGCTTTTAAGATAGTTTTTCAAAAGATCATTTTGAGAAGACAGCATTTTAAACTGCTCTTGTAAGATTCTAGGATACAGTCTGATCAATCTTCTTATGTTGAACTAACTCTCAGGAAGACAGAGGCTGACTTCAGCCCTGAGTCTGAGCTGCCCTCGCGCTTCCATCCCGAGGGAGGTCGTGGTGGCACTACTGGCCCTGTGGAGGAGAAATTACGTGGCACATACAGTGATCAACTGCCAGGGTCTGCTGAGCCCCACTTCTGCTCTCGTAAACTCCCCAACCAACCAAAAACCCAACAGTTATCCCCTGAGACAGAGTTTCTTGTGCATGAGGTTTTTTAGGGGGTTCTTCTGGGATCAACACCCAGGGAAGGAGAGGAAAGCGGAGGGGAGGGAGGGGAGGGGAGGGAGGGGAGGGGAGAAAAAGAGGCTGGGCAGAGGGACAGTAGGGCTACCATGTGGTCCCACTGGCAGCCTCGCTGGTCCTGTGGGGTGTTCTGAAGACGGGATGACCCTCGTTGGAGCAGAAGGGCTGGGCCTTGATACCCCACATTGGTCAGCTCTGGGATGGGGGCGGTCCTTGAGAAGGAGGGGACTTAGGGGGGTGGCTCTCAGCTGAAGTCATCCCCAAAGGGGGCAAGTGACAGGGCAGCTGGGGGACAAATCCATTATTCTTGAAGGGACCTGGGTGTGTCATTATGTCCCTCAACCAACCAACCAATGAACCAATGAAACAGACCCAAAGTCAACGAATCAACAAGACCCAAATTCAAAGATCTGCACCCTAAGTTAATCATCTGAAATTTCTCACAAATATGACAGACTTTAAACTGGACACCATGAAAATACGACTGATTCCACTCCAAATCATTAGCTCATCTCCCCAGGTAAGGAACTTCTAAAGGAATATGGTAGTGAACTGTGGTACACTCGATAGTTTAAACTTTCAGTGTAAACCAGCTCAACTAAAACCTTGAATATTGACTCAATATTGACTCAACTTCCGTTTCCCTCCTAGGAGTTTATTCTAAGGAAATCCTCAGGGCTGTGGGCAAAGATTCAGATGCAAATACATTCCCTGCAACGTTCTTTATGCAAATAACACATAAGAACAAGCTAACCATCCTATCAGTGACCAGCTAATAAATATGCTGAATCAATAGACTATAAAGCCACTCACACCTCACAGGAAGGAAGTGAAAACTACTTAACAACATAAAAAGATGTTCACAACCTGCTGTTAAGAAAAAAAAAGCAGGTTTCAAAGCAGTGTTTACTGTTGTGACTCCATTTTGGTGAAAAGAAAAAACATGCATGTTAGTATTAAAGAAGATTGCAGTGTTTTCCTTTTTCGCTTCTTTGGACTTACTAGAATTTCTACAATGCACATTTATTACTTTTGCAATAAGAAAACGGCTTTTCTCTTTCCCCTCCCCCTACTATATGTTCTATATCAATGGTCAAGGAAACCATGGTTAACAGATACACTAAGTAAGGTGGAAGGTTAGTCAGAGAGGAAATCTACTCCTTTCTTTGCATAGCAGTCTGGTGTCATGAATTTTAATTCGTTATGCACCATTCCCAAACCCGGTATTTTTAACTCATTAATATTTTGGAGTGCCAACTGTTGGAAGCATCCCATGTCTTACTTAGATACCTTTAAAGACAGGGATTTCACCAGAAAATATTTATTTTGCTTTTCTTTGATAAGCTCTCCTGGCAGCCATCTTTATCTGGTGAAACGCCCGACTCATCAGCTGTATGGGCTGAACCAGTCTCCATGGAGTCGAGGTCGTGCACTGGCCAGCACAGGGTCCTGTGATTCTGTCCGACTCCACAGTGTGGGTCGCTAGGCTGAGCACTGCCTTAGTGTAAGCAGACCTCACAAAGCACATTCTGCAGGCTCCAGAGTGTGGTCATCAGAGAATATCTGATCTTGGGGGGAAAATCTCCCATCCGGGTCTTTCAAAGGTTCCCAAGGGTGATGCCGTCTCAGAGCAAAACTATCAAGTTCTTTCCTGTCACTGCCATGTCACCACATCTACTGCTTCCTCATCTGTGTGTTTTTCCTCTGTTCTTCTGTCCTAGAATCACATCCAGGTATTTTTTTTTTTCTCCTTGGCACAGTCCTGCCCTCTGCATCTCCCTTCTAACAAGACTGGAACGTACCTAATGAACTTTTTACCATGACTGCGTTAATGATGACAGCTATTTAAAGTATAAGACCTCCCAGAGAATTTGTATTTAATCAGCAATTTCTGGAGATCAAAGTCTCAGCCCCAAAGGAAGGCATCACTAAGGGGCAAGCTCCACGCAGCAGGTCAGTTATAGGGAAAAATTCCTTGGACAGGTGGGCTCTTCTGGGGCCGGGTGTTGCCTACCTGGAGATGAGACACACATTTTTCGAGCATCTACATCGAGCAGATTCTTGTCTGTGCTGTTTGGAGTTAAGAACAGACTTCCACGCCTAAAGAAAATCATTCATTTGTTTCTTGTTCAACCACCATTTAACAAGAATCTACTCTGTGCCTTCTCGAACTCCACCGCTGGGTCAAATTATACCTATTACATATTCTCATAACACTGGGGACCTCTAGTTCTTAGTATTTATCATATTTTAACTGGTTTCCTCCACTAAACTAAGGGCAGACCAAGTCATGGACCCTGGAACACTTGGGACCCTCCATAAATATTTGTTGAATAAAGCATGCAGCTAAGTACCTGACTCTTCACTGCAGACACAGAGAAGAGTAGGGCATGACTCTTTCTTCAAGAACTCACAGTCAAGTCAATCGTGAAATTCTTACTGAGCCATTACCAGGTGTCCAGTACTCTACGAGGGGGTTCAAAAGCCTAAGTCACAGTGCCTGACCTTACAGGGGCTTAAGATTGAAGCTTGGGAGATAAGACTGCCACTCCAGTGACATGATAACATGCATGAGTCCCATCTGTGTTGCAGGCAGTAAGAGCTCAGGATACTGGAGGTGGAGGGTGGTGATCAGTGATGATCCTATCTCAATACCCCATTAGTCCAGTTACAGAAAGTCCTGTGGGTTAAGGCCTTGAGAATAGGGTTAGATTTTAAATAGGTGGGGAAAGGATATATCCCTGTATTTTCTCATTACTACTTGAATAAAAGGTATTAGGAAAGTTAACATTTTCTTCATTCACTACCGTGCAGAATCAAATAAGGAGCTGCTTTCATTAAAAGACATATACAGTTTGTCCATTTTGAACAAATTTCTTTGAGTGCCTGCATTTTGGCGCGGCACTGGTTAAGTGTTGGTGTTTGTTAATCTCATGTCCTGGATTTCTTGGGAAATCCTACTTTTGCTACTTTGATTTATTCCTAAAATACAAACGATTTGCGCAATACATGTGGCAACATTTTTTTTTCTTTTTTTTACATTTTTAATATTTTGGTAAAAATATCAAAATAAATGAACATATTAGACAAAACTCTTCTGTTAGTTCACATAGCCAAACTGGGGCTTGGGGAATAATGTGTCCATCAGTGTGTGGGCAGAGGAGGACGCAGGGAGCTACTCTAAAGGCAATTCTGGCAGATGGCATTTTCTGAAGACAGCTGCCACAAACCTCCTATCCCACATGCTCTTGTAGAACCTTGCCATTCCCCCCCCCATCAAGGGGAGGGGTGTGTATCTTCCACCCTTGAATGTGGGAGGGCATTTGTGAGTGTCTCAACAGACACTGTATGGTGGAAATGACACCATATGACTTCCGAGGCTAGGTCATAAAAAGCCATGCACTTCCGCCTTGTTCTCTTGGAACCTGGTCACCATGTTTGTGGGAAGACCAGGCAGCCCGTGGAGGGGCCCACGTGGAGAGGAACTGAGGCCCCTGGCCCAGAGCCCTGGCTGAGCTCCCAACCGACAGCCGGCACAACTTGCCAGCCATGTGACTGTGACATCCTGAGAGTGGGTTCCCTGGCATCCAGCTAAGCAAACCCAGCAGACGCCACATGGAGGAGGGAAGACCCATCTCCGCACGAATTGCAGATTCATGACCAAAATAAAGGATTGTTGCTGTTTTAAACCTTTAAGTTCTGGGTGGTTTGTTTCCCAGCAATAGTAACTGGAACAACATTTCAGAGATGGCACAAGTGACAAGGCCTTTGTAACTGATTAGACTTGGAAAGCAAGGAAGGAAAGACCAAAGTGACTGACTGCTTTCCCACCCAGAGAAGGATCCTTAACAGGCAGAGTGGGAGTTAGAGGAAGGGTAGGTGAGGGGTTGAGGCTGGGATGGTGACTTTGGCTTCTTGCCATTTATATAAAGTGGCCTGCTTTTCACCTGTCCATCGACGAGAGGTACATAACATCGTGGGGAAGAGTGTAGACTCTGGAGGCAGCCTGTCTGGGTTGGAGCCCTGGCATTGCCATTTCTTAGCTGTGTGACCTTGGGCAAGGTTCTTAACTCCCACGTGCTTCAGTTTCTTTGTCTGTAAAAGGAGGATCACAATAACAGAACCTACCTCATAGGCTGGTTGTGACATGAATGACCTAATGTCTAAAAAGGGCTTGGCACAGAGGAAGTTCTAGGAAAGTGTCTGCCGTTGTGATCCGCAGAAATGTGGGCTGAAGAACGGACTTACATAGTGAGGTGGGGTGAAGAACGGCCTCTCAAAGACATCCACGTCCTAATCCCTGGAACTTTGAACACGTGACCTCACATGGCAGAGGGGACTTGGCAGGCACAGGGTCCTTAAGGACCCTGAGATGGGAGACGATCCTGGATTGTCTGGGGGCAGGTCCTTATAAGAAGGAGGCAGGAGGGTCATCAGGCTTGGACCCACACATGATGTTGGAAGCAGAGATCATGGTGATGTGAACCAACGCTGTAGCCTCTAGAACCTGGAAAAAGGCAAGGAAACAGATTCTTGATTTTAGCCCACTGAGACTGATTTTGGAGTTCTGACCTCCAGCACTGTAAGATAATAAACCTTTGTGGTTTCAGGCACTAAATCTGTGGTACTTTGCTACAGCAGCAATAGGAAACTAATCCAGATTTTAACCTTGAGAAAGGTGGCTTTATAGGACATGGAGCAGATAGGATGAAAAGAAGATGGGTTTTGGAATCAATAAAACATCTCTTTATTCCTCGTCTCCTGACTTAGCATCGGTGGGACATTTTCTCTTTAATCTTAGCTTGTGGAGTAGCCGAAGCCCCGGCTCTGGTATGAGCCCTGACTCCAGCCCTTGCTTGCTGGGGACCATCCATCAATGGGTGCCAGCCAGCAAGACCACAGTGGTTATACATGGCCAGAATCTGGCCTGATTGGCTTGACATCCCTTCTGATTGGTTGGTGCCCACAAGCTACTAGTTGCTATGAATTTCAAATATTACCTCTAGACTTAAAACTCTGAGTTTCTTCTTCTGTAAATTAGGCACAATCTAAGTCAAAGGTGGTGGAATTAGCGTAGGTAAGTAGTTCTCACAATGTGATTTCCAAAGCAGCAGTATCTCATTACCCGGGAATGTGTTAGAAGTGCAAAATTTTGCCTCATCTACTGTAGCTGGTAGAATTCTAAAATGGCCCATTCCCCCCCCTTCCCCGGGGGACACGGCGGGCAGGACCATGGCCATGATGGATTTTACCCATGATTAGGTTATGTTACATAGCACAGTGTTTTGTTTTGTTTTTTAACTTTTTTTGGGGGGGGGGGGTGCTGCATCGTGCGGGATCTTTGTTCCCCGACCGGGGATCGAACCCATGCCCCCTGCATTGGGAGCAAGGAGTCTTAACCACTGGACTGCCAGGGAAATCCCATACAGCACAGTTTGTGAAAGGGAGATTAGCTAGGCTGAGCCCTTAAAAGCTACCAGGCTCCTTCTGAAGGCAGAGATTTGACGTGTGAGAGGAAAGATCCCTTGTCGCTGGCTTGAAGGAGGAGGGGGCCAAGTGGCAAGGATGTGAGTGGCCTTCCTCTCGGAGGGAGGGTAGCCCTGGAAGGAAACAGGGATCTGTTCCCAGAAGCAGATTCTTCCCCAGACCTCCGGAAAGGAAGGCAGCCCAGCCTATGGCTCAATTCTAGCCTTGTATGACCTAGAGCAGAGAAGCCAACCACACCACACCCTGACTCCTGACTGCAGACCTGTCGGCTAATAGCTAATAAGCGGGCGTTGTGTTAAGCCACTCAATTTGTGGTATTTCATTATGCAGCTAAGAATTTATTTACTGAATCAGAAGCTCTGTGTTTTAACAAGCCCTCCAGGTGACTGGGAGGCACGCTCAAGTTTGAGCACCTCTGGTGTCCATAAAGGGCCCACACAGCCGAGCCTGGAGCCATTAGGTGGGGTGTGCAGCAGCTGCGGTTGTCCTATCATATATTCTAAGGATCTTTCCGCTCCTTTGTTGCATTTGAAAAAGTTTTAAAAAGCACGAACGCACAAAATCTTCCAGATGTGCCCTTTTCAGGTGTAAGATCAGACTGATCCCTGGACATTCTGCAAACACCAGACAAGAGGTCCATGCAAACTTCCCTTTTCCCCTTCAACCTAAGAGTCCAGGGCAGCTGGAGCTAATAGCCATAAAGCAGCAGCAGAAGGAAAGTTCTAAGGGAAGTGGGCCAGGGAAGGCAGGACCACATCCCATCTACTGAGAAGCTGCAAGCAGGGGCAGGTTGACCAGAGTCTCTGAAACTATAAAAGCAAGACCTACCTCCTTGGGTGGTTATGAGGCTGTAAAGCCATGCCCGGGACTCAGCACAGGGCCTGGCACAGGGATGGGGAGTCGGGGAAACTGGTCCTGCCTTTGTCCCCTTTATCATCTTCCTCCATTTCATCCTTCTGCATCCTTCTCACTTCTGCCAGCTTTTTTTTTTTTTTTTGGACTCTTTTTTTGATTAGTGTTAGCATGGTTTATTTTTTCCACCCATTTATTTTTAATCTATATGTATCTTTATATTTAAAGTGGGTTTCTTATAGACAATATATGGTTGGCCTTGTTTTTTGATCCACTGTCACAATCTCCGTCTTTTAATTGGTGCATTTGACTATTGACGTTCAAAGTGCTTACTGATTTAGCTGGATTCGTATCTGACATATTTGTTATGATTTCTCACTCCTTTTAAAATCCTTGCCCGTTTCTTACCCTGCATCATTCTGTCCATCTCTCTGGTTGGTTCCTGAGTCATCCCCCTCCCCCCACCCCCTCCACTCCTGTGCGGACTCCTTCACAGTGGGCTCTCCTGAGGGTCCTGGTGCAGGGTAACGTGTGGATGGCCAAGGACGCTTTTGCGTGAGCTTAGGGCAGCCTGTTTATCTGAAGGCGTGGCTGGAAGCTCTGCCCAATTCTCTGCAGGATGGTCCGCAGACAGGACCTGGAGCACAGGGAGGAGGACGCGTCTTGGGAAGGATGCTGGCAAGTGAGCCTCAGAACACGCACTGCCACGCCCCCTTCTCTGAGACGTCCCCAACTTGGGTGTTAGAAATGGCCTGTCCTTCTCTCCGTCAGCCCTTCTATGGCCTCCATTTGCTTTCAGGAGAAAACCCGGCATCATGACCACGAGTGGCTCTTGCTGCCTCTTGGTGCAGGTCCCGCCCTCGACACAGTCCAGCTCCGGCCACGGTCCTGGTTCATCGATGCTGCCCAGGCCGGTCTTCAGGTCTCAGAACCTTTATCCGGGCTGCCGTCTGCCTGGGGCATCCCCCGCATCTGCTCTGGGCTGAGTCCTACTTGAATAACAGTATAAACATCACTCCTCAGAGAAGCTGCCCCTGGCCCCCCAGACACGGGGAAGCCCTCGATTAAGTACTCCTTTTCCTTCCTGGCACATATGACAACGGGAATTGGTCTGGGGTTTAGGGCTGGAAAATGACCTTCCTGCTGCCGGCCACACTGCCACATCGTGCCCGGGTCCCGGCTCAGCGACTCTCTGTTGACTGAGTGACCGAATGAATTAACGACCACGCTCTCTGTCAACTCCAAAATACTGATCTAAAAAGAGGAATTTAGTGGGCTTCCCGGGTGGCGCAGTGGTTGAGAGTCTGCCTGCTAATGCAGGGGACGCGGCTTCGAGCCCTGGTCTGGGAAGATCCCACGTGCCGCGGAGCGGCTGGGCCCGTGAGCCACAATTACTGAGCCTGCGCGTCTGGAGCCTGTGCTCCGCAACAAGAGAGGCCGCGACAGTGAGAGGCCCGCGCACCGCGATGAGGAGTGGTCCCCGCTCGCCGCAACTAGAGAAAGCCCTCGCACAGAAACGAAGACCCAACACAGCCCAAAAAAATAAATAAATAAATAATAATTAAAAAAAAAAAAAAAGAGGAATTTAGAAAAAAAAGAAAAGAAAAAGAAAAAGCTATCTGGTAGCGCTTTTTAAAAAAAAATTATTTATTTTTGGCTGCGTTGGGTCTTCCCACTGTGCCCGGGCTGTGCGCGGGTTCCCTCCAATCGCGGCGAGCAGGGGCCACTCCCCCCCGCGTTGGCCCCTCTTGCGGCGGAGCACGGGGTCCAGGCGCGCGCGCCCCGGCGGCCGCGGCACACGGGCTCCAGCAGTTGTGGCTCGCGGGCTCCAGAGCGCAGGCCCAGCAGTTGTGGCGCACGGGCCCCGCTGCTCCGCGGCATGTGGGATCCTCCCGGACCAGGACTCGAACCGGTGTCCCCTGCAGCGGCAGGCGGACTCCCAACCACTGCGCCACCAGGGAAGCCCCTGGTAGCTTTGAAGACTTGTAAATGAGTGAGTGGGAGAATCTGGTTTGGGGATTCCTTTCCTTAGTCATTCAACAAGCATCTTTCTGAGCATCTTCCCTGTCCGAGGAGCCAAGCTGGTCTCCGAGAGAGGGCAGGTGAAGGGGCACCGCCTTGCTCTCGGGAAGCACCCACTTTAGGTCAGAGTAAAAGGCCGGTACTCGGAACTATCCTTTAAGTCTTAGCAAACAGCAGTATGAGTGATGTGTGCGGAAGAAAGGGAGCCCAGGGTACCACTGGGTGCAGGTCGGGAAGCCTCGTAAGGCTGTGCTACACGAACTCCAAGATCCATCCCTGAAGGCCAGTGGGCAGTTCGATAGATGGAGGCATTTGATATGTGGACGAAGCTTCTTCTCTGGCGCTGTCAGCCGTGTGAGAGCCACTGGGACCACCTTTCCGGTGCTCTGTGCTGCAGTTGGGGGCGGGCTGACAGGCTGTCTGGGTCATCAGCCCCGGCGACTTCTTAGTGGGATGTGAGCAAAACCAGGAGGCGAGAGCAAAGCAGAGTCACAAGAGTAGCCCCTCTGTACCCCGGCCTTGTTTCCATGTCATGTCACTTCAAGTTTGCTTCTCGCTCTGGTCGGGAGACTACAGCATCACACAATGGGCAGTGTGGGCTGGTCAGCACGTGCCACTCACCCTTCCAAAACCCGGCCGGAGGACAATCTGAACCCCGGCTTGACATTTTCCAACAAAAGTTTGTACCAGTGACGTACGGTGAATCCCCACCGAAAACTGATCTGAGCCATGACTAAGAAGGTCATTTTGGAAATGAGGAAGTGTATCTTGGGCTCCTTGTGGTTTCTGATGAAAGCTGCTGCAATGTGGGACATGGGTGAAAGAACATTGAGAAAAGAGATGAGTTCGCTCAGCCTGTCCCTGTGAAGAACGGGGGAGATGAATGAATGGGAAGATCCTTTATGTCCTAAGAGTCTGTGAGCCTATGGCTTGTCTCAGCGTTTCTCAATGATTACACTCACGACGTTTTAGACAAAACAGATTTTCCTGTGGGGTCCTGTCCTTTGCATTCTAGACTGTTTCAGTGACCCCCTCCCAGATGCCAGCAGCTCTCCCCCAGTCGCTGCTGCAACCCCAGCGTCACCCACGGATCTGCAAACGTCCCTGGGAGGAGGATTTTAGAACTCTGGGATCTAAAATCAAGCAGGTTTGTTCTAATGTCCTAAGAACAGCCCCAGCGCGCCAAACACATTCACTTAATGTCTTGTTCAACAGGAAGGAATGACCTCTTTTAATATAGAGCTCCTTTGAAACGTGTCATTTCAACTGGGTCCAAAGGAGATATTGTCCGAGTCTCAACTGCTCAGTTGAACACATGGAAAAATGTTGGGAGATTTCAGTGCATCTTGAATAAGATGAAATCCCTCAGAGATATGACGTGCTCTTTGATCATTAGAAGGATGGTAAAAGAAAGTGATTTACAGAAATAAAATAGATAACGAACATTTTGGTGACTCAGAAAATGCCTAGAAATCACATCAGGCAAAAGTTCACCTTTTCCATTAAAACAACCCCAAACTCTGCCTGACAACAACCTCCCGCTCCAAACATTTGCCAGCAGGCTGAGAACTTACTATATTTTGGCTCTAAGAGGAAATGACATAAAAATACTGACTCGATTACTTGTTCACAGTTTCTTCCTTTCTGTTAGGTTTTGTTTTGTTTTAAATGTAAAAAAACATTTTCTTTGTTTCAAACTAAGTAGGCTTTAACTTAAAATCATTTACTGGGATAATTGAGCATTAAATTATTTGAAAAATCCCAATAATGTTGCTATTATATTGTCAACAGGTATGTAACTACTATTTATTTTAGAAGCAGATACAAAGAAGGTGCTACACATATGAACATGAAAGAAAAATCGCCGTAGCTTAAAACTGTCTTTGTAGTTTGAAGATAAATACAGTGTTCTCAAATACTAAGTTATTATAACTCTCCAGCTCAGAAAGTAGAAGTCAGAGGGCATAAGCAACATTCACCGTACCAGGAACTGAAGAATAGGAGGAAGCATGTTCAAAATAGCAGTGGGTTTTTCCCTGAGATGTATATTTTACAAGAAATGTTCAATTCCATTTTAGATATGGAAACAGTGTGTTTTTCCCACTAAAAGGGGAAACAGGAAGGGTATAAGTAGCTTGTCCCATTACTATGTCCTATCTGGAAAATTTAAAAGGTGGAGAAATGATTAGTCATAAGTGCATGACTTGTTAAAAATGACTTTCTGGATAACAGGGACATACCTGCATGAATGAACATTTGCCACAACCTCTATATTGGGATCCTTGCTTTTGAAAGGTTTACGTAGTGAGCAAGACAGTGGATTTTGGTGGCGGTGTTTTGTTTGGAACCCAAAGGGTCACGGAAAGATTTCCACCAGGCTGCAGCCATGCCACCCCCAGAACCAAGGGGCAGTGGTGTCAGGGAAGGACGAGGGTCCCCAGCACCTGGGCATCTCAGGACCTGAGCCCAGGCATGGGGACTCTCCCAGCACACCTGAGAGATCGGGGTATTTCCAGTGGAGCCAAGAGAAGAGCTTTCATGGGTGATCTATTATCTCCACACTTCTCACTTGCTCCCTGCCATGTAGGCAAATACCCTCTAGGAGATAGAAAATTTGGAAACAATGGTCCCAGCAGAAAAAGTAAAAACCTGTCATGAAGGGGCCAGGAGAATGAGAGAAACTAAGTACCTCTCCCACTGCTATGGATTGAATTGTGTCCCCCCAAGTTCATATGTTGAAGCCCAAACTCCCAACGTGATGGTACTAGGAAGTGGGGCCTTCAGGGGGTGATTAGGTTTAGATGAGGTCATGAGGGTAGAGACTCCACGATGGGACTAGGATCCTCACAAGAAGAGGGAGAAAGACCAGAGTTCACTCTCTCTTTGCCACATGAGGACACACAGCAAGAAGATGATAGCCATCTTCAAGCCTCACCAGCAAGGTGAAGAGAGTTCTCACCAGAACCTGTGTCGTGCGTGTACCTGATCCCAGACTTTCCAGAGTCCAGAACTGTGAGAAATACACGTCTATTGTTCAAGCCACCCAGACTATGGAATTTCATTACGGCAGCCCGAACTAAGAAGACTCACTATCACTTAGCTTTGGAACAGGACTGTGAACCAAAGTCTATGGATTCTAAGCTCATGTTCTTAAGAACTGCACTTTATCACTTTGTGAGAAACACTGAATTCAGACATTCAATGTGTTTTAATTACAGGGTGCTGTTTGCTTTCAAAGCTATATATGAAATTTTTTTTAACATTTTATTGGAGTATAATTGCTTTACAATGGTGTGTTAGTTTCTGCTTTATAACAAAGTGAATCAGTTATACATATACATATATTCCCATATCTCTTCCCTATGAAATTTGTTTTGCATGGTTAGATATGTGCTGGATGATTCGGAAACTAACATACAACAGTCGAATCAGTTTTCTTAATAAAATGACATCTCTCTGATTTCTGCAAAAGCTCTTTAATGACCTCTTAAACTGGGAAAGCTGAGTTTTCAAATTTAAACTTGGGAAAGTGCAGGTTTCAAAAGGGCAAAAGTGATCAAAAAGGTTAAGTCAGTACCTGCTCAGGATTTAAATTCTCTGCAATATTGAAATGTGTGAAATAGGAGCATAGAACTTTTTTAAAAAAATTGAAGTATAGTTGCTATAAAATATTATATAAGTTACAGGTGTATATATAGTGATTCACAATTTTAAAGATTATACTCCATTTATAGTTATTATAAAATATTGCTTGTATTCCCTGTGTTTTACAATATATCCTTATAGCTTATTTTATACTAATAGTTTGTACCTTTTAATCCCCTACCCCTATGTTGCCCCTCCCCCCTTCCCTCTCCCCACTGGTAACCACTCGTTTGTTCTCTATATCTGCAAGTTGAGCATAGTACTTTTTAAACAGCTTTATGGAGATATAATTAATATATCATTACGGTATTTTTTTAAATTAATTAATTAATTTTTTAAATTTTTGGCTGTGTTGGGTCTTCGTTGCTGTGCGCGGGCTTTCTCTAGTTGCGGCGAGCGGGGGCTACTCTTCACTGAGGTGCACAGGCTTCTCATTGTCGTAGCTTCTCTTGTTGCAGAGCACGGGCTCTAGGCAGGCACACGGGCTCAGTAGTTGTGGCGCACGGGCTTAGTTGCTCTGCGGCATGTGGGATCTTCCTGGACCACAGATCGAACCCGTGTCCCCTGCATTGGATTCTTAACCACTGCATCACCAGGGAAGCCCACCATTACGGTATTTTTTATATCTTTGTCTTTATATTGTGATAAAACTGATATTTTGCTTAACATCATGAGAAATAATGTTTTAACTGAAAAACATTATTCATGATAATTTAAAAGGCTGTTATGAATGTCTACATCTCTCAGTAAATCTACTCATGTCTAGTGCAAAATGGGCTGGCAGAAGAATGTTAAATTCTGTTTTGGTGCCACCTAAAGAAAACTTTCTTCCAAGTTTTTATTGTAAATTCAAGCAAAAGACTATCACGGTACAAAGCAATTACAAAGAGAGGCATGCTTTCCCTCTCTGCGCTTATTCTGTATGCTTGTTTCCTATTTTGTGTAGGTTCCATGATTTTGCTGACTTGCGCTGCCAACAAACTGCCTTGTGGTCAACAACCAGGGGAGGGGCTGTGAGATTTCGTTTGCCGGATGCCGGGATGTGACCAAACAGTCATGCCTGAAGCTCCCCTTCATGTGCCTTCTGCTGCCCAGGCTCTTTCCTGTCTCCCTCCTACATGATGAAAGGAAGCCGTGTGTCTTTGGCCAATGACTAAGGCGCCGTGTCCATGCCTGCTCTGTTTGGGTCCTGGCGTCTTCTGACTCAGGCTGTCGGTGGCTCTCAAAGGTACCGGGGGGGGAAAGTCGAGAGTCAGATGGCCAGCAGCCATGGTTACGGCAGCCTGCGTTCAAAAAAGGCGAAATCTGCCCGAAGGCACTTTCTAGGACAGCCTATAACTCTGTATAATTATTATTTTTATTTCTTCATAGCAGTGGTCATTTTTGCACCTGGTGGTTTAGGTGAGTTTGAAGATGCAGCTACTACAGGACGTGCTGTGGTTGCTCAAAATCAGTATTAGTGGTGGGCACCTAAGACCCCAAAAGGACCAATTATGGAGGTAAACTTGGAAAATTAATACTCTCTCCCGGCCAAGGTGGTGTTGGTGCCCCTCCGGTCCAGGTTAAACCCTCACTGCACAATACCGTCTTGCTTCCAATATACCTAAGAGCAAAAAGATGAGGGTTAACTTTACTAGTGGGATCTATAGCAGCAGCCCCTAAAGGGGCTGCACAAGGTGGAGAAAATGACAGGGGATGGGAGGTCAGTAGCCTTGATGGCTGACATGCTTCTGAAATTCATCCATTCGTTGAATATCTACCACAGGCCAGGCATGGCCTAGGCCAGGTGCTGGGGTCCAGATATGACTCTACTGTGGTTCCTTGAGGAGCCGGGAGGCCCACAGGGCAGACCTGGCCACCCAAACTGACCCCAGGAGCTACGGAACACAGAATCCAAGTGTACTTCTGAGGGCCTGCCCCCAGATGCCCTGCAGGTACACGACTGCCCCTGAGTGGCGAGGTCGGCAAGTGAGAACAGGAGAAGCATGGCCAAGACTCCCAAGTGGCAGGGGTCCACTCTGTTACCTTTAGAGTATCCTGGATGTCTTCCCAAATGTGTCTTCTCCCAGAGTGAAAGCCTCTCCAGTGGCCGGAAATACCACTTAGAGAATGATGTTGCCGTTGTGATCCTTACTTCCACAGTAAAATTCCAGATCTGGCATCTCTCTGCTAAGACGGTGACAGAACCATTCTTGAAAAGAAATGGAAGGACGGCAAAATAATCCAAGCCTAAGAAATAATTCTGCAATTTCAAAGTGGTTTCTATGACCTTAGTTATGGGCTGAACTGCGTCCCCTCCCAAATTCCTATGTTGAAGCCCTAAAACCCCCTAGAACCTCAGAATGTGACTGTATTTGGAGATGGGGCCTTCAAAGAGGTGATGAAGGTTAAATAAGGCTGTTAGGGTGGGCTCTCATCCTATAAGACTGTATCCTTATAAGAAGAGGAAATGTGGACACACAGCGGGACACCAGGGTGCACAAGACAGAGGAAGGACCATGTGAGAACAAAGTGAGAAAGCAGCCACCAGTAAGCCAAGGTGAGAGGCCTCGGGAAAAATCAACCCTGCTGACACCTTGATCTTGGACTTCCAGCCTCCAGAGCTGTAAGAAAATGAATTTCTGTTGGACAAGCCACGCAGTTTGTGGTATTTTGTTACAGCAGCTATAGCCTAGCAAACTAATACCACCTCCAACTTAAGAGTATATAACCATATAAACGATGCCCATCTTGAACTACCACTCTTACTAAAAGTCCTCGTATAAGGTCTCTGCAGAAGCACGAATTCCTATCTATGGTTTGCCTGAATGTTTTCAAGGAAAAGTGTCTGGAAGAAAACAATTAGACAGAGATGTCACCACTGGAACACGCACCCAGCTACCCCCAGACACGATTAGTGGCGCGCGCAGAGCTTTGCCATGTATCTGATGGAATTCACATCCTGTCATCATCCAGTATCAAGCTGTAAGTAAGTCATTCATGTATGCAAAACCACAGAACTCTCTGATGTTGATAAAGTAAGACAGGCAACTCTATGACAATGATTAAACTCTCCTTTGCAAACGCCACGTTTTTGGCAATCATTTGGAATGGAGCTTTTTTTTTTTTTAACTAAACAAAGACCCAAGGAAAATAGCAGAAAGGCTTTCAAAAGGCACCCATTACACCAAGGGAAGCCATCCACGAGGATGCATGCATGCCAAGAGTGCATCCTACATTCTGAACACTGTTTCTTTTCAAACGGGCTGTGTGAAAGGTTGCTGGCTGGCTTCTAACTGGAAAAGTCACAGAAATTTACCCTTGCAGAAAATATCTATAACTGTTTCTTCCTTGGAAAAAATAATGACAAGCCCTGAATCATATTCCCTAGGATCTTAAAATAATGATGTTGATTTGCTGGTTTATTTGAAAACTCCATGGTAATAAAATAAAATAGCCAATTAAAGATTTAACCTATTTCCATCGGAGCAGTCAAGGGAAAAGGAGGCGGCAGAAAGCAGCTCTGACACTTCGGCTTAACGATTTTTCGGCGAGTCCAAAACCCACGTTCTGACAATGGGTGGTTCTGAAATACAGCAATTGCTGGAAGTGCCTAGGCTGGGATTCCTCCCTGAAGACCATTCTTTCCTCTTTCTTTCATTAAATCAGCCTTAAGGAATTCTTAAACCTCTCAAATCTTCACTTGTAGAACTTCTAGCATTTGGCCACTGAAGTTGAAATCCTTTCCTGTCCTTCTGAACTTTCTGAGCCCAGCGCATTGGAGGTTGAGGACAAGTGGGCTGTGATAAAAATCTTAGAATGAAGATTAAAAGTAGGGCTCGTGGGTCCCACGAGAAGACTTAGATGACCAACAGTTCTAGAAATTTTCTTCACACTAAGAAACAGTCCAGTTAGTGGAGAAAAGGACGGAATTATCAGATCTTTACAAGGCAGAGTCCGGGGCAGACAACTGTGCATGTGCTCAGAGGATGAAGTACAGTAAGAGATGCTAGGTGAAGAGGCCAGCAGGGGACAACTTCCAGGTGCCGGTGAGGGTCCCTCCACCCTGGGGTGTTTCCCAGTCCTGCTGGGGAGAGGTATGAATGTCATGTAAAGAGACTCGAGGTTGTGGACACACAGAGCTCTGCAGGTATTAGCATCAGGTGGTGACACCCTTTAGGGTTGGGATTTTTGCTAACTCTGCAGATATAGTTTGTTTATGCAGCGCTGACCTGGATGGTCTAGATACTCACAGGGCAGCCCTGAGCCAGTAGTCCTGGCCTCACCTGCGAACTCGTGAGAAACGCAGAACATCGGGCCCCACCTGAGATCCACTGAAGCAGAGTCTGCATTTTCACACGATTCCCAGGTGATGCCCACACATGTTATCAGTCTGTTCGGGTGCTAAAACAGACGAAGACTGGGCAGCTTATAAACAACAGATGTTTATTTCTGACGATTCTGGGGGCTGAGAAGTCCAAGATCAAGGTGCCAGCAGGTTTGGTGTCTGGTGAGGGCCCAATTCTTGGTTCATGGAGGGCTAACTTCTCATGGTGTCTTCACATGGCAGAAGGGGCAGGGAGCTCTCTGGGGTCTCTTTTATAAGGGCACTAATCCCATTCGTGAGGGCTCTGCTGTCTGACCTAATCACCTCCCAAAGGCCCCACCTCCTAATATCATCACACTGGGGGTTAGGATTTTAATGTGTGAATTTCAGGAGAGACCAGCATTCATCTGTGGCATACAGTGAGGTCTAGGCTGGAAGGGGAGAAAGAACATGCCCATTGTTACCATCTGATTGCTCAGTGATACCATGTGACAAGGACATGAAACCATCCTGGGTTAACTTGGGGACAGATGATTCTCTACACCTTGCCAGAAGGCCACACGTGGCAAACAAGGCAAACCTGGTTGGCAGGATTCTTCCAGAGGGATGTTTACCAGGTTGCCAAGGGCATCAGAGTCAACTGGACTTTCAGTGATGTTCAATGGGAAGTTGGGAATTCACATGCAGGCTTCATTCTTAATTGAATTGTTCCATTAGATATGCTGGTTAAAATATACATGCTATATTTCTATACATATATCTCTATCTCTCTATATATCTATATGTATATATCTCTATATACATCCATCTCCCAAGCTGTAATTAGTGAATGCTATGTGTACCTATCAAGCCTAACAAACAGGGAAGAGGTGACTTGAGTGCTTGATTATCTTTAACTGACTTCTATTGCCAATAAAACAACAAACTTATTTCCCTCCATGTTTAGTTTTAGTGGTTGATTATATTTTCAACATTTTCCTCTAGCGATGTAGCTTTATGAAACTTATATGATCCAAACTTTTAATCCACTCCATTTCCCCAAGGTTCTCTTTTCTCTTTAACAGGATGATAGAAGGCCAGATCACACTGCCTCCTTCTGAACTTCAGAGCACCCTTCTAAAACACAGCACAACACAGGGAGAAGCAACTCTCTTGCAGACCGTAAATGACATTGCTTTATAAGCAGCAACACCAGGAGCATGGAAAAAGGTATTAGAAACAAAAGGACAGATGCCACCCCTTTGCAGCAGCACCTCTGTCAAGTCCAGCTGCTTTTCTGACTTGACCTAGCAGCCTCAATGGGCTTTTGGGTGAATGTCCGTATCCCCCATGGAGTGGGAGTGGAGTGGAAATGCATTCAAGTTGACAGCAGGGATACACAAGTACTGAAAGGGCTGTGCTTTCACTCCATGGTACTTCTCAATTTTATCTCAAAACTTACGATTGAAAAAAAAAAAAAAAAAAGACTCCAGGTGTCTGGAGCATTATGCCACATGATTTGCAGTACATAAAATCATGGAAAGTCACACCATTTCCTGATAGCGCACAGCTCATGTTGGCCACTGAAACCCTTCTTCTGACTAATTCATTCCATGCTGTAGTTTTCCAAGGCTGACTCATAACCATATCCTACTTTTCTCATTTCCTGAAATGATTCCGATGAAGGTTATTCCACATAAAAAGTGGAATGATATATAAAATCCAGAAACCTAGGTACAATTTTAAAGTCTTAACTCTAAGTCCCAAATAAACTTTTGTCATAAATTCATCAGATGGACCCATGTTTCTGGGTTTCACAAGGACATCACACACTCCAGTAGATGAGGCTGTAACACGGTACTGGGCTCACGATCAAAATTACTGAATTCAATTCGGAATCAGATCTACTTTTAATGAAACAAATAGGCTATAAAGCAAAAATATTTTCAGACCAAAAAGAGGTCTGAAGTCAGGATGAAGTACGATGAGGAAGCAAAAGGGATTAGAAGCAGTATAGACCCTTCTGTTTTATAAGATGGGATCATCATCATGCTTTATTTAAAAGAACATTTCACTATTTCATCCCCAATTTTTTTACATTATTACCAAAAGGAGCATGGAGTACTTTATTTTATTTTTTATTCTTTTAACATGGAGTACTTTAAATTGCCTTGATTTGCCCATGTTTTAAGAAAGATAAATGCTTTAAAATTACTTTTGTTCTCTAAAAAAAAAAAATCCCTTAGAAACAACGCACATTTCAACTCTTTAGTCAGAGTTTCTGGGAAAAGAGTAAACAAGCCAACTCTTTACTAATTATGTCTCATACTCATCTTCTATCTTTGAGACTTAGAATTATTTTTATTTTTCTAGTTAACATCCTGAAAAGTATGTGTTTCGATATAATAAAAATGTGAAAGCATTTTGAATCATGCAATCATTATTTTATCAGAATCACTCAGCATTTCTAATACCCGCTAAGGAACATTTCTGGAAAATCTTTCAAAATGAGTTATGCATTGGGTGCTGAAACCCTAATGAAATGATGATTCTGGAGGCCAGGGTCAAGAATGGCAACTAAAACCATCAGGTGAAAAGCAGATGGGGAATTTTATAAGCTGGATCAGATTGACCACAGTTCAACTCAGAGATGGACTGATCTGACACACAAAAGGGGAGACAACCAGACATTGTGCACCTCTCGATGGACAGCAGTAAAAGGACATCTCACGTAAACAAAAACAAAACTAACGAAACACACTGATTTGACCACTTTCCCAGACCTATGAGTTTACAATAAATAGAGGGATAAAGGAATGTGCTAACAGGGTGCAATTGCCAGAAAATGTCTAAAAAGGGACTTTCTACCAGACAAATGACCCAGTCTTCAAATACAAATGACTATGGATGGGGAACCCAGATATTAACAGACAGAAGAGATATATCAACCAAGTGCAATTGGTGCATCTTATTTGAACTCTGATCCAAACATGCTAAGTACAAAAATAGATTCATAAGTCAATTTTGGAAATTGGAACACAGAATTGATATTTGATATTAAGAAAGTACTTTTATCTCTTTTTTTTAAAGAAAAGAGTCCTCATCTGTTAGAGATGCATACCTTTGAAATGATATGATGTCTGGGGGGTATGGTTAAAATTACCCCATGGTGTGAGGATGGGAAGGGGAAATTCTATGTGGTGATCAATGCTGAAAGTAGGTGATGAGTTGAGTCCATGGGTTTCATTAGACTATTCACTCTACTTTTGTAAGTGTTTGAAAACCTCCATAAATAAAGTTATTTTTAAAAAGTAGTGAAGAATTGATAGGGGATTTAAGATAAGGTCAGCACTACCTGTACTAATGTTAAACAGACATGGTATAAGATAGCTTTCCTAATAAAATGTATAATTCACACAAGCTGAAAGTACGTAATTTTTAAGATTTAGCAATTTTTCAAGAGAGCGAGGTCTCTGATGAAAAATTTCATACTCTGACACAAAGTATACAACAGAACTCTCTTGGACATGGCTTATTTTTTTGCAAGTATTGTCATACAGACAACAGGGAAAATATTTAGAACAATTTTCAAAATGCTGGAAAATAGGTGCAAAGAAACATCTCAGCCCACCTTTCGGATGAGGACCCAGTAGTACTGAAGGTTTTGTTTCTTACTGTGTAACAGACCTGGGTCAGGTCAGTCACATGACTAAGGTCTAAGGACCATGCTGAGAAGGGTGCTCTAACTACACGGTTGATGAAACACTGGATGCTTTATGGTACTTTGAAGCTGTGAGGACCACACCGGAGCCATGGGTAAGGGTAATGTCCACTCGACCGGATACACCACGGGGACACCTCAAGCCCGCGTGGCTCACTCCAGCCACCTATTGCAGAGGCACTAACTCATAACTCCCACGACAATCCACTGAGGTGTGGAGGTGGCAACTGTCTGTTTCTATTTCATCTATGAAAAGACTGATGCAGATCACATGATCGCCCAAGTCAGAGAAAGACTCAAGAGGAGGGCCGGAAATAAAACCCAGCCCAACACTTGGAAAGCCCAGCATGTACTGTTAACCATCACGATCTACTCTGTTCCAAGCCTGGGGAAGATGCTGAACTGAGTGATGTATTAAGATGCATATTAGCACGTACCAGGTGGTGGGTTTTTAAATTTCCAGATAATTTTTTAAAAGAAGAAACATTACAACAACTTTCACATCGAACCCACTTAGAAGATGAGAAAGGTGGTGTCCATTTTTCACAGGAGAAGATGACGTTAATAGCCTTGGCAGCCAACAATGGTAACGATGAAGAGGAGGGGAAGCAGTAGCTCTCAAATTGGCACCTACCAGGTTCGGGGGCGGGTACTCGGCATCTGTTCTCTCTCTTCCTCCTCAAACTTCTCTGTGAGAGAGGCGCTATTGCTTTTTCACAGATGAGGAACTGTCTGCGAATTAGGCTAACTGAATTAGGCTACACGTCATGCCGAATTCTCTTGGATGTTTGACTTGGAATCAGAATCTGAAGCAAAGTGACAATGAAACTGTACCCGGACGAACACAAATTCCTAAAATGGTGAAGAATGACCCATCATACCTGGTGGCCAACAATGGTGACAAGATCAAGCCGCCGAGGAGATGCCTGTGGTCCCATGAACTACTAACGGAAAAAGCTTAATTCCCTTTTTTTTTTTTTTTTTAAAGGAATACCTTATATTCTGAGATGATATCCTTCCTTTTTTCTTTTAGTCCTAGAACATTTCTTTATTATTTCTTTATTTTTGGCTGTGTTGGGTCTTCGTTTCTGTGCGAGGGCTTTCTCTAGTTGCGGCAAGCGGGGGCCACTCTTCATCACGGTGCGCGGGCCTCTCACTATCGCGGCCTCTCTTGTTGCGGAGCACAGGCTCCAGACGCGCAGGCTCAGTAGTTGTGGCTCACGGGCCTAGTTGCTCCGTGGCATGTGGGATCTTCCCAGACCAGGGCTCGAACCCGTGTCCTCTGCATTAGCAGGCAGATTCTCAACCACTGTGCCACCAGGGAAGCCCCAAGCTTAATTCCCTTAATGCCGCTGACGGTTCACGGGACATTTGGCCACTCCAGGGAAGATGCCACCCCACGCGGGCATCCTGCACTGACAGGCGAACAGAGGAACACGCTTGAGAAAGACAAAGATCAAAAGGTTTGCAAGGCCAGCGACCTTCTGCAAGAAAGCAGGCCTCAGGCTCAGGCCCTGTTCTTTACCTTATATACCACACCACCTCCACTTACAGCAAAACACAGTGACTGAGGCTCAGATTGATGGATGAGCTGGAATCTAGGAAAGGCAGTATCAAGAATTACCAAGAAAGGAAATTCTCAAGAAAAATCCTTTCAGCCCTATTTAAGATTAAGGCAGGGTTGGACTGTCCATTTTAGACACTGATCCCCAAATAGTTAAACATTAAACTTCTAATGATCAGAACATTATATCCTTTTTCTACAGAAAACCTGGCTATCTAAGGATTTTTTGTTTTGTTTTGTTTTTTTGGTCTGGCATGTGGGATCTTTGTTCCCCGACCAGGGATCGAACCTGCGCCTGCTGCATTGGAAGCACAGAGTCTTAACCACTGGACCGCCAGGGAAGTCCCTATCTAAGGATTTTGAAGAGCAGAGGTTTCACTCTGGTTTCCCAAGGAGCTGTGGCATCTTAGGACACTGGTTCAGGAGTCAGTTTTGGCCTTTAGCCCCAGCTTTGGCAAAAACAAGTTGTACTGTGCTGGGCTGAACATTTCACCTCCCTGGATCTGTCTCATCTGTTGCAAAATCAATGGTAAAGGAGCTCCAAAAGGATGATAGCAGGGACAGGAAAGATCATACTCACCTATAACATAATTCAGCTTATATAATGGAACAAATTGTGGGAAAGCAAGGCAGAGATATTAACACTCGTGTATTAATATCTATGCTAACGGAGCACTATAAACCCATTTCACCTGAGTACTAAAAATAGGCTTCCGAGTAATCATAATAATTTTTTTAAAAAAACCATAAATTACTGTCATCCTAGCTGCATGAAATTTCTATTAGAATCACTGGAAATTGTGAGAATGCAAAGATGGATAAATGTAGCGTGCTTATTCCAGGAATCGTTGGAAAATTCATACAAGGTCAGGATAAGGGGGGGGGGGAAAGAAAGAAAACTTGCCTGAAAAATTAAGTAGTGTCAGGAAGTTTAATATAATCTGTGTTTGATTCACAGCACAGGATGATTTCTGTAAGAACTCTTATCTAACCCTGTTTGTTCTGGATAGTGGCTGGTATGCTTGTGAATGATGAGTTCAGACAAGTTCAAGTTAATAAGCTCCATGAAGAATCCTATTATGTAGGCGTTTCTATAACTTTCATAGGCAAGGGAGAAGATAAAGAACTTGTTTGTAAGGTGAACAAACGTCCTGCCGGCAATGGTCTAATCAGCCTAATGCTTTAGACGCCGTGCTCTCAAATATCCCCTTGTTCCATGGATTAAGTCAGTCAAAATATCCAGAACCGGGTCCCATAGAAGGTACTGACGATCTTCTGAGAACGTACCTCCCATTTTCCAGTTTATTATGCAGGCTCTGAATAATAATATTTTTAAGTTACATTCAACCTACACTTTGCAGTTTACAAGTCTTTTCACATGTACTAACTCATTTGAGTTTCCGGAAATTCTCTGGAGGATATAGGTAGGGAAGGCATTCTTATCCTTACCTTTGCAGAAATGAGGCTCGGTGAGCTCAGATCACTTGCCCAAGGTCATGCAGATCCTACTGGCAACATCTACATGCATGTTCATGCCCTCTGACTGTTTATTACCCAGAATGGCTGCACCCAAATGCACCTTCTTGTAAATCCTTAAGACAGTACCAAAAAAGGCATAGTTGAGGTATACGCACATACCCTCAGCTTTCTGTGGTGAGTCAGTAAACATGACTTAAAGGGAACGTTGATTTGTGAGCTCATTCACGTCTTAGGCTCTGAACTGAGATAGGGTTAACTGACCAGTACAAATTTTTTTCCCCCAATTTATCTTTTAATCCAAGAAGTAAGGTTCTAGGCATTCTTGAGCACTGTAGCACAAACCCCAAATCTGCCTAAACTATTAACAGAGGTGCGTGATTTATGACTCTGACAAGCATGCTTTAGTCTGAAGGTGTGGGCTGATCAAAGGCACATGCTGGCACAGATGCAAGCAACCCATGAAGGGGCTAGGAAGGAAGCACCCACCCTGGAAGGGGCTGGAAGTTTCTGCGAGAAGCCTAGTTTTAGAACTCCTCTGTGGAGAAATGCAAATCAAAACTACCATGAGGTATAACCTCACACTGGTCAGAATGGCTATCATCAAAAAGTCTACAAATAATAAATGCTGGAGAGGGTGTGGAGAAAAGGGAACCCTCCTACGCTGCTGGTGGGAATGTAAATTGGTGCAGCCACTATGGAGAACAGTATGGAGGTTCCTTAAAAAAACTAAAAATAGTGTTACCATATGATCCAGTGATCCCACTCCTGGGCATATATCTGGAGAAAACTCTAATTCGAAGAGATAAATTCACCCCAACGTTCATAGCAGCACTATTTACAATAGCCACGATATGGAAACAACCTAAATGTCCATCAACTGAGGAATGGATAAAGAAGATGTGGTACATATATACAATGGAATATTACTCGGTCATAAAAAATAATGAAATAATGCCATTTGCAGCAACAAAGATGGACCTAGAGATTATCATACTAAGTGAGGTAAGTCAGACAAAGACAAATATCATATGATATCACTTAAACTTGGAATCTTAAAAAATGATACAAATGAACTTATTTGCAAAACATAAATTGACTCATAGACATAGAAAACAAACTTATGGTTACCAAAGGGGAAAGGGGGGGAGGGATAAATTAGGAGTTTGCGATTAAAATATACACACTACTATATATAAAATAGATAACCAACAAGGACCTACTGTGCAGCACAGGGAACTCTACTCAATACTCTGTAATAACCTAACTGGAAAAAGAATTTGAAAAAGAATGGACACACGTATGTGTATAACTGAATCACTTTGCTGTACACCTGAAACTAACACATCATTGTTAATCAACTATACTCCAATATAAAATTTAAAAAAAAAAGATAACCAACAAGGACCTACTGTATAGCACAGGGAACTATACTCAGTATCTTGTAATAACCTATAATGGAAAAGAATCTAAAAAAGAACATATATATATATATATATGTATATGTGTGTGTATATATATATATGAATCACTTTGCTGTATACCGGAAACTACACAATACTGTAAATCAATGATATTTCTTTTAAAAACTCCTCTGTGAATAAAAATCTTTTAAAAACTCCTCTGTGAATTGCTCCATATAAGAATATCAACCTAGACTTCTGTAAGAACTTAACAAACAGGATCTTCCTTTACTATTTTTCCATCTTTTACACTTAGAAGAGACAGGTAATAGCATAAGAATAAAAACTGCTGAAAAAGAACAGCCGCAGACAATGAAGGTCCATATTGATATTCATCTCAAGGTTGTTGGTTTTTTGTGGGGCAGCCATTTACTGGAAAATATCTTTCCAAAAGGAGGGTTGTTATACAATTTTAAATAATGAAAATAGGGTTTTATAATGGAAACTATTTTGCAATTCTTTAATAATTTTAATACTTAATACGATAATTTGAAATGTACCAGAAGAAAATTTGGTTGAAGTGACAACAAAAACAGAGTGTCAAAAATTGTAAACATTGACATGATTTCACAAAGACATCAGGAGAATGATACATCTGTTTAAGGAGCACAATGAGAGCCTGGGGGAAGCTACATGGAGAATTAATGGCGAAATAAAGAAACAAAAAAAGAGTAATATCCAGTAAAGACTCTCTGAGAATACTTCAAAACTAGTGCTGTGCTGAAATCATGATCGGTGTAAACACAAGATAAAAGTTCCCAATCTACGCCACTTTCTATGCACCAAAAAACTTTTTGTTAAGTGGTTACTTTAAAACTTTTATTTTTAGTACAAAAAAACTCCCCAAAGTATATTTGTAAGCCGTGGTTGGACGATTTTTGATGTGTGAAAATAGTGATCTAGGGAGGGCCCTGGCGGTCCAGTGGTTAAGACTCTGCACTTCCACTGCAGGGGGGCGAGGGTTCGATCCCTGGCGGGGGAACTAAGATCCCACATGCCACCCGGCCAAAAAAAATATCAACAACAACAACAACGAAAAGTAAAAAAAAAAAAAAAAATAGGAAAAGAAAATAGTGACCTGCCTGCATATCCTATTTACTTTAAATACCATTCTGATGCTCTCTATGTAAACAAAAATACATTTGAATAGTTTTCTTTTCCTCCAAGAGTTAAAAATATTGTTAGTTCTGCTTGGCTTGTTTGAATATTTGACAGCAGAACTGCAAGAACGAGCTCTCTCTGGAAAATGTTTACCTCTTTCTGGATTAGATTACATAAAAGTTAGTTACCTGAGTCATCTGTTTATGAAAAGAAGCTAAAAAGGAATTCATACACGGTGTCAACAGCAAAAAAACCTGAGTTTTAACTCAGAACTCTTCTGTCAATATTGGCCCATGTCAGGGCACCGCAATGATCCTGCTGTTCAAATAGCTGATGCACCCTGGGCTGGCTCCTGGCCCACCGAATTTTCCACAGGCGCACAGGATTCGGGATTTGGCTCCTTCAAAGGCTCAAGATCCTATCTTTTCCAATTCAGGGAACTACCCAGAAAATTCCACATCGTGCATGACGACGCCAGTGCACCAGCGTTACACTCCATTACGTTCTCTCAGATGTGACTGCATTAACTAAAGCGGGCCACTCCCAAATCGGCCTCATATTTTCTGTGACGTCAGGCAGAACAAGCGCTTCAAGAAAATCTGACCGAGTGCTCTGTGAATTCCATTATGAGGGCACATAAAATAATCACCTTGCTCTATTTCCCTCAGGGGTAATCTCCGAAGGTCACATTTTGGCTGTAAGTCAATAAAGACTTCCTGGAGCCCTGATTTCATCTGCAGCGATCAGTTTGGGAACATATTCTCATGCTCCTGAAAAATCAAATTACTCTATATTCCATAATGATCCCCGAATATTCTGAATATTTGGTCGTCACTGGTTGAATACCTACTACGTGCCAGGCACTCCCAGGAAAGCGTATTTTCTGGGGGGTGGGGGGGGCAGACACACGGGCGGCACAGGAAGAAAGGCACGTGGCAATGCCCTGGGGAGGCCCCGCAAAGGGCAGAGGGATTACACCAGTGGGAGAACAGGAGGGAGGGAAGGCGGTGCCAGGGAGCCGGAATCCTCCCACTGCCTTCTTACACCTGAAATGTCTAGGACAGCAGCGTCTTTGCACAGCAATGTCAATATACTTAACACTGCTGAACTGTACTTAAAAAAAAAAACAAAACCGAAGATATGAGAACTAAATCTAATCACGAGGGAACATCCGCAAAACCCAGACTGATGGCCATTCTATGAAATGACAGGTCTGGTACCCTTCAAAAGTGTCCGGGTCCTGAGAGTTCAGGGAAGACAGAAGAGCTGTACTGAATGGAAGGAGACCCAAGGGATCAGGCAGCCACTCACCACTCATGAGCCTCAGAGGGATCCTTTTACTCCAAAGGGTGCCACTGGGGCAAATGGAGAACTCTGAATGAAGTCTCAGGACTACACGGCCGTAACGTATCAGTGCTTATGTCCTGATCCCGATAGCTGTATTGTGATTATTCGGCAGCGTGTCCTTGTTTTAGGGGATGTGCTACTGTATTCAGGGGTGATGGGCATGGTTGGCAACTACCTTCAAATGGCTCAGAAAAAAAGTTACTTGTATTGAACTTGCGACTTTTCTATACCAACCACCGCAAAAAGAGAACTATAAGTGAGGCAAATGCAGAAGTTCAGCACGGTGCTGTCACAGGGTGGTGTCAGGGCTCTGGGCCGCCCAGGATTGAACCCCAGCTTCACTCTGTGCCCTGTGTACTCGTCACTTCGGGCAAGTTATCTCATCTCTGTGGGCTTTAGTTTCTCATCCGTAAAAAGGGATAAGAACACCCGGGTATTAGCTCATACAGTTGTCTCGAGGGGATTCAACAGGAAATGTGTAAAGTGCTCACAATGCTGGACCTATTAAAACAAGCACATGTGTTAATTAGACATCCTTACCCCAGATAATCAAAGATGCTGTTGATGGCGCATCTGCGTCAACCTTCTGCCACCAGCGTGCCTGGCTATCCTTGTTACTCTTTAGCTCCACCTTTGCTGGGTACATCAGGAGGGACATCTTCCTTCAACAAACCTTTTATCTTATCTTCTACTCACCTCAGCGTCAGGCTGGGTGTCATCACCACCGTCACCATCATGTACTGATTAGGTGTCCACTGTTTTCAGGGAAAAAGAATGTTGGAAGACAGGCCCTTGCCTTTGCAGAACTAACATCCAAAGCAGAAAGCCAATTCGTTTGACATTAGCTGTTACAAACCTAAGAACTCACTGTACACTCTAGTGTAAAACTTATCTTGGAGCCAATATTGGCACCATATTTCTGAGTTGAAATTCATGATTTATTGCTGTTGACACTGGAAAGCGGCTCAGCCTTTCTGGAAAACAAGTCGGCAACATGCAGCCATGTTTATAAGGTCCATAATCTTGGACTCTATGATTCCATTTGGGAGAATTAATTCCTATATCAAAAAAAAGACAAATAGTCTAAAGATGTTTAAGTCAGTGCTGTTTATGATAGAAAAATATCTGGGGAAATTCAGCAAAACGGGAAGCTTGTTATCTGCAAGAACTAACCGCTAGCATTCACTGAGCGCTGGGTGCAGAGAGCTGGTTTATTAGGGCCACAGCCCGGGAAGTGTGAAAAGGCAGGGACCTTCCAGGGACCTTCCAGGAACTCAGCGTGGCTGGGCACACGTGGTGTGGTGGGAAGGATGGTAGCGTGGGAAATAAGAAAGGAAGTCGGAGGGGCAAGCAGGGTCCAGATCAGACCTTAGAAGGATGTAGGCACCGTACTATGAGAACTGTGAGCCCACTGGAAGGAACGAGATGGGGTTTGTGACTTGGGAAGACCGCTCTGGGCACCTTGTAGAGCTTGACTTGAACGCAGAACAGAGGGGAGAGGGGAGAACAGCGTGGAGGTTGGAGCAGTGACCAGGCGGGAGGTGAGGAGGGCTAGGACCCAGGCAGCGGCGCCGGGGATGCACACCTGAGAAAAGGGCCAGTGAACGAAAGCAGAATAGGGACCTCCCTGGTGGTCCAGTGGTTAAGACTCCGAACTCCCAATGCAGGGGGCCCGGGTTCGATCCCTGGTCGGGAAGCTAGGTCCCGCATGCTGCAAATAAGACCCTGTGCAGTGCAGCCTAAATAAATAAATAAATATTTCAAAATTAAAAAAGCAGAATAAACACCCAGTTAAGGATCACAACTATGTAACACGTGTGTTTGTTCACTGAAAAAGATTTAAACATGAATTTTAAAGTAATGCAAATTGAATATGATGTTCATTGATTTTCTTTTTTCTAGAAAGTTTATGAAAACCTTGCAATGATACATACACATATTTATAATTTTATGTCCAAGCTTTGACCCCTACTGTCATTTAGGGTAATGCTACCCGAGTGTGGTCTGTGGACAGCGGCCAGTTTGCAATGAGGTCAGAACAGAAACTGGGAGTGTTTAGAAACTTTCAAAGCAGTTTATCAGAAAAATTGCATGTCTGTTGCATCTAATCATAAAACAAGGCTTGTGTTTTGTACGTCTTCCTGTTCCACTTCATTCTTCTAGTAATTTATTTTTATTACATTGTATTTATCAGTTGGCAAGTGATTGGAAATTGAAACAAAGCAGGTCATCCTCGCAGATAGTTTGAGAAATGCTGATTGAAACAGACTGCACAGCTGGGGGCTCTCAGAGGCTGGCCCGGTCCACACAGGGCTGCCTGCTCCAATTGGCCGCTAGCAGTGCCTCTTAGCCCCCGCCCCCAAATCTGGGCTGCTGCACCATTTACATGGTGGTTGGGATGGCGAGGACTCAGGTCTGGGGAAGAGGTCCATACAGACCTTGGAAGTGGATTTGGGTCATTTGGGGAGGGAACTGCAAGGTCCTGTACCCTGAATGTGGCGTTAATGGAGGGGTGCAGGGTCTGAGTGACATGTCTCCTTGGGGCCATGTGGGTGTGGACACAGGAGGGCTACTGTGGGGAAGCACTGGGTCCTGGGCCGGTGCCCATTGCCAGGGTCTACTGAGCTCCTGATTACAAGACAAGCACCGCCAGGTTCCCTCCCCGCCCCACCCCCAAAAGTACACAGTTCCTTTGTCCTCTAACTTCTCGGTTACAAGGAACCAAACTCTCCTTGCCTCTTCTTCCCTGATCCTTTTCCTTTCTCTCTTCCCAATGCGCGCACACATGTGCACAGGGCACACACGGACACCTGCACACGTGCGCATCCCGGGTGCGCACGCGCATGAGCGCTCGCACGCAGGTCTGGACCAATCACTGCTCCCCGGGTGGAGCAGGATGGGGTCAGAGCGCCTCCGACGCGCAGGGCCAGTGAGCCTCATCCTCGCCTGCAGAGGGGGCCAAGGAGAGGTCAGAATCACACCAAGCACCCTTACTTGAGCGTTCTTTGACCTGAAGGCTTTAAACTACAAATCTGTTAGATGGTATCGCTTTGCCTTCCTCCCACCCCACGCCGCCCCCAAACCCCATTACGATTCTGCGTGTTTCTACAATTTGAGGCGGTGTAGCCACAACCCAAATGCTTTCAAGTAAAAGGAAACCCTGAATACTTAAAAGATTGAGAACACAAGCTCTAAGAGTATCCCTCTGTTAGATAAAGGTAACCAGCCATTCAGACTAATCTCAAATCAACTCTGAAACTGAAAACCTCAGCCCAGTTACTGACAAGGAAAATGTTTAGGGAAATCTTTGTGAGGCTTAAACCTACAACAAAGACATCTCTCGCAAGTACAGTCTTCATTGGAATTTCCTACTTCTTGCTGTTGCTGGTGTAATGAAATAGTAACATAACAGGAAAAAGGGGGGAGGAAACATGTGTCTCTCTCTCTTGCCATTTATATTCCAGAGTTCTGTCTGCTTCGTGGACAGAAGATAATCAGGGTGAAATAGATACTGTCCAATGTCTCTTGTGCATTTGGGTGGTTCTCAGGATCAGGACCAAATTCCACATGATGGATAATTGCCTAAAAGTGTCTTAGCCCTGAGAATGGGGGAGGTGTTGGCAGATCTGTGTGGCAATGCACTTAAAGCAGCGTCCAGGGGGACGTGAGCCTTCCACTCAGGACCTGAGCTCCAGCGTTGAAAGCAGACCATGGTCCTATTAACGGAAGTTTGATATGCACACTGAAAGCTGACTCCTACTTCAGCACTTCCGCTGGCTGCTGACGCTTAGCTAACGCCTCATCGCCCTCCACCCCCGAAGTCAGAATTCCGTCTTGAAAGGTAGACACTTTTCTGTGCTCCCATTAGGCAGGAGAAAGGGCGAATAAAGGCATTCTATATCTGATGCAATTCCTCCCTCACCAAATCCATCGAAAGACCTTTTTAACATAATCAGATTGGCTGTTAAGAGCCTGACCTTGAGCAGAGTATGTTTTAACTTTTCGATTAACTTTGAGAGTTCTGTTTTCCATCTTCACAATGATGTGAAGTTGCAACTGAGTCTAAAATGTGCATTTGCTCGTGGGGAATGGCAGCGATGCCAGGGATAGAAGGTGTGTTGGTGCCACCTTAGTTCCTTGACGTCTACAGTACGTGGGGCTCCTTAGATGGGTCTCCTTACATCAGTGGGAGGAATCCCATGTTGACTGCTTAAGGGTGAGAGGCTCTAAGCAGAAGGGAGCTTTGCTTCTCTAAGTTGCTGTGCTCATGGACTGCTGAGGTGGAGCCCACGGAATACACATGTTTGGACCTGCCTTTCCAGGGGCACATGGGAAAATGCCTTCCAAGTCCCAAATGGCAGATTCACAAGAGAATTTTTTGAAATAAAACTTATTTTGGGGGACTTCCCTGGTGATCCAGTGTTAAAACTCTGCGCTCCCAATGCAGGGGGCCCGGGTTCGATCCCTGGTCGGGGAACTAGATCCCGCATGCGGCAACTAAGACCCGGCGCAGCCAAATAAACAAATAAATAACTTCTGTTTTGAAGTTGGGAGAATTGCTGTATAGGAATTGCCATAAATCCTGAAAGACTGAAACTCAAAAAAGAGCCCATTTCCCTTCAGTCAGTTTAAAATAATTTAATACAAATACTAAAAAACGAATGCTACCCTTATTTTGTGGTGATTCTTTGCACGTTAGCATATCTTAGACTAGAAACCCAACCTGACTATGATCTGGTGGGAAAGAACTTCCAGAGCTGCAGACAGAAGGCAGGTGCCTCTCCTTCCCTCCACCCTGAGAAGTGGAGCGCTTCCTGCTGTGTGAACCCTCTGGGCACTGCTTGGGCTGGGGGTGATGTCCCAAGGCAGAGCTTCTAGGATGGAACAAGTGAGGGGGTGGAAGTGGAGGGATAGCTGGAGAGAAAAGGAGAGAAAAGGAAGGGAAAGCAACTAACAATTTAAGCACATCCTACGTGCCGGCAACTGTGCGTAGGTGCTCATATATATTATCTTTAAAAATTTCTCATCTTGATACGTGTTATTTCCATTTACAGAGGAGGAAGCAATCTCAAAGAGGTTAAGGCCTTGTCTGAGTTCATCAGTTAATTCCTTTCTGGAGCCAAAGATCATTGGGCTCAGGGCAAGTTATCTAAGGGAGGGGAGAGGCCTTGGAGGAGGTGGGAGGCAGCAGGGGGGAAGGGGGGGTTCCCATTGTTTCTCCTGGAAGCCTGCGGCATTGTCCAACCACAGACTGAAGCTGAGGAACAGGGGACAGGGAAGGGGAGGGCCTGTGACTACAGCCGCCAGGCCCCACATGAGAACCCCAGGCCCTCGTATGAACTGAGTCTTCAGTAAGTATGCTGCCTGTAGAGATTGTAAAGAAAACCCATCAATCTAGAAGATCCCAGACAATGAAAAAGGCCTTTTCCTTTCTAAAAATGAAGAGTTTAAAAAAAAAAAAATTGGTATAGGTAAAATATGCTCTGGAGAAAATAAAAAAGAACAAATCAAGTAAATGAATAATAACTGAAAAAAGAAACAAGAAAGAGGAAAGAAGAAAGAAAAAAAGAAGAAAGGAGGAAAGAAAGAGGTGGGGGAGGGAGGGAAGGAAATCGAGCAAGCTTTTTTGCCTCAAGAGTTCTCCAGAAGACGAGCTGATTTGCTTCTGCGTTTAACTTCCATTAATTTAAGTACCGGTGGTGTTAAGAGGCCTCGTGAATATGGAAAAAAATCCCAGGAACAGGATGTAAATGACAACTTCTTAGGCAAGAAGGTAACAGGGAAGAGCCAAATCTGACTACATGTTGGATCTGTTTCTTTTACTTTAACCTTTGCTTCCCGTTGCTTTTGTTCACTGAAAGGATACTGTCTGTACACTAAAAGGATACTGTCTATACAAGATGGCTTGCCTCAGGGAACCCTGCCCTTCTGCCTGAATGTTACACCAAAGTGCCTTTGTTCAGGGAAACATCCTGACCCTGTCCACGTGTGGATGGCTGCAAGAAAGAAGAAATTAACACATCCCCAGGGGACACTTACAAATCTTATGGCCTTTTAACTTTACTTCCTCATCTCCTCCCCCTCTCTGTGCTATAAAAGAAACTGGCACCCAAACCCCAAGAAGATGTTTTTCGGAGGTATTAGTCTGCCATCTTCTCGGTCTGCCGGCTGGCTTTCCGAACAAACTCGTACTCCCTGCCTCAACACCTCCGTCTCCGATTTACCGGCCTGTCGTGAGGCAAGCAGAGGGAGCTTGGGCTTGGTAACAATAAGAGTTTAGGCTATAGAGCAGCGTGGCTGGAGTCTTGAATTAGCACTCCACCACTGACATATATAAAGCATGTTGTCCAAGTACTTCGTGCTTCATGGCTCAGAAGTCTTTTGGAAGTCACGTTCCATATTGCCTATATCACCTATGACACATTTTCTGTATTATCTATAGCACATCTTTCTGATGATACATCTCTGTCCTTTGATGATGGCGGATCTGGTTTCTCTTTCTTTCCTTTTTATTTTTTTTTGAAAACTTGAAACCAAAATTTTGGTACATGAAGTACATTGTCAACCTAGTAACACTATTATAAGCCAAAAATAGCATGTGATCATAACCCCCATCTAATTTTCTCAGGTACTTAGTGAACTTGCTCCAAACACAATTTGAAAAGAAGACCTACAAATTACTTTCAGTACAGTGCAAGAAAACGCTCGTTTTTAGAGATTTACATGATTTTGTATAAAAATATATATATTTTCAAAAACCCTTTCCCCAATCACAGACTCAAGCACGTTGCAAACTTTAACAAAGACCCACAAAAACTAATCATGATTTTCAAGAGTTCTCAGAGGGAAGTTGCTTTCTAAATGACTGGAACATGTTTAAATATGCCAAAATGTAGTTTGATTTTCTGACAAAATTCTCCTGAAAAAAATAAAATCACCACTTAAAAATTAAGCTAATATCTACCTCTTAAAAATAAGTATTATGCCAAAACACAAATGCACTTTTAATTAATGAAATCACATTTCCCTAATAATGCCAATCAATTCATTTTAAATTAAAACTATACAGAGGATACAGATACAATTTTAAAATGACTTTACAATTAATTATTAAGACACTTTATTTAATTTGGTAAATTACAACAAACTGCTTTTACTTGCATGCCTGTCAAAGACCATTCCTAATTTAATGATCACTAACATAATTGGTGACCAGGAAAAGGCAGAGAACGATCACCATATTGCAGGAAGGGCCCTATTTATCATGAAGGAAACATGGTACCCAGCAGCGCTAAGGACAGTAGGCTGGAAAATCTTCATAATGAACTTGCAGTTTATCTGAAGGGCACATATGCATCTGTGGGACCAGAACACGAGCAGTTAACTCCCCTATGACCGAGAGATTTCATAAGAGGCTAAGGTAAAAAAGCCTCGGATTAAAACTCTCCTGAGATATCCCCTTTCATCCCGACGAGGCTAGAATGTCAAAGGTCTGGATTTACCCACAGCTCTTTCGGGTCCAGAACCCACTGCTTCTCGGTGGCAGGGAGACAGCACAAGAGAACAGAACACAGGGGGCCTGGGTGCAGTTCTGACCTCTCCTGCCCTCTTTTGGGCTCAGTTTCATCGATTATAAAGTAAGGGGAAATCCTGTGGGTCTGTGGTGATGGAGCAGGGCAGACCCCTGCTCCACAAGGGGGCAGCTGCACTTCTCTCTGTGGGTTGGGTTCCATGGAAGAGTTCATTTTAAAAAGGTATTTCATTAACAACACCACCACCCCAAAATGAGACCATTTCAAAACCACTGAGCTGGACCTCTAAACAGCTTCAACATTCTAAAGTCCCTGAAAGTGGGTGAATTTGGCTTATCTGAACTGCACCCCTAGATCCAAGCTGGAAATTCTGTGAGCAAGCAGAAATGACTGGTTTTATGATGGTGATCCAAGGATAATGTTTGGACACGGACTTGATGTAAATGGAAAGATTGTAGCAGAGACCCTCAAATTTGGGGACCGAAAGTTCCCAGCTTCCTCTTGGTCTCAGTTCTTCCTGGGACACCCTTTGGCATGGTGACGGTGATCAAGGGAGAGGGGAAGGACACAGAGAACACTGGGTCACCGACTTGGATAAAGTCAAGATTATTGAGCTCATCTCTCGTATTAACATCACTGATGAAAATATTTTGCCTCGGTTGAGCCCTCTCATCCGTGTCTTGTTACCATGCTTGCCGCCAAATTTCAATCCCCCTTCTGCTCACAGCCCCTAAATATTGGACGTTTCAAAACCTGGCCAACCGGTCCCACTACAAATACATCTTGTGTATGTCAGATGGGTCTTCAGGGCTTCTGGGTCAAACTTCCTTTCACCATCTGTTGCTTCAGCAGATGTTTCATCCCTTTTCATACCCTCCAGTCTTCAGTCTAAGTAGATGACCTCAACTTCTACTTTATAAGATTATCAAGGCCACGAAACTTGAGTCAACGTCTCCCCTCTGTACTATAACAATTTTCCGTATCTTAACTCGGCCCCTTGACTATCTTGTCAGTAAGAAGCATCCTTCCTCCTTCCCAAAGATAAAGCCTTCATTTGCTCCCTCAATTCTGTTCCCTCCTGCCTCCCCCAAGGCCTGACTCCATCTTGTAATTACTCCTACTTGTAATGTTTGTTGTTGCTGTTACAATATACATTATACAATATACAAGCTTCTCTAATTAGCAGAAAAATGCCAGAATTACCCGTGTCATAAAAACACAAAGACAGAAATTATGAGATATAGATGAACAATTTAGAAGACCCAACATTCAATTCCTAGGATTCCAGAAAGAAGAGAAATAAATGAAAGGGAAGAGATGAGGAATGCTTAAAAAAAAAAAAAAAAAAATTCCTCGGGTCTCAAGGAGATGAGTCTTCAGATGGAAAGAACTCACCAAATGAAGACTACCACGAACAAAGACCTACACACGGAAACATGAGTATCAGAGTGAGTATCAGAGTATCAAAGACGAAGAGAGATGTTTGAAGAGAAAAAAGAAAGCAGTTACCTACAAAGGTGTACAAGTCAGAGTGACATCAGCCAAACTAGACCCTAGGAGACACTGAACTTTCCCTAAAAGTTCTGAAGAAAACAATGTTCACTAAAGAATTCTACACGCAGAGAAACTAGCACTCAGGTGCAATGTTTAAAAAAAAATACACATATTTCAAGATATTTTCAAGATATCAGACAACTTACTTTTTATTGTCTCTTTAGGGAAGGGGAGAAGTTAATGTGACTGAAGTCCAGCAAAATGAAGGCATAAACCACACAAGAGAAAGCAGGGAAGGAGTGAAGAAAACTCCCTGGGGGTGGCAGGTAAACCTCAGATCTTGAGAAGAGTCAGTCCAGAAGGCAAAACGAGAAAAACAGAATGTTTGTCATCATTGTGCAGATGCAAATGCAAGACTCTTGCAAACTCAAGACTGTGATAAAGCACCGTGACACTTAAAAACGAAAAAACAAACGTAACAGAAACTCTAAGAAAAATAAAAGTCTATCAAGAAAGTCAGGTCCAAATATGAAGTAAAGCATAGCATGACATGATTTTAAATTGGCAGCTTTTTGAGTGTATAAAAGGAGTTTGCATTTGACTTTGACACTAAATACATTCTCTTCAAGTGCCTCCGGGTCATGAAGTTGGACCTGCTTAGAAGGAAATGTAACCCTAACCAACTGCTGGGCCCAGCACTGAAGAATATTTTTATAGCTATAATAGCGTAAACCCTACTTACTGATATACAGGTTTTAGAATCAAGTTATGACTAAAACACGGGCAAATGTTAACCACCTAAAAGTAAAAGTATGACTGCTAGAAGGTGGAAATAGGCAGAGAGAACTGAGAAGAAATCATGGGAAAAGGAAGGTGGAAACTCGTGATTCCAGAATTTGAAGGAATCTGCTAAAACTGGCCAATTCCTATCAAATGAGTTTTCCAACAGCAGCATGGATCAATTGTTACCAAAATCGGTGGTGGGGCTTTGCAGAGATGCGGTCAGTGTGAGCCACTCTCTGTAACACGTACCTGGCCCCTCATTGCCACCATGCCTGGGTGGCTCCAAATGGCCTAGGCCCACCTCAGCACGGATGGCAATACTCCACAGGAAAGCAAACACGAGCTCTGCACCTCGTCCCCGCCTGGAACCACCCACTCAACTTGCTAGTGACATACTTCCCTTCTTCCCTCCTTTGCTCTCCTCTCCCTCCCTCCCCTTCTCCTCTCTGATCATGGAGCTTCTTTTGTCTGCCAAACATTGTGGCCGAGATGGTCTTGCTCTCAAGGTGAGTTCATCTTAAATAAGGTCACACCTAGAGCCTGAAGACTCTATGCCTGGAGGTGACAGAGAGGAAGATGTAAAGTAGAAGTATTTTCTAAAAGGCATTTAGCATAGAAAGAGCAGTGTTAGGACTTCCTAAGCATAATTCCACTAACCAAAGACATGCATAAAAATTCACCAGCTGAAACCCAGAAGAGTAGATGAAACGGCAGCCACTTTGTGACCCTCAAACACACCAGCTCAGGGCTTCCCTGGTGGCACAGTGGTTGAGAATCCGCCTGCCAATGCAGGGGACATGGGTTCGAGCCCTGGTCCGGGAAGATCCCACATGCCGTGGAGCAACTAAATCCATGCGCCACAACTGCTGAGCTCGCAAGCCACAGCTACTGAAGCCCACTCACCTAGAGCCCGGGCTCTGCAACAAGAGAAGCCACTGCAATGAGAAGCCCGCGCACTGCAATGAAGACCCAACGCAGCCAAAACTAAATAGATTAATAAATAAATTTTAACAAAAACAAAGACACACCAGCTCATTAATCCCTGGGACAACTCTGAGGTATATTTTACTGATGAGGAAACGAACTCAAAGGACTTGAGTAGGGCCCCAGCCAGGCCTGTATAGCACCAGAGCTGGGGTTCTTTCCACCACGCTGTCTGGGATGGTTAAGTCTCGCTTACTCTGAGTGAGTGAGAGAGTGCGTGAGTGAGTGGACCAGGGCCCTCCAGATGTTTCCAAAATGCTGCATCCCCTCAGGGACGGCTAGAGGAGAATAAAAGACAACGTGTGGGGAAGCTTGAGGAAGATTTTGATTTGCATCCAACAACTCAGCAATGTAAATGGTCTCTGGGAACCACTCAAAGACAAAACTCCATGATTTTATCAATACACGTGGCCCCCGGGTTCCTCCTTCCATTGCCCACCTCAGGATCGCTCTGCACCGTCTTTGTCAGAGCAGGACAATTACCAATTCCACGAGCTCTGCAGCCTCACACCTGCACCCCCAGCCTCAGCCGAGACCTCTCCCTGACCTGTTCTTTCCAGCAATGAGAACTGCGGCCTCTCCAAGGGCAGGGCTCTGGCTGCCTTCCAGACAAGTCTGTGACAAGGAGACAAGAGCCCCTGGGCCACCATCCAACTCAGAACAAGCGAGCAGCGGGTGGGCAGCTGTTAGGGGTTCAGGCTTTTTACTTTAAATCACTCCCTGATTGTCTTGTGTGCTCTTAAACTCAGCCTTCCTTTTTAAGGAGGAATGATGAATTTTATTAAAAACAAAATCCAAACCAGCCAGCAAGTATCGTCTTTAGAAAAACGAATTACAGCGGGTTGAGAATAATGCACACACACTGGAGAAATCTGCACATTTTGGTAAATGCGTGTGAATGTTTTAAAGTTTAAACTGGGCAGATTTCCAGCGGGTCTAATTGCTGCTCGGCAGGAAATCTACTGCAGTCAGATGAATTTTATCATACACATGAGGAAGCAGGTGGGAGAAGACGCAAAGATACTTAATGAATCATGCTTTCCCCTTTGGGTCAGTTCTGTGACTTGGTTTTTAAATGACTTGCTAACTCATTCATTCATTCACCAAACACTTGTTAATAATATACGACACGGCAAGCAACTGTACTAGGCACTGGCAATACTAGACAGTTTCTTTGTTTCTTCATTTGAGAAGATCAGAGGTTAATTGGGAGGAGAAAGGCTACTTGGGAGGAATAGGCAGAGCACAGAGGTTTTTTAGGGCAGTGAAACTACTTTGTATGATACTATCATGGTGGATACATGTCCTCATCCATTTGTCCAAACTTATGGAATGTACACCACCAAGAGTGAACCCTTAAGTCAGACAGAGAAAGACAAATATCCCATGATATCTCTTTTATGTGAAATCTAAAAAAAGGATACAAATGAACTAATTCACAAAATAGAAATGGACTCACAGACTTAGAAAACAAACTCATGGTTACCAAAGGGGAAAGGTGCAGGGGAGGGATAAACTAGGAGGTTGGGATTAACACACACGACTATATATAAAATAGATAATCAACAAGGACCTATTGTACAGAACAGGGAACCCTACTCGATACTCTGTAATAACCTATATGGGAAATAGAATCTGAAAAGGAATAGATATATGTATAACTGAAGCACTTTGCCGTACACCTGAAACTAACACAGCACTGTAGATCAACTATACTCCAATATAAAATAAAAATTTAAAAAAAAAGAGTGAACCCTAATGTGAACTGTGGACTCTGGGTGATTATGATGTGTCAACGTCGGTTCATCGGGTATAAGAAATGCACCATTCTGGTGCGGGATGCTGATAATGGGGGAGCTTATGCACGTGTGGAGATGGGGTACATGGGAAACCCCTCTACCTTCCACTCAATTTTGCTGTGAACATAAAACTGTTCTAAAACAGAAAGTCTGTTTTTTTTTTTTTAAATTAAAGGCTACCAGAAGGGCTGGAAAGGATCTGCTTGATGCGGAAGGGGGGTGAGGCATCCCAGGTGGAGTCAATGTCAGTTTCCATCACACAGCAGGCTGTGTTCTGGGGACCCCTAGTGGTTCTGCACCCCTGCCTTGATGAGATGTGTTAGGGAACTGCAAGAACAGGGCAGAGACACGAGCAGGAGCAGACAAAAGGCCGTATTTGCAAAGTAAGGATTTTGAACTTTACCTTAGAGACCAGGGATAAGTGTGGAAGTGTTGTTCAAAGCAGCGTAGTGATGAGGGAAGATCCCTCAGGAGCAGGCTAGAGGTGGCCTGGAGGTCACCGGACCAGAACGGGAGGCCGATGCAGTAACTAAGGCAAGAGGTATTGTGAGGACTGAGGCAGTGACAGAGAGGATGGGAAAGTGGAAACAGATGGAAAGCATGTTCAGATGTGAAATCTACAAAACTTTTGGCTGATTAAATGAGGATGGGAGAGAAGGTGGCAGCATTTTCCCTGTTTCTGGTACAAACAACTGAGTGGATGGGAGGGAACAAAAGAGGGACGGCAAGTTCAGGAGTAAAGACAACGGCCAGGGTTCGGGCACACAGAGCTTGAAACGCCTGCTAGCGTCCGAGTGGAGGGTCCCCTAGGAAGGTGGCTGGCTGGGTCCACAGCCCTGCAGAGGGGTCCGGATGTGTCAGCCAGCAGACTACCGGGAGTGGTAAATAGGAGGAGGAGGCTGAGGCAGCTAAGGTTAGAGTCCTGAGGACAAACCAACGTGGAGGTGATGATTCAAAAAGGCAGAAGGGTAAGACGTGCGTGGTGGAGATTTAACTATCAGGAAATGTAACAGAAAAGGCTGGGTGTCTGACTTCTCTTGATGATATGGTGACTTGCATTCCTGCATGGCGACGGTAGACTGGAGCTGACAAGTTGCCCTCTGTAGACGGGGCACGTGCTCCTTGGTTCCCAAAATACGTGCTCATGGTTGGCTTCACCCATTTGTATGCAAGCCTGTCACCTGCAGACATTTGAATTTGCAATTTCTAAAAGACAACTGTAAACACATTTCTCTGCTTTTGATTTCCTACTCTTATTACTTGAATGGGCAATGTTTTTACAATCGAACGGGAGTTAAAAGTGTGGCTTTTTGGTAGGGTTGCTTGCATCATTAGAGAGATGCAACTCTCAAATGTTAGAGTAGGAGGAAACCTTAGCAGCTATTCAGTCAGCCGTTCATTCTGCGGATGGAGATATAAGATCCAGAGAGGCAGGGGCAAAGGCTAGCTCAGAGTCGGCAGTAAGTTCACACCATGGTAAGGATGGAATTCAGGTCATATGGTTCCTAGACCTTGGACTCTTTAGTTATTAACATATACTGACATGTTTGCTCTTAACTGAACAGAAAAGTTTGTATTTATATCTGAATGGGAATAAAGAAATAGAGACACACACACACACACAAAGACGTGTGCAGTGGAAATAGATGATTTTACATTGCCCTTGCCCCTGTATCTCTCTGATTACTTACCTCATGACCCCTCGACACACACCAATATGCATAATTTAGGTAAGCCAGTGAGGACATCATACTGGAATCCATGTTAAATGAGTACCAAGGGTGGGTACAATATGGAAAATTTCTACCTATTTGATCCGGAAATAAGTTAGAATATTAGATTGAGAAACTCCAGGAAGGGGGAGGGATGGAAGAAAAACATCAGGACTATCTTGCAGGAGGAAATTAAGAAATGGTAACCTACATCATAGGTTAGTAGGTCTCCTGCTCTGAGTAGCAATTAGCCAGACCCCCTGGAAACCTGAGACAGACCAAACTACATACTCTTATCACCTCTCCACTGAGCCAAATAAGTAATTAGATAGCCGGTGCCCCGTCTGAAGCCTATTGGACAATCATTTTTAAATGGGCCATTTCAAGTACTAGGGATGTAATGTACAACATGATTAACATAATTAACACTGGTGTATGTTATCTATGAAAGTTATTAAGAGAGTAAATCCTAGGAGTTCTCATCACAAGGAAAAAATTTTTTTTCTTTGATTTTGTATCTATATGAGAAGATGGATGGTCACTAAACTTCCTGTGGTGATCATTTCATGATGTATGTAAGTCAAATCATTATGCTGTACACCTGAAACTTAGACACTGCTGTATGTCAATTATATCTCAACAAAACTGGGGAAAAAAGTGGTTTGGTTTTTTTTTCTTTTTTAGAATAAAAGTTTTTAATAAAATTAAATGGGCCATATAACTGAAGACACTGACAAGTGAAGTTCATTGTCTACAACAACTGAACCGGTTGTGTAACAGCAGGATTCCCAGGCAGGTTGCTGTCACAGGGCAGACGGTAGATTGGACAGACCAGCTCTACTCCAGGGCCGAGCCCTGGCACCTGCTCTGGTCTTGGTGGGTCCAATCTGTGCCCTGGGGAGGTGGGCTTGCACAGAGAGGGAGAAGGCTTTCTAGACAGTCCCACAAGCAATGCTTCCAAAGCGTCGGGGTAGAATCTCCTGAACTTAGTAGGTCCTCTGAGAGGTCCATCCGGCCAGAGCGGCTTTGCAGGAGCCTGGGCACCCGTCACCAGGAGTGCAGACAGCGTCTTGGCCACCAGCCTCTGCTGGCCACGCTGTCGAGTTATGTTCACACTGATGTCCTGGGAAGAGCAGAACTGGGTTTCCAGACCCAACTCTGACACTTGACTAGTCGTGTGACCCCAGGCAAGGTCACTGAGCCTTTGGGCCCTGGGTTCCTCACCCCAAGAACAACAAAAGCAATAAGCAAACAAACAAATAAAAAAACAAGCAGATGAGAAAAAGAAAGATTTGTATTTAGTGATTCTCAAATGGGGGTCCTTTAGAGACTTTTAGGCTGGCTATTTAGGAACCACTTGGGGAGCTCGTTAGAAATGCAATGCTAAAGACAGAGGCCAGGTCATTGACCCGGGGCCTGAAGTAGTTCTGGGGCACCTGTATTTTAGATAAGCTGTCTAGGTGATTCTGATAAACAGCCCAATTTGGGAGCCACTGGGTTAAATGATTACTAAGTTCCTCCCAGCTCTTACACCATATGATTCAATGCATGTATTTAATAAATGCTCACGACCAATTCAATAACCGTGACCCCCAACCTAACACAGTGTGCTTGCACCACTCATCCATCACTTATGCTTGCTGATGAATAACTCTTTGCTTTACAGAAAACAGAATAAAACGAAGTTAGTCAGGGGTCCTAAAATAGACCCGTCTCTCATTTCCCTTGAATAAATTTTCTAAAACTGAAACAGAATCAGCAACCAACGTCCCTGAGCTCAGAGGAGGGAGGTGCAGGGTTAGCAGGTCCAGTGCCGTGAACTCTGATTCCACCTGGGCCACTGGTTTGCAGTGATGAACCCGAGCAGAAGAATTTTTCTTTCTTTCTCTCTTTTTTTAAAATTGCCTTTCTACTCTGTAAAATAGAAATAACAACCTCCAATCTGTCTCCCAGGGCTCTGGGGAAGAATCCATATGGAATTTGCTATCAATCTCACTCTTTACAACTAACACCAGGGAACACAGGGGAGAATGTCATACTGCATTACTTTCAGAGTCAAAGCGTCTGCACTGCAATTACGTCGACAGCTCAAAATAAGAGAACCCGACCAAGAATTCCCAAGGAGAATTCGTTTTGCTTTCCCAGGCAAGGCGAGTCCAGCTTTAGAACAACGAGAGGCAGCTTATCTCTCCCCAAGTGTGCTGGAAAGGGAGGCCGGTCTGCATGGCCCGGTCAGCAGTTGCAACTTCCTTTGGCCAAACGTGCTGGCATTCACCCCGATAGCAAGCAGGGTCAGCGGGGATGGAAAGAATGACAGTGTGTCCTTGCATCTTCTTGAGGCTCCAGCTGATATGGAAACCGGCTGGCGCAGGCAGCAGTGGAAAGTATGAATCCATTCTTGCCTGGGGTTGAATGACTGAAGAATAATCAGATCGGGGCTCGTGTTCAAATATCAGTGCAGCTCACTTGCCAGGCTATCATCCAGGCACGTCCTTTGGGGCTGCAGGAATTATGGGCTGTGACTCGAGGCAACTGGAGGGACAGCACTTGCAAAAGCAGGAGGGGGATGGGCTCCTGACAACCGAGGTGGGGAGGTGACGGGGCGGCGGGGTGGGGGTGGGGGGGTTGGCCGCCTGTGCTCCTCACCTCCCAAGTGCCCGGCAGGGCTCTGGAAGCTTCTCCAAGGCCGCTCGCGTTGGTGGGAGCCTCATCGTGATCCTAAGAGGTGTGCAGTATTCGCCCTACTCTATGGATGATGGAATCCAACCCCACAGAGATGAAAGGACTTGACTGATGTTGCAGAGAGCGGGGGTTCCAAGCCCGGGCCCTTTGGGTCTGAAGCCTGAGACCTGGGAGCTTCCCACCACTCTGTTCGTGTCCCGTTCACGTGGGTATAAAAGATCATTGTAAGTCAAGGCAAAGCAGAGAAAGGCCAGCGACACAGGGGACGCTTGGGAACAGGACAGGTAAGGAGGACAGAGCGGGGTATTAGGCCAAAACTTCAAATGTGGCCTTTATTTTAAAAAAATTTTTATTGGAGTTGCTTTACAATGTTGTGTTAGTTTCTACTGTACAGCAAAGTGAATCAGCTATACGTATACGTATATCCCCTCTTGTTTGGATTTCCTTCTCCTTTAGGTGACCACAGAGCATTGAGGAGAGTTCCCTGTGCTATACAGTAGGTCCTCATTAGTTATCTATTTTATACATAGTAGTGTATATATACCAATCCCAACCTCCCAATTCATCCCACCCTCCCCAAATATGGCCTTTATACAAGCACAAGAAGAACCACAAAAAACAAAAGCACTGAGCAGTGAGTCTGGGGTTCTAGGCCCTTCTAGAGCCGGGCCCAGAGTCGCCCCAGATTTGTCTTCGTCTTGTGGGAAAGAGCAACCGGACATGCCTCCAAGCTGGAGAGTTTAGGTAACCAATGTGTTTGAGCCTCCCTCATCATTTTGTCAGGGTGTCTTAGAATTGAAAGATGCCGTTTCTAACAGCCCAGTCAAATCAAGACGCTGTTTCTAGGGTCCTGACTGCCTCTGTTCAGATAGCTCGGAACTAGGCAGAGCAAGGAAGGCGAGGTGTAAAGCCTTCTTAAACACAGAACAGAACAAAAATGAATACCTCCAAGAGTCAAAAGATGAATTGATATCGCCCCTTAAAGATCTTCTCAATCTGAGAAAGTCTTATTCATACCCCCTCTTTCCTCTTACATGAAAAGTTCCCTTGAACAGAAGAAGAAAAATAAGAGGAAGAACGGGGAGGAGGAGCAGGAAGAGGAAATTCAGGAAATTCCCTCCCCTGCAAGCCCCCAACTCTCCTGGCACCACTTGCTAAATTCTGATCCTGGAAGCCAAGAGCCCCAAAGAAAAAGAGTGGTTATTCCCAGATGGCAATCCCATCATCTGTGACAAAACTCACTGAAAATGAAAAGTCCCTATTGCTTACAGGACCTAAAAAATTTAAACCCAGTCAGAATACCTTGCATGACAGTTCCAATAGGGTATTAATAAAAAAAAAAAAAAGTTAGGAAGATGGGGAAGTGGCCTGCATGCCAGCTGAGCGTGCGTTCTGGGTGGCTCCCGGGGGGTCTTGCTTCATTCCTGCAAAGCAGGTGCCTCTCCACTGAGCCCCAGAATTAGGCACCAGACTGTCTGTGACCTCCCAGCTCTGAATTTGTTATCAAAATGCCAACAGGCCTCCTCTCCTTCAAGCCAGAGGAGTCATTACTCTTGCAGGTAATTTCTCAACGAATTAGCCCAGGCCTGGTGGAGTCTGGGTGGAACGTTTCTCCCTGTGACCACTTTGGACCAGAGGGGCGGTCTGCTCACGGGCAAAGGCACTCTGCCTTCTCGGCCTTTGACCAAAGTTTCCCGTGAGCCCCAGAATTTCAGTTGTGGTTTCCCGCCCATTCATTAGCAGGTGCTGTTCTGGGTGCTGGGATCTAGGGGTCAACAGGACGGAAGCCTCCGGGAGGTTTACAGTCCAGCACAGACAACAAATAAGCCATTATGTACCCAGATGTGGCGGCGGTGGGGGGACGGGGAGCCACAAGGGCTCTGAAGACAACTGAGAGGACAGACGGGAGGGCTACGGGACAGTGCGCTAGTTTAGCCGCGGGCTCAACGAAGATCTCGGAGGAGGTTACACCTGGGCAGAGACCTAGAAGAGAGGAAATAAACCATGTGTGCAGATTGGGAAGAACATTCTAGGATTCCAGGCCTCTGGGGCAGGGACCACACTTGGCGCACTGGAGAAATAACACGCCAGTGTGGTGGGTGCGTGACCGAAGCAGAGACCAGGAGGAGAGGCAGACAGGGGCCAGTTCATGGACAACTTTATAGGTCCAGGAGAGCATTCTGGAGTTTGCACTAAATGTGCTGGGATGCAGCTGGAGAATTCTGAGCAAGAGCGTGACCGGATTTGATTTCTGTTTTAAAAACACCACTGGCTGCTACGTGGAGAGCCAGAGTTCCAGCAGGGACAAGGGTGGAGGCGAGGATTAGGAGGCCATTGCAGTAATGCAGGCAATCCACGATGCTGGCTTAGAAGGGGGAGAGCGAGGCGGAGCTGAAAAGTTGGTGAACTCAGAACATCTTCTGACGAGGCACCCGAAGACCTTGCACGTGGGCTGGATGTGAGGTGTGGGGAAAGCAGCTAAGCATCAAAGACAGAACACCTACTGCTTGTTTTAGGAATAACAGTGCTAATAAATTCCTGCGGATACTTTTTTTTTTCTCCAGCTTTATTGAGGTCTGATTGACAATAAAAACCGTATGTATTTAAGGTGTACAACGTGATGAACTGATATACACATACAGTGTGAAATGATTACTATCATTAAGCTAATTAACACATCCATCACTTCACATAGTTACCCCCCTTTTTTGTGTGCGTGGTGAGATCTACTTTCTTAGCACATTTAAAGTATACAGTACAGGAGTATCAGCTACAGCCACTGTGCTGTACACTAGGTCCCCAGAACTTCTACATCTTGTAACTGCCATAAGTTATAAGACCAACTTATAACTGATAAGATGTTGACCAACATCTCCCCATTTCCCCCACAATTCCCAAGTCCTGATAACCACCATTCTACACTCTGTTTCAGCTGGAGAGCTAAGATCACACTAACAGTGTCGTGGGCTGAATTGTGATGCACCCCCCAAAATTCATATGTTGAAACCCTAACCCCCAGTACCTCAGAGTATGACTATACTTGGAGATAGGGCCTTTAAAGAGGTGATTACGGTAAAATGAGGCCTTTGGGGTGGGCCCTAATCCAATCTGACTTGTGTCCTTACAAGAAGAGGAAATTAGGACACAGACATGCACAGGGCAAAGGCACAGCAAGAAGCAGCCGTCTACAAGGCCGAGGAGAAAAGCCTCAGGAGAAACCACACCTGCCGACACCTTGATCTTGGACTTACAGCCTCCAGAACTGTGAGAAAATAAATGTATGTTGTTTAAGCTGCCCAGTCTGTGGTACTTGGATATGGCAGCCCTGGCAAATTAATACCAAGAGCCTCTATGTTGTTTTGAATATCTGTAGGTTGATAGACTTAACCACACTTTATAGAGATCCCGTGACCAGATCAGCCACTGCAGAGACCTGAAGGCTGACCATTAAAAAACCAAACTACACACACACGCACACACACACGCACGCACAGGCACGCGAAGTTAAACAGGTTAAGAAGTTTAACCAAGAGCTACCTGTTTATTCCCAACTACCTTAGAACAACTTTTCTTTGAACTTCCTGCTGAAGGGCACAGTGGCTCCGGCTCCTGTACGGATTCCCAAGGACAGGGCTGGCCAGAGACAGCTTACAAGAGCCCTCTGGAATGCCCAGCCCACTGCCCGCCATCAGGCAACAATTTGTTGAGTTTCACCTTTGCCTGAATTCTAGATGCAGAAAAGTCACACCTATTTCAAGAAATCTCTATTCATATCCCATCCCGGCCCTCAGAGGACATTAAGAACCCGAGGGAAATCAGAAACTCAGTTAGCCCGAAATATCCAAAATGTCTCTCTCATTCAGGATGAATGTACCAAACAACCTCACAGCAAAATAATGATGAAAAACAAGCCTTCCAACATCAAAAGTATTTCTATTTCCTAGTGTTTCTACCAAATCTAAGAAAACAGACATTACCATGGTGAAAAAAAAAAAAAATTGGACTCGGTAAAAATAAAACTTCATAATTATAGTGTGTTCTTGTGAAAAACTCCTCAAATACATCCTTCTTGCAAAAGGTTTTCTTTTACCGACCTCCTCTTCTTTCATCGCTGACTGCAGTGGAAAATTACATTCCCCTACGAAATATAATCCTGTTGATATTAACACCTACTAAGATTTTCATCAAATTGCTAAGTGAGCTGGCATAATTAGGGACAGCCAGGGGGAAAATTACAAAGGATGCAGAGGACATCACTCCAAAGGAGGTAAATACTGAGAAGATCTTAAGTTGTTTTTAACTTTGGATCATGTGCTTATAAATTTTAAAAAATGCTCACAGGCCAGACTTCTTCAAACCACCGCAGAAGCAAGTAACGGCTTGCCTGGGGATAGTCTCTTTGAAAAGAAACCTCTATGTTTTCTAAGTCTGACTTTCACCAGAGGATTCATAAGAGCATCCTGAATGCAAATGACAAAAATTAAATGCACACTAAGCACTACTCCCTCCAGCCTCATGGAAATGTGTGACATTAGGTACTAAAGGCAAGAATTATCTGTTATCTGAGGGTCATGCTTTGATATGCATTTAGTGGATACCAGTTCCGCAAGCTGAAGGGGCAATGGTTTAAAGTTTTATATAGTTGTTTGAAGACAACTGTGAGGACAGATGGGAAGGGATAGGGGGACAGCGCGGTGCTTTAGCTAGAGATTCAAGGAAGCTCTCTGAGGAACTGACATCTGAGTAAGGCTATCTATACCGATATCTATAAATATGCAAATTAGTTTCGCTTCTATACGTATATAGGCACATAGATACGTACAGGTACAGGCAGACCTCGTTTTATTGCACTTCGAAGATGCTGCGTTTTTTCACGAATCGAAGGTTTGTGGCAACATTTTCATTATGATTACATTTGTTACGGTATCTGTGATTGGTGATCTTTGATGTAACAGCTATGACTCACTGAAGGCTCAGATGATGGCTGGCATTTTTTAGCAATAAAGTATTCTTTAATTAAGGTATGTACGTTGTTTTTTCAGACACAATGCTATTGCACACTTAATGGACTACAGTGTAGTGTGAACATTACTTTTATGTGCTCTGGGAAACCAAAAAATTCGTGTGACTTGCTTTATGGCGATCATTTGCTTTAGAGCGGGCTCTGGAACTGGACCCACACTGTGTCTGAGGTCTGCCTGTAGATACAGATCTCTCCTCTGAGTTCCGCTTCTCTGGAGAACGCTGACTAATACAGAAGTCCAGCAAACACTTTCCAATACTTACCCATTTTCCCTTTGTTCCCTACTTCCTGCTCACTCTGGCTTCTTGTGTGAATGCCCCGCACTCCTTCTGCTGAGGGCTCCACACCAGCCATCCCCCTGCCTGGACCTTACCTGCCTCTTTGCACCCCTCAGACCTCAGTTGAAATGTCACCTCCTCAGAGAAGCTTCCGGGCCCCCATGAAATCCGTCCTGTTGCTGCTCCTCACAGCTCCCCATTTGCTTTACTTGTAGCAGTAATCGTAATCTATTTTAAAAAATTACCTGTCTCTGCCATGAAAATGTACATTCCCTGATGGCATAGGCATGGCTCGGTTTTCCCCTGGGTCTCAGGACATTGCCAGAAGAGTTCAGTAAATATTGGTTGGACGAACAAGTGAATGAATAAATGAATGTCTGATGAACACGCCTCACAGGATATCAACCTCAGGACTCTGATCTAAAAGGGGATGAGAACGGAAACCTATGGAAAAACGTTCTGAATTCCCTTTCTAAATTGCATTCTGCAACTGAGTCTTTTCTCCGCATTATCCTGACACACATTCTTTCAGGTTAACGAACCTCCCCCTCTCGGCAACTGATCGGCACCTAGCACCCTACAGGGTTCCAATAGTCCAGGCCACGTGATTTTAGCCAAGGGCTGATCTGTCCCTGTGTGCAAGGCCGCAGGGAACGTTACAAAAGGACTAGAACACACGTTTCCCACACTTGAGAAGCTAGAAATCTCCTGGATGAGAAAAACTGTGTCCTTGTTAAAACATCAAGTCTATCTAGCCAATTACAGCTGTATAATAAAGTGATCAGAATGATTGGATTTGGATGGTCCAGAAATTTCTGGGCACAATAATATTCTGTTCTGGTCTGGAGGGCGATGAGAAGGATTTGTTTATTTAGTAAAAACCCATCAAGCTGCACCGTTATGTGTGTCCAGGTGATACCTGTGCCGTGCTCAGAAGAAGAAATCAGGGCACGCAAAAGCTACTTCCCGGGCTTCCCTGATGGCGCAGTGGTTGAGAATCTGCCTGCCAATGCAGGGGACGCGGGTTCGAGCCCTGGTCTGGGAAGATCCCACATGCCGCGGAGCAACTGGGCCCGTGAGCCACAACTACTGAGCCTGCGCGTCTGGAGCCTGTGCTCCGCAACAAGAGAGGACGCGACAGTGAGAGGCCGGCGCACCGCGATGAAGAGTGGCCCCCGCTCGCCGCAACTAGAGAAAGCCCTCGCACAGAAACGAAGACCCAACACAGCCATAAATAAATAAATAAATAAATAAATAAATAAAATTTAAAAGTTGTAAAACAAAAATTAGAAGAAAAAAAAAAAGCTACTTCCCTATGAAGAGCAGAGAATCAAGAGAGAACCTGGCCCAGTGCTCACCTCCAGGACGCCGCCCAGCCGACACCAGGGGAAATCTGTTGGGAGGATTCCTTCCCTCATTTGATATGTATTTCATTAGGCACCTACTATGTACCAGGTGCAACTCTAGGAGCTGGGGATGTAGACATAGCAGTGAACAAAATGAAACAAACCCCCACCCGTGCGCAGTTCACAGGCAGGTAGGAAGAGGTGGACGATAAATAATAAGTAAGACAGGGACTTCCCCGGTGGCGCAGTGGTTAAGAATCCGCCTGCCAATGCAGGGGACACAGGTTCGATCCCTGGTCCGGGAAGATCCCACATGCCGCGAAGCATAAGCCTGTGCGCCACAACTACTGAGCCTGTGCTTTAGAGCCCGCGAGCCACAACTACTGAGCCCACGTGCCACAGCTACTGAAGCCTGCATGCCTAGAGCCCGTGCTCCGCAACAAGGGAAGCTACCGCAATGACAAGCCCGCTCACCGCAACGAAGAGTAGACCCCGCTCGCCACAACTAGAGAAAGCCCGCGTGCAGCAGCGAAGACCCAACGCACCCAAAAATAAATAAGTGAAATAAATTAAAAATAAGTAAGACAAGTGGCATGTCATGTGGGGAGAAGTGGCACAAAGGAAAACAAAGCGGGGGGTGGACAGAAGGTGCAGGGGAAGGGGGTACAGTTGAAATAGGATGGCCAGGGACCTGCTCCCTGAGATGGTGACATATGAGCCAAGATCCAGAGGAGGTGAGAGAGCCAGCTATGGCCTTCTGGAAGAAAACTACTCCAGGAGGAGGGAAGAGCAAGCACAAAGGCCTGGGGACACATGGAGGCAGTGGAGAGGGACCGGCCACTGCAGGGACGCCGCTGGACTCCGGGGACAAGGGAAACCCTGGAGGGTACGAATAAAGCGGTGGAAATTAAAGCTGAGCTTCAAACACAGCTACTTTGAGACTAAACAGAGTTTAAGTCATTTAAATGCCACTGAACCCCAATTCGGTTAATTGATCTACCTAAAGGTTCGCGATCCCCACAAGCTGGATCTTATGATTGTCAGGCTAATACCCGAAGGGCCATCAGTTTACACGAGGTGGCCAGAAGAGCCGTCATCTAATCCGACCCATCTCCTCTCCCCACCTACAGTGCAACACAGCTGCTTACATAGCAAGCTGCAGCAAGACCAGGATTTGAGCTGTAAAAATGCCATCAAAAGTGGTGAAAAGTGGTGTTCTCCCACCCCCCTACACCCTGCTAGGCTTTCAGAGTCCACCGTCTGTACCAAATCTTCCTTTCTAGATAGATGAAAAAAAATGACGGGGAGCCAGAAAACCTGAGAAAACAAACCCAATTCACCCAAATGTCTGAACTTTCATTCCGGAGAGAAGGTCTGCTTGTGGCGGGGGGAAGCGGGGAACGCCCAGCCTCGCAGCACACTTGGGGGTCAAGAGGAACCAGGACCCCCCTGCCGGGCTGGGGTCTACTCCCCAAATAGGCCTGCCTTCATTATTTCAGGGTGACAGCACCCAAGCACATGGCCACACCCAGCTGGCCCTGTCCCTGATTGACTGGCTAAAAAAAGATTTGATAAAACCCAAGGATCAGTATTTAGGCTGCTGCTCTGAATACAACACCCATCAGGTGATTAAAGTTCGGGGTGGGAGAGGGGGAGTCCCATTTTCCCAGCACCAGGATTAGCTGGCAAGTCAACTCAATGGGACAGTTTGTTCCCACACACACCCATCAAAGCCCAGACCTCCTTTTCTATCCGAGCCACCTTTCTGGGGCCATCGAGGGGCGTGTCATTGTTCTACACCGGAACCCACAGCCTACAGGGGCACAACCACGTATCAAGGACCACGTTGATTTGTGTGGCCTACAAAAGCAAACAGGAGCCAGTCGTCTGTTCCTTGTGATTTCTGATTCCAAGAAGAAACATTTCTTGGCTCAGGTCGTCTTGTCCCTGACCAGATTTTCCTATGACTTCTACGCACTTAGTGATTTATAGGAGACGTCAAACTACAATCACAGGAAAACCTCAATGGCCTGACTTAATTTGGAGAGCCAGGAGGACCTGGGAAGGGGACACGGTGCTGATCATTTTAAGCGCATCTGGGAGCATGAAGACAGGATCGGGCCCTGGGCTCTAAGCAGTCACGGGGGCTTCGATACACCGAGGGCCCACGAGCCCCATCATGCGCTAGCGCTGGACAGGATCCCAAACACATGTTGCTTGGCCTTCTCCCCAAAATGAGCTAAATCTTCCCTCACCTAGATTACAATAAAACTTAACCTGAGTGTATATAGACTGGGACTTCACATGATGACCTCAATCCTGCTCTAGTTGTGGAGAAGTTCACTGTGAGATGGTTTTATACGAGAAACCTGATCACAGAGGGAGGCCTAAGAGTGAAGTGCCAATATTTTTAGGTCAAAAATGCTCAGATCTTGGCAATTTCATGTGTTTCGATATAATACTAATCAGCCCTCCCACCCAACAACCAGGTACTTACAGAGCGCCTATCGCCGTTGGACAAGGCACAGCCTATTTTTACCACATGCAAAGCTCAGCCTTGCTGGGCCGATCCCCAGATGTATCATCACAAATTGTAAAAAAATTAAACTGTTATGAATTAGATTTGGCTTGTGACATGGGCTGAGGCCACAAGCTCACCCCACCCCGAATCACAAGCTTCCTTTTAGGGAAGTTACGAAGGGATGCTAAGTTAGCTAGTATCTCCGCTGTCTTGTCTCTTGGATTTACTAAGAATATGAAGCATTCCCATGCATGAACCCACTCAGTTTCTCTCTTAGGCAGGGTAGGGGAGCGAGATGCAGCCTGAATTGGAGTAACTGTGTGGGTTTTATAGACACGGGCACAGAGCCTCCCAGAGATTGGGGAACTGGGCCTCAGTGAGTTATATGATGGCCTAAGGGGCCCTCTGGCTGCGGAGCCAACTGGTACATGGAGAAAAGGTATGCATGGTTTTCAGATCAGGAAATAGGTTCAGGAAATACACATATGGGGAAATGTCTGGAAAACTGAGAAGAAAGCTGCTGTGGGCATGGGAAGTTCTGGGCCAGCTTCTGTTTTCCTGTGTCTTCCCATTGAATACATGTGAGCTGCCCACAGTCATTCCTTTTGACAGACACTTGTGGAAGTTTCCTGCACTTCAGGCCCCAGGTTGGGGTGCAGGGTGAACTAAGCACAGCCCCGCCCTCAAGGAATGGGTGTACAGATTAGAGGACTGGCTTGTGCCCTGGGCGACCACTGCCCCAGACAGACATACGCATCTATAATATATGCAGGGAAAAAACTGCCAGTTTACACTTGGTTTATTTTATTTTTCATTAATTAACTAATTTATTTTATTTTTGGCTGCGTTGGGTCTTCGTTGCTGCGTGCAGGCTTTCTCTAGTTGCGGCGAGCGGGGGCTACTCTTCGTTGCGTGCGCGGGCTTCTCATTGCGGTGGCTTCTCCTGTTGGGGAGCATGGGCTTTAGGTGCACGGGCTTCAGTAGTTGTGGCACGTGGGCTCAGTAGTTGTGGCTCGCGGGCTCTAGAGCGCAGGCTCAGTAGTTGTGGCGCACAGGCTTAGTTGCTCCGCGGCATGTGGGATCTTCCCGGACCAGGGCTCAAATCCGTGTCCCCTGCACTGGCAGGCGGATTCTTAACCACCGCGCCACCAGGGAAGCCCCTACACTTGGTTTTTATTGTGAGGCTGGATGGAGAGCTGGGGGATGAACAAGGTCTACATTCTCATTCCCTTATTCACCATTAGGGGCATGTGATTATTTTCAGAGTCGTCACAGGACAGAAGAGGGACAAAGATGTTATATATCGACTGATGAACTCAGAGGAATTTCTGTCCTGACCCTTGAGCTGGACAGTGGAGCTGCCTAAAATAAACAGTCCAGCAGCTGAATAGGCAAAGGATATGAACTGTCCAGAGGAAATAAGCTAGAGGAAACAGAATCAGTCAACACGCATGTGGGAAGGCAGAACAATTTTGTAGTCAGAGACACAGCAGAAAAAAAAAGAATACGAGAATGTTCCATAGAGGAGGAGCAGAGAGGTGCCCCCTTTAGGGGAGCCTGGAGCCCCCTGAAGTCAGTTGGTTGTACTTGACAGGCAATGGGAGAGGCAGGCGGTGAGGCAAAGTCCAGGGGCTGGGACGCTAATGCCAGATAGGCTGCCAGGCACCTGGGGAAGAGCAGGGTTTGACGTCAGGGCCTCGGGTGTGCCATCTGAACCCCAGGCAGGCTACAGGCCACGAACTCTCCAGGCCTCCGCGTCTTCATGCACCAAGTGTGTACCTCCCAGGGATGCTGGCTTCAAACAAAGTGAGGGACCAGAGTGGAGAGGCAGTGGGGTGGCGGCGGTGAGTGGTTAAGCACACAGACTCTGGGATAAGACAGCCGGGGTTCACATCCTGCTCCCACAACTCAGCTGTGCAACAGTGAGCAGATCCCTTTGCCTCAGTTACTCCAGCCATCAAATGGGGACAATAGCAGCCTCTCCCTCCCAGGGTTCGCGTGAGGATTGAATCCGTCCACGTTCCTAAGCACATACGACAGCGCCTGGCACAGAACAAACACCATACAAGCGTTTACTTCACTCATGCACATGAGCCCCGTGCCCTGGGGACCGGCACATAGTAGGTGCTGGGGGAAAGTCACCATAGCCATTTCCCTTCTCTGGGTGTGCTGGGAGACAGGGAAAGAGGATCATCAGAGAGGGAGGAAAAATTACCCAGTTTTAAAGAAAGTTCTCCAAGACTTTTCCCTGACCAAGATAAAAGAAACTGGAGCAACACCCGCAAGAAGGCATGGAATCCTAGAAACGCTGTGCTCTGATCAAGCCGAGTTTGACCTTTTAGCAAATTACACAACCCACGTATTCATCACAAATTCCAGCATCCGGGGGCCAGGCTCTGCAGGTGGGTGCTGTCGTCGGAGCCACCGTGGAAGCCCGGGCTGAGAAAGAGAAACACGGGGGCTGAGATCAGGCTCCCGGGAGGCAGGTCCTGTCCACCTGTGGAGCTGACTTCCTCACTGGCAAACAGGTTCAGACACGCGTGCGCCTCCGCTGGCCGTTTCACGGGCATGGCTGCCGACACGAGCATGCTACCTGATGAGCCTCGAGCCAGCATCCCGACCGCTCCAACGGGGTCCCTGGGGCTGGACCAGCTGCCCCAAGGGGCCTGGGACCCTGCTGTCAGATACACCAGCTGCCATTCTGCCGAGCCAGGACATTCGTGGGATGCAGCCAGGAAAAGGGACTCTCTGGGGCCATGGGGATAGCCATCTGCACACCCCCAGGCAGGGCTCCCCAAATCCGCCTGCATCGAGAGCTCCCACGGAGGGCCAGAGGGAGACGGAGCCTGGAGGTCACCGGCCCTCAGGGCGGGGAGAGCCATCACCTCTCCCGCGTGAAGAATGACCCTCTGTGGAGGGCGTCCTGGTGAGCAGGGCCCTCTGGGTGCTCTCCACCTACGGACTCACGTACTCTTCACCGGAGCCCTGGGCGGGGGGCGTGATTATGACCCCCCAACTTCCAGGCAGGCAAGCTGAGCCACAGAGTGGGTGGTGAGTCGCCCAGCCGCGTGGAAGGAGCAGCAGAGCCGGGCTGGAACCCGGGGGGTCCAGCGATCTTCACCGCTAAGCGCTGACCAATGACCTTCAGATGCGAAGGTAGGGTCTTCCTATCAGCCGGAAAACGGGAAGAGTTCCTTCCAGGGTGGGTCACTCCTGCTTCCCTTGAACTAGTGGCTGGAAAGGACAGCTAAGGAGGACACCAGCAGTGACCCTGAGTGACTGACCAGGGACCCCCCGAGGAAAAGAAAGGGCTGGCGGAGGCAGGAAGATTCTAAATGCTTCGAGAGCAAGGCCGTGGGTGCTTCGTTACTGAGAGGCCCTCCTTCTCCGCTGCGGCCCCCGTCTGAGGGCCTTCTCAAAGGCTCTCCTTTCTTTATCCTCCTCTCTGACTCCCTAACTCGCTGGACATGCATTCTCTTAAGGTTTAGATTAGTCACAGGGGCGAGGTGCAACACCCCGCTGTCTTGCTGGAAGCACGGATGCTTGCAATCTTTGAAGAAAAAGACTAGAAAATACATTTGAACTGAAAGGGCACAGAACTAATATTCCTGAGGATGCTGGAATACGGTGCCTAACGATGCTTTAATCCCACCAGCAGAGAGTCCAGACGCAGAACCTGGACCAACAGCCGTAGGGCTTGGCCTCCCAGGCCCGCTGCACCTGCCCTTCTCGCGAGCGAGCCTTTGCCCTGCAGAGCGAGAAGACGCAGCTGAAAACTCTACATCTGAACCAGCCCAGGGGTCAACCCAGATACGGTGGAGAAGTCAGTGAGGTGAGACATGTTTACTGAAGGTGTATAGGTCCGTACACACCTGGACTTTGGTTGTCATTTAAAGAAGGAATGTGGGAAGAGCCCGAGACAAGAACAAGGAGCCTGGCTTCTTACTTCAGTTTAATCATGAGCTTGCTGTGTGATCTGGGGCCAATCTCAACCTCTCTGGGCACAGTGAGCAGCCACTGTGTAGGTCCCTTCTATGCTCACGTCCTATCCTTTATTGATATGACTGAGGAACTGGTGCTGCCTGATTCTGGAGCTAAGAGTCACGTGTGGCTATTTCAATTAAATTAAGCTTAAACAAAATTAAAAACTCAGTTCCTCAGTAGCACTAGCCGCATTTTAAGTGCTCAGTAGCTGGTCAAGATTTAAATTAATTAAAGTGAAATAAAATTTAAAATTCCGCTTCACAATGGAATACTACTCAGCCATAAAAAAGAATGAAATTTTGCCATTTGCAACAACGTGGATGGACCTGGAGGGCGTGATGCTAAGTGAAATAAGTCAGAGGGAGAAATACTGTATGATATCACTTATATGTGGAACCTAAAAGTTACAACAAATGAGTGAATATAACAGAAAGGAAACATCACAGATATAGAGGGCAAACTAATGCTTACCAGTGGGGAGAGGGAAAAGGGGCAGGAGCAAGAAAGTGTAGGGGATTAAGAGGTACAAACTATTATGTATAAAATAAATAAGCTACAAGGATATATTGTACAACACAGGGAATACAGCCAATATTTTATAATAACTATAACTGGAATATAACCTTTAAAAATTGTGCATCACTACATTGTACACCTGTAACGTATAATAATACTGTACATCAACTATACTTTAATTTAAACATCATTTTCGTGTTCTTGAAGTCACTTCTTTTTCTTTGTTTTTTTATAGTCCAGAGGTCTTTCATTTTTTTTACACCTATCATGCCATGAATTCACAGGGAATGGGTTCCAGCAGCTCAGGCTCCTTTCCCTTGGTTTCTGTTATACGAAGTATGTTTCTCTGGATGGAACAGGCCGGTGCTTCAGTTGAACCCAAGTACCTTTCTCTTTGGCTTCCTTCTTTTTCTGATCATTTTCCTTCCCGAGGTTCAGGAAGCTATCTCGGCTCTTAGAGTGCTTCATACGCTCAATGTGGACATATAATTGTCTTGGCAAGGATCATGCCCTTGTTTGTTTACGACAATGTCAACAGCATGCCAGGTCACACTGTAGACTCTTCCAGTCTTGCCATGGGAACGCTGGGGGTGCATTCCACTTTGAACGGTGCCCATTCCCTTGATGTCTACAATATCACCTTTCTTGTAGATTCGCATGTATGTGGCCAAAGGAACAGCTCCATGTTTTCTAGGAGGCCTAGAGAACCTAAAGCAGGTGCCTCTCCTCTTTCCCTTTGTGTTGGTCATTTTGATGAATTACTGGAAGATGACGGTTCTGGCCAAAAGGCTGAAGTCACTTCTTTAAAAGGAGAATTGAGTGCTAGGTAAGAGCCTACAAAAAAGCAATGAGAGAGCTGGATGTGTCTGTTGTGTGTAACCAGGTCTAGGACAGGAAAGTATTTGTCAAAGACACTGGAAAAAAGGTGAGTTAAAATGCCACACTGCCACGCCAAGGTTAAGGTGAATGGTAGAACACTAGCACATTTCCCGTAAAAGCAGGGTATAAGACAAGGATGCCATATGCCAATGCTATGATCTACTGTCAAAGTGCCACGTGGATTAGAGAATAAAACAGGTATTGTAAAGAAGATGGCAAAATCATCACTCTTTGCAGACAATATGATTTAATACCTGCAAAATGCAGAAGAATGAACTGTAACATTAGAAACAGTAAGAGGCTTTAGTATGGCAGATGCTTACAAAGTTAATATGCAGGAAACAATTTCCTTTATATGAAAGTAAAAGTAAGTATAATGGAAAAGACATCTCATATTTTAATACATTTCTTAAGCTTACATAAAAATATTTATACTGAAATATCTAAAACAAACTAAAATACATAGGTGATCTATGTGAAGAATATATATATATATATATGTATATGGAAAGCGTCAAACCTGTACAGATGGCATAAAAGATGGCTTAAATAAGTAGAACAACATTATAAGAGCATAATATTTAAAGATGTCAATTCCCCTGAAGTAACTATAAACCCGAAGCAATCTCACTCAAAATACCAACAGGTTTGGTTGTTGCATTTTGTTTTCGTTCTTTGTGGGGGGTAGAGGATACTCTGAAATGACAGAATGATTCTTAAAGTTTGCGAAGGAGATAAGGAAAGGAAACTGGCCAGGAAAATAAATTCTGAAAGAGAGAATGGGGGAGAATCAGCCCCACTGTAAATAATATGAAACTGGCTCAGAAATGGACAAAAAGATGAACAGAAGAGCCCTGATTCAAGAACACTTGACCATTTAGGTGGTATTTCAAATATGCAGGATTTGGAACTTGCAAGTAACACGCAAAAAAGCAAATCAGAAACCGAATTTACTCCTTACACCAAAATATCCAGGGAATTAAAGGCAAACATCACAAATAAAAATGTAAAAGTACTAGAAGAAAACATATGCCTACATATCTTGGCCCAGGAAAGGACTCTCTAGGTCTAAGAGCCCAGAAAACAGGAAGGCAAAATTTCTACACCAGAACTACAAATAAAAAGGATAAAAATGTCTGTGGGGTAAAAACACCATAGTCAAATGGCAAACTGGGGGAAATGTTGGTAATATATGTGATTAAGTAACAATTTCCTTAATATACAACAAAACTCTGAAAAATTCACAAATACAGATGAAAACTTACCACAAAAATAGCAAAAGATATAAACAATCAATTTACAGGAAAACAAAAACAACAACAAATGACCAATATGAATAAAAGATGGTCAACCTTAAGCAAATTAAAACAAAGAGATACTATTTTTCACTTATCAAAGATTGTGGCAATGATCCCAAATGATTTATGATCCCCTGTATTGGCAAGAATGTGGGGAAAGAGGAACTGTCATGCAGTGCAGGTGGTAATATAAATTGGAAAAAACATTCAGGAGAGCAAATTCACAGTATCTATCAAAATGCAAAACAGCCATACCCTTGACACAGATATTTCACTTCTAGAAATGTATTTTGCAAGCATTTTTACACAAGTAAACAAAGATACATGTAGAGTGGGCCCTCTGGATCCTCGGGTTCCACACCTGCAGATTCAACTAACAATGGATCAAAAACATTTGGAAGAAAAAAATTCCAGAAAGTTCTGAAAAGCAAAACTTGAATTTGCTGTTCTCCAGCAACTACTTACATAGCATTTACAGCTATTTACAGAGCATTTACAATGCATAGGTTATATGCAAATATTATGTCATTTACTATAAGGGACTTGAGCACCTGCAGATTTTGGTATCCACAGGTCATGGAACTGCTCCCCCATGGATACCCGGGGAGGCGTGTATAAGGATGCTGCTTGTGACATTGTTTACAACAGGAAAAAAACAACAACAACCTAGAAACAAACTAAATGTCTATCAGTAGGAATTGCTGGTTCAATTATGTTACATTCTTATAATGAAATGCCAGGCGGTCATCAAAAGAACAGATTCCATTGAGTCTGTTGGAAGATGTCCACAATATTTTAAGAAGGCAAGTAGCAGGGCTTCCCTGGTGGCGCAGTGGTTGAGAATCTGCCTGCCAATGCAGGGGACACAGGTTCGAGCCCTGGTCTGGGAAGATCCCACATGCCGCGGAGCAACTAGGCCCGTGAGCCACAACTACTGAGCCTGCGCGTCTGGAGCCTGTGCTCCGCAACAAGAGAGGCCGCGACAGTGAGAGGCCTGTGCACCGTGATGAAGAGTGGCCCCCAGTTGCCGCAACTAGAGAAAGCCCTCGCACAGAAACGAAGACCCAACACAGCCATAAATAAATAAATAAATAAAAGAATGCAAGTAGCAAAAGAGTATATGTAGTATGATATTTATAAATATATACACATGGCATATATAGAATATGCGTGAAAGAGTACACATAAAACTTAGAGGTTATTTTTAAGAAACAGGTTGAGAGAAAAGGATGAGGAATTTTTAGTTAACACTTTAACAATCAAATAAAAATTTTATAATGAATTACTCTTCAAAGCACACAGCAATCTAGACAAATGTAATAACCCATAGTTGGTACTCAGCAAATAATACTCATTATGAGTTGTGATCTTCAGAAAGTTTTCCCCAGTGACATAATATACCCTTACCCCAGCACAGTGTAGACGTAATACAATGGTGGGTAACTTCTTGCTAAAGTCAGCATGTCATGGCTGTACTCTCTGGCTAGAAGGCTGGATAAGGGCTGAGTTATCCTGGACCAAAAGCACAGAGAAATGGCTCGAAGAACTATGAGCCCAGATCACACCACGCTAAAGCCCCGTGATCCAATCTTCAGTCCCCACTGGTGCCACCCTATGATGTAACCATCTGGAATGTCTGACCTGGGGACAGACTGTGAGTGCCATGCTGCTTTGGGGATAAGACTCGGGTTTTTAAAGATTGGTTCATTTAATTAAAAGCACAGCAGGCCACTGAGTACTAAGCAGACAGCATGCATTTCATTCAGGAAGGTCACCTCTCCTGGTACAATGTAGTGGAAAACAGGGCAGCATTCAGAGATAAGAAGATCACAGGTTGATTTTGCCCTCTTAGGACGAGATTTGGCAAAGAATGACCAGCCTCCTTCTATCAAGGGTGCTAGAGGCTGGCTGGTAGATGGGATTTAGCAGATGACGATGAATTTCTGAAAAGATCTGTGTATTCCCTAAAAGGCATTCTAAGAACAACAAGAGAGAATGGAAAGAGGGAAAGCAAAGAGAGAGAGAGAATAGGGAGGCAGGGAGGGGAAAACCTCACCAGCAAACATGACATTTATTTATCAATTACAGATTTTTTAAAAAAAAGTTGTGCTTGGGAAGCCTAGGATTTCTTACTGCTATAAATAATGATTTTATGCTTCAGAGAAACTTTATGTAAAAACCATTATCTTATTGAGATTTATTTTTATTTTTTAAAATTTATTTATTTTATTTATTTATTCTTGGCTGCGTTGAGTCTTCGTTGTTGCGCACGGGCTTTCTCTAGTTGTGGCGAGCGGGGGCTACTCTTCGTCGCAGTGCACAGGCTTCTCATTGCAGTGGCTTCTCTTGTTGCGGAGCACGGACCCTAGGCACGCAGGCTTCAGTAGTCGTGGCACGCGGGCTCAGTAGTTGTGGCTCGCAGGCTCTAGAGCACAGGCTCAGTAGCTGTGGCACACGGGCTTAGTTGCTCCGCAGCATGTGGGATCTTCCCGGACCAGGGCTCAAACCCGTGTCCCCAGCATTGGCAGGCGGTTCTTAACCACTGCGCCACAGGGAAGCCCGAGATTTCTTTTTTAAAGGGTTTAGGTTTTTAATTTGTTTTCAACTTTGTAGCAACGCTCATTCACGTTAAAACATGATGTTCTAAGCATTACAGGTGATAACAAGCCATGCTAGTCTTCTGGTATAATACAGCTCTAAATGCATTCTAAATGTTCAGCAACATCTCAGCCTGTTAGTTTCATACACACGTGTGTGTGCACACATACGTGCACACACATACACACACACAATCACTGCCATGATTTTAAAGCTGCAGAGCCTTCTGGCCTGAGATAATTTATGCAACTTCTGGAAGTGCCTAAAACTACTCCTGGGAAAATAAGGCTTAATATTTAATGAACTTAAAAGAGCAAGACTTTTATTTTTATGTTAGTGTTTTACTTCCACTGCTGCACAAATATTTAAGTGCCTACTATGTGGCAGGCACTGTCCTAGGCACAGGATTATAGCAGTAAGCAATACAGATACCGTAGTCTTTGCATTTTAATAATCATGTAAATAAAATTGCTAACAGTTACAAAACACTTACTACAAGCCTGGTATTATTCTTAGCCCTTTATTTATATGCTCTCTTTTCATCTTCACAACCCCAAGAGGTAGGTACTTTTATTACCCCATTTTACAAAGAGACTGAAACACAGAGAAGTTAAGTTACTTGCCCAAGGTCACACAGCTAGTTGCTGGCAGAGCTGGGATTTGAATTCAGACTGACTTGGCTCAGGGGTTCACCCTCCTAACTACTGCATCTTACTGACTTTTTAACATGCACAACTCCAAAGAAAGGTAGGTCTTTGTCCACAAAGAAGGTGGGCACTCACAGGTAATATATGCATATTCTCTTATACATTTTCACTCTCAGCTAAGCCATAAAAATAAGATAAGTAGCAAGCAAGAAGAAAACCTACAAGTAGGTGATCTTGCCAATGTAGTCCCTGTGCAGAGAAAACAAAGGAGGAAAAGAAAGGAAATGAAAAGGAAATGAACAAACAAAAATTAAATGGCTACTCAATATAAAATCTCTAGCCGTATAGACAATGACATTAAAACGAAGTCCTTGATAAAGACTAAATAAATCATTTCAGGGCATCTCCTGCCTTCAGCTTCTATCACAAACACTGTCCTGCTGTATTTAATTATCACAGGCATCCTAGTAAGGTGAAGCACCACCCAGCCCTTGTTTTATGATATAAGATAAAGAATGTGCTCAGAATCTCAGCCATGGCCCAGCTGCTACTGCTTCATTCCAGGCCACGAATTGAAGCACAAGTCTCCATTCTGTCCTCTGCACAACTACCTCCCAATAAATGCAGGAAGTCATCCCCTCAGCATACAACCTCTCTATCCCCATCCACCTCACCTGTGCCACCGTCTCAGGCAGGCTCATGGTGCTAAGGACCAGGTCATTATCCTGAACATGTTGTAAATAACTGAAATACTCCGAATGTGGAGGTTACAAAGTATCTGAAGATCCGTTAATGGTATTTCCCAAATACATGTCAAGGAGATAACTGAATAACAGAGCACATTAGGGTCAAAGTGCCCCCTGAGAATTTATGAATCACTTTGAAGAAATACACAAATTCAGAACTGATTTTAAAAATGAAAACCACTCTGGAAATGCTGTGTCAGGGTCAAACAGGTGGCTGAGTTTGAAAGATATATCTTGGACTGGGCTGTTCCGGAAAGAGAGATATAGATACAAACCAACCCTGATGTTGCCAAACGTTTGCAAGGGTCTCCAGGCCAGTTCATGAACTGTTTGTAACCCAGTGAGTTTTGCTGATGAGTGGTCTGTTTTTAGTAGTTTATAGACTGCTGACCCAGACCTGAGGGTTCTCCATCACTATCCAAGATCTGCAGCTTAGGCGCAAAGGTGGTTCTGAGAGCAGAGCTGAGATCTACCCGAATCCCCCCAAATCCTGACTCCAGCCCAGAAGGATACTGTCACTACATGGCTTGGGCAGTAGGTAATTCATCCGAGGACAGGGGTCCACCACACGGGGCTGACAACCTATGTACCAGCAAAAGCTTTGCCTTTTAAAAGTAATCTCCATAGCAACCTAATAGCTGAAGACAGCTCGGAAAATTCCCCTTGTCTCTGAAATGAAGTGTTTGTTTCATCTGAGTTAGCTCTCTCTTCCTCTTTCTTCCTTTTTTTCTTTCCCACACCTCTTGGCTTGTGGGATCTTAGTTCCCCGACCAGGGATTGAACCCGGGCCCCCCGGCAGTGGAAGCACTGACTCCTAACCACTGGACTGCCAGGGAATTCCCTCTTTATATTTCTTTATGCTGATCATTTGTGTCACAGTCCAAATAAGTCACAGAAAATCAGAGCACGGGGCAGAGAATGTCACAGATGTGTACTAGGCACAGTGAAAGAGGGTCACTCTTTGAGGCGAGCACAGCATCCCTGTTTCCTGCTCTAACCACAGGGGGTCCCACTGCCCAGCAGCAGGGAGAGTCCCCTCCCTTGGCTTTCTGCTGGGAGAATGGAAGAGAGGGGGTGTCTCTCCAGTTTAAAGTTCCAGCTACACACTTATCATTATAATAGCTTCTTCTGCAGCACAGGGAGTGACTTCTCCCTCCGAAAACGCACGCTCTGTCCTTGATGCCTGAAATAAAGGCGAAGGCAACCACCAGACTCCATCGCAGAACTCATGTGAGGGGACCTCCCCCTGGTGGCAGGCGCTGGTGTCTGCACAGCCCCGGACTAGCTCTCACACAGCCTCCTCTGCCCTCCCACCAGGAAGGGCCATAGGTACCCTGCTCTTCAGCAGCCCCCTAACGGTGGCACAGGAGACAGTGCTGCCTGTTTCAGCTGACGGGACTCTAGCTGTCCTCCTCATTGTCTCATGCTCCGGATTCTTTGCATGGGGTGGGACGTGGGGCAGGTGAGGACATCATTTCACAGGAAATTAGATGAGCAGCGTAACCAGCGGGCCGGGAGAAAATTCTAGTTCTGCCAATATCTAGTGAGCTCCCCTGAGGAAATGTGGCCACTGCTCTGAGATTCCTCCTTGGAGAAGCTGAAGGCTTGAGCCTGAGGTCCTCTCTGCCACGGTTCTGTAGCTGCGCCCAGAGTCTGACGCCCAGCTGCCATGGGATTCTGTGTGCTTATTAGTTTTGCAAAGGGAGCAGAAGCCTTCCACATCTATAAAATGGGCAAATATAGTATTTATCTTGGAAGGTTGAAAGAAGGATGAAATGAAACGATGTACATAAAATATTTGGCGAACAGTATGTGCTAAGTAAACAGGGTGCTTCTCATGAATTGTTTTCTTTTTTTAATTAATTAATTAATTAATTAATTTTTGGCTGCCTTGGGTCTTCGTTGCTGCGCGCGGGCTTTCTCTAGTTGTGGCGAGCGGGGGCTACTCTTCGTTGCGGTGCACGGGCTTCTCATGGCGGTGGCTTCTCTTGTTGCGGAGCACGGGCTCCAGGCGCACGGGCTTCAGTAGTTGTGGCACGCAGACTCAGTAGTTGTGCCTCCCGGGCTCTAGAGCGCAGGCTCAGTAGTTGTGGCACACGGGCCTAGTTGCTCCACAGCATGTGGGATCTTCCCAGACCAGGGCTCGAACCCGTGTCCCCTGCATTGGCAGGCGGATTCTTAACCACTGCGCCACCAGGGAAGTCCCTGAATTGTTTAATTACTAACTACATATATAATTGATCACCCAAACTTAAAGAGTGAAGGAGGGGACTTCTAGTAACCTTCCCGGGACAACAGGCATGAACCAGATGGACAAACTGGGACATACTGTCACCGTATCAATAAGAAATAGCTGTCGGGCGATTGGGAAAAGTTCCCAATAATGGAAAAACTAAAAAAAAAAAAAAGTTTCACTCAATTGTTCCGGCTTTGTGAGGTCATATATTTGGCAAACCCTCAAATGGCAACTGGACAGAATCGGCACTGGCGTCAGATCGTCTCTGACACAGGTTCCTCTCGGATCGGTGAAATTTCCAAGACCAATTGCAGACACAAGTGTAAGTGACTGGAATTTACCTCCTCTCTCCCACAAACCAGCAGACAGGCCTCCCACGGACCAGTGCAGGATAAGCCACAAGAGTGGGGATGGAGGAAACCAGAATGTCACCCCCCAAATATGCCTCTCTGACATAAAAGGTATTTGGAGCTGAATGCAATTATGAAGCACATATGCAAGAAAGCTCTATCTTGTCCCTCTTTTCTGCTTATAGGTGGGATATAAATGCCCCTTTTAATGGAGATGACTCCAGACTCTTACAGAGGAATCTGCAAACGCACCCATCAGTTCCCTCCCACGTATTTACTTCCCCGCAGTGTGCTGCCACGTGGAAGCCTGAAACTGCTTTCCTCCCTCCTGCCATTTCTCTATCAATTTATTCTTTGCTGAAGAGGCTACGTAAGCCAAGTTCTAAGCCTCCACGTCACGATGAGGGTTCTCCCACCTGACATGTGCTGCACGCATTAATGACTTCTGTTTTTCTCCTGTGATCCATCTTTTTGTTAAAGAGCCACAGCTGAAAACCTAGAATGGACAGAGGTAAAGTTCTGTCTCCCCTGCAGGTAGAAGGCTGGGAAGCTGGATGGAAGAGAACTAGAGTCACACTAGGAAAAATTCTCTTCTTGAGTCAATTCCTACTGGGAAAGGTCTGTAGGGGAGCAAGCGCTCCCCTGATAGAAGAGCTGGAAGTGACCTCACTGAGATGACCCAGTTCAACCCGGTCACTTCATAGATGAAGCAACTGAGGTCTGGGTGAATATCTTGCCCAAGGACGTGTGTGGTTTGTTATGGATCTGTTAAGCTCTTTGGTTATATTTACGTAACACACACAATTTAAAAAGTGTGTGTCCTCCCTGCTGGCCTGTGAGCCTCACAAAGGGAGAGAGGGTGTCTGTCATTCACCAAGGGCTGCGGCCCCCTCACCCTGACCTCACCGTGACTGTGGGGGAGGGGTTACTGTCCTTCTTCTGCGACGGGGGAGACCAAGCCTGGGGAGGTTGACTGACTCACCTGGGGTCCCACAGCTGGCCTTGCAACGAGCACAGTCCTCAGAACACAGGAGGCCCTCAGAAATACTTGTTGAATGAATGAATGAATGAATGAGTGAAGTGATGGAGCTAGGATTCAAATCCAGGTCTGCCTGACTCCAGTGCCCAGGCACTGCCTTCCGCTTGAATACGAGAATATCATCAGGGCTGCCACTGATGTACAAAAAGCACTCAAATAGATCTGTTAAATATAAATAAATGGCTTAGAGAATAATAGAGTTATAACTCATATGAACCTCAGTTTCCTGTGGATAAAAGCACTTTCTTCATAGAGATATCCTAGGGTTTAAATAAGATGTGAAAGATATGAAAAATTCATGTGCATTACTGCATACAAGATGATTCCAGCACAGGTTTTGTAGTTGGTTAAAACCAGGTTTGAATCATAGGGCCAGCACTTACTGGCTATGTGATTTGGGACAGGTTACTTGGCCTCCTCTGGCCTCAGTTTCCATGTCCACAGAATGGGAATAACAGTACCTATTTCATAGAGTTCTTATAAAAAGATGAAATGATATATATTACACATAAAGCACTTCACAATAATGAATAGAAACTATTTTATTATCTGTAAAGTAAAGCAGAAAAATTAACAAAAATTATAAAGGTAATAAAGTAAAACAAGCTATTGTTATGTCGCATGAAAAAAATCCAAAATTAGCTTTCTGAATCAAATAACATTTTTGTCTTTTAATTCTGAATTCAGGCCAACCTCAAACACCTCTTCCTATGGTGTTAATTATGATTACACGTGGGAACTTCACATTGCACCTGCTGAAATTAGTAATGAAAGGAAAAGTACTGAACCTTCTCAACATAAAAAAGCTTTAGTTTCCTGAGCTCTTGGTTCAGAAGTGTAGTGGCTGACAGCTTTTGCTATGAACCTAGCTATAAACCTATCAATGAGGTATTTTATGTTAAGTAGTAGAGTCTAAAACTGTATTCTTTATAGAGCTGAATCTTAGAAAATCAGATGAGAAAACACCTTCATAAACATTTCTGAACATTAACTGCTCCAAGAAGTCAAAAAAGTTTACAAGGAAGAAAATGTACTAATAAATAGCAACTGTGGTCAGCAGTCTGTAGGATGGGCTCAGCGATCTCCACTTACCAGGACTCACGCCCTGGTGTAAGCCCCCCACCCCGCTGAGTGGGAGCTGCACTTACTGACTCACTTCTAATGAAGAGAATCCAGTAAAAGTAGTGGGATATCACTCTGAGATTATTAGGTCACAAGAAGACTGTGAATTGCATTCCATCTTGCATGCCCTTTCTCCCTTGCTCTGAGGGAAGCCAGTGGCCAGGCTGTAAGCTGCCTTACAAAGAGGCCTGTGTGGCTATGAATTGAGGGGGGCGTCTAGCCAAAAGCCACTGAGTAACTGGGACTCTCAGTCCAACAACCCACCAGAAATGCAATCCTGCCAAAGACCACGTGAGTGTATCTAGGAGCAGACGTTCCTTCAGTTGAGCCATCAGATGAGACTGCAGCTGGTACTTTACTGCATATGTTGAGGCAGAAGCACCAAGATAAGCCATCCCTGGATTCCTGACCCACAGAAACTGTGAGATAATAAATGTTTATTGTTTTGAACTACTAAGTCTTGAGTTAGTTTGTTACACAGCAGTAGATAATACACAACTTACATTATGTGTTTACTATGTCCTAGTCCCTGGGACAAGCATTTTATGTACATCATAAGGTGTTAGTACTACTGGCGCCTCCATTTTACAGGTAGGGAAGTGAAGGCACGGTAGGGTAAATAGCTTCCCCAGGGTCACACTGGTGTTAGCGGTAAAGGTATGCTTCAGATTCATACCCTTAACTATCATGCTGCATTGCCTCCTCACGGACACACTTCAAAGGGGAATGTGAGCATATTAAACCCAATGAAATCTTTAGAGGTTAAAAATATAAACAAAAACACTCTACACCAACTAAATCAAATAAAGGATTTCTACAGTGGCTGAAATCTACATAACATGAAGCCAACCCTTTCTTCCACGTCAAAGTTTGAATTAAGGGCATTAATATTTTCCTGATGTTCAATTTTAAAAATGCTTCTGTTCTGCCCAAGAAGGGTAGAAGAGCTATTTTTACTTCCTACGGCCATGGTATAGCCCATCACTGCTCAGAGAACACAGCAGAGTCACTTACTGTCTCATTAACTGTCAGCGTCCCCATGTTTGGACAGTGATTCATATTTACAAAGGAAAAAATTCTGTCACAACTGAATTGTATTTCAAACGACCGGCACTCCCCCTCGGCCCTTGAAATGGGTCCTCACAATTGTGCACAGAAAATGCACACGGAGGAGGCCCTTCCCCGCTCCGACCCCCAACACACACACTGATGAGTGCACAACTGCCATCACTGTAACGGGAGTGATGCATTCACAGAACAGGGCAAACAGGCCCCTCAGTGGCATGTATGCAAAAGAGTAGACTGTGTCATCTGATGACATTTTTAGAAAGGAAAGAAGGAAAGAATAGAGCCTGAAATATAAACACTGGAATCAAACAGCCTCTGCTTTAGCTATTCTATCACAAAGCCTATTTTTTTTTTCTTCTTTTTTTGGCTCCCTTATGTAATTGTCTTGGGAGTTGCTGGCAATAACGTTGAAAGCTATTGCTACTGAAGAAGAAATGCTTTGAGCAACGGATGGTGCTGAAAAGGGGACCAAACCCTTGTTAGGGAGGGAAGTGGAGAGGAGAGATCAAAAGACCCTCACGGACGTTAAAAATATATATATACATATGTAGATAGATAGATTTATTTAAGAGTCAGAAATTCTAAAATTAGGGAAATAGTGGATAACTTCTAAAGTAAACTTCGCACGTATATAATATGCAGGTTTTTGTTTTTTTTAAACTTACAACATTCTGAACTTTCCCAAATAAATGAAACCATACCATATTGGGTTTAATATCTCTCCACACTTGAGGAGGTTTAAGGGGAAATTTTATGCTTAATTTAAGTCTCAGAAACCACATGCCTGTGACACTAGGATGAAAAGTGAAAATGGCCTAGGAAGGCGGGGATGTTACACCGTAATAGAACCCCCAACTGTTACTATCCTGCTGGAATGTCACATTTTACAACACACTGTGATGGGAACAAGCAGATACACGGCCAAGCATATACAACCACACGGGCGGAAACTATGCATCTCAGCTGTGCCACCTTGGAGCTTCAAACATTTCAATCATCAAATTACTACTGAGTGATATCTTGTCTACCGAAATACAAGCTTTGGGAGGACGAGTCCGGGATCTGACGTCTGGTGGAGAGCAAGCGGCAGCACGAGAGGACGTGTACAAAGGCCACGAGGCAACCCCACATTCAGGTCGGTGTTCTTATCTCATGTGTCACCCGCCCAAAGGCTGGGCTCTCAGGCTGACGGCCAGCCATTCTGCTTTCTGGCCACAAGGTCAAACGGCGCTTAGGAGAAGGGAGGCTCCCGACTAGGGGCCTGACTCCCATTTTGGTCTAGAGGAAATCAAGGCACAGATCTGGGCTGAAAGTGGAACCAATGATCAATTACTCAATAATCTTTTCACGATACAACAATGACTCTGGTCAGGCTAGACCCCTTCTGGCTAGACGATGGTCCGCAACCTTGGCTCCCAATCAGAATCACCTTGGGGAGCTTTCCAGGTGGTTCCCAGCCCCCGAGACTGGAATTGGTCTGCAGAGGCCTGGGCATGGGAGCTTCTCAGGGGTCTTCACTGATACAAAGAATTTAAGGACACCCCTCAACCACCTTTCATGCCTTATTAGACTATTCCATGTTTTGAAAAGAAAGTCACGCCAGTATCATAAATCATATGTGGGCATTTGTTTTAAGAAAGGTGAGTCGCTAGCAGAGCTAGTCACAGGCAGAGCTCTGCCAATCAAATATACATTCATGTCTCAGACAACAGAAAAATGGCATTCGTTTCCATTACTCTATGAAATTATATCTACTGCCTGGAAACTAACAATATTATTTGAGAACTCTAAATTTCTGGTTAGCTTGGTGGCAACTGAATGAACCTTTATTCTAGGGAACCAACGAACCACTGCCAACAATCCAAAGCACATGTAATTACCGGTTCAAAGCACTGCTTTGCTTTCTCAGTAAAAAGAAAAAAAGGTTCACAAAAAGTACAGTAATGGAATATGCTAAGCAAATATCTGTACAACAAAAAATAATCTTATTTTAATAAAAGTTTTCATTCATTTGTAATGGTGTGAATCTCTCTAATAATATTGCTTGAAATGAATGACGATACAGTTTCAGTTATTTTTTGGATAAACATTTAATGAACATGTTAATTATAAATTATTTATAATAATTTGATGATCCAGCTAACAAAAACAAATTTTACATATCAGATCCAACTGTTATAGTTAGAAAACGGGCTTCCTATATAAACTCCCGAATGAACTGGCAGTTCAGGTCAATTTCTTTCTTTACTTTAAAATTAAGGTTAGAGACTGATATGAACACACGTAAAGAACACTGACGTAGCCTTTTTCCTTCACACCATCTGCCACCATCTGGATGTTTGTGTTTCCCCCAAGTTCATATATTGATGTCCTCACCCCCAAAGGTGATGGTATTAGCTGTTGGGAGGTGATTAGGGGCCATGAGGATGAAGCCCTCACGATGGGATTAGTGCACTTATAAATGAGACTCCACAGAGCTCTCTCATCCCTTCCACCATGGCAGGACACAGCGAGAAGTCTGCAACCCAGAAGAGGGCCCTCACCCAGCCATGCTGGCCACCAGAACTGTGAGAAATAAATTTCTATTGTTTATAAGCCACCCAATCTGGGGCATTTTGTTACAGTAGCCCTAACAGGTTAAGACACCATCACTCACCCAGATGATCCTCCAACAGACTGGTTAAAGAGAGGGTATGGCCACACCACCAGCACACGGACTTTTGTTGGCAATGCAGTCAATGGTCTGCCTACTCAAGGGTCAGATACCACTGACCTGAAGTAGAATCATGTTTTCATTACACCACCCAAAGGGGACACTCCAGCTTTAATAAGAATGGCCTTCAAAATAATAAGGCCGTCAGACTGAAATCTCAGAAGCCACATCTTCCCACCTGGAGGAGTGGTTTTAGCTAAATGAGAAATTTATCTTTCTACTGGAAGGCTTACCAACGGTCTCTGCAGGACCCTGCAGATGGGCAACCAAGGCACAGAGCTCCCCCTGCCCGCATTCTGAGGCTCCTGACCCCCGAATGGAGAGGACAGGCACTGTCTCCCACGTCTCCACCCTAGTTCAGACACCTTCACAGCTCCCCTGACAACCAAAGTCAAGAGCCTCCTAAGGGGCCTCTTTGCTTCCTCTCCTGCCCACCCAACCTCCTTCCCCAAAAGACATTCTCCACCTAGCTCTGCAATTAGAACAGGATCCGAATCCCTCCCAGGGCCTCCAGGCTCCCGTGGAACCGTTCCCCGGCTGCGCCAACCTCGGCCACCACCACTGCCCTCACTGGGCCCTCTGCACACACTCGTTCATCCCTGCACTGGAACTTCTGTATTCGCTATTCCCTCTGCCTGGACGCCGGCCACACAAAATCTACACGAGGAGCTTCTTCCTGCCAGCCAAGTCCAAGCCGTGCCGAGTGGCCTTCTGGGGCCACTCAGTCTAAAGCGGCCGCATGCTGACCCTCTCCGCACGTCCTCTTTACCTGCACTGATCCCAGAGCCATTCTCTGCTCTCTCCACCCTTCGCTGGGCCCTGGAAGGCTGACCCCACCTACGGACTGCATTGGTTGGAACTCCCTGGCCTCCTGGCTGCCAGCTGGGCTCTGCCAACGAGATCAGAAAGCTGGGGCAAGCTGGGGTATTTCTTACCTGCAACTCACGGCTTCAGCATCTCAATTCCATCCCTCCACGTCTGTAGCTCCTGCCAGGAGGCTACTCTCCTAGGGTTCCAGCAATACGACTTCCTCCCAGCACTCCCTCTGACTCCCTCAGTCCTGCCCCAATTAACCAGTTCTTCATCAAAACCTCTTGAACCACCATAGGGTCCCTGTTAGGCCCTGACTGATACTACCCGGTCCCTCTCCTCTCCTTGGTCACTCCCGATCACATCATCCTGGGTATGTTCTGCATTGCACTGACCACCATCTGAAATCACCTTGTTCACTTACTTTTTTTGACTGTCTTATCTCTTCCTCAACCGCTAGTACATAAGCAGGGAGCTCACTGTGTTCACCACTCTATCCACTGGGCCTAAAACAGTACCTGGAACATAGTAAGCATTTGATAAACATGAGAAGAATAAATGAATGAGTGAATGAATGAATGAACGCTAGCCCATTGCCTCTGCTCAAAACAGCACCTTGTGAGTAAGCCTCTCCCTGATCATTTTATGTAAAACAGCAATCCTCCCCTCCCCCCCCATCTTCCAAGGCCAACTTTTTCCTATAGCACCAACCCCTCTTGACAAATTTGATATGTATTTGTTTACTGTCTGTTTCCCCCAACAAAAATGCCAGCCCTGAAAGCAGGAATGCTATTTTATTCACTGCTGTGCCCTCAGAGCCTAGAACAGTGCCTGGCTCACAACAGAATCTCAACACACATTTGTTAAAATGAAGAGCTACCAAAGGGGGCAACATTTCACACAAAGCAATTTCAGGATGGTCCCCAACACTGGGAACACCGTAAAACTATGAATTGCTAGGCAAACAAGCATCTTACATGATCTGATCTTGTTTCTTTAGCATGAAAGCCTAGGACCCTTAAGAAAGAGACCTGATATGCTGTTAGACCTTAGCCTCAAGAAGAGAAAAGGTTGGAGAGTAAAATGAGTGAGACCCTGTATTTGCGCCAAGAGTTCCTTTAGAAAGCACGCACGGAACCTTATCTAAGCACACAGCCACTGTAAATCCTGAGAGTCGATGAGCCTATACATTATAAATAAATGGGTCTTAAGCACACCATTCTCTGTTCCACAGTGGTGTTCCTCTTGGCAGCCGCCTTGACTACAGTTCATTGACAGTAAATGCAGACTCAGAGCCAAGCACTGAAAGCAGCACTTTCTTTGACAGCTGCTCTCCTAACGGGGCATCTCTCTCAAAGACAGGCTTTATTCTGCAACGCCTACGTTGTCCAAATTTTATTCCGCACGCTAATTGCAGACTCCAAACAAATGCCTCCTCCCCACCACCCTTGGTTACTCATACCTGCCCCCTTCACCCTCCAACGTGTCCAAACCCTGGGGATTTGGAGGAAAAAAAAAAAAAAAATCCAACTCTCCCTGTACTGAGTGTCTCCTGTCACCCCTTCAGGGAGCAAGATTCCAGACTAAATACCCTAAAGGCCTAGAAAATGGGCCCCTTCCCCCCAACACCATTCCACCAAAACTGGCCAAGCGCAGGATAATGAGCAACCGCGGATCCTCACCCAAACATTGGCTTTCCTTCCAGGCGTGCAGATTGAGAATGCCGAGACGCTGTCCTGTTTGTAACAGTGAGTCACGTCGCCGCTCAACGTCTGTTTCCTCCTCCCCATGAATGAGGCGACCCCCTCCTCAAAGGAGTAAGTGCCCGGCACGGTCCAAGCCCCAAGGTGACGATACAAGCTCCCCGGCCGCTCGGGGAGCTAATTCATCCTCCGATTGTCTCCTACTACGTCGCCCCCCTCCCCACCCGAGTTAACACCCGGGGTCAGGAGCGGCACTAGGAGGAGGTTACCGGCCCAGGTGAAAGGCTAGCCCCTGGGCGCGCAGCGCGCGGCCCGGCAGGTACTCGGAACCCGGGACCTCGGGGAGCGCGCCCCCACCCCAGCCGGGACAGAGGGAACCGCGGCAGGGCGGCCGGGGACGTCGCCGTGTCCCCGAGGGTGGCCTCCCGCCCCGCCGAGGGCCCGGCTGGAGAGGCTGCCCCGGGCCGGCCCGGACCTCGGCGCTGCCTTCTCCCGGCAACAAGTGTCCGCCCTCCGCCCGACGGCCGCCCCGCCCGGCCCTCACCCGGCACAGGCCGTCCACGAACACGCGCGGGTCCAGGTGGCAGGCGATGGTGGCGCTGGGCAGGTCCTGCAGGTCCACCTCCTCCATCTCGCAGTCGATGAAGCTCCAGTCGCCGCCGCCCTCGTCTGCCTCGGCAGCCCCCGAGAACGGCGCGAAGGGCCTCAGCGTCATCCCGGGCCGCGCTCGCGCCTCGGCCGCCGCCCCGAGCCGGGGCCCGGCCAAGCCGTCCTCCATCCCCGCGGCCGTGCGCCCCCGCCGGCTGTGCCGGGCTCGCGCGGGATCCTCGCGCTCTCCCGTCCGCCGACCGGGCGGTTAACCTGCTCGGGCTTGCGTCGCAGCGGGCTGCGGTCACCACGGCTCCCGGAGACGCGGCCTCGGAGTGCCGGCCCCGCCCGCCGCCGTTCCACTCCGCGCCCGGCCCGCCCGGCAACGAGGGCGGAGCTCCGGCGGATTTAGCCGTGGGCCCTTTAAGGCCGGCCCACGTGGGTCATTTTCCCCCGCCGTCCGGGAGAGAAAGCGAATAGAGGATCGGGATTCTTCTCACGTGATCCTCATTCTGCCGCCCTCAGCCTGAAGCCTCAGAGCGGCCATGTTGGTTAGGGGCAAAGGTCTCTTTAGCCAGTTCCGCTTTTCTGACATCCGATGCCAGCTGAAGGCGCCAGGCAGTGTCTTGGGCGCAGGGTTAATAGCTGGAGAGGCAGCGCTTCTGTGGTTCCCATGGGTGACGTTTTTGAGGCACATAGGCCAACTTTGGGGGATTTAAACGAGATATGATCCTGGCTATGGCCTTTGGCAAGTGGTTAGATTCTTACCGTATATTGTCAGATATAGCCGCAATTTGGAATTGAACTAGACCGTGATTAACAATAGCTTACTTTTTTAATTTATTTTTTAAAATTAATTCTTATTGGAGTATAGTTGCTTTACAATGTTGTGTTCGTTTATGCTGTATAGCAAAGTGAATCAGTTATATGTATACATATATCCATTCTTTTGTAGATTCTTTTCCCATGTAGGTCATTACGGAGTATTGAGTAAAGTTCCCTGTGCTATACAGTAGGTTTTCATTAGTTATCTATTTTATATATAGTAGTGTATATATGTCAATCCCAATCTCCCAATTCATCCCACCCCCCTGCGACAATACCTTACTTTTAGATTTTAGCTTATTAGTCATTATATCATTGTTCAAAATTTATATAATCAGAAATACTTTTTTTGAGTTACTACTATGTACTGTGTACAATATGAGCTAACAAAAGAAGTAAAACCTTGGTCCTCTCCTTTGGGGAGTTTATAGATAGAAAACGGAGGTCCTCAAATAAGTCTCTCTCTCTCTCTCCTCCTCCCACCTTTCCTGCAAAATAGAATTCCTTCACTGTGAAGGGCAATGTGGTTCAGTGAAAATCTGAGTCTAAACTTCAGCTTTGCCGTTAATTACTTGGACAAGTAAGCTGAATCTCAGTTTCCTCATCTGAAAAATTAGGTCATATATGGTAAGAATACAGTAAGGGCCCAATAAATAGCAGTACTGTTTATGTGTAGGTGTCTTTGGAAGATGTGAAATTAGACCTGTATTTTCTTCTAAAGTAGGCCTCTAGTTAGGAACTGTAGTGATTATAATAAAAAGTTTATCCAACTAACAGCTGAGATTTACTCAGAACCCGCCGTGTGCAGTGGTTGCTATTCTGACAATCTCAGTGCAGTTCATGCACTTCAGGAGTTTAAATCCAAGGCAAGTAGTGGTATGCATGCAGAGATAACTCATGAAAGAGAATGTGCTACGAGGATCTTGAGAAATTGGAACCATCACATGTTGCTGGTGAGAATGTAAAACTCTGCAGCCACTTCAGAAAAACAGTTTGGCCATTCCTCAAAAAGTTAAACATAGAGAGCTGTCGCATGGCCCAGCAATTCCTCTCCTGGGTATCTACCCAAGAGAAATGAAAGCATATGTCCACACAAAAGTCTGTGTAGGAAGGTTCGTAGCCCCATTATTCACAGTAGCCAAAAAAGTAGAAATAACCCAAAAGTTCATCAACTGATGAATGGGTAAACCAGATATAGATCCATACAATGGTATATTATTCAACCATGAAAAGGAATGAAGTACTGATACATGCTACAACATGAAGAGACAGGAAGTAGGTAGTGGTTGCCAGGGACTGGGGGAATAAAGAAGGGGGAGTGAGAAATGGGATATTTCCTGCCGTATCAGTAAACAAAGGATGGCACAGTCATCAGCGATTGCAGCCCTCCAACGTGAGCTGGTAAACCCTGAGGAAACTCAGCAAGGAAAGAATACCTGCCATCTGACAGCCATCAGACTGCAGCCACTCCCTACGGTGAGCCCTGAGGAAACTCAGGATGTGAAAACAGAGGATACTGGCCCCCAGATAGGATGAGGTGCATGTCAAAGGAAAGATTTCAGTGAGCCCAGACTCTTGCATCTTCCCATACATAGAAAAGCACTAAATTCCTTAACTTGGATTGTGGTGATGTGTGTACAACTCCATGAATATACTACCCGTCACTGAATTGCACTTTAAAGGCAGAATTTTATGGTATGTGAACTGTATCTCAATAAAGCTGGTATTTACGGAAAAGAGAATGTAATAAAGGCCATCAGGAGTTAGATGAAGTGTGGCAGAATGGGTGACATCACAGAATATAAAACTCTCTGAAAGCTCAGCCAGACATTCTGAAAAAGCTAACAAAGGGGATGAGGCACCACTTTTGAAAAGTAACACCCAGCCAAGCCATGGCCGGGTTGGTCTGTGCTGTCATCACCCTGAGGACAGCAAGCTCTTTCAACCCCGGCTTTCCCTAGACCACGGACGCAAGCGGACTGGGCCTGGTGGACAAAAAGTACAGAGGAAAGAAACTGAGCTAAGAGAAGAAAGAGCAAGTTCCACTTCAGGCAAGTGACGAAGGCAAAGTTACCTGTAATTGGCTTTGGAATGCTGTGAGTCATCACTAAGACACAAAATGTGCACACATTCCTTCAGTGACTTCGGAGTCCCACTTTTCTCTCTCTCCTCTCCCTCCGCAGGCAGCAAAGTAAAGAGGGTATCATTGTGTAGTTGTTTGTATGTCTCCAGTAATAACATCAATTTTATTTGGGTGGTTCTTAAATAGTTAATGGGGGTACACCTAAACTAGCTCACCTCGTTCTCACAAACAGTTAATATTACTCCAGATTCTTAGAACTGAGGCTCCAAGAAACGGAGTGACCTCCCCATAAGCAAACACACAGCAAATGGCAAAGCAGGACACCAGCTTTCTTTCTCTCATCCCAGCACTGCCTCCACCCTTTGGGAGTATAGGAAACAGAAAAGGGGAAGGAACCAAAGCAAAATGGTGGAGGAGAGGGAAAATGAAGCAGAGACAAAGAAGGGGAAAGGGAGAGGGAAGGGGATTGAGAGCAGAAAGTAAGAGGTGCAGGCAGTTCAGTGGTGATGCCACAGGAAGAGCCGGCCAGGCAGGGCCCACCCTCACGCATGCAGGGCCAGTGCTGGGTGGGCTGTTTGAGACAGAGAGAGCTCTCAAAATATCAGAGCGAAATGATGGAAGCTCTTGTCTACTGAAAAAATAACGCACAACCTAAAAGTTGAGAATTGTGTTTTATTCGGTGGACATACTGAGGACTTAAGCCAAGGATTTGCTCTGAGGGACAGTTCCAAAGAGGTAAGGGAGGATCCAGGATATAAAGGAGTCTTTGCAAAAAAGACCAGGTAGTTGGAACATCAAAAGATTACTCTTAAATCAAGAAAACCAGACATGTCAAGTTAAAGAATTGATCACTTTTCTCTGTATGGGAAGATGCAAGAATCTGGGCTCAGTGCAATCATTCCTTTGATATGCACCTTAGCTATCTGGGGCCAGTATACTGTGCTTTCTCATCCTGAGTCTCCTCAGGGGGCACTCTTGGGGGTGGCTGCAGCCTGATGGCTTGATGGTGGGCATCCTGTTTCTATTATGCGTTCCCTCAGGGCTCACCTTTGGGGAGGCTGTAATGTGATGGCTTGATGGCTGCAACATTCTTTGTTTACTGATAAGACAGGCAACATTTTTCCACTGACACTCTCAATAAATAGAATTAGCATGATGCCTTCCACATCTGGGTGCCCAAGGTTCTTGCCCTACCGCAGAAGACATCTTTAGTAATAAAATGTCAGATTCTCCTTTCCATCTAGAAAATAAAATTGTATAGTAACTTCTGTCTTTAAGAAAGGCAGACCCTGTGTCTTATGCCCTCACCCACTGACTCTAACAATTAACATCAGCAATCAGTGGTCTCTCCCAAGGAGGAAAAAACAGAAAATATGAGCTGTCAACGGCACAGGCAGAAATGAAGCAAAACATGCTACTTAAGTATGAGTGTAGACATTTCTTTTTTTTCTTTTAGGTTTTTTCTTTTTGGCCACACCTCTTGGCGTGTGGGGATCTTAGTTCCCCAACCAGGGATCAAACCTGCACCCCCTGCAATGGGAGCTCGGAGTCTTAACCACTGGTCCTCCAGGAAATTCCCAAGTGCAGACATTTTTAAGGATGAAATCAATTAAACTTGAGAGGGTAATCTTTTAAGAGCTATTTCACCATAACACTGATACAAAATTCCTGAAGCATCCTTTGGGAATTCTTAGCTGTCCCTCTTCTTCTAACGGTGGCAGTGGAATCTAAGATTTGTCCTTGCTTCCTGCTTTGGCCTCTAACCAGCGAGCCTTTCCTCCTCATTGGTTTGAAGGAGCAGATTTGATCCACATCTTTAGATACCCAGAAAAGAAGGGAACCCAACATTGGTAAAGAGCTGCTCTCAGTTATTCTTTTTTATTTTTTTTTTTGAAATGGGGGAAGGGATGCACATTTCAGTTAGTGTATCCTACTACCACCTCCCATTCACGTTCCTCCCCTCACACTTCCTTCGCGTCAGCCATCACAATTACAGAATGCAGAAGGCGAAGAGGTGCTGAGAAAGCCACATTTGGTTATTTCTGTTCTCAGCACCTGTCTCTTGCATCTAACGCAGCCCGGTTATGCAAACATGCCTGTGTGAAGATAAACCAGTCTATTCATTTGCCAGGTGGGAAAGTTTCGCTGTAGGACACTTTCAATCTCTTCCTATTTTGTTCTGGAAATGGAAGGGGGCTGTGTGCAGGAGGCACCCGCTGAATGCTTATTAAATGAACCAAAGGCATTTCTGCACGTTCCAGGAAATTATAGACATTTAAAAACTTAAGATAGAAGGCAAATAGCTGCCTTTGAGTGTTTGCTTTTACAAAGAATAAACTTTTCCAAAGACTGCTCCAACCAGTAAACCCTTTAAATAACCCAACTGAAAATTTCCATTTTATCACCTCCTGTCAAATGCATGAAAATATGTCCTATGTTGTTGCTGTTTTCGTTTGTTTTAGAGAAAGGAATGTTCTTCCTTACTCAAGGTTCATTCTTAAAATCCCCTCTTAAAAATCCCTGTAATTTTTTAAATTATTGGTTATATACCTTGGGTTGTACAATATATCCTTGTAGCTTATTTTATAGAGAAGAGTTTGTACCTCTCAATCCCCTAAAACTCCCTGTTATTTTTAATGGTCTTCTGGTGCTTTTTAGATCAGAAAGCCAGAGTTATAAATTAGGTTTGGGGGAAATATTGGAATTTGGTTACTTTGCCTTTCCAAGTTTAGAAAGAAAATTCACTGACTTTTACATTACTCTAAGTTCTCTTTCAAAATTGCTGACACTTGTGTGGCTTTTACTTGAGTTAGGATTCTTCTGGTTGCAAGTAACCAAAACCCCTGGAGCTGGTTTAAATTAAAGATGTCGGGCATCTCATGGTAGCCAAAGGCAGGAATGCAGCCAGGCCTTGGGAAGGTCCTAGAAACCAGACCTCAATGGCTGTCCAGAAGCCAGGCTGTCATTTGGAGCATCTTGAGGCCATTGGAGATGGGGGATGGGTGCATATGCAAATGGATGTCCATTTCTGAAAGTTCGTAGCCCGTGCATTTTCAGTGAGCGCTTATGGTTCAAAATGTCTCCCTTTGTTTTGACATAAAATGATCACTCCTGTAATAGTATCACGCAATCTCCTGTATAGCTCCAGAAGCCAGGTAGATCTGGTCTAAATTCCAGTTCTGTCCTTTATTTATTATCTCTGTGGCCTTGGGGAACACTTGACCTTTCGGAGTCTCCAGATGCTCTCGTATAGATAGGTGATGGAAATATAGCTTCCTTTCAGAAGTGTTGCCGGGGTTAGATACCTTGTCCAGCCGCTTCCTGGCACAGAGGAGGGGCTCAGAATGGAAGGATTGGAATTATACCCATGGTCTTCCACTTGGACCCCCTTCTCCTCTATGTTAAAGTCTTTTAACATAGGAATAACAGGTAAATCTATCTTCCCCTCTGGCCAGCTTCTAGGGAATGAAACCAGGGCAGGGGCTGGGTCTAGGGACCAGTTAGTTATTGTGATTGTTATGAGTTCTTCTTTAGACTGTGAGATGGATGGTACTTTAATGATTTGTCCTACTTCACACCCAGTCTATTGACAGTCTGTCCTTGGAAGCCACCTGTGTGTGCTGGGCGAGCCTGTCCTGAGATCTAGCTGATGTCATCATTATTCGTTTTAGGGGTCAGGGTAGGACATCATTGGTGCCTCTCCCAGTGCCCTTCCTCAGGGATGGTTTTAACCACTGCGATGGGTTCCTTCTTTGATTTTACCCTATAGTGTAGGAGCCACATGTCATTTGCCTGTGACACCTAACAGCGCCTGGTGTTTTGCATAATGCGACTTGGTGCTGGAGAACTCACCAGGAGCAGGGCTAAAGTGACAACACCAAGCCAGCCACATTCAAGCCCAAACCCACCCTGACTCTGAATCTGGGGACTCCCATTCTCATTGGAATACTAGGGATATGGTGGTACACAAAACAGACCAAACCCCCTGCCCTCATGAAATATACTTGGGTGATTGCTGGGGGTGGACGGGTGGGGGGCAATAAAGAAGGTAAATAAAGACAACGTGTAGTTGTTGGTTATAAATAAATATGACATGTAGATGTACATTGATAAGTACTGAGGAGCAAAAAATAAAGCAGGGAAGAGTGATTGGAAATTGTGTGTGGGGTGGGAGAGGGATGTCAGCTAGGTCAGCCAGGGAAGACCATGAGTAAAGACCTGAGGAAGGGAGAGGGTACCATGCCCACTTCTAGGAAAGAGCATTCCAGGCAGAGGAGCAAGTGCAAAGGCCCTGAGGCCGCAGCTGCTTAGCCTGTTGAAGGGATCATTTGAAGGCCAGCATGGCTGGGGTGAGTGATCAGGGCATGAGTGATGTTGAGGTCAGAGAGCTGGTAGGATCTGATCTTAAAGGGCTTTGTAGGGTGCAGTGAACACTTTAGCTTTCACCCCCATTGAGACGGGGAACCAAAGGAAGGTTTGAACAGAAAACAGCTAACATGCTCTGACTTTTTATGACTATCAGGAGGGCTCACTCAGGAGCTATGCGCCCAGTTCTCTGCGTGGGGACAAGGGTGGAAGCTGGGGACCAGTCAGGAGGCTACTGCAATAATCCAGGTGAGAAGTGATGGGAATTCGGATCAGGATGGAAGACCTGAAGTGGTGAGGAAGTGGTAAGAGTCTCTCTATATTTTGAAGGTCAGCCAACAGGATTTCCTTAGTGTATTCTTTTCCTATTGTTGCTGCAACAAAACACCACAGATTTAGTGGTTAAAACAACACCCCCAGATGATTTTATTGTTCCGGAGGTCAGACGTCTAAAATGGGTCAGCAGAGCTGTGGTCCTATGTACCACTCCAACCTCTGAACTCACCATCACATCTCCTGCTCTGACCTTGACCCTTTTGTCTCTCTCTTATAAGGATCCTTGTGATTACACTGTGGTGTCCACCTGGATGGTCTAGATCCTCTCCCAATTCTCCGGATTCTTACCTTAATCACATCGACAAAGTCCTGTTGCCTGAAAGGTAGCATAGTCACAGGTTCCAGGTTTTTGCACGTGGGAATCTTCTGGGGGGACCGTTATTATATATGTCACACTAAGAGAAAGATGGGGGTCAAGGTTAACTGCAAGGCTTGTGATCTGTGCAGCTGCCAGGAAGAAGCTGCCTCTAACCTTGGAGAGGAGCGCGTGGGGAGGGAGCATTTATCAGGAGCTCACAGAGGGGCAACTTAGCCTTGAGAGACCACTTAGACCTGAAAGGGGAGTTGTCAAGGAGGCCATTGGATAGTGAATCTGGAGTTCAGGGGAGAAGGCTGGGATCACGCATTGGGGGATGCAGCTCTAGGTGGGATTTAAAGGCATGAGCCTGTCGAGAGGGATTCCCTTGGAGTGAGGTGAGGGGTGTAAGCTGAGTCAGCAGGTGCCTGGGGAGGTGGGTCAGAGAGGCTGGGAACCACTCGCAGGTGGGGTGTCCTAGAAACCAAGCCAGAGAGGGCTTCACGGAGGAGAGAAAGGTCCTCTGTGTCCAATGCTGCTGAAAGGCTGGCTTTGAGGACCACTGGAAAGTGAGTTTTGGATTTCACAGTTTGGAAGTCATTACTGACCTCGGCAAGAGAAATTTTGGAGAAATAATGGGAGGTGAATGTGCCACTGGGATAAGAAGAATTGGAGTCGATGACTTGAAGTGACTGAAGAAGTTGTGCTGTAGAGGGGCACAGAGAAATGGGACAGTAGCTGGAAGAAATGGGAGGAAGGGAGGAGTTTTGTAGGTTTTTTTTTTTTTTTTTGGTGTTTACAGACGGGAGAAGAAACACCAGGTTTGTACGCTGATGAGGATGACCCAGTAGAGAGGGAAAGCCTGATGACTGGGTGGGGTGGGGGGGATTTCTGGAGCCATCTCTTTGCAGATAGGAGGGGAGGGCACCTGGTACGTGAGGGGAGAGGCGGGCCCCAGGTAGAAGACTGGCATCCATTCACTGTCATGGAAAGAAGGTAGCAAGTTCAGCACAGGTGCTGGTGGCTGGGTGATGGGATAGCGGGGCAGGGATAGTGACAGTTGCCTGTGGCTGTTTCGATCTCCTCAGTGACATAGGAAGCAACGCTGTCAGCTGAGGGTGAGGATGAAGAGCAGGGCATTGAGAGTTTAAGGCATGTTAAGAAAATGTGAAGAAGTCCTCCAAGAATGCAGGAGAGTGAATGGTGAATAGACTAGGAAAATGTAGGATTACATATACACACAAATGTAGTATAACATATGTAAATTACAATATGTAAATGCATGTATATAATTATAATATAATATATACATATATATTAATAGGTATAAACAAATACAATATTTATACATATGTATAACACATACTACAAAATAATTATAATCAATAGTATCTAATATGTATGAATTTAATATAGTATATGAATATATGTTCACCCATCATATGTGCATATAGAAATACATGCAGATAATGTATGTAATAGCACATTACTAAGCTGTGTATATTATATACAATTAAAACATTTATTTGTGAAGTTATCTGTCTCCCAGCTCTATTCAGAATACATGTGATGCTTATTATAAAACATACACAGAAATAGAACATTTTAAAGTGTAAGGAAAGAGAAATAAACACAAATTTAAATGTTTATTGTGTGTTTAAAAATTTTTTATTTTTTAATTTTTTTATTGGGGTATAGTTGTCTTACAATGTTGTGTTACTTTCTACTGTACAGTGAAGTGAATCAGCCATGTGTCTACATATATCCCCTCTTTTTTGGATTTCCTTTCCATTTAGGTCACCCCAGAGCACTGAGTAGAGTTCCTTGCGCTATACAGCAGGTCCTCTTTAGTTATCTGTTTTATACATAGTAGTGTTTATATGTCAATCCCAATTTCCCCATTCAACTGTGTTTTTATCTTCATCTCCTCTAGCTTGGAAGATCAATGAAGGCAAAGTCTTTATCAACAATCAAAAACATTCTGTTTTCTCAAAAATCTTCTGTTACTCTCAATTACTTTTAACAATGTCTTAGAGTGATGTGATTGAACTTGTTTCATCCTTTTGGAAAAATCATAGTGGGTATTGTGTGCTCTGCTTATTAAATCAGAATACTCATTTTTCAGTCCCACTGCCAAATATGCGAAGGTTTATTATAAGTTATTATTATTATTGTTGAGGTGCAGTTAGTACATTTCCATGCTCCTTGATGTCAGAGAGTGGTTCCTGCAAATTAATTGGAAGTTATTTGTTTTTATATGTTTCACAAATGGGTTTTAAACCCCAGAGAATCCCTTGGAAGCTTTTTAACAGATTAGAAAATGGTGTTTCCAAGTTTTAAAATGTGAGCTATGAGAGCTTTTTTGGATTCGCACATCATTTTTTGGCAATAAAGTCACTTAATGATAGAAACCTTTCCAAACTTCTGTTTTCGAAATGTTCTCTCCCTAGCACACATCCCTGACAGTGGTTACTTTCTCACTCATTGTTAGTTGTTGCCTTGACCTTGAAGGTGCAGGTTAAGTTTGTTGATTTATTTATTTAAAACTCCCGCCAAGGCTCAGAATTCATAAATCGGCTGGTGGTTGCTCATACCTGGAGTGCAGAAGTGCCAGCCCACACCCATCTGGTCCACCTCTGCTTATTTCCTTAGAAACATCTTCATGCCATTGTGTAGCGGGCATCCTTGTCCATTTTCATGAGGATTCGTTTAGTTAAAAACTAGGTGAGGTAATCTGCAAATTCTCTTAAGGGGAATTGGGGATCTTCAATAACAGCAAAATTCTGGAACAAGGAAGGTGTGAAGAGTGGCATCAACCCATGCCAGATGTCCCATCGGGGTGCCTGGTGCACCCCCGTGACACCTGCCAGTCTGGCTCCTGCAGTGAGGGCGAGCACCTGGGTCAACCCCCATAGCAGATCGACAGACCATAATTTTCTTTCTTTCTTCCTTCCTTCCTTCCTTCCTTCCCTTCTCTTTTCCTTCCTTCCTTCCTTCCCTTCTCTTTTCCTTCTTTCCTTCATTCCTTCCCTCCCCTTCCCTTCTCTTTTCCTTCCTTCCTCCCTTCCCTTCTCTTTTCCTTATTTCCTTCATTCCTTCCCTCCCCTTCCCTTCTCTTTTCCTTCCTTCCTTCCTTTTTCCTTCCTTCCTTCCTTCCCTTCTCTTCTCTTTTCCTTCCTTCCTTCCTTCCTTCTCTTCTCTTTTCCTTCCTTCCTTCCTTCTTTCCTTCCTCTCTTTCTTTCTTGATAGAAACCAATAAAACGGAAGTTCTGATATTCTTCACGCACCCCAGTGAGTGCCTTGAACCAGTAGGGCAAATAAACAGAAATGGACAAGACTCACCAAGGACAGCTCCCTCCACCTGGACTCTCTCCCTTTGACCCAGGATTGTGACTTTTGACCATGGAACTTACTGGGCTTTACTGAGTTCTGCCCCCTTCACCCTCCCAGCTCATCACTGGGGTCAGAAACACAGGCTAGTATCCAAAGAACACTTCAAATTCAAAAGGCCAAAATAGAAGTCCTCACCTTTCTCAACGAACCTGCTTATCCTACCCTACTCTCTTTTAATTTGTACCCTGCAGTGTGCCCGGTCACCAGGGAAGAAACCAGGAATCCCGCAGACTGCTCCCTCTGCCTTACACACACACACACACACACACACACACACACACACACACACACACACAAGTGACCCGTCCCCCACTCCAGACCACCAATCACCAAGTCCTGTCCACTCTTCTGCTGAATCGTCATGCCACATGATTAAAGTATTATTAACTTTAGTTAATAATAATGTATCAATATTGACTCATCAATAGTAACAAATGTACCTCACCAGCACAAGATGTTAGCAAGGGGGGAAACTGTGCTGTTGGAGGGGGTGGGGTGATGAAGTGATAAAAGGGAACTGTCTGTAGTTTCCGCTCAACTTTTCTGTAAACCTAAAACTCATCTGAAAAAATATCAATTAAAAAAATGCCTAATAATATGGCCACAAAACACCTGATTTAAAGCAAGAAAGCCAAGTAAACTTGACAGAACACAAGTTGCAAATTGTACCTCTCTGGGATAATATTGGAGAACATACGTCAAAGGAATGATTCAGTTTTAGAGTAGCTAATGGTGAGGGGGTTTCTCCCTCCTTAAACAGTGGGAGAACAAATTCCTCTGTCTATGGGGGCCGCTCTTAGCAAGTTGCAGGGTAAGGGAGGGGCAGCAAGCCGTGAAACACTGCCACCTAGTGCTAGAAGGCAGACTTTCAAAAACTTGGATTATGGCTTTGCACTGGTCAGACTCTGTGATGTTATCACTAACACTGGGAAAGGGTCCACATCCCTTTATAAAAGCTGGGAGAGAGAAGAAATGAGAGAAGGGCGAAAGAAAATGAGAAGGAGAAGGAGGGCTGGGGTGCCCACGTGGTCCGGTCCCTAGCATTTTCCATCAAACAGACCGACATTGGCAGAATGATCAGATCTGGAGAACCCAGAAGGCTCCTACACAGAGAAGAGTGATTGCAAAGGCACTGCAGAATCTGTTTGCTTAAAAACATCTCTGCCGCGTAATACTGCCCATATGCTCCTATTGGTGTTGATTCCCACAGGATGCGAAAGGCACAGCCAAAAGGCACGGCTACCCTTCATTCAGTGGGTCTCTAGTGAGCACCTATGCTGCGCCAGGCACGCCTGTGGGCGCTTGGGGGGACGTTATACCCAGAGACTTCCCGTGTCATCTGGAAACGGGCAGCCTTCTAGCCCTCCTTCCTGGGTACAAAGAGATGTTTCCCTTTGACTTTAAAAGGGGAGCAGGAATGGAGAATTTGGTGGGAGGTTCTGGAGCTGGAGGAGGGGACCCCAGGGCTCCTGGCTGAGAGAAAGTGTAGAGGGACGCCAATGACCAGGTGCAGGAGGGACCCGCAGGGTAAGAGGCAGGGAGGCTTCGAGGACAAGAGTTAGCCACGCCCTGACTTTGCTTCAGGCTGCAGTGACAGCAGAGTCAGCAGTCCCTGGTGAAACACTTTAGCTGGTGAATGGGTGGCCCATTCTAGGCCCCTTGGCTGTAACGGAGGAAACTTCCTTTTATGAAGGGACTCCAAGCAGTGTTTCAGCCTCTGTTGCTCTTTCCCAGATTATCCCGTATATCAGCGTCCGAGGGCTGCTGAAATAAGATACCACACACTGGTAGGCTTACAAAGTCACAGATGTGCTTTCTCACAGTTCTGGAGGCCAGAAATCAAGGGGTCAGCAGGACCAGGCTCCTTCTGAAAGCTCTAGGGGAACATCCTTCCTGGCCTCTTCCAGCGTCTGGTGACTCCAGGCGTTCCTTGGCTTGTGGCTGCATCACTCCAACCTCCGTCTCCATCTTTACATGGTCTTCTCTTCTGTGTGTCTCTGTCTCTAAATCTCCCTCTGCTACAAAAACACCAGTCATTGTATTAGGGACCCCTAATCCAATACTCCCTCACCTTGACTTGGTTACATCTGCAAAGACCCTGTTTCCAAATAGGGTCACATTCACAGGGACTGAGAGTTAGGACTTCAACATGCTTTTTTTTTGTGGGGGGGGGTCACCCACAACACCCTGCCTGAGTTGCTTTATAGAATAATCCACCAGGAACGACATCCTTTCCCTTTGTGCCAGAGCTGCATTTGGTTTGGTGTGTCTGTGACTTTGGGCTCCTTTTAGTTAAGGGGGATCTCTGCTCGGCTGTTTCTGCCCCAATAAAGGGCCAGCTGTTGGAAGTCTGCTTGTCTGAAGCCTGTACTATAGCTTTCCTGATACATCATTGATAACCAGAATGGTTATCCCCCTCAGTCTGGGGAAAAAAGAAAAGGCTGGGTTCACCCTATCTGACTCTAGAAGATTACGACTCTACTCTTATGACCTCATTTTACTTTAATTATCTCCTAAAAGACCTATCTTCAAACGCAGTCACCTTGCGGGTCAGGGCTTCAATATATGAATTTTGGGGTGGGACACAGTTCAGTCCACAGCATAGACTGTAAGCTTTTTGAGGGCTGGGACTCTGCCTCATTCATCACTGAGCTCCTGGTACAATAAATGGCAATAAATACTGACTGACGTACTTACTGAATGAATGAATGAGTGAATGAAATGATGAGGATGTCAGAAGATGCTGGCTAGATTCCTCCTAACACCTCTATGAGGTTGTGTGGCTGTTGTGATAGATCTCATTCGTCTATTCCAACCTGCTTCCACTGGGTTTTCCTTTTCTGCAGAGGCTGGAGAGGCTAAGACTGAATTTGCCAGCCTGCCTTGTGAACAAGGCTCCAGACATGATTCAGGAGCTGCAGATGAGCTGCAGCCAGGAGAGACTTGAATTTGGAATGGGATTAGATGCACAGAGAGGCACAGTCGGGGGCACCTATTTATTTATCTATTTATCTGCCCGTGCAGATCTAATAGGTGTGGAGGGACCACTTCAGGTGTTCTGTCGCCACAGGCAGAGGTTCCCGAGCTGTGCGGCCTCCTGATTCCGGAGCTTCCTGCTGGATGTAGAAGAGGCAGCTCCCCTGGCGGGTTAGTTCTCTGAGTCATTCCTGGGAGCCTCATCTGCCGCCTGCTTCTCCGGCCCTTCTGAAGGTTTTGTAAGCACATACATCCGATATTAAACCTATTTCTGCTTAAAACAACTAGACTGGTTCCTACAGCTGCAAGGGGATGCTGAAAGAGATGGGAACACTCACACCCCTTGCACAGGTGAGACCTGGAAAGATGAACAGCTATCCAAGGCTTAGAGGTTGTAAGGGCCTCCCCTGGTGTCTGAACCCAGGTATGACCCCAGTGAAGAAGAGGCAGGGCAGTGTAGGGGAGCATGTTTACACAGTGCTGTGGTCCCTGAAGACACAGTAGACGGGAGGATAAGTCAGTGAAGGGAAGACAACAGCATGGGGATGAGAAACCTTCAGAGGATAAGTGACCACAGGGCCTTTCAGGTTAGCAAGCTGACTTAGTAGGGATGGAATGTGAGGGCTTGCAGTGTCACAGGCACCAGGGCTTGGACTGAAGCGTCCCTCTGGGCCAGGCAGAGGCCTTGGGTTTTAGTGAGAGACCTGGTGACATTTGCTCTGGCTTTCAGTTGGAATACTGATGCAAAGTTTTTTTGTGTTTCTGAGTTTCCCCAGGAGCTGGTGGGTGGGAGTGGTATGATCTTGCTGGAACCTGGGGCCTGGCAGCCCTCTTTCAGAGACACACAGCTTGGAAATTCCCAGAGGCCTGCAGTTGTGGGCTGAAGAGCACCGACCCCTACCCAGACCTTGGAAGAATTCACGGTGCTCTACCTGCAGGTTCAAGGACATAGAGAATGGATTCTGAAGCAGAACATTCAAACCACCAGCACCAACTGGGAGCTGATGTAATAGGTCACAACACCTGAGGGCAGGTGTACTTGACTGTTCCCCTGATGGGGAAACTCAGGAGTTTTGTCACCCTCTGATGGCCCTAGGCCGGAAACCTCAGTTGCAGCTGCAACAGAACTCAAATGACCCTGAGTGTGAGAAGGGAGATGACCCCGGTTATGGTGTATCAGTGATTGGTGAAGGTAACCTCCTACAACACTCTATTGAGTTACTGGGGCCACCATGAGATTTCCAAGACTATGGTGATCATAGCGTTAACGTTGATGAAACTGGTGTTGTGATGCAAGTTTGAAAATAATGAAGTAATAGCTTTTGACAAAGCACAATTTCTTCCCATCAGAAAATGAGTACCTAAGACAGGACTTATTGAATTGGATCCAGTGACCACATATGCCTGACTTACTGGACATACATGCTAAACACTCTGACTCCTGGGCTTTACCAGACTTACTGAGTCGGAATTTCTGGGGATATGCATTTATAAGAATCTAAGATGATTTGAATCACACTAAAATCTGGAAGTCACCAGTCTTAGGCATTCAGGTCATCAGAATAATACGATGACCAGATATTTTAATTCCTGTCTCAAGCTGTTTTCCAAGGGATCTGAGGAATGATGGAATGGACCCGGGCAGTCTTAACTGTTTCCTCCAGGGTCTCCAGTGGGTCAGCTGTGTAGGACAGGAAGCACATGGGTCCTTACAGCCACGCACCTGTCCCCGAGCAACAGTACATCTTACGCTATCAGAGATCTTAGGGGAAGTACATACACATGTACTTATACCCCACCTTATTCCCATGGGATTTAAGATGTTGGGTTTATCACAGTAGATTGTATAAACTTCATTTAAAAAGAATAAAATCTCTGACCTACTTTTCTTTCCTTCTTTTTTCTCCCAGTACCTTCATTTTGGATTTCTAGCTCCAGAATTCTGAGAGAATAAATTTCTGTGTTTTTTTAACAGCAGTCACATATACCTAATATTTATCATTTTAACCATGGGTAAGTATACAGTCCACTGGCAGTAAGTGCTTGCACAATCATCACCATCGTCTACACCTAAGTCTTTTCCCTCATCCCCAACGTAAACTCTGTATCCATTAAACAATAAATCTCTCTCTCCCTCTTCCCCCAGCCCCTGATAACCGCTATTGTTCTTCCCGTCTCTGTGAACTTGACTATTCTAGGTACCTCAGATAAGTGGAATCACACAATATTTCCAGCTGAAGCAACCAGGCACGATTCCTTCTTCCTCCACCTTCTGTTCTGTTCAGGCCCTCAGTGGGTTGGGAGACATCCGCCCACACCAGGGAGAGCCATTTTCTTTACCAAGTCCACCAATTCAAACGCTGATCATCTGGAAACCCCCTCACAGACACACCCAGAAATAACATTTAATCTGGGCAGCCCATGGCGAGTCTACCCACACATAAGACTAACCATCACAAGGACTCAAATTCTCCATCACTTAAAAAAAATTTTTTTTAATTGAAGTATAGTTGATTTACAATGTTCCAGGTGTACAGCAAAGTGATTCAGTTATATATACATACACATATATTCTTTTCCATGATCAGTTATTACAAGATACTAAATATAGTTCCCTGTGCTATACAGTAGGTCTTTGTTGTTTATCTATTTTATATACAGTAGTGTGTACCTGTTACTCCCAAATCCTTGACTGTCACATCCAATCCATTGCTCTGTCCTGCCAATCCTTCCTTTGTCTGATTCCTTCCCACTGAGAGCACTCATTATTTAAGTCTGTGTAAGGTGGTTGCCATAGGTAGCCTGAATGCTGGGGGTGCCATTGCACTCTTGGGGGTCTACATTGTAAACTCACCACGTAACAGATGAGGGGGCTGTCTGTAGGTCCTCTACGGGGACAGGATCACTTCCCTCTTGAGACCTGTGTAAACCTTGGGGCTTCAGAATTTAAGAGAAAGCTGTGTAATATTTAAAACAGCCATAGAAAGAGACTGTGACCAGTAAGGAGTCTAGGGGAGAAAAGGGAGGTGGTCAGGAATTGGAAGGTGCAAGCGTCTCGGCACCCAGGGCTGTGCAGCCAATGCCATGTCATCAGAAGTCCCTCACGACCCATGACAAATGCCTGTCTGTGCTCTGGTCCATGTTCACCAAGCAACCTGCTGATTCCTAGTCAGCACCCCAAGTACCTGGATGGAAGAAAGGCGGTGCCTTGGATGGTAGCCTGGAGTGTCCCAGGACGCTGCTACAAAAGTCCACTGCTGAGATGACGATTTGAGATAAAAAGGCACTCCGAGGGCTGGAGAGCAGATGTGGGACTTGCAGCAGGGCGGGGTCCCTGCCCACGATGGGCAGAGCTCGTTGACGTGACCCCGAAGCCGTCAGCCACCTGCCTTCTCAGCCACAGTATCACCCACGTGGCGATCTTTCCCTGGACGCATGACTCGAGTCTCCACTTGCCCTGCATCTGGTCCTGATTCCTCACAAAGTCCAAGGGTCTCCAAGCCTCGGCCTGAACTGGGATTGAACCCAAAGACCCACAGAGCTGAACTTGGTATTAAAGTCACAGAATCAACGATCTTTCTGTCTCTGTTGCAAGTCCTGGGAGTCAGAGGCAGTCACTAGAGCCACTGGCCTTGGGTCTTTCCCTGCCCTCACCCCCTTACTCCCGTCTTCCCTCAGCTGCCTTGCCTGTGAGTGCAGTTTCCTGGGCAACCCAGATCGGTCCCCAAACTTATCGACCCCCTGGTTGGTCCCCAGCTGGGAGGGAGCCCTGGGGTAGAGCCCATCACCTGTGCTGCAGGAAATGGGCGTGGCTGGCTGCACGAGGAAACACAAATGGTGCAATGACACCCCAACCGTAGTCCGGAGAGCCCAGAGCCCTCAGGCCCATTCTGGGCAGGGATCTGCAGTGGCAGCGGGGAGTAGGGGGAGGCTGAAGGCCGTGGTGAGTGAGGAGTTTCAGGAGAAACTCCAGCAATGGAAGATGAAGGCCTGGAAAGGCAGATGGATGGACAACAGGAGACCTGAGGTTGAAGGCTTTGGATTTCCTTCTGCAGGCGCAGAGAGGAGCTGGGCAGGTCTCCGAGGGGGAGCCGCTGAGTGTGGCTCCCCCAGCTCTGAACCGTGGTCTCTGCTGTGGTTGTTTCTTCCCCATCTCTTCTCCCAGCTGCGTCTTGAATTTGTTTTGTTGTGAGATGCATCTTAGACATGAGAGAGCATAAAATATCTATGTCTGGATTCATGAGTAATCAAACAAATATCCATGTAGCTACCACCCAAGCTACCAGTAACTTAGAAGCTCCAGGGTACCCTCCTGTGTATACCCACCTCCTACCCCAGAGGTGACCTCTATTCACAAAGCATAGACAAGGGGTGGGGACCGGACAGCATTGGGGAAGGTGGGGGCATGTGTAGCTGAAGGACATCCTAGGAAAAGGATGACTTCCTTTTAGGCTTTTTGCTGATCATCCCAGCATATACCTGGCCAGGCACACCCAAACCTTCGGCCCCTGGGCGCTCACTTGTCCGGGGTGGCAGACGTGGGAGGTGTGTTCTGTGCCTGCCCCACATGGGTCAGTGGAAAAGAAGAGCCACCAATGGTGACACGTGGATGATTTCAAGACTTCAAGGGGAACAGGAATAGGAAGCAGAGTGCCCTGTGTCAGGATGCTGTTGGCCGTAAATAACAGAAAGCCCAACTCAGACTGGCTTAGACAAGTGGCTTATTTACTGGCTCACCTAACAGCAAGTCAGACCTCCATGTCCCATGGTTCTCTTGGTTCTGCCCTTCTGTGAGATGGATGCCATGTTCTAGGTCTCACCTCCAGGCACAACAGCATTCGGAGGACCAGAAGAGTGTTTCCTCCTGTGGTTTTTCTCTAAGAGCAAAGGGATTTCCCCAGAGGCACCCCTCCCTCCCCCAGCAAACCTTCTTTCAATGGGTCTAATGGGTCCACTGCTGAACTAATCTTTGGTGCCTGAGTTCCGGAATTCAACTTTAATGGGGGGGATGGGACCACCATGACCAGCTTAGATGAATGAGACTCTGCCTTGGACTGGAGGCCACCATAACCATAGCCTGACTGTTACCCCTGGGAATTTATTGAGATGTTGGTGAGCACACTGGACTTCCCTTCAGATGCAAGACAGGGGGTTCAGGTCCATTTTAGGTTGCAAATGCTACTACAAAAGAATTGTGCATACATTCATTTATTTATCCTCGAAGACCATTTCCGTGTAGGATCTTATAAAATGTCCCACGCAAACAAAGCTGGTTGATAGGACAAATCAGCCTCTCATACCCTTTCCTCTGAAGAGCTCTTCCTGTGATAGTTTAATAATACTCAAAGGAATGCATCATGTTACCGTGATATAAGTAACTAGATGGTTGCCCTAGGGGTTGGAATCCAGAGATAATGGTCAAAGCACACTACCACTGAGAAATTCAGGGGTCTAGAAATAGACTAGGAAAAGAGGAATCTCTTGGGGAATCCTAGAAGTCCTCTCCTCACTCGCAGGTCTTGCCCAGCGTGAGGAACAGGTGTTATCTATTAATAAATATGAGTGTATTTTATTATTTTCTCCCTCTTGCTTTTTTCATTTAATATGATCTTCTGGAAATCATTCCATAGTGGTATAGGAACTATTCCTCTTTCATTTCCACATCGTGTACCCGGGCCCCAGTTTATTCAACCAGTTTCTAACTTATTCAACCATTTCCCTATTGATGGACATTCAGGTTGTTTCCAGCCTTTTGCTCTTAAAAGCAATGCTTCTGTGAATGGCTGTGTGCATGTATCTCAGTGGCATTTTGTCAGTATACCTTTGGGAAAGATTCCTAGAAGTGGGATTGCTGGGCATATATATATTTGCATATATAAATTTGCTAGGTAATGCCAAATCCTCCTGTGTAGAGTTAGACCATTTGAATCACATGGTTTTATATCTCTCTCTCTCGTGCTGTTAAACCATGTTGAAGCTCTATGTTGAACTTATTGTCAAAGTGTCCCACTGAGTTAGAAAAACAAAACAACCCATCTCCTCCCTGCCCTGCCCCCTTCCCCCCCAATGTGTCTCCTTTACTTTCACACAGAACACGTCACTTCTGACACTTCTGGTCACCAAGTATGTGGGTTTTTTCTCCCACACCAAGCATTTCTGCGACGCCAGCTGTGTCCTACAATTGAACTCAGTCCTGACACTACTGGAGAGAGTGTCAGATCCCACAGATTAGGGGCTCAGTCCCACAAAACTCCCCTCCACCCACTTCAGATGCCAATAGCGAGACCACGCTGTCACCTGCGCTACTGACTATCGGCTATGAATCAGAGGTTCCCACGACCACCTCCTTGGGTTCAATTAATTTGTTAGAGCAGCTCGCAGAACTCAGGAAACCAGTTTACTTACGTTTACTGATTTATTATAAAAGGATATGGTAAGGGACACAGATGAGCATCCAGAGGGAAGAGATGTGTAGGGCCAGGTGTCGGGGGAGGGGCGCAGAGCTTCCACCCCTCTCCCCGGCACCTCCACACGCTCGCCAGCTTGGAAGCTCTCCGAACTCCTTACTGCTGGGATTTTATGGAGGCTTCATCATGTGGGCATGATTAAGCATTAACTCCATTTTCAGCCCTTCTCCCTTCTGAAGAGAATGGAAGGCGGGGCTGAAAATTCCAAGCATCTCATCATGGCTTGTTCTTTGTGGTGGCCAGCCCCCACCCAGGAGCTGTCCAGGAGCCCACCTATAGTTGTGTCCTTAGAACAAGACACTCCTATCACCCAGGAAATGACAAGGGTTTCAGGAGCTCTGAGCCGGGAGACCAGTATGTATATATATATAGGTATTTTTTTCCCCTATTCTCTCACACCCACTTAAGAAAAAAATTACATTGACAGAACTAAGCTTTTAGTTCCCATTCCAGGTTCTATTCAATGTGTCTGTGAATTGGAGTCTTTATTAAGCATGAAAACAAGCCAATTTGGCTACTTAGTGATTAGGCACTTACAAAGGTACCCTAGTGCCCTATTTTCAGTATTGATGGCTGTCTATTTCAGCATCATTAAAACTATCGCACTTTGAAATTATTTCAATGAAAAAAGTTCATGCTGTCTGCAGGGGGAAGGATTCTGGTGTTACGAGTATCCCCTGATGGCGTTACATGTCCCTCAGGTCTTCTAGAAAAGGGAAACTCCCTCTTGCACTGGACGTTGAATCTCCTTCTGCATCAAGTCCACTTTTTGTTTACTCCCATGGGTCCAGCTAGGACTCTGGATCCTCTTTGCCTCACAACACCTCCAAAGAGAGCCGACCGAGGTCCAGCCCCTGGAAATGTGGGAAGGGTTTTGATTCCATTTATCTGGGCGTGGTGGAGGCATGCCAGCCTGTCTGATAACGGACACGTGCATCATAAATTTCATGGGCTGACCCCCTAATTTGGGGAACCTGGGCCCCATGATCTGGGGCTTTTGGTAGCAAGTCGAGGCTTCAGATTCCTTTGGAGATTGATCACCTGCCAAAAATCCCCTTACAAGTGGACGTGTCCCGAAAGGAGGGCTTGCACACCTCAGATACATGATCCACCTTCTTCATGAGCCAGTGGCCTCTAAAAAGGCTTGTGAAGGGATGGGGTGGCAGCAGTGGAAGAAAACAGGAACCTTGAGCTCTCAGAGCCTGTGGGTACCAGGGAGGGATCAGGTGATGGAGTCATTCAAAAGCTTCCCTGTAGAAATAAACGCAGGTCAGTTCTGGAACAAAACAAGATTCACTGAAACCAGACCACTGTTTGGCTTCAGGAAAGATTAAAGGGAAGGTTGAGCCTTTTCAAAGAAATAGGGTGTGCATCCACTGTGTAAATTTCACAGGAAGGGAATAACAGCCCGTATGATGTTTTGAGAAAGATGCCACCGATTTATTAAGAAGAAAGGTCATCAGAAAAATCCAGCCTTTGCAAATAAAGTTCAGAAAGGATAGAAATTTGGAAATCTGAATTGCTAACCTCTTTTTTAAAAAATTAATTAAATATTAGTTTTGAAGTGGCAACAATAATTTTTAATATTATCAGTTTTAAACATAATAAATTGAATGCAGAGGAATCAATAGTCAAAGCCATACTAAGAAAGTATTCAGAGAAACGACTCACTCCCACCCTCACTCCCTCCCCTAGTAACTATATATTGTTATTTTTCCTGCCTTGAGACTACAGCCAGCCCTGGGAATGTGGGAAAGGAAAGAAGAGAAGGGCCTGATAAACAGACAATCCTTTGCAGCTCTGGCCAGGAGGCGGCACCTTTAATCTGGGCTCCTTTCCCCCTGAGGGGGCAGAGGGGTCCCCTTAATTAAGTGCAGAGCAGAGCCTCCAGGCAAAGCAGAGGGAGGCCCTGGGACCACGATGGAGCCAGACCCAGGCCACCCGTTGAAAACCAACCTCACTTGTACACTTGCTTCAAGTCCACATTTGCTGAAAAAGTTCCTAAGGGAAGAAGTTCAATTTGGGGAGGGTAGAAACCTTTGGTCTAAAAAAACTTCAATGCATCGGAAGAAAAAAAGCAACCTCCCAAATCATCCCATTTCAGAGCTCACGCTAACAAACAATCCATCGCCAAAGCCAGTAGTTTTTGATGGAACAGCCCCTATTAGCACAAAAAACATTTTTTGAGCCTGTACTCCCGATATCCTAATTTATGTAAATATATTAATTTAAAATTTTAACCACATATTTGCATATTTATTTTATTCATAGATTTTATATATTAGTTACAGAATGTTACATTATAAAACATACACAAAAAGCAGGTATTAAGAGCATTAAGGGAATTCCCTGGTGGTCCAGTGGTTCGGACTTGGGGCTTTCATTTTGGAGGGCTCAGGTTCAATCCCCGGTCAGGGAAATAAGATCCCTGCAAGCCGGAAGAGTGTTAATACCCCAAAAAAATCTCAATATGTGCTTGTATTTACTTCCTTCGCCTCTAGGGTGTGGACACCCCACCCCCTTTGGGACCCCTTGACCCCGGAGGTGGGGGATGGTGACCCGCGACTTCATCTCTCTGTTCCAGACTCACAGGGAGGAGGGAGAAGGGGGGAGAGGGCTTATGTTGATTGACAGTCTATCATGAGTCAGCACATTATCAACTCATTTTTATCCTGGATCCAGGGATTAGTGTCTCACTTATCAGACGAGACTCCCAGGTAGGTGCTGTGTCATGCAGCCTCCACAGGCTGGACCAGGGTGCGACCCCCGTGCAGACCTACTCCAGGGAGTCAGGAAGCTGAAACCAGGACTTAGAGTCTAGCACAGGGACATGCTAACTTATTTTATTTTGTTTATTTTTCTGCTTGGAAGTTCTCTTTTTTTTTTTTTTAATTAATTAATTAATTAATTAATTAATTTTTGGCTGTGTTGGGTCTTCGTTTCTGTGCGAGGGCTTTCTCTAGTTGTGGCCAGCGGGGGCCACTCTTCACTGCGGTGCGCGGGCCTCTCACTGTCGCGGCCTCTCTTGTTGCGGAGCACAGGCTCCAGACGCGCAGGCTCAGTAGTTGTGGCTCACGGGCCCAGTTGCTCCGCGGCATGTGGGATCTTCCCAGACCAGGGCTCGAACCCGTGTCCCCTGCATTGGCAGGCAGATTCTCAACCACTGCGCCACCAGGGAAGCCCCCCTGCTTGGAAGATCTTTAAAGCATTGTTTTATTTCTTTTGCTTTTTGAACGTAGCCACTTCAGAGAGCAATATTCCTCCATCTTCGTCCCACGGGACACTTGTTGTGGATTGTTCACAAGTTGCTTTGTTGGGTCATCTGTTTAGCACGTGGTTTCTCATCGTGGGCACTACTGGCATTTGGGGCTGCATCAGTCTTTGATGTAGGGGCTCCTGTTCCTTGTAGGACGTTTAGCAGCATCCCTGGTCTCTACCCACTAGATGCCAGTGGTACTCCCCCAAGCTGGGACAACCAAAACTGCCTCCAGATTTGACCAAATGTCCCCCTCAGCTGAGAACTACTGGTGGAAAGTCAGCCCCACAACCGGGTTGTTCCTTCCCAGACACCCCTACCCCGCTACCCTTTGTTATGGAGCCCAGTGCAACCGTCCTACCCCTCGAGGTTGGAGCCTCCACTTTCCAGGAAGCAGTTGCATGAGATCTGAGAGACTGGTGGCCAGTGCCCTCTCTTGGACCACAGCCGCGTCCTCCTGACTCACCTCCTGCAAGTGCTTGCTCCAGATGCATATCAGTTCTTATCACCCCTCAGTGGACAACCGTTTGGGGAGCCCCAGTGCTCTTCACATAGCCCAGACTTTCTGACTGGCTCATGGGGTTCTTCTACGCTTGGTCTTTGCCTGCATCTTAAGGGCGATCCCCCTTTACAGCCCGCCTCCCTGTGTCCGTCCTCGCTTTGCTCCATCGTCCCTGAGACAATTTTTTCCTGACATAGTTCTTGCCCTGGGATTTTCCCATGCCCTTTCCTCTGCTGAATGCTATCTCCCACCTTTTTTCTTTTTTTTTTTTTTCTCTTCTTTTCTCTCCTTTCCTTTCCTTTTCTTTTTGCCAGCCAAACTTCTATTCTTTTTTCAGGTGTTCCTTAGACCTGACCAAGACTCACTCCACATCTATCCAGCCCCGTATCAGGGCAGGGCGCTGCTCCTATGTGTTCCTAGCAGGCGGCCTCTCCTAACAGAACATTTGCCGTCCCCGTGTTGTAATTGCTTGGCTAATTGTTTGAGGCCTCCCGGGAGTGTGGCTCCATTAGGGCAAAGGCCATGTGCCTTTGTCACCCCTGTATCCCCGTGCCCAGCACAGTGACTGACACAGCAGCAGGTCTTAGGGCGCGCATGCGCTGGACGGTGGCTGGCACCAGGTCCATGCCTCCCAAATATTAGGAAGGGTTAAGTTCATGGGATTAAGTTTACAGACTCTGCAGCCAGCCTGTCTAGGTGCACCGCTGGACTGCACTGCTTTCCAACTGGGTGCCCTTGGGCAAAGTACTTACCCTCTCTATTCCACAGTGCCTTCGTCTTTCGTGTAGGGCGGTAATAACAGTGTTTACCTTAAGAATTATTATAAGCACCATATGAGTTAATATAAGTTATATGCTTAAAACAGTGTCTGGCAGAACATCAGCGCTAAATAAGAGTTTGCTGTTAGAGTTTCTGAACACTTACTATAACTCACCCACACTAAGGGGATAAGAGTTTTGATCCGAGGGAGACGGTAGGTGATTGGGAGGAAGATGGGGAGAGAGACAGGGTAGGCTCCGGAGTCCTCATGTCAGAAAAGAAGGAAACCAAGAGCCTGGAATTCTTAAGAATAACATTAGGACCTCGGAGAGGAGGGAGAAGAGGGGGGAAGGATTCCAGAAACTCACTCATTTTACAAGAATTTATGGTCTGTTAATTTTGGGTCCAGGAAAGAAGACTGAAACTCTCTTTGCTGGTTCCTCCCCTGTTTGGCCCTCCCTCCCCCGGACTACATGAGGAAGCGTCTCTGGATACCTAATCACCATTTATCACAATGTTTCCATGAGAAAAATGCCTCTCAAGTGCCTGCCTTCTGACTTGTCAACACATCCATTAGAAAAGAGGGGGCTGCAGGTTATATAAAACCAGGGTAGTTTCTTGTTATCAAGCATTTGGCTGAAATGGAAAATTTAAATCTGCCTTGGGGGTATTTCTAACTCTCCATATTTATGCCATTAGATAGTTAACCAAAATTTGAAATCTTTTCTTTTTTTTTAATTGAAATGTAGTTGACGTACAATATTACAAAACCCAAATTCTTCATCCACATTTTCAGTTTTGCATTCACAGGTCTGGAGCCATAGAGAAATCACCTGGTGTGGTGTCAAGTCTGGGTTTTGGTGTCTAGAGGGGAAATGACTTCAAACTTCTGAACAAGGTTATCACCACTTGAGGAGAAGCCAAGAATAGGAACATTTTCTTGATTCTTGATCCTGCGTCCATCAGCTCACACTGACATTTACTGATTATTTGAGCTCAAGCAGTTGGGAATGCAATGGAAACAGCCAGATTATTTGGAAGCTGTTGAGTTAATTTGGTTGTTTAAACAATTACATCAGGCAGGCAGCTAGGCAGGCAGATAGGAAATATTTGCCTGACAACTGTGCAAGGCACCTGGGACAAGGCAAGGGCGAAGGTGGCCTGTTGTAGAGGTTCCGAGGGTCACCTGTGCTGTCTGAGAGACCTGGATTGGACCACTGGCTCTGCTGCTTTCCAGAGTTATTTGATACCCTGAATCTCAATCTGCTTATCTTTAAAATGGGGATGATAATTTCAGGTACCTTGTAGAGCTCTGAAAGGATGGAGCGAGATAAGCCACCTGCAGAGTTGAGCACATTCATGCATTAGTTATTAATGTTACTGCCTCTGTTTTGTTCTCCAGCAGACGGAAGGATCCTATCAGGGGAGAGAACTGATTAGCAAAAGCCCCCTGATGAGCCATTTTGGTTGGAACAATAGCTCTCAGGGAATAGGCAGATTGGGTGAGGAATGAAACAGAGAGATGGCTAAATCCCTTTGCATAATAGATTAACGGGGATTTGGGAGTTAAGTGCAAGCCAGCTAAGGTGGAGAGGGAGAGTGGGACCCCTGTTACAGGTATAACCAATGAAAATTCTTGGGGCCAGGAATGGACTAAGGGCCTTAAGAATCTGTACATCTACTGTTCAATTTTTTGGCATCTTTTTCTTGTCGTGGTTCTGATGTGACTAACCCCCAATCCACTACCCATCGTTAGCCCTAAATCTTAAGTAGACACCTCCCACACCACGGAGCCATGTGTTCTAGATTGCCAGGGCAATCTCGTGGCTTACACTTGTAGCCTCAGCATAATCCTTTCACTTTCAAAAGTGTCCAAGTTTGGACTACCAGTTATGTCCCAATTACACCAACTAAATACCTTCTGTGAGGAGGTATGTTTGAAAAACCAAGGCAAAGAGGCTGGGCTCACCTGGGCTGAGATGAGGAGGAGGGGGGGAGAAGCAGGTAGAGATGGGACGGGGGTGGGGCAGACACACAGGGTCTCGGAGTCAGAGGGGACCACGTGAGATGGGGCAGAGGCAAAGGGAGAGATACCGAGTTGCCCTCCATGCTCAGATGGGGCTTCCAGCCACCTACCTCTCTGGGGAGAGCTGGAAGACAGGGGATATTCATGAAACTAGCATATGGGTTATTTTTGCAGCATTTTTAGGTAAATTAACATACACTGAAATACAAAAATTCTATCAGCCTTCGAAAATCTCCTGTGCCCTTTGTTGGCAGTTCCCGACTCTACACCCTGCCCTTAGCCAAGCACTATCTGTTTTCTCTCTGTCTGTTTTCAGCTTGGAAATAGTGTTGTATAAATGGAATCACGCAGTTCGTAGCCTTTTGAGTCTGGCTTCTTCCAGTTTTCGTCACGCATTTGAGATTCATCCATGTTGTTGCATATTTCAGTAGCTTATGTCTTTTTATTACCGAGAACTATTTCATGGTATGGATGTACTGGTTTCTTTATCCATTCCTCAGTTCAAGGACATTTAGGCTGTTTTCATTAACTGTATAATTTTTAGAAATCAATACACCTGTGTAACTCATATTCCTCTTGAGGAGAAGCCAAGAATAGGAACATTTTAAGATAGACATATAGGTTTCATTTAAAATACCACTGTGACACAAATTCTAGTTCAAGGGTTCTTAACCATTTCTGAGCTATGTATCCCTTTGCTAGTCTGGCGAACTCTTCTCAGACTAATGTTTTTAATGTATAAAATAAAATGCATAGGATTATCAAAGAAAGCCAATTACACTGAAATTCAGCTATCAATTATTAAGAAGAAATGTGTGCTTAAGAAGAAATATAAGAAGCAATGAAGGAATATATGTATTTCTTTATGAACACATCAAATAAAATCCAGAAGCAGATCTAATAACTACTGAAATTTTGAAGTAGTGAGGAGCACATGTGACTCTTTGACATAAGTCACGTCTGGAATTAGATATAAAAATATCTGTGATTTTAATTGGGGACATAGTCACAGATACAATTATTGCTATTTCCCTCTCCTTCATAATTGAAGGAAATGCTAAATTTCAATTTGATTTTCGTGAATATGACAATAGGAATTTTCCCTAGGAACCTCCTGAATTGTATCTTTGGGGACTTGGATTATGGCACCATGCTATAATTAGATCATCCAACTCATTTTGCTGCTACCACCGTAAAAAGGGGAGGAGGGTAACTCCTTTTTGCCAACTTCCACATCCACAGAGATAGAGCCGGGTCTTTGCCTCTGCTGACTCACAGCTGTTGATTAGTGTATAACCTGCCTATTTCCAGCAGGTACTTGACCCTTGGCCTTTTCTGTGACTTCAGAAACTGTTCAGCTTACTAACAGCCATCTGACAATTATGCCTTCAAATCCCATGACAGAAACTTGAACAAAGCCCCCAAAGTCCTCAGGTAGGTGAAACATCTAACTTTATCTCGACCTAGGAGAGCTGCCACCTGAATTTATAGCCGTGTACACAAACTTAGAGTAAAAGCAGGGAAAAAAAGGCAAGAAAAGTTTAGCCGGGGTAGAAAAATACAACCCATATTTTGTGAGCTCTTAGTTTCTTTTGAAACATGAGCCAGTTTGATTCTGGGAAAATTCAACTTCCTGGTTTGAAGACGGGCTTACAAAACAGCTTTCAAGTTTTACATGTATCAAATGCTTCTGCACTCACCCAACAGGATTTTTTTCAAGTGTAATGAATATAAGTGCACCAGAGACATACAGACCAGTTATGCCTTAAAAAACCAATTACATTTAAAAGGAGAAATAAATATATATGAAAAAATCTCCAAATAAGTTTGCTTTGAAGTCTTTTCCTCACTCCTCCAAAAAAATCTAGGAATTTTCCCCCTTGCTACCATGTGCCTAAATTACTTTTAGGCCTACCAAGTTCCTTATTTACTCCTTCACTATAAAAACTCACATGGTTCAAATATACCTTATTATATTCTTTAGACAAAAGTCCCACCTAGGTTAACTTCAAGGAACTGTCAAAGATTCTCCACCTGCAAAATAGCTTTCTCACTTGATCTTGGGTACCTGTAAAATTTTAATGGGAGCAAAGCTTTTATTTCTCAAATAGAAATAGGACTTAATGTGCAAATATTCTTTGGAGTGGTAGTTCATTGATCCACGTTCCCTTGAAGGTATAGATGTTTGATCCTTAGAGCAGTCTTTCGAAACCTGGAAGAGCATGAGACATTCCTGCAGAATCTATGGGACAGACACCAGGGACTCAAGTCTGACCGATTGGAAAAATCATTTCTGGAGATGAGACTTAGGGAGTCTTTCTTTCTGACCTACTCCCCTGTCATTCTGATGCACAGCTGGGGTTGGACACCACTGCCTTCTTGGACTGAGGGTCTAATGAAGATGCCTTACCTTTGTGTGTCCACAGTTTATGGGTTCTGTTCACACAGATGTCTTGTTTAGTCCCAAATAACCTTGCAAGAGCAGGACAGGGATCACTTGCCAAAAGCACAGGTTGGGAAGCCAAGGACTGAAGGTGTTAAGGGATGCATCCAAAGACACCCAGATGCCCAGTGCAAGGAAAAGAGGGGGAAGGAAGGGCTGGGTCTGCCTTTGGATTGTTCTGAAATTTTGTTTAAAGGCAATCCTGTATATTCATAAATGTCATGAGTGGCATCTGTGAAATCAGGGACTTAAATATGAAATGGAGTTTTTAAAAATGCTAGCTTTCGTTTACAAATGTAGTTGGGAGCCCTCCAGCAGGGTGCCGTGCTGGATGTTAAGGGTGTGTTCCTTTTATTTTTCTTGGTGAGAGAAGCTGCCATCTACGCGTCAGCAGAGGAAGGGCTGCTCACTTATCTTGGACTCACCGAAAGACAGGTGCAGGTGGGGTTGCCCTGGGTTCCTGAGGAAGGGTAGAGTTGGGCTGCTTTTGTTTTGAGGGTAAAGAAGAAGTTAGCCCACCCTAGGGGATACAGAGTGGTGCTGGACTGCGCCCTAACCTCAGGCTCTCGGGACCAGCTTGGGCCCCAGGTGGGGGAAGGGAGTGAAACCCGCTTGGGGTGGAACCAAGGGGGGACTTGCTGAGACCTGTGATGTGGGAACTCCCCTAGGGGGAACTTGGAGTCTAGGAACGGGGTTGTTGACCCACGAAGCTTTAGCCCCTGGGGCTGTGTGGGGAGTGGGATCAGGAGTCCCTGAAGCAGGGAGAAGGGCCCCTGGCTTGCGCATCAGCATTTGGTGAAGGTGGGAAACCAGGAGAGTATCTCACCCCTTTGGCATGAGGAAACTTCTGGGGTTCTCAGGCAAATCAAACGAGGGAGAGAGGACCAAGAGGAAGATACCCGACTTCCTTTTAATGAGGCAAGTGAGTCTGTGAAAAGAAAAAAGAGGTGGCTGCATTTCAATGTTGACTTTATAGACAGTTCACAAGTGAAGTTACTAGTTCATATCCACCTGGGCAGGAACTACAGAGTAACATTGCCAGTTAAAACATATTTGATGGCTGACGGACTGACCGAGGAGGACATTTGCTCCCTAAGAAAAAGCACTGGCTGTGCCAACAATCTGAAGACATTCAGTGGACTTGGATGGCAAGTCAAGTCAGTTCAGTCAAAATAGCATTCATTCATATAACACACCACTATCAAGAGTCTCCTGTATGCCAGGTGCTGTTCTAGGTGCTGACGAGACACCAGTACATGAGAGGTAGGCTCCCTGCCCTCCTGGAGCTTCCTGTCTAGGGGGGAGACAGAAGTCCAACAAATAGAATAGAGCTGAGTAAGAGAATGAGAGAGGGAGAGAAGGGAGGGAAGCTGTTTTGCACAGGACAATCACGGAAGGTGACCTTGAGGAGGTGACTTCAGCAGGGACCTAAAAGAAGTCAGAGAGTGAGCTATGTAGAGACGGGGGTAGAGAGTTTCAGGCAGAGGGCCTGGCTTAGATTCGTGTGGGACAGTGATGGAGCACAGTGAGGCAGGAGCCAGAGGTCGTAGAAAGACTGGGAGATGACACCAGTTTACATAGACCTTCAGAGCCTCTAGAAGAGCTTCAGATTGAGTTCTAAGTGTAAAGTGAAGCCATTGGAGGGATTTGAGGGAAGTGGTATTATCCAGTTAACATTCTTAAAGGGTGACTCAAATTGCCAAGTTGAGAACTCACCTGAGGGACAAGCCTGGAATCAGGGAGAAGTGTTAGGAGGCTACTGTAGTGGTCCACGCTAGAGATGGAGGTGGCCCGAACTATCATGTGATGAAGGTGAACCCAATTCATTCTTTCGTTGACATATAGACAATAAATTTCCATGGGGCTCCTACAGCTAACAAACTCTGTTAACACCAAAACACTGACTATAAGAATTTACAAATAATAATTAATTTTTAATTATTTAAAATTAATTTGCAAATATTAATTTTCAAATAATAATGGTTAAGTGGTGATGTTCATAAGGCTTTAGTCTGTGTCAGGCATCCTTCTAAGTGCAGTTGATTCTTGTTATTCACGGTAGTTCTATAAAGTTGCTGTGAACACTGAATTAGCAAATACGGAACCGTTGATCCTGGAGAAATACAGGGTTAGGTTCCTGCAAGTCTTTGGTCACAGCTCTTTCATCAGCTGATCAATATATAACCTGTTTAATGTGCGTTTCTTTCTAAAACACATTATTGTGCCTGAGCAAATCTTATTTAACGCATATATTTTCTCCAGCACATCTGTAGCCTTCTTGCAAGTAAGAACACTAGACAGCACGTCAGCACTGTGCTTGGGGGCCATTTTAAACAGTGAAGTCAGCAAAAAAGCGCAAAAACCTTGGCACTGAATAGACGGTGAAAAAGACACTTGTTTACAGCATGAAAGCTGAAATAAGAAGGCAGAGTGCAGCCTTATTCAACCTCAGATGGATGTGTATGGATGTGTATTAGATCATTGTAATTGTACACCTTAAACTTCCACAATGTTATATGTCAATGATATCTCAATAAAGCAGGGAAAAGAAGTGGAGCACACAATCTTATGTCATGACTGTCGTGACATGGGAACCTACGTGTTGGGCGACTCTTTTTTTTTTTTTTTTGCTGCTCGGCACATTTCTGCAGATGCCCACAAAACCCCCTGGAGTATTGATTTTGGCGTTACCAATATTTACAATGTAAATGGGGTTACAAATGCATACAAATAAAAAGATTTTTATCAAATCTTTGAATCTTCAAAGAATGAGGGTTGACTATGCTTTATACCCATTGACTCATAACATCCCTGCTATTGGGAAAGAGGAGTCTAAGGCACAGAGGGGTGAAGCAACTTGCCCCAGTTACGCAGCAGCTCGTAAGAAAGAAGCCAGATTACGCTCAGGTGCCCCGTGCTCCCCAACACTCCACCTGCTCTTTTGACACGTTAAGAGTGCCAGGCACCACGGAGACCTCCCCATCACTTGTTCTTCAAATTCTCCTGCCAAGAATATCTGCAGCATTGGCATCTTTCCAGAACATCTTTCTATTGTTTTTAGGGCGGCAGTGCAGGGTCTGGGGAAGGCACTGGGGCCTCTCATCACTGCTCACGGTGGGACAGTTGTTAACAAGCTGAAGAACAGGACCTCAGATTCTGGGGCTACCAGTAGAAATAAATAAACAACAATAAAAGGAGAGCCAATTGAAAAGAGAACAAAATTTAGCAGCAGTATTTGGAAGGCTGGCAGTGGCAGGGGTGGGATTTGGGCGGCAGCCGTCATGGTCAACCTGCGTGATGGCTGTGACCCAAAGCCGGCCGTCTGCACAGAGACGGAGGCAGGCTCCCAAGATAGAGTTCTAGGTAAAAGTGGAGCCCAATCTCACTTATATGCGGAATCTAGAAAAGCGAACTCATAGAAACAGAGAGTAGGTTGGTGACTGTCCGGGGCTGGGGGTGAGGGAAATGGGAGGGTGTTGGTGAAAGGGTGCTTTCAGTTATAAGATGAAAATGTTCTTCAGAGCTAATGTACAGCGTGGTGATTATAATTAACAATACCGTATTGTTATACTTCAAAGTTGCTAAAAGAGTAGATCTTAAATGTTCCCACCATACCAAAAAACAGTAATTATATGAGAGAATAGCAGGGTTAAGTCACCTCGCTGTGGTAATCATTTCACAATACAGATGTGTATTAGATCATTGTAATTGTACACCTTAAACTTACACAATGTTATATGTCAATGATATCTCAATAAAGCAGGGAAAAGAAGTGGAGCACACAATCTTATGTCATGACTGTCAGGGATTATTATCAGGACTGTTATCTTTTTTTTTTTTTTTTGCTGTGCTGGCAGCTTGCGGGATCTAAGTTCTCTGACCAGGGCTCAAACCAGTGCCGCCTGCAGTGGAAGCACGGAGTCCTAACCACTGGACTACCAGGGAAGTCCCATGACTGTTATTTTTATACGAGGTCCAAAAGTGATCAAGCTGTCCTCATGGGAAATATTTCAGAAAAAAGCCATATTATAGAGTCAGTTTTTCACAACTCTTCATTTAATCCAGGTCAATTCCATGTTATTTCACTCTGTGGCATCCCCTGTTTCTACTGCAGGACAGTGACCACCCCCCAGGGTTGTTGAGAGTGTTAAATGATTTAAAAAATAACACCTATGTGTTGAGAGCTTTCTTTATAGTGGCGAAATGCAAAACATTCTATTTACAAGAGGGAGCTGGACAGAACAACCTTTAAGGTCCTTTCAATATTGAATATTCTAAGAGAGTATGAGATCTTTACTGAGCACTTGTTGTGGATATGACATGTGCTTGTCCAGCAGAACACACCTGCCTAGAAAGTGGCAGGTGAAAGTTTAAGTGCTATCCCCAGGGACAGGGGATCTCTTCCCTTCCAGTGCCCTTTTGTCTCAGCGTTGGGATCTATTCATTGCCTTTCTTCTGCTTGACTCCATTGACAAGGAGTCTGATCCCTGCCATTCCTGACAAACCAACTTTAAGTGAACAAGAACTTTGATCTTATTTCTGGCAACCACACCAGCAATAGACTTATGGAAGAATTTGAAACCTCATTTAGACTGCAGTAAAGAAAGTATAAAGAGGATAAATTACTGGGCCACGTAAATTTCTAATCTATGCAATTATGCCTTCTTTTCAAGATGGGTTATTATAATATATAATAAATAGTTACGTATAATTTGTTTACATTAGGTTACTCTACCTGAAATATTTACATTTGGGGTTTTGCCTCAATAATATTGTGCTAACTAGTAAGTAAATATAATAAAGCCAAATATCTTTATTGTTTTTTTCCCCAACATGCATAGTCATCAGTCTGCTTTTAAGATTTTTGTTCCTTGTTTGCCAGGCATATAGGGCTCTTTATTTTCTTTCTTTCTTCCTTTCTTTCTTTCCCCCCTCCCTCCCTCCTCCCCTCCCTCCCTCCCTCTCTCTGTCTTCCTTCCTTCCTTCCTTTTTTCTTTCTTTCAATCAATAAGTCATTTTCTTGGTTCATTTGAGATGAAGAAGTAAACCTTATCAATAACTGAAGCTTGACTTCCCTCTTTGCTTTTAGTGTAAGCATTTTGTTCTCTTTCAGCCTTTCTATTTTGCTGTTTCTAATGTATTCTGGATTAAGACGCCAGAAAATAGGTTAGATTGAATTTAGAATAAAGTCGTGGCCTCTGATTGAGAGTTCTGTTGCTCATCCTTGAGGAAAACACTCACACTTTAAGAGGCAAACTCCGTTATATTGTTTTTGGCTCTGGGAGACCTTCTTTGCTCAATTCCTGATTCCGAGCTTTGTTCTGCTCTGATTAGTGACTTCCAAATACGTGAGATGTTAGATCATAGATTACAGAGCTTGAATGCTGAAGGAAACCCAAGATCATTTCATCCAAGATGACGCCCATCAAATGAAAGGGATTTCCCAAGGTCACTGAACTCATAACTCACCCATCAAACATATGCGTCCCCAGGGAGAATGTGCCAACAGGGCTGAGGCTCTCACCCAGGCAGACCCTCCTTTTCAGCCTTTATCTCCTTCCAATCCAATCAGATTAAACCCAACCAAATTAAAAAGGAAAATCCAGATGTTAGTAGTATTTTGGAGTGTAAAAATCATGAGCTAGATGATTTTTTTAAACTGTGTTAAATAAACAAATTTCAAACATTTGACTCCAAGTTTTTAAGAAATGTATTTCAATATATGAGCAGCAAAAATATTTTTACAAAGCATGGCCTTGACATATTTGGGCTTAGAGGGTGTAGTTAAGGATCTTCAGGGTAAACAAATGTATAATCAAAGTTATTGATGAAACATGGAGTGGTACACCAGCATGAACCAGTGTGAATATGAAAAACTCTATAGTTTAGTAAGCTTTTTCCACTCTGCAGAATTACACAGCAGGGAAGGAACCTTGTTTTGTTTACGTTTATTTTTACAACACTAGCTGAGGCTGTGTCACAAGAAATGTCCTCAGAAAAAGTTTGTGTGGTGGTGGATGAATGGATAAATGATGGGTGGGTGGATAGAAGGATGATGGATGGATAGGTTTGGTGATGGATAGAAGGATGGATGGGTAGATTTTCTCAGTTCTGTCAGTAAAATGGAGATAGCTTTTCTAGATGACAGTTTTCATGACTACATCACATAGAGATGATAACCTAATTTTGAGATGTGGTACATGCTTTCTTTGTGGACCTGTAGTTACAGGCAGAAGGAAAACAGCCAAGGATTGGAAAGTCTAACAATGGCCAGCTTGTGCTTCTCCTGGCTGCTTAGAACTTACCTAGCTCCTGGCAGGTGACAGGTATTTTCTGGGTATTTAGGAACAAGACATACCCCAGTGCATCCTTTCTCTTTAGCTTCATCTATCATTTTCATTTTTTAAAAATTGAAGTATAGCTGATTTGCAATGTTGTGTCAGTTTCTGGTGTACAGCAGAGTTGATTCAGTTATATATATATATATATATATATATATATATATATATATATATATATATATATATACGTATATATTCTTTTTCATATTCTTTTCCATTATGGTTTGTTATAGAATATTGAATATAGTTCCCTGTGCTATACAGTAGAACACTGTTGTTCATCTATATCTATTTTATATACAGTAGTTTGTATCTGCTAATCCCAAACTCCTAATTTATCCCTCCCCCCCTTCCCCCCTTGGTAACCATAAGTTTGTTTTCTATGTCTGTGAGTCTGTTTCTGTTTTGTAAATAAGTTCATTTGCACCATATTTTAGATTCCACATATGTGATATCATATGATATTTGTCTTTCTCTTTCTGACTTACTTCACTTAGTATGATAATCTCTAGGTCCATCCATGTTGCTGCAAATGGCATTATTTCCTTCTTTTTTATGGCTGAGTATCTTTTTCGTTCTGATAAATTTTTTCCAGGGTTTCCGGTAAGGAATAGAAGTTTAGGAAATTGAATTTCCTAAATTCAGTCAATGTATCAATGGATGCCCAGGGCCATGAAAGCTGGCTTTCTGTCAAGTGCCAAGGGGTTAATATTTTAGAAAAATGTCCTGTGTTATGGAAGAGTGAGGTGGATTCCAATATCTGGGCAGTACAAAACAATAGGACCAGTCATTACCTGAAGGCAAATTAATAATATTAGTTGGCTATTATGCAGAAATTCCATGGCTTACAAAACACTTTACATATTATCTCTTTCAATGCTCAGAAGAATCCAGTGCAGTAAGTGTATCACCAATGGACAGTAAGCAGCAGAATTAGGATTTGAAACTAGATTTCTAGACACAAATCTTATAACCTCGCCATCATTTCAAAAAGCTTCTCATCAGGACTCATTAGTAAAATGTAGGAGATGCTTGAAGGGGTGGCCGCCCACCCCGACACAACATAGACACCCTCATCCATTGCTCCAAGTTCCTGGTGGAGTCAACATATTGGATTAAGGCATTTTCTATGGCAGATCTTGTAATTAGGGGGCTGGAGGGAGGCTGGATTTCCTCTAACACAACGATTGACATTATGGGCTGGTTAATTCTTTGTTGTGGCGACTGTCCTGCGTGTTGGAGGAGGTTTAGTAGCAACCCTCACCTCTACCCACTAGACGCCAGTAGCACCCTCCCATCATGACAACCAGAAAATGTGTCCCAGACATTACCAAATATCCCACGACAAAATTGCCCCTAGCCGAAACCCAGTGTTCAAGATGAAGCTCTGTTGCATCAGGCCAGCATCCGTCACCATAGATTACAGGGTTCTGGAGGACTGGAGGGAGGAGATCACAAACTCAGGGTTTAAAAGACTTAAAAGAAACTCAAGTTTCTAAAACTTGTAGGGAGCTAATACAGGAGATTGGACATTTTTAGAAAAACATCAACATGCTAAGAAAAAACTTTACAGATAGAGGTGAAAGGTTTAAAATTGACTTTCAGTCTCAATTTCTGGTATTGTTTCCATCTCCACCAGGATTGTTACTGCTGCTCCTGGTGTCAGAAGGAAAGGAAACAGAATAAGAAGCTCAAACTACAGTCTCCAGGACCCAGAAACCAGCTTGGCAGGAGGGTTCCATACCCTTCCTCCCCTGCCCTCCTCCCTGGGCTGAAAGTGTTCTATCAACACTCCTTCCAGATTATGGGCTACCTTTCCAGAAAGGCTTTCAGCAGGTGGTTTGTAATACAAATTTGGGGACTCCTCCTTCTGCCCCTCCTCCTCCTTCACCCCTCCCACCTCCTCTTTTTCTTGTTTTTAAAAATCTCTTCTATCATCCAAAAAGCATTTGTTCAAAATCTAGTTTGTTTTGAGAACAGTGCAAAATCACATGGAAAGAAAACAGAAGAAACTCTCACTAGCTAGATGAGTTCATGGTGGAGTGACCATATAATTCACTGTCCAAGCTAAGGACACTTTCGAGAGTGGCAGGGGATGCTCTTATGATCATGCTGCCGAGACAGAAGGCATAACCTGGACCATCCCAGGCTAAGTGGGACGAAGTGTCACCCGAGTTCTCCATGGCTCTTCCAGACCTGTAGTACACCGTTCTGTCAATATGTGACCGCTCTGTCCTCTGGGCCCAGTACAACAATGAGGCTGTAATGTTAACAAGAAGCGGCGCTGTGCTGAGTATGACACATACATTCTCTGATTTAAAACTCACAATTACAATGATCCTATTATAACACTCACTGTTCTAGATGAAAAGCTTACTCAAGATCACACAATTAATACATGATAAAGTGGGATTTAAGTCAGGCAATGTGACCAGAGAACCTACCCGTTTCACATGGCATTATTCATGCTGGTTTGTGTGATGTTCTTATTGGCTTGCAAGATGCTCTATCCATGCTCAGTCCCTGCCTCCTAGTTGAGGACTGTTCTGTGCCGATATCCTTCTCTTAACTGAACTATACCTTTACAGATAACAGAGCAAAGCCAGGTTTGGGGCCATTCTTAGGTGGGGAGGAAGAGCTTGAAGAGAAATCAGTGCAAGGGGGACTTCTGTTTGGCCATAAGTGCAGCCAGTGATCTGAATGTTCTAGACACATCATCATCCCAAGGGCTCTTCTGAAAGGAGCAGAGATCTGCTAGAGAAAGAGGGGATCTATGTGGAAATGAGTCTGTTTGTTCTGGGAAAACAGCAAAAACAACAAACTTTTAAATCGTTTATTTATAAGCCTTTGAGAGATTTTCTTTGTAATCCCTGAGTTACCCTGCTTCATGCTTCCTTGTAAAATATGGTAGGAAAACTCTAAAATTACTAAAATTGACTTAATTATCAGCAGTTTTGACTCCCATCCCTGAATTTGTCACCTCTGTTTAACCCTCCTTGGTATTTAAATAGCTAATCTGGTGCTGGCTGCCGAGTCAACACTGTGCAAATCTCCAAGTGACTTCACAGTGACCTTCGCAACTCGATTTATTTGGTATTTCCTTTGTGTTCCTTTATAGCAATTGACCGGCCTTTGCTAATTATTAAAAGTATTTGCTGAAGTATTCACCACCGTCAGTAGATAAGAATTTCTGGGAACAGCCTGTCTTGTGACATTAGCTTGTCCCCCAAAGTATAACACCAACTGAGAAAAGTCTTTTTGAAAACTGGTTCAGGTTGATATATACATATATGAAAGCACGCATGCATTCATTCATCCAGCATAGATTTATTGAGTGCCTACTATGTGCCTGGTCCTGTTCTAGGCAGTAACACACAAAAACTCCTGGCTTCACAGAACTGCCATCCTAGTGGGGTGGGATGAGGGAGACAGATAATGAGTACATAGAACATATTACATGTCAGATGGAGATACCTGCTACGGAGAAAAATAAGGCAGAAAACGGTGACTGAGAATAGAAGCTGTGTTTTAAAATAGAGTGCTATCCATGTTCATTGCAACTTTACTCACAAAGGTCAAGACGTGGAAACAACCTGAATGTCCTTCCATGGAGGAGTGGATGAAACAAACATGGTAGGTATTGGGTTGGCCAAAAAGTTCGTTCGGGTTTTTCCATAACATCTTACGAAAAACCCGAACGATCTTTTTGGCCAACCCAGTACTTACAATGGAATATTATTCAGCCTTAAAAAAGAGGGGGGGCTTCCCTGGTGGTCCAGTGGTTAAGAATCCACCTTCCAATGTAGGGGGCGCATGTTCAATCACTGGTCGGGAAAATAAGATTTCATATGATGCAGGGCAACTAAGCCCGCGCACCGCAGCTAGAGAGAAGATCATGTGCCTCAACGAAGAGCCTGCATGCTGCAACTAAGACCTGACGCAGCCAAATAAATAAATTAATTAAAAAAAAAAAAGAGGGAAATTCTGCCATTTGTGACAACATGGATGAACCTGGAAGGCATTATGCTTCTTGAGACAAGCCAGAGGAAGAAAGACAAAAACTGCATAAGCTCACTGATATGTGGAATCCAAAATAGTCAAATTGGACTTCCCTGGCTGTCCAGTGGTTAATACTCCATGCGCCCACTGCAGGGGGCACAAGTTCGATCCCTGGTCTGGGAACATTTAACGATATCGTATACCGCTAAGAGGGTAGAACTTAAGAATTATCACCACAAAAATAAAATTAAAAAATAAAGTAAAAGAAAATAGGTGCTTAGAGAAAAGAGCTTATGAAAGACCTCAAAAGGTAAGGGGTAATCTCTGAGGATACAGGGACCATCCCAGGCAGAGGAAGGCCCACCAGCAAGTTCTATGAATAGCAGAGAGGCTGGTGTGTTAGAAACCAATGAGGCCAGAGAAGACTGTGGTGTCTGATTTTATAGCATCTCATACTTGTGTGTAAGAATTTGGCTTTTTCTTGGTGTCAGACAGGAAGTCTTTGAAAGGTTTCAAGCCTAAAAATGGCATGGTGGACTGTTGATTTCAAGGAGGATCATCTGAACATGGGGTGGAGAACAGACAGTAGGAGGGTGAGGGAAAAGCAGGGGAACCAGTTAGGAGGTGATGGCCGTGCTTGGACCAGTCTGGTAGCAATGGGGGTAGAGAGAAGAGGTTAGATTCTGGACATACATTAAAAAGTGGAGATAACAGGATTCACTGGCAGGTTGAATGTGGGATGTGAGAGAAAGGAGCTAAGGTTTTCAGTATGTGCACGTGTGTGTGCATGCACACGCGTGTATGTCTATATAAAGCTTAACATTATCCAAAGGTATCTAGTTTGTTTACTTATTTATTTTTGTTCCACCCCAAAACTCTGCGATGGGAGGAACCGTCTCAGTCTTGTTCACTGTTGTATACTCTTCCTTATTTTTGGCCTGTATTCATTTTACAATAATACATTTTGTAATTACAGAAAAATCAAAGAAATACACAGAATTATATGATAGAAATATAAACATTGCTTATAAAGACTATTGTTAAAAAGTGAAAGAGTCTGCATTCTACAGATGGAGCGATGTTATTTTGAGATCCAATGTCAATGTGAGTAAATGAATCTAAACAGTATAAAAGAATAAATCCAAATCCTATAGAATAGAACGGTGTTGTGTGATAGGCAGGACCAGTCGCCAGGATAGAATAGACTTTATTTGTGTTGTTTTTCTTTAAAGACAACACCCAGGGCTAGCTCTCAGCCAGCCAGTCGACTCTACTGAGTCTGACTTCATTAGTTGGTAATCTCTTGGCTCAATTCAAAAAGAGGTCTTTCTAGAGATACCAACCTTTCTATAACTAGGACATTTCTATCAACTTTGCTTGAATTAAAGTTTATGGAATATTCTTACTCCCATAAGTCTGTGCCTTTAATTTGTTTCTTTGTGAAAGCAGGGCACTGGAGACAGTTGGTTCATTATTAAGAACAAACTTACAGATGTAACTGATCTTGGATGTTTCAAAGGAGGGCAAATAAGCCTATAGCCCTTCAATGAGTCACAGGACAACAATCCCTTATATACATTCTGAAAGCTGAAAAGCTCTGAAATGCAAGCTTTTTGGGGTGATCTTGAACTGGGAGCCCTGAAGCTATGTATGGTTTTTACATAATCCATCTAATGTGAAAGTTCATCAGTGTCACTGCAGAAATATTAATGTGTTTGGTCACAGGGCGGTATGCAGTACTATGTAATATACACCATAAACACTCAGGTGTTATCTTTCTTATCTTTCTGAGAATTCTGTTTTCTGAAACATCAGGCCTCATGGGGTTTGCATAAGGGTCTGTCATCCCTTACCGTGTTTGCTGCTTGGGGCTGAATGTGCTGACTTCACCCTTCCTCAAGTAATAAGGTTTGTGAATGCAGCAGGATTCCTTTCCTAGGTGACTGGAGCGTCTACAGAGCTGGATCTGTGTCTGACATGTTTGCTAGCTCACGTGCATGAGTGCCGTGCTTTGAGTAGATGTTGCTTTGCGGTGACAAATCTTCTGGCCCGTTGCTTTCCAGATAGGGGCCACCTTGGAGAAAGGTGGCATGAAGCTGGGTGACACTGGGCTCTTGTCCTGTCACCCATCAGTGATGGGCAATGGGAATTAGAAGGAGACATCCTGGTGATTGGCCAAATGTGTGACTCACACACTGTGATTGGCCATATCACAGATGCTCCCTGATTTTTTAGTGATAATAGAACCCTCTGTGGACATGATAGACAAATGAGTCTCAGGGCAGTATTAAAGCTTTTAAGAGGCTGACAAGTTCAATCAGTCTTGATTCGGGAACCCTGCTAGCTCACATTTAGGCTGTGCCATCCTGGGCAACCAGCTACTGACTGTCACCCACATGATCCAGCCTGACACATAACAAACTGACTACATAATTTTCATCATAACTTCTTCTTCTTCTTCTCGTTCCCCTTCTCGCCCTCCTCCCCCGCCTCCTTCTCCCCCTCCCCTCCCCTTCTTCTTCTTCTTCTTTCTTCTCCTTCTTCTTCCTCTTCCTCTTCTTCTTCTTCTCTTCTTCTCCTCCTCCTCCTTCTTTCTTCTTCTCCTTCTCCTTCTCCTTCTTCTTCTTCTAAGAAGAAAGGTGTCTGGTCTGTGATCTTGGGAGATTTCTAATCCAGGGATTTCCATAGCTCCCTTTCTTCAAATCTTCCATTTTCATCTCCCCACCTTCAGCTCCCCAAGCCCTTAACACACAACTTTAAGGCGAAAGCCTTGAACATGGGTTTAGAAAATCTAGGAGAATCAGAAAGATAAACTGGTTCTTGGCACCTTCAGGGACCAGGAAGATGCAGGATATAACCCCGGAGGGCAGAACCCCCAGTACTTGTCATGGAGAGGGCACAGCCAGCCGCTCGTGCACAACAGGACCCATCTCTGGTCCAAGAAGATCAGCTGGCTCCACTTGCTTCTATATCGGGGCCTCTGGAACTTCTCAGGAGGGCCCTGCAGAAATTGGAAGGAGGCGGTGTGGCCTCCCCTTCTTTCTTTCAGGATTTACCCCTCTTGCTCTAGGACACTGAGGCACTACAGGGGCATCTGCAGTTGCGCAGCTGCTGAGTTTAACGCTTGACCCCTGGGAAGGTGGGGATTAGGTGTTTGGGTGTCGTGTGTGTTTAGGGGTGATTTTAATGGCTCTGGAACTTGAAGCTGTTCCAGAAAACACCTAAGCGGTCAGTAGAATCAGGATCTTTTCACTGAAATCCACAAGGGTCACAAGAAAGACTGTCATTGGCCAGGCTCTCAGGCCACCCAAATAGGCGGAGAGGAGGGGATGCAAACCCCGCCCAAGCCCCAGGGGGGATGGAGTTGGCACCGGGGACTTCTGGTCAACCCCTGGACAGAGGGCCAGGCATTTCAAAGCGTGCAGGAGCTAAGCGCCCTCCCCAGCAGCGCACTGCACCTCCGCAAGCGCGTTTCCAGGAAACTAAGGTCGGAATTAGGGTCCAGGTGGGAATCAGGCGCGGAACCAGCGAGAAGCACAAGCGGTGGAGGAATAGCCCAGAGAGCTTAAGCCCGGGAGAAGGGGCGCAGCGTTCTGTGGCGGGAGGATTTCGCCCCGCGCGCCCAGCGTACCGCCCAGGCGCCTCCAGAGTCCCGGGCAGGGGGTCCTCTCGGAGCTGGCGCAGCGGCCCCTGGCACCGCGCCCTTCGCCCAGCGCCACCTGGCTCCTCAGCAGCGTCCAGGAAGGGTCTCTGGTCAAAGACAGGGATCTGCGGCCATGGCCGAGGTCGCGGAGCCGGAGGGGGGCGCCCCGGGTCCCCAGAGCCAGCCCGAGGGCTCGGCGCTTCAGGCGGAGAGACGGGGCGAGCCGGGGGCTTCCGGCCCTGAGGCGCAGAGGGAGGAGGCGAGAGAGGGCGCCGCGGAGGCGCCGAGGGGCGGGGGCCCGGGCGCAGCCGCGACGGCCGAGGTGACGGAAGGAGAAGGTCCGGGGTCGGACGGAGGGCGCGCGTGCGAGCTGGCGCCGGACGCAGGTGGTGGCCCGGGGGCCGAGACGCGGGGCGCGAGCGGAGAGCAGGGCGAGGCCGAGGCGGAGGAGGGCGCCCGGGAGGGAGAGGAGCGGGCGAGCGGCGCGGAGCTGGCGGAGGAAGCGAGCCCCGGGTGCGGCGCGCAGGCCGAGGCCCCTGGCGAGGCTCAGGTGGAGCCTGGGGATCCCGCGGCCCCCGGGGCGAAGGAAGAGGCGGAGAGCGGGCCGGAGGAGCCGGGGGGCAGCGCGCCTGGGGCGGCGGGGGCCCGCATGGACGCCGACGGGCTGACGGGGGACAGCGCGGTCGCCGAGAGGCCGGCGGGGGACAGCACGGTCACCGAGGGGCCGGCGGGGGACAGCACGGTCGCCGAGGGGCCGGCGGGGGACAGCACGGTCGCTGAGGGGCCGGCGGGGGACAGCATGGTCCCCGAGGGACCGGCGGGGGTCCGCGTGGACGCCGAGGAGCCGACGGGGGTCAGCACAGTCGCCGAGGGGCCGGCGGGGGTCCGCGTGGACGCCGAGGAGCCGACGGGAGTCAGCACGGTCGCCGAGGGGCCGGCGGGGGACAGCACGGTCGCCGAGGGGCCGGCGGGGGACAGCACAGATGTCGGGGCGCCGGCGGGAGGGGCGTCCAGGGCCGAGGGTGAGCCCCGGGACGGAGGGGACGGCAGCCCCGAGACCCAGGCCGAGGCGACTGAGGCCGCAGCGGCGGAGAGCGCGGAGTGCAGCCCCGGGGAGCTTGCGGGGGAGCCTCGGGGTGCAGCGGCGGGCGCCGCGGAAGAGACAGGGGACAGGGAGGGAGAGGAGTCGGAGGAAGCGGCCCCCGGGGGCGCGAGGGCAGAGGCTGGCGAGGACGCGGACCAGGGTGGGCCCCTGGGGCAGAGAGAGGAGGCAGAGGAGAGGCGAGAGCGGGGTCCGGAGGGGCCAGGCGAGGAGGAGCCCCCCGACGGCAGCGCGGATGGGGAGGCGGCCCCGCCGACGGAGGCCCGGGAGCCCGAGGCCGAGCTGAGCAACCACCTGGCGGAGGGGGGCAGCACCGAGCGCGGCGACGAGACCGCGCCGGTGAACGGCGGCCAGGAGGACGGCGAGGCGTCCGAGGAGGGGGCCCCGGGGCAGGAGCACGACATCACCCTCTTCGTGAAGGTAAATCTGGCTTCTTGCAACTCCCAGGACGCCCCCTTCCATCCTTAGTCTTGGTCTGTTGAGATCTGATCCCAGAGGGACGCGCGGGGATCAAGCTCTCGGCGCCCTGATGGTCACCGAGCACTTCTATCCGCGGGGGCGGGGAGGAGGAGGGACAGCCTGGGTTTCAGGGAGAAGAGGTAAAGGAGCGTTACGAAGACGAACTGAGGGCTTGGAAGCAAAAAGGTTGGGGTGAGAGTGGTGGGAGATGGGGATGCGGGTCCAGCGTCCCCCTGCCCTCTGTACTGAAAATCCTAACTGGCCCTTCTAGTCAGGAGGTTATTAAAGAATTCACTTAAAAAAACAAAAACAAAACCCCACCAAGCCCTGCTGATGTTCAAAGCAATTTCTGCCAAAGGAAACGCTAATACCTAAAGTGAAAAAATGCAAACAGGTAGGTTGTAAGGTGAGAAGTATCTCCGGACTCAAACCTCAGAGACCCAGAGCCGGCCCAAATTTTCAGCTCCAAAAAGGTCTTCCATTTCTGTAGAATCTATAAGGTATGTTTGGGAGGAAAGTGGAAGTTTATTTAAATACTGTAATATTTATTGAACATTTAACACTTACTTTGGAAGAATGCAAGATGCTGACGACTTGAATGTCGTCTGCCTTTATGTCCTATTTTCAGCCTTACTTCAAAGATTCAAAGAGGACAAAGATTCTGTAGAGACACAAGTGAGGAAATTTTGAGTTTAAATAGTCATTCCTACAAGACATCACAAATGAGGAATGAGGTTCCAGGGGCAGCTCACAGGAGGATCTTTGTTGGAAAAGCCCTTCCCAAAGACCTTTGGCCAGATGGGGAAAACAGCAGATAATAAGGTCAAGAATGTGCATTGTATGTTGAATCGTAATCCTTCCAAAATACTTTCAGGCTTATAGAGGCCGGTTATGACCTAAACCTCCCTGGGAGAAATATAAGCAAATTTTAATAAGCCAAAAAAAAAAAAAAAAAAAAAGAACAAAAAACAGTTCCCAAAGTGATTAAGATCAGAATTTCAGGAATTCTTTGGGTGGCAAGAGAGTTTGGGAAGAACAGGCTTGGGTTTCTTCACTGTGCTGTTCTGAGCAATTTTTAAGATGCTGAGACATTTTAAGATTATGTATTGGGAATAACCTGAGGGTACAATCCCTAGGAGGGTCGCTGGGAGCCAGAAGACTTCAGGGAAGTTAGGGGAGGGGGAAATCCGAGCACAGTGCTGCTGTGTGTGCCCCAAATCTGCTCCTTGGTTTAAGAAATTTCCCCTTGTTCTGGTCGCCTGACTACGTAATTCCAGCCTCTTGTTACAGCTTGGGAACACAGCTTCCTAACTAGTCTTTCTGCTTCCATCCTCGGCTCTCTCCAATCTAGTCCCTTTGTCATAGCCAGTGAGCTAAGAAAGAAAAGATCTGATCACTTTGTTTCCTAGTATAATCTTCAGTTGTTTATTACAGACTTTCAGATAAATCCACACTCCTTAGCCAGGTCACAAGGCTATCCGTGATGTGATTCCTGTCTCCTTGGCACTGCCTGAGTACCCCCCATCCCAGCTTTGCTACCCATGGTACCACTATGCCAGCCTTGTTAAACTACTTACTGGTCCTAGAGAGAACCACATTCTTTTCTGCCTTGAAATTTTGCATGTGCTGTACCTGAATCGAGTTTCCTCCTCTTCACCCCTCTCCGCCTCCCCTGCCTGGCTATCTGCTATGTGTCCGAGATTCAGCATGGCCGTCATCTCCTCTGGGGAGACTTTTCCAACCCCAATTTGGGTTGGGTATCCCTCTGTCGAAGCTCCACTCACACATGGCACTACCCTCTGCGTGCTGTCTCCAACGTGGAGCACAGGTCTGGAACGTGATGGGGTGTGTGAACGGGTCGCTGCCTGTATGAGATAGTAGACTGTAGTGACCAATAGCACAGAGTTTAGAGCCAGTGGGTCTGGGACCAAATCCTGGCTCTGCTCCTTTCTTGCTGTGTGACCTTGGGCAAGTTACTTGATCTTTCTGTGCCTTTGTTGCTTATAGATAAAACAGGAACAATAATAGTTCCTACTTCATGAGTTTGTGGGGCATTCAAAATTAGGATTGTATAAAACACTCAGAACAGTACCTGACTTGAAATAAGCCTGCTATAAATGTGACTTATTATTGTTACATCTGCTCAGCGCTGATAAACTCATTGATTTTGCACAGGAATAATCCCTTTCCCATTCCATCCCTGCCATTTTATTTATTTATTTATTTATTTATTTCTGGCAAATATCTCTAGTTTCCTAATTACCTCCATTTTCTGGAGAAAAGAATATTATGAAAGGTAAAAACAAGTTGTTTTCTCAGACTCTGCTCAGTAGTTTGTGAAGGCAGAGGCAAGGGGGCATGTCATGGACTGCTTAACCAGAATGTTTGACTCTGATGATTGGCTTGGTGCTCGGTTGTTGTTTTCCTTTCTTTAAGGAAACAAATGGATCTCCAAACAGTGAAATTGGTTTTCAAGCAACTACTGCTTGATACGTCTTCTGAGGGTCACTTAGGACGCGCACCGCAGGATTGTTAAGGCATATCTCACTTTCTTCTTCTTTTTTTTTTTTTGGCCGTGCCACACTGCATGCGGGATCTTAGTTCCCCGACCAGGGATCGAACCCGTGCCCCCTGCATTGGAAGCATGGGGTCTTAACCACTGGACTGCCAGGGAAGTCTTCATTTTCTTCTTATCCTTCTAATCATTCTCTTGAACAACAAAAGATCCCAAAGCACAAATCAAGCAAAAACCCTTTAGACTATTTTAGCTCTTGAGTTTGTAATACTCGATTTAAAATCCTTAAATTAGTTCAGAATAGGATTTCTTTGCCAGATTTAACCTTCTCTAGGTTCCTTCTTCGGGCTTCACTTTATCTGGACGCTGTATTCCGTAATGGATGTCTGACCTCCTGGGTTTTGTAAACATGTCAGGGCAAGTGTGTCTTGGTGGGTTTTCGATTCCATGATTGATGTGGAAAATTCACAGAACTGTTCTTTAAGGAGGGAACTACAGTGTTTCTCCAAACATTCTCCTAGCCTTCCTATGACAGCCTACTAAACACAATTTTTAAAATTAATTAGCCCTCATTCTATTTGGGAACTTTTAACTTTTACATTTCTTCCTGTTAGAAAAAATAAATGTATTGGTTACAAATAAATGTATTGGTGACCAGAAAGTAATGACATACGACCCAGTAAAATGTAATAATAAAATCTGCTTCTAATTTTAGCCACCTGGTGGTTTATGTTCCCCATCTTTGTGAGAATTGTCATTTTATTAATTTGTCATTTTGTTTTATTCTATACGTATGCAAGAATGTATTCTTGGATGTAAAAGAGCCAGGAATGTATAGAACAGGCCACAGGAAAGCCTCCTTGAATTATTGTATGGTAAATGAATTGCTGATTATGCTAATTTTTAGTTCTGTTTTCTCAAAGAAGTGTTAATTATTTACCATCAAATTATAGGGCAACCCTGCAATATATTTAGTAAGAAAGATTCTTTTCTTCTTTGCTCGTGAAAAGGAAAGATGACAACATAATAACACACCAACATAGTAACAACAAACGACAAACAAGATACTAACACCATAGCGTAAGGTCAGGACTTCAGCGGCTGTGGCGGTTTAGTTGCTAAGGAAGTCTCACTTACAGGTTCGGTTTGTCTAATACTTTGAGGCAGGGTCTAGGGATGGGATAGTCTGAGATATGGATTTTCTGGCAAATTCACATGACTTAAAAAACCTTAATGTGACCAGTGAATAATCCTGGGCCAGAGTCTAAGAATTTCTTAAATTACGTTTCGGAGATCATTCATATAACCACTAATACACAGCTAATGCTGAGCTTGAAAACTTGCATTTGCCATCACATTTGGGTTCTCCAGGGAGGTGAAACTGAGGACGGAACAAAGTAGAACTTGAGAAAGACATGGCCTTTGAGGATAACCAACAAGGACCTACTGTATAGCACAGGGAACTCTGCTCAATGTTATGTGGCAGCCTGGATGGGAAGGGAGTCTGGGGGAGAATGGATACATGTATATGTATGGCTGAGTCGCTTTGCTGTGCACCTGAAACTATCACAGCGTTGTTAATCGACTATACTCTAATATAAAATAAAAAGTTAAAAAAAAAAGACAAGCCTTTGAATGAGCATTGTCACCTGGAGATACCTCCCCTCCCCAAATAAGTAAGTAAATAAATCAAGCCTCCCAAGCATTGTCATATCACATGGGGGGATGGGAGTGGGGTGGGGGTCTGTTGGGACCAGCATCTGATGGGCTCCTGGTGGGTCAGCAGGCTGCGGCTGTCTGTGCATCTTTAGCCAGGTGTGAGCAAGCTGAGACCTGCTCTGTGGGGTTTGGTCTCCGAAGAGCTTGAAAGGGAGATGTTATTTTCATAACTAAGTATGAATTATGTGTTTGGAAGGGAAATGAGCAAAAATGCACTTCTGGGACTTTAATTTTTCCCCCCAAATGACATTTTTTGGTCATTTGTTTTCTGAGTGTCAACGCCACTTACTTACAAATTACATCTATGAAATCATACAAGGTTAGTTGGGGTGGAAACCAAGGTGGAACATCATGCTTTGCTAACTTCTTATGCACACGTGTGCACACAGTGCATGCACATGAGTGAGATCCACAGGGTGTCCTTACTGCCTGGCATGGCGGTGGGCTCGTGGGAGGTCCTCAATCAGTGATTTTTGGTAATGGTAGGTAAATAACCAGATGGATGGATGATTGGTTCAAAGTGACTTGGCTAGTGAGAAGCTGGACTCAAGCCCCGTTCCCCACTGCCCCAGTCTAGTGTCCCTTGTGGAAGGGCCAGAGACACTTCTCCCTGAAGATGTCGTAGTCTGGCACAGGGTCTGGTACATAATGGGCACCCTGGTAATGCTAGTAGGAAGAGAAGATGGGATCAAGGATGAGTAGGAGGCTAGGAGAGTATATATAGGAGGACCTGCACATACAGTGGTGGTCACTAAAGAGTTATTGATTCAGTTGTATTTGGGGAGACACAGAGAGTGGGGACCCTTTGATAATCCCTAGCACAAATTCTTCAAGATTTTCTAAAACAGGCTGGCTTTGCTCTAGCCATTCTCTGAGCTCCTTTGATATTCGGCAAAGAAAAGTTTTCTCTGAGAGTTGGGGAGGTGGATGCTTAAATCTCCTAAGCTTCCCCTTTTCCATCATTGATTTTCTCTGCTCTTTTTCTGACAGAGGGATGATTCGTAAACTGAGCTCGGTATCTGGGCAAAGTTGAGGGAGATATCTTCTAAAATATTTCAACTTTTATTTTACTATTTACTTCTATTTTATTTCAAAAGTTGAGTAAATTAAATTTTTTAAAAGTTGAAATAAAATAGAGGTTAAAGATATTTATGCACAGTTTGGTCATTCATGTAATCCATGAGATTCTTTTGTAAAATGTACTTTTTTTAAAGAAAAAACAATATATTAGGATAAGAAAAACTTATAAAACAATACAATGCGATGAAAAATAAATCTTCTTCCATGCCTGAGGCCCAGCCTCTCAGTTTTCTCCCTAGAGATATTCTGTGCATATTCAAACATATATGTAAGTATCCTCACTGTTTTAGTTACTTACTGCTGTGTAACAAATTACTCTGAGACTTAGCATCTTAAAACAACAAACGTTTATTATTCACAGTTTCTCTGCATCAGGAATTTGGGAGCAGCTTAGTTGGGTAGTTCTGGCTCCTGAAGTTGTAGCCAAGATATTTGCAGGGCTGTGGTCTCATCTGAAGGATTGATTGTGGTTGGATCCACTTCCACAATGGTTGACTCACATGGCTGTTGGCAAGAGGTTCAATTGCTCATCACTTGGACCCTCCCCACAGGGCTGCTTTAGTGTCCTCAAACATGACATCTGGCTTTCCCCAGAGCAGGGGGATCCAAGAGAGAAGAATGCCTTTTATGACCTTGTCTCAGAAGTCACACAGTCATTTCTGTCTTATTCTCTTAACTAAGTCCAGCCTTCAGGGAGATTGGAATTCCATTCCACCTTTTAAAGAGAAAGTCAAAGAATTTGTGGACATATTTTTTAAAAAACCACACCTACTTTTTTTTTTTTCATAAAAGTAGTACACTGGAAATACATTCAGTTATATCTTACATTCTTTACTTAACATATCTTAGAAACCATTCCCTATCAGTGCCTGTAGCTCTCTCACATTCTTGTTAAAAATTTTGCATTTTTCTAGTAATGGGTGTATTCTACAATCAGTTTCCCACTGATGGATGTTTAGGTAGTTACCTCTTTTTGATACGTTAAGCAATGCTATAGTGAAAATCCCTCCACAGATGTACAATCATATATGGAACCTAAATTCTTAGCAGTGGTATTGCTAGGAGGAAGGATATGCATATTTAAGATTTTGATAACTTTTATCAAATTTCCTCTTCAAAGAGGTTATATCAAATAATCCTCCCCTGACACCATACGAGTGCTGTGTTTGCTTCCCCACTCAGTGTATTCCCCAACTTTTTTGAATCGGAGAGGTGAAAAATGATGTCCATTGTCATTTAACTCACATCTCTTTTAGTATATGTGAGATTGAGTTTAATTTTATGTATTTAAAAACCGTTAGTATCTATTTTTCCGTGATCTGGCCACTTATGTCCTTTGCCCATTTTCAAATTGCCTTTTGGTCTTGTTCTTCCCGATTTTTATATGAAGGAAATTAGACCTCTGTCTGTCATATGTTGCATATGTTTTTATGGGACCGTTTTGACTATTTGTACTGGAGTAATTTATCCTTTTAGTCTTAGTAATTTCTTGTAATTGATACTTGGGAAAACAAAGCGTAGCCTGTGATAGCACTCTTAGAAACTTCAGCTTCATTTCCTAGAATCTTTAAATGCTCTCTTTTACTTTTTATCCTATAACTTCTTAAATCCTGAGGGATTAGGTATTTTAAATCTTGCCTCCCTACCTTTGTTTTTAATTAGCAGGTTACATTTTATCAAGCACACACCCTTTCAGGATCAAACTCTTTCTTACATTGTATGAATTCCTGTTCAAAACAAAGTTTAAAACGTATAGATAGCAGCATCATTTCATACCCCACCCAGCTCCATCTGAAAATGTAAGGTATATCACTTTGATCTTGGCTTGCCATCTTCCGAAATAGATTTGTGATCAGTAATCATCTGCGACGAAGCGATATCACAGTATTGTTTCCAAGGTTGTGTCTCCTAGCCAGATGTTCTTTTTTGGATTCCATCTGTTGAAAGAATTGACCAAAATGTATAGAGATTGATCACAAATCCTATCTGTAGAGGACCAGTGAATTGTGGAAGCCTACCCATAGCTTATGTTTGATGAGCAGGAGGATGGAAATATACAAATATCAAAGATTGTTTGGAAAGATAATTTTGAAGCTTCTGGAAGGGTAGCTTTATGGAGAAACACAGACCGTGTTGATATATACTTATTCAGTCTGCAAGGGAAAGTCTGATTTTATATATGCATGCAAGATCATCAGATTAAAAAAATTCTCCATTTTTACTACTTTTATGGGCTCTACCCCAACTTACTCTTTCTCTTTCCTTCTTTACTTGGTCATCCATCTGAAAGTTGAGTCTTGATATGGGGCGAAGAAAAGCTGCTTTTCAATCTTTCAAACTACCAAGTGGTATTTTGGACCCAGGTAGGCTACTGAAAGTGAATGTTTATTGAGTACCCACCATGTAACAGACACTGGGCATGGGGCTGGGGGTACTACAGTGACAAACAGTGATGAACACAGCTCCTGCTTTTCTGGAGCCTCAGCCTTAGAGAGTGATCCGGAAGGAAATAATTACGATGCCGTGTGAGGGAGGAGAATGTGGCGTGGGGGAGGGGTTGGTGGGACAGGTGGGCAGAGCGGGATGGCAGCCTGGGTGGCGACGGACAGAAAGGAGAGATTTGGCCTCTAGATCTCTGACAGCAAGGGCTCTGCCCTTCTGCTGTACTCCCCTCTACCTGGAAGATTGTGCTGTACACAGTGCGTGGATGAATGAATGATGGCAGTGAACAGACGTGGCTACTATATCAGGTGGACTGAATTGGGTGGTCAGCTGTGGTTTTTATTTTTTGTTTTTGATTTACAATGTTGTGTTAGTTTCTGGTGTACAGCAAGGTGATTCAGTTATACACACACACACACACACACACACACACACACACACACACACACTTTTTGCATTCTTTTCCAGTGTGGTTTATTACAGGATATTGAATATAGTTCCCTGTGCTATACGGTAGGTCCTTGGTCCTTGTTGTTTATCTATTTTATGTGTAGTAGCTTGTATCTGCTAATCCCAAGCACCTAATTTATCCCTCCTCCCTGCTTTCCCCTTTGGTAACCATAAGTTCGTTTTCTATGTCTGTGAGGGGGTGGTCAGCTTTTAATGGTACATTTTGCAGAATGTAAATTTTATGATTTCGTAGATTCTTTCCATCTAAGCCAGCAATGCCTCAACTGTCAGATTGCGTTTACAGACATTGGCTTTTGTCTGAGCATGGTAACTGACCAACTATTAAAGTACTAGGCCTGTTAAAAATCATTTTTACCTTTCTAATTCCATGGCAGGAGACAACGGTAAGGAATACAGTCGACGACCAAAATGGGGGAGTGATGCAGGTTACTCGGCGGTGTTCAGCTGGTGAACGGGCTGGTCCCAGGGGTTCAAGACAACTTCACACACTTGTCCGGTGTCTTGGCAGGTTGGCTGGAAGGCTGTGCAGCTGGAACGGTCAACTGGAGCACCTACAGGCAGCCCCTCCAGTATGCTGGCCTCAGGGAGGGTCAGTGGACAAGGCAGAAGCTGCACGGCCTTTTCCACCATATTCTAGTGGTTACCAAGTAGTCAACAGAGGTCAGGCCACATTCAGAGGGAGGAGAATCAGACCCCCCCTTCCCAATGCGAGGAGAGTCAAAGGATTTGTAGCCTTCTTTAACCCATCACATTATCTGATTTCAGGGTATGCCGAAATGCACACATCATTTATTTAGATCCAGGTCTTTGCTAACTTGAACTGTTTTAAGAAAATTTTAGCAGTGTGTAAAGCACTGGAGTTATTATTTTTTTTTTTAAAAGGAATTCCTTTATTTTTATTATTTATTTATTTTTAGCTGTGTTGGGTCTTCGTTTCTGTGCGAGGGCTTTCTCTAGTTGTGGCAAGCGGGGGCCGCTCTTCATCGCGGTGCGCGGACCTCTCACTATCGCGACCTCTCTTGTTGCGGAGCACAGGCTCCAGACGCGCAGGCTCAGTAATTGTGGCTCACGGGCCTAGTTGCTCCGCGGCATGTGGGATCTTCCCAGACCAGGGCTCGAACCCGTGTCCCCTGCATTGGCAGGCAGATTCTCAACCACTGCGCCACCAGGGAAGCCCTATTTTATTTTTTATATTTAGTGATGAGCAAAGCAATGTAGCTATAGTTCTTACCACAGCAAACCTCAACTCCATAACTATAATGCACAGGCAAAGAGGGTATCGAGCCCCGACCTGGGCCCCTCCATATGCCCTTTTCACAGTCATTTCTTCGTCACGTGTAAGAGCCAGCCACTTATCCTTATTGATATAAAGGAGAAGCAGTATGCGCTGGTTAGGTAGCTACTAGTATCAGTGCCCCCTTTTTGATTCGAGTGTGCAAGTTTAGAGCTGTTTCGAGAAGCGAGAGATTGGCTTCCCTTTTAAACCTGTGGGATTCTGCCTTCCGGCCAGTGAGACTCTTTGCTGGTGAGGGTGGCCAGTAGGAAGACCCTCATTACGCACCCCTATCCATCCTCCTACGGTGCCGCTGGCCCACCTCCAGCCACAGTGGGCTGTGGGGACGAGGAATCAGGGTAGGGGGGCACATGTTCTCTTCCCTGGCTGGGGGCGCACGAGGGGTTCTGATGGGGCCCTTAGGACAGTGGCCACAAGCATGACCAAGACATGCAGCACGTCTCAGCTGTCATGTGCTGTGAAGGTCACCCAGCATAAAGGTGTTATTGGAGATCCGGAGACCTAAGGCTTTCTTCCTAAATGAGGATGATTAACACTTTTTTATTGGTGCCTTTGGTGTCAGGGCCTTGGACACGGTGAGTTCAAAGAATCTTGGAGAGATTTAATCTCTCCACAACTTTGTTCCTTTTGTTTGAACTCCATCCAGGCTGGATGCCTTCAACTCTGTTCCCATAAATGGTCAGATGAGATGAAGTTTGGGTCGCACTCAATGGCTTTTTGGTGTCATTTAACTCTCTGAACAGAGAATTGCATGCTTAAGAAGACTCAGAGGTATTGACACATCAGATATGGAGGGAGACTTTTTTTTGTTAATGCCATTTTAACCAATATATTATGATTATTCGCATCATGAACAACAGCAATAAAGTAAGATTACTCTGTCGCTCTCCAGCGAGTGAGATTTGCTCTAGTAAGTACTGCGGATGCAGTGCTCTGCCCATCACTGGGTAATACGAAACAACACCATTGCTTTTAGACACTGCTAAAAAATGTTTAAACCAGTTCAAGTTAGTCAAGACCTGGATCTATAAATAAATGATTTGAGCATTTCAGCACACCCTGAAATCAGATAGTGTGGTGGATTAAAGAAGGGTACAGATCCTTTGACCCTCCTGCCATTGGGAAGTGGGGTCTGATTCTCCTCCCTCTGAATGTGGCCTGACCTCTGTGACTACTTGGTAACCAGTAGAATATGGTGGGAGTGATGCTGTGTGGTTTTCATGACAAAAGGCTGTGCAGCTTCTGCCTTGTTCAGTGACCCCCGTGAGGCCAGTATGCTGGAGGGACTGCCTGTAGGTGCTCCAGTTGACCATCCCAGCTGCACAGCCTTCCAGCCAACCTGCCAAGACACCGGACAAGTGTGTGAAGCTGTCTTGAACCCCTGGGACCAGCCCATTCACCAGCTGAACACCACTGAGTGACCTTGTCAATGTCACATGGAACAGAAAGATCATTTAGGCAAGCCTTACCCTACCCAAATTCCTAACTCACAAATCATGACATATAATAAAGCAGACAACTTAGGCTGCTAAATGTGGAGTGATTTGTTACTGGGCAAAAGAGAACTGAGACATGTGACTTATGACACTTCTAAGCTGGTGAAATCTGAGTGGGTGGAAAGATGGCCAAGGTGAGAGGTGCAGAGCGGGTTAAAGCAGTTCCAAGGGGGGTGGGGGGGCAGTGCAGATAAAAAGGAGGGCTCCATGTGGCCAGTTCTTCTGTTTGGTGCAGGCATTTTCCCCTTTGGAGTCACTCTAAGAAATGGAATACGCTCAGTCATTCAAGAACGTAAGCCACCAGGGTATAGAGAAACAGGCTGCGTTATTAAGCTGGCCTTCCAGAACAAGGTGTTCCTTTGTTGTAATAATTCCTTGTGAGAATTTTACAAGGAAATAAGCTTTTCATCTCTGTGTAAAAGCTTCAGTTGGTATCAGGCCATATTATTAAATAAGGATTAAAAATAGCCCGAGAGTTTTTAAAGCATAATTCATATAGGAGGATAAACAGCAAGTTTCATTTTGTTCGTCCGTGTACTTATGAGTTGATTCCACCCACTGTGACAAGGAACAGCGACATAACTAAGCCTTTGGCCAGAATTTAAAGCAGAATTTAAGAGCAATTGGGTTCAGTGATTAAGTTTGTGGGTCAAGGGTGGTCACCCACCTAATCCACCTAATAAGACATTGTTACGACAGTCGAAAAGAATAAATACTATACATACTTGGGAATGAATTTAGGTTTCATAGGCTTTTTGAAAAGCTCAGATCTGTTTCGAAGTTTTAAGATCTAAAATATATTCCTTAGGATCTAGGTGTAATGAGGAATGAAATCGTCCCTAAGTTCTGAGGTTATGGAGGAGTGAGAAGCATGTTTCAAGACAGAGCATAATCCCCTTTGTGGCCTGGACCGAGGACTCTAATAACACATTTTACTGATAAAGTGCAGCAAAGCTTTCCCCTCCTTGGGTGTGCGAAGTCAGTCTAGAAAATGATATCAACTGTGCAGTCATTTTTATTTCTTTAAGAAAAAAACACTCAATCCTCGCTGCACTTATGATACGTTTTTCCTTTACAGGCTTACAAGAAGTGTGATGCGTAATGTTTGTGTCATGGGATGAGCTAGTATAATAACAATAAACAATACCAACAGAGATAAGGAAATAAGGGCCACGATTCTTATCTGCAAGGAGCCTTGTTTCTGGCGCTGGGTTTTGTCGGTTGTTGCTGTTCTTGCTGGCTATTTTGTTGCTCCACCAGAGGGCAGAAGAGAAACCAGAAGGGGCGCAAGTCCAGGGGGCCAACTGGGCAGTTTCCTCTCCAGTTAGCGTTCCCTCTGCCTTGCAGAAAAGTTAAAGGAACTGAGAAGACCTTCAGATGGTCTGTGCCACACAGTAGTCATGGTGATGGTACAACTGGAACCGCTGGCCTTTTACCTGCAAGCAGCCTCTTACAGCCCTTCCTGTTGACCGTGGCAGAATAATGGGTGGTGATATGGGAGCCCAGCTGCGTGGTCCAGCTTTCTGTTCACCTGCCCACGGACCCTCGTCCCTCCTAACTGCAGAGTGTTCTGCCCTCTGGCAGCACCCCACATGGCTCCTTCCTGCCCTAACCAAGAGGTGGGGATAAGACCAGTGGAGACTTTGCTGGCACAGACTGTAGAGGAAGAAGGGAGATGGTGGTGCTGAGCTGAGAAAAGCCTGGGCAGAGGGTGCCGGAAGAGAGGTTATCGGACCTCAGTAAGTGGTGTGTCTCATGAATGTGGGTGTCCTTCAGTCTCTAAGGGAGACTCGCAAGTAGGAATTCCAGAATTTGAGCTAGGATATCAAATTCCGACGACTGCCATGTCAGAATCTCCCCAAAGAAAGCAGCTTTACTGCATTCCTTGCCCCTAACAGAAATTGTGAAATTAGTTAAGAATTTAGTACTTTAAGGGACTCTATCACTTTTCTATTGGTTTCTCCTCATGTCATCTCTGTCATCCACTTAAAGGGTTTATATACCCTTTAGAACACTTTGTCTTTCATAGGACACTCCTCTCCCAATTTTGCAGTTGATTGGGCATTTCTACAAAAGTTGTTCCTTTCGTTCTTGGCAAAGAAAATAATCTTCTGTTGTATCATTGTTTCCGTGGGAAAATCAGTGAATATATCAGTTCAACTCCATCATCTTTCCCAGGGCCACTTATTAAGCACGTCTTTCCACTAAAAGGTAGCAGCGGGTGATATCTCAGTAACAGAATTATGTTTTAATCTGCAGTCCAGATTTTCAGAACTATACCTTATTCTGGCAAATTAGGTGAATTGGCTTTTCAAGGTTTGTAGAGTATGATTTATTAAGTTCTTACTTCCTGCACCAATAACGTCAGAATAAAAATGGAAAGAGCTAAAAATCCCCTGAAATTATTAAACCGATTCACAGAGAATAGTAACGTGAAGTGAGTTTACGGCTTTAAACTGTGTCCACTGTAGGTGGGATTTCGGAATGTTCTCAACACAACGGGTTCCCCAAACCAGGTCAGGAATAGAGTAAAGCATGGGAATTCTGGAAGCTGACTCTTCTCTGGGGGGTGGGGTCTCTCCTTCTGCCACATTGTCGCCGTCCTGCCCACCTTGAGGATGTGCTGGCACATCAGACACTGAGTATTTCTGTTCACAGTGCGGTGGAGTGCTGACCGTCAGTGTGTTTTGAGGGGGTCATTGATTGATTGATCGACTCATGGATTCATCGATTCAGCAAACATTCTCAAGCATTCTTAAACATCCCAAATTCCATAAAAGAAAATCTTTTCTTTTACTATTTTTGCACGATTTTGTCTTTCAGAACGAGGTTTTGTTTCCTGGTTTGGGGCACCCAATGTTTTGTGCCATTTTTACCCTCGTGCCAAACGGGATAGTGCCAAACCAAGCCCTCTCAGCTGCCTCTTCTCCTGGTGTCGTTGGAGGGTCTCTATGACCAGGGTCTTGCAGATCATTATCAGTTAGTGTGGATTTGAACAGAGATGGGGTCCAGGGAACCAGAGCAGGTCTGGTTTACATGGTGCCCGAGGGTAGACTGGACAAGCATGGCATGTAGCCCACTTAGGATACCTAAGACCTAATAAGTCCTTTCCCTGGCCCTGTAAATCCCCTTGACTCTCTCATTTCCATATCTGTGTGGATGCCTTTATTTTGGCGACAAATAAACGAGAACCCTCACAAAATCTTCACATTCTATTTTCTTCCTGAAATACAGAGCACGTGTCTTTTCCTATTTAGTTAATTACCTACAGGCACCCTAGTGTACAATATTTTCAAGTTATTCTACATAAAAAGTAATATTTTGTTGCTTCATCTCTGAATCCCAGTTTTCCAAGCCTTACAAAACTGAAGTAAGACACTTCCGTAAGAAACTGGCCTTGCCCAGATTGGATTTAGGATAATAAATGAACATCTTGAGAAATCCCCAGCCTCTTCTCCTGTGGTGTCGGTGTGTCCTTCTCCACGAGGCAGATGAAGGGATCCATTGCCCTGGAACTGGATTGCTGGGACCACAGTAAGATTTGCAACAAATTAGGGACACCAGTTCCTGGCCACTTAGCATAAATGTCGTTTTTGAAAACAGGAGCCTTTGAACGGTTTGCTCATTGGCTGGTTTGTGAACCACTGCAAAGCTGGCCTCAGGGTCACTGTTTTTTCTGACCTAATAGGTCAGGGTTAGGGAATCTTGAAACAGGATAGCACTCCCTCCTTTTTCTTCCTCAGGGGTGAGGGTGGGGAGAGAGTTCACCAAAAAAAGCTTGTGGCACAGAAAAGACTTCTGTATAATAAAGCCAGGGCACTAGCCTTGGCCTTGGTCAGCCAGTTAGGTGTTTCTCCTAATTTGGAACTTGGCTGATCCCTTTTGGTCTGAGGCCACAGACCTTCCCTGTTGCGTGGGTCAAGCCAGGCCAGAGAATATAGTCATATAACTAACAGTGGGAAACGGGGGAAGGTAAAGCTTCCAGATAATTCTGTAATGTCTGAAGTCTTCTAAAATCTCTCCGTTCAAATTGCTAGCATCAAGGTTAGCATCAAGGTTAACATCAAAGTTAACATCAAGGTTAGCACCTTGTAGTACCACTACAAGGTGGTACTGTGTGCCTCTGCTCACTGACAAAGAACTTTCAAGTTCAGCAAGTTAATTATCCGTGACCTAGGAACCCCTGACTTTGTAAGAATTCTCAGATTACAAGGAAATACAAAATGAAATCTAGTTGTTAAAATGGGAGTAGTTACCCTGTCGAGCACAGTTCCAGGACAATTTTGTGATTTTCCTAAACTCCATACGTTTTTTGGGAGGATTCTGACTCTGATTTTCCTGCTTTTGAAGCAAAAAGCCAACTTTTCCTATTTTATACGCAATGCGATTTTATGTACTCCTGGTTGATTCTTTTGTCTCTTTTCACTGATACAAGATGACAGGCTGCTTTGAACCTAAACTTGTGAAACCTGAGGTTTCTGGTTAGTAATGCAGACTTACCTTCAACTCTCAGTGGCCAGGAGAAAAGGGAGCAGCGGGGAAAATTAGCAAGTTGATGTAACTTAGGTTTCTTAAACATGAAGATGTAGGTCTGAATTGAATAAAGTTGCATTGAAATTAAAAAGTGCCTTCCCACTATACCATTGATCTGGCATCTCCCATTGTGCATTGCATAATTGCCCGTCTCCTTTACGAGAAGTTTTGTTTGTGCTGGGAGCTGTTCATTTGTTTGCTCATCTTGTTGAAGTTGCAAAAACCATTTAGGGATAATTCCATTATTCCATTAAACAAGACAATGGCAGGAGAAACTGATTACCTGATTGACTAGACATTTCTGTTTGTTCTTTAAAATGAAGCAAAAATTTTCAGTGAATATGTCATCCATGAGATCTACTACGAACTTTAATTTAGAAAACCAAATCTATTTAGTACCCTAGGTTGCTACTTTTCAGTATACCTGATTTAATTAATTAATTAATTATTTTTTATTGAGGTATAGTTGGCATACACCATTATATTAGTTTCAGATGTACATAATGATTTGATATTTGTATGTATGGCAAAATGATCACCACAGTAAGTGTAGTTAACAGCCATCATCACACAGAGTTACAGAATTTTTTCTTTCTTGGGATGAGAACTTTTAAGATCTACTTTCTTACCAACTTTCAAGTCTGCAATATGGTATTATTAATTATAGTCACCATGCTGTACGTTACATCCTCATGACTTATTTATTTTATAATTGGAAACTTACACCTTTCGGCCCCCTTAACCCATTTCACCCCCATCCCCACCTCTGTCAGGCATCAACCCATTCTCTGTATCTATAAGCTTGTTTGTTTGCTTGTTTTGCTTTTTTTTTTTAAGATTCCACATATAAATAAGATCATATGGTATTTGTCTTTCTCTGTCTGACTTATTTCACTTAACATAATGCCCTCAAAATCCATACATCTTGTCACTAATGGCAATATTTCAATCTTTTTTAATAGCTGAATAATATTCCTTTGTGTGTGTGTGTGTATATATATGTACGTATGTGTGTGTATGTGTGTGTATATATATATACACACATATACCACATTTTCTTTATCCATTCATCTGTTGATGGACACTTAGTTTCCATATCTTGGCTATTGTAAATAATGCTGCAATGAACACGGGGGTGCATGTATCTTTTTGAGTTAGTGTTTTCATTTTCTTCGGATAAATACCCAGGAATGGAACTGCTGAATCAAATGGTAGTTCTATTTTTAATTTTTTGAGGAACTCCTATACTGTTTTCCACAGTGGCTGCACCAATTTACATTCCCACCAACAGTGCGTGAGGGTTCCGTTCTCTCCACAGCCTCTGCAACACTTGTTATTTTTTGTCTTCTTGATAATAGCTATTCTGAAACAGGTGTGAGGTGCTGTCTCACTGTGGCTTTGATTTGCATTTCCCTGATGATGAGCGATGTTGAGCATCTTTTCATGTGCCTGTTGGCCGTCTGCATGTCTTTGGAAAAATGTCTGTTCACATCCTCTGCTCATTGTAAAATCGGATTGTTTGAGGTTTTTTTGCTATTGAGTTGTACAAGTTCTTTATATATTTTGGATATTAGCCCCTTATCGGATATATGATTTGAAAATATTTTCTGCCATTCAGTAAATTGCCTTTTCATTTTGGTGATGGTTTCCTTCGCTGTGCAGAAGCTTTTTAGTTTGATGTAGTCCCACTTGTTTATTTTTGCTTTTGTTGCCTTTTCTTTTGGTGTCAAATACAAAAAAATGTCACCAAGACTGACGTCAGGGAGGTTTCTGCGTATGTTTTCTTCTAGGAGTTTTGTGGTTTCAAGTCTTGCATTCAAGTCTTTAATCCATTTTGAATGAATTTTTGTGTATGTTGTACCACAGTGGTCCAGTTTCATTCTTTTGTATGTTGCTGTCCAGTTTTCTTAACACCATTTCTTGAAGAGACTATCCTTTCCCCATTGTATATTCTTGGCTCCTCTGTTGTAAGTTAATTGACTATACATGCGTGGGTTTATTTCTGGGCTCTCAATTCTGTTTCCACTAATCTATGTGCCTGGTTTTATGCCAATACCGTATTATTTTGATTACTATAGATTTGCAATGTAGTTTGAAATCAGGAAGCGTGAGCTTCCAGCTTTGGCCTTCGTTCTGAAGATTGCTTTGGTTATTCAAGGTCTTTGGGATTTAATTTTATATTTTGAATACCTTTCATAGCTATAGTGACCAGCTGTAGTAATTAATATGGCTTCTTAAGAGTGCCTTGAACTTTTTGGAATGAGATCTGACAAGCATACCTTTACAAAAGGAACTTTAATGACTTTGCCACTTCATCAAACACCTGTAAGAAGGTGTAGAAAGTGTTGCCACAATGGACCTTTTCATGCTGTGTATGAGGAAATGGACAAACAGTGTCAGCTTGTGGGAAGGTTAGAGGTTTCTGGGATTGGTGTCCTCCCCTGGGTTGGCCCTGGAGAAGACAAGAGTAACCAGCACCACTTCTTAACAGACAGTGGCTTTTTTTCTACACAATTCTCTGAGATTCAGGCTTTTGTGGAAGGCGGATGTGGGCATTTTTAGACAGGTGGATTCTCCCAGCACTCACATATCATACCATTCAGGTGACCCCTGCCTTCTACCTGGAAAGTTAATCACAAAGCCTCTGATTTCTGCCATCTTTCAATGTTAAAAGGAAAGCATTCTAAAATCCACAATAAGAATTCCCTCAGTAACCTTTAAGATATTTCCGATTAACTGACTAGTTTCAGATAGAACAAAAAATATTATAAAATTCCCAGTCTCCTCCTTCCCTGACCCAGATCTATACAACTTTCATAAGTTGGCCATCGAAACCAACATGAGTGTCTTTAAGGCACTAGACATTCATCTTTGTAAATAGATAGTTTCAGACCTTTGGCCTCCTTAAAACTTATGAACATTACAAAGAAAAATAGAGAGGGAGTTCGTTTATTTTTCAGGAAACTACATGTTTCTAAAGGATTTTGCAAAAGAACTAGAGTATTCTGAACACACTGAATCTGAACACTTTTAGAGAAAATCAGAATTTCTTTTTCATGGTCTGCTCTGCCCAGCATATGGGGTGACCCTACTCTCCCACCCACCACGCTCCCTCCCTCCTCTCCCCATGGTTGCTCAATGAGAGTCCAGAAATAATTTGCAAATCTTCAGTTGTTATTTTCCTATCATGAGCAAAGTGTGCTCAAGTCAGCTGCTGATCTCACAGAGAGTTGCATTAGTAAAGGCGTTACCGTTTGGGTCCCAGTTGTGTTTGGTACCCTGTTATTGCAGTGCCAAGGACAGGAAGACAGTGCCCTCTTTGGGTAGTTTTCCTATGGGGTCTCAAGGGGATCATGGGTATGGAGACCAAGGCACTCTAGTCTTTCCAGGACTTTCCTGGTTTTAAAACTGACAATCCTGGGTAGCAGGAAACCTGAGTCCCAGGCAAACTGGAAAGGTTTAGCCTCCTACCGGGCCTAAAAACTTATTTGTGACATTTTCCACCAGACCCTAGTGAGGAATGGGTGTGTTTAAAGGGAAGGTGATAAGTCGGGAAGTGCATCTCAAGACCACTAGGGGGCGCTAATAACCTCTTGAAGACCTTGCACACCTGACGCCAGAGTCCTTTTGAGAAGGCAGGTTCTAAAAACCATAGTAAGGAACCAAGATTAAAAAGAGCAAAATGTCACGGTGGATCCCTCATCTTGAGAGGATGATCTGTAACTGTGCCTTGTTAGATTTTTGGCCAGATGTATCCTCAGATCGGTTTTACCAAATTAAAAAATTTGGGGAAAAATACAGCCTGCTGAGTCAAGTAGTCAAGCCCCCTGTGTTAGGGGCTTGTCCGCCAGACTCTGTGGCCCCATAGGTGACGTGGAGGAATGAGCAGGCCTCCACATAATTCAGATCAAAAAGGCTATTGTAATTCACAAGTCCACACAGAGGAGCTGTGGTCTTGGCTTGGCTACTGGTGGGCTCAATACAGAGCTTCTTCAAATGACAACATTGCAGATCCCTGGCAAATGAGGAGAGGCTCATGCAGGAAGTTTCTAGAAATAGGCTAAGTGCTGCCTACTTCAGGGTTCATCCTTCTGTGTGACTGATGTGTGGTTGATCCACTGAATCGTCTTAGGGAAAGGTTTAGGATTCCCATGTGGAATCATTAGCTGTATTAGTTTTCTATTGCTGCTGTCACAAATTACCACACACTTGGTGGCTTAAACCAACTCAGATTTATTATTTGACAGTTCCACTGGGCTAAAACTAAGGCACCAGTGGTCCTCCGTTTCTTTCTGGAGGCTCTAGGGGAGATCCATGTCGTTGCCTTTTCCAGCTTCTACGGGGCACCTGCATTCCTTGGCTTGGGGCCCCCTTTTCTCCATCTACAAAGCCAGCAACATTCATCTCTCTGACCATTGTTCTCTAGTCAAATCTTCTCTGACCACAGCTGGGAAAGGTTCTCACTTTTGAGGATGCATGTGGTCAGACTTGGCCCACCTGACAACCCAGGGTAACCTCCCCATCTCAAATCCATGACCTCCGTCGCATTTGCAAAGTCCTTTTTTGCCATGAAGGTAACATATTCACGGGTTCTGAGTATTGGGATGTGGGCCTCTGAGGGGCCATTATTCTGCCTACTGCACTGGCAAATAGACTTTGAACTTGTTCTTTCACATTCTGTCATTGTCACCCCAGGCCATGGCTAGAATGAGTTGCGGTCAAGCATAGACCTACTTGGAAAGTTAATTGGTGGTTATTTTCCTGGCTGCTTCTGAGATTGCCCACCAGTCCTTAACCAATGCCTTCTCGGACTCTGAAATGAGAAGGGCAAGTCCAAAAAGTCCTTTTTCTACCGCAGGCAGTGGTCTTGCTTTGTGTTCAACACTCTGGTGTTTTTATTGAAAGCTGTTTATGGCCAAGATGAGGCATTTGATTCTACCTGCCTTAAAAATCCCAGACCCAAACTCTTTTGGCCACATGACAAGGAACAGGCTATGTGGGCTGTGATGGACTGGATTAGAGTAGTTTTGACAGGATCTTTCAAGGAGTACCTTGACGCTGCCTGCCCTGCTGGAAGAAGAAGTGGGCTGTCTGCACAGCTTTGCTGGACTCCCCAGTTCTCACAGGTAGATGCCAGCCCTGCACTGCTGTGTGTGTCCGGGAAGGGGGTGCTCTGTTTTTAACCCGGCAGGAAGACTGTTTGCCTCCAAGTGCGGGGCTAGGGGATGCAAGACAAGCTCACTGTCGTCTTGACTTCTAGCAAGAAGGTTTCCTAGGGTGGGAACAGAATATGTAGCACACAGCCAGAGGCTCCCTCCACGCCCCCAGCCCACTTGGCTACCAAAGTTGTCCCCCAGGACTGTGAAATGTCCCAAGCACTCTTTGTCCTTTGCACTTTTCACTTGCTTCTGCTGTGTGTTTTATTATCATGGATTCCTGCAAGTTGCCTCCAAGTCACCTTACTGAAAGGAGGTGGGGTAAAGCAAACAAGCAGGCTACCCAACCAGCGCCCTTTGTGCTGAGGAGCGGCCCTGCTGGAGCTGGAGCCTCTCCATTTGGACATGGGCCAGTGTCCAGAGTGGGATGAAGAGGACAGCATCTAGCTGATTCCTGGGCTCAAATCCGACTGTGAGACCTTCTCACCTGCATAATGAGATAGTAATGGTACCTACATCTAATAGGGTTGCTCTCAGGATTCACTGAGTTAATAAAAGCAGAGTGTTTAGAACTATGACTTGCAAAGAGTAAAGGCTATGTAAGCGTCAGTTGCTATCTCATCATCACCATCATCATCGTCATTTCATAAAATAGCCATTTTGTTTCTAATGACGTTTGTAAGTGACAGATCTGGAATCTGTGAGCTTCTTAAGGCCTTGGGGTGAACTATTTTGAGAAGATGAATCTACTTATGTGTCTTCTTTTTCAGAATGAGAGGTGGGAGCTGAATTCCAAGCTGATACTTACTAATCACATTGATCTTTCCAGCCCTAAATTCCCCAGAGGAGGTGTACACTCAAGTCTGCCAGGGTTTCTCCCAGCCGATGACCTAGGGGATACCTGGAAGGTTTTCCTATTTGGGACAGAAGCTCTTGCTGTTCTTTTTGACCCAAAGGGTAATATGGAGGATCAAACAGAAATCATGGCCTTTGTTGAGGTCAATTTAAGGATTTAAGGGTGAGCAGGTCATGGTTTCTGGCCCACTAGTGCGGTGCCCTTTGGTCTGGAGTGTCTGTCACACCCAGAGATGGGCTATTCTGGGGTGGCTTTGCCACCTGAATTGCACCACCAATTTTTAAAAGTTTTTCATTATTTTATTTCTTAGCTCTCAGTGATACTCTGCCCTCTTCCCTCTCTTTGTGCACCTCGTGGTTATGATTGTTAATCTTAAGAAAGTACTATGCAAATATACGTATATCCGCACTACAGTTTTTTAAAATCTCAGCTCTTTATTGACGATACTCAAATAAGGTAGGTAATCTGATAAGGAAAAAAAACAGAAACAAACCCCAAATCAAGCAAGAATACCGAAAAGAATTCAAGGTTTTCATCCTCTAACTTAAGAGGAAGGGGAAGGCACTTAGTCGGTCTTTCCTTCTGCTGGTGTCCAGTTTCTCAGGGCTCCCTCAGTTTTCTGAACCAAGCGCCACTAGAGGGAAACAGGAAATTGACATATATTAATATGTGAAAGTGTGGAAAGGTGAGTCTCAGCCTCCCCATGTGGATGTGTTCTGATTTCATTTCAGTTTGTTTATTTTCTTTCTTACCTAGAGCTTCAGAGGCTGAACCTAACAGTGTAGAATAGATCTTGACTGAAATACTAAACGATTCTTCCAGTGGCTATGGTTTAACATGGGCTGGTACCCAGCATCCACAGTGTCCACAAGGGAGGACAGTTTCTTTATTTATCTTTATTTATCTTTATTTAATTTAAATTAGTTTTTATTTTTATTTATTTTTAAAATGTTTAATTGAGGTATACTTGACATACGTTATATTAGCTTTAGATATACAACATAAAGATTCAATATTTGTATGTATTTTGAAATGATCACCCCAAGAAGTGTAGCTAACATGCCTCACCACACATAGTTATGACATTTTCTTCTTTCTTGTGGTGAGAACTTTTAAGATCTACTCTCTTAGCAACTTTCAAGTATAAAATACACTTTTATTAACTGTAGTCACCATGCTGTACCTTACATCCCCAGGACTTATTTATTTTATAAATGGAAGTTTGTACCTGTTGACCCCCTTCACCCATTTCACCTCCCCCTGCCCCGCTGGCAACCACCAATCTAGTCTCTGTAACTCTGAGCTTTGTTTTGTTTTAGATTCCACATATAAATGAGATCAAATGGTATTTGTCTTTTTCTGTCCTCAAATGCCCTCAGAGTCTATCCATCTTGTCACTAATGGCAGGATTTCAAATTTTTTAATAGCTTAATTATATTCCATTGTGTATACATACACCACATTTTCATTATCCATTCATCCATCGGTAGACACTTGGTTGTTTCCATATCTTGGCTATTATGGATAATGCTGCAATGAACATGGGACCCTTGGTTGTTTCCATATCTTGGCTATTATTGATAATGCTGCAATGAACATGGGGGTGAATATATCTTTTCGAGTTAGTGTTTTTGGGTCTGTCACACCCAGAGCTGGGCAATTCTGGGGTACAGTTGCTACCTGAACTGTACCACCGATTTTAACTGCTTCTCTTTCCCGAAGGTGGCCTGACAGCTGGGAGGGGAGATGCCGTTCCTGTATTAGCTGGTTCTGCGCAATTTGGGGAGTTTGGCAGGCTTGTCTTAAACTCTCGCCTCCTTTCCTCACCCCAGAAAGCCTCAGCCTCTGTTCATCTGTTCTCCCTCCCCGGGAGCTGATAATCCCAACTCCTCAGCATTCAAGAGATCAACTACCTAGTCTGATCAATGGGTTACGTTCATCTGTGCTGATGGTCTCCTGATTAAGGAGGAACAAAGCCCCACTTCTAGGTTACTAGGAGGTCGTTAATAATGTTTTTGATCCTCACAAAAAATAAAGCTCTCATCTGAGTGGACAATAGGGTGACCAGCCGTCCCACCTTGCCTGAGACTTACTAGGGGGGATGAGGGATTCCCGACTTTAAAAATCACGGTCCCAGGCAAACCGGGTCACCCAGCGATTGTCCTTTTGGGCGGGTGAAGAAAGCAGCCCCAGGATGGACAGGCTGGGGAGGAGATGGGGCCGATAAGGCTGGGCTTGCTGATATCATCCCCGGGGGTGAGGCGTGGCTTCTCTGTGTTTAAAGGAACTCCCCATGATCAGGAGCTTCTTAGAACTTTTGAGGACAGTGACCCTTGGCTCCACAAGGTGAGTTTTCCTGGAGTGACTTCCGTGGGGCTGACTGTGCTCTGTGACGCTGCCAGGGGAGCTGGAGGAAAATGAATGTGTCATGGGCACTGCCAGGGAAAAGGCAGTTAATCGCCGGCCCTACAGAGGCCGATGCGGTCCTCCCTGGAGGGATGGAACCTACAGAAAATAATTAGCAAACAGTTTGGTACTAAACCAGGCAGAGCTGACTCTATTGTCAGTGAACTTCAGTAAAAGCAAAAAGAAATGCCGACCAGAGAGTCATAGAAAAGGATACAGAGCTGGAAAAACTCACTGACCTGATCTGAGTAGGAGTGAGGTGGTAGCAGGTAGACAAGGGGGATTTCGGGAAGGTGATGTGGGATATTTTAGGACAGCATTTAAGGGGGGTAACTGGCTTGACTGGCCGGCATATATTAGATGGTGGAGAGGAGGGGAGGGGGAGGGGGGGGAGGCAGAGGAGGGAAGGAGGGAGTCAGAAAGGAAGGGAAAGGGGAGGCAGGTGGGGGGAGGGAGGAAGGAGAGAGGGTGTAACAGAATGTTTCCGCCTGTGAGGCATCGTTCTGTGTGTTTTCTGCTTAATGTCTAATTCGTTCTCACCCAACATGGGGGGGCAGGTAAAATTAAGCTTATGCTGTAAATGAGCAAAGAGCTGCGCTGGAAGGTTAGGTACTTTGCCCTGGTCACACTGCTTGATAGCAGTGTAGTTGGAATTTGCACTTGAGCAGCATTCCAGCGGAATGAGCTAAGGACAGTGGCATCTGGGTTAACCTTATCCGGGATACGGGAATCGGAGGGGCTAGAAAGCCCAGGCAGAGAGACCCGGCAGGAGGCTGCTGCAGGAATCTGAGTGGGAGGCTCGGAGACACCGGCAAGAAGGATTTCAAAGGAGGAAGGCTGTGCTGGGGTCTGAGTGAAGTTCAGGAAAAGGGTGAGAGATCTGGTTTTCATCGTGAGGACCTGGAAAGAAGCTGGGACCATTAACTGGATCCAGTTTACAAGAACTCGAGTGATCTTTGTTCACCTAATCCTGTTTGGGTTTTTGGGCAGGTTATTTATTAGTCTCTCTGCACCTCAGTTTCCTCATCTGTAAAATGGAAGTTGAAATAGGACATCTTACAGGAGTTTGAGAGGATTGAATCTGATCACGTCCATAAATAGTTTGGAAGGATACTTGAAATCAGAGTTGGTCTTCAAGAGGTGTTAGTTTTTAAAAATCACCTTCAAAATCGCTGATATGGGAGGACATTTTCTTCAAAAACATTCTTATTGGACAAGGACGAGATGGGATGGCTTGTTTCTCCCCCAGTTAGTTAGCATAGCGTTTCTCCACGTGGATCTGCAGTTCCAGCGTGTTGAACGCCAAGTCCTGATGGAAGAGTGGTTGCTTTCTTCTCTCATTACACGGAACCCACTCTCCCCCAGGTGATCACGGACAAAAGACAGAGGCCTTTGGTGTCATTTCTTGAAAAGTAAGCAGCTTCCCTGGGCTTGTCAACCCTGCCATCGGTCAGGTGCACCCGGTTCTCCTGACGCTCTTTCTTCTGGACTTTTCCCCAAGAGGTTGGTGTAACTCCCAGACACGAATGCCAGGCCAGGGCCCTGCTATTTTGCCTCCTGGCTAAAGATCTGTTTGCTTTTGCAATTAAGAAAACGACTGCAGTTGTTAATTTTCACTTGGAATAGATATAGGAGGTGTTAGGTTTTGGGGGGGAAAAAATTCAGTGCTTCTTTAAGGCCTATACGGTTTGGCATGAAAATCACACTAATTGAGCCTTGTTAAAAAGTACCCTAAGTTCCATAATTGTCTGTTCTGGGGCTCTCAGATTTGGAAGAGTAATGATGATGATGGAATAGCTGCCTTTATTGGGTGCCCAGGAGACTCAAGTGTATCACACAGAGATCTTGCGAGGCATAGGGATTTTTATCCCTATTTTTTAAATGGAGAAACTGAGGCTCAGGGAGAACAAATGAATTGCCCGAGGCCACTCGTTTAGTAAGTAGTGGGGCCCAAGTTCACACTGGCTCTCCCTGGCCCCATACCCATTCCCCTGGACCATGTGTCTCCAAGAGACCTCATGTTGCTCAAAATGGAAACTTCAGTGTGTCCGGCAAATGGAAAGAATTATACGTTTTTTTCAACTTACAGATTATTCAAAATCAGGAAGTCTCTGACTGATTTATATACTGCATTTTAAGCCAAACTGCTAGTCCAAGAGGCTTGGGGGAGATTTTGCTGCCCATGACTTGGGACCTTTGGGCTCTCTAAAACCATCCCCCCCTCCCTCTCTCCTCTCCTCTCCTTCTCCATCTCCATCCCCTCCCCTCCCCCTCCCTTCCCTCTGCCTCTTCCCCTCCCCCTCCCTCCTGCCTACCTTCTCTTCTTTTCCCTCCAGTTGGATGCCACTCTCCTTGGGTGATCTCTTAGTAGCGAGAAGTTGTGAGCTTCTAAAAGGGAAAAGTGCATGGACATTGGCCCGGCAAAGAAAGAGGAGAGAGGCCCAGGGAGGCACTTTCTGAAGTGGACCAGGCTCCAGGCGCATGGGAGAACGGGATTCAGGCCCTTAGTCATGTTTGGAGTGTTTACTGTGTGCCAGGAACTCCGCCAGGGCCGGCAGGAGCCGCCCGGATGAAGGAAGATGGGTCCCGGACTCCGGACCCGTGTCGAGGGTTAGGGACGTCCTGGCTCTCCTGTCTGCTTCCACGTGGGAGCAAGAAGAGACCCAGGAGGAGTGTCCCCCACCTGTCCCACAGGCCTTGTCACTGGGTTGGGACAGTTTCCCTGGTCCTGACCTGCTCCAAAAGGCAGGCGGACATGGTGGGTGCAGGCTGGGGGGTACGTGTGCACACACTGCACCCATATTTCTCTTTACAAGCACTAGCTACTCCAGTGCCCCGAGCTCACGGTGGTCCCCCTCCCGTCCTCCTGGGGTTGAGTTTAGAGCACACACATTCCACGAGAGGTGCTCGTGCAACCCTGACGTCATCTGTAAAGAGGCGTGTGCGTGGGAAGGACGGCCTCCGTGGACCGGGAGGGCTGACTCCCCGGCTTGGAGGCCGGCTCTCTGTGCTTGGCCGTGCTGGGCAGGTTCGATTGCCAGGTCCCAAAGCACGCGAGGCTGTCGTGCTTTCTGCAGAGGAGCCGGGAGGAATTCAGGGAAATGTGTAGGCGGGGCTTGGAGGGAGAAGTCGGCTCCCACCTGGTTGGCTGCAGCTGTTTCTCTCTGGCTGTGCTGTGTCCAGCCTTCAGCTGCACCAGCTGCCAACAGAGGAGCGTTCTGGCCGGCCCTTCGGACCACGTTGTTCTTCTTGGGGGAGGACTGATTCTGGTGGCCGCCCGTGGCCTCCCACATCAAACTGTCTTCTGACTCTCGCCTCCTCAGATCAGCTACTGATTTTATTCAGCCTCAAGTCCCTCCAGAACGTTGGAAACACACGGCCCATCGTTACTCACCAGTTTTCTCTGGGTCCCTGGGATGGAGCCAACCAAATTAGCTGTTTGCCCCCAGATCCCTCCTGCTTTTCTGCAGGGACAGGAACACTCTCCCGCACACAGGATGGACATCCTACCTCCTTGGTTGAAAGCCAGTTCTCAGAAAGGGGACACTTAGAATATTTCCAATGCATTGCCTCTTCCTTTATCTTCCCTCCACCCCCCCAAATCGCTTTTTCATGACATTTACATAGAGTAGGGACAAATGCTTCCTTCTCAGAATGTGTTTACCATTTAGGCCCTCATGGAATTTTCTAGAGAGAAGGTAGGGACCAGAAGGTGTGGAATCAGGTGGTGGGTACATGACCTGTTCTGGTGGGAAGGTCAGGGAGGGGTACTAGGGAGCCACCGGAAATATCTTGAGGGGGTCATCACTCCTTGGTCAGGTCTGGCGGGGGGTGGGCAGGGAGTGGGCGGGTCCCTCAAAGGGAGTGGCGAGTGGGAGTCATTTTAGTGGAAGGTGGGGTGGGTGGGTCCCCTTCCATGTAACTCTAGACCAGCACTGGAAGGGTCGTTTGGCGGAAGCCAAAAGCACTGAGAGGAAATTTTAAAAAATGCTCCCCACGGATTCTAAATGGAGTAAGCCTGCAAAGAGTAGGTGGGAGAGGCTCTGATCTGAAGAGGGTCTGCTGACCTTTGTAGCGACCTTTGGACCTTTACACCTCAGGCTGTGAGGGGGGACCCAGCAGAATTACCAACGTTCTTGAACACCGCTGCTGGGCTCAGTGGCGAACGCAATTTCTCAGAACTTTCTCAGAACGCGTCAGAGGCACCAATGTTTTTCTTTTGAGAATGACCGTCGTGCTAGACGCTCAGCAAAGTTGCATTTGAAAGGCAGACCTCCAAATCCAGGTTACCCAAGTGCCTGGGTCTTCACTGGAAACAAAAGACACTCTGATCTCTTAAACTGCCTAATTTGATTTTATCAGAAATGTATACCTACAAAATTTCCCCGTAGGCTGAGAACTCTGCTGAGAAATCTTAGCCCAGAGTGTAATTAGCCTGAGAGAATTAGCATCAGAAAATAAAACCGCGTACGATAAAACGTCCCGATCATGGAAACGGTGTCGGTTGTTCACCCCTCGTGTCTGTGTGTTTACCCCATCATCTTGTCTGGTAATGACTGTGACCAGAGCGATACTCTCCCAGCGTTGCCCAATCATGGGTGGTGGAGACGGTGTGTCTTTGCCTTTATTTTTGCTGGCACACCCCAGCACTGAAGCACATTAAAGTAATAAAATTAAGCAGCAAGGCGTCCGAGTCACTCCCACCATGTTCCCGTAACCCCCTCATGTACAACAGGCTGAGACAGAAAAAAAATTTATTTTAGAGCAATTTAAGATGAGGCAACACTGGATATGTAAATCCTGTTTTATGGGCAGTCGTGGCAGCTGGCTAATTCTTCTAAGCTGCCTAACAGGCTTCAGTCCAGCAGCTGCGCTGGCTTGGAACAATTCTGTTTGAAGGCCACACGGGGGGAAATGTACAATCACGGCTTTCATCACGATCTTCTGGGCTGTGGGCGCTATGGCCGTGCAGACCGTTGTCCCACCTTCCTGGCACCCATGTTAAGTGCCAGTTGCTGTTCTGGGAAGGAACCTGTTAAGCAGGCTAAGTTTTGATGGAGTGGATGACACAGGCCATTGGAATATTTTAAAATATGAATTGCTCCTACCCCCTTTTTATTTCTCCTAAAGAAATAGCTGCCAGGATTCAGGAAAAGGTGAGAGCAATTTCAAGGGAAAACACTGGCTTGAGTTTGAGACCATGAAAGAGACAGAGTGAGGCAGAGAGCCCCTTGCAGAGTAATTATTCTCCAGAGGCTGCTGTCCCAGGCACAGGGTTCTTGGTCAAGGTGAGTTTCATCAAGAAGCCCGGTGGAGAACGCCTGGGCTCCGCGGGGATCTTGCTGCCTTCAGAACGAGTTATTACACGATTTCCAAGGTCAGAGACACAAGGGAGAAGGAGAAAAACAGTTGCCCCACTCTGAAGAACTTATCTCAGACTTTGCTGAGCTTAGTGTAACTACTATAAAAATAAGAGGTTTAAAAGCTGCAGAACAAGTCAGGACTGGCCAAAATATGTGCCTTTGTGTCCCAGTGCTTTCATCCCCCCTTCGCCCCCTTTTTTGGCATGACTCTGCCCAAACCTACAGCGGTTAAAAAAGCACCATGATTTAGGAGGGATCCCGAGCAGCAAGCCGCTGGGAGTTCTGTGTAACTCAGCTCTGCGCTGTTTCTTTTTCCAGGACAGAGCGAGGAGGGGACGGGGCAGCCTTCAAAATGGCCATAAGGCTATGGGACCAGGCGACCAAGGGGCCGTCTGCAGGGCAGTTGTTATGACTACTTGGATGCTTGGGTCCTAGCTATGCACCTCCCCCACCCCTCAAGCTCCAGCAACTTCAGACTCCAGCTGGGGGAATTCTCAGCCCTTCCCTCTACTAGGGGGGAAGGGAGAGCTGGAAGGGTTGGAGGGGGTGAAGCAAGTACCCAGAGCTTAGGGGTCTCTGAAGTCACTTATCTGAATCTGTTGGTGCCTCTTCATGTGTATAAAGTTCACCCTTTATCTTTACACTTATGCAGCTGTATTTATCAACTAGGAGGTCTTACAAGTCTTCTTATCCACAGATCATCCAACTGGGGGGTTTGAACCGTTCTGTCCTATGCATTGATCATAACACTGGGCCAGCCTTTCCTCTTGTCCAAGGCGGGGCTGAGGCCACTGACCACAAGCATCACATCACCCAAGACCCACTGAAACTGACTCTGCATTTTTTAAATTAATATTTTTGCTTCTTTTTTGTATTAAAATAAAACATGCAGTAAAGGAAACAAATCTTAACTAAGACTTAGTCAATTCAGTGTAGCCACCACACAGCTCAAGCTATAGAATGTTTCCACCACCCAGACGCCTCCCTCCCATCCTTTCCAGACAATACCTAGCTTCCAAAGGCAACTGCTCTTCTGATTCCCATCGCATAGAGAAGTTTGCCTGTGTTTGAACTTCACCTACATTGAATTATGCAGGAGTCTTTTGAGTCTGGTTTGTTTCCCTCCACATTATGTATGTGAGATTCATCCACATTGTGGCTTGTAGTAATAGCTAATTTTTTCCACTGTGGTATCGTGTCCTACCATATGAATGTACTATCATTTATTTATTCATTCTATTCTTCATGGTGTCTGAGTTGTTTCCAGGTTTTGGCTATTACACTAAAGCTGCTAAGAACATTCATATAAATGCTTTTTGTGCTCCTAAGCACTCATTTCTGTTGGGAATGGAATAGCTGTGTCATAGCATAAATGCATGTTTATCTTGTGTAGATAATTGCCAAACAGTTTTCCAGAGTAGTTGTACCAATTTGCACTCTCACCGGCAATGGATGGGAATTCAGTTGCTCTGCATTCCTGTCCACACTTGATATTGTCTGATCTTTTCACTTTAGCCATTCTGGTAGGTGTGTAGTGGAATCTATTTGTGGTTGTAACGTGCATTGCCCTACTGGCTAGTGACGTTAAGGGTGTTTTCATGTGCTTATTGGCCATTTGGGTTTTGTCTTTTGTGAAGAGGCTGATCAAGTCTTTTTAACATTGGGTCTGGGGTCTCTTATACTCTTTTTTTTATAGGGACATCTTGTTATTAACAACCTCTCCAGGTGACTTAGGAACCTAATGCCAGAGAACCACCTCTGAAGTTCTCTTTACGTTGCCAGTTTTCTTAAGGCATCATTTTCCTTTCTTCAATTCCCAAACCACAGCTCACTTTCTGCCTTGTGTCCTTCTGTTATTCAGGTTATAGATTCACTGCTTTCCTCTCAGCTTGCCTTGAACTGCATGTGGCAGAAATGGACTTCCTGGATTAAATATGGCTGTGTTTCTGTCATCGGAGTCTGGCTGAGTCTCCTGGTCTTTCCGGCAGCATTTTGTTATCACTGTAACCTTGCCAGAGACGCATGGGGTGGAGAAAGATGGGAAGAGAAAGAAGAGTGTGGGAACTCCCCCAGGAGGGCGAAGCCCCACGGCTCCCCTCTCTTTTCCAATGCCTGCCTTCCTCCTCTCCCAGGAGCCCACAGGAAGGAGGATGTCTGTTCAGTATTTTTCTGTGCCTGTGTCTCAGGGATTTGTGTGTGGATGTGACCTGCTTGGGTCATCAGGGAGGCACTGTTTCCTATCCTTCCACCCTCAGTGCCAACTGTGCAACAACCTACCATCTAAGTACAAATGCTCCCCAACGGATGAGGGGACCTAAAAATTGTACAGTGTCCGGGGGTCTAAGAACTCGTATAATCCAGCCTTCATTCTAGAGATGAAAATAGTAGAGCATCTTGGGGATGGTGTCTCCGTGGGAGAACCTGCTGGTCTGTTTTTACGCATGATCGTCCTGGAAAGAGAGGTGTGTTTCTTCTAAAGAGAATGGAGAGATGGAGGGAGGGAAAGAGCATGTTTTTCTTTTTTGCCTTTAGTAGCAAAGGGGGTTCCCTCTTGCCGCTCTTTCCCTCTGTGTACTGCTATTCAGAGGCCCGGCGTGGCAGGAAGTGGTGAGGTGGTGGGAAGGAGAACAGAAAATGCTCAGTGAGTGCATCATGTGTGTCCGCCCTTTCCCTCCCCAGCTCCCACCTGGAGGCTGGGGGAGGGGGCCTCAGAGGGCTATTTACAGTATCATCACCATTAACGAAAATTCATCATGATTTTGTGTGCATGCATAGGAGAGTCTGGCATTGATAATTGTGAGACTGGCTCTGATAAGGATTTCTTTTTCCATTTGTAGGCTGGTTGTGATGGTGAGAGTATTGGAAATTGCCCATTTTCTCAGCGTCTCTTTATGATTCTCTGGCTAAAGGGCGTTATATTTAATGTGACAACGGTGGACTTGAAAAGGTAAGACAGGGTTTCTGCAGTATTGAAATAACTGTACCTAATTCCCTATACACACACACAGCACACACACACACACATACAGAGACAGACACACACAGGCATACAAACAGACACACACGCAGACACACAGAGACACAGACACAGAGGCACACACAGACACCGACACACACACACAAGCACACACACACTTCTAGGACCCATGGGCGATATCGCAGGCACGTCCATCCTGGGTCAGGACCCTGGATTGAAGCGGGAGTAGTGTGGGCCACGCAGTAGTTACAGAACGGGATCAGACGTAATCCAGAAGGAGCAGGAGTTGAGGGTGCGCCGTGCGTAGCCTGCTCTCCCAGCTATTGGTCAGCTGTGAACCTCTCAAAAGCCTGTCCAAGCACCACTCCTGGCTGATAACACCGGGGAGAGTTAACATTTCACCTCCGTCTCCAGATAAAGGGCCACGCTTTCCTCGCCAGTAGGACAGTTTGTAAACCCACAATCGCCTTTGAAATTCTCAAGGGTGGTTTCTCTTAAACGGGGGAGGACACAATTCAGCCTTGGAAATGATCCAAACACTGGCGCTACCAACGCTGCCCTTCCCTCCCACCCAGGAAACCCACGGACCTGCAGAACCTGGCTCCCGGCACCAACCCGCCTTTCATGACTTTTGATGGTGAGGTCAAGACGGACGTGAATAAGATCGAGGAGTTCCTAGAGGAGAAGTTAGCCCCCCCAAGGTGGGCCTCATCAAAACCCGTGTTCACAACTCGCTTGTCAGTTCTCCCCATTCACAGACAATTCCGTGTGTTGGTTTTCTCTGCCCATGGTACTCACTTCCCGAGTTGTACCTGTGATGTGCCACAGAAAACACAGCGAGATTGGAAACCCTGAGCTTAGGTGGCTCGGATTTCTTTGCTCCGCACCTGCAGTTTGGCAATTAGGGGTTGATGGCAGGAAGTGGGGAGGAAGTAGGCCGATGTCACGTGGGTGGGTCGTTTCTGCTGGAAGGTAAGGAGCAGGTGTGTTAGCATGCAGCATCACAGCGGGCTGGACCTGGAAGGGAACCTTCAAGTCCATTACCTCTATTTCAGGAGGGAGGGAACTGGACCAGTAAGGCCAGGTGGGGCCCGCATCCCAGGATGAGAACAGTCTGTCCGGTGCTTTTCCCCTGGACGGCGTTGCTCTCAACTTTGAAGCTGGAAAGAGTAGGCAGACATTCAAGGGGCAGTTTTCATGTTTATATCCACTCAGAGAAAGTCACTTCCTCCCCCTCCCTCACATCGTATTCTCCTAACTCGAACGTGGCTGATCTGTGAAACTCTCATTTTGAATTTTTCAAGGTACCCTAAGCTGGGGACCCAACACGCTGAATCTAACTCTGCTGGAAATGATGTGTTTGCCAAGTTCTCAGCATTTATAAAAAACACCAAGAAAGATGCAAATGAGAGTGAGTCCCTCCCGTCTTCCTGTTTTCTGCTTTCTGCTTGGACCCCCGCTCCGCCTCTGGTGCGGCTTCTTATAAGATCTTGGGAATTCTGACTCGTTTCACAGTGGGGAGGGACCTGTACGTAGAAATGAGGAAAAGTACCTCTGACATTGACACGTGGGTTTCAAGAGATTGAGTGCTTCTTCTAGAGGTGGGGAGCCCAGAAAACCACATTTTTAGGGGAAAATAATCACCACCAGGGATTCCTTGCCGCACCATGGGACTCAGTATGAATGAAGCTTCTACTTCTGCTTACTTCATTATGTGATTTCCATAAAGAGTTTTGAACAAATGAATGAGTTCTAGAAGTAGCAGTGTTGTGTAGACGGCAGAATTACTTTCCAGGGAGAAGTGAGTCTTTTATTCAGAACTCGTAAATCCACCTCTCTCTTTCCCATGTCTCCAATGCTCACTGGCCGTGTCTCGGGAAGGAAGGGACAAACTCCTTCTTCGGTATCTAGAGAGAGGTGACCCTAACTCCCATGGTTCATCTTAGTCATTTTTTGCCCTTCTGTTTTAGTTTATGAAAGGAACCTCTTAAAGGCCCTGAAGAAGCTGGATAATTATCTAAATAGTCCTCTGCCTGATGAAATAGATGCCTACAGCACCGAGGAAGTTACGGTTTCTGGAAGGAAGTTCCTGGATGGGGATGAACTCACGCTAGCCGACTGTAACCTCTTACCCAAGCTCCACATTATTAAGGTCTGTCCTTCCTCTTACCTCAGGTGCTGAATACATGAATGGGGCTTTGTTTCATTGTGTTTTGACTTGTGTTTTTGCCGGACATCGAAACAATCTAAAATGCGGACTCTTGAATTTAAAAATCTAGCTTGTTACTGTTTGAGGCAGGCAAGCCCCAAGTTTCAGATCTGTGGATGATATTCTCAGGTGTTCCTCAGAGGTTCTCAAGAAGCATCTGAGAACTTGGCTCCCATCCCTCCATCCTCACTGCTTCTCTTTTCGAGTCTCACCCCCAGAGCCTAAAGAAAAGCTATGTGAAAGCAACTTGAGGGAATACATTGATTATACCTGGTGTTTCATGCTCCAGGCTTGGAGATGGTGTGTGGAATCTGCTAGCATTAAAATGTGAACTTGGGGAATTCCCTGGCTGTCCAGTGTTTAGGACGTGGTGCTCTCACTGCAGTGGCCCAGGTTCAGTCCCTGGTTGGGGAACTAAGATCCTGCAAGCCGAGTGACCAAAACAAAACAAACAAATAAACAAACAAACAAAACAAAACAAAAAAAATCTGAGCCAACCTGGAAAAAAAAAAATGTGAATTCAGTCAATTGTTGGTGATGGGCAGGGTAAGCCTAGCCCTGTCTAGGGACAAGAGACGGTTGGTTCCTAACACTGACCCCCTACAGCTGGGGAGCAGCTGACAACTCCTTGGCTGGACCTCTGCCAGGTTTGGCATCCTGTCTTCCCAGGTGGTTGACTTGGACTTGTGACAAGCCCACACTTGGACTCCTTAGTTATGGCTGCTGTCAGAAGTGCCCCAGCCTGTCTATCACTTACAGGTGTTAGTTGTTATTATCATTATCACTGTTGCTATGTCCTTGGTCCTCAGTAACCTCAGATGCCCCAGGAAGAGACTCAACCCTTGTTCTGGGGCATCTTTATTATTCAAATCCTACCAGGTCCAGAGCTAGGTCCTTGGTATAAGGATAGGGGAGATGGGAGAGAAGACACAGGGAAATACAAGCCAAGGACCCTGTGTTCTAATAACACATTTAATTAGCACTTAGAAATTTACGAATTAGGTTCACACAGTCTGTGGGATTGATGTCCTGTGGGCTACTAGCCGCCCCTGGTGACTGAAAGTCATTCCCTTGCCTTTCTCTTCCTTCCGTACTCCATCCCAGTCCTTGCCACATTTTTCTTCTTTCTTCTGTCTTCCCTGTTGTGCTCAGAGGGTACCAACTTGAAATTCCAGCCTTGAAGACACTGTTGATCCTGTAAGTGAACGTTCGTTTCCGTAGCTCTGCCAATCCTCTGACATTTAAAATTAGCGAAAGCATCTCAACCCCTCAAACCTGCTACATTGGGGATATTCTAAATTGGACATTTGGGAGCCATTTTCCAACAAGTTATTTATGTAGTTGTGTTTGGTTTAGTCCCTTTACTGAATGTATTCTAATCATTGCTATGACCAGTGTGGCATCACAGAAGCACATGGAGGTTAGGGAAGGCAAGAGACACATACACACACACACACACACACATATCAATTGCCACTTATTTAGCCCCTATAAAAAAAGATAGTTTAAAATGTCAGTAGAGGGGGTAAACTTCAGAGTAAAATAAAGCAGTCCATGGCTCCAATATAAGACCTAACTGCAAAATCTTCAAAGCCAGTTAGCACTCAAAATACCAAGCAGCTTACTAATCTTCCAGGATGGAGCACTTCTGAAAGGAAATGAGAATCAGTGTAAAGGAATTGATGGTAAAAAGATGAGAGAATAGAGGAAATTTATCATTTATTCCCTTCCTGAAACCCAGCAAAAACATTATGAAGGACTAAAGCATTATCTCCACCTTTTATAAAACTAGAAGAGGATGGATCACCCACTCAAAGACTTAGAAACTTCAGCCAGTGTGAGGGGTCACAGAGCCTAGGCATGCTTCTCTAGCTCTTCAGCAAGGTTCAGATGTCTCTAAAAGTAAATATTACAGCCCTGAAATGCCCAATCCAGACTTCTTTGTTTGAGGACAGGGCATGGAGCGGGCCACGAGAGAGGCAGGGACCATCCCTACAGAGCTGAGATCTCTGTGGGGGCAGAGTCGAAGGCGGAACTGTTCAGAGGCGCCATCTGTATCTTCACCACCGTTCTCTAATGCAAAGGAACAGGGAGGGGAGGTAAAGAGGAGGAGAGAAGACAAGTGGCATTCTGCTTTGTGACTGCTGAGCGGAGAAAAGAAACAAGCTCTGAACGAGTCAAAGGAGAGACTGTAAATTATCTGAGCTTCACTTTTAGCCATGGTGACCGCTTCCTAATCTGTGAGCGTCAGAGTGGAAGATGCACTAACCTTGACTTTGACCCTGACTCTAGCCCTACGCCTAATGTGTCCCTGGGACAGAGTATAGAGCAGTGTTTGATGAGTGGGTGTTTGAGGGTAAAATCCATATTGGTCTACCTGCTGCCCTGCCTCACTCCCTTTGCCCGCCACACTGTTTTTAAGCAAATGGTAGGTCCAATAGAGCCGCCCATTAAAAGATGGTTAATAAGCAGAAAGAATCCAAGTGGGATTTCTATGTGGATAGAGATGATCCAAAAGGAGGGGGGAAAGGTTAAAGAAAGAACAAAAGAGGAAAAGACAGATGAGAAACACGTACCTGATAAAGATTGCTCCAGTAAACCAAAGAATTTTTCAGACAGATACTTCTCTGTGGCCTCAAAAAAATGAAAGAGAACCTTTGGTGAAAATGCTCAAAGACAAGTCACAAGATACCAAAAAATATAATATCACAAGGAAGATGAGAATTAAGCTGGTAGAACTAAAAAACACCCTTAAAGAAAATAATTTCAGAAACAAAAGTGATGTTAGAAGTAGCAAGAAGTGGAAAAAGACATTGCAGAAATTCATCAGACGTCGGAGGATGGGCCTGAGAAAATTATCCCAAATCAAATGGAGAAGAAGCACGAGGTAAAGAGTAATTAGCGAGACCCCATAATCAGAAAAAAGAGAACAGGAAAGAAAAAAGAGAGAAAAAGAAGGCTCAAAGGTAAATTATTTTGAACTAAAGATGACCTGAATCTTTAGTTTAACATGTCATGATTAGAAAAATATTGCCCAGAACAATCAACACACTATCACATATTTGGTAAATTATTGAACTTTGAGGATAAAAAAGAACCCTTTGGGTGTCTAGATGATGCTGATGATGATAATGGTGATGATGATAATAATAATAGTAATAATAATAATAAAAGATAAAGCCACCTACACAAGGAGGGAATTCAGACTAGTCTCATATGTCTCTAGGACCACATTAAAACCCAGAAAACAGTGGTTTAATAGTTAAAGGATTAAAGGAAAGGATGTGTGATGTAAGAATTTTATATCCTTGTAAATTGTTGTTTTTACCTAGACTTCTGGTCTCAATGAAATAAGCACTCCTGAGCTATTTTTAAAAATAAAATTGCTATATGATGAAATAATAAAAAATGATAATAAAATAAGAATCCAGGAACAGAGAAGGTGTGTGGTATATAAGGATTGGTGATAAACATAGAACCTATTTAAATCTAAAACCAGAACTAAGCCTAAACAGCAGTGGGAATTATAACTACTGGAAAGAAACAGAGTATAGTAAACTTGGATGTTTTACACCATTGGAAGGAGGATAAGGGAGCAGAAATGAAAAGAACTGTAGGTATACTAATTTCCTCATTTGTCATTATCAGAGTAAGTAGAGATCATCTAAAGTTGATAAATCAAGAAATAAAGAATTCTTATTATTTAAAGTTATATAAGAAACCACTGGAAGAGTTAAAACAGACCATAAACCTTCTAAACCACCAGAAAGGGAAACACACAAACACACATGAACACAAAAATATTCACAGAAAGTTGGAAAACAAAGTATTACATTCATAAGATATGATACAAATACAAGCTTACGTCTATGAAAGGCATATAGATAACAAACTTACTCAGAAATGCTAAAATAAAAAGAGGGGCAAAGCTAAACCAGGCAAATGCAAACAAAAGGAAAGCAGAATTCTTGACATTAACGTCAGTAAGTTTGAATTCAAGCAAAAGATGTTAATTTAGGAGGCTCTCTGAAAGTTCTATGGTCTTGTTTTACTGCATCAATAGCTCCCGGCCTCCAAAATCTGAGAAATAAGTCCCGAAGATCTTCTAATTGGTGATACATTCCATGCTCACGCCATCCAAACGTCCCAGGAGCCAATACAGTGGAAAGGAACAAAGCAGAACGGGCCGTTGTAGCCCTGGGTCCTTGTTATGGGATGAATCATGCCCCCCCAAATTTATGTGTTCAAGTTCCAACTCCCTGTACCTCAGAACGTGACCTTATTTGGAAATAGGGTCTTTGCAGATATAATTAGTTAGGATGAGTAGGGTGGATCCCCTAAGCCAACATGACTGATGTCCTTATAAAAGGGAATTTGGACACAGACACACCAGCACAGGGAAAACGCCATGTGAAGGTTGGAGCTGTGCTCCCACAAGCCAGAAGCTGGGGGAGGGACCTGGAACAGATCCTTCCCCAGAGCCTTCAGAGAGAGCCCGGATCTCCTGACACCTTGATCTTGGACTTCTGGCCTCCAGGACTGTGAGAGAATAAATTTCTGTTATTCCAAGCCACCCAAGCTTGTAGTGCTTTGTTAAGGCAGCTCCAGGAAACTCATACTATCTCCAACAGTATACACCCTCCTTTGTGATGAATTCCCCAACGGTACCCTGCCAGCCAGAGGAAACATCTCACATCATTGTGTGTTCATGATGTTCATTCTCAGCTACCCTGTCTGTACATCCACTATTGCCATGAGGATAAGAATAAGGATATTTTGGTTCACGAATCTATCCTCTGCACATGGTGGACGCACAGTGAAATGATCCTGTCAGGGGCAGAATGATGGAAATCCACAGGAGTAACATACACAGGTATTTGGGATTTCAGGAGGTGAGGCTCAGCAAATAGGAAAAAGAGAGGGCACTTCACAGTGATCCTGGCACAATCTAAACTGAAGATCCAACATGAACCTCAGGCACCAAATAACACAGCAGCAGAACACAGGGAGAGAAAACTGCCAGAAACACAAAGAGAAATCCACTGGAGTACGGAGCAAATTCATGCCAGTGGATCACAAGGATCGTCTGTGATAAATCGGTGGGCACGGTTGTGTAGAGCCTCTGTTTTGAGTCCCACGCTCAGTATGCCCCATGCAAACTCAAAATGCAACTCAGAGCAGCCCGAACGGCTATAGGACGACATGGGAACTTGAGAAGGAGAATATATTACACGCCTCAGAAGAATGGATTGTCTGATCTAACTGCCTATGTTAGTGGGTTGTCCCTTTCTGACTATTTCCTCTTCATTTTCAGATCGTGGCCAAGAGATACAGAGATTTTGAATTTCCTTCTGAAATGACTGGCATCTGGAGATACTTGAACAATGCGTATGCTAGGGATGAGTTCATAAACACGTGTCCAGCCAACCAGGAGATAGAACACGCATATTCGGATGTTGCAAAAAGGATGAAGTGAAGTCGGGGTGTTTTCTGTCTCATCTCAGTCGTATGAGCTAGACTATGAAAAGAATGTGTCCTTTGTGTTTCCCTCCCAATAACCATCCTTTGCAAAATAATGCCTATATTTTAACAGTGCACAGGCCATAGCGTGATCCACTCAACACCAAATGATACATAGTCTTGTAATTTGTCAACTCACTTGTGTATCTGAATAATACCAGTATCTGTTGTTATACACACCAATTATCCAGTTTATATTCATTTATGTCTTTAACATTCTGGGACCTGCAACACATGCCCTAAATATCTGTAATCCACAATATTTAGGGCACGTGTTTTGCAGTTTAAGTTTCAAAGCAAATAAGGTTCGGTTCAATTCCGCCTTTATTTAAAAAATTGTATCTGTCTCTGATAGTTTTTAATCATGCATAGCCTATTTTTTTCTGCTCTAAAATAGTAGTTTAATTTTTTTCGGAACAAAAATTCTCTTTTTATAATTACAAATTACACGCTTATTTTAATACTTTAAAACAATGTCAGAGGGCATAAAGAAGAAAGAAAAAAATCACCTAAACTTTCACTACACTTAGATAACTGCTGATAACTTATTGGTGAACATCTTCCAAATCCTCAGACTCTCTCTTTCTCACACACACATTCACACCGCACATAATTTCATGCCTCTGTGGTATTGTGTTAGTTTATTTTCAAGGACTGGTGAGGGGACCCCTTGGTAATGCCTTGATGGTCAGCCATAGAGGACCTAAAACAACAGATTCAGCAACGCAGAGCTCAAGAGGGCGCTTGTGGCCAAGTTTCACAGGGATGGAGAACTGTAGGGTCACAGACCCACAGGGACTTGCAGGGACAAGCGGGGACCGGAAGCCGTGGAGGGTCCCCACCTGCCTTGTTCCTGCCTCCGTGATGCCACTGCCCCTGGTTCCAAGGAGGGCGTGGAGGAGGGTGCCTGTCTGTGTCCCTTCCCAGCTCCCTTTCGGGGGCCTTCTCTTGCTCCCCTCCTCTCACAGAGACCATGCCTTCAGGAGGACTCCTGACATCAGCTGTGTGTTGCAGAATCTCCCTGCCCTGTGTTGAAATGTGGACCAAGCACACCTTGATCCCTTCTGATGGCCGCTCTCTCCAAGACATAACACTGCGCCTCTTCGGCCATGATGCCGTGTAGGGCTAGCCCGGATCTTGTTGCTTCTCTGCTCTCTCTAGTGTCATTTCGAGGTCAAGCAAGGAAAATCCAGAGAGATTAGATTCATGGTGACTCCTCTTGGGCAGTTCTGGCAAATAGTCATGCTAGGGAGGGAGTGGAAACTACTGAGTCAAAAGAGTTTCTGGTTCATCTGTGACTTCCCCTGCCCCATCCGTGAGCCAGCCCCTCAGGCGCAGCTCCCTGTGGGCTGGGGCCCAGCTCCTAATCAAGCCTTGGAGGACAGAATGGGAGGCTGTTTCCATACTCATCAAGACTCACTGGGTTTGAGTGTTATCTGCCAGGCTGTGTCCCTTTGACATTTGTACACACCTTCCAGAAGACCTGCTTGTCCAGTTGGTGACAGCATGTGGTTGATGTTAAATGCTCGTTAGAAAAAATATACATACACCTGCTCACCGGGTGATTCATTTGGAAGAGAGGAAAATGCATTAACAGTAACCCTTCTGGGATTTAGTGAAAGATGTCTAGTAAGAGAAACAAAGTCTTTGAGATGGTGGCCACTTTCTCTCCCCTCTTGCTGGATGCTACGGTTTTACCAGGGGCGGCCGACCCCAGCCCTCCACTTGCTTTGTTAGCCATGTATTTTTGGAGGTTGTGTCTAGCATGTGCCGCCATGATTCCTGTTTCACATCTGTTTAGGAGTCAGATTATTAAGATGAGTTTTACCATGTTACATTTAAACTTCGTAAATGAATTGACTACCCGATGTTACTAGTGCAAACTTTGTATTTTTAGAGGTTAAAGTGATCTACATAAACTCCGTGATGCCTTAACAATTAAATGAATTATAAAAATGTTTACATGGAACCAATATCTTTGATTTTTCTTTTTTTTACTTTGCATTCTCCACTGAGATGTGTGTGTGTGTGTGTGTGTGTGTGTGTGTGTGTATCGTTTCACCTGATCCCTTGCCTGATGGGAAAAAGTGTGGAGTAAGTCACAGGATATGATTTGCCCCAGGACACACATCACTAAAATGACCCTGATCCACATCATCCTAGGGATAGTCCTATACTATAATTCTCTTTTAAAAAGGTAGGATGGGATAGGAGTTAATACTTACAGGAACTTTAGAAGGGGGACCCCACTGAGATTTCAAGAAATAAAATGAATGGGAATGAGCTTCCTTTCAAATGGCAAGAGCAACTTTGAACCAGAGATTATCAGTAGTTGAATTCGAGATTATCTGTATTTGAATTGTGACCCACAAAGACATTCTAACGGAGCCTTAAAGAGGTCTGAAAAAACACGTGTGACCTGTCCTTATCCAGGTGGCTGAAATAGAGGCCCCGCGGACTGTTCCATTTTTAAGTGTATTTGTAGGAAATCGGCTGGTTGCTGGCAGCCTTCCCCTCCCGGGGGCCCTGTCCTGCACACCCCCTTCATAGGCCCCTAGAAAGCTATTCATATGTGGGAAGGTGAGAAATATTCCAGGGCTGTTCAGCTGGCTTAAAGTCTTTATTAGGTGTGGTTTTTTTGAAACGACATACATTTGTTCTTCCAAACATACCATGCAGGATGCAAATACAGACAAGTTGTGAGTGCAGTCCTCCTCTGAGGCTGATCGTGGGAAGGTTCTCAGGCTGAGGGGATTCTGTTCTTGCTTTTAGTTGCCCAAGAGGCTGGACAATTCAGAAAAAAATAGCTTTACTTCTGAACATAGTATCTCCAAATGTAGGCTGAAAAAGAATATGTGTCACAAAGTTGTACTTTCTGGACACGGTCCAGCCAGTAGGGATGGAACGATAGAATTTAGCTCAGGAAAGAACTTTCAGAGACCAGAGTTCTCAGTAGGTCTCCTGTGATCTACGGGACCATCCCCAGGAATTCAATGTATGCCCAAGTCCTCCTGTCCAGACGGACAGACAGACACAAATGCACATACTACATACATGCACACTCACATACATACACACAGACATACTCTCATACGCTCACAGTCACAGAGACACACATTCACATATACACACACTGACCACACGGTCACAGCACTTTCACACATGTTCAAACATGTAGATATACATTCACACACATATACACAAACGCATCCACATTCACACACACAAACATACACATTCATGCAGTACACTCACACACACACTCACACATTGGCATACACTCATGTACCTACATATGTACACACACACACACACACACACACACACACACACACACACACACAGCCTGCAAGGCAAGGTCTGGGTTCCCTTCCACCCCTCCTTCAATCACTGACCAGAAACGCACTCTTAGCAATATTCCACCCACGCCTCCACCCCAACTTCCAGTGGTTCATAATTAGGCTTTGGGAAAAAAAATTAAAGAATAGCTTTTTTTAAATAAGAAAACCCAATCTTTCTTTTACAGTTTAGAGAACCAAGATGTGTATCTTTCTAAGAACATATGATTCACAAAACCCTGGATACATAAAATGGATCAATTAAGGGATGTTTGTTTATGTTACAATTCTGAATTTTTCCATATGACCAGTTTCCCTTCACATGTTTGATTTGAGCTTTAACAGGTGAGGGCATTTTGGGGTGTCAGAAGACCAGATGCGTGTGGTGTCTCCCCGTGATTCGCTGGGGCCTCTGCAGGCGGTGGGCCTTCCAGGAGTCCCTGCCCCCTGCCCGTGGGCTCAGGGACCCAGAGGGGCAGCTGCCGGCCATACGGCCTGTGCTCGGGCAAAGTCACCCTCCCATGGCAGAGGGTTCCAGCCATGTCTCCCTTGCCTTGAACAGGCCACTTAGTCAGGGAGAAGGCCTGAGCTGCCATTTTTGTGTCAGGCCACAGTCCAGGGGAATCTGTGTTCAAAAGCAGGGAGTTACAGATTTGGGGATGGAAACATCTATTTAGGGAGTAAGGCCTGGTACTGGGTCACCAGTGGACCTTAGACCATCTGCTGTTCATCTCTCCCCTGTCAGGGACCACCGCCCATGTTGTCCTGCCCCTGCCTCTCTCCCGCAGCCCCTGGACCTGGCAGCCATCCCAACAACCCTCTTGAAGCAAGGCCAGTTTTCTTGATGACACACCCACTCCCATCTTTTCCTCACTTCCCTTCTGTAAGGGGCTCCCTGACGTACCCCTGGGTGAGTGGATTAGGACAGTGGCCATCCGTGACTGGCCAGGGGTCACCCACGGCTCAGCTGACCTGCCGAGCTCTGTCCCCTGCAAAGCCATCTCTCCAGGTGGCTGATGTGAATCTGAGTCAGGCCCCTTCCTGAAAGCCAGGCCTTCTACCACTGCTACACACTTAACTAACACCTACCAGAACCCGGGGAAGCCGGTCAATCTTTCAGATCCCCTCAGGGTCCAGGAGAATCACTCCAGAAGGAGGGGAACCATCCTTGCTCGGGTGAAAGGGGGTGTTGAAATAGCATGAAGGGTTTTTGCTTGCTTGCTTTTCTCTGACATTAAGTGCTAACAAGTTAAACATGTTTCTAGCCTCGTCCCCATAAGGCACTTTGAAGCAGTGGTGATGTTAAAAAAGAAAAGACAAAAAACAAACAAGAGGACACATAGGGTCCTAAACTGGCCCTCAGTACCTCTGACACATCTGAATGATCATTGAATCTCTCTGAGCCTCGCTCTTCTCGACTGTAAAATGGGAACAATATCTCACAGTCGTGTAGAAATTGGTGCGTTTAGTTCTGTGAAAACTGCCAGGCAGCTGGCTGTATACAAGTGGTATTTGCTCTTATACGGGTTGTGTCAAAAGGGACAGAGCACGAGATGACAAGTTTACAGGACCTTGAACCTTTCTTACAGAGGAGGAAAACAGTTACACCCTGACCTCCTGGTTCCCTACAGTGAAGCACCACCTGGGGGATGGTGGTGGCTTACTGCCCAGCTGTCCCCTTAGGTCAGTCCCTGTGGGCCGTCCAGGGCTGGGCCAGTCCTCTCTCAGGCCCCTGCGAACTGGGTGGGCTCCACAGTGGACGGCTGGCTCTACGGGGACCCCTCCCATCTGGCTTGGAGACAGTTTTCAGCCGCATGGCATTTACTCGAGGGCCTGAGAAGTGGAAAGGCAGGTGCACCCAGGGGAGCGATCTGCAAGCCAGAGCCCAAAGCCCACCTGGGCAGGATGCCCTCTCACCACTAGGGGGCGCTTCCTCCCATTTTCCCCGGAACGGGGCTTCCGTAGGGAACCTGTTGGGATACCCACGCTGGCTTGAGGCAGATTCAGCCTCAGACCTTCATCCAAACCCGGTCCAGCCTTCTCGGTGTCAGCCTGGGGTGGCCCACGGGTCAAAGGGTGGCTTTTCCGGGCCAGAGAAGCAAAGCATAGAAGGATCCTGCTGGTCTCGGCCGGCTTGCAGGAGGTCCACACCCACGGCAGGCTGTGGGTTCTGATGTATCGAAGGCTGTCGTGGAGGAGCTCCCGCTCCGTCCTGTGGCGTTCTGCCTTGCCTTGGAATGTCCTCAAGGGCCGGAAGCTCCCTGCTACCCTCCCTCAGGCACAACTCCCTCTTGATGGGCCCGCACCCATTTCCTGTTGGTGAAAACAGATGCGGGTGGAGGCGTGACCTGCCTTGTAGACTTCAGGGGCTGAAAAGAGCCCTGGGGTCCCTCCTTGGCTTCCTCCCCTCCCAGCCCATGAGCCCAATGCTCCGATGGCTCAGAGATGCACGAGGATCTTAAGGAAGGGCCAAGTCCCAGGATCCTGAGAGGCCTACAGTGGTGGAGGGTCCCCCTCCTCAGCTCACAAGCCTGGGCTCCGGGAGCCGGCACATCTGCCCAGCAGACTTGCCCTCATGGCCCCGGGCCTGGAGGAAGGTGTGAGGACACCTGAACGGGTGGTTGCGTGGCTGGTAGGAGGATGCACTCTCCTGCCTCCATCCTGTGGCCGCATCCCCAGACGTCCTCCCGGCCCCTCGCCGGCCCCCGAGGGGAGGAGGGGCAGCACACTGTGGGATCAGAGGATGGGGAATGAGGGTCCTGCTGCCGGTGGGAGCCCTGGGGTTACCGCTGGACGACAGCCTACTGGGTCGTTCCTGAATCAGTGGCCAAGCAATGGACAAAGCCGTCCATTTGATTTCCCTGTAGGACTGCATTAAAAAGCAGCCGGGCAGTCTGGAAATCTGATCTTTCTGCCCAGTCCACAGTTCTCAGACTGCTGTCCAAACTGGGCCTCAGCTATTTTGCTGCCCGAGAAGAAGATAAAAGTAATGAATGTCTTGTGGCTCGTTTGTGAGTGTATTATTATGCCGCGGAGCTCAGCTTCGTTTGTCACCAAAGCCCACCTCTTTGCTGGCTCTTTCTGGCATCCGAGTGGGCTGATGTCTTGAGTGTGTTCCTTAGTGAAGGAACCTGGCCGCCTTACATCAAACCAGAAGGCGGCTCCTCACAACCCACAAAAAGCAGAAAATGGAGACAGATCTTGGATGTTCCTGGAAAGAGACTCAAGGAAAAAAGGGGCGGGCGAGGGCGGTAGCATACACCACAGGTATGCAAGTACTTTCTTGTGCCCACGGGCCTTTCAGGAAGCCCATGAAACTGACACAAAAACTGAGTTTAGCTGCAGCTGCAAGCTGCCCAGTGTTGAGGTTTGTGACTTGGGGGGAGACCAGAGGCCCAGACCTGCCCATGGGCCCTGGGCAGTGTCATCCGACCTGGCCCTTGCTGGTCATATCATGTGCCGAAGTATTTGAAAGGTGTGTAGGCGTGTCTGAAACACTTGCGCATGATTTTCCAACAGTGTGGACTGCACTCAAAAAAGTATAAGAAACACACAGATTATTCTAACAAGGTTCTTTGCCTCTTGGTTTTTAAATCTGGAACAAGGATGAGAGGCTTATTCGCAGGGTTCCCTTTGTTCATGATCTTGGGTTCTCCCAAGATTGGAGCCAAGAGGAAGGAGAAATGGATTAGAGAGGCACCTGGAATTCTAAGGGAGACCGAGTAGCAGGATGTGTCCTGCCTCCATCATAATTGTTCAACTTTTATTTTATTTCATTTTTTTGCAGCTCACTGGTCCCAAAAGAGAATATTGTTTTAAAGAAAATCTTAGGGTTATTTGGTGGTGGTTCAGGTGTTGGGCAGGCCATTTTGGTGCATATTTTGGCATTTTTTTTCCAGCTCAGGCAAGGGAAAGAAGAATTTGTTGTATTGAGTATGATAGTAGAACACACAAAAATTAAAAAGAAGTAAAAAAAATGTGTCTTGCTTTTAAAGACTGTGTGGTGATAATGACAAAATAGAACAGCAGCTAGAAAGATGCCCAAGAACATTTGGTATAATGGAAGAACATTTGGTATAATGGAAACCAAATGGGTGAGTGGGCAAAGTGCACACTTCTACCCTGTAGCTGAGGTGATGCTACCCCAAATGACGTAATAGAGTGACCAAGCGCATTTGGGTAGCACTTTACAAAGCCCGTAACAAGTATGTGGTTCCATAGGTCATGGGTGTGTGTCAGAAGTTGAGGAGGACATTGTGACAGCAGCGAGGTGGCCGCCATCTTGCCTCATGGTCCTGGAGGGGCCTTACTGGCTTCTCTCTCATGAGTGGGGTGTGCTGGCCACCAAAGGGACTTTGTTCTGTCAACTCTGGGGCCTTGTACCATCTAGAGGGAGCGAGACATTCCAGTCAGAGAATCGGCAGCTTACAGGCTTGGAGGTGGCAATAAATAGAGGAGCGGGTAGAATATTGGCTGAAGGTTTGTTTGCCTCGTCTTCCATCTGAAAACTAAGGGGTGGGCTAGATTGGTGGGTTTCAACCTTGACTGTGTATCAGAATCATCTGAGTAGCCTTAATAGCTACCAATGCCCAAGGCACACCTTAGATCAACTTGAATCACAATCTCTGGGTTTGGGCTTGGACATTGGTGTTTTTAAAGTCTCCCCAGGAGATTCTCTTGTGCAGCTGGGATTAACAGCCACTGGGTAGATGCTCTCTGAAGTTATTTCCAGCATTAACTCTCTAATTTCTGGGTCCTGGGTTACACAGTCCTGGTGGGGGTGGGTGAGGGGGAAGAGTGATGGAGGGATTGCCCATACACATTATCTCTACTCTCAGGGCAGTTGGCTGAGCTAGCCATATAAAACCAGTGTACTAGTCAACCAGTGGTTGAATAGTGACCCCCCCCAAAACTCTGGTCCACTTGGGGTCTCAGAATGTGACCTTACTTGGAAATAGGTTCTTTGCAGATGTAATTAGTTAAATTAAGATGAGGTCATGTTGGATTAGGAAGGGCCCTAAATCCAATGTGACTAATGTTTTTATAAGAAGAAGAGAAGATGCAGAGTCATACACAGAGGGAAGAGGCCATGTGAAGATGGAGGAAGAGACTGCAGCAACAAGCCAAGAGATGCCAAGGATTGCCGGCAACCACCAGAAGCTAGAAGAGGCAAGGAGCGATCTCCCCTAGAACCTTCAGAGGAAGCTTGGTTCTGCCGACCCCTTGACTTCAGACTTCTGGCCTCCAGAACAGCAAGACAGTAAATTTCTGTCTGTTCTTTTAAGCCATCCCCTTTGTGACTGCAGCCGCAGGAAACTTGTCTACCCGGTGAGGTTTGGATCTCAGAATGGCTGAGTCACTTTGTCATTGCTTAGCTATAAGTGACTCGAGCTGGTGGCACAGCTAAGGAGAGAGGCAAGTCGGCTCGTCAGGAGAGTTGGTGTCACGTTTCCGGCCGAGCAAAGACAGCCAGGTGCAGTCTGAGCCGGGTCTGTTTGAGAGAGTTGGCGATTTAACCAACAGGCAACATCGGGGTCCTTTTTCGCTAGAGGAAGGGTGACAAGATGGGAAATTGTTGAAAGCCCTGAGTTTTGGTCCTGCCCCTGCTGTGTCTGGATGGAGAGCTTTGGGAAAGACATTTAACCTCCCAGGGCCTCGGTTTCCTTGTCTGTCAAATGCAGGGACTGGATGATATAATCTTCCATGTCCTTCCCAGCTATTAAGTTGTAAACACTGAGCCAATGAGGCAATTAAGTGCCAGTCTTAATGCTTGGGGACAGGCCCCTGGCACACACCAGCATCACGCTCCCTACAGCCCTTGCCCCAGGTCTGCGCTTCAAGTTCAGATCTGTTTAGCTACTTGCTTTAGGGATTTTTGGTGGATGTTTTGCTTTCTGATGGATCCACTCCCCAAATTTAGGATATCAATTCAGTCTGACTGAATTAGCAATATCTAGTCATATGCTCCTGTAATATGAAGGAAAGATTAATCCCCCACTATGGGTCTAAGAAACTACCTTTTCTCAGAACACGTTCTACATGGTCAACCAGGCCTTCAGTAACCCAAACAGCCAGGCGTAGAGATCTTAGGAGCCTGCCCCAGTCTTCACCCCGCCCCCATCATGCAGCAGTCTGCTTTGCCCTCATCTAAAATAAGCCCTGACTTTGAACATTCACCTTGACAGGGAAAGTGGGAACGGGAAACATGGATATGGAGAAATGATGGAGAGAACGTGGGCACATGTTCTCTCTGCAATTCCTGGGATGAGGTACAGTCATCCCTTGGTATCCGTGGTGGGGATTGGTTCCAGGACCTCCGCAGATACCAAAATCCTGGATGCTCAAGTTCCTTATATAAAATGGCGTTGTAGAGTTGGCCCTCCGTATCCGAAGGTCCTGCATCTGTGGATTCAACCAACCATGGACTGAACCCACAGATATGGAGGGCCAGCTGTATTACTCTTCTCTGCTGCCTAACAAATTTGCACAATCTTAGGGGCTTAACACAACATACATTTATCATTTCACTGGTTCCATAGGTCAGGGGTCCAGGCGTGGCGTAGCTGGGTTCTTGGCTCAGGGTCTCACAGGCCGAAATCAAGGTGTCAGCTGGGGCTGTGATTCTCCTCTAAGGCTCAGGGTCCACGTCTTAGCTCACTGGCTGATGGCAGAACTTGGTTCCTTCCAGTTGTAAGATTGAGGCCTTCAGTCACACAGCCCTCTCCTTAAGGCACCAGTGTGCTTCTTCAAGGCCAACAGATTTGCTGCTTCAAATCTCTCATACATCATCTCCCATCCCTGACCTCCATTCCCTCTTTTAAGTGGCTCATCTGATTAGGTCAGGCCCACCCAGAATACTCTCCTTTGGAATTAAAGTCAACTGATGAACTCAGGCCCACATAGGGTAAAGTCTCTAGTTAAAATCAGCTGACCAAGGGCTCTGATGAAATATGTAAGATCCCTTCATCTCTGCCTTATAAGGTAACCCAATCCCAGAGGTCATATTTCATCATATTCAGGGTTCTGCCCCACCCTAGAGGGCAGGGGGGTTATAAAGGGGAGGTACACCAAGATCTGGGGATCTTGGGGGCCGTCTTTGGATTCTCCTGTCCCAGATGAGTTTGAGGATCTGTAATGGCTGTTCCAAAGGAAGTCTGCCTCGCTGCACAAAACCCACGGGTTGAGGTCAGCTGAGATGCCTGGTATGATTGCCACACCATAGCATTAAGTGTCTGCTGCCTGTGTTCTTGGCAAGCTGCCCTGAGACTCTTTTACTTCTAATCGTTAGGCTCCAACCATCACCTGGGGAGCAAGGAGGTATGGCATTTCCGTGAAGTCCTCTGACTTGAGTCCCAGCTTCCTCTGACAAAGCAGGAGCTTGTTGACCTTCAGTCCTGGCACCAAATGTACCTATTTACTGAGGCTCTTGCCAAAAGGTGGGGAGGCAGGGTGGAGCAGGGGAAGGATTCTTTTGCAGTTGGTCAATGCAGGGCTTTGTTATGATTCTGTTCCATGGTGTACAGGTGACCAAGTGTCCCACGTACAAGGTAGATGGGTCCCCTCTCCAGCTCCACCCCGGCCTTCCCTGAATTCAGCCCAAAAGCCAGTTGTAAAGATTAAAAATAAGGAGGGAAAAAAGGCCCCTGTTTCTCCTGTGGTAGGAAAAGCTATGTTTAGAAAGAAGTAAAGAGCCTGAGAGCTTACACGGAGTTTGAAAAAACAAAAGATCCCAATTCTTCTCTCTTCCCTTTGAGTTTCATTCTGTGTCACATGTCAATGCCTGCTGGATGGTTTCACGTCTTGGTGCAGGTTTTATTGTCTGTTTGTCTCAGGGATTCTCCTGGTTTATCCCTCCAAGACAGGCAGGCTTTCCAGTGAAAAGAGTTGTCTGGGAAATGGATTTGCTTTCTCTTACTTGTGTCGTAAGACACTGGGGAGGCATAGGCCCGTGGACTTTAAACCACGGGAAAGTGAAATCTCTGTCAAAATAGGAACGCTGGGTTGGGGAGTGGAGGCAAAAGTGTAACCCTACGCTTGAGTGCACACAAGAATCAAAGGAGACCTCCCTGGCCAATGGAAGGTCACGGACCACAGCTCATGTGGCTGGAACCCTGGTCCTCAGCCTTCAGACTTACTGCCTAGGGAGGAATTTGGCCTCCGTCATCTCCAGGTGCTTTTAGCAGTAAAATGCTCTGATTGTGTACAGCACACAATCTTCATTTAATCTGTGTAGCTATGACACGACTGTCCGACTTTCATAAGAAGCCACTTCCAAATAAATCATGACTATCTCACCCAGGGAAGAGCTGGAAGGTGACAGCTCTCAAGTTTGGGTTAGTTTGTTTGTTTGCCCTGGGGGATCACCTCCTCGTGAGAGATGTCGAATAACACAATGTCACAATTTTTAAAAATAAATAAAAAATAATTTTTTTTTTTACTATTCTTATTCTTGCATTTTCATGTTCTGGGAACAAAGTGATTTTATTTTTTCTTTTGAGAAAGATTAAATACAAACAATCAAAGCATGCTGATTTTGTTCTCAGCAGCTATCTGATTCAGTCAGGTTGAATGAGATAAAAGCAGTTTCCCTGGTAAGAAATGAATATACAGTTTCAACCACAATGTATCTTCACAGACAAAATGATTTCTATCTTTATTAATAAGCACATTGTCTGAGGGCTCTGGGCTTCCCTGAGAATGTGGTCTTTAGGGAGACGCATGTTCCCGCCGTGTCCTCAGGACCAGATCCCGGAAATGCTCTCCATAAGCACAGGAGGGATTTACCTCCAGTCTGTAAAGTGCTTCCGGGGAGTAATAATCTCTAGAAATGGAAGTGGCTGCGATGGAGGGGGTGTGACAGCTCCCCCAGGAGATCTTGACAAAGGAAACATTTCACCTCTCAGAGACATCTTAGGTGGCCCAGTCTGGCAGCAGAGAACGGTTAGATCTCCTATCAAAGTTACCCCAAATGTCAATGATATTACTGTTCTATAAGAGGGGTTCTACTTGGTGTTTCTGAGAAGTCTGAAGATCCATTTCCATGTTTAAAGAGGAAACGTTTTTAAAATATGATGACACTTACACGTAAAATTTGAAGTGCTGCCTTGCAGGGACCACTACCTTAACAACACCAGTGTAGGGGTTTTTAGCACCTGGAAGACTGCCACGAGAACCCTGTGGTGTTTGCCTGGTGGTTTGGAGTTGGGTGGCACTGTATTGATTTGACACCCCAGGAAATTCAATCTTTACCTACCATGATCACAGGAAACCCTCCCAGTTTGCTCCATGGAGGCTGGCTGGTCCTGGCCTTCTTGCACACTGTGTAACCTCCTAATAAAGGAAGTTTGGATCTAGAACCCAAAGCCTGGTTAAGGGTTAATGCCTGAAGCTCATTTTTGTGGAACCAAGTAATATGAGGAGAAAGGCAACTCTTAACTACCCTGCATTCTCCTCCCCTCTCTTCCGTCTGAGGACTTCTGGGCTACCATCGGTGTAGATACATGTGTACATGGCAAGATCACGCAGACGTGGATTTCAGAGCCACATCTTCATAAGGGGCATGGAGGGGGACGTTGGAGTGGATGAGAATCAAGGACCTGGGAGAGGGCTTAGAATGGGTGGGAGCCGCAAGATTACCCAACACTTGGATTTTTAATCAAGGGATTTTAGGAAAGAACAGCATATCCTTTGTTGGGCAGAAAATACAAATGCAAAACAGAAGCCAGTAGAGATTTAGTAAACAGACCGATCAGTAGGGCCCTTTCAGGGGAACCTTGTCTCGGTGACTGCTTTAACCCTGCAGAGGTGAATTATGGTGTCATGGTCAATGTCGGTCTCCTCTGGCATGGTCTTAAGTTGCCCCAGTAGTGAATGCAAGAAGTTTCGGGTTAATCTGGACACTGATTTTCACAAGCAGTAGGCCCCGGTATTTAATGATTTTGATGAACTTTTAAGATAATAGAAAGACTGTGCAGGGACATAGAGTTCTCCCTTTCTAAAATGCTTTCAGAAGGGACTCAGTTTACTTGGGTGAGGAGCATAAATGTGTCCAGTTCGGGTACTGAGACTACCAACCACTGGTAGATGTTTCTTGAAGACCAGTCTCACACCTACCTTTTTCATCCCCCATCAGCACACCCTCAGTCTGTAGTCTCTTTCTATGCTGGCCCCTCCACCTTCTTTAACTGGTCTTAAGATAACTTGGCAAAGAGCTATCTGGTCTTAGGCAAGTCATTTAATTTTGCTGAATCACGGTTTGCTCATCTGGGAAAGACTTTTCCTACCCAGCTCCTGGAACTGTTCTGAGAAAGTATAGGAAAAGGCACAAAAACATGAAAGGTTAGGGAAAAGCAAAGATTAATATGCTTTTTTTCCTGGTTAAATGGAGTAGGCCTCACCGGGCAGGGCAACCTCATAGGCAGGGAGCTGGGATGGGAATCAAATCACTCCACTGGTTCAGAGGCCCTGAACAAGCCACTTGTTCTCCCCAAGACCAATAAGGATCATACTGGTCCTTTTGAGATTACAGGAAAAAATGGAAATGAAATCGTTTTGACTTTGTCTAAAAGACAGTGTGTTAAGGGGAGCTATATCACTCCAAAACATTTTTAATGTGAACTGCTTAGCTCTGTTCCAGCTGCCCTTTGTCCTTGAAGAAACTCCTCCAAAAGACCCCTTGACCTGGGATCCTGCAAGGAAGTCCCCTCTGGGTCCAGGTCACCTGTGAAGCCATAACCAAGCCCAGGGCCTCCACATCAAGTCTGATCACTTCCTGTAGTCAAAGAGGCATGTGAAGGGCCTTGCACAGTATCAATCACATTTCTGCCTTCCCACTTTTAGATGCTCCCATTTTGTCATCTAGATTGTGAGCCACCGTTCAACATGACCCCAGATCTTTAGAGAAATCAGTCACCGCAGAGCAGCTAGGATTCCATGAGATAACTGATAGAAAAGCATTTGAAAACTGCAAGGTACAACGCAAATGTTCATTACATTGATAGTTTTCTGGTTAGCCACTGATTTTTAAATCACTTTAACTGAGAAAAATTTTACAGAGCCAGAGGTGAGATGAACAGGGTCTAAGAGAAAATGCTGAAGACCAAAGATCAAGCATCCTACTTTTAACTTGCTCACTGATGTTTGAGAGCCATACCACATTCACCTCCCAGGGATGGTTTTTTGCAAAGACGTGCTTTTCAAAAAGCGTGCGTCAGGAGCTCCAGGCCTGAAGGATGTTGACTTTACTTATGAAGCAAGCTTGGCGAGCTCCTCAATGGCCAATGTCCCCAAAACAGCAGAGATTCAGTGTCAGAGGCTGGCAGAGCCGGAAGGCAGGAAGTGGCTGAAACGCTGGAAATTCTGACTCAACACAAAAGTGAAGTGAATATTTTTTTTTAACCTCTTTATTGGAGTATAATTGCTTTACAATGGTGTGTTAGTTTCTGCTTTATAACAAAGTGAATCAGCTATACATATACATATATCCCCATATCTCCTCCCTCTTGCATCTCCCTCCCACCCTCCCTAACCCACCCCTCTAGGTGGTCACAAAGCACCGAGCTGATCTCCCTGTGCTACGCAGCTGCTTCCCACTAGCTATCTATTTTACATTTGGTAGTGTATATATGTCCATGCCACTCTCTCATGAAGTGAGTATTTTATACTTGCCCTTCCCTTTGAGGATATGAAACAAGTCTTGGTAATTCTCTCCCCTTGAAGACACTCAAGGACTGATACCTCTTCACATACTCAATCACAGGTAGAAATCCTATTTTTGAGAGAGACCCCCTAATTAGTGATGCCAAAAACTGAAATAGATGCCACCTATCTGAGAAAGTTTTGATCCATCCTAAAAGCAGGGAAGAACCAGTTGACTATGACAGCTGGTCATCCTCTCTCAGGGCACTGGCCATTGAGCCAACTTTGGGCTCTGTGGGGCCTGCCACTCCAGCTTCCTAAGAAAAGCCAGCTTCCTTTGGGGCCTGGAGCCCGTGGAGAGCACCCAGACTCAGATCAGGCTCTAATTCCTTAAGAGAATCTGGTCTGGCTTCTTTGGGGCTTTCTCCGCCCCTGTCAAATTCATAAGTCTCCATGATGCCTGGTCTTAGTTTCCACCTCTTTGAGCTTTTCAATGGAACGCAGCAGCATTTGGGGTTGAACTCTCGTGGGTCCAAGATTTGATAAGCAATCGTTGTTTTGACTAGTGCCTTTATTGCCTAAAATTTCGTGAAGATTATAGCATTGTAGATGACACAAGGAAGGGTAATTGATACCTTTTGTACTCAGATAACATTAGAGCTAGAAGTAACATTAGCAATCATACAAGGAAAATTTCCTTTGAGGAATCCCAGAGAACTTAAATTATTGCCCCAGGTCCCTCAGCCACCTATGGTAGAGCTGGCGCTAGTATCTAAATCTCTTGATTCATAGCTGAGGACCATGAGCCAAGAAGATGCTTCTCAAGTGTGGTCCTCAGACCAGCAACAGCAACATCACCGTGAACTTGTCAGGAACGTGCACTCTTGGGTGCTACCCTGAACCTACTAAACCAGAAGCCCTGGATCCTGTATTTTAAGAAGCCCTGTGACTTCCCTGGTGGCCCAGCAGTTAAGATTCCATGCTCCCAGTTCAGGCGGCCTGGGTTCGATCCCTGGTCAGGGAACTAGATCCCGTATGCCGCAGCTAAAGATCCTGCATGCAGCAACGAAGATCCTGCATGCTGCAACTAAGACCTGGTGCAGCCAAATAAATAAATATTAAAAAGAAGAAAAAAAAAAAAAGAAGCCCTGTAGGGGATTCTGATGCTTGCTGCTAAAGTTGGAGAAGCACTATTCTATGGTATGCATGTCAAACCTTTTGGGGGTCAATTCAATAGTTTTCATTATTTGTACACAGGTTGAGTGATGAGCAGCGATTTCTCTCACACTTTCTTTTATTTATTTGTACAATCATTCTTGAGCACCCATTCCCATATTAGGCACCACGTGGATTGGAAAGACATTGGACAAAGATTCTTTCTTCAGTTAGCTGATGGGAACATGGCATAGACAAAGGGAACTTTTATATTGAGATGTAAGGCAGAATATGATTAAATCCTTGAATGATAGAGACATCAAGGGCAGTACAAGTTTGGGAACACTTTGGGCTGCAGATGTAAGGTTGGGAATGTCGATGAGGAGAGAGAATTAGCAGTCAGATGGTGGAATTGGGCCTGGAGAGTTCTAGAAACAGCAACAGTAACCTGAGACCAGTCAGGCTAGGGGAGACTGCTTGTTCTGGGAAGTTTCAAGATTGAATTTCTCCATTCCTTTGAGTACCCTAGAGATGCTGGCCTCCACAACAGAGGGCAGTGGGTGGTTGGCCTTAGGTCCATGGCTCAGTGACGGACTCTGCAACCTTCTGTCTGGGAGTATAAGGAGAAATATTTTCAGACTTCACTACAGTACAAGCCTTAAGCAATTTGGCATCACTCAGGTGATTGGGAAACAGCTGTGTAGCCTCACATGCCTCTTGAGCAGCCTCGTTGGGCTGAGCTGCTTTTTTTATTTTTAAAGAAAGAGCCTTTGGCTGAATCTGAACTTGGAAGAGAGTCCAGCAAACAGCAAGTGGACACAAAAGGTTGAGTCATGAGTTCATACTTCATCAAGGCCTGTCTTTTCTTCTGAGCATGAAGTGGGATTGAAGTGGGATTGGCTTCTTCCATCATTTGCATTTTCAAATTGTAAATGTAAATTCTCTGTGAGTGATTTCTCTTACCTGGATCACTCTATATACCTGTATATCTGCATATCTGCATGAAAATAAAATTGGTATTCATAATGAGGTGCCACTAGATTCCCAAAGACCTGCTAGATTGTCCAAGAAAAATATCTAGTTGAGTATCCAGCTTCAGGGAATTTTATTGTGCTTTAACTTTTAATTTTTTTTGGCCGCACCGTGCAGCATGTGGAAACTTAGTTCCCCAACCAGGGATTGAACGTTTGCCCCCTGCAGTGGAAGTGCAGAGTCCAAACCACTGGACCGCCAGGGAAGTCCCTGTGCTATAATTTTTGAAACCTAATCATCCATTTGTCATCTAAATGATAAATCTAGTTATCAGAATGTATTTATTTATTTATTTTTATTTTATTTTATTTTATTTTTAGAATTTATTAATCAGAAAACATCGTTATCAACCAAATTTATTTATTGCAGTTTAAACTACTGATATTTTTGAAAATAACACTAGCTAGCATTAATTTAGTAGACTCAGGCATTGGACTGCTGCTTTAAATTCATTACTTTGTCTCACACACACAATTATCCTATGAAGTAAGCATGATTACTGTCTCCATCTTACAAGTGGGCAAACTAAGTCACAGAGAGGATATGATATCTTTAGCATCCTGCAGCAAGTTGTGAAATCTGCATCACACACGCCCCTGCCCCACACCATTCAAATCCTGGTGGGAGAGGGTATTGCATCTTGGAAAGAAGTAAGGATTTCAAGCTAAGGTCTGGTAATTGAGTTTTGACAGGCGGAGAACCTTGGGAAAGCCACTTGTAAACTCAGAGTGTTGGTTGTCTATTCAATAACGGAAAGAATCCCTTCCTCACAGGTTGGTTGCGAGGAAAAAATGAGAAAATACGTGGAAAAGTTCTGCTCTATAAACTACCTCCCCCTTTCCCTTGCCAACCATGTCCACAAATTAGGTTTCTCTGGTAGGTCATGGATGTAGATGCAGCCTTAGGATGCCCTGATCCAACTCCCTTATCTCAACTCAAATGGGCTGATTCTGTTCCTAACCTGTCAGTCAGTTTAGTTCATCATAATCATCTGTCTGGCCAGGTGACCTGTTAAGGAGTCAATTAACCACCGGTTGAACACGGAGCTTTTTGGCGAGCCAGGGATGCTGACACAGACTTGGACCTGCTCAGTGCTCTGGCAGATGGATGGCATGGATGGTGGCATCCCTAAAAATAAAGATGTCTTGTCTGCGGGTCTGTGTGTTCGGTTGCCTAGGCACTCTTCCACTCTGGGGAAGTCACATTTTCCTTTGCTTCACCCAGCAGCCCCCGGTGGCACATAGACCTTTACATCCCTACTCTATCCCTTGCCCGGTACCTCAGGAACCTGCTAACTAACCTTCCCCCCAACCCACCCCAGACCTCCCTCTCACCTACTGCTGCTCTTCACTCACTGGATTTTAGCTTTTGATGAATTAGTGAAACACATGTTCTTGTGAGCTCATGTCTCTCAAGCGCTCATGAAAAAGCTTTATGCCTGGAACAGAAACAAATATCAGCACTCCATCTTTCTAGAATGAGTGGTACTTTGGAAATATTTCTTGAAGTAAAATATGATCTCCAAATGAAGGCCTGTGAAATTGGAAAGGTAGCTGTTATGATAGATAGGGTTTTTTTTAAATTGTGGTAAAATAGACATCACATAAAATTTACCACGGCATTAAGTATATGCATAATGTTGTGCGACCATCACCTCTATTTATTCCAGAACATTTTCATCACCCCAAAAGGAGACCCAGTACCCATTAAACAGACATATCCATTTCTCCCTCCCCCAGCCCCTGGGAACCACTAACCTGCTTTCTATGCCTAGGGATATGTCCATTTTGGATATTTTCATATAAGACTGATGAGTTTGTTAATTAAAAATTTTTAACATACTATACGTTCACACTCAAAATATAAAAGTCTAAAATATCTTCCTTTTTTGTGTCTCATCCCCCAGGAGCCCTCGTCTCTCCCTGCCCCTCTTCTACGTCTTTGTAGATTCTTATCTATTCTTCTGGAATACGTGTATCCCTATACAAGCCAATATTTTATCCTCACGCTTTATCACACAAAAGGTAACATTCTGTACCTTGTTTTTTAGTCACTTAACAAAACGTCCTGGAACTTGGTCCATATCAGTCCACAGAGAGCTTCCTTGTTCCTTTTCATAGCTGCATAGTTTGTTGTTCTGAGGTTCCACACTTTATTTAACTAATCCTTTCCTGATGGCTTCTGGATTTGTTTCTGGTTGTTTGTCATCACCCATGAAGCTGCAGTGAATCATCTTGAACACATGTCATCTCTAAAGTGTCTCTGTAGCACAAATTCTCAGAAGATGTGAGGCTGGGTGAAAGGGCATGTCGATTTATACTTCTGTTCACTATCAGCCAGTTGCCTTCTGTAGGGTTGTGCCATTTACACTCTCCCTGGCAACACAGGAGAGCTCCATAGCCCCCGCCACTGAATGTCACCAGACCTCTATATGTTCTCATTCTCAGTCAAATTTTCATTTGAGTATCTATTCATATGTATAAGAAATAGGGTTTATTCCTCAAAAATCTAAAAGTAGAACTACCATACAATCTAGCAATTCCACTGCGGACTATATATCCAAAGAAAGTGAAAACACTAATTAGAAAAGATACATGCACCCCAATGTTCATGGCAGCACTATTTATAAGAGCCAAGATATAGAAGCAACCCAAATATCCATCAACAGATGAATGGATAAAAGAAGATGTGATATATATATATACACACACACACACATATATACATATACATACATATATAACAATGAATATATATATACACAATGGAATATATATGTATATCTGTGTTTGCGTGTGTATATATATATATATATATATATATATATATATAAAATGGAATATTACTCAGCCGTAAAAAAGAATGAAATTCTGCCATTTGCAACAAAGTGGATGGACCTAGTATTATGCTTAGTGAAATAAGTCAGACAGAGAAAAACAAATACTCTGTTATCCCTTATATGTGGAATCTAAAAAATGAAACAAATGTATATGACAAAACATAGGCAGATTCACAGATACAGAGAACAAACTAGCGGTTACCAGTGGGAAGAGGGAAGAGAGGAAGGGCAAGATAAGGGTATGGTATTAAGAGATACAAACTACTATGTATAAAAGAAATAAGCAACAATGATATATTGTACAGGACAGGGAAATATAGCCATTATTTTGTAATCACTTTATTAGTTTTCTTAACATCTTCATTGGAGTATAATTGCTTTAAAATGGTGTGTTGGTTTCTGCTTTACAACAAAGTGAATCAGCTATACATATTCATATATCCCCATATCTCCTCACTCTTGCGTCTCCCTCCCACCCTCCCTATCCCACCCCTCTAGCTGGTCACAAAGCACCGAGCTGACCTCCCTGTGCTATGCGGCTGCTTCCCACTAGCTATCTATTTTACATTTGGTAGTGTATACATGTCCATGCCACTCTCTCACTTCGTCCCAGCTTACCCTTCCCCCTCCGCATGTCCTCAAGTCCATTCTCTACATCTGTGTCTTTATTCCTGTCCTGCCCCTAGGTTCTTCAGAACCATTTTTTTTTTTTTTAGATTCCATATATATGTGTTAACATATGGTATTTATTTTCCTCTTTCTGACCTACTTAACTCTGTATGACAGCCTCTAGGTCCATCCACCTCACTACAAATAACTCAGTTTCGTTCCTTTTTATGGCTGAGTAATATCCCATTTTATATATGTGCCACATCTTCTTTATCCATTCATCTGTTGATGGACACTTAGGTTGCTGCCATGTCCTGGCTAGTGTAAATAGAGCTGCAATGAACTTGTAATCACTTTAAATGGAGTAAAATCTATCAAAATATTGAATTACTATGTTGTACACCTAAAACTAATATCATATCATAAATCAAGCATACTTCAATTAAAAAGAAAAGAAATAGGATTTAAAGAACAATTATTCTGTTTTTGTCTTCTTAAAGGAAAATAATATACTTGGCACCTCCCTGGTTGCCTGTTTGTCATCGCCAGTTAGATCCACCAAAGCAGCATCTAGCCCAAGCCTGCGGACCCCTCCCCTACCTGGAAAGAACCGCCCTGGGGAAGGTCTCTGCTTCCCTGGGCCATGGGTCATCTGAGCCCATCTTTTTTACAAAGTGATTGGGTATTTTCAGTACACATCGCTCCCATTTCCAGCTGAGTGTGCTGCCCACAGGCTGCGGGGGGAGGTCCAGCCTGTGCCATCACTCTCCTCTCACTACTGAGTGCTCCCCGCACGTCAGCTGCTCTCTGAGGGCCAGGCCAGGGCTCCAGGAGTTTATTTAAAGGCGTGGTGAGAACGCTCATTATGGAGATGGAAGCCATGTGGGATGCAGAGCCCATGTGGGATGCAGAGCCGGGGTCTGTTGAAAAGCCCCCTTCTTGGGGGGGTGGGGAGGGGATGAACTGGGAGATTGGCACAGACACATATACACTATCGATGCTATGCATAAAATAGATAACTAATGAGAACATAGTGTATGGCACAGGGAACTCTACTTAACGCACTGTGGCGACCTAAATGGGAAGGAAATGCAAACAAGAGGGGATATATGTATACATATATAGCTGATTCATTTTGCTGTACACCTGAAACGAACACAACATTGTAAAGCAACAATACTCCAATAAAAATTAATTAAAATAAAAAAAAGAAAGAAAAGGCCGCTTCTTGGCTCTTTTCCATCCCAGTAGAGTGGGGAGAGGTGGCTGGAGGCCCCAAGTTCAACCCTTGGGGGCCACGTGACAGTGAATGGCAACAATCACTGCACTCATACTCTTTGATTGCTCCTTAAAATTATTTTAAAGGTATCTGGGGAAAGTGACTTTCAAGTTGTTTCAGTCTCTGAAGAATGTCATTTCTCCGGAACTGGGAGTCAGAGAGTCCACGGAGAACGCATGGCTGGCACAGTTGCTGGCCTCCAGGTGGACGCCTCTCCGCTTGGATGGGGGAAGCTGACAGCGTTCACTCCCTACTGCGCGTGTTTCCCGTTTCCTCCTCGAAGTCTGGGAGGGCGCGCTGACCCTGACTTGCAACCATGTTTACATCCCATCGCGGGGGGCGGGGACAGCTGCGGGGCGGTTTGCTTCCATCCTTCGTTCCAAATGCAGGGAGATAAATTCGGCCCAAGCAAAGGGCGACTCCTCACCGAGGCCACGTTCTCTGGTGGAGCCTGCATTCCTTCCCACCACATACCCCGCCCGGCAGCACTTCTCCCTGCCACGTTTCTCATGATGCTGGATGCTCCTTACGGAAGTGTTGAATCAGGAGCCGACTGGAGGCTTTACCCCAAAAGGCTGTGAGGCGTGGAGCCCTCGGCTCCCTGCATCTGCTGGTAAGTGTGTCAACTCGGTCCCCTGAGCCCCATTTCCCCTCACTCCGTCAGCCTCTTCTCCCCCAAATACAATACCCCAACCTCTCTCCCCCATCCTCTCTCCCCCATCCTCCCCAAGCTAACCCCAGCCTCTGGTTCTCAGGGCAGGGAGGCCTTGGGAACAACAGAGGGTCAAGTCCTGGCTTGGTCACTGACAGTCCGGCAGTACCTTAATGTTTCCAAAATCGTGTTTTCATCTGTAAAATGGGCTGACAATACGGCTGTCCAACAGCAATGGCTGAACATTGAAAGAGGCATTTAGAAAGTGCCTGGCCCCATAGGAAGCATGGTGGCAGCCATGAAAACGTGTCCCTCATGGTTGACAGTGACCCCAGGGCTGCACTTGGCATCCACCAGTGAGTCTGCACAGAGCCACGCTCCCCAGTGACCGAGCGTGACAGGGACACTAAGACAGGTGGGTCCTGAGAGATGTGGGTTCCTCTGACAGACAGCTTTGGCTCCAGGACTCCCTGTGGGCATGGCTGGAACTTTCTCCGAACCGTGCTGAGGGAGAGACTTTGCCTCTGCAGTGTCCTGCCCTCCCCGCTCACAGCGTCAGAACTGCACATGGTCTGACGGCTCTCCCACCCTCTCTGGCTCCTTCCCTTTCTCCCTCACAGGTGTGCCCCCTGCAAATCTCTTACGCGTCTAATCCCACCTTGCTGTCTGCTTCTTTTTTTTTTTTTTTAATAATTTTTTTTATTTTTTATTTTTGGCTGCATTGGGTCTTCGTTGCAGTGCGCGGGCTTCTCACTGCAGTGGCCTCTCTTGTTGTGGAGCACGGGCTCTAGGCGCAGGGGCTTCAGCAGTTGTGGCGCAAGGGCTCAGTAGTTGTGGCTCATGGGCTCTAGAGTGCAGGCTCGGTAGTTGTGGCACACAGGCTTAGTTGCTCCGTGGCATGTGGGATCTTCCCCGGGCCAGGGCTCAAACCCATGTCCCCTGCATTGGCAGGCGGATTCCCAGCCACTGCGCCACCAAGGAAGGCTGCTGTCTGCTTCTTGGAGACCCCAAACCAACACAGCACTCAACGCATTTTAGTTCCCTCTTTGCTACATACATCATCCAAAAGCCATGTATAAGTATTTCTAATCTAGAAATCATTTAAAGGAATAATGATTTGTTACTTATTTTTACATTATTTTATCTCAACCTTGTGAAGATTCCTTAAGTACCTCTGAGACTGTGAATCCTGGGACTTCTTGGAGCATCAACATTTTGGGGGAGCTGCTTCTAATACAGACAAAAGTCTCAGGATCTTCCCTTGTTGGTCAGGGCTAGGCATTGCAAAATGTGTCTTTTTCCTACATGAGGATAAGAGAACAGTGTTACCACCTCTGCAAGTGCTGTGCTCTCCAAATCAGTGTCTTTCCCCACCAGGAGGGTTAGAGGGGATGGATGGGAGGACCTCCAGCTGTGTGCACAGAGGGACTCCAGTCTTCCTGTGGTCTCAGCAGGCAGGACTCCTTTCCTCTATCTGACTTGGCTCCATTTGATTTTTCTATGCATCTTAGCTCCTTGGTGCCCATACTGGTGATGGAGCCTCTAACACTTATTCCTTTTCCCCTGCAAGTCAGCCCAGGGGTCCTGGGCAGCTCAGAGTCATGAGACCATAAAAACATAGAATGACAGAGCATGGAGGGACTTAGAGAACATTAAATTGACCCACATCATTTGACAGGTGAGGGAAAAGGTCTGGGGTACAGAAGGAGTGAATACACCCTTGACTTCCAACAATCCATCCATCCACCCATCCATCCACATACCAGTCCATCCATTCATCCATTTATCCATTCATCCGTCAGTCCACTGATCCATCTGCTAATCCATCCATCCATCCATCCATCCATCCATCCATCCATCCATCCATCCATCCACCCACCCATCCATCCATCCATCCATCCATCCACCCACCCATCCATCCATCCATCCATCCATCCATCCATCCATCCACCCATCCATCCATCCATCCATCCATCCATCCATCCATCCATCCACGCGCCCACATATCAAGGCTAGGCCCTGAGAATACAAAGAAGGTTAAGATGTGGTCTCTACTCACTAAGTCCAACACCCCCTAGATTTCGTTTCTTAAAAGGCCTCAATTCAACCTTGTCTCTAAAATAGCCCTACTGTGTCATCCATCATTTAGCCTCTTGCAGTGGAAGCCTTTCAAATTTCATCAGCAACACTTTGGTTGTAGGTATGCAGGTCATGAAGAGCAAGGTCAGCGATACACACCTGCCCATTGCTTCCAGAGGAAGGCACTCCTGTGTCCAGGATCTGGGGGGCAGGGAGCCCTAGACTTGGCAGACTCTCCCATTCTCTCAAAAAGTGGGCACTCTCAAACCTCTGCTTCTCTCCACTCTTCTCCCTTCTCTGTCTTCCCCTACATTGTCCTGATAACCCACCTGTCTCCAGCCTGCTCCCCTCAAGCACATTAGCTTTGGGGCCACCCAGAGATGGATTCCTTTTATGGTCCTGCCTGTCTCATTGCCCTTCATGTCAGAGACCCTTTCTTTCTTTGCGCAAATTCATTACCTTCTGTTACCACTGCTTTTAAAGAAGAGGCTCTGATGTGTCATGTTGGGGGCTCAGGAATGGGGGAGGATGGCAAGCACTTGAGCCTTTACCAAGCTTGCACTGCCTGCCTTCTGGCCAGGGATCCGGAATGTCCATTCAAAAAGAACAGCTTTTAAACAGGCCACTGATGCCAGCATCTTGCCTAAGAGAAGGGCAAGAGAGAGAGTAAAGAGTGAAGCATCTGAAAGAGGCCAGGTACTCCCCCAGCCGGGGTGGTGGAGGGAGGCTGCAGCAACTTGACAAGGACTCGCCTCTGCCACCTCCAGCAGCAGAGTGACTTGTCACACAGCAGCCCCTCCCCATGCTCATGATCCTAGTGTCATCTGGAGGCGAGGCCAGGTTCTGAGTAATTGGCCTCCAGGTTACCAGCTGAGCAGTCTTGAACAGGTCACAAAAATCTCTGAATGTCAGGAATTTCACCTGCAAAATAGGGATCAATAACAATTCCTGTGCCATCCCAGTGTAGGGGTACTGTAGGACACAGGGAGACTTGTTATGGGTATCACCAGTAAAGGTGGCATGGGGCACCACTTGGCGTGTTCTCACACAGCCACAAACACCACCACCCACACGTGCCAGAATATAGTCGGTACTTCCCTGGTTGTGATGGTCTTTGGGGGATGAGCTGCTTCCAGAACAGTGACGCTTAGCCCCTCTGCAGGTTTCAACCCCCGTGAAAGTTTCTCCTCAAAAATATGCACACGCATTCAAGCACACATGGACTTCTGAAAGTGTCACCAAGGACGCAGGTTAAGAAGCTCTGCCTTAGAGGCAGGAATGAGCAGCCATGGAAACTTCCCAGGGTGGTTCATGTGAGATTCGGCCCCTAAGTTGAGCTGGTGCCTCAGGGTCCTGCCTGCCCTAAGCTGTGGGGTCCAGACCTTTCAGGACTTTGGGGCCACCTCTGATTTCAGGTCTGTAGAGGTCCCAGTCTGTGGTTGAAAGGTGAAAAAATCTTGGGACCCTGAGCTGGTGGCAGCCGTGAATTTTGCTTGATTTTGCTTGGAACAGAGAAGAGAGATCAAGGTGAGCCCTTGCGTGTTTGCTGACTATGGCCCAGCTCCAGCTGTGCATGGAGGGCAAACAGAGACAACGTGGCTACGTGGCTTGAGTTCACCATCTTTCACTGCTTTCTTTATTACCAACGCGTGCACACAGCTCCCCCAGCCCCCAGGTGGGAGGAATCTAGTTCTTTCCCTGGAATCCATGACTCAGAATGTTTATATCTGAGCTGAAGATAATGATAAAGTAGGCAAAGGTCCTGGGTAGGAACTCTGGGTCCCAGAGGAGGAGCAGGCAGTCAATCTGCTTCTCTTAAAATAATCATCACTCTCTTCTGCCATTCGGTTGGGGGCAGGATGTTGCGGGGTGGGGTGGGGGGGATGTGTTGGAACCGGGGTGAGAGTTGAGAGGGCTGGGCCCACCCCCCAGCTTTGCCCTTGATCTGCTGCATGAGCTCAGGCAAGAGCCTTCCTCTGCCTGGGACCCAGCTTTCTCCACTTTCAGCAAACCTGCTGATCACCAGGTAACATCCATCGTGTGCTCTGAGGACAACTCCTACAGCATCTGAGTGCGCGAGGTTTCCTCTATAGCTGTAAAGCATGGCCACCAGGACAGGCAGACGCCAAGATGATGTTGCCCATCATCTCCCGACCGCTTCCTCCCAACCCCTCTTGTAAAGAGACGCTGTGCCCTCTGGCACATTTGCAGTGGACAGATGCCAAGCAAGGTCCTGGCTCTCGCCAACATTCTTGTGTCAGTGGCTTTTTCCAGCAGTGGGTGTGCCCCAGCATGAGCCCACGGACCCAGGGGAGGTTCTGGACTGGACCCCTTACTTAGGATTGGGGTTGGGAGCCAGGCAGAGCAGCAGACTCTTGGCCGACCCTAGAGCCCCGATCCCCACTTGCAGGAGCCTGGAGACATATACAGCTGCCCTGCTCCCCCATCGTCTCCCCTCTCAATCCTCCAGCCTCCAAAAACATGGTGATTACTGGTGTCATTATCTGTTACGAGACCTCGGCAAGTCACTTTCTCTCCAAGAGACTCAGTTTTCTAATTCGAAAAGTGAAGGTCACAATCACACGGACTTCACAGGGTAGTTATGTCGACTACAGGAAGTCGTTTCTGTGAAAGTGATTTATTGAGAGCCTTACGCACATTCAATATTTTTATGACTGTGGACTGTTGTTAGGGGCAACTCTCTATGAAAGGGAGCCCACAGTGAAAGTGGATTCCAGGGTTCCGCCTCCCTAGGTCCTTGCCTAGAAGACAATCAGGCCACCGCCCCACGTCGCAGCCCGGGACGAGCCCTTGGAACTGACACACGGGAGCACCTTGTGGACACTTCTGCTCACCCAGCATCTTCTGCAAGTCACATGTCTTCTCTCCTCTAGTCCTCTCCACACCCATGGAGGTGGCTCTATGTGAATCCTTGTCTTACAGAGGAAGAAACCAGAAAGGACTTGTCCCAGAGATACAGCAGAGTTGGTACAGTAAGAATTCGAACCCAGGCTGGTGGTCCTTGCCCAGCTCTGAGTCACCATCAGTTGGATCTGTTGGATGCTGGAAGTAGCTCAGGGAAAAACCCAAAGAGCCTACCCTGCTGGCTTGTTCCCCAGAGAGAACATCCAGTGCTAGGTTCATTCCCAAGGTTGCCTTGCCACCTGCTACATCCCTGAGGCTTTCATAGGGGACACGTTGAGGGCTCACTGCTCCCTGCACTCTACCTCAGGCTGCACCCACACCCACCCCAGCATTTCCCCCAGGGCCCATGTCTGAATTTGGGGAGTCTGGGACAAATCAGTCACCAGCTGCCCTAGTTTGCTAAGACTACAGTGCCACAGTGCCACAGATGAGATGGCTGAAAACAACAGAAATTCATCCCCTCACAGTTCTGGAGGCTTAAATCTGAATCGAGGCATTGGCAGGGCTGGTTCCCCCTGAGGGCTGTGAGGGAGAATCCGGCCCAGGTCTCTCTCCCAGCTTCTGGTGACGGTCAGTAATCCCTGGTGTTTCTTGGCTTGTGACAGCATCATTCCCATCTCGGCCTCCGTCTTCACATGGCCTTCTCCCTGTGTCTCTGACTCTTTACACGGCATTTTAAAACTAAGGGCACCAGTCATGTTGGATTAGGGGCCCTCCCTATTCCAGCAGGACCTCATCGTAACTAATTACATCTGCAACAACCCTACTTCCAAATAAGGTCACATTTGAGGTCCTGGGGACCACAACATATCTTTCTTTAGAAGGGGGACAAAATTCAACCCATAACATAAGCTTTGGGAAAAAACGGCCTAATAGGTATCTTGCATCTTTTCTAAATTTCCTTGGACTGAGTCAGTTTGCAGTGCTGTTGCAAGGTTACTCTGGCCTCAAGTATCCAGAAGGGGCTAGAGAAGGAACACTAGGTGGAGAACAGAGAGATGTGACCCATGTCATCTGTGTAGCTCCAACCTGACAGGTGAGGATTTCTCAGAGGGTGGCCCTTAGGCCTCTTATATCAGAACCCCTTTCGGGGGGCGATGGTGGTGGTGGAGCCTTGTTAAAAACACAGGTGAGAACCAGGAATCTGTTTTTCTGAGCAGGTCTCATGGGTTGAATTGTGTTCTTCAAAAAATACGTTGAAGTCCTAATCCCCAGCGTCTCAGAATATGACATGATTTGGAAATAGGATTGTTGCAGATGTAATTGGCTAAGACAAGGTCATGCTGCAGTAGGATGGGCCCTGATCCGGTAGGACTGGTGTCCTTATGAGAAGAGGACAAAAGGCACAGACACGCGGGGAAGATGGCTGTGTAAAGTTGGAGAGATGCAGGGAGAAGGCCACGCAATGGCCGAGGCAGAGATTGGAGGGATGCTACCACAAGCCAAGGGATGCCAAGGAGTGCCAGTCACTCCCGGAAGACAGGAAGAGGCAAGGAAGGATTCTACACAGAGTCTCAGAGGAAACCAACCCCGCTGACACCTTGATCTTGGACTTCTGGCCTCCAGGACTGTGAGAAAGTACATTTCTGCTGTTGCGTGCCACCCAGTTTGTGTTACTCCATTACTGCAGCCTTAGGAAATGAATACAGAAAGCTTCCCGGGTGATTCCTGTTTCAAAATAAAAGAGAAAAATGCCAAGGAGAAGCTTCTGAGGAAGATATTCATAACCTCGTCCCCACTTTGCAGATGGGAAGTGAGGAAATTTGCCTGAAGTTTCCTGGCTGGCGGGGGACCAAGCACGGCTTCCTACTCGGGTCTGGGGGATGCTCAGTTCTCTGCTGTGTCTGCCCTCCCTTTGTCTCTGGGTCTGATCTGGACAATTCAGCACATACCTTGAGCACCAGCCACCGAGGTAGGTCCTCAAGAGGCAGAAGTGAAACTCACCTCCACCTGCCAAGTGCCGCGGTGCAGACTTTTTTTTTTCTTTTGAATAAATCAAAGCTTTTATTTGCACGTCCGAGTATCATTTGCACTCTTCGCAACTTTAATTTAATATCCCTGTAACAGTTTCTAAGCTTCTGCTGCCCAGGGAATAAAAGCTGCAACAGGCAAACTCTCTTCAACAGCCACTCCTACAAAATCTAAACCTGAAACAGACGTAATGAATGACACCAGCGCAGACGGAAATACTAAGTTCCACCGTTCAGCACAGTTCATCACAGCGTCTTTAGGGTTCAGCTGAAGAGGCGCTAAGTTCTAAAAAGAGGGTCATTGTCTTTCTCCCGTACTTTATAATGTTGGTGGTTTTAATCCATATTTCTTTGCAACTTCTGTCTGGGCATGGGCAGCATCAGAGAATGAGTATAGATTAGCCATCTCCATGCCCAATTTGGCCAGGTTAATAGCTTTGTTGAACATGTTAATGGCTTTCTCCATGTCTCCTCTTTGTATTTCAATAGTTCCCATGGTTTCACATGCAAAATCACATTTATTGTCAATTTCAATAGACTTGCCGATAACCTCCAAACCTCTATCCAGATGTGGGCGGCGCTTTCGGGCATCTGGGCTCTGCCTGCTGTCACCTTCTAAAGCCCAACAAGTGACACATTCCCCAAAGTTCGTTCTCTCTTGAAACCCTAAGGCAATGGAAAGAGCGGCCCCGACTCGGGTCCCGGAGAGATGCCCCCGTCTATCCTGCAGTGGACGTTGACCCCCTCAGTGCCTGGCGGCTTGCCCTGTGCAGCCGGGGAAAGCCCGAAGGTCCCAACATGACCTAATCCTCAAGGAGCTGTAGCAGTTACGGATTCTGCATGTGTTCCCAGAAATGCTCCAGACTCGGGCCTCGTCATCCTGCCTGGGGCAGTGACTGTGAATCACACAGAGGGGCACTTGTAGGGGTCCTGGGGCCTGGCAAAGGCTCCTCCTTGGTCTGTGTCAGGTCACAGCAGGCTGACCAGTTGAGGATGGTTTACAGCTCCCGGACCCTGGTCCTCTGCCTCGTGTCTTCCCATGTTCCGTTTATGGCCCTTAATTGTTCCACAGAACTGCGTGTCAAACTCGGCTGTGTTTCTCTTCTCTGCTAGCCAAATCTGATTTTTCTCTGGGCCTTACCTCCCTCCAGGAAAACTGTGAAAATTAGCTAAGATCAGCTGGCACAGGCCAGGGCTCTTTGCAAAAGAACTGCTTTAAAAGCTTTGAGGTTCGCTGCTTCCTCTTTTAGGGCACAGTAAAGCCAGGCCCCTGCTGCAGCTCAGGGTAGCTTCTCTCCCATTTATTAAGCCCTAACAAGCTCCAGGCTGTCAGACTAGCCTTTTACACAGCTTTGCTAATGTAGTCCTTGCAAACCATACAGTTAGATAAGCATTCTTATGCTTCCCATTTTACAGATGCAAAAACCCAAAAGGAGGCACAGAGATGTCAAGTAACTTATCCAAAGTCACACAGCTAGTGATTTTCAGAAACTGGACTCTGACCCAGGTGCTACTGAGAGCTCATAATCATAATTCCACATGGCAGCTTGAATGTCTGAAACTGTGAGCGTGTGGGTGGGAAGATAAATAGATGACAGATAGTTGTTAGATAGATAGATAGATAGATAATAGGTAGATAATAGGTAGATAGATAACAGGTAGATAACAGGTAGGTAGGTAGATAATAGGTGACATAAATAAATGATAGATAGATAACATAGATAGCTTGATGGAAAGAAAGATAGAAAGGTAGATAAATGGTTGGAGGATAGATGAATGGATAGATGATAGAAGATATAGATAGATAAATAATAGGTGATTGAGAGATGATAGATGATTGATTGATAAATCGGTAATATAGATAGAGTGATAGAAAGAAGGAAAGATAGCTAAATGGATGGATGATAGATGATAGATAGATAGATAGATAGATAGATAGATAGATAGATAGATAGATAGATACTCCCTATATGTAAGAGGCTGGTAAATCCCACAGGAGATAGATATAATTTGTTATTATCAATCACGTAGTTTTTCTAGTCAGTCTTCTGAAATTCCGCACAGGCACCCAGCCTCACAATGGCCATCTTCTAAAGGATGAAAGAAATGTTCAGAGGAATCAAGCTCCTCATGCAGGTGCTGCGGCCCAGAGGCTGCGTGCTGACCTGTCCCCAAGCACTCCCTGTGAGGGGGCTTCCTGTGGCCGTGCATCGGGGGCTACGGTGGGCAGAGGGGACAGGAGCCTCCCCCTTGGAAGTGAACTTGAGGCAGGGAGACAGGAGCAGCCCTCAAGACGCTCTCTCAAGTCTTCAGGACCCTGGATGTTGGGAATGAGGCCCCGCCCCCAGGAGTGTGTGGGTCACATCCAAGCACAGCGTCTGAGAGGGACGTGGAGACCTAGAGCCTCTCTGGTGCTGGATCCCCATTTGCCCACCCTGGGGTCTGCAGCTGAAGAGGGTGCCCGGGTGGGTGAGGGGCTGGGGCAAGGGGATCCCCGCCCTGGGAGGCTGATCTGGAGCCAGACCCGGGGGTTCAGCCGTGCCCCACCACCTACCGTGAGAGCTAACCTCTTGTGCCTCAGTTTCCTCACCTGTACAATGAGGACCTTAACGGTAACTGTGTCATAGAGAGGTTATGCGGTCAGTGAGTTTCTACGTGAAAGGTGGTGGGTAGAGGGCCGACCTTTGGGCCCGTGTGACAATAGCTTTGCCATGGCAGTTGCTAAGCCAGGCCCTGGGTTTGTCTTGGCCTGACTTGTTTCCATTTTCAATTGGAAATTGAATTTGGATAGACTTCACCCTGACTGGGTCTGCACCCTGGACCTCAGCCAGCCAGCTCTGAGTGACTGCAGAAAGGATGGGGTCACCGGGATTGGGTTATTGGATGTTCTCCCCGCTGCGGTTTTGGGCAGCCTGCTCCACGACAGGCAGCTGCATTGTCTTAACACTGGACTTCCCCGGAGAGAATTTGGATCACTCTGGGTATCGCTGGAAAGGCCTGTTCTTGGACAGACGGGGTCATCAGCCGTGCCGGAAGCTGCTTTCTTTTTACCACCCCTCAGCCATTCAAAGTCTGGGTGACACCAACTCCCATGGCAATTGCTCCATTGCAAGGCAACTGGGATCGCTGTTTCCATCCAGAAGACACTGACCTCTCCTTTGTGACCATCTCGGTGCTTCCCTGGCCATAAGCCCCTTCTCCAGCCCCCCAACACCTCACCCATCTGGGCTCTGGGGGACGCAGAGGTGAGGAGCCCCAGCCAGCCATGTCCTTGCCCAACCATGTTTCCCGCTGACCTCCCACCTTGAGGTCCCTTCCACTGGCGGGGATTCAGTCAGCTGGGCTGCCACACCCGTTCTTGGCTGCTCTCTAACTGTCCCAAAGTGTGCGACTGGGCCCCATCCCTCCATGCCCTCAGGAACCACCGCAGTCAGTTCCCATTGCCTATGACACCAGGATAGGCTGAACACTGAAAATTCTGTGAATCTAAAACTTGAGTGAAAAGAGTTTAGCTTGGGGCACACAAATGTGCATGTTCCCCCCCCTCTCTCTCTGTTGGGGGCTTTTCAGTTATTAAAAAATTTTTATCTAGGGCAAGAAGTCCCTAGACATACCAGCCCAGAGCCCTAAATCATGGGAGGCCAGGCAGCCTTCAAAACAGACAGAGACCGAAGACTCCCTGTGGGCTAAGCCAGTCACTGGTCTTCTAGTGGACTGAGCTGCCAGCAGCCCCCTGAGGTGACCGGGTTATGATCAATGGGGGGCGGTCCTGAAGCCCCGGCACTCTGCATCTTGTCAGTGATGTAGGAATGATGCTCTTTTCTGAGTGCTTTCTGAGGCTTTATACCAGGCAAGGCCATTGGCGTTAGATGCAAACAGAGTCAATAAGTCTGCAAAAAGTCACCAGATAATTTATCCCACTGCCGCCAAGCCTAGAATTATAATCAGTTCTTGACTTCTGCAAAGCCTTCTTGCTTTGGATTTCCCAAATCCAAAGTAAATATCGAGGGCAGTTACCTTCCCTTGGTCCTCTGATGTGCGAAGCTGTGTTCTCATCCATAAATTCAAGAACCCTCTCGTTTCATTCAGAAATCGTTGGCCCCTGGAACTTGTTAACTCAGTATCAACACAGTTTGTCTAGATTTTGAATGAAAAGAAAGAGGAATTATTGTGCAGGAAATATTTTCTTGTCTTGAAGAAGTCTTGGGCATGCCGGATACTCCTTCTCAGATGAAAACAGCTGTTTTCTTCCCGTTACTGGATGCAGTGCTCCATCCGCCTGCTATCCTCAAAGCATCCTCAAGGGGGCAGCAAACCACAAAGTCTGGCCGCGTTTCCGGGGCCGGGGCAGCCCCTCAACCCGCAGAGCCGATTTGGAACTTGTCAGCAGAAGGGGATGCTTATTGGATTACTGGTCGCCTTCTCAGGCGTTTCGCTGGGCTTGACGGGAAAGCAGTTCTCCTGGAGGGAAAGCCAGAGCTCCCCCAGTCTCATTTCTAGAGATCTGTGAACATGACCAGATCTATTAATTACTTGATTGAGGTTCTGGGCTTTGAAGATGAAAGAGCTGTGTTAAGTGGGGAGCTCTTTCTCAAGGCCCGTCTGAGTGTCTCCTTCAAGTTATCAGGTTCACTCTGGTGACCTTCTCCGGTGACACGGATAACCACCCCCCACCCCTGTGGGTCAAGGAAGTGTCTCCTCCGTGAAGCCACTTGCAAACACTGTCTTGAGCTCAAGCCACACCAAGCTCCCCACAGAGTCGCAGCAAAGGGCTCAGTCACACTCGGCGTGTGTCCCTGTCACTCTGCCCAAGTCACAGGTCCCCAGTAGTGGCTGAGAAGCTGCAAGGGGTGCTGGCTCATGAACGACTCTTTGCTGGGCTGAGACCAGCTGACACGGGAGCCCTGCTCGGGGGTCAGAGGGTATTGGCCACATAACTGAGCAACGCCTCCAGGCACGGGGCCAGCTCTGCTCGGGGTCCATCGTCCAGTGGAAGCGGGGAGTGGTGGTAATAATGGAAACCCTCGAATGTGGGGCTGAGGCTTAGTCTCCAAAGCACTTTCACAGCCGACATGACCTCCTGGGAGTCTCTGCAAGGTTCTGTGAAGTTGAGGATGTGCTGGGACGAGTAGCCAGGAGGAGCCCAGAGCCGCAGAAGGAAGAGAGATGCTGGCGGGAGATAGGGACCCGGGAGCAGAGCCTCTTCCTTGAAAGCCCTGCTGCCCCGCTTCCTCTTTCCGATTAGATGGGACCGCTGATGTGGTCAGAAAGGCGAAATCCTAAAGGCCACCATCCCCAAACTGTGACCTCAGCTAAGATGGGAGCCTTTGTGGGAACAGAATTTAAAATTAATCCCTTATAAAGCGGGACGTTTGCACTCTCTGCTGCTCTTAGTGAAGTAATTCTTGTAGATGTTGTGAATCGTTCTCCTTTGCATCTAGACCGAAGGGCAAGAGAAACCACTGAAGAACCTAAACAGTCCAGTCTCACTGCCAAGGGCTGGAGGGGAAAGAAGCCCCGGCTCCAGGGCGAGGTCTCTTCCTGCGCGGGGCGAGCGTGTTTCCTTCCCCAGCGCGGGGGTCCTTTCACCGCAGCCCACAGCCTAACCCAGCTCTGCTTCACTTAATTTTGGGGGAGCCTGAACAACTCTCTTGGCTGGATTACTGCAGCCTCAAGAGCAAGACCTTGACCTGCTTCCCTGGAAAGGGCACGAAGCGCCCAGCACAGGGCCGCCTGCGTCGTCTTCCACGCATGCGCGCTGAGGGCGCGGATGTGCGGGGCGGGGGAGAGGCGAGGAGAGGGGCCGGATTCATTAACACGGCTTTGTGGTCGGTGAGGTCCTTTTTGTTACAAACCACAGAAGTGGATTCTGGCTTATCGGTTTAATCAAAGCGTAAATAAAACTGAGGCTGTACTGGAGGGAGACCCGGGTGTCATGGCTCAGAGAGGGTGCTGGCGGGCGAAATTGTCCCTTCCTTGCGCAGCTGTCCGGAGAGATCAGAGGGACGACGTTGACTTGGCCGCCTCAGCTCCTGGTGTGCGGGGTCGCTGGTCCAACCTGCAACTCCCCGGAGCTGGATCTGCTTAGATCAATGGGGTGTGGCTAGAGGGTCAGTGTGTGCGTGTGTGTGTAGGTGTGTGCGTGTGATTTTAGGGAACCAGTAGCTTCTCCAGGTTGTGTGTTTCATAGCATATATTTTCATGCATGACCTTCTGTAACCCTAGCAGAGGGGCCATCATTTTTTTCTTACCGAATGCTAAACTCAGCAGGAAAGAGCACTAATCTGTAGAATTTTATTCGTTTAACTCTCTACATATTTCCTACAAGATAGCATATTTTCGTTAAGGGTTATCAGGCTTTCCGTTCATAGAAAGTTTATAAAACAGAGAGAAGTACCAAGAACAAAATTAACATTGCTCATGATCCCACCACTCAGAGAGAACAATTGTCTCCTTTGGTGGTTATCATATACATATCATATATCACGTATGTAATAAAAATGTATACATATTATAATGTATATAAATATAATGAGCACATCGTTTTGTGATCTTTCTCTTCATTTGCTGCATTTCCCATTCCATTAAATAGTCTCTTCCATCATTTAAAATGGGTGCTTAATGGGTCCTATCACATACATGTAGCTAAACTTATTTACTCAGTCCTCCATTTTTGGACATTAAGGTGCTTCAAATTCTTTGCAGTTATAAGCAATGAAATAAACATCCTTGAAGAAGCATCTTTGTACATCTGTCTGATTATTTCCTTAGGATAAATTTCTACAAGTACAAATGCTGGGTTAAGAGAGGGATATTTTTTAAGGTTTGCCTTTTTTTTTAAACTTGTGTGACTATTTTATTTTTATTTTTTAAAATATTTATTTGGTTGTGCTGGGTCTTAGTTGCAGCACACATGGTCTTTTGTTGTGGCTTGCGGGCTCAGTAGTTGCAGCATGCCAGCTTAGCTGTCCGGCGGCATGTGGGATCTTAGTTCCCCGACCAGGGATTGAACTGGCATCCCCTGCATTGGAAGGAGGATTCTTAACCACTGGACCACCAGGGAAGTCCTTAAGGTTTTTTGTTAAGTAGGATCAAATGCCCTTCTGAAATGTTGTACCAAGTCCTCCCCACTGTACTAAATAAGATAGTAACACTGAGTATTATTCATTTGCAAAATAGTTTCCTGTTTTACAGGAGACAATGACATGACAATGACAATGACATTTCATTAATTAATTTCATTTCATTTCATTAATTTTTTAATATTTTATAAATACTTTTTATTGAGGTATAACCTGTTAACACACACATCTTAAGTGGGCAACTGGATGAATTTTTATGTATAGAAATGCCCACATAACCAGGGTATGGAACATTTCCACCCCTCCAGGAGGCCCTCTGTGCCCCCTCTCAGCTAATTTCCCCCACTGGAAGATAACCATTATTCTGCCCTTTTCCGCTTTAGACAGTTTGTCTGTTTGTGACCCTCAAATAAATTGAAACATACAGTAACTGCTCTGTCCGTGAGATTCACACATGTCGATATGAGCACCTGTAGTTTGCTTACTCTCGCTGCTGAGCCTATTCCATTGTATGAATAAACTGCACTTTACTTATCCATTCGTCTGTGGAAGGATATTTTGGTTGTTTTCAGTCTTGAGCTGCAATGAGTAAAGCTGCTATGAACGTTCTTGTAATGTCTTTTGGATCTAAGCACTCACATCCATGGAGTATATGCCCAGGAGTGAAGTGCTGAGTCAGATAGCATTCATATATTTAGTTTTAGTAGATCCTTCCAAAGATATTTTTCTAAGTGGTTGTGTCAATTTAACTTCCCACCAGACATGCATGAGAGTTCCAGTTGCTCCACATCCTTGCCAACACATAGTATACTTGTCCTTTTAATTTCAGACATTCTGGTTTAATTTGTATTTTTATTATTAGAGGTGAGGTTGATTATTTTTGGTGCATGTGCATTGACCATTTGGACTTCTTCTTTTTTGAATTGCTTGTTCAAGAAGATTTCTACCCTTCCTTTGTATTGGAGTAACTGTATCTCTTATTGTTACTATAAGTTACAGTAAGATAACAAGAGTTACTGTAACTCTTATTTTAAGAGTTCTTCATATATTATTATTATTATTATTGTTATTATTACTTTAACACTTGGTCATACATGTTGCCAAGACATACATGCTTTTAGATAAAATGGGGCTGAATGCAAACAAGTATCGAAACCTTATTATGGACCAGGCACTACTCTCAGGGTTTTATATATAATGTCATCAATCCTTATAGTTTATAGAAGAAGAAACTAAGACACAGAAAGGTTAAAGAACTTGCCTAAAATCATACGGTGAATAATTATTGGGGTGGGATTCATATATATGCCATTGCACACCAGATCACGACAGTCTACCATCTCATGAATTTTCAACTGGACCACTAATTGTCAAGGTTACTGGCGGGAATTGTGGAGTCTTCCTTTACAATCATTTTTGGAGTGATGATTTCATTCCATGATGTGGCTGATTCTGTTTGAAGGGGGGTTGTGTGCTCATGATTGGAAGAGACACAGTGTGACCAAGATTTCTGATGCCATTGGGCAGTAAGCAGCTGAGACCCCCTTGGTGGTCATCCATCAGTCCTCAGTTGAGTCCATGACCCTGTGTCTCCCACCCCCACCCCCACTGATACCCTTGGCTCCTGCCAGACCGCGCTGCATGCTGTCTCCTGCCCACGGCTTGGGTTCAGGGCTGTCTAGCTCAGTCCTGTAAGTGCAGGGCTAAATCGTCGTTGGAGAAATAGGTGTATTTAATTCTTTATCATCCTCCTCTCATGCCCAAGTCACCTATATTCCCACTTTTGAGAAGTGATTCCTGAAATAATAGTGGCAGCCAACTCTACTCTGTTCATTCCAAGTACTTTATGTACAACACAGAAAAGTAGGTCATTTAATCCGCAATTTTTCTGAATAACAATCATACCTACCACACGTGTCATATTGATACTCACCTGTGCACAGTGATATAAAGTGGAAATTATTATACAGTGATTTATTAAAATGTGGTGTTTAAAATTTAAGTATTTTTAAAACTAAAAGTTCAAAAATCCAAAAAAGAAATTAAGATGGAATACAGAACAGTGGGATTTGGACAAAGTTTTTTGGACACACACACACACACACAAACACACACACACTTCCTTGTCTTGGGAACTGCAGCAGTCTGGGGGGTGGTGCCTGGGATGGGCATTGGACAACCCCAGCTCTGCCCTGGGCACAGGCCACTGAATCCCTTGCAGTTGTGCAATCCCCGTCGCCAATTTTCTAGACCCTCTGTGGCAGGTCCCCTTCCTCTCAGTGGGGCTGGTGGCCACTCATCCCATCCCTGTTGTCATCACTCTAATCTCAGGCTTCCCCACCGGCCCTTCAATGACTCTTGAGTGCCTCCCTTCTCTGCCACTGCCTGCCAGATGCTCTCCCCAAAATCAATCCCCCAAATCACTTCTAGATTCATCTAAAACCATTCATGTCAACATGTCATTACTCAAAAGCCCACAGTAAAGAAATGCATTTTAGACTGTGACCCCCTAGCTATGTAAGTGAGCACATATATACATGTTTGTAGGCATACATATATGTGTATACACACGCACAGGTGAAAAACTCAAGACAAGATTCATGAAATGTGAATTTCCTATGTGATGTCCTCCGTGGCATCTTCTATTCCATTCCATTTTACTTTATTCTATTCCATTCATTATATTTGATTCCACTTCATTAAAATTAATGCTGCTGGTGCCCCGATGCCTTTATTTCATGACCCCTTAATAGGTTGTCCCCACAGTTTGACTCAGAGGGAAAGTTCAAGATTTTTAGCCTTGTTTTCAAGGTTTTGCCAACCTGCCAGCCCCAGGCTCCCCACTCCTGCCACCCGCCCCCATCATCCCTTCAGCTTTTTTTTCAGGACTCCATGTAGGAACTCTTGGTTTTATTTCCCCAAACCGGCCCACTCTCAGCAGTTCCCGATGCTCAAGGCTCTTTTCTGCCTGTCCCAGTGTGTCCCCTTCTCTTCTTCATCCTGTTGGCCCTGTGGGCCCAGCTCAACCCCTGCCTCCTTCTGAAGTGACCCGGACCAAGATGCCCACACACCTGGCACCTAGATCAGGAGGATGGGCTCTGCTTTCATGACGCTTACTTTATGAACAACTCACCACAAACAGATTGGTTTCCCAGTTCAAACCATCGAGAAATGCTTGGCCAGGAGCAGGACACTTATCCCTTCAGCAAGTTACTGGTGGCCGAGAATATCCAACCCCTCCTTCCCCAGAGCCCCTACCCTCAGGCTGCCCATGGTGTTGGTGAGGAAATCAGAATGTTTTGGTAACAAGTTGGAACCAGAAACCAATTTTCCTGCAGAGGTAAACAGAACTACATCGGCAGGTGAACCTGAGAAAACGTTTTGAGTGCTGTGCTTAAAGACATAGGGGTACCTAGGTTTTCATGAGCTAGCCAAACAACCTCTACTCAGAATATCGTTTTACAGGAAAATGCATTACATCACATACATGCTCTAAACCACCAACCTACCAACTTCTGGAATTCTGCCTGTCCTTGGATCGAGCACCTCTTGTACTACCCTGTCTCACCACGTTTCCGTGTGGGCGTGTCTTATCTCCCCAACTCAATGGCAAGCCTTGGAGCACAGAACGGTGTCCCCAGCCGCCCTCCACTGTCTCCCGGGCTGAGCAGGGTGCCACCTCCTTCCATAACCACTTGTGGGTGACACCTCGTTCTCCCCGCCTCCTCCAGCCACCCAGCCACCTCAGCTCTGCCTTCATCTTGGTTTATCCCAGAGTACGTGGGTCCCATCTGTTGTTTGGAAAATCTTAAGGGATTCTTAGCAGGAAAGCGAGGACAAAGAGAGAGAGGAGACAAAAGAATAGGGGAGGAGAAGAAAGGAAGAGGGATGGATGGAAAAAGGGATGAGAGAAAGGGAGTGAGGCAAGAAGGAAGACACAGAAATGAGGAGAGGAAGACAGAGGATGGAAGGGGAAAAGGAAGAGAAAAAAGGAAGAAAAATGAAAATGGGGAAAGAAAGAGATGAGAACAGAAAAATAAGAAGAGGAGAAAATGGAAAGATAAAAGGGTGATAAAAGAAAAAGAAAAAAGAAAAAAAATTCTGCTAATCTTACGAGAAATTGTCTCCCTGCAGAAAAGAACAGAGAACCAGACTAGGTGAAGACAAAGGAGTGAGAACTGTGATTCAGGATTCCCATCCTGGACAAAAAGAGACAAAAGTGTACAGAGTTTCAGCTCTACAAGATGAAAAGAATCATGGAGATGGGTGGTGGCGATGGTTGCCCAGCATTAGTCATGCACTTAACACCACTGAGCTGCACACCTGCAAGTGGTGAAGATGGTCAACTTTATGTTCTGTATTTTGCCACAATAAAAAGAACAATTTAAAATCTCCCCATTGATCCCCATTTGATCAAGCTCCCATTTGACAAAGAATTAGGAGTTTGCATTTGGTATATGTACTAAATGTTATTGCATATTTTTAAAGTATAAATAAATCCCAAGCTTCATACTAGATATTCAATAGGGTTTCGGTAATGTTCCATACCTCGATAAGGGGTTAGGTTACATGGGTGCGTGCCTACATCAAAAGAAAAAAAATGTAAATAAATATTTAACTCAAAAAGGAGAGGGCTTTGGACTGGTGTTTCTGATGGACAAGGAGCTAGAATGACCTAACAGGATCAACAGCTGTTTCCCGACCCAGCTGAGCCACTGAGGACAGAGGGCTCATTCTCTGTGGCTTCAGGGTGCAGGTGCCCCCCAGGGCCTGGTTCAAGTCCCAGCCTCTTCAGTGTGAGGCATCACCTTGCAGCTGATGGGGCATCTTCCCCTCAGATTCCCTAGAGCTGTGGTCCTGCCCATCCTTGGAGCAGGAGGAGGCAGATGTCAAGACCATGGAAGGTTCTGGAGGCTTTCAAATCCCCGAGTGCTGTCAAGGTGTGGCCCTGAGCATCCACACGAGGGACCAATGCACACCTGCCTCAGACACAGCTGGCTCTGAAAAGCAAAGAGAAGTTAAGAATACAGAATAAGATGCATAGGTCCACTGGAAGGCCTTTCCTCCAACCTCCTAAACTAGCCTGTTTGTGGCACTGGCAATAGGATTTTGGAGGACAAGGTGAAATTAACCCTCTGTGCTTCAGTTCCAAATGCGCTCTCTTGACTTATAATGTGTTTGTCCTAAGGAGGGTCCTTGAGCTGCAAGGAGAAAAAAAAAAAAATCCATTGTGGGCTACATAATAAAAAACAACTTAATAATGAGTTTAATTTTGAGAGGGTGATACATGTAATGTTGTCTACTTTTTTGGTAAACAATGTGGGACAGAAAACTCCATTTGACAAAAACAAAAATAATAAAATACATATGTTGGCTTAATATTGAAGTTAGTTAAGAGAAGGAGGCAAAAAGAGAAGGGAAGTGAGGATAGATGGAAATAAGAAAGATGGAGAGAGGCAAAAAAGAATGAGGCAGAGAAGGAGAATGAAGGAAGAGAGAGACAGAGAGAGATGATTGACAGAGAGGAAAATAGAGACAGATACTCTGCATAAAGCACCTAGATGCACGTAGGCAGAGACCATCAGAGACCAATCGAGAAAGATGCTCATGCGGGAGTGTACCTACATACACAGGCAGGCACAAAGGCTGGATCCAGAAGAAACAGTTTCAACCTGGGGTCTTGAGAGTGGTCCTGAAAAGATAAATAAATCATGTTGCTTTTTCACATCTGCAGCACTGTTGAAGATTTCACCTGCTGCTTTCACCATGACCGGAGGCATTAAGCTAGAGGTCAGACATCAGAGTGACCATCTCTACTCCTGATTGACTTGGATGACACATGGGTCCCATTCTGGTGGTAAGCTTTTTTATTTCCTTCCTCGGTGAAGACAGATTTTCAAGTACCATTTATGCCTTTAGGATAATCTGTCATCAATTAATTTGGACATTAGGTGGGCCTAATGGCCCCTTAAAGGTGTCCAGGTTCTAATCTTCAGATCCATGACTAGGCTATGTTACACATTAAGGGGGAATTAAGGTTACAGATGGAACCAAGGTTGCTAATCAGCTGTTGTTAAAGTGATTATCCTGGATTATATGAGGGACCCGGTGTAATCACAGGGTCCTTGAACGGGGATGCAGAAGAGTCTGGAGCATCCTGAGAAAGACTCTATCTGCCATCACTAGATTTAGGCTGGAGGAAGGGACCACGAGCCATGGAATGCTGGCGGCCTCCAGGAGCTGGAAAAGGCAAGAAAATGGATTCTCCCCTAAAACCTCCAGAAAGGAACGCAGCCCTGCTGATACCTTGATTTGAGGCCAGTGACACCCATTTCAGACTTCTGACCACCAGCACTATAAGAGAATAAATTTGTGTTGTTTTTAAGGCTCTAAGTCTGTGATAATTTGTTACAGCAGCCTTTAGGAACCAAATATAGACATAAATCCCTCAATGAATACCTCATTTTCAGACCGCCTCCGTATTGTAGGTGTGTTTGAAAATATCAACCCTGATAACGTCCTGCAGATCAACAAGTTGACCGTTATTATTATTATTTTTAATAGCTGTTCTTTAAACTCAGTTGAGGAGTATTCATTATTTTACAATTAGTTGGGAGTGTGTTTGTGTGTGTGCATCACCTCAAAACCCACATTACACAGGAAATTTGAAGTGGCCTAAGCTCCAGAGAACTGTGAAAGTTGATCATCCGGAGAGCTGGAAGTATAGAGACCTCGGTCATTTAACCATATTTGCTGCCTTCTCACATTGATAAAAGCCTTAATTGTTCCCTTTATGTGGAGCTGAAACCTCCAGAATCACAAATCTTTGACTCAGAGAAGGCTTAGACTCTAGCTGCAAGTTGGCACCACCTGGAATCTTCTAGAAATCCTGATGGTCAGGCCACATGTAAATTGGAATCTTTGGAAGTGCCAGTAGGTATTGGTATTTTGTGCAGCTCCCCAAGTGATTCTGGTGGAGCCAAGGTTAAGAACTAATGCTTTCACGGGACCTAAGGAGCAGATCTCCAGACCCTCCGGGGGCATCGAGCAGGCCTGCCTTCTGTAGACTAGTTGCATGGGTAGATGCAGAGGTGGGGAAAGTGAAAGGTGTGGGGTGATTCTAGACTCCACGGCATAAAAAAGAATGGAATAATGCCTTTTGCAACAGCATGGATGGACCTAGAACTAATCATATTAAGTGAAGTAAGTCAGACAGAGAAAGACAAATATCATATGATAACACTTATATATGGAATCTAAAAAAATGATACAAATGAACTTATTTACAAAACAGAAATAGACTCACAGACATGGAAAAAAATCTTATGGTTACAAAGGGGATAGTGGGAGGGCGGGGGGCGGGGAGATAAATTAGGAGTTTAACAGATTAAACAGATACACACTACTATATATAAAATAAACAACCTACTGTATAGCACAGGAGAGAATACTCAATATCTTTTTTTTTTTTGCCTGCGTTGGGTCTTTGTTGCTGCGCGTGGGCTTTCTCTAGTTGCGGCAAGCGGGGGCTACTCTTCGTTGCGGTGCGTGGGCTTCTCATTGTGGTGGCTTGTCTTTGTTGTGGAGCATGGGTTCTAGGCACATGGGCTTCAGTAGTTGTGGCTCGCGGGCTCAGTAGTTGTGGCTCGTGGGCTCTGGAGCGCAGGCTCAGTAGTTGTGGCGCACGGGCTTTGTTGCTCTGCGGCATGTGGGATCTTCCCAGACCAGGGCTCGAACCCGTGTCCCCTGCATTGGCAGGCAGACTCTCAACCACCGCGCCACCAGGGAAGTCCCGAGAATACTCAATATCTTGTAATAACCTATAAGGGAAAAGGATCTGAAAAAGAGTATATATATTTGAATCACTTTGCTATACACTTGAAACTAACACAACATTGTAAATTAACTATACTTCAATTTAAAAAAAAGACTCCATGGCAAAGGCCTTACATGGTGTACCAAGTATTAATTAAGCCTGTAATAACATTTGCAATAAAACTAAGATGCCTTGGGAAGCGGTTCCAACAACTGCCTCAGCCATATCAGCATCCGACCACGATGGTCTTCAGTTCTCAATCCTTAGCACAGGGCTTGGTGCTGCTGGAAACCTGTAGATTGGCAGCACTCACAGAGGTCAAAGTCTCGGAGAGGTTCAAGGTGGATTGACAACTTCCAGGCGGGTCAGCCTCATCCCCCCTCAGTTGCTGCCTTATCCTCCTTGGTGACAGGGGCCCCACCTGTCTCCTCACTTCTTTGCTTCATAGGGTTGTGGGAGATAAGAAGATGAAAGTCATCCATGGGAGAGCAATGCTTCGGACACTCAGACGTCTGTGGAATGAATGAACAGCCCAATGTGGGAATGGAATCTCTGTTGGTGTTATCCTCTCTGCCCACAGGGGATCAAGGGGAAATCATTGAGTCCAGGGGTTGTTTTTCCTTCTAAAGTAATTGTCAAAAGAAATCTAATAGATTTTTTAAAAATTTATTTATTTTATTTATTTATTTTTGGCTGCATTGGGTCTTCCTTGCTGTGCGCGGGCTTTCTCTAGTTGCGGCGAGTGGGGGCTACTCTTCGTTGCGGTGCACGGGCTGCTCATTGCGGTGGCTTCTCTTGTTGCAGAGCACGGGCTCTAGGTGCACGGGCTTCAGTAGTTGTGGTGCACGGGCTCAGTAGTTGTGGTACATGGGCTTAGTTGCCCCGCGGCATGTGGGATCTTCCTGGAACAGGGCTCCAACCTGTGTCCGCTGCATTGGCAGGCAGATTCTTAACCACTGTGCCACCAGGGAAGTCCCTCAAAAGAAATCTAGCTGTAAAATTCTACTTTGCTTGTATAAATAAACAGGAACCTCGTAACCCTGAGCAACTGGAAAGTTGGAAAGTTCTCTCAGTAAAAATTTGTAGGGACCAGGAGCTTTTAAAGAACTAGAATTTCTCATGTAACAGTCACTGATACCACAGTAACGTCATTAATTTGGATCCTGCGAATTTGGAATCTGCAGTAATATATACTTGTCCAACTAATTCTCCTTGAAAAAATGTTCAAAATAATTTGTTCCCTTATGGAAAAAACTTGTACTTACCAGCTAAACTTTTGACTGAGTCCAAATTTGAAAGTCTAAGGTCAAGTCTCAGATTGGCGATTTATTAGCTAAGCGATGCTGGAAAAGTAGCAGCCTCTGTGAATCTCTTCTGTAAAACCAGTAATAACCCCCAGTTTGCTGTAAGCTTAAACATGATGAAACAATATGGCAAGCTGTAGAGTGCTTTATCTAGTCTTTTTTATCATCTAAATCTAGTTGTTCATGAGTAGCTTTCTTAAACTCAAGAGATATCAGATTCCGTCATGTGGCTTCTGGCCGTAGACCTCTCTGGGCTGGACCTATGGGTTCCTGCCTTACCGGGGCTGAGCCTCAAGGTCTCGTGTGTGCAGACAGCACTGATGACGAGAACGAGCCGCATTTGGTGCAGGTTCCGGGTGCTTCATGGTACAGCCAGGAAACAACGACTTACTGATTGATCACTTATTATCCTTGTCAAGTTTCCAGCCCTCTCCTCATCTTCCATATGACCGACAGGCTGGTTCACGGTTGGCACTGAGAATGAGCGGCTTAAATTTTAATCAGGTTCAGGTAACAGGTAAGGACTGGTTCCCCAGCAAGGGGAAAAACACAGCAAATATTTTGGATTCAACTATGTGTGCCGTATCTTGCTGGAGCTTGCAGGCCCTTTGGAGGCTCTCAGACGGCTCTTAATTAATTGCTGGAGCCAAGTGGGGCAATCTTGTGAGGGCCGTTGCTTTTACTGATCTGATCCAGCGAGCACTCGGGAGGGGGCGGGGCTGGCCTTGGATTGGGGGGAATGAGTGGGGCGTGGGAGGATCTCGCCCCAGGTGGCTGGAACAAAGCTTGAATGGCCAAGCTGTTGGTCAAGCAAAGGAACAGACTTTCCCTTCTAGGCTTAGTTCCCCGGCTTGGAAATAAGGGACCTGGAATTGAATCCCGTTTCTGCCACTAAGTATCCCTGAGACCGTGGGTCAATTAACCCCTTTGAGCTTCAGTGTCTCATCTGTACAATGAATACAGAACGACAACCTCGCAGATTTTTGTGGGAATCAAATGAGATGAGAATGAGGCCATGTAACAGAAGCCCGGGGTCTGGTTTTGCAAGGCTGCTGAGCAGCTGGGCGTATGCCCGCAGCTAGAAGCTGGGCTGACCCTGCAGATGCGGATAGCGGAAGAGATCTGGGGGCGCACATTTCCCCGGAGCGCCAAGGATTGGAGATTCTGGGGGTGGGAGCCTGCAGGTGCCAGGGACCACCTCCCTAACTCCTCTGCCGCAGGGCCGGCAGCTCCCAGGGAGCTTGGCAGAGCTGGACTTGGAGGGAGAGGTTCCTGCCTACCTGGTCTAGGCTCTCACTGGGTGCAAGGGGACCTTTCCCTTGGCCCTGGTCCTGGTAGAGCTCTGTTTTTGCTTTCACCACCTCTGACTTGGCCTGTGCCTTGGTCACCGAGGGTGAGGATTCCTTCCATACACTCCCACGGAGGGCCACAGCCTCCTGGAGAATCGGTGGGCTGGGCCTCCGGAAGGACACAGGTATAGCTGCATCTGCCACTCCTCCCGGACCCACGCTGCCGCTTTAGTAATCCGTGCTGTTCCCCCGCTCCTCTGTTTGTCTGGGACACCTTGCCCCATCACCCTTCTCCTGCAGGAAGTCTTCCCTGACCACACCAGAGAGGGGCAACATTTTTCCAGGCCCAAGAGCTCCCTGGAGATGTCTCTGCCATGATCTCTGACACATTCCGTTGCTCTTGTCCTTGTCTTGGCCGTCTCGTTCAACCAGTCTGAAAGGCTCCTGAGGGCAGGCTCTGGATCTCACACAGCTTTGAGTCTCTAGGATGGGAGCCACCTCCCGATATATATTTACTGAACTGAGCTAATTCCTTTCTTTCTAATGTAAGAATTGAAGCCACAAGAGGGATGGGGACCTCCCTAAAGTCATGTGCTCATCAGCTTCTCAGGCAGGGTCAGGCATAGCCTAGATTCTCATCGCATTCTTATTTGATTGAAGAATGTTATATTCATGACTCAATAGATCAGAATTAGTCAATCAGAAAACACTTGAGCATCACGATGTGGAGGATACAGGTAGAGCAGGTAGTAATTTTTTACAAGCCTCAAACTCAGGTATGCAGAAATGCAACTTTATTTTTTTCTTATTTTTCAATAGATCACATGATCATATTACATATAAGCAAAAAATATAAAAAAGCTATAACTTAATATGTCTTTTTTTCTGTTTTACTAGTTGCTTGTGAATCCTTTAAAAGCAGAACCAAATGAGAATATTCTGTTTTTTTTTTTTGACCATGCTGTGGCTTGTGGGATCTTAGTTCCCCAACCAGGGATTGAACCTGGGCCCCTGGCAGTGAAAGCACTGAGTTCTAACCACTGGACCACTAGGGAATTCCCCAAATGTAAATATTCTTATTCCTCCCTTTTTACATAAAAATGTAGCATATTGCTTGCACCTTGCTTTCTTCATTACCTTTCCATATCATTATTATTTCATAGCTATAGAATATTCCATTATTGATTTAAACGGTCTCTTGTTGATGTTAGCTGTTTCCTATTTTTCTTCATTATAAACGAAACTGCAGTGAGTGACTATATGCATATGTCAATTTGAACAGGTAGGTCAAGAGGAGAAATTCCTAGAAGTGGAATCACTGGAATAGAGGGAAAATGCTTTTGTAAGATTTATAGACATTTCCAAACTCCCCTGCGCAGGGTTGTGTCAATTCAGCCAGCCCTGGAGAGAGCACCTGTTGGCCACAACTGCACCAACAGAGCGTCATCAACTCAGTCCATATTGGAGGTCCTCTTTCTACCTAGTGATAGTGCCATGGACTGAACTGTGTCACCCCGAGTTCATATGTTGAAATGCTACCCTCACCCACTGTGACTGCATTTGGAGACAGAACATTTAGGAGGTAATTAAGGTTAAGTGGGGTCATAAGGTTGGGGCCCTGATCCAATAGGATTGGTGGTCTTATAAGAAGAGAAAGAGAGAGACTACTCTCTCCCCACATGAGCACAAAGAAGAGGTTATGTGAGGATGAAGTGGCCACCCACAAGTCAGGAAGACAGCCCTTATCAGAAACTGAACCCTGATGGACTTTAATCTGGGACTTCCAGCCTACAGAACTGTGAGTAATAAATATCTGTTTTTTAAGCCATCCAGTCTGTGATGTTTTGTCATGGCAGCCCAAGCAGACTAATGTAGGTAGAAAAATCTTAGTTACTTCAGGGTAAAATTCATTTTTGTGTTTTTCTTGATTGCTGTGGGATCACGGTTGGGAGTTTAGGAGTCTCTGCCTTCCCCTTGCTTCCAGGGCAGCATCTGGCTGAAATCATGGCATTTTGTCACTAACTTTCTCTGCCCTCCTTGGCTTCCACTGAGAGGTCTGTGATCCCAACATTCCTGCCTCCAGGACATGGTATGTCTTTATCCGCCTGCTTCTTTTTCTTCTTCTGGGTCTCAGGTGTGCAGATTGGATTAATTATAACCCTTAGTTCATGCCGTACTATCATTATGGTCCACTTTTTTGTTAGTTATTTCTAATAATGATTAAAATAATTAGTCATTTTATGAGATGCCTGTGGTCCCACCAAGGTCTCTAGTTATCAGCCCATGACTCTGTTTCCTTTTTGTCCTGACTGTGACCCCTTTGCACTCTCCTCTGTTGCTCTCTGAGCCTCTCTGGTGCTATCTCAGGCCCTCCCTTCTGGCTCTGCTGCCTCTTGCACTCAACTGCTTTGAAGGGTGGGGGAGCGACTCTGTGAGGTTCCAGGCTCAGCTGTGCTGGTAAATGTCTAACAACTGGCTCTGATGTCGGGGGAGGGGTGCAGAGAGCACCCAATTTGTAGCATTTACTGTTTTCAGGGGTGTGAAAACCCCCACCCTGGCCAATTTCAAGCTGCTAATCCCAACCAGTTCACAAAATTCCTGAAAATTTAACAGTTGGCTGCTGGAATGAGTTGGCTCCAGGTTCACCACTGGGATAGGGCCCAGGGGTCTTCTCTAGACACCCACAACTTTCTCCTTTTCAGTTTGCATTCCCTAGCTGGGACAGCCCTTCTCCAATCTCTAGGGAAATGGTAATCTAGCTCCTATTTGTGCTCTTTTCAACCTGTTATGCTTGATTGGGGCTTGGCATTCTTCGGGGATTACCTTAGAAAATTTTACTCTGATCTCTGTCCTCTGTGTAACCCCTCTCATTTGTGTCTACAGGAACAAGGGAAGAGAGTTGTGGGAAGAACAAGGCAGCAAGGGGGAGAGTGCACCCACCGCGGAAGGGATTTTGGTCTGTTTGTCTCAGTTGTCTTTTTGGTTGGCATATTGTCGATATGCCAACAATACATATCTAAAAATGAATACATATCTAAAAATCTTATCATGCTACTCAAAGACATAGAAGACATAGTCTTTGCCTTCATAGAGCTTACACTTAGTATAAGATACGGGATGAACAAAGTGAACAAAGATGTGGAATGGCAAGTGCCAAATTATGGTCCAGACCATGAGTTTTGGTGGTTGTCTGGAGGATGGAGAAATTGCCCTGAACCAGGATGCTCAAAGAATGCTCCGTGGAGAAGATGGGATTTGTACTGAGTCTCGAAGGATGCTGTTTCTGGAATAAGCCCAATAACTAATTGAAAGCACGTAATCCAACTTTGACAGTATGTCAAGGTGTCTCATAGAAAGCCAGCAGAATTCTTCCTGCTTGGCCAAGAGATATGTACCCTGTCACCAGGAAGCAGGTTTGATGGGTGCGCTCGTGAGACTTTAGCTCCCCCAAGCAATGGCCCAAATTTGAGAACAGTCACATTGAGTCAGGACCTGCAAGTATTGGAGGCATGGTCCTTATTCTCTAAGAGCTCCTAGTCTGATTAGGAACATCCTGACACGCTTAGTTGACAGGTACATGTGCAATGCTAGAGAATTATGATTTCCCTTCTTTTCCACCTGCATGGATTGCAAACTTAGGAAGGGGAGGTATGTAGGAAGACCATTATGAGGAGCTTCCCAGGTGGCCCTCCACACAGCCAGGACTCAACCTAATACCTCCCTTCCAGGTTGAACAGATGCTCAACCTGTTGTATTCTTTATCTCAGGGCCTGAGGGCAACATCTACCTGGATATGCAAGAGAGAAAACTTAGCAGTACCCTAGCTTGCTGCAAGGCATGAAGTACGTCCTCAATCCATAGTCCATTTCATTCACTTATTCATTTAATTGTTCATTAATTAATTCAGCAAACAAGAGCTTACTCTGTGGGGAGGTAGTATAGTGTATGGACCAAGGGCATGGGCTCTGGACAAAGATAATTTGGGTTGGAACCTTGGCTTTGCCACTTACTAGCTGTGTGATTGTGAGCAAGCTGCTTAAAGCCTCTAAGGCTCGGGTGCTTTTATCTGTGATGTGAAAATAATAGCATGCTTTTCATACGGTCATTTTAAAGATTAAATGAGATAATCCATGAAGGGTGCTTCATAAGCGTTAGACACGGAGTTAGTACTCAATACATGTTTGCTAGTTATTATAACGATTGCTAGCAGCACTACAGTTGTGTTCTTGTACTTTAAGAGGAGTATGGATGAATATGACCCTGCCCTAGCGCCAGAGAAATTCTGTTGCCTCTTTTCTGGAGAGTGTACATCCCCCTTACCAAAAATGTGTGTGTGTGTGTGTGTGTGCGCGCTCCTTTTAATTAAATCACCCATGGGAGGTAGTGTCCACCAGGTAGACTTGAGCCTTGAAGGGAAAATGTGAGCCCTACTTATCCCTTCCCTGTAGATCCATATGTGGAGGGCCTCTATCTGCATCCTTCCCAATGCAGGGAATGGAGCCTCAAGTCCTACTTCAAGTGGCGCTGTGATCGTGAGCTGCCTAATCCATGGGTGGATGGACTTCAGCTGCTTTTGTGCCTCAGCAGGTGCCCCCAGCCTCATTCCCAACAGTAGAATGCCAAAAGATGGTCCCAGATGCCCTCTAAAAAATCCACCTCTTGCTGAAGGGAAAGGAGGCAGACATGCACAAAAGGACAAAGAGGTAATCACGAAGCCCAGTACTAGCCAGGATCAAGCCGATTACTCAACCCCAGGCTCTGTGGCAGAGGCAGGGAGGACAATGCCACACAAACCACAGAACACCCCGCATGGAGCAAATGTGGGCAGCAATGATTGCACCATCATACCATTCAGACTTACTCAACTGTGAGGTTGGAGATGGCTGGGCCCCGTGGGTGTGTTCAGCCGCAGAACCCAGGTGAGGTGGCCACTACCTACTGACACCTGTGGGCAGAGATGGAGGCCTCTGGTCAGAGTCTCCAAGGAAAAGGTGGCCTGGTGGGAAAATGGGTGCGAGAGGTAAGGTCTGAGAAGACAAACAGGGAATGAAGTTCAAGGGCTTTGAGATTAAGTAAGCACCTCAGGTCTAGTTTTCTTCCTGACTTACACTAGGGTCAACTTCATGGCCACTGAGAAGGCTCCCTGTCTCCAGCTCCACATCTTCCTCACCAGCTTTCCCTTAACAAGGCACCAAGCCTCCTGTAATTCCTGGGGATACTTGAAATGCATATCCCGCCACAGCAGGGAAAAATAAAACCCGAGTGATTCCTAATCACACTAGCATGTAAATCACTGGCCTGGGGTCTTTTTCTGAGACTAGGCTGGGATAAGAGGACATTGGAAAGGTGAAAAAAATACTGCCCAACTTGGAAGCCTCAACGGGGTGACGGAAGCAGTGGGTGGAGAAGGACAATATTGCAGAGAAAGAGGCTTGAGTGTTCAAAGACAAACCTTGCTTCCTTTGCCCCCAAATTAATTTGAATTCCTCCTTCCCTTCCTTCCTTCCTTCCTTTCTCTCCCCTTCCTTCCTTCCTTCCTTTCTTCTTTCCTTCCTCCTTCCTTCCTTTACTCCCTCCCTCCCTCCCTGTCTCCCTTCCTTCCTTCTTTCCTCTCTCTTTCCTTTCTTTCTTCTATAAAACTTTTTTGACTCACTACATTGTTTTGGCACTAGGCGTATGACAATAAATACTACACAGACCCTGTCCTCTCTGAGTTCCCAAGAGAAGACTAAGGGTAAACTAGCAAATTATCACAATGAAGTGTGACCATGCACTACAGAAAGATGAATTATAAGAGGCAATGGGAGAAAACGGGAGGGAGTGATTACTTCTGTATGGGGTTAGCCTTCTGTTTGCACAGGCTGATCTCGAGGGATTTCTATGAAGGTTGCTTGTCTCACTCTTGCCTTCAGCTGGGATAAAAGCAGAAACAGAGGAAAAGAAAGGATGGTAGTGGTGGTGATGAGGGGGTGCGGGTAGATTTATCTGAGTTTGGGGAGCCTAGGTGGCTTTTAGACTTAGATTTTAAGACTAGCTTGTGTCTAAGTAATGACCTTGAACAAGCCTGTTTGTCTGCAAGGGCCTCTGCTGGATTAGATAAACTTGGGTGTCCCTCTATGCCTTATTCTACAATAGTTTGAAGGGTTTTTGTGTTGATCTCCATGGGGCAGATGACTCACTTCCTTTACGAAGTTGGTGGCTGGGAGGGAGGGGTAGAACCGACCTAACTGAGCACCAGTTGCTTTCAGGCACCATGCTAGGCAATTTTCTGTGTCATCTAATTTACTCTTCCCCAAAACCCTATCGAGAGGCATATTATTAGTTCCATGTTGTAGATTAGAAAAGCGACGCTTAGAGCAATGAAGTCCAACTTTATGCAGTAAACTTGTGACAGGGTATGGATTACCCCCCCACCCCCAGATTTGATCTTACTTCAAAATCTATGCTCCATCACACAGTATGATCTGGCTTTTAAAAGCAATGGAAAAATGGAATCTGGGTAGCCATGTTCATGAATTTCATTAAATAAGCTTTGTGAAATTAGACTCCAAGGGGAAAATATGGTCAGTCCTGGATTGCTCTGTTGTTATTAGATGACTTAGCATTGTGATAGTAGCTGTATCATCTTGGATGAGTCACTGAAATTTTCGTTAAAATATTTCTTCATCTGTACTTGGGATAATAATAATATCATAATACCCTATACTACCTTTGCTGACTGAAGTGAAGAGCAAATAAATATAAATACATGTTTTTGAATTGTAAAGTGTTATGCAATTTTGATTTGCTCTAACTTGGTTTACTAGGTCTTGGGTGTCCAAATGTCAGCGTTTGGTTCTAATATTCAAATCCATTTAGATTTTTTTTATATTGACGTATAAATAGATACAGAAAAATACACAAATCATAATTTGTGAATTAGCTTGATGAATTATTAAAAAATGAAGCACTTTTATGTAACTACCCATATCAGAGATTGAACATTATCAGTACTCAAGACGCCCCTCTTATGCCCCCTCCCAATTACTATGCCCTTCTTTCTTCCTAGAGGTAGTCACTACGAAACAGAGCAGGACCCTATGGTCCTCCCCCACTCCCCCCAAGAGTCCTCAGCCAATCTTTTGTCTGTAGAAAAACTTTAGCCAAAGAATAAGTTTCATCAGAGAAGTGAGAAAATGCAGAAGCAAAGGAAGGCAGTCAAGCAGGACAAAATAAGAATAGTTTAGTCATTAAGCAAAGTCAAGGACCTTTAGTTCCTCTTCAAGGGCTATTGATAATATTCTGAGCCATATCCTTTGTGCTGCTTTGTAGATACTGAAACCTTCACCAGGTGGAAGAAGTTAACTACGTAATGACCAGACTGTAACCATCACATAAGCTGCCACAATTCTGAGAACTGGCCTCAAAGAAACGGGAACAAATCGACCTTGGAACTGAAGACTAACTGTACTGAAAACAATCAAGATGACGCTGGTCAGACCACTGATGACCAGTTTCAAGATGACCGTCAGAGCTAAAGGTGCTGTTTCTGCATGTGGCCCCTCCTCCACCTGTGCACCCCTGAAACTCCCCTTTAAAAGCTCTTGCCCACGGATTATCAGGGGAGAGTTGTCGGCCTTTGGACGTGAGTCCGCTCCCCACCCCTTTGCCGGGCTGCAAAATAATGCAAACTTTCCTTTCCACCAACTTTGCCTCTTTATTGGCTTTTGAGCGGCGAGCAGCCGGACCCCACTTTCAGCAACAACTATCCTGACCTAACCTTAGATTCATTTTGCCTGTTTTTGAACTTTATGTAGATGGAATCATACAGTATGTATTTTTTTGTTTGTTTAGTTTCTTAATTCAACCTTATGTTTGTGAGAAAGAAGCAGGTGTTTATTAATTTTCACTACTGCCTAGTAAACTATTGCCTAAATAGATCACACTGTATACTAATCTAATAAATTGACTGTTGAATAGTAAACCAGTTTGAATTCTTGGAATAAACCCAACTTGATCTGATGTATTATTCTTTCTTATATAGCTGAATTCCATTTGATAGTATTTGCTCAAGTTTTTTGCTTCTGTGCTTGTGAGTGAAATTGGTTCGTACTTTTCCTTTTTTTTTTTTACAGTGTTCTTGTCAGGTTTTGGTGTCAAGGTCATTCTGGCTTCATAAAAAGAGGTGGGAAATGTCTTTTCCTTTTTCCTCTGAAGAAGTTTGTGTACAATTGGTACTATTAATCTTAAGGAATTAATAGCACCATTGTACACAAACTTTTTACCAATGAAAGACATGAGCTTGGAGTTTTGTTTATGGGAAGGTTTTAAATCATGGATCCAATCCCTTAAATAGACATGAGACCTATTTAGAGTTTTTATTACTTCTTATGTCAGTTTGGGTAGGCTATATTTTTTTAGGAATTTTTTCATCCATTTATATTTTCAAACTGATTAGCATAGACTTGTTCTTAATACCTTTTATCTATTTAATATCTGTGGTATATTTCTTGGAGGATAAACCCTTTTACTACAAAATGTCATTATCATTAGAAAATGTTCCTTTTTATCTAGTAAGGCTTCTTGCCTTCAGAGTTATTTTGTTTGATATTAATATGTTACAGGCACTTCCTTTTGGTTAGTGTTTGCATGGAGGTATGTCTATTTCCATCCTTTTATCTTAAATCTCTCTGTATACTTATGTTTAAGGTATGCCTCATAAAAGCAGCATATTTTTCTGTGTGGTCTGTTAATCTTTATTATTTAATTGAAATATTTTATCTTTATACTTAAGAGTTTCTGATATATGTAGTTTTAAATCTGCTTTTTAAAAATGTTTTATTTCCTATTTGTCTCATCTTCTATGATTTCTTTTTCTCACTTTTTTCATGGTATTAAAATGTGTCCACAGGTTCTTTGATATGCCATCTTTCAAGAGGTGGAATTGGTCACATTTCCTTGAGTGTGACTTAATGGTTCACTTCTATCAAATAGAATAAGGCATAAATGACAGTGAGTGATTTTAAAAAACTAGATCACGGATGTAGCAGCCATGTTCTGAGGACACTGGAACAACCACTCATACGTAGTGAAGAACTGAGATGTCCTGCCAAAAGCCTTGGGAATGAGTCATCTTGAAAGTAGGTTCTTCAGTCAGTCACACCTTCACATGACTGCAGCTCTGGCTGACATCCTGATGGCAACCTCATGAGACGCTCTGAGTTACAGCCACCTAGCTGAACTGCTTCCAAATTCCTGACCCACAGAAACTGTGAAGCATCAAATGTTTTGTTGTTTTAAGCTGCTAAGTTTTCTTTAAGCTACTATGTTTCTTACTTTATTTGGAATAATTATTTCGTATTATTCTTCTATTCTGTTAGACATCTGTTGGTCACATATTCTTCTACATTTTTTACTCTGGGTTTTTACACCTGTCTCAGCTTATGGGTAGTGACACTATCAGCTCGAAATGCCTGGGGATACTCACCTGGGTCCATGTCGCTCTCCCCTACAGACATCTTCCCTTTCAGAACCAATGTTGTAGCTGGACCAACCCTTCTTATTATGATTGCAAAATGCCCTTAGCAACAACCATTTGGAAACTTTGAAAAAAGAGACAAGGTTTATCACTCCCAAGTCTTGGAGGGTATACAGCATGCCTGGGGCCACACAATGAGGTGGGTATGAGGGAAGAGAGAGAGTGAGGAAGCAGGCCTGGGGTTCTGCTTTTATTGGGGTCCAGAAGGGGGGCCTAGGGTTTTGCAGGTTCATTCTTTATTGGTGAATTGAAAACCTAAGAGTGAGAATTAAAGCTCGGGAAAGAATGAACAAATAGCCCAAATAGTCAGTTATCTAAGTCAACCAGAGATCTTTAAAACAAAGGAAACTTCAGGGGTGGGGTGGCCTAGCTCTTTATCTAGTCTCTGGCTGGCAATTTGTTTATTTGAGATAGCTGTCTTTGAAGTAGATGTCTCAGCAATCAAAAGCTTAAGTAGGACACTCGCATTACAATAATAATAAAAAAACCCCAACTGTCAGACACTTATATTCATGGTTACTCTAGCTTACAACATACATCTTTGACATTAAAATCTACTGTAAATTAGTATTTTTTATCACTCATGAATAATGCAAGAATCATAAGACATGTTAACTTTTCTTTCTGCCTTTAGTATTATTATCAGGACATATTTTAAATTTCTCTATATTTTTTAAACCTCACAAGACATTATTATCACATTTCATACCCAGGTGTTTTACCATTTCCATTACTCTTCATTCCATTGTATGCTTCCATATGGAATCATTTTCCTTCTACCCAAAGAATTCTGTTGGTACTTGCTCTGTGCTGCAGTCCTATTTGGTGACAAATTTTTTGTTTTTGTCAGTTTGTCTAAAACTGTCTTTATTCTATCACTTTAAAATATATTTTGACTGAGTAAGGAGTTCTAAGATTGCATATTTTCTTTCAGCACTTGGAAGACACCACTCCATTATTCTCTAGGTTTTGCTTTTTCTGTTTAAAAGTTATCTGTCAGTCGTATGGTTGCTCTTTTGAAGGTAATATGTCTTTATTTCTCTCTCCGGCTAATTGTAAGAATTTTTGCCCTTTGTTTTTGGTTTTCAACAATTTTACTATGATGTACTTAGGGGTAGTTTTCTTAGTATTTACACTGCTTGCTGTTTTTTTTTATTTTTTATTTTTTTAATACTTTAAAATCTGTGGCTTGATGTCATTGGTTGTGGAAATTTTCGGTTGTCGTCTCTTTGAATATTGTATCTATCTATTTTCTTTTTCTTCTCCTGGAATTTTGATTACATGTGTATCAGACCTTTCACCATGTACCTTATGTTTCTTGTGCTCTCTTCTGTACATACTTTTGTTTTTTTTAACTCTGGATATTACTTTTGACCTGTTTTCCAGTTCACAAATCCTCTCTTCAGCTGTCTCTCATTTACTATTAAATTCATTGATTAAGCTCTGAATTTCAGTACAAGTACTTTTCAGTTGTAGAATGTCCACTTTTTCTTTTGCTGACAATCAACACCATAGCCATCTAACTTTCTTGCATTTATTAATCAGATATAGTTTGAAGTCCATATCTGATAATACCTGTGGGAGTATTTCTTTTATCTGTGATTTCTCTTGGTTTTCAGTTATTTGTTCACGTCTTTTGGTGCACCAAGTAATATCCAACTGAACACTAAGCATTGTGTATAAACATTTTTTGAGGTAATTTGAGGCTCTATATGCTTTTAGTATATTGGTTCCTTAAGTCCCTGCTCCCTTGGCTTGATGTTCTCAAACATACACACACACACTTGGAAGATTTTTTTTTAGTTCTTATCTATGGGAGTATTGATTTGCAACACACTAGTCCATCATTACTGGAGGCAGGGATCTTTCAAAATCTACTTTTCACCTACAACATGCATAAATCTTTTAACTTCAGGATAGGCAGCCTGGTATACTTCTGAGAACCAAGTCTTTGAAAACCTAAATTATATTTATGATGTCGGGAAAGGCATAAATTAAAACTCAAAGCTTCTGGCATTTAGTAATCCTCCAGTTTTGTCCATCATCTCTTTGTCTGTGTAAGAAATACTTCAGCAGTCCCAAAGTTCAGATTTGAACTCAGTGTTGAATGTAAAGATGTTGCAAAGACAACACAAGGTAAACATGTAGGGACCACGACTGGTAAGCAATGTGACCTGGTCCCCAGGCTGTACATGGCTTTGGAACAATTCTTTACACTTCAAGTTCTGGCAGCACCTAGCAAACTGGTGTTTTATAAGCTCTTATCTTTTTCCTGACTTTGTGATGGTTTCTTTTGTCAATGTGACCAACCAATTTTTAATCAGAGTTATGGCATCTTCAGAATGATATTACATATGGAGGTTCTGACCTGCACCCTTTAAAATTCAGTTTCATTAAAGGGAGGCTGGGCCTTTTAACATGTTGGAAATAGCGTTGAATCCTCCATTAAAGGCATTTCCTTACACAAACTGTAGGACTCGGTGTAAAGACAAGATGGGAAGAGCCTAATGGGCCATTCTGAAAGAACTACCTGTTAAAAGGTAAAGTACAGCATGTTTTAAGTGACAAGCCCAAGAGCTGAACATGACTCTTTGATCTTTAAAAGGCTCATAAACAGGGGCAGTACACTTGCAGACCTATATTTATGTACTCAAATATTGGGAGAAAATCCAAGCAGAGTCTCAGGACTGCAGGAGTTTGCAGTTTAGACAAAAAGAGGCTGGGGGGGAGGGCAATTACAGCAAACTTTTTACTGCATGGAGCAAGCTTTCTTCCTTCCTTGTTAACCAATGAACTGGAATCTTGCTAAGAGCTTGTTTTTTAAGTGAGGTTTGAACCAATCGTTACGCAGACGTGAGGTATTTGTGAAGAAAGAAAGAGACAATGGAAACCAAAAGAAGGGATGTTTTGTTTCTGAATTAAATCTGTGGTTGTTGCCACCTTCTTTTACTTCAATGAAGGGTCTCCAACTATCTCCTACCCATCAGTGCCATATATACATAGATAGATAGATAGATAGATACCCCTTCTTTGGTATTGAAATCATTAACCACATATGAATGGAGAGTTAATCTATGGACAACATGCTTACTTCCTCTGTTTCATGGAGCAACTAGAGAGGGCTCATAAATAACTGCAGGGCCACTGTCAGGGTTTTGAAGGTGGTGGTTGTTAGGAGACATTCAAAGGAAGTCAAATAACTATGCAACTTATACTCATGGCTACTTTCAGTCTCAATAGCATGTTGGTGTTTTCTCTTCCCCTGACCCAGATAGTCCGTCCTTGAGAAGAAATAAATTCTACCTTGCATAGAAGAACCACAGGCACTGGAATAGGGAATCAGAGTTGTGGTTCCAACAGCAGCCATTTACTCTTTTACCTGGTTCCCATGGTGACCACAGGTATGTATTTGTCACATGAGAGTTTGGTTCTAGGGATCCAAGGGGACCTTAGGCCAGAGCAAACTCTACTGAGTGAGTTTTGATCTCATTAGCTGTCTACTTGAACTAAGTTCTATGAATAATAATAAAATAAATACACATATTTACCACCTGAGCGAAGAAACAGAACATAACTGCATCCCAGGATCTCCTAAGTGTCCCTCCCCTTACTCACCAAATGTAACTGAGTAACCTGAATTTTGTATTAATCACTCCCCAATTTTCTTATAACACCTATGTATGAATCTCTAAAAAATAATTATTTAGCTTTGCTTGCTTTTGAAGTTTACATAAATGGAATTATACTCTACATAGTCTTCTGATTTTTTTCCCCTATAGTTTATCTTGTTACATACAATGGTAGTTCATTCACTTTCATATCCAAACACTATCCCAGTTTAAGAATAAAACACAACTTATTTATTCATTCTTCTGTAGTGGACACTGTGGTGTTTCCAGGTTTTGCTACCATAATCGGTGCTGCTATTAGCATATGTACACATCTCTTGGTGTGTATGAAGAGAATTTATGGAGTATGTTTTTATTGGTAGAAATGTTGGGACTTCGGGTAAGTATGCATTCAGGTTTTTGAGAGTAACATCAACTTGTTTTCCAAACGTGGTTAAACTAATTTATATTCCCAACTGCGAAGTTTGAGAGTTGTAGTTGCTCCTCATCCACTCCAATATTTTCTATTGTCCTCCTTTTCATTTTTTTTGCCAAACATATGTATTATTCAAAATGGTTAAATGAACATTTTTATTTGTACCTTAACTGTGTGGATGCCGAGGCTTGTAGGTTTCAAGTCATTTGATTAGGTTTAAGGAACATAGATTCTGGAAATGTGTTATGTGTAGGAAGGCGATCATATTACCCAAAACCAATCCATAGAAAGCCTGCCTAATGATCGATCATCTAATGGCCAGTTCTCTTCAAATTCACCTCTTTGAAAGTTTTGCATCTGTTTGGAAGCTCTTCATGTGAAACTAAATACAAAGCAACATTAGTAAATAAAATTAAACTAAAAAATGAAAACCAATATAGCTTAACATTTGAGAAAAGGAGTGTTAGAAAAAAAGCTTAAAAGTCCCACATTTATTCACAAGGGGTAAAAAGGACACCTAATTAATAAAAAAAAACCATTATCCATAAAACACTTCAAGTTTGCTGACTGCTTGTCAAAGATTAAAAAAAAGAAAGTCAGAATTGCCCTTAGACATACTCAACAGTTTAAAAACCAAGATGGCAAATGAGGATGGGACATGGGAAAAAATGCCAAAACCTTTGAAGCTGGATTGAATTTTAAGGTGACTTGACTCTCTGAGGCAAATGGATCACAGGCCAAATAGTTTCCAACAAGATGGCCTAGACATTTTTGAGTTGTTACAAACCCTAGGGCCGAGTTAGGGATGAGCCCTCTGTGAGGGCACTAGGCTGTTCATCACGGAAGTTTCTGGAGCCACCCTAGTACCCCCTCTCACTTCCTCATTACTTTGTAGTCCCTGAACACCCTGAAAGACCTTGGATAACCTGGAAGGAACCGGAGTTTGGGAGAAAAGAAATCACTTTTTCCCCTAGCCACTGCTTCTGCTGGAGGTGACCCAGCAGAAACCATTTATGTATGTGTGTCAATAAGGATTAAGTTTGTCTGCAGTGACAGGAAACCCCACAGATGAGTGGCTTAAGTGAGAGATAAATATTTAGTGTTCTTGGGTGTAGATGAATCCAGAGGCAGGCAGCCCAGGGCTGGGATGAGGGCTCCACAAAAGCATTGGACCAGGCTCCTTCTAATGCCAGCTGCCCTTCTTGGGTTGTTGCTCTCTCCCTCTAACCATCACCTCCCCATTCTAGGCAGCAAGGCTGGGGAAGGGATGAAGAAGATATGCATACCACCTCTCCTTTAAGGAGATTTTCCAGAAGCTGCCATACCCCACCTCCACTTAGATAGCATTGGCCTGAAATTTGTCACATGGGACACCAAACTGCAAGGGAGGCTGGGAGATGTGGTCTTTCTTCCAGGCAGTCATGTGCCCAACGGAATCTGTTACTAAGGAAAATAGAGATTGGGGTAAGCAACTAGCAGGTTTTCGCTCTCTTAAATTCATTAATGGAAGGGAGATACAGGTATTTCAGCTCTGCAAATCCTATCGCTTTTGCAGGTTTTAACATACAGGCCATTCTGTTTGGCAATCAAAATCAAGGCGCACAGAGACTTTGTGAAATGCTCCCTCCATCATTGGGGGCTAGCTGGTTGGCGTAAGAGGAAGATGAGCTAACACCTAGGACACTGCTGTGGGGCTGCCTGCCTGTGGGCAGTAAGGCCAAAGGAAGAGGAAATCCCTCACTTATCAAAGTAGACCATGAGGACATGCAGAGGAGAGTTCAAGGGTCCTCCTTGTTTTGCAAATAGTCAGCTCTAGATCATGGGGTACATGTCAGAAAATGGAATACTGCTTTCTTATCAAACCTTTGTGTGTGGTTCTCAAGCAGCATTCCTAACAAACAAGGTGGATCAACTTTTTTCATAGCTTCTCTTTCCACCTGGATGGATTCTTCATTGTTGGAAGAAATCTTGAAGAGCATATACGGTCCAGTCTCTCCTTCCCCTGCCCCACCACGAGACTGGGGTCCCTAGACAAACTCAATCTTCCCCAGATTTCCATCTCAGAGAATGGCTACATCATTCTTCTAGTTTCTCAGGCCCAAATCCTTGAGGGTGTCCTCAGATCCTTTCTTTCTCACATACCAGATTCAACCCATCAGCATACCCTGTGGACTCTACTTTGAAAATGGATTCAGAATCCAAACAATCCTTGCTACCTCTACTGTAACATCTCTTACCTACCTGGAGAGCCTAGCCGAGCAGGTGAACAGGAGCTGAAACCCAGCCCTGCTTCACTCACTGAATCATGTGCTTTGCTCCAAGGCTGTCCATTTGGACAAAGGGCACCCTTTTCGATTTGCACCAAGATGCCCTGTAAACAGGCAACCGCCTCGTATGTTAGCTCATGTCACTCCTCTTCTCAAAACCCTCTCACTAAGAAGAAAGTCAAAATCCCACAATAATGGCTGTGTGTGACCTGGTCCTGCTACCTCTGTGACATCATCTCCTTTTACTTCAGTCACACTGGCCTTCTCAATCGATCTCAGATACACCACACAAGGTCCTGCCTTGGGGCCTTTGCACTGTCCCCTTTGCTTAAAGTCCCTAAAATGGCTTATTCCCCCATTCATCCTTCAAGACATCTAATGTTCCATCTTTGGAGCACACCATCTTCCTTACCCTCCATAGCTGTATCCCCATCTGCTGTGGGCTGAAAAGATGTGTTCAAGTTTTAACCCCTGGTACTGTACCTGTGAATGTGATCTTATTTGGAAACAGGGTCTTTGTAGATGTGGTCAAGATAAGATGAAGTGATACTAAATTAGAGTGGATTTTAATCCAGTGACTGGAATCCTTATAAGAAGAGGGAAGTTTGCACACAGAAACACACAGGGAAGAACGCCTAATGAAAGAGGCAGAGATTCCAGTGCTACATGTACAAGGCAAGGAACACCAAGGATTGGGGTAAGCATCAGATTCTCCCTCAGAGTCTAGAGACAGAATCAACCTTGCCAACGTCTTGATCTTGGACTTCTGGCTTCCAGAATTGTGAGACTAAATATCTGATGTTTGAAGCCATCTAGTTTGTGGTACTTTGTTAGAGCAATCCCAGGAAATGATTATGCCCTCTGACATACAGTATATTATTTGTTCATTGGTTTGGGGTCTGCCTTCCCCTTTAGGAGGGAAAGGACTCTGTGCTTCACTGCCATAGAATACATTTTTGATGAAGGCAGCCATTCTGTAAGAGCGACACTGCAGCTTTTAACTACCTGCAGAAACCTTCATGTAATCAAGGAAGAAAGTGGTCTCATACAATTATTTGTAATAACAAATAATTGTACTTTGTATGCATGTAAGACTTTTCATCTTCAAAACCCTTTCAAAACATTAATTAATCCTTACAACAGCATCAGTGAAATGGAAACAAGGGAGAATTTAAAGTATGCAAAATTTAATTACTAATGTTAAAATTTGGCACACGACTAATACTCCTCCTGCCTGGGCAGTAAACACATTCCATGCCATCTCCTCTCCCTTTGAAAAAGTGAGCTGGGAACTTAGTTCTGTAATATGTCAAGAAGGAGGCACACCTATTCCTGAGAAACCCCCAGGGGTGGGGACGGGTTTTTATGCATCAGAGAGAGGGGTGGATTCAAAGTCCCCTTAGGATGCTGGGATCTAGGATGCTGAGACCCTTCCTAAGGTAAGTCATGGACACAAGGTGGGCTGGTTTTGAACAAAGATGTGGAGAATTCTGTCAGGGCATAAGACAAAGCTCAGCCAATGGTGCCAAACCGAAAAAGAAAAGAAAAGAAAGGAAAGAAAGAAAGGAAAGAAAGAAAGAAAGAAAGAAAGAAAGAAAGAAAGAAAGAAAGAAAGAAAGAAAGAGAGAAAGAAAGGAAGGAAGGAAGGAAGGAAGGGAGAAAGAAAGAAAGAAGGAGAGAAAGAAGGAAAGAAAGAAAGAAAATAAAGAAAGAAAGAAAGGAAGGAAGAAAGGAAGAAAGGAAAGGAAGGAAGAAAGAAAGAAAGAAAGAAAAAAGAAAGAAAGGAAGGAAGAAAGAAAAGAAAGGAAGGAAAGAAAGAGATAGAAAGAAAGAGAAGGAAAGAAAGGAAGAAAGAAAAAGGAAAGAAAGGAAGAAAGAGAAAGAAAGAAAGAGAAAGAAAGAAGGAAGGAAAGGAAGGAAGAAAGAAAAAGAAAGAAAGAAAGAGAAAGAAAGAAAGAAAGAAAGAAGGAAGGAAGGAAGGAGAGGGAGGGAGGGGGGAAGAAGGAAGGAAGGAAGGAAGGAAAAAGAAAAGAAAAAGAAAAAGAAAAATTGGTGGTGACCTCTTGCGATCATAGGCCATATTTGGATACTTTGGTGAGGATTTTATCAGCATCACTATCTGGTTGCCGGGGGGTGGGGTAACTTGGCTTTGTCCAAAGTGGGCCCAAAGTGACATGGAGATGCTTCTAGAACCCTGAACCTTTGGATTCTCTAGGCTGGAGGGGTGAAGGGGGGTGCACAAGCACTCAGAAGAAAGGGGAGCTGCCCATCCTCTACGGAGCAGAGAGAATGCTTCCTGCTGGGAACATCTGGCCCTTGCATCCCACAGGGCCTGCCGCCTGCTGGTAGAGCTGCCCCAGCCAAGGGAGGGAGAGCATCGTTTTCCATTTCTTAAACGTGGCCTGTGTGTAGGGAGTTTCTTCCAAAGAGTACAGTACAGAGAGGGGGAAATAAAGGGTAACTTTACAGAGGAGAACCTGGCAAACACCACTCCCCACCAGTTGATCAAGGCCAACATCAACAGTCATAAATCATGTTGATAGTACATACACTTGGTATGATATGGTAAAAATAGCATGGTACCTCTGTGATCTTCCTGCCCAAACCCATAACCCCAGTCAAATCACGAGAGAAAACAGCAGAAAATTCTGATAGAGGGGCATCCTACGATACACCTGACTAGTACTCTTCAAAATTATCATGATCCTCATAAACAAGGGAAGTCTGAGAAAATGTCCCAGCCCAGAGGAGCCTAAGAGGCCCTGACAATGAAGTGTAATGTTGGACCCTGGAACAGAAAAAGGACATTAGGTGAATCCTAAGAACATCTAAATAAACTATGGACTTTAGTTAATAATGAGGTATCAATATTGGCCCATTAGTTGTTGCAAATGCACCACCTCAATGTTTAAAATGTTAATAACCCAGGAAATTGTGTGCTGGTGTCAGGAGGTATGTGTAGGGGTCGGGGAGATGGGAACTCTCCATACTATCTGCTCAGTTTCTCTGTGAACCTCAAACTGTCCTAAAAATCGAGTTTATTAATTAAAAATAAATAGATAAATGGAGGGCAGACTCGGGAAGGTGTGGAGGACTCCTGCAGAGGCTTCCCCTCAGAATTCACGGGGTCTGCCTGACACGCTCGGTCCTGCAGGGAAGGAGATTTTAATCTGGAACCGCTCCCCGGTCTCGAGCGCTGAGCAGGGGTGAACCATTTCCATGGAAGCCCTGTGGGCTCCAAGCCCTGCCCCCCTTTACCAGAAACCCTCCCACAATCATCTCTCCCTTCTGCTTTTCAGACTAGCAAGAAGTAGCATTATTTGAAGAGCCCGGCCACCCTTGAAGGTTTAGACAACTCTTTTGTCATCAAGGAGTGTCTAGCGTTGCTCAGAGCTTCAGTACAGAAGAGTGGTTAAGAGCAGGGGGTCCCGGGCTGGACTGCTGCTCCTTCAGTAGCCATGGGACCATGTGACTTACTTAACCTCATGGACCTCAGTCTCCTTATTTGTAAAATGGAGACAACGACAGGATCTCTCCCATGGGGCCAGTGTCAGAACTGAATAAGCTAGCATACGTGAAGCGCTTAAACCAGAGCCTGCTTTGTAGTAGGCACTTGAAAAATGTTTGTTGTAATTTTTTTCTTCAGGCCGACACTCCTCCTCTGGAATGCTTTGAGCACTTCTTCATAAGATCCAAAATCCCTCTGACACTAAGGTCTGGATTAAATGCCTGCTACAGGCAGCAATCACGCATCTACCTGGCAAGTTTCTGTTTTCTTCTTCCTAGTACAGGGCCCCGACCCTAGAAATCTAATTCAATAAAACCTTCCGAAAGAGGTATCTGGAGGTACCTGTCAAAATGTAAAATTGTTTTGAACCAGCAGTTGCTTTTAAATGTACAAAAATTCTAGCACAAGGTGCTAAGATATATACAGAGAACTGTGGTTATAGCAAGATGTTGGGAGCAACCTAGATGTCCAGCAATAAATGAAGGGGTAAATGGATTAGTACAACCATGAAATGCTAGGTAGTGCAGTCGTTAAAAAGAATGATGGAGATCTAAGCTGACTCATGTGGAAGGATGCACGCTGTATACATGTTAAGTGAAAAATCTATGCAATGATATGTATCATCTGATGCCTTTTTGCTTGGGTGTAGATTAAATACATGGTGTATGTTATGGTTATAGAAAAGAGTCTGGAATGGTGAACACGAAACAGTGAATAGCAACAGCAAGGCAGGGATTGGGCAGAGTGGAAGGCATTGAAACTTTTTATTTGATATTGTTTACATGTTTAATAACGTGTGGTATCACTTCGTGTATTTAACATTTATTGAGCATGTATTATGTGCCAAGCACTTTTTAAAGTGTTTGATATGTATCAACTTATTTAAATTTCATAACTTGAAACAGTATTATCTCTATTTTACAGGTGAGAAAAACTAGGTCACTAGTTTAACTTGTTCCCTCGTGTGAGACAGAGCTAGAACTCAAACCCTGAGTACATGCTTCCAGCAGCTCCCCTAGGCTCCCTTTCGGAACGTATATAACCCAGTCCTTCCACCCATTTCCTGCCCCTGCTCATTAGCCATTAACTCCTACGTCTGTGATTTCTTTTCTTTTCTTTTTTTTTTTGATGTGGATCATGTTTATAGTCTTTATTGAATTTGTTACAAAATTACTTCTGTTTTACGTTTTGGTTTTTTGTCCACAAGGCATGTGGGATCTTAGCTCCCTGACCAGGGACTGAACCCGCACCCCCTGCATTGGAAGGCGAAGTCTTAACCACTGGACTGCCAGGGACGTCCCCGTGATTTCTTTTGATCCCACTTGCTTTGGTTCCTGACATTCTGTGTGGCCATCCTGTAGGTCACTTAAGACCATGAGGTGGCAATGGCAAGAACGGGGAAGGAGCTTTATCCCGGTCCTTGGCTGGGAGGTACCTTGGATCACACAGAGACTGAAATACGAATACTCCTCTGCACAGGGCTGGTGGTGAGGGAAGCCCTTATAAACAACTTCCCATCACAGTCATCAGGGCTGACTCCTGAAATTTACAGAAATGGAGGCAGGTAAGGGTGTCCGGCCTCAGGTTGAACATATACCCTTTCCATCTTGTGTTTGAAAATCCCACTTAATTCCTTTCTTTTGTAAGACAGGCATTTATGCATGTTTCGGTGTTCCTTCATACCCGCAGCAGCAACCCGGGAGCCTGGGCCGTGCCTAGGCCGTGGTGCTGTCGGGAGCAGGAGGCCCTGAGAGGTAGAGGCACAGAGTTCAGCTTGCAGACTGTAAACTGCCCGTTGAAGGCGGTTTCCCGTGTGCTGCAGGGGGCTTCAGCTGGCTTCCCAGCCCTCCATCTCAGAGAAAGACAAAAACCAATGTGATAATGGTGTATGTAGTTGCCAAACTGTTTATTTGCCATTCACTAGTTATAATACTGGATTTACAGAAGAAACTGTGGTACAAAGAAAGTAAGGCCCAGTGGTTCCTGGGCAGCGGCAGTCCAGCTGCCCTGCACAAGCTGGGCCCGGTGGGTGCTCCTGACAGAGGCGGCAGCCACTGTGATTAGGTGCCGTGAGTGAAATCATACCCAGTGGAGTGTCTGCTCTCCTGCGCTATCTAGAAACACCTTGGAGAGGGGCTTCTGGGGTGTCCTCTCACAACGTATCTGGTTTAAAACTCAAGATTGGCAGTTCCCTTGCAGAAAATGTTCACTAGGTTAGTACGAGGGAGAAAGAAACCACACACAAATTTCCAGGATGCTTTGGGAACAGATCCAGTAACTGCTACACAAATAGACACGAGGTGGAGTCTAGTCAAGTAGTGTGCCTTTCCCATCGGTACTCTTTCAATAGATGTGTTATACTGTCATTTCAATTTGGAAGTTTATTTTTTTCCATTGATTTTTATACATCCAGAATAGCACAAATAACCAACAGGGTTTTTTTTTGCACATTCATTTCCCCAGAACAAAAAGTGAACTTCTTAAAAAAAAATTAGAACCATGCTATTAGCTCTTTACAAAAGTGAATAAAAAGTAGCTCGTTTTTAAGTCTAAAATAAACAAAGTAGAAAGAAGCGGTTTTTTTTGTTGTCTACAGTATTTAGCAAACATAAGAAAATGTCCTTAGAAACACACACAAAAAATTGAAAAAACATTATTACAGGTATTAACAATATTTTATAATGAAGCTTAAAATCTATTTACATACATAAATACAATTAACTTTGTTGATGCAACTCTTCTGGAAGGAAAAAAAAATGCCAAATGATCAGCCTCATCAATACTGATCTGGCTAAAGGGAGGGGAAAACTCCAAACAAAGAAACAGACAAAGAAAAAGTCCCCAAAGACTGTATACTGCAGGTAAATAAAAAGGCATTTTGTTCAGATATAAAAAATGTTTTCTGATATCATTGTTAAACCGACTTTTCATGTATAAAAGACCCTAAACATGTCATCCCCCAGAAAACAGAAAACACCAAAAACAAAAATCACCAGGACGGAATGTCCCAAGGAAACAGGTATTTCAAGACAGAAATCTGCAGTCCTAAATTGCAGGACATTTGAGTGAAACCATTCATTTCCTTTCTAATCAGAGCATTTCTGTTTATCTGCACAGAAACCCTAGGCAGCAGAAAGGCTGTCTGTTAAGTCACTGATTGTAATTTGCCCAGGAAGGCTTCTATTGCTGCACTTGGACAGCGAGCAGATCCAAAATGGTTGGCAACGCCTCCGTTCTGCTGGAAGAAACCCACACGCAGGAGAAAGGCTGACTCACCATGTCACTATGTTCCTTTATGTAAAGGGAGGAAACGTGTTTGGTGTCGGGATGGGTGTGCGTGTTATCTCCTTATACAAAGCTGGAGAATGGAGGAGGGAAGAGGTGGGATTTGGAGGAGGGACGGGGAGAGACAAAGAAGGAGATAATTGCGGGGGGCAGAGAGGGAGAAAAATAGAAGTATTTTTAGATAGTGAGAAAAACAAAAAGAACTGAAATATGTGTCTATGTTGAAATTATAAATAAGGGCATGAACGAGCAGTAAAGATGGCTATTTAATCTTTCTTCTCCTGGACCAGTGCTCCCAGATACATCCAGTTATTACTTAATTGTCTTAAGGATCTACTTGATAAAAGGACCACCTTAATTTAACCTGAAGGCAACAGAATGGAATTCCTCAGGGGGAAAAATGCATTAAGTATGAGATCTATCTCCAAAACAACTAAGGTTTGACTTTTTTTTTTTTTTTTTTCTGGAAAGATTAAATACTATATATGCTGGTAAGGGTCTGTGAAACTCTGAATGGCCAAACCTGTGGGTCCACGACAAAGTGACAAGCTCTCCTCACACATGGCCTTGAGAGTGAAGATTCAATGTGAGAGATTATCTGATTTCCCTTGTAGGGCATTGGGCTGATTTTGAGTTGGAATATCTTCAGGTACCAGAACTGAACTGAAAAATATACATTTTTTTCCTTCATTTTTTTAAACAACATTTTGTCAGGTCAGATAAGGCAATGTGCTGAAAAGAACGTTGATCATGAAACGAAGGCTGATCATGAAAAGAAAGTTCAATTTGGGGCAAATGGGCTAATGGTCCTTTTCAGAAATAAAAAGTTTTAAATTTACTGACATTTAAGGGTCATTTTGCTGTAAAAATGTAACATAGAATAAAACATGAAAATGTGTCATGGAGGGAGAATTATGCCTAAAATGAAAATAAATATATTCTGAGTTTCTCCAAGATCTGCTTTAGCTCTTTTCTAGATAAGAACGACCTGACTGACAACACAAACTGCTTTACTCTTTTATTCTTACCAAAGTGCTACTGCATCTGTGTATAACAAATAATCAATATATATATATATAAGAAAACTCAAAAACAAGTTGTTTTAAATAAGACCAGCTGTTTTGCTGCCTGCAGCCAAAGATCTTTCTAATTTGAATCCTTAAATTTATAAAATAAAAATCGAACACTGTTCTGAAGTCCTGCTTTCAAATACTCTTCAGAGTTGACCTGAAATCGTTTCAACTAATTTAAGAGGTACATTAAATAACAACCAGATCATTCTGAGCACACATATGTCAAAATCAGCAGTTAGTATTTATGAGTTGTACAACAACTGCATTCTGACCAAATCCTCCAATAAAAATAGTGCCATAAAATTTACAGTGACATTGGGTATGTTTGGATTGTAGCCATGGGCAGCAGTGACATGAATCTTTCCTGTCATGCTGATGCACGGGTAAAAGTGCACACACCCTACAGGGTAGGGTCTCAGCCTGGTGAGAGCAACACAAAGATGGGTGGTCAGTGAGCAGCATGGGACGGGGTCCTGCACAGGTGGGGCGATGCTTTCCCACATGACTCCACTGAGGCACACGGAGGGGATTTGGCTTGCTCAGGCCTGCTTCTGGGCCCACCCTGTGAAAACTGAGCTGGAGACCTTCAGCTGTCAAAGGCATCCGGTCTAGTCCCTTCCACTCCCAGCCTTGGGGGACAGCCACAAGTTTCGTTCTGCATCAATGAACAGGTACTGTATCAAAGAGGAATATTTTCTTGGAGCTAAAAAAATCTGAACTCTAGATTCAGATGATCTCCTTTCTTGATCTCCGGAATCAAGCAGTTAAGGAACCCCTGAATTCATTCACTCGGTTTCCATGTGATTACCGCTCCTCCACACAGCTTTCTTCGGATTCATTCTGTTACAAAGCATGTCTCACATTAACAAGAGGCCATGGAGTGAGAAAACCCCTAGAAAATAAATCCTCTCCAGAGGTGCAATCATTGCATCTACGTGAACCCTCTGGAACCAGATTTGACCTTCTCCGTTTGAAGGGAGGGAGTCAGATATGAGACCCTTTGTTGAGCTTGGCAGAAAATTCCATACTTTAGATCTTTGGAGTGACCCTCAGTATCTAAAAAGCCTACTAAAAACATTGCTGCGTTAGCTACCAACTCGTTTGATTAACATTAAAGGGAGTTTAATGTAAACAATATTTAGATAACCAAGTGATCACATTACCCATCCTTTTTTCCCAACTTTCTTCAATGTGATACAATTAATTTTGGCTACTATCAAAAACAAAAAATGTAGTACTTGATATTTTTCTTCTTAATATAAGTACATTTAAATAATAAAAAAGTATCAACACATTAAGTAAGTGTCTAAACATCAAGATACATAAATATCTAGGGATTCCTTGTGGGAATACAGTAGTTGAAAATGACCCAAAGCTGTAGCCGTTTCTCAAAAAACAACTACAAAAAAAGTCCAAAAGAAAAGTTAAATAAAACTTACAGAAAAAGGAATCATATTTCTTTCATTTGTCAAAGCAAGAAAGAAGCAAGCTCAAATTTATGTATATATAAAAATAAAAACCACCCCAAATGCAAATACGCATTTTGCAATTTATAAGGTGCTGCAAAAGAAAATTAAAAATATGAATTAGATGCCAAACAGAATGAGTTGCATCTCCCCACCCCCACCCCCCAAAAAACCCCCCAAAAACCCGAATTCCATACTCTTTGGAATAAACAACTTGGTTAAAAAGTGAAGTCAAGGGTATAAAATCTTTCTTTTATTCACAGCATTGCTAAATCAGAAGCATTCACAGTTTCCCTCTGGGAATCTTTCTGTTTGCCTTACAGCGTGTCCACGGGGTGGTGAAGCGGACACCCTCAAGTTGCATCAGGTTAGAAAAATCTGAGATGGGCCAACGGCAATTGCGAACTGCACGGACTTGAGAAGCACAGGCGGCCCCGGGGCCCCGCCCGGAACAAGATCACCACGGCGGCTGGCAGCGGCGCGCTCCCCAGGGCCGGCGGCCGGGCCCACGCGGGTTTCCCGAGCACACGAGGCCGGAGCCCGAAGGAGGCGCTTCCGGGACGACGCCCGGCCGCACGGAGAGCGCGTGCGCAGCCTCAGTAGGGTCGCCAGACGGCCTCCTCGAGGCGCGCGGCGGGCGCCATGTTGGTTGGGGAGTTGCTGTGGCTGCCCTCGGCCTCCACCACGTCGCTCTGGTTCGGGAGGCTGGGGTTGAGCAGCGCCGAGCCGGTGGAGGCGTTGGTGCAGGGCGGCAGAATGCGCGGCGGCGACCGCTCGCCGCCCACCATGGAGAACTGGTAGGAGCCGGCTGACGCGCCGTAGTACAGGTGGTAGGACGGCGAGCTGGCCTGGAACGGGCCGCCCTGAGCCTGCGACGAGCCGGGGTAGGGCGGCGGCAGGTACGTGTGGTAGCGCGTGGCCGAGCTCATGGCCGACATGCCGATGCCGATGCCCGACGTGACGGGCGTCGGGGAGTAGGTGAAGGCGCCGGGGTAGTGCATGCGGGGGTCGGAGATGGAGGGCAGCGCGGAAAACTGGCGCGGGTCGCCGAAGGCCGTCAGGTCGGGCGCCGCTGCGGGGCGGGCGAGAAAAATATCGTGAGACGGGGGTTCAGGGAGGCCACGCCCCTTCCCCCGCCGGCCCGCCCGCGGGAGGATTACCCAGAATGCTGCTGCCCAGTGAGCTGCTGCGATGATGATGGTAATATACGATCTCATGCAACGTAATACGGTTTATGATATAATACTTGCTTAATATAAACATATTAGATGTAATTTGCTTAATATAACTTGCTTAATATAAACATATTTCTGTAACTGCGGGGTTGGCAAACCCACCTGCCAGATCCACCTGCTACCAATTTTTGTAAACCCACAGGCTAAGAATGAGTTTTATTTTTCTAAATGGTTGAAAAAGAAAAAAAATCAAAAGATGATGTCCTGATGTGAAAATGATATGGAATTTAAATTTCAGTGTTCATACGTGAAGTTCTATTGGAAGGAGCCTGACTCATTCTTTTCTGTATTATCTATGGCTGCTTTTAAATCACCACTGCAGAGTTGAGTGGTCATGGCAGAGACTGGAGGGCCAGACTGTAGGGCCCAGAAAGTCTAAAGTATTTAGAATCTGGCCCTTTGCAGAAAAAAGTTTGCCACCTCTCTATGTAATCAATATATTAATATATCAGTGGTAATGTACATTTAATCGGTGATATTAATATAACAAAACAGTGTAACACTAGAACTAATATAATGGATGCATTAATAGATTAATATTAATAGAACATATATACATAATACAGTATTGTCATAACAATATTAATATGTAATAACATTTTAATACGTTATAGATAATATTTAGGTTGAATCCTAGGAACCTGCTGTTTCGGTAGGCCCGGAATAGTTAAAAATTGGCCGTTTGCTATGGTTGAAGCTGATGCACGCCATAATAGTTACTGGGAGTGGGTGTCACATCACTCCCACCGTGAACCGTCACATCACTCTTTCTCTCCCACATCTACCTTCAGACTAGTGCCACAGCTTTAGAAACAGTACAGCCTCGGTTTCACGTGCTTTTCTCTAAGATACATCACCGGTTTGTTAAGAGGAGTGGCTGCAGTACCTTGACTTACCTGCTCCGTTTTTGTACATGTTGAAATTCTACCAGAAATGGCAAAGCTTTGTCTATAAAACTCATTTGGTAGGATGATGCATTTACCATTTCGCCGACTGGCTTTGGCTGTCCTTTGTGGCATCTTTTTGCGTTTTCCTTAACCACAGGCTGCCCTTGGGAACTACTCGGGGGTTTGGGTGCTAGGATGGGTTTCCTGTGTCCTGTAGATCAGAGTTTCCCAACAGTGGCATTACTGCCATTTGGGGCCAGCTTTGTTGGGGTGATGTGGGCCTGGGATGGATGTTGGCAGCATCCCTGGCCTCGGCCCAGCAGATGTCAGTAGTGACCCCACTCCCCCCATTGTGGCAGCCAACAATGTCTCCCAACCTTCCAGGTGTCCTGGGGGTAGGGGTGAGGGGGGCAGAAGTCTCCCACCCCTGCTGAGAACCACCACTGTGCATGTAGGATGGTGTCCTGGGGTAGTTTCTGTTCCTCAGAATTATTCATTAAATGACCAGGCCAGGACCGTAGTCTTTACGTCAGCAAACCCGAAAGACAGCAACAAAACAGAGCAGAGGCAAGGACTGAATGTTTTAAAATTTATCAGTTCTCAAATCAACATACAAAATAACTCCGAGCTCAAGATGGCATGTGGCCTGTGTCCTTTTGTGTTTAGGCCCACAGAGAAACCTGACTGAGCCAAAAGCTTGCTATGAAAGGAAAGCCATCGGGTGGATTAATCTGCTTTTGGACGGCATCGGCTGTTGATCAACTTCCTCATATTTCAAGCCTGTTATTCCAGCAGGGAGAGCTAGTGTTCTCGTTCTTGCTCTCTCTTTCTCTCGCCCTCTCCCCCTCCCTCCCTCCAAGGGAACTCCTGTAAATTTGGGGTGCCTCTGATGAGGGGATGTACTCCTCGTCAGAGAGGTAATTATAGAAACAACCGAAGCCTGCAGCAAATCTCTCCACTGATGAGGAAACCAGGAGTCTGACTTTCAAACAAACACTCTTGTTAACCTTTTCAAAGCGAGGCAGACGTGTGGGCAGGGAAAAGGTTGTAAAGTGACAGTGGTTCAAGGGCTGCCCTTCCACGGACACTCTCTAGCTCGTCCTGAAGCCAGGCCGCACCTCATTCCACAGGGTTTGTCCCTGCCCGCCGGGGCCTTCTGTGAGCAAGCCCTGTGTCACTTGTTTGTGTTCACACAGAGAGCTGTGACATACTTGAGAGTTAACAGGAAGCTTAACTCCATTTTTCCAGTTAGATTTCTATAGTCCAGGGAGAAGCATTAGGCAAATACAATCAATTTGTTGTCATCTGATGCAATACTCCGGACACAAATAAATGACTCCACCCATTATTCCTCTTGCTTCATTTGCCATGAGACAAAAAGGTGAATCCACTGGAAAATGAATGAAAGGTCACCCTGTTTCATGACGGTGTCTGGACATGCTCTGCCAGTCTGTTCCAACTGCTGTGTGGTAACCTGGTGATGACAGCAAGTTACTGGAATCCCAAGTGAGCCCGTGATTTGTCACGGACATAAGTAATGGAATGATGTTATGGTCTCAGCTGTCAGGGGAAAATAGTTCTTTCACTTGTGGGCAGAATATCTGGAAGATCTTAGATGTTGCCTGTGATTCTTCTTCTGTCCACATAGTACCAATGTCACACTACAAAAGACCATCCATTTGGCCAAATTGTCCTTTACACACACATTGTGATAACAAAACAACTTCGGCCCACTAGGTAGGCTCAGATTCAAGTGACCTATTAAAATACTTGTTTTCTTTTTATGTCCAATCTGACACCCCCTACCAAGCAAGCCCCACCAGTGACGCACAGTTCACCCGGCCTTAGCTCATTTGTCCGTTTGCCTGGGCTGGTGCCCCCTTATTCGGCAGCAGTGTGGGCAGAGGTGGGGACCCCTGATACTCACAGGGAGCTTTTAAAGAGTATGAAATCTGGGGATTAGGCGGTACAGGTATTTTAGTTGGAAATGTTTCCCCACCGATGGAGCTAAATATTTGCCATGACAGCTCAAGTCTTCATTCTGCAGCTTGTTGGGGATGAAAGCAGCCCTACTCTGGGCCCCTCCCACTGCCCCCGAAGGATTAAACAGCCTGAGCAGATAATGGCTGCCTTAAAAGGATCTTGCATGACTCAGATTAATGCATGCTGTCTGTCGCCCAGGTTGGCAGCTAAACATTATTTAAAAAAAAGAAAAGCAAACCTCCGGATGACAACTCTTTTCAGACAAGGTGTGGAGTCTGTCTGCAAAAGTAAGAGACAGACACAGAGCACAGGGCTCTCTGGCCAAAGGGAGCCCCGGTGGCGCTGGGGGCGGGGAGGGGCAGAGCACAGAGCTGAGCTGGGGGTGGGATTCAAGGAAAGCAGGCTCTCAAAGCAGCCACTTTTCTTTTAAGTATCCCAAACCCCTCCTGCCCACAGGGAGATGACAGCACTTTTCAGGCCTGGGCTCCAGGCTCGATTTCTCAGAGGGAGACCTGCCAAGGTGTAGAGCAGTCTCCCATGCTGTGCTCTGCCACCGGTGAAAGCTCCTCTGGAATTCTCCCGGGTCCACCCTCCAGGACAGCGCAGGGTCATGCTTGGGCGCCGAAATGGGATGTGGTTTTTATCTCCTTCATACCCTCATGCCATAAAATGCCCTTCCATTGCTCCTTGGCTAACTGAAGTCCAGGCTATTCAGAAGTGTAACTGTGAGACGGGATTTGGGAAGGCACATGTTACTCATTCCTATAAAAAAAGAAGTCACCCTTCCATCTGAACTGGTCAGCCAGAACAGCTGGCCCCTAGGGTTCTTGGACTCTAAGGTGCCGATGATCTTGGGTGCTGACCGAGTCAAAAGACTTATGAAATAAATTCCAAGGGACAGACCCACAGCAGGGACATTTCCAAGGAAAACAGTAATTGCTTCAGATGTAGACCACAGCCAGTGGGCAGAGCAGTGCCAACAAGAAGAAGAAACAATGAAAGATGACAAGTGCCTTTGGAAGCAGACCAGTACTGAGGGGACAGAGCTTCTACAACAACAACAAGCTAAATGGACTTCATAATTCCTACACTAGTCCCTTAACTCCTTAGCCCGGCAGGTGCCATGAAATTCTTGGCAACGGTGGCTGAAAATAGTGTGGAAGCTGGGCAACTGAGTTGGCTTTCCTGTTCTACTACCTCGCCCAAGAAGACAGTTCTGAACTGGGGGGCAGTGTGGCCCTCAGGACATTTGGCAACGTCTGGTGATTTTTGGTTGCCATGACTGGGGGTGCTGCTGGCATCTAGAGGCCAGAGACACTGATGAAGGCCCTGCAGTGCACAGGACTGCCCCCGACAGTGAACAATTGTCTGGCCCCAGGTGTCAGCACTGCTGCTGTTGAGAAGCTGAGAGGGATTCTGTGAAGCTCTGAGAAGAAGCTGAAGCATTTGGGGAAATCTCAAGTCGTCCACAAAACACAACATTACACCACACGTAAAATGGCAGACGCAGTGCCTTTGCCCCTTCGCCTGCCCCTAATCTGCTATAATCTGATTCCAGGAGCTGAAAAGCAAAAACAGCCGCCCTTCCACAGAAGTGTGTTCTCAGGCTTCCTACTGCTGAAGTCCTCTGAAGTATTTTCACAGTCTGGTCCAGCTCTAATTTCAAAGCCCCAAACAGGGAGTCGCTTCTTTTTGCTTTCAACAAAGGAATTTTTCTCTGTAACTCTGATTTCCCTGCCCACAAGCAAAGGTGAGTGCCAAGCCCAGAGGTCTCAGAGGTTAAATGACTAGGTTTAATGAGCACGTATTAACAACTATGCCAACCACGACACCTGAGCTTTCCAGTCTGTTCCTCAAGCCTGATACGAGCAGCTCTTAGTTGGGGGTGTCCCGTCGGGGTAGATGTGCGTCCCACTCCACGTGTGCCGCAGTGCGCTGTACACGTGGCCTGTGAAAGCTCGCCACCACAAGATGGATCAGTCCCATCTGAGGCCCAGAAGCTGACTACTTTGGCCTTTTCTGTCACTGACCCTTCAGCTGCCACCCGTGCCTGCCAAATGTGAGCACCCCCAAACGCCCAAGGAGTCCACTTTTTCCAAGCCACTTCTACCTTCACATCTGTACGTAATCTCTGCCTCTGAGTGTCAAGGAAAATCAGCGTGTGGGCGGGGGACTTAGAGATAGACAGCCTTGTCTTTAAACCGTACTGTATCCAATCAAAAACGACTGCCACCCCCTTCGTGCATCCCGTCTGCTCTCCAGAACCTTGCACTGCAGCCGGACTTCAAAGAGTGTATTTTCAAGCAGCTTACTTGAGAGCCGACTGGAAAGCTCTGCAGAGAGGGTTGTCATGCCGCTGGCCCGTCCAGGCGAGATGGGTGTTGCTGGGTGGACAGAAGGAGAGGCAATGGGTCCCAGGTACTGGTAGGACTGCTCGTAGGACCATGGTGGGGACGGCTGGATCTGCCTTGTATCTGCAGAGAGTCAGGGAGGTCACTTACATGTAGAGTGGGTCAGGATTTAGAAAAATCTTTTAATAAAAAACTAGCTACCTTTGTTTAAATCTAATACATGTTTGTGGGCTGTTTACCAGTGTTTAATAAGCCTCCTTAAGTCCCAATATTTGCTTTTGTCTGATGATTTCCCCCCAAAACGATACTGATATAATTTATGTTTGATTCTTGAAGATTTTCCTCTGCTAACTGTTCCTTCCAAAGGTTTTCTTTAATCACACTAATGATGAGAGAGGCTGATTATGCTTTCCAGGTAGAAGTGTTAACATTCAGACTGTTGACTGCACGTATTGACTGCCCAGCTTTGTAATCATGCTTATCATTATCAGGTGATCACCCATCTCTCTCTACTCAGTAGGCGCAAAAGAATGCAAGGGTTTGGGTCTTTTTTTTGTACCTTTGGCAAAAATATTCTGTGGCTTTTAAATGTTTTCAGTTCAGGTGAACTCTCTCCCAAGGATAACTGAAAAGAAAGTCTGGCTAGGAAACTGGCAACGAGGCCTGATGACTAGTTCACAAACCCGGCAGTGCAGAGCTGGCTCTATCAACCCAGACTAACAGAGATGTCTTCCACTTTTTCTCAAGACCTCAAGTTTGCAACTTCTAAAGGGCAGAATGTTGAGCAAGTATTTTACAGATTGCCATTAAAAGAGGCCTGGTTTGTAGTGAGGTGAATGGACCTAGAGTCTGTCATACAGAGAGAAGTAAGTCAGAAAGAGAAAAACAAATACCATATGCTAACACATATATGTATGGAATCTAAAAAAAAAAATGGTTCTCAAGAACTTGGGGCAGGACAGGAGTAAAGACGCAGACATAGAGAATGGACTTGAGGACATGGGGAGGGGGAATGGTAAGCTGGGACGAAGTGAGAGAGTGGCATGGACATATATACACTACCAAATGTAAAACAGATAGCTAGTGGGAAGCAGCCACATAGCACAGGGAGATCAGCTCGGTGCTTTGTGACCACCTGGAGGGGTGAGATAGGGAGGGTGGGAAGGAAACACAAGAGGGAGGAGATATGAGGATATATGTATATGTATAGCTGATTCATTTTGTTATAAAGCAGGAACTAACACACCACTGTAAAGCAATTATACTCCAATAAAGATGTTAACAACAACAAAAAAAGAGGCCTGGGCGAGAGAAGAGACAAAGATCTGACTTCAGAAGATTTAGGTAAAAAGCATTTTGTAAATTTGACTCCAGCATTCATAGGAGTCTTAGTTTTCAAAAGCATCATACTGTTTGCAGAGGAGGAAAACAAAAAATAACACCTTCTATTCTTAGGCAAAATGTGTAAGAAAATTTAAAAATCAACCACTGTCTCACCATAAGATAGCTTTACATTTCTGTCTTAGAATTAAACGTTAATTTTCTCTTTGTGTTCCACCTTCTTTGTAGACAAAGGTGACAGCAAACTACACTAACTCCAAAGGGTCTTCATAGCCAGGGGTTCATGATGCTGGGAGTAAATACAGAAAGAGCAAAGTTCCTTAGGAAAACAACAGGTGTCAGTTTTCTGTGTGTTGTGACATAAAGAAATGAGTTATTTCTACTCGTTATACATTGTCCACATCTCCTCCCTCTGGGGCTTTTCACTTCTAGTTAAAGTGTCCCTTGTCTTTTATGCCTTTGAAGCTGTCACAGTGGAGAACAGAATCAAGTATTTGGAGATCCAAGTCTTCCTTCTTACTCTTCTCCCAAGAGCCCTCTACCCGGTTTCCCTCATACTGATCTACTTCCTTCTTTTCTTTAAAATAACTGACTTTTTAATTTTGAAGAACCTGGGGAAATATTTTAACTTAGAATCTTTGAAATCTACTATTAAAGAAAGGTCTTCATTTTCTTCTGAATTTTAGAGAATTGAGGGGATGGCAAGGAATAAAGAGCCGGTCCATTCCAGACTCAGTGGAAAATAAGTGTTCAACTACAGTCAGAGATCCTGCATAATCTTACAGCTAAGAGTGTTTCCAGCAATTGAAAGCAAATAGCAATAGCAGATTGTTTAACATTCCCATACTGCTACAAGTATTTTGCTCCAAGTGAAAATAAAATTATATACTCAAGATATTTTCCATAAGACATGCACATGTCCTGGATACATGTATTTACAAAGTGAATATATATAGTATTCAAATATTTTAATCATTTAAAAAGCAAACAGAAGAGGTTTTATAATTGTCATAAAGCCCTCTGGGTGTGAATTGCGGTACAGGAATTCATGCGTTGTTGTGTAGACAGCCCAGCACCCCTAACCCCATGTCTAAAACCACAGTAAGCATAAAGTATTATGCCATGATTCATGCTCTGTCATGTTTTACTGTAGTGAAAAAGTTGTGCTAGGCTTTTCTAAACTCATAATTAAACCATGCAAATGTTGCATAATGTTTCACAGCCTTTTAAAAATATGCTTTGGTAATGATCTTTATGATTAAAGTCCAGGTTCTATGATTTTTTTTTTTTAACACAGGGTTTCAAATTCAACATCTTCTTACTTCACACCACAACTCAGCCTTTCAGTGCTAGTTGGGGGACAGCACTAAAAACCCAGTGACCCCTGATCATTTTTCGTATTTGTGACCACAGTGAACTGTGTTTGGCTTCATTGGCAGCAGTGGGCCAGAAGGTGGTGATGGCGAGCTTCTCATGTCGGAGTTTCGCGTGTTTTCTTCTATTACGTGGATTATTCATTAAAACAAAAACAAAACAAAACAAAAAACGAAGGGCCAATAATATGGTTTGCTGAGTTTACTATTGAGTTACCATTCTTGCCATGATGGGGCCAGCGTGAACACATGAAGGCAAGTATGGAAGTGACAGTGCTGTGGGCCACCCGAGCACTGGACTGAGAGGCAGGAGATGTGGCCTCTGGCCTGTATGTGTGATGACCCTGGGTTACTTACTTACCCTTTCTTATTCTCATTTCTGAAAGGAGATGATCTCTAAGCCCCTGTCAGTGGTGACAGTGCAGGATCCTAATTCAAATAGGTCCTAAACAGTACTTCTCTGCTTAACTCGTATGTTAAACAGAGTTAGGGAAGAATCAGGTGGGTGTTTGAGGTGAAGAATGGTGCTTGTAATAGTAAATACGTGTATTCTGGGAAGAGGAAGTAGGACAGGGATAAGATGGGGGTTATCAAGAAAAAAGTCATAGGCTGAGGAAGAGAACCACTGTCCATCATTCTTCAGAGGAGGGCTGCTTGTTCTTGAAGGGAATGCCTCTGATAGGTCAATCCACCAAAAAGAACAAGTTTACTGAAACTTACTATGTGCCAGGCATGTGCTTATTTATGAGTAAGACCAATATGGTCCCTGTCCCATTGGAACTTAAGAGTCTAATATTAATGAAGATCCCAGGACTGTATGATGCTTGGAAAGTCTTTTTCCTGTTGCATTAATCATCATGCTGAGTTACTTCATTCATTCACTCTTAGGCTCATGAAGTTATTTACTTCCTCATTCATTCATGTTGCCAATGAACTTTTTGCTTTATTAGGGCCACTGTTTTGGGAACTCAGTAGTGAGTGGATTATAGTCCTTGTCTTCTAGAGCTATGGCTAGTGGGGGCTGTATCCAGGTGAACAGCTGGATTACCTCCCTAAACGGGACTTGCAAACAGCCGTTCCCAGGTTAGAGATAAGAACCCTAGTGGTATTTATTACATGCTATGTTATATCCCTGAGAGGAACAGACAAGGGAAAGCACCTAATTTAAGTGAAAAACAGATTTCGGTTTGCAATTCTTCCTTCACCATAAGCTAGCTGTATGACCTTGGGCAAGTCACTGATTTCCTCGGATACATAGTTTTCCTACTTCAAAGGGTAATAGGGATAAGTGACATAAACTATATAAAGTGGGTATCACCATTTTTGGCCATATTAAATGCTCAGTAAGTCTGGCTACTTTTTATGATTATATTAAAAAGGAAAAGAAATCTGTGCCAAGGGACTCATCTGATATTTATTGGTAAGGCCACACACACCTGCTCCAGGATGAGACTCAGGTAACACTGTTCTGTTCACTGAAAAAAGTTTGACACGCAGAGTCTTCAGCACCAGAGAAGAACTGGACTCAGGAGATTAAGTGGTAAATAGGCAAGAAAACTGGAGAGTTGAGGTGAGGACGGAGAAGGTGAGGATCCAATCTCAACCAGCTCATGTTTCCGTAAAAAAAACTACTGGATTAGAAAATTTAAGTTTGAGTCTGTCTGCATCCTGTTTTTTCCAGGGTACATAATGTTTTGATGTAGCTGCTTTACTGAGGCCGTTTTATGATGGGTTATTTTTAGCTTTTTGATCCATCAAGTAGTGGATAAAACAGCCCCCTTCCTCTGAGATCCTGAGCCCCACTCCTTTCCATTTGAAATGAGGTCAAAGAAGGGGGGGAGTTAGGACTAAGGGGGGTTGAGGCTAGTGGTGAGCTCAGAGGTACCCATAGCATACATAAGCGATAAGAGAGTAGAGTGCTCTTACCTTTACTGCAGCAACATCAAAATGTCCTCAAAGTAAAAAATGACCCTATCAGATAATTCAAGTCAAAATGTTCTGCTGGGTCCAAGTTCAGCTCTGAAATGTCAAGAGCTTAGAAGTTATTACTCCCGTCTTTACAATAAGAAAAGAAACCTAAAACTGATAATCCACGATTTTTCTCAGACCTAGTAGAGAATTGAGGTCATAGGGCAAACTGCCACCCTGAAATCTTGAGAGAGGTGAATACAGAAAATTATGCTGAGGTGTGCTTACTGGGAGCAGACGCCACTGGAGCCATGAACTGGTAGGAACATTTAAGTGGTAATTTTGACAAATTGTTGGAGGCTGAGTATAGACTAGTGTGAGAGTAAGAAACTCCTGAGGGCTGCATTCTTGTCTGTGTGTATGGGGGTGGGGTGGGGACACTTTCATGGGTTTTTCATTTAGGGACTCCTCCAGCTCTTCATGGGATCCAGTATAATAGCAGCGGGTTACAGCTGAAGGAGCTGCAGGACAGACTATTTAAGGAAGGGTTCTTAGGGAAGCCCAAAGACAGAAACAAAAACAAGGACATTAGTGGAATTTAAAGCCTCTGGCACCTTCAGCTACAGCAAACATTAAACACAGCCCAGCTCCTAGTTAGATGAACATAAAATCTCACACCAAAGGCCTATTTTCTTCAGTTCCTGTTACCTGATACATCATATCCAGCTTCCAAATCAGAAATAAGGCACGACAGAAGGCAAGAAAAAAATCTGAAGAGAGAAAACAAGCGTCAGAACCAGACTCAGATGTGACATAAATTTTGGAGTTATCAGACAGGGAATTTAACTGATCAATATGTTAAGGGCTCTAGCGTGCCACAACTACTGAAGCCCGCACGCCTGGAATCCATGCTCGGCAAAAGAGAAGCCACCGCAATGAAAGGCCCACACACCGCAACAAAAGAGTAGCCCCTGCTCTCTGCAACTAGAGAAAGCCTGTGCATGGCAACGAAGACCCAACTCAGCCAAAAAAAAAAAAAATGTTAAGGGCTCTAATAGAAAAAGAAAACAGCATGGACGAACAGATGGGTAATGTAAGCAGGGAGAGAGAAACTCTTAAGACTCAGAAGGAAATTCTGGAAATGAAAAACACTGTAACAGATATGAGAAATACCTTTGATGGGCTCATCAACAGACTGGACGTGAGTGAGGAAAGAATCAATGAAATACGAAAGAATTTCAATGAAATTGAAAATATGTCAATAGAAACTTCCCAAACTATAAGGTAAAGAGAAAAAAGAAAGAAAAAAAGTCAGAACATCCATGAACTTTGGGACAATTTCAAAAGTGTAATATATGTGTAGTAGAAATATCAGAAGGAAAAGGAGAAAACAGAGTGGAAGAAATATTTGAAGTATTAATAGCTGAGAACTTGACAAAACTAACGACAGACACCAAACCACAGAACCAAGAAACTCAGGGACCATCAAGCAAAATAAATACCAAATAATCTACATCTAGGCATATCATATTGAAACTGCAGAAAACCTAAAGACAGAGAAAATCTTGAAAGAAACCAGAAAGGAAAGGTGTGGGGGAGATACCTTGCCCAGGCAGGAACAACAATAAGAATTACTTCAGACTTCTCTTCGGCAACCATGCAAGCAGAAGTAGAGTGTAGTAAAGTGTTGAAAGAAAAAAGCTACCAACCTAGAATTCTATATCCAGCAAAATTATTCTTCAAAGGTGAAGGAGAAATAAAGCCATTCTCTGACAAACAAAAACTGAGCTAATTTATCCAGCAGACCTGTCCTGCAGGAAATGTTAAAAAAAAGTTCTTCAGGGAAAAGGCAAATAATACACGTCAGAAACTTGGATCTACATAAAGAAAGGAAGAGCATAATAGAATAAATGAAAGTAAAATAAAGTCTTATTTTTCCTATTCTTAACTGATCCAAAAGATAACTGTTTAAAGTCATAATAGTAATGTATTGGGTGGTTGTAAGAGATGGATAAGTGGAATGAATGACAGTACTGACAGAAATGGGAAGAAAGAAGTGGTCTTGTGTTATCTGACGGTGACTTACATTCATTACACATGTATTTTGCAAACTCTAGGACAACCACTAAAAACATTTTTTTAAGTATAACTGATACACCAAGAGCAGAGATAAAACAGAATGGAATCAAATAAAATACTCAGTTAAAACCAGAGAAGGCAGAAAAAGAGGAGAAAAGAATAGGTGTGATGAATATAAAACAGTTACAAACATGGTAGATGTTAATCCAACTATATCAGTAATCATTTTAAATATGAATGGTCTAATACATGTACCAACTGAAAGACAGAGATTGTCAGAGTGAATTAAAAACAAAACTATATGTTGTCTACAAGGAACCTACTTTAAAGTGTCAGGTTGAAAGTAAAGGGGTAGAGAAAGACTGGGCTAACAGTAATCAGAAGAAAGCCAGAGCAGCTATATTAATTTTATACAAAACTGACTTCAGAAGAAGGAAAAATTTTAGGGAAAAAGAGGGGAATTACATGAAAAAGACTATATGTATAATATGTATATATATACATACACGTTATACATATAGTCTTTATATAACTGAATCACTTTTCTGTACAGCAGAAATTAACATTGTAAATCAACTATACTTCAATAAAATACATTAAAAAAAAAGAGGGGACTTACATGATGAAAAATGTTATGTCTAAGAAAACATAACAATCCTTAACATGTATGCACCTAACAGAGTGTCAAAAGACATGAGGCACAAACTGGTAAGACGACAGGGAGAAAGAGGAAAATACACAGTTATAGCTGAAGTCTTCACAGTCCTCTTTCAGTAATTGATACCTCAAGCAGGCAGATAATTAGAGCACAGTTCATCCGAACAGTGCTACCAACCAGCTTGACCCAATGAACATCTTTGGAAAATTCCATCCAACAATGGCAGAGTACACGTTCTTTTCAAGCTCACAGGGAACATCCACCAAGATAGACCATAAAACACACCTTAAAATTAAAAGAACAGAAATCATACGAAGTATACTCTGAGGCCACATGGATTTAAACTAAAAAGTCAATGACAGAAAGACGGCTGGAACATCCCCGAATATTTGGAGCTTCAACAACACACTTCTGAATAACCCACGGGTCAAATAAGAAGTCTCAAGAGAAATTAAAATGTATTTTGAACTGAATGAAAATCCAACACCACAATTTGTGGGATGCAGCGGAAAGCAGTGCTTAGAGGGAAATTTATAGCATCTTAATGCATATATTAGAAAAGAGGAATGATTCAGAATCAATGAGCTTCCACCTTAGGAAACTAGAGAAAAAAAGAGCAAAATAAACCTAATGCAAGCAGAAGGAAAGAAATAAAAATTAGAGTAGAAATCAAAGAAATTGAATACAAGAAAGCAACAGAAAATGAACAAAACCAAAAGCTGCTCTTTGAAAAGTTTAAAATGTCCTTCTTTGTCCTCATGTTCCCGCAGGGCCATAGAAGAGGATGGCCAGAGACGCCGCCTGGTTCTCTTGAGTACCTACGTCTGTGGGCTTTTTAACACCCACCCTCAAAACCTGGGTCCCCTAAGGCACACAGGCACACACATGCTGGGTGCCCTCCTCAGCCCAGGGCCAGGAGAAGGTTGATGGGTTCTGTTGTTGGTTAGAGTTAGAAGGCCCTTTCCTTGGCTATTCAGCTGATATCTTTACAGACCTGATCTTTCAGACACCTTTCAGAGCCATTTAAAAACAAAGACCAGACAAGTTATGTATGCGTCAGGGCCCCAGTGTCTGTTTTTAAGAGCCAAACCTAAGTGGTGAACATATAAACCCTCCAGGAGGCTCTGGTTTTTTCCCTAGAGGTTTTTTTCCCCCCTTTCAGCTTGGAAGGTGGCAGGGCAGTTCCCAGGGTGCCCTCCAAGTTTACCTCAGTCATGGGCAGCTGGTGTAATGCCCTCTTGGATGCCTGAGAACACACAACAGGATGTGACTCAGGACTCAGAGATGTGAGTCAGTTTCCAGGGCGATGTGTCAGGGCGAGCCCCGGTGGTGGCTTGCATCTCCCTGTCTGGGACCCCTGGAAGAAAGATCTGGGCTCCCCTGTGAACAAAAAGGGTGCCCCCAGATGCTCCGCTGCTACCTTCAGAACCATGTGATATCAGCTTTCACGGCCCCAGGGCCTGCGTCCTTCTCTGCTACGAAAGAGGCATTTCCCTGAAAGTCCCGCCGTCTGTCTGAAGCGCTGTTTCCTCCGGCCTGTGCAGTACAAGTGTAGCACAGAACAACAAGCAGGAATAGTGGTGCACCCAGGCAGAGACACTAGCGAGCCTGGTGGTGCGATCAGTGAAACACCCTGCTAACGTGAGTCAGCTCCCACCAGCTCTGGATCCTGGAAAAAGAGGTTGTGAAAGAGCTCCGGTATCTGCCAACCGTTTGTCTGTGCTGGCCGAAGACATCTTGGTTAGTCATGTACAGCTAGGATGCATTCACTGTTCCAGCAATTACTCTGAAGGGAAGCATCCAGCACCAAGCTGGGGCAGAGGCCTGCCTGGGGAGGCTGCGTTTTAAAGGCCGTTAGGGTCTTGAGGGATCCCGTCCTCGTAGCCGACCGGTGGGCCCAGGAGGTGACAGGCTACCTGCAGGAGGGCAGAAGGGAGCTGTGTGGCCACGTCCCTACCCCTCACTGCCTTGGGGACCCATCCTCTGGACCCGACCGGGAGAGGCTCCCTGGCTTTGTGGTTGGGGCACTGGGAGTCCAGATCGCTGGTTCCTAACACGAGAGCCACCGCCGACTCCGGCGGCTCACCACAGCCCTTTCCCTCTCAGACCTTTGTTTCTTCATTTCTCAAAATGGGGGTGGGTAACCAGACTCACCTGCCTTGCAGGTGTGAGAGTTAATTACTGTTTGTGGAGCAGCTTTGAGAGCCGCAGACGAAAGGCGTTCAGTAAATGCAAAGAGCTATTCCTCGTTGGACTTGCCAGACAGTTCCCAGGGGAAACAGTCCAATCCCAGCCACGAGGCCTCTCCCCTCGGCCAGATCAGTCTGAGCCGGGTCTGGAAAAAGGCTCTGGACTCAGGCACAGTTGTCTCTGAGGCAGGGTTTGGGGACAAGTCACTGGCTTCTAGAAAAGATGGGGGTCTGGATAACACCTCTGATTCTCTGCCAGCACTGACTCCCTAAGTCGGAGGGAGAGTGGCCTTCAGGTCACACAGGGTGCAGGGATCTTGGTTCCAAAAGAAAGGAAGGCACCTTCTGGTCTCTGCTCTCTCCTCCCTCGCAGACAAGTTATTTCCCTGGACTTTGTCAGACAAACATCCATTGCAGACATCTTCCCGTAAAGATTTTCTGTACCCTCACTTTCTGAACCTCTGTCCCCCCGCCCTCATACACACTTTCCAGGCCTGAACTGATTCTACAGATGGGCTGGGTAGATTCCGGTAAGGCCAGGCCATCACGGGCATGTTCAAATTATTCCACGACCACCCTGCTAATTTCTGTCCATTCCTCCATGTCTGTCTCCTGCAACAAAAATCTCAAAACATGGAGGAGGGTAAAAATGGCTCTCTGCTCCCAACCACTCATTCTCCAGCACCCTCGCCCCCTTTGCTAGTTCCCGAAAGGGATGAGCCAGAGATACCCGTCAAGGGCTGGGAAATCTCAGGCAGCTTCTAGCTTGGGACCGAGCCCCCGGCGCAGAAATGAGGACCCTCACTCATAGGAGCCAAATTACTGACGCCTCAAAGCGGGATGCTACCAGCGGGAGGGGCACGGCACCCCTAGCGCTGCCCATAGCTAAAGAAACTTAATTTGATGAACATCCCACCGAGGGCAGCACATGCTCTAAAGAGGACGGTGCAGGCTTGAGAGCCTTGTTCCGTGGCCCAGGGCGTGAGACTGTCAGAGCCCAGCTATGGTCCCGACTGACCGCCGAAGACCGTGTGCCGATGGGGTGGGAGGGGAGCCTACGGGACTCCCCGGGGCGGGGGGGGGGAACAGCCATCTCTCCGACTAAGTAGATACAGTAACAGCCGTCCCTTGGGCAGATCCTATCAAGTAACGGGGCTGAAGCTTTGCCAGGGTCCTTGAAATGCCTCAGGGTGGCAGCAGGCAAGAAAAAAAGAGTGATGTCATCACTGGGACCTCAGGGGCCGTACGATGACTGCCCCTGCCCCGCCCCGGCCCCGTGAGTTGTCGGTGTTGGAGGAAGCTCTGAAGGCCGCCACGTAAGGACAGCTGGCGCACAGCAGGTGCCCGTGAGGCCATCCTGCAGCCCGGCTGCCTCTGAGCGCCCCCCATCCCCCTTCCGGCCCTGTGCTAAACTTTTTACTTCAGCACTGCTGCGGGTTTGTAAAAAGTTAGGATCTTTTGACAAATTCTGTTGTATTATTATTATGAGATTTATTTATCTGTTGTAAAGTCATGGTGCAAATCCATCCCGCCATACTTTCGAGCTCCAGGCTGTAGCCTACACACAAATTTTAGAGTGGCTCAAAGCCCAGCCAAGCAGCCTCTGTGTCTTGTGCTCTCATGTGGCATGTGCCCCAGTGCACCCGTACTGGATTTTACACCAGATACTTTGATTTTAAGCAGCAAACTCGGAAACATGGCGTTCTAATAAAACCAGAAGAAGAGCTCTCATGAATGGGGAAAAAGGGAGTGCAATAAATACCGTCTAGGGAATGCTGAACGAGAACACAGAAGACACTGAACTCTTCTTTGGTTTGTGTTGGCTGCAAACATTTCCAAGTTTTGGAAACCTCGTCCCCGAGCTGCCCTGCAGGGAGAAAGGGCCTGGACAAGGGCACGAGGGCAGGGTTTGGGAGTCTGAGAGCTGAGGACTGAGCCGTGGCTCGCCCCTCACTCACCCTGTACTGAGACCAGTAGCGGAAGCCCTCGGAGACTCAGTTTCCCCACCTGTGAGGGGCTTGGGGGGATGAAACGGCATCCGGACTCCAGCGTCGTTAATGCACTATCTGGCTCCTAGTAAGGCTCCTCTCCCCTGTCCCCTCAGAGGAAGAGGCCGTGCCCCTCAGGCCCGAGTGCCCCATACGAGGGGGGAGGGCGGGCACAGCGCACGGAGCCGCCAGGACGAGGCCCGCCTCGGCCGGGGGTGCAGAACGCCCTCAGCCTCTCACCTGGGGAGACATGATGTCACCATCGATGTGAGCACCATTCCCGCGGCACCTGCCCAGACCGCAAAACCAAAGACAAGCCCTTCCGCCCGCCGAGCACCGGCCTCGCTCAGCGGGAGCACCTGCCACCCTGCCCTGCGGAAGGCGCCCGCCAGCCGCTGCTCGGAAACCAGAGAGCTGGGCCTGGGAGACCGAGGATGCGCGGTTCTTCACCTTCGGGGCTGCGATTCAGGTTGAACGGCAACCGCTCGCGCTCTAAGAGCTTCTGTCCACACTCCCAGCCTGAAGAACGTTCTGCCCAGGGAAGTGCGGTGACGCCCAAGCTGGAGCGCCACGCCACTAACACGGGCTCGCCGGCCAAGGCAGCGGCTGCCTCTGGTTCTCCTGTCCTCCCCACCTGTCCGCACTGGTCTGTCCCAGCTTCCCCGTCCTGACCCGTCCCAGCTTCCCCGTCCTGACGCACACGCTCCTGGTTTTCCTTTCCCGCACAGCAGGCCCGGGCTCCTGGGACTCCCAGCAGCAGGACCAGGAGGCCAGACCCCCGGGGGCATCACCCGTCCGCATCCCTCTAGCAGCCTTTCTCGGGGGGCGTGAACACGCTGCGCCTGCCTCGAGGGGGCAGCCAGCCCTGTATGGTTCCTGGCCGTCCCTTCACCCCCAACACGCGGCACGTCCACGAAGCTCTGGGAAGGTCTCTGGATGTGCAGAGCAATGGATTTCTCCCTCTAAAAGGGCACTGCCATCCCAGCTGGCCCCGACCCTTTTCTCCTCCCACTCTGCTGTGCCTGAAGTAATGACACATTGAGACAGCCTATTCTCTTCACGTAAGGAGGGCCCTTGCCCCCGACGCTGGAGACAGAAGACGCTGCGATTCGCAGACTCCCATCTTTTCGGTTGGGAGATGGCGGGACCAGCAGTCCTGAGCCCAGTGTCCTGCTTCATTCCTAGAACGTGACACCCTACAGCACCGCCAGCTCTGGTTCACTTTTTGTGAACATCTTTTTGGAGGAGTAGTGTTTACTATACGTCTTAAACGCAAGGCTTCTCCATACATAAAAAGCCCCCAAGGAATGGCTCCGTTATGCTTCTGTTTTTTGAAAATCGGTGACTACTTGGATATTTGCCGTCGGAGCAGCTGGGAGGAAGAGGCCAGCTGCGTGGCCGCTGGGTGGCGGGTTCCTGTGCCAGGATAACGGGGCGTCTCTGGCTCGCGAGCTGGGGGGATCGCTATCGGCTTCCCCTGTGCCTCCTGCCCCTCCTGCGGCCTCCCCCCACCTCCCTGCGAGATCCGCACAAGAGGAATCGGCGCACCGAAGTCTGCAGCCATTTTTCACACCCCAAAGAACTGACCTTGACGCGAACTAATTGGGACGGCGACAGATTAATAGCACAGGTTGCTGAGGTGGAGTTTTGCGGCATCAAGGAGGCCTTTGAAGATAAGAGCCGCGTGTACTTTCATAAGCTCATCCCTGGTGCTCTGAACAAAGAACGCAAGCTAATAAAGTCAGATTCATCTGGGGGCAATCTACACTCACAGGGGAACATCACCCCAAACTCTGATTCAGAAAGGCAAATGGAAATCTGCCGGAATTCTTTTAAACTCCAACACAGACCTCGATTTAAAAACGGGCGCGTGCACACACACACACACACACACACACACACACACACACACAAAACTCTTGGTAATAAGCAGACCTCTGATGATCTAAAGATCCACAGCTTCATGTACTGACTCAGAGAAAGTAAATGGCATTTCAAATACAACCTTCATACTTTAATAGATGAGGTCACCCTGGGAAAGATGATACTGTGAGCCCAGCAGTGGGAAACCTCCCTCCAGAGAACCGCTTTGATTTACAAGGTCAAGGAAGGCTTTCTCAGAGAAGCAGTAGGTTTTTAGTGACTTGGACTAAAATGAAGACTTTTTTAAAATTAAAAGCTTAGTTTGAGAGAGCAGACAATTAGAAACTCTTGCTCAGCAATAGGGACGACCCCGGAGAACAGGGATCCTAGCAGCCTGCAGAAGTCAAGAGTCAGCACTGATTTGCTGATGAGGATAGAGGCCCAAGGGGCTGCCATTTGTGACCGACATTGACATCCTGTGTGGACCGACTGAACCCTTGTGAATTTCCCAGATGGGTCTCAACAAGGGCGGTTTCTCCTTCAGGGGACACTGGACGCTGTCTGCAGATGTTTTTGCTTGTTGCCACTGGGGTAAGGGGATGTTACTGGCATCTCGTGGCTGGAGGCCAGGGGTGGGTTGCTATTAAACATCACCCAGTGCACAGGACGGGCCCCCAACAGCAGGGATGATCCGGCCACAAATGCCAGCGGCGCCTTAGGGAAACCCAGCCCAGGGTAGGCATGTGCAACCCCAGTGTCAAACCATGATGACAAAGCCGGACGCTGTGACTTCCAGAGGTGCCCCCAGACTCAGAGAAATTTAATGCAGCACGTGCCCTGGGCCGAGTACAAGTGAAACTGAGGGGTGTTAAGAGATAAGGGGTGTGGCGGGCACCTTCTGGAGCCCTTCTGGGAACCCAGGGGTGGCCATCCGTCTGCCGTCATGCTGCGGCCAGGACTCTGTCCCCATGCCAGGGTTTGGGACGGCCGCTTTCTCACAGTCTCACGGCCTGGTACCCAGTCTCAGAGCTGGCATGCCGAGCCCCGGGTGAGCCGCACGTGTAAACAACTGACAAGATCGCTCCTGAGCTGACCGTCGGCTTTGCCACCTGGGAAGGGACAGGCTAGCGCTTGCCTCTCCTGAGCTACCCGGGCATGAGTCACATGTAACCAGATAATGATGCAAATCACTGTCAACATTTCTAAGGTTTCATTCCAACATCTCATGGAATGATAGAGCAGAAAGCAACCTCAGAGACTTTTCGAGCCAGCCCCATGTTGGAGAAAGCCGAAGTGTGGCGAGGTGAGATGACTCCCTCTTGTTCCCCACGGCAGGTTAGTGACAGGGCAGGGACAGGCTTTCTGGTTGCTTGTAGAGTGCTGCTTTTACTATATGATGATTGAAGCCATCTCCCCCTCAAACCTAGTTACCGTATACTGACGAAACGAAGAAACTGGTCTAAGCTTCAAAAAAGAAACACACACACACACACACACACACACACACACAGAAGTAATCTCCAAGTACAGTGCCGTTTGGAGGCTGGGGAGGGGTACCTTTTCCTGCTAACAGACCTGGGATTCTGAGCTTTGTGGGGCTGGCTGGGAAGCCCTTACTCCATTTACGTCTCCTTTCCATCCTGAAACTGAGCCCAAACAACCCCAAATCTCAAATAAAAGTTGATATCTGTTGCTGTGAATTCATGAGTAATGCAACTCAAAATTAGGGAGGGAGGGAGGGAGGGAGGGGACCATTCCCGCGCCCCCCACCCCCCGGCTGTATTTTCGGGGGGGGGGGTCGCAAGAGGCGGGAGGCAGGGTCACACTGTCACCCTGGTTCTGCCTTTTCTTCTAATAGCCTTCAACTGCCAAGTGGCTGCAACCAACGTGCTGATTTTAAACCCTTTTATGGAAAGTGCCATACCCTCTTCTGCTCACATCACTTAAAATAATGAGTTAGGCGCAGTTGTATTAGTCTGTCTTTCAAGTGGATTAAATTCACGGGCTCGTTCTCCTGCAGTCTCGCAAGCTTTGGCCTGGCTGTCTGAACGTCCAGATTAGACAGACGAGCACATGCCAGACGGCAATGAAATGCAATTACCTAGGCAAACTTTTGAAGGATTTGAGCCCTGGGGCACAGGCTGTTTACGACAGACTAAAAGCACCGTTTGTACTGAGCAAGACCCGTTGCCTCCGTCTTTTCGAGTTCTCGATCCTGCCTGCCACTGGACTCCAGGCAGGATTTCTAGGGGCCCGATAACATCAGGCTTCTGTCCACACCTCAGCACCTCAGGGTCTTTACTGTGTTTTTCAACAAGAAAATGCAAGTACCAACAAAAGCCTATTATAACATCTCCCTTTGTGTTCACTGACTCTCTCCCATTGGTTTAGTTTTTGGTATTGTGTACCACCCCGAAAAAAGGCAGCGAGAAATCATCCTATAGCTAGTTGCTTGGCTCTGTAACGTCTTTGGAAACGAACAAGCTTTCCAATAAACAAGAACTTCCTGCCATCCTTGAAAAAAATAGCAAACCAGCCTCAACAACACATCCAAAGTACTTTCCCCTCTATTGGAACTGAGGGACCAAGGGAGAGGAGACAAAAGCGGAAGGAAGATTGATAAGGAGGGTGGCAAATGTCTCTCCTGCTGCTGTTCCGCATTCCAGCACTTTGTTCAGATGGAGACCAGCGGGGCCAACACGGATGGGTTGGCGTGGTCCTTCGTCCACCAGCTGAAAACTATCATGTGACCACGAGAAGGGGTCTGGGGGAAGGGGATTAACTGGACTTCTGTAGTCCTGTTAGGCACAGAGTGAAGCCGTCAAGGTGGCGGCAGTGAAAGCTTTCAGTGTTTGGGGACCCGAGGCCCTGAGGCCGGTCAGTGGGTCAGTTTGGGCAAGAGGCTGTGATCAGGGGTGGGAAGATAAGATGGGCAAGCAAGATAAAGAGTGAACTTGGAAGGATGGATTTGAAAAGTGCTGGAACCCAGAGGAATCTAGGGACGCTTCTGGGGAAGGAGGCGACACAGGGACACCTGAACACGGCGGGGAAGGGGGCAGAATGCAGGCACCGGGGGGGGATGGCAGGGAGGTGGGGGGATGGCCTTAGGAGGAAGCAGTGGACAAACAGCTTAGTCCAACTTCGGGGTTCAAATCTGTAATTAAACACGTGAGCCCAGGTTCAGGCATTTGAATGACAGGCCCGGGTGAGCTGTCTCAGGAGCTGAATGATGGCAAGGAAGGCAGGAGAGAGTTTGGCTTGGATGGGGCAGGGACAGCAAAAGGGAAAGGGTAGCTCTCTAGTTAACGGAAGCTGTAGAAGGTAATGAACGGGGGCAGAAGATTAAGAAGCATAGAGACTTCCCAATTTCCTCTTTGTCACAAAAGTGGAGAGAAAGGCCCCAGGGAGGGGTAGGTGTGCTGTCACCCCGGTAGGCCCAGCTGGGCTCCCTCCCCCAGGCTCCCAGCCGGGCTCTGGGAAGCGGAGAAAGGGCAAATCACGAAAGCAAGAAGCAAAAGTACCGAGACATGGTGCTTTGGGAGGAAATTTGGGGCAGGAGATTTTGAAATTGGGATTAAAACCTGCAAATCCTGAAAGCAGGGAACATGCTTCCTCAATGACTTCCCCTGAACCCTTTCCCTGGAGATCCGGACCAGGGTCGTGGGGTCTGGAGACGTGGGAGAGAGTGTTCCTGCCTGCCTGGAACTTCTAGGAGAACTTGTCATCCTCGGAAAACTGTGATTCCGGATGGGGAGGAGGGGGGGCAGGTCGGTGGGGTGCCGTGTTGACCATCTACGAGGCATCCCTCTGGTGGGTTTTGAGGTTTCGATGATCGCGCAGCACGGAGGGATATCTTAGGTGCTCGCTTCCGGGAGCCCATGACGGTTGGAGAAGCAGCAAACCTTCACCCTATCCAGTAACAAGGGACAACGTATGGGGAGGGGAGAAGGCAAAGTGAGAGGTCCCAATAGACGGGTCCAGGAGTAGAGAAGGGGGTTCCGTTTGGTCCTTGGTGGGGACGAAGATGTCCTGAAGGAGATGGGGCAGGATTGGGGAGGTGGAGGGGGTGAGGGGTAGGGGCTTTCTGGGTGGGCCGCCGGCATGGACCAAAGCAGGTGGGCAGGGCTGGCCACAGGTGCTCAGAGCCCAGAAGAACAGGCAGGTAAAAAGACAGCTGCTCACAGCGTCGGGGCCCCAGCTTCCCTTCGGCACGTCTGCTTGCCTTTCGGTCATTTCAGAGCACGGCAGGGTCAGGGAGGAGCACCTCATGACCCAGAGAAGGCAGGGCCTCGGCTGGAGGGGGAGCTAGGAAATCAGTGGCAAAGGTACTCTTTTACTTCTGGACCAGGCCCCCTGTGGCCATCAGACGTGGCCATCTGCTTCCTCCGCCACGTTCCTCCACAGGTGACATGCTTAGATGGGCTTTAGGAGGAGCCTGAGGGGAGGCTGGCCATGCGATCCCGGCCTCCCTGAAGGCCAAGGTCTCAGCAGTGATGCCACCTCCCACTGCACAGGGTCCAAACCCGGGTTGGAGGGGAGCCAGACATCCCCAGATTTTCTGTCACTCATTGCTGTTTACATGCCTCGCTCTGCTGCCCCTGAAAAGTTGTCCTTTGGTCCCTCTGGGGACATTGGCTGATATATATATATATAGATAGATACCAGTTAAAAGTGATTTATGCTAAGAAAATGGCCGGGGCACACACGTCCCCTCGGTTAAGTCCTAGGTCTCAGATCTCCCCTGCTGTGTCTCCGAGGCTGAGGTAACGAGACAGCAGTGGGCCTTAGTGCTGACACAGTAGCTTGCAGGTTAGGAGGATGGGGCTGCCTGTTTCTTGTTGGCAAACAAGCCGAACAGAGGGAGCGCTGGTGCCCACACGCCTCCCAGCTCAGGGAAGAGCCTTGCTAACTGAGCGGGAGGCTGGGAGGGGTTGGCCACCGGAGCCCCCAAGACACGACAGCTCCGCAGGAGAGGAATCACGAGGTGCTCCTGCCTTGGCTCCCCACTGGCAGGGCTTGCAGGAAGGGGGGGTTTTATAACTCTGGGAAACGCCTTTCTGGGCCGTCGCCCTACGGACCTCCACATCATGCATCCCTATGAAAAGAAAGCCATTTCAGGATGGCTTTGACCAACTAATGAGCATTCAGAGCCGCTGGCCTTGAGGGGTGCCAACCCGGACCCAGAAGGGGTCCTGCCCAGTGGTCGCCTCAAGTCAGGGTCTCGGGAGAACTGGATTTGCAAAGGGTCCGCAGACTTAGTGCTGGTGGCTGGCTCTGTCCTCTCTGTTGACGACAAGGGACAGGAGGGCTGAATTGGGACAGAACAGTTTCCTGTTTCGTCAGTGGATAAGGACAGAGCTAAAGACGAAGTCCCCTTCTGCTTTCTACTCCAGTCACTGACACGTCAGCAATGGAAGGGAAAACCAGGAAGAGAAGACCCCATCGGCGTGGGAAGAGTTCAAGTGTCAGCCCCGCTCGCAGGAGCCGTACACCTAGCCCTAGGCACCCGGCTTCCCACTGCCTTGCTCAACCCGCGCGATGACTGAATTTATTCTCCAGCAGGCCCCGAGCTCCTTGTTTTGCAGTAGGAAATTCTCTTTCATAAGAGGGCTACTGTTGGTATTGTTTATTTGTCTTTTTAATTTCCAAAAAATAAGGAAAGATTTATAAGATGGGGGCGAGGGGAGGAGGGAGGAGAGGGCAAGGGAGGCGGCGACCCCAGCATGTCCCAGGTTCGCCTCGGCTTCTCCCGGGCCCCCAGACCCCCCCAACCCCTCCCCGTTCTGAATGTGAAAAGTAAGCAGCGCGAGCTGCCTGGGCTGGAGATGCGTCTAACAAGGCCCGCATTGTCTCAGACAGGTGTGAGATCGGACTTGACTCGGGGCCAACACCTCCAGTCCCAGAGCCAGGTCTGTGAGCCGAAAACATGCACCAACCCACCAGTAATACCAGTGCAGCCAGCCAGAGTCTCAACACTTTAAGGCTTAACACACACAGCGTAAATCAGAGGAGGATGGACCCGCCGACCGGCAGTTTCTTGGGCGGATGCCTGCAGACTGTCTGCAGATCAGACCCTGCCTGTTTGGGTTATTTGAGACTTTTTTTTTTTTTTTGGTAATATAAAGATGAGAAGCTGGGTGGAGCAGCGTGCAGAGGCATCCTGGTGTTTGCCCTATCTTGTTCCAACGGCCCCTTTTTCTCCCTAAGTGCTGTTTTGCAGGGACTGCTCGGGAAGCTTCGCCTTGCTCTCTCCAAATACTAAGAATGTGTTCAAGCTGGGCAGGACGGGCAGAGGGAAGCCGAGCCCTCCAATACAGGTGCCGTCTGTGTGACCTTCAGCAAGTCACTTAACCTCTCTGGGCTTCCAACTTTCTCCATCTAATGAGGCGGCTGGCCATCTCATTCTGGTCTATCTCTGATTCACTCATCTCCAGTGGTCAGAAGTTCAGAGTCATTGTAAGAACTGCCTAACTCAGAGGAAATCATCACCCTTGGGAGAAAATGTACAACTCCACTGAATGCTCTGTTTCTGAGTGGATCAGTTTCTTGGAGCAAGAAAAGGCCCGGCATTGGCCTTCTCCTCTTATCTGTTCCTTAGGAGTGTGTGATCCTCAAAACCCAGAGCTCCAGGCCTCGGGGCAGGTGGTCAGGATGCTCCGAGAGCCCAGCGCCATGTGGGAGGTGAGAAGGAGATGACAGGTCCGCGCTGCTAGTCAGTGCAGGGCCTCAGGGCCCCGTGTCTCCTGTCGACCCTGAATTAAGTTTCATCTAGGAGAGGCCACTACGGAGTCACGGGATCTCAGCCAAGGAAGGGAGCCCGGAAGCCACCCATCAGTGCAGCACCTCAGGGAGAAAGGCATCTGGTCTCCGCTCGTGGGATTCCTGCCACAGTCCTGGGTGGCTCTGGCCCGGGCATTCGTGCCCTTGACCCTGAGTTCACCAGCAAGGGCGTGGCCACCGCGGGGATGCTGGGGTCTGGCCGGGCGCCCTGGCTCTCACTGCCCTGCACCATTCAGGGAGTGAATGGCATGGACTTGACAGCATCCTGACCTGGGACGAGGGGGACTGTCACTCAGCCGGAGGCCCCGACACCCCGTGCCTCGCTCCCGCAGCTGCGGCTGCGGCCCTGGCCCGACTCACCCCACACCTGTTTGCTGGCCTGCTTCTGCCCGCTGGCCTAGGCTGCAAGCAGGCTTTCAAGGCCTGGGCCTGGGGGCGGAATCAGCACGGGGGAGGCATTTACTTCAGATCACACAGGAGGGTGAAACGCGGTTCAAAGAACTCCTTTTGTAGATGGTTCGTTCAAAATGCCTTAGAGGCTGAACTTCCACATCCTCTGAATGTGCCTGATTCATGCAAGTAAGGGGACAGGGCAGGGGTCACCCCTGGCTGCTGCCCACGTGGGCCCTGTGCACAGGGAGTGTCCTGTCAGCCTCCCTGCGGCCGTCTCCCCCCGCCCCACCCCGGAGTAGGGTTGGGGACGCTTGGCGGGGCTGAGAAGGACAGAGGGTGGCCTTGAGACAGGTGTTCTAGCCTTGCCTTTGAAAAAAAAAACCCTACCGCTTCAGTATGAAATTCAACATTGAAAGGATGGAGACACAAGCACGTGATACCGAATCGAACCGTGGGGATCCACCATCTCGTCGAGAAAGATAGGGAGAGGCAGAGCAGGAGTAAACGTCCTAATGTGCCCTCTGTACTGACAGCAGAGCCCACGTTCTGTGCCCCCCCCGCCCCGCAGGCAGAGAGACAGCAGGCCAGTAGGGCGGGCACTGGACCAGGAGCCCCAGGACTTGGGAGTTCAGGTCCTCCTCCAAGTGGGCCAATCACTGATGCTTCCTGGGCCTCAGCACCTCATGAGTGAAATAAAGGGCTTCCAGAAAGACATTTAAGGTCCCTTTCAACTATAAGTTTTCCATTTGCATTTGACCCTGTGGAGAAGTGGGCATGTGCTCTCCTGTTAATTTACCCAAGGAAACTGAACTTGAACAAAGACGACAAGAAGACCACCCTGCCCTTGTCTGCCCCCGGGCTATCATCACTCCTGGAAGTAAGGGGACACGGAAGGTCATTATCACAGAGCCGCTGTGTGGCTCATAGGAGAGGACGGAAGTGCAACTCCCTGGTGAGGCACCAACGCCACCAACAAGAGCACAGCAATAGCAATAATAGTAAAAAGCGTAACACTGACCACTTACTGAGTGTTTAAAGTGTACCGTGCTCTACGTAAAGACTTGACAAAAGTATATCTCAATCCCTGTGATGAGTTCGTGAGGCAGTGAGGGTAAATACCACATGCCAGGCGTCCAGTGCTTCGTGCATATGAACTCATTTCATCCTCACAACTCTCCCGTGAGCTGGGTACCATCATCACCGTGCCTGTTTTACAGATGGGGAACAGCGGTGCAGAGGACTAAAGTAATTCTTGCAAGGTCACCTAATTGGGAAGTGGCCAACCAGGGATTTGAATTCCCATTATTTATATCCACATAGATCTTAGCGTTAATCTGTGGATCCAGATTCTGCTTTCCTCATGTACTGCATTCTGGGGGTTCCCATGTTTTTTCTGATTCCCTTCTGATGCTAAGGTGGGAGGAACAGCTCCATCCCGACTGATGGGATGGATGGACAGAAGGACTGGCGTTCCACCTTGACTTCTGCAGCCCGCTGAGCGCTCCCGTGAGCGACCAGGGAGAAAGTTTGAAAAATAAGAGCAATTCCTTATAGACTCTCTAAGGCGTCTCCGCCCACGGCCCTCCCTGCAAGGCGTGAAAGTATCAAATGAGGAAATCGGGAAGAGATTCTGGAATAAGAATAACAAGATTTCCTCTCCCTTCCACCTGAACTGGCCATCCGTAATTTTGCACTAATTCAATTTTAAAGTCATGCTTTGTAATTTGTGGAAAATCATATTAAACAGAGCCACATCTGGGCAATGGCTTCTCCCATTTAGCAACATATGGTGGCTCAGAAAGCCCAATCACACAGCAAAAATATTTCCAGAAAAAAGAAAGGGGGGCCTCTTAATCAGGGGGCAGAGTGGGAGGCTCTGGGACATCTCTACTGGCTTCCTGAGAATGTTAGCCGTTAATCCCTGAGAGCCGCAGAATTACAGCCTATTAGAGTTAGGGCCACCTTGTTAATGACTTTCATGATCGGTGAGGGCCTGGGCCTCACGTGCCTGCCAGCACCTGAGTGAGCACAGCAGGCAGGACCCTCAGGACCGTGCCACGCACCTCGTGGGTGGCTAGTGGTGGGGATTAAAGGAACCAACAATATCAGTCATTCCAGAAGTGTGAGCCATAATTGTTTTGTTACTGCCTTTAGTCAATGTGAGAACCAGGCAATGTCCTCGTCATTCTGCGGTGGCCCCGGCTCCAATAACAACCCAGGTATAGACCCGATCACAGACATACACTGCAGTTTCAAACCTGGGGGCGGGGGGGAAAGATCTGCACATTTCAAAAGCTTCTGCATTCATCCCAAAGATCGCAGCCCTGTTGGATGACCAACAGAAGCACCGCTTAAAACTCAGGCAACGACGGTGGTTCCACATAGCAGGCAATTTACAACAAAGTACGGATGAAGATTAACAGACCCTGAGAGGAACAGTCCAAATAAACCACTTAATGGGCAGAGATGCCAAGTCGAGCCCTTGAGCTTGTGCTGACTTTTACAGATATTTTAATAACTTTATCATTATATAATTTGCCATCTGATATGGACAGAGAGATGCACTAATGGAGCATGCATGAGTGGCCGCAACAGTGACATAACCCCAGGAGACGTAATAGAACAATCATGCTCTCTTCCTTGTATGACCGACGACTCCAAGAAGCGCAATCACTAGTTGGATTATTTCTTCCTCCCTTTTTACCCCGAGATATTCTTTTGAAACCTGCCAAGCAAGTGTATGTGTGTAGCCCTTCCCAAGACGCATAGCATAAGCTCCCTCGGTCTCGATCTGGCCTTGGGATGCTCAGGTTGCGCGCATAGAGCTGTAGGGCAAAGGGGACTTCTTCTGCAGCAGGAACCAGCAAGTTACGGATCTGGGAGACTTCACTGCCCCAGATGGGTGAGCTGCTGACACCCAGAGTAGTGCTGACTCCCCTGGGCTCCTCAGAGACCTTCCTCACATGCCTTCCCTAGGGACGCTCTGCTCTTACGACGCCTGGGTGGTGACACCCAGACGCCAGGGCGGAAGGACCATAGCGCACCCTCCATCATGCTCCCAGAAGGACCCAAATCTTGTTAGCCAGACTTGATAACGTCGACTTCTGGAGGCTCAGATCCAGTGACACTGGGTGGAAGGACCAATGGTGTGCAGAAATAAGCCCTATTTCAGCCCGTGGTGGCGAGTGTTTTAATGCTCAGGTTTCCCGAGCTGTTAAGTGACCTGAGATGCACAGATCAGAGTCCCCCACTACCTCCTCCGCCCTCTTGTTCACACTTCCCCCAGGTGGGAAAGCAGGGGGTCCCATCTTAAGAAGGAGAATCAACTTTACAAAAGGGACAGTTGACTCTTGCTACTGATTGCAACTGGAGGATGTTTTGACAATCTTGAAATGATACTTGGAATGTTCTTATCCCCAAACCTGACCCTTAGGTGGTGTGAAATCACGGTGGGCCCTTGAGCCTGAGTCTGGAGGAAAGCACTATCTTTTCTGCCCAATGATTCTCTCTCCTACCCATGGCTCATTCGGGGGCTTGGTGCCGCGGTTCTGTTTTCCCTTGAAACATGTTCATTTCTTTTAAACAATAAATGTTATATTCCATGCCATTTGGGAGAGCCTGAATTAGCTAACACTCAATCTGAAGACTTTCCATAGCTTAATAATCAAAAATCAACTGGATAAGAAGTGGTACATTCCTTCCCCCCCGCCCCCCCTATCAATTGTCAGGAGTGCCCAAAGAAACAGAAAATAAACATGATTGGCCAATGTTTGTTTTTAGGGTGCGTTCTATACTATTTTTTTTAAAAATTATTATTATTTTGTTTTATTTACTGTGGCTGGTAACTGAATCTCTAGTATGAAAACATCAAATGTTCTGCCAGAAGGAGATTATGGAAGAAAAGTCTATGCTAGGAAACTGGGTTTGTCAGTGAAGATTTTATTTACAGGAGTTTTGCAATCCGGATCTTTAATCTCCATAACAACTGAGCTGTTCTAGGGCTTTGAAAGCAATTGTTCAATAATAAGAAAGCTCATGTAGGGCTCCGTAGAGAATGGACTTGAGGACATGGGGAGGCGGAAGGGGAAGCTGGGACGAAGTGAGAGTGTGGCATGGACATATATACACTACCAAATGTAAAATAGCTAGCTAGTGGGAAGCAGCCGCATAGCACAGGGAGATCAGCTCGGTGCTCTGTGACCACCTAGAGGGGTGGGATAGGGAGGGTTGGAGGGAGATGCAAGAGGGAAGAGATATGGGGATATATGTATATGTATAGCTGATTCACTTTGCTATAAAGCAGAAACTAACACACCACTGTAAAGCAATTATACTCCAATAAAGATGTTTAAAAAAAAAAAAGGAAAGCTCATGTAGGGCTAAAGCTTGGCAAGTAAAATGTGAAAATATAATACAAATATACACTGCGGTGGCTCTGAACAGTTGATAACCCCCCTGCCTCTCTACATTTTCCCCCTAAGAGTCAGGCTGCAGTGCTCTGAGGGGCAGAGGGAAGTAAGGGAAGATAGACGTAATTACAGTTCCTCAGCATTATTTAAATCATACATGTTGAATTTTAAAGGGCACTAAAATAACTGAATTACAGTGGGCCTGCATTTCTGTTCCATGATGTGAGGAAAAATAATGCAAATGAGGAAAACCAGCTCCCTTTGGAGAACTACAACTGACAAGAAAACACAACGGGTAGTTTTCTCACCAGAGCCTTTTTTTTTTCTCCTTATCAGCGTATATTGTTTGCCCCTCTCTTGGTACAAACTTTTGGTAAACTTTGATACTACTTCACGGCCGCAGTCAAAGTTTTGTTTTTAAATATCCAAATGTGAAAGGCTATCTTCGGGTGATTTGTAAATGTGGGATTATGAGATATGCAAAGTGAATCACCAGCCTTTCGCAATGGGTTTCTGGCCACCAGTGCCTCGCAATAAAGCCATTTTTAACAAGGCAGCTTGTTCAAAACAACAGTGATATGCTGAGCTCCAGGCGATCACATTCTTGAGTCCCACCCAACTGGCTGGCTGTGGTCCCCGTGTCATCTTCTGTCCCTGTGCTTTCTCCCAGCCGCGATGTCATGAGCTTTTGGGGGCCAGGGCAAGAGGCACCCAGGCCTCCTGCTTTTCATGGCTGCCATGACACAGGGGAGAATCTCTTTTCTCTATTAACTGCTGGGCCCTCTGATTCCATCAGCATAGGTGTCTAGAAAATGTTAAGAAATATCTGATCTCATGTAGAAAAAAAAAACATACATTCTCGTGGCTGGAAAGTAAAAGTACCATGATACTGAGTTCCAGTAAATGATGGCCTGAAGTGAGAGTAGCTGGAAGATGTGCTTGATTATGGGTGGCATAGGACACTGAGTTCACAGTTACCTGCCCATCGTATCTGTTCTGGGGGAGTGGACAAGGGAGAGTGATCTCTGGACTCACCTGATACCCTGTATCCATTCCACCTCGGTGTAATGGGTAGAATGGTGGCCCTGCAAAGGTATGTCCACGTTCTGACCCACGGAACTGTGAACGTGACCTGATTTGGAAAAAGGGTCTTTGCAGATGTAATTAAGTGAAGGATCTCAAGATGAGATCATCTGGGTTATCTAGAGGGCGCCTAATTCCAATCACAAGTGTCTTTAGAGACAGAGGGGGAGGTGACACAGAGAAAGAGGCCATGCGAAGATGGAGGCGAAGATTGGAGTGATGCAGCCACAAGCCAAGGGACACTAGGAGCCACCAGAGGTTGCGAGAGACAAGAAAGGATCCTTCCCTGGGAACTTCAAAGGGAGTATGGCACCTTGATTTTGGATCCCGGCCTCCAGAACTGGAAGAGAATAAATTTCTATTGTTTTAAGCCACCGAGTGTGTGGCAATTTGTTATAGCAATCACAGGAAACTGAGAGACATGGTTTGGTGCTACTGATCATAACAGCCCACAGTTACTAAGTGTTACCCATGGGCTGGCTCTCATGCCTACTGCTTCACCTTTCACAGTGGTTCTAGGATCTCCAAGTATAATTATTACTCCCATTCTGCAGATGGGGAAACTGAGGCTTTAAGAGGTTAAGTAACTAGCCAAAAGTCCTACAGTAATACGTGGTGGAGGCCAGTTTTGGGCCAAGGTGGTCTGCCTGTTGAGCCCTCATTCTTAGCCACCAGACTCTGCAATCTTTCTTGGACAAGAGATTTTCAGCTTATCCTTCCTGCTGCTGTACCACTGACATCAAATAAGTGCTCCAACTACAGCTTTGTTAAAAACTTATTCTTCTGAACAAAACCTTTGTGCATTTGTGAGTGTGCGTGTGAGTGTGTGTGTGTGTGTGTTGAGCGTGTGTTGGCCCATAGATCACAAGAACAAGGGAACATTTCAGAAGGTATCAAATCCACGGAAGGAATATTTTATCATTAGGATCAAGCCCTAAAATGAACCCTTCATTCCTCTAATTAGGAAAGATGTCCACAGGCATTAACATGCTCCGGAAAGCATGGTCTGATCACCTTGAACGACATCCATGAAAACACTTGGTCTGAAAACGCGGTCCCGCGAAAATGTGGTTTATGATTACTAGGGTGCTGACAGCTCACCAGGTTGGCGGCTCCTTTGAAGGGCTGGTTTATTAAGTACTTAGCTGAGAGGTGCTTGTAAATACATCACAGGCATCGGGGCAGCGCTGTTCAAGGGAGTTCTGTGTTGGTGACCGTGCCGTCCATAAATAGAGCGCGGAGGAAACGTAAGGCTGGTCGCCATTCTGAGCACCGCTCCGTAAGTCACTCCAGGCAGCGGGTGGAAAGCAAGGGCAGCGGACACGCTGCAGCCAGATCAGACTCAACAAAGGCCACAGGCGGACCAGGAAGCCAAGGCCCGAGGGCCTTTTTTAAAGGAAAAAAACGAAGACTTAGCTTTCTCCCCATCCTCCATCCCCATCTTTTAAATGTCTACGATGCAACTGATTAGCAGGAGCTTTTCAAGCTTTCCTTAAACTTTCTTTATGTGGCATCAGCCCAGAAGACGCAAAACAGTAACTGAGTTCTCAGTTCCTCTAGTTCTAATAACTTGTAACCTCCGCTGGTGAGGAGGAGGGGGCATGCGGCGGCAGCGCCCACCAACCCGCTTACAGCCCACGCGAGAGCTCTTCATTTTGAGTTCATTCCACTGTTTTTCCTCTCTTCCCTGCCCCCCTTCCTTCTTACATTTATTTATTTTTATTTATTCATGGGAACACCCGATTCAGGCTTGTTTTCCGTGTAAGATTCTGATGTCGTAGACCTTGAAAGGCTCTCAAACTCTCCTATACCTAGATAAGAGTTATTTTTAGATCACTCCCTTTTCATGTTCACAGCATGTCTTGTAAGCTGATTTCTAACACCCTGAATATTTTGCTTTGTGTAACCATGACCATTTGTAGATTTACGCAGAAGAATGTCCGGTGTTTGACTGACAGTAGCCTCTACCTCCAAGGTATTCCAACAGCTCCCACCCCTGCCCTCCCACCCACTTTGTTTTTGAACTTCCAGAATTGCTAGAAGGGAGAAGAAGGAGAGAGAGAGACAGAGAAAGAGGAAAGGGAAGGGAAGAGATGTTGTGCATTTTGATATTTTACCCCTGAGGCTGGAAAGGGCATTTATCTCTCCTCCTACAGAAAAGTGAAAAGGTTCTTTTTTTGTTTTTTGTTTTCTTTCGTCAATCCAGCTGATAAAGATTGACATAAGTAATCTGGTACAGCTGAGATTCAGTATCTCAAAAAGCTACACAGACAACAGGCACCAGAAAATGGTGTATCCAAAGTAACTTTAACTTGTAGGGTAACTCACTAGCAAAACAAAATCATTCGGAATACTAAAATTCAGGAGGTGATTTAAGAGGTCAGGGCCCCTCTGGACATACAGAAGTCTTAGAGCAAGGCACCCACACTCCTGCAGGCTGATCAGATCTTGCCGGAGTTTGGAGGTTAAGAAAGCCTTGGTCGGCCTGGGGGTTGAGGACCCCTGCTAAACAGTGTAAGCACTCCACAAAACCTGTTCATGCTTATTTAGTAATCCCTAATACCTTTTTTCATTTAGAAATTTCTAAACTTTAACTTAATAAACGTCCATTTAAAAAAAAAAAAAAAGAAGGCCTTGGTCCCAATGGACCCCACAAGCGAGACTCTTTCACGCAAGAAGGCCAGGCAGTTACCCCAATAAAGTAAACAGAGTGGCTGGGAAGCTCTCTCGCTGCCCACGCATCCTTCCTTCACTCATGCTTAGAGAGTCATTATCCTGAGTTCAGTTCTCTTTTCTCCCCATCTTTAAAAACAAATGCACACATCTCCAAAGGAGAGAATTTATTCAGATGCCCACCACAGAGTCCAGCCCTAAAGTTATTATTATCAACACCTAATGATAATAGAACACAGTCTTTACAGGCCTGCCGAGTGAATGACCAGCCCAGCACTGCTCCTGTCTCCCCTTTGGTGATTGGGATTTTACTTGACACTGGTCAACCCTGTGTCTAATTGATCCTTGATCCAAGAGTGGGAGCCGGGGAGAAACTGCCACCCACCAGGACTGGCTTTGGAGCCAGAAAGGTCTGCGTTTGAGTCCAAGTCCTTCACTTCCAACCTTGGAGATCTGGGCAGTTGTTAACCTCTGAGGTTCAGTTTCTCTGTCTATGAACCACACCACAGGATTGTAGGTATAACACAATGTACACAAAAGGTCTGACTTGTTTCAAAATATGTCATAACTGTTCCAATTAAAGAGTTAAACCTCGTGTCTCGATGTTGACGGCAACACACACAAGAACAAAACTTGGCCTCTTAGTTTCTATGGTTTTGACAGTTTTCTGCACCGGTAGATTTCACCCCATCTCCATTTTCCCAGAAAGGAGGGAGTTACGTAGCTTAAATGTGGTTCATCATCTTTGGTAAATCAGGAGTCAAATTCTTAAAATGACTGGCTCGGGTTGCCTGAAGCCACCTCTAAGGGGGAGGTATGGCTGAACCGGCAGCAGTGCCCTGTTGGTCTAGATTCCGCCCTGGTCCATCTTTGAAAAGGACATGTGTGAGTTTTCTTTCCCGTGACTGTAAAAGAATTCTAAAACTCGGCTGTAGAAGTTCATGATGATGTCCTGACTTGCTTAAACGTGTAGCCACGACAAAATGGCTTTCTGTTCAATTTTAAAGACCTGGTAAAGTAGGAAGTTGAAATTAACCTCAGCCCTTTTATAGCTGAAACCTCAACAAATAAACAGTGGTTTGGTGGCATGGCAACCTGGCCCCCTTTTCCATCTGCACCCTGCTTCAGATCATTTGAGATGTCTATTTTGAGTGATTCTCAAGCCCATCTCATTCTAGATAAATAGAGGCATTATTCTGTATCTGTGATTTCGTACTGAAGGAGTTAAAGGGCCAGGCATGACCCTCTGATGAAGTCGTAGCAAGACAGGGTGTATCAGCCTATCAACTCATGATCTCTCCGAGCCCGTAACTGCCGACAATTCCGCCGGGCTGAAAACATCCACATTGGTACGGCACTGCTGTAAAACTGCTCTGACTACTTTTGGGATGTTTTTCTTCCAACTACTGCTGCCATTTCAAAGCGAGCCATAAACACATGCTGAATTTTTATATAAAGCATCTTCTTAAATATAATATAGAAGCTCTAGCGCTAAGCTGGGAAAATAACCATTTTCCTGTCCATCAAGAACAAAATGAAGGTTCTGGCTGAAAGAGACTTTACTGTTATCCTTGTTAACTTTCTAACTTCAGGGAGAAAAAAATCCCAAGGGTCTACTCAAAACAGGACGAAGGTAAAAAAGCATTTTCTTATGGAAAAAAGAAAGAATAAGGAAAAGTAGATTTACATGAAAATCTCCCAGATACTTATTTTTAAAAATTGTTCCTACAATTTTACAAGTGACACCCTGAACGGCAAATCATATTTTGGAAGGAAAGAACGTCAGCGATGTAGTTAACACATTCTCTCGAGTAGCAACTAAGCCTCCAGGGCACTCTAAAAGCAAGTTATTATTACTTAGATGTTGCAGAAGTAAAAAGTTTTTAAAAGGAACAAGAAACGGGGTTAAACCTGATACTCTGCTAAGCGTACAGTATTCCAAAGAGCTGAGGAATGCCCGTCCATGGCAATGCCTCTGCCTTAGAGCTGCTGGCTGCTGAGGACAAGAATTCAACACCCCACCCTGCCGTTTTCTTTTTGGTAAAGAGAGTATATATCTGACCAGGAGGAAAATCAGATCTGATTCACTCTTCACCAAAACTGAAACCAAGCCGAATTCATGGTGACGATTTCCACTTGCCCCCATGTGGTTGAATTTTCCATTGCCTTTCCAAATGCTTACTATTTTTAGTTCCAATAGCAGTAGAAAAAGGCAAATCCCTTTATCAACCTCGTAGTAGAAATGGCCAGTTATGTCATGAGAGAATAAGAGCACAGAAGTCTCCTCTTAGATGTTACAAATGGAATCCTGAAGATGACATAAATGAATGTAAATGGCCCTAAACACAAGATCCAGCCATCCCCTGGAGAATTTTATTCTATTTAGAAGACAAGTGGCATTTTCCCCTCAAGCCCATCTCTCTCACTTAATGTGCCATTTCATCTAATTTCTCATACACACTTGCATTTTGGAATTAAAAAAAAAATCATTATGTATATTTTGAATAAGTATGCAATGATTAAGCACCAGGAAACCAATGGTTTCATGGGACCTCTTCTTAAATACACCTAAGATGAAACTGTAGATGAGAGGCACCCCCCCAAAATCAAGCTGAGGTTTCTGTTGTCCACAAAAGGGCTAATCTACAGAGAGGCCACTTAACAGCTGTCTGCATAGTATCTTATGGGAGGAGTTCTCTGGGAATTTCCCCTGCAAATAAAAAAAACTTCCCCCCAGAATCATGACTGTGAGAGTGAATGGCATGGGCCATCGGGCTCTGAGGAAGAGGGTGGGTGTGCCTTTAAGAGCCCCACATGTGCTAACCCCAAAAGAAAGCTACGGGCCCGGAAACCCTAAAGGACTTAGGATGCTTGCACATCTCACAATACAACTCAAACAGAGAAAACACCCGGGAAAGCTAATTTCTGCTGTCCCAGAAGGGCAAGGAGCGCTCCCCTTGCTGGCCACCTGCCCTTTCCCCCAGATGTGTTGCTTATCTCTTCCTTCGAGTTAAACAAGCCTGACCCTTTGAGAAAGGAATCTTACTGTGACCCTATCGTACACAGCTGTGTCCTGCACAGCACCGAGAAAACGACTGCCTTTCGGAAATTTGACATGGTATCACAGAGCAAATAATCATTGACGTCAGTGCTTTCTACAGTGTAAATGAACTCTGTGTATTATCTAATTTGGCACAGTGGGTTTTATGCAATTATGGTATTTTACAGTGTTTTTGCAATTGCCAGCTAACCCCACGGTGGGAGGGGGGATAACCCGCCTTCTTTATTGATTGCAGATTTATGAATTGCAATGAATACCCTTGATGGGATGGCGTCCAGACACTCCTCCTATTTCTTTACATTTGCAAAAGGACGTATATTAAATACAAACCCCTCAAATAATCAGTAAGAACTTGAAACATCCTGACCTTCACCTGGCCTGATGTATGTGTGTGTGTGTGTGTGTGTGTGTGTGTGTGTCTTCAAGCCAAGGAGGTAAGAAAATAACCTAGCCAAAGCTAACGCTTAAAAAATTCGAGATCTGATCTACACAGTGATACACATCTGTCCATATCCTCTCTGTACCCTCTGTAGCAGTGCCTTTCAATCTGGGGATCTTGTTACCACGCAGATCAGACTCAGTGGGTCTGGGGCGGGCCCGAGACTCTGCCGCTAACAAGCTCCCAGGCTGCTGGTCCGGGGACCAGCCGTTTCTGAGTGTGGAGAAAGAGCCACAGTTGGCCTGGGTGGGTTCTGCCCGAGGGGGAGGCGGGAAGCGGGCTCCGTCCGTCCGGGTACTTACCCTGCATCTGACTCTGAGGCTGAGGGTTAAAGGCAGTGGAGTGGTTCAAGGAGGCCCGAGGGTTGGGTGTAGGGGCCGGATGGTGTGGGCTGACCCTCATGGCCGTGCGCCGCAGCTGCTCCAGTTCACTGAGCCGCTCGGAAAAGGACAAGCTCCCGGGCTTGGTCTGATCATCTAGTTTCTGACGATGTCCTATTGCGGGGAGGGGGTGGGGAGGGGAGAGGGAGGCAAGAGATCAGAAAAGGTACCGTGGATTTGCTAAAACTCGGGCTTTTCTCGTCTTTCCCCTCCCTCTCCCCTCACCCCCAGCGTGGATCTGCTGGAGATCTGCACGTTTAGCTGCTCCCGGAGGTGGGGGTGGGTGGGGTGTGGGGATTCAGGGCCGCTGTCCCCATGGCAGACTGGGGCCCCTTCTTTCACACTGGCCGCTGGGTCCTCCCCCCAGACTGGGCCCCGGCACCCACCCCAACCCTCTGCGCCCATCTCCACTGGGCGGGACGCGGCGGGCACGCGGGGCTTGGTGGCAGTGGTGGTGGCGGCACGGAGAGAAGGGGCATTCGCTGTTGGCACTTGGCCAGGAAAGGAGCCCTGCCAGTGGCGTCGGAACAGCTGCCCCAGCTGCACACCCAACCCCGGGCAGGTTTCAGAGGCAGCCATGTGGGCCCTGGAGCTTAGAGGCGCGCCCCTTCTAACAGGAAGCGAGGTGTGGCTGCAAGCCCACAGCCCTGGGAGGCCAGATTTCCTGTTAAGTGCAGGGCACGGGTGGCCCCTCTCCTCCGCTAACAAGCTTTGCCTGAGCATCCTTTCCTCCCTGAAGCCACTTCCCCAGCTTCGGCCTTGTCCAGTCCAAGACTCCCAGCAGGCCGGGCCCACTGGAGCCCAGAGGGAGCCGCCAGCAGGTTGGACGAGCTTCCCCAGGGGGCTCAGGGATCCAAGGTGGGGAGTTGGGCCCCTCAGCATCTGTAGAGACAGCAAGTGTCCTCGCCTTGCTCCTGGTCCAAATCACTGTCACCAGGATGCAGCGGGCAGAGGCCATTCACTCAAGAAGGGCCAGGGGGGTTGGGCCTTAATCCTTCATCAAAATGTCTTTACACCAGAGACTCAGGCTTGTCAAGCAGAGCTGAGGCTCCCAGGTACTGATGTAGCCACAGGGGGGCTCGGCGGATTCATTCCTCTTTCAGAGAGGCTGCCCTCCCGCTCCTCCTTACTTTGAACCAGGATGGTTCGAAGAAAGAGTCATTGACCAATTTCACAAAACCCTCGCCGGATTGTCAAGTGGCCTCAAACCAAGATTGGAGAAGCAGCCTCCTTGCTGCCACACGCTAGTGCCCTTTCGCACACCCGACCCAGTCCTCAGTGACAAAGAGGATCCCTTGATTCCACGCCCCCCAGCCCAGCGTGGGAGTCGGGGTGGGAGATGTATATTTTAGCCCAGCTCCCGCTGGCTACGATTATAAAATTAAATTTTATAACTTGTATTATGGTTCCAAATCTCCGTGGTTTGCCGTTTCTTCCTGCTGCCAGGCCCCATGGCACAGTTGACACTGTCTCAAATTCCAGACCAGAAAAAGGACGCACTATATTGCAGTGATTTTATCATGAACAAGACCTGTTTGGCTCCGAGATGAGGAAAAATACTTAAGCATAATATTTGTGTAGTTCAAATGCAACACTCCCTCTTTTCATGTGTCACCAAGGCAAATCTGGACTCTGATTCAGCCCCACAGCCCACAGTACTCAGTCTGAACACAGGCAGCCTGAGTCACGTGGGTCCAGCACACATGTGAGAGGCCTCTTACCCGCTGAGTATTTTAAGCACCGGCCTTGTGGGCGAAAGGCCATGGGGCCAGGTCCCGGAACAACCCCTGTCATCCCCTTCCCTCAGAAGTATGAAAACATCTTTTTCTAGAACATTCTATTTCAGTCCATCATGGAGTCATCTGTGGTCTCTGGATGGAGCTTCCCTTGACTCCTCCTTCCTCTTATCTCTGTGATACATTCTCGGCTTCCTGACGGTCAGACTGAAAATTCTGAAGTTTTCTTGTAGAAGAGCAAACAATGCCAACTCAAAAGCCATCCCGGGCATAATAATTCAGCCCTTTAAATGCCTACCATGACCTGGTGTTAGGAGTCAAGCAGGGAAGAAGGCAGGACAAATGATTCTGGAAAGTTCTACCTCCTCAGAAAGAATGCCGGTTGGCAAAGTTATGGTGCAGAGGCTTCTAGCAAGTTTTGTACCCATTTCAAAACTTCACATTCCTTGGGCACCCACTGGCATTTTTGAGGAACGTCATGTCAAGGACAGTGGGTGATCCAGGTGAATGATGTGTACCAGATCAATCTGAACACATGGCATTCGACGTTTTGGAGTCTCCGGCCAGCCTTTGAAGAGAGGCCTTCAATTGTGTCTGCCTCAGTCACCAATCTTGGGTGCCACCACGTGCCACCAAGAAACCAAACAGGAATAAGTCATTTCAGGTAAGCCACTACTGCGGCCAGGAACAACGTGAGATTACTTTTTTTTATGAGACCCCTCTCATTGCCCTGTGCTTAAAAAAAAATAAAAAAAAGTTTTCAACATGTGAGCAATTTCTGCACCAGCTGACACCTGCCAAAATCGTAGTCATTTACAGAGATTAACTGATGACTGTCTGCTTTAGTAGGAATGTTCGGGCATAGCTCTCAGAGAAAACAATTCTTCACTCTAAGCTATTTCTTAAGCCCTGAGAGTTGCAGGGCTGAGTTTAATGCTGGAGGAGGGGATGAGAGTTCATCTCACACCCTCCCCATGCGTGATCCACAGAGCAAGTAAGAGCGTTACTACCCTCCCAAGGAACCCTGAGCCCCTTACTCACTACTAGTGCTGGAGAGCTGTATCACCAAGGCACGGGGGAAATAAAAAGCATTATCATATTAAACGTGTGGTTCTGATGTATTTATAAACTAGATCAAAGGAAGACCTAATTCTTCTTTTCTGAAACCATCAGATTTCGTGTGCCAAAGAGCAATATTTTGCGTGAAACATAGAAGATTCTGATATAAACTTTCAAGCTGGGTTCGGAAATGAATGCTTTATGTCTCTAGTTTCCTGTATCTGTGTGCAATTAAAATGTCAATTTGCCCCCTGAATTTTAAATACAGGAGTATGGAAAATGTCCACTATCAAATTCACTTTTCTTCTTTCTTACTGACTACTGGGCTTCAGAGGGCAATAGGGAATTCACCCCCGGTGGTAGAATTACGCAATGAAGCCTCAAACACGTGCATGTTGGCAGCCTGGCTTTTTGAACACGTTGGAAGTCAGCTGTGTATGTTTACGTGGTGGTCCTGAAAATAGTGGCTACCTCAAGATTTCATACTGGGACATCTTACTGAATCTTTAGCAGAGTTGAAAAAGATCCTAAATTATGTTTCTCTATTACTATTTTCACATTTTCAAAAAAGTACTTGATTAGAATTTTATATATATGCAAAACTATACAAAGCCAAAAGAACAAAAAAAGAATAAAAACAAACTAATCCCATCTGCTAAATTTTACTTCTTCATTCCAAAGACATACGTCCTGGCGTCTTCTGGAATGGGTGCCCAACGGGTATCCCTAAATGTTAGGATATTTGTGATGGATAATGAGACCAGCTTTCGGTTTTCTGCTATAAAAACTAGGCTGAGTAGGTATGCATATTTCACTGACAAATGAAGTGCCCTTTTCAAAAAACCATTGTTGATCTGCGGCTGTAAGTAACTGAAATACAATACAGATCATCCTTGAATTACAATTGGGTAATGTCCCAATAAATCCATCCTCAATTGAAAATATCATAGGCTGAAAATGCATTTAAAATACTTAACCTACCGAACAAATTAGCTTAGCCTAGCCTACCTTAAACGTTCTCAGCACACTTACGTTAGCCTACAGTTGGGCAAAATCATCTAACACAAAGCCCATTTTGTAATCAAGTGTTGACCATCTCAAGTCATTTATTGAATACTGTACTGAAAGTGAAAAACAGAATTGTCGTCTGAGCACAGAATGGTTAAGTGTATCAGTTGTTGATCCCTGAGATGGCATGGCTGACCACACAAGCATCACACCACACAAGCATCACACCACACATCAACGGCCCGGGAAAAGATCAGAGTTCACAATTCGAAGTGTGGTTTCTACCGAATATGTGTCGCTTTCACACCATCATAAAGTTGAAAAATTGTAAGTAGAACCATCCTAAGTCAGGGACTATCTGTATATGATCTTCTATGAAAGAAAACAGATAAGGCTAAGTTGTCACCTTTTCTTGGCAAGTTCTGGGTAGAGAGAATCATTTCCTGACAATCAAAACGCTAGTCCATGTTTCTGATATGAGTTTACTAGTTTTCTTGATAGATTCTCAGCAGAAAAATTAGAAAAGGCATATACTCAAAGCACTGTCATGATGAGCAGTTGAGAAAAATTGATGCAAAATGATGAGACCAAAAAGATATCTGTCTATATATGTGTGTCTATAGATCTCTATCTCCTTCCTTCCATCCATCTATCAATCTCATTGTGATTCTTCTAAAAGGATATATGTTTTTCAAAAGATGTTTGCCAATCAATCTGATACTAACGACATATATCCGGATATAAGAACATTGATATTTCTTTCTTTAATGTGCTATTCTTTATGCCTAGGGAAAAGAAACCAACACGTTTAGAGGTCAGCTCATTTTTCCTGGTTTAACACTCTAACCAGGGTTAGAGTGTTCCGGGGTCATCAAAGTCATTAGGACTTTAAAGCACTGGTACTGAACATGGATGTGATCCTTCCTCAAAGCACCTTGCAGGCGGTGAAATAAACCTTCCTAGGACTGCCCTGGTGGCGCAGTGGTTAAGAATCCGCCTGCCAATGCAGGGGACACGGGTTCGAGCCCTGGTCCGGGAAGATCCCACATGCCGCAGAGCAACTAGGCCCGTGCGCCACAACTACTGAGCCTGCGCTCTAGAGCCTGCGAGCCACAACTACTGAGCCCACGTGCCACAACTACTTAAGCCCGCGTGCCTAGAGCCCATGCGCCGCAACAAGAGAAGCCACCGCAATGAGAAGCCCGTGCACCACAATGAAGAGTAGCCCCTGCTCGCCGCAACTAAAGAAAGCCCGTGTGCAGCAACGAAGACCCAACACAGCCAAAAATAAATTTAAAATAAATAAATTTATTAAAAAAAAAAACAACCTTCCTGACTGCAAACCTATACATCTGCTGGCTAATTAAATGTTAGGAAATACGGTCTCATATTATATATTGTGTATAGATGATATCTACATAGATTTATACATATAATTGTATACATAGATTATATATAGATTGTATACACCTTATATACACAATATATAATGTGATATAAAATATATACTGATATATGTAACTACATTAGAATACATATTATAATACGTGTTTATATATCATCCAACGTTATATGTACACAGGTAGCCTAACTTCCCCCCCCCCCCATCTCCTCCCATATCGTTAAGCTTAGAGAACAGCGCAAGGTTGGAGTCCTTCTGAACTGAAGAAGGGCTGGAGAAATTAGCCTCGTTTTTTAACCCATACGTGGGAGTGAAGTTCAGAGAAGTTATGTCATTTTCCCAATCTGGCACAGCCAACTAGAGAGAGAGGGCAGGTCTGAAAACACACCCACTCCCAAAACCTTCCCCCACCACCTCATGCTCCGTGCACCTAGAAATACCCATTTCCACGACTCCCACGTAACAGAGAGGGGAGGCGCACAGTGTCCCGTGGTTGTCCATCACAGGGACCCCGGGCACTTGCACGATTTGCACACTCTGCCTTTACAGTCCCACTTCTGTTCCCGGCTCGTCCTTAGAACAGAAGAAAGCCCGAGCCGTGGGGTGACCCCTGGCAGAGAGCTGGGTCTCACACGTCTGCAAGGGCATGCGAGTCACCCGGACGTCCTGGCCGGGCTGGGGTGGGGCCAGTGAGCTCAGAATAAGGTGCTGGTGATGCTGGAGCTGCTGGGCCCGGCACCACCCTGGGAGCATGGGTGTGAGCGCCAGCGGTTCCTCCCTGTGGTGCGCATGCTTCCGACACGCTTCTCCTCTGCCGGGCTTGGAAATTAAAACACCAAATGTACCAGGACTGTGTTTAGACTAAGTGCCCATGGACGCTGAGTGATGGCCTTGTTGTGGTGATAACTATTTCGTGGCCTTTAAAAAAAGTTTTTAAATTCTTCAGTGTGCTGTACAGAGTGGCTGAAAATGCCAAAACTCTGCGTGCAGAGAGGTGGGTTGTGACCGTCTCTCTCCCACCACCCCTGAGATGACTCCCTGAGTCGCTGTTGCAATAATCAGGTGGGTCTGCAAGGGGAACCCAGCATTCTCACGCAGGAAGCAACTTCCGCCCTGCCGTCTAAGGAAAGACTTTGGGGAACAGCAGAAAAGGGTTACTTGGACGCTATTAGTCCATCCCAGAAATGCAGCGGCTGAGACCGCTGAGCCCCCGCAAGGATGGGGGTGCTAATGCAGATGCTATAATCCTTCTCTCCCCGAGAGAAACAGCGTGGCACCAGGGAAATGGGACTGCCAGTCTGGATGTTAATAACTCTCCATCGTAAATCTGCTTTTCCACCCAACTTTCCTGCGGACAAGAGCAAGTCTCTTCAGCCTCCTTATCTGCAAGCCTGGAATTAAAGGACTAAGACGGATTACTGTGAGGGGCTCTAAAAGCATTCAGGGCAATTACATCTGCAGCGATTCTACTCAACTGGTTCCTGTCAGACGACTCTAAGCAGGGGCTTTCTTGAACAACTTCATGGGACATTAGGACTTTCAGAGTTCTCTTTCTTCTTTTTTTAGGCAAATACCTGGCCTTTGGGAGCCATTAGACTGGCCTTCAGAGCTCTGTCTTGAACCTGGGATTCTCCCTGGCCTGCTCTACACTTGGGTGTGCTGGTGGCTGGCAGCTTTGAACAAGGTATCCTGAGAATTCACTCTCCCTCTGCCTTTGAACAGTTACTAGTTCAAAGTAACTGTTCAGTTACTTTGAACAGTTACTAGTGACCTTGGACATCAGTCTGATGCCCTTTGAACAGTTACTAGTGACCTTGGACATCAATTTTCCCAGATCCTTCCCTCTCTCCCCTCAAGCCTCCACTGAGCCTTTCCTGGTACCCACTGGCTGAGACATCCCATTCTGTTTTTGCCCCTTCCCCATGATGGCCCAAAGGCTGCATCCAGAGGGAGTGGGCCATTAAACTCACCTTAAAACCTGCTAGCAGGTTGTCAAGGGCTGCAGCTGGGAAGAAAACCACTCTGCTGAATCTTAATCCAGGGCCTCATTTTCCTGCATCTCTTATTGGTTAGAAAATAATGATACTCTTTGGTTCCCTGCCCACTGCTTCCCATCAGCGGCCAGAGGAATGTAAGGCCGAGATGAATGCTCATCAACCCACCTGGGCAGCTGTCCCCCCGCCCTCACCCAGGCGCCCTGTGCAGGGCTTCTGTTCCCCTCGCTCCTGCTCCTGCTAAATCACACCAAGCCAGCGGGGAAAATCCGCTGGGATGCCGCCACTTCCTAGGCCGTGGGTTTCTACTGACTTAGGGATTCTGCAGATGTGATGCTTTACCCCAGGAGAATCACCAGCAGGGATGGCGATGCCTTCGGCTGAGAAGAGCTTTGGTTCTCTTGCAGGTGGCAACAGGTAAGTGAGTGATCCCTGAGTCTACCTGTGCATGGGGCGTCCCTATCCTGGGTCTTCCCCAACTGTGGTCCTGCACTGCCCCCTCCCATGGCATGAAGCGCATGTTTTAGAGGTCAGGCTGGCATTTTGCTAAGCCTGCTTTCTACACTAGAAGGCAGACAGTTTGAATTCCCTACTTTGCTCCAGTCACACTGGCCATCTTGCTATTGCTCCTATGTGCCTGCCTCAGGGCCTTTGCACCTGCTGTTTCCTCTGCCCAGAACACTTAATTCTCCAGATACCTGTGGACCAGATCTCTCCCATTTTTTCCCAGTCTTTGCTTAAATTTCATCTTCTCCCTGAGAAATTCCTGAACACCCTAGTTTAAGTTGCAAACCCTCTCCAACCTGGCCCATCCCTGACCCTTTACCTTGGGTTTTCTCCATACCATTTATTAATGTTACCTACAGTCTGTCTAGGCCCACTGGGCTGCAAGCTCCATGAAGGTGGGATTCTGTCTCTTTTCTTCACAGCTGTATCCCCAGTGCATAGGAGAGTACCCGGCACACCGTAGGCTCACTAAATGTTCACTGAATGACTGACTGACTGGCCAAACACCGGTGCCAACCAATTGTCCTCCATTAGATTGTAGGAAAGTAGAACTTATCTGGGGCAAAGGAAATGTGAACTAAAGTTTTCAGCTGAAATGGAGCTGCAGAGGGCTCAGGAAAACTACTTGGGGAGGAAAAATATCATAATTGAACATACAGAGTTTCACGGAGAATTGACTCATGAGACATTAAACCATCCGTAAAACTTGTCTTCTCTATTTTTTTTTCCCTTCATTACACAAAAAGATAAAAAAGAATGGATAAAAGGCCTTTCGTGCAGAGCTGACTGTAGCACCCTCACATGAGCAAGGCACTGCTACAGCTTCCTTGTGTTTCTGGAGAGAGTATCCCCATACACACACACACACACACACACACACACACACACACACACACACACGCACACACACATGCGCACACACGCAGCGTCCCATGTCCCTCTAGACATGGGCTAAGACATAACTGCTAGAGCAAAGCACGAAAGGAAAGGTGTAGAAAGCCAAAGTGGAGAGCAAAGCGGGCTGGGGCTACAGCGAGAACAACAATTAACCCAGACTTTAGACCAAAGGGCCACACAGGGCCCGCCCCCTCCATCCCTCCCTGAACCTTGCCCTCAAAATTCATGGGACAAAAACAGAAACAAAACTGAATTCCCTGAAGTTCCAGGCTCACGGTAACAGGCAGTGGAGTTTTTAGCTCATATGCATGAGCTTTTGGAGACCTGGGCCTCCCTAAAAGCAGAGGAGTCAGGATCTGTGGTCATCGGTCACCACGGGTTACCTCCTGTTTCTGTCTGGTGACTAAGGAGGTCATGGTAGCTTAGGGCGGAGAACCCTCCTGGTTTCTTTTGCTCCTGACCAGAGGCAGCCCTCTGGGGGGCGGCGGAGGCAATCTCCGTGGAAGGGTGCAGACAGCTCACAAGTTCCGGATTCATTCTCCTCTACAAGCTTGTGATTCCAAGTATTGTCAGCCCATCCTCGGTGAAGAGACTGTCTCAAGAAAACCCCGGTAGAGGGTAACAAAAAGTTACCCAAGAGTGGTAACTGTTCGTCATGTGATCCATTTATCCGAATGGCTCCTGCTCCCCAAGGACAGGCTCTGCGAATGGGAGGTGACGTCGGAAGGGTACGTTTGGGTGGTGAGGCAGGGGTCACATTGAGAGGAAATACTCCCTGAGGCTTTGACCTGGCTTTGGAGTCCGGGTCCCCAGCGGTGCTGGCTCTGGGAGGACAGGCAAGGCCTGGGGGAAGGGAAGCATCACCCCGGAGTCCACAGGCTCTGCCTGCTGCATCGGGCCGCCTGGGCGTTCCTGGTCTCCCCTCCAGGCATTCTGACACCCCTGCGGGTCTCCACTCCCCTCCTGCACCCGCACACACGACGCATGAAAGCCGGAGGCCCCGAGCCTGTTCAGAGAGGGCTGCGGTACACCGAGGGCCCTCTGGAGGTTGGGTGGTGCCCCAATCAATGCTGGGTGATAAACGAGTGATGAATGAATGTGTAAGTGAATGAACACCCCCTTCCTGAGCTAGACTTACTCTGGGACGCACATCTAGCAGGGGGCAGGACGCTCCATTCCTCTTCGTTTTTAACAAAGGGTAAGGAAAATTCCCCCCCATTCCTAAAAGCCCTCCTGTTGGTCCCTGGGGGAGCAGTATCTGATTCCCATCTCCTCTCATGTCACAAATGCCCACTGAATTCTGGGCTGGCCTCATGGCAGCAGGAGACCAAGGGGCCAAGCAAAGTCCTAACCCAAGCCCTTTAATAGATGGCTAAGCAGGCTTTGGCTGGTACAAAAGGACAGTGGCCCTCTGGCCACTCACAGCTCTTGAGCACTTGCTGGTAAGAAAGCCAATAGTGACTAGTGGTTGTTTTTAACAGGCCATTATCCCTACCTCACACCATCCAGAGAAGAAGCTGGCAGATTGTTTTAGGGATGATAGCCTCACTCAGGCTAACTTTTATCCACTGTCCACAGCTGAGTAGGAGCGTTTGTGGGGCAGGGATCCTCCCCCCTCAGTTACTTGAAGGGGCAGTGGCTCTTTGTCTGGGACTCCCGAAGAGTCACAGCACCGTGATGAAAGTGTTGGTCCCACTGCTTGCCACGTAATGTTGGGAGGGAAAGTTCCATTTATTCCAAGACACAAGTGCCCCCTATTCACCCTGATGAGCGCATCTGAGTCAGTTCTGGAGTGAAGGACAAAAAGGCTGTCAGAACTTCCCTCCAAAACTCTCGCACCATTCTGCCATCCCAGTCCTTTCCAGATTGGAAAGCAACAGGCCTTCCTCCTTCTGTCTTTACCTTGGGACTCTGCCTCTGGAAGGCTGGCTTGGTAGGACCAGCCTCCCTGCTCTGCTATGAATGCAACAGGACCAGTGTTTTGAACTTTCTCTCCTTTTCACATCGTCAACAGTCCCTCTTCTGTACGAACACTCTGCTGTGTGAAAGCATAACCTCCACTGGGTGAGGGCGCCCTTGTAAACTGCAGGTTATGCTTTGTCTTTTCCCAGCCCGAGGGCCACCCCCACTCCCTTCCCTGTCTCTTCCCCACCCCCAACTTTTATTTTTTTTAAACCACTTCTGCTTCCTTCATTTTCTTTGCAGCTGCAGCCCAAAGATATAGTAAAGCTACTGTATAGGATTTTGAAAGCAGGGCCTCTGAGAGCTTTCCAAGCTCCGTACAAGCCGGTTATTCTCTGGCTTGTTTTCTTTGGCTTCAGGTTAGTAACACAGAATGAGTCAAACAGTATTAACTTTCAATAGGGAAGTGGTGTGGTCAACCCAAGCTGTTTGCGGCTAGATTGTGAAGATAGGTAAGTAAGGCAGGTAGTGAAGAACAGCTCCTAAGACTGCGAGGAGGCAAAGGAGAGAGGCAGCCTCACTCAGAAACATCCAGCAATTAGGTCAACAGGACTCAACCCATCTTTTTTAAGTTGGCTGAGGAATGAACACTGAGGTCTCCGGCTGGCCAGCTTCTGGAATTTGGCCAGGTTGGGGCTCTGTAGCTTGCACAATTGAGCACTTTGTGGGTATAAGGATGACTTTTTTCCCCCGTCCTTTCTTTTCCTTCCTTCCTTCCTTCCTTTCCTCCCTCCCTTCCTTCCCTCTTTCCTTCAAATGATGCCAAAGTCATGGGAAATCTAGTTAGGATGATTTGCTCTCCTTATGGCATGTCACTCTGGGTGCACCTTTATCCATTTCTCTCCCCTGTTTGGGGTGTGAGTAGCTGTGCCCTCCCCACTCCCTCCACCTGGCCCTCGCCCATCTTCTTAGCCCTGGATCTGGTTCCCCAGGTTGATGGGCTGGCTGCAAAGCCGGGGCTCTCCTTCTCCAGGTTGGGTGATGCACTTGGCCGGGGTGGGGGGGGTGCGGGGGGGGTGGAGGAGTGGAGGTGATGCAATCACTCCTACAGACATCGAATCTTACTTTTAGAAGCTGATAAGGATCTTAAAACCATCAAATCCTCCCTCTCTCTTGTTCTGCAGAGGAGGAAACGGAGGCTGCTGAGCTTTGCAGAACCAGCCGGGGGCCAGGATCTACGCTCCCAGCAGTCTTTCCATGCGGCTGCCTCTCCCTTGCCCAGGGCTCAGGATTCCTCTTACAGCTCAACAGAGTGGCTCCGAGGACAACTCAGCACTCGAGACTCAAATTTCAGCAGTTTCCAGTTCTTTCTCCCTGCACTTGGCTACTTATTTATTTTGAGACTGGCTGAATCACCCAAGGAATAGAACGAGTTTCTCCTCCCAACCTGCTCTGAGCAGCACATCCGTGAATGAACAGGACAGCAAACCGGCCTCCGGAGCCTTGCAAGTTTCCCACCTTGGAGCAACTGCAGGTTTTGACTCCTCCTGGGAAACTGGCACAAAGGCTCAGGGGGGTAATATTTCACCTCCTTGCAATCTAATCCAGAAATCTCAGGCGAACAGCATATATAAAAAGCCACGGGTGGAAAAAAAAAAAAAGAAAGAAGGACTCAGCAAGCTGCCCTGCGATCTTTGCAATTCTCCCTAAGCCTTTCATGGAGAGAAAATGAAATAATACAGCTGGAGAGGAAAAACTGTATTTGGTTTTGGAAAAGAAATAGATATTAAAATAAAACTCAGTTCTCTTAACTGTCAAGGTTGCCTTTTGTCTGTTTGTTTTCAAAATGCCTAAAGGGTGTATAACAGTAGGAAAGAAAATATTAAGATATTTTAATGGCAAAAAGTAAACTTTCTAAAAGTATGGATTCACAGTGGGGCTGATTAAAATGTCTCTATTTTTCTCTATGGTTTTCTTCTCATCAATCCTGGAAGAAAGTATGAGATGAAATGTACCTTCAAGAAACCAATAATTATTTTATTTAAGATCCCTGAGATTTTTGTACAATATAATATACACAACAACAGTAAAATTTCCTGATTGTTTTTCTGTTAATCTAATTACATATCTATATATTTCTATTATTTGATAGACTGTTTACAAAGCACCTTGATATCTATTATCTCAATTCATCCAAAGCAATCCTATGCATTAGAGCTCATATAATTATCCTCACCTTATGGATGACTCAGTGGAAGCTTCTAGATGCTAAGAATCCTGGCAGATCACACAGCAGTGTGTTCAGTTAAGAAACAACTACCTTTTGATAAAATCTTTGTTTGGGAAAAGAGACAAACGAAGCAGGGCCATATGGTGAACTTGGTTTTGCTTCAATGAGGAGAATATTGGTGAAGTTGGCTCCGGAATTCAGTATTTGGGGTTAATAATAGGTAGGGTGGAAGGAAAAAGAGAAAAAAGCCCTCACTGTATTGTATCCTGAGAGTTCCATCTGCAATGATTAAAAAAAAAAAAAATTAGGGAGTGTGGAATCAACATGTACACACTGCTATATTTAAAACGGATAACCAACAAGGACCTACTGTACAGTACAGGGAACTCTGCTCAATGTTATGTGGCAGCCTGGATGGGAGGGGAGTCTGGGGGAGAATGGATACATGTATATGTATGGCTGAGTCGCTCTGCTGTGCACCTGAAACTATCACAGCGTTGTTAATCGGCTATACTCCAATATAAAATAAAAAGTTTAAGAAAAAAGGAACTTGGCAATGGCAAGTATTTGGCCTCCCACTCGGGCAGCATTCCAGTTGCTTCCGCGGTGAGGGCTATGGGATGTGGGAAGGGGGCCCACCTGTGTCCAGGGCATGTGCTTTAATAATAACGGCTACTATTTAAGGGGCACCTCTGTGCCAGGCACTGTGTATCGTCACATGTGTTACTAATTCAGTTGGCACAAGAATCCCCCAAGGTGGGGACATCTTCTTCCTGGTGTTACACCTGAGAAGACTGAGCTTGGGGAAGCTAATCTGATCACAGTGGAGACGTGACCCTGAATCAGGCAGTCAGCTCTCTAGCCGGGCTGCCAACCACCACTCCAGCCTGCCCCTCAGGCTGTCTCATTCGATCCTCACATCCCCCAGCAAGGTAGGTGTCAGAAGCCCATTCTACAGATGGGGAAATTACGCAGTTAGTAAGTAGCAGGGCTCAGACGTGAGGCCAGGTTGGTCCAGCTCCAAACTCCTCTTTCACTCCCTCAAGCTCAGAACTCTCTGCTTCATTTCTGAAACTTGGGGCTATGCCCTGTTAGCAATGCCAGAAATGAACAAAAAGATGTTTCTCCTTAGCTCTTTAAAATGAGTGAATTGGAAATATCATAAATCTACTTCAGAGGTGAGTAAAAATAAGGTGATACCAGGAACAAATCCAAAGAGGGCCAAAAATGTATATAGTTCTTAAGAGCTTAGTTATTTCAAATATTTACTTTTTATCTCAAATGACCAGAAGGCTGACTTCTAAGCCATGGTGAACAAAAACAAAAACAAAAACAAACAAATGGGATCTCAAATGCTCGACATTTCAGTGTATGAAAGTACCCTGAAAGATTCAATAACAGGCTGAGTTTTAGTCAATACTTGCTTTAATGGACCCTGAGTATATGTAAATCGTGGAAGTACCAAAGTAATGTATTGCCATTAACTTACTTTATAGTGGTCTAGGGAGTTGGCAGATTAATTCAACTGTATTCCTCAAAAAAAGGCAAACAGAAAAGAACTTTGCTTTGGGTACTTAAGTGTCTTTTACCTTGGCTTTCATCTACAAATGTATAGCTAGAATATTTGGCTTGGCTATTGGGAATTTTCCCAGTGACGATGCATAACTTACTTGCAGAAAGAACTCACTGCAAATATACCACGTGTAACTCAGAATATGAAAAAGGCATTCCACATCCAGTGTCAGTGTTTGTGATGTGTCTGATAATACAGCTGTAATGCTCAGTAATAGATTATACCTAATTTACCCCTTCTTTATCGTCAACTTTTCATAGCAAAAAAGCAAACCTTTAAAACAAATTGTGTATAAAGGAAAAGAACATGGAAAAAATGGGAGAACACAGAAATTGCAAGCTAGCTCAAATGAACTTAAACACAGATCTAGGGCAAGGGGGTAGTTTTACTTAACTTACTTAAACTTAACCTGCGTTGTTTTTTTTTTTTCTTCTTGGTGGTGGTGGAGTTCTATCAGACCCACTGGATCCAATTCTTACTAATGCCTTTCTTAGCTACATGCCTTACAGGAAAAAAATACAAGCCTTTGCAAAAACTCAAGTAGAGTTTTTTTTGAAAAATAAAAACTAGAACGTGGTTAGAGTATAAAAAAATTCTAAGTCCACCCCAAAGCCGACAAGCAGATGCATTATAATGCGCTGTGCCAACAGCAATCCATCTGCAAGCTGTGGGTCCACCCCCCCCCCGCCCCGCCAGGAGAGTTTCGCACACAGAGATGGGGCCCATCTGGTTGCGCAGCACCCAGTGTTCCAACGCGCTTAGGTGCTTCCCAAAGTGCAACTAGATGGCAGCACGGACCTCAGCGGAGCTGCTCCCCAACCATCCCAGGTCAGAGGCCACTCAATCAGGTCACAAGGTGCGCAGGCAACAAACGAGGCACTGCGCATGCCCAGAAGGGTTTCCGATGGTGAAAGGTGGAAGCACCGTCATTGAAATGTGCTACTGAATGTCTTTGGGGAAAAAGAAGAAAAGCCCTAGCAAACACATACCAAAAGAGAAAAATCCAAAAAACCCAAAGCAAATCTAGAAAGACACACTGGTTTAGGAAACTCAGAGCGGCCGAGTGTTTTCTATGCCCGCAAAGCTTGGCTGCGGCTAACGGGTCCAGGCACCACCGTCCCCCAGGTGAGTTGCATGCATCTGACGCGAGAATTCAGACCCCAAGAGACTCTGGCACATTTCATGTCAGTTTTCTAGATCAGTGTGGAACAGCCTCTCCCAAGCTGTGTCATGCATGTATCTGAAAGGACCCAGATGTTAGACCTCAAATACTTTCGACGTTACTCTGGCAGGATTTTCCCCCCTGAGTTTGTGAAAACAAAGTTCAACCTTTGGGGGCAAAGCCATTTGTCCATGAGGGACTTAGGAACAGTGCCCGGAGTGTTTCAAGGTCCATAAAGATGCCAGAAAAGAAATTTTACCGTGTCTAAATACAAAAGGAAAACTGAAAAAAAAAAATCAAAATTTATAAATGTTTAATTAAGTGTCTAAAAAAATGAAACATGATGGCAACTTCATGAATTTTTAAACTTAGGAATCACAACTCTTTTTTATTTAGAGTTTTCTCATTTCCAAAGGATTCCAAGACTCAAGGTAAATAACTGTTCCATCTCCTGAACACTGATTGTGTGCCAGACATTGGTTCAAAACGTTCTACCAGGACTGTGGCGTTCAGGCTCCCTGCCCTGGGAGGCTCGTACAGCCCCTGTCCTTGTTCTACGGGGGCTCAGCCAGCATCCACCCCAGGGATGGTCACCCACACGGTAAGCAAGTGCCAAAACGGGGATCTCAACCCCATGGCAATCACTGTGTTGATGGCAGCGAGATCAGAGCTGCAGGGAATTAAATGAGTTACTCACAGCCAGATAATTTCAACACCAAATGATAAAAGCCGTTCAAAAATTTAGAGCAGGGGCTTCCCTGGTGGCGCGGTGCTTGGGAGTCCACCTGTCGGTGCAGGGGGCGTGGGTTCGAGCCCTGGTCCGGGAGGATCCCGCGTGCCGCGGAGCAGCTGAGCCCGTGCACCACGGCTGCTTGAGCCTGCGCCCTGGAGCCCGCGAGCCACAACGGCTGAGGCCTGCGTGCCTGGAGCCCGTGCTCCGCAGCAAGAGGGGCCACCTCACTGAGAGGCCCGCGCACCGCCACCACCACAAAAAAAGAGTAGCCCCAAGTAGAGGAAGCCCGCGCACAGCAACGGAGACCCAACGCAGCCAAAAGTAAAACAAATAAATTAAAAAAAAAAATTTAGAGCAAAAAAATATCTAACGTAGGACCTGAGTGTATATGGATATGTCTGATGTAGGATCAGACATATACATCCCTGTGGAAGGCGGCCCACGGGGGTCAGCCTCTGAGGGGCACTGTTTGTGGGGCAGCCCATGGCTTCTGTTTTTCTGTTGATATTTTGTTACCCCTTCAGTGAGGACTAATTTAGATATTATCTCGTCCCATTGCCTGGTTGGACAGAAGAGGGAAGTGAGGAGAAAGTACTTAAGTTAACTGCCTGGGTTCACACCCACTGGCCTGGTGGCACCAGTCTGAAACCCAGGTCCCCCAGTTCAGGATCTAGAAAACTTTATACATTTAAAAAAAATAAATTTATTTATTTTGGGCTGTGTTGGGTCTTCGTTGCTGTGCGTGGTTTTCTCTAGTTGCAGTGAGCGGGGGCTACTCTTTGTTGCGGTGCGCGGGCTTCTCATTGCTGTGGCTTCTCTTGTTGCGGAGAATGGGCTCTAGGCCCACGGGCTTCAGTAGTTGTGGCATGCGGGCTCAGTAATTGTGGCTCATGGGCTCTAGAGTGCAGGCTCAGTAGTTGTGGCGCGTGGGCTTAGTTGCTCCGCGGCATGTGGGATCTTCCCGGACCAGGGCTCAAACCCATGTCCCCTGCATTGGCAGGCAGATTCTTAACCACTGCACCACCAGGGAAGCCCTATACATGTTTTAAGATAAAGCGATGGAAGCCTATATGCAGACAAGATTTTTTTTTCTTTTAGCACTTCATATGCTAAATTCTAACAAGGACTGTGATATGTTAGCTTAGACCTTGACTTCACTGGCGTGGCATTTAAAATATTGATATGGGTTTGCAATGGTGTGGATGGAAGGAGATATTCAAAGTCATGGTTTAAGATTCATTCCATGTTTCTTCTCTCCCCCATGCCCGCTATGTTAGACTGAGAAGGTACCTAGATCATTTCGTTGGGTTCTCATTGGTACCTGGAAGGAACTATTTTTCCTTCCTTTCTGTAGCAATACAAATGCCACCTAAACATCTTGGTGACTTCTGTATAAGACAGGGCTAGTTACCAAGAGGTCACAGGTCTGCCCAGGTCTCGGGCGAGCTACTGAGGGGGATGATCACTGCTTCCAGGGGCAGAACCCTACTCTCTCCAGGGTCCTCTTACACACCCCTCGTCCAATGGACCCTTTCAGACCTCAGCCTGGATAAGTCCACTAAAAACTCAAGGGTCATGGAAGTCTTTATGTATATAAAATTCTTCTTGGTCTAGTTTGATGTTACTAAGCATAAAAACCAGAAAGACATTCTAAAATTCATTGGAAACATTTAGGCAGGATAATCCGTGCTTTAAAAACTGCTTTTGCCAAGTCATCAGATAGTTGGGGAGTTGAGCACAGTGGGGATTATAGCACCAGTGGAAGTCACCCCAGAATGTCTATCTTAGCAATGAATTGCCTTTCACAGTGGGGAGGAGGAATATAAGTAGAACATTCTACCTCTTTGACCCTCTGTCTCCTACTTTATATTTGGGTGAGAGGGAAGAAGGAATTATTTCCTTTTCTTTCGGGGATCGCAATTTCATCTAGAAAGAATGAAAATCCAAATCCGACATTTGAAGGATCCAAGGAAAGGGGGATTACGTAGATCATCGTTCATTACTTAGAGGACATGCTTGAAGCAATTCCCAGCGAACAAAGTGATTGGGGATTGATAATTACAATCCTGAGGTTACAGATCCAGAAAACCGCCTGGCATTCCACTAACAAGTCAGGAGCAAAGAATGACACAAATTTGCATCCTCCTAACAGGCCCCACACTGTGTACATGGGCCCTCTAGGAAGCTCTTTGCCGAAGGGGTAGACGGACTTGGACGGTTCACCTGGTGGTCATTTTTGTCACATGACTCATCTTTCCTGCCTGCCCGCACTGGAAGGAGAGGTTTATGTCGGGCGGCATCCCTGCTTCAGGCCCCCATTGATGCCAGGCCCCCAAGCAGACCCTGGTGAAAGACGCGGAACCAAAAGTTGGCACATGTGACAGCGTGGCTGGTACATTTCACTGCAGCACCGCCCCAGGGGAAACGCTGATTCCATCCCATCAGTACAAACATGACGACTGCCGAGGCTATGAGGCTCTGCTTTCTCCAAGAAAACTGTATTTGAACCAGAATTGTATTGATAAACTCTCCTAATAAAACAATTTCTGCACAGAAATTTCAATACAATAAAGCTCAAGTAGCAGTTGGTGTAGTTCTTAAAACAGACTTCGGCGTCTGTGGCCTGCAATGTCTGGACTGCTTCGTTTCAGTTCTGGCTTACTAACTGTGTGACCCTGGGCAAGGGAACGGATTTCTCTTTGTGTCAATTTCCTTACCTGATCTTGCAAAAATTATGTCAATTAAGGTATGCGCAGCACTTTGAACAGTGTTGGGCAAACAGTTAGCGCTGCCTGAGTGTTACGTATTATTATTATTTTTAGGTATTTTTATTGTTAAGAGAAAATAACATTTTAAAAGAGAACTGTATGTCAGTCAATCACCAGAGCAATCCGTAAACATTTCTGCTCATCGCACACTTTTCTGGACAAACTTGATTTCAAACATTTTTAGGTCCATTATCACCATAAGTTTATAGGTGCCTGTCATGCATTCCTCTTTTTCACTTGAAACATGACTGTCATAAACAAAGATCCTGTTTCTTCTCTCTCTCTCTATATTATAGGTTTGCTATTTACATTCAGTATCATAGAAGAAAGTTATAGTCGTGTGATGTACTCTCAACAAAATCCTTAACAAAGCAATTGAGTGATAGGGAATTAAGCGCATTTTAAATCGACCTATTTTAACTATAACTCCCCATAAAATAGTATTATAGTTAGTTGGCAAAAAGGCTAATGTCCCAGAAAGTAGCATATTCTGAAGTTTTTAAGTAACGGCTCCACCTGGCTATCCGTTATTCTGAATCTCAAGAGCTCAGACACAACAGTTACTGTGAAGGGCTCCTTTAACCCGAGGGCAGAAGTTGTCCCAGAAATGGCCAATATTTGTTTTATGAACCTTTTCAATTTTTAATTAGTTACTCAGTGTTCCAGATGTAACGGATACCTGGCTAGCCAGATGATGGCTTGTGCCATCAGAATGACTGTCCAATCCACGATCCACAATACTGGGACATCTCCCCCACTCCCCGGCCCCCCATCACTGGGTCAGTCGTTGGGGTCCCAACTACTCCTCAACCCCTCATTAGCAAAATATCTTCCTCTATAGCACTGAATTAATTCACGCATTCAAATTATTTAGTGAAATACCTACAGAGAATATGCTTTGGTATCTCAATATTGTCATATTACAGACACATGGGCTAAATTACAGGCACATGGGTTGAGAGCTAGAGTTTTCCATTAGATCCCCTGAAATAGTAAAAAAAAAAACAAAAAAAAAAACATAGAAACAATCTCAAATATCCTTTTCTTGAAAACTCCTTTCACTCTATCTTTCATGCTTAAAGAGAAGACTATCTTTTAATATGTTGACAAGCTTCTAAATGTTCTACCTACAAACTGAAAACAGATCCCACATTGCTGCTTGCAAGAACTATCCCAGCAGGAGATACCTTCTGATGGTGTTCTTTCTCCATAACAAATTTAATTTTTCAACGATTAATAATTTCTCTATTAATCTGAGATGTAAAAATAATCCTGTGGAATGTGGGAAAAACAAGTTTTGACTCACTAAGAGGCAGGTCAGTTACTGTAAAAGGGCAAGTAATCATCTGAAATGAAAAATATTTTCAATTCTCTTTGGAAGACAATTTTTGCTACAACTTCACCACTGAAAACCAGGAAAATGGTTGGGAAACATCAAGTTATCCCATCAGCCCAGCCAGCAGACTAGCTGTGGCATGTTTCTTAATTCTTTGTCCTTTTCTTATTGACCTGACTGGCAGGTTGAATGAGATAAGCTTTCCTTCTGGTTTTGCACAAATGGTTTAAGTTGAAGGCTCCATGCCTGCAATCAAGTGCCAACAATTGCCCTTTCTAGACAATCTTAGAGCCGGGACAAATGTGAGAAGTCATATAAGCCAACACCTCGTTTAAAAAATGAGGATACCGAGGTTGGGTCAGAGAGCCTAGAATAGATGAGGTGTAGACGGTGTGGTATGGATGGGGAGGTGAATGCATGAATGGACAGACAGATGGATGGATACGAGTACAGGATTAGGCATCAGGAGCTCCTCATTCTAATCCTGGCTTCATCACCGACTATTTCTCCCAACCTAAGCAGATCATTTCATTTCTCTGGGGCTGCTTTCCCTTATCGATGAGGCAATTAGCCCTGAAGCCTCTTTCAGGTCCCTTTTAGCTCTCAAAGTCATTGATTTCATGAAACAAAAGAACTTTTCAAAACTATTCAACTTGGTGATGCTGGGACCATTTTGCCAGAATCACCCAGAATTCATAGCACCATAATAATGATAGAAGGGACTTGGGAGGTGTTATTAATCCATAGATTTGACACTGCCTGGGCATATTAATTTCTGTGCAATGACCTCTCTTAAAATTGCATTAGAAAGAATAAGTCACAATAGTAAAGACATGGTGACAACCAAAGTATCTATCAACAGACGATGAATAAAGAAAATGTGACACACACACACGCGCACACGCACACACACACACACAGGAATATTATTCAGGCATAAAAAAGAAATCCTGCCATTTACCATTTGCAGCAACATGGATGGCCCTTGAGGGCATTATGTTAAGTGAAACAAGCCAAGCAGAGAAAGACAAATACCGCATGATCTCACTTATATGTGGAATCTAAAACAAAACAAACTCACAGAAACAGAGAGTAGATTGGTGGTTGCCAGGGGTTGCGGGTGGGGAAATGGGTCAAAGGGTACAAACTTCCAGTTATAAGATGAAAAAGTTCTGGGGACCTAATGTACAGCATGGACTATAGTCAACACATTTTTGACCAGAGACGTGTATTACGGCCACGGGCGTTAGTTTCTGCAAAACTCCCCCCGGTCAATAATGTGTTAACAACAAAACTGCCAAGAGGGTAGATCTTAAAAGTTCTCAACACACACAAACAAACTGTCACTCTACGATGTGATGGATGTGTTAACTAATCTTACTGCCGTAATCATTTCGCAATATAAGCATATATCAAATAATCATGTTGTAAACCTTAAGCTTATACAATGTTATAAGTCAATGATATCTCAGTAAAGCTGGGGGAAAATTCTGTTAACTTTCTCTTAAAAGAAAAAAAACAAAACTGGCTGTGAGCAGAGTTTCATCAAAAAGAAGTAGTTCCCACCTAGAATCAAGACATTCAAGTAATCATAAGAAAACAGCATGCCTTTAGGCGTGCCTTGCTTCAGAGAGTGAATAGAAAAGTCAGCATTACCTGAGTCACCCTGGGAGACTGTGTGCATCTGACTTTTGTGTAGACATCCCTTGTGAAATGGAGACTATCTACCTAGGCCTCTGACACCTCTTTATATCATACGTATACGTATTCATTTAACTTCATTTGGTTTTTAAGTTAATTTTTCCCTAGACCCCAAATTCCATTTGGCAGGAAAGACTCTGTAGAAATGGGTGCCTTCTTGGAGCAAATCCCTTCTGCCTGCTCAAAGAGCCCTCCCCAATAATGACTGTTTTCTTAAGTCATAAAACAGCAGGAAGCAGAGTCAACTGTATATACAGGCGGGGCCATTACAATCGCATTTTTTTCCCTCTGACTGCCAGTTCTTAAAAATCCAAGCGGCCATCATTTGTTTTCCAAAGCTCAACCACCATTAGTTCTTTGAACGTTACAGGAAATACTGCCTGTGGGGCAAAAACTGCCCTTTTTTATGCCTGAGAGAAGAGGGGCAGCGGAAGGTATACAGAGGGGTCATCTGGTTTAAGCTTCTTTCTCCAGGCAGGTCTGCCTTTGAACTGTCCCAGAGATGGCTATTGCTTCTATTTTTATTTTTTTACATGCTTTTATTGAGGTATAGTTGATGTACAATATTATATAAGTTTCAGGTGTGTAACATAGTGATCCACAACTTTTAAATGTTATATTCCACTTATAGTTACTATAAAGCATTGGTTATATCCCTATTGTACTATATATCCTTGTATCTTATTTATTTTATACATAGTAGTTTGTACCTCCTAATCTCCTACCTCTATCTTGCCCCTCCCCACTTCCCTGCTTCTGTTTTTAAAGATAGGGAACCTACAGCCTCCTGAGTGAGCCTTTCTGGAAGTTTAATTACCCTCAAGGTCAACTGCCTTACACCTCACAACTGCCTGCTCCCCAACCCCATGCCTGCTGTAATCTGAGCCCGCTTCCTCTTTGGTCCTCTGCAAGCACCAAGGTACCTGTGTGGTGTGTCTGTTATGTTTAATGCAGGGTCACTAGGAGTCTTCAATTTGCCATTTCTACTTTGGAAACCTCCCAAGTTGGGTTTGGTTGGAACTGCGTGTTTCTGAGCCTGGGGTTTGCTTTTCACACAGAAATTGGAATCAGGGGATGCTACCAAGTCCCAGAGTTTCCTGAGTCCGGATATGGCCAGAACATCTCCAGGCACTTAAAGAGAAAAATCTGCCAGGGGGACATGAGGTCAGAAATAACGGGAGTCACGGAGCAGGCAAATGGCACCAAGGAGATGGTGAACGGACACCATGTCCTGGGGGGCAGGAGGGTTGTCCCTGGTGGATGTGGTGATTCTCTGCTGGGTTCTGCCCACTCTGGGGTATGGGGAAGGTTGGGGCAGCACCCAGGATGGTTCTAGCGGGTGATCAAGATGCCATGAGACTGTGGCCAGGACTGTAGGAAAGACTGCCATGAGCTGCGGTGCTCACAGGATGACCTGCAGAGAGCCACGCCACAGGGGCGACCTTAGAGCCCCCAGAGGCACCAGGCAGGGTCTCTGGAGGAATGGCCCCGGGGTGGGGGGCAGAGCAGCAGCCAGAGATGCAGGCAGGGAGGCTCTGCTGGCATTTCCCGAGTTCATTCTCTGTGCCGGGCACATAGCATTGTCTCACTCAAGCCTATAGAGAAGCTCTCATTATTATCCCCATTTTACAGATGAGGAAACTGAGGTTCAGAGAGGCGCCATAACTTCCTGAAGGCTTAAGAGCCTCAACCGGAACTCCACTTGTTTGCCCCAGAACCCAAATTCTTAACCACTTCGTTTTACGACCTGTCATCCCTGCATCTCAGCTTGCTGGCACGGTAGGAAGCCCTGTTTCTGACACCCTCAACCCCACCCTTTATAAAAATTAATAGAGATATTAATTTTCCACCGGGGGCATGACATGGTTAGGAGGCATGCAGATGCTGGGCGGGGGCTCCAGTCAGCTCCACAGATCTGGAACTGGAACCCAGCCTCCATCCCAGGGAAGGGTGTGGTTCTGGAAAAGTGTTACTGTGTGTTTACTCAAAGATAGTCATTAAGTCACCGTGAAGACATTTTTCTGCAGACTAAACAACCCCACTCCTTTTATAAAAAAGCTTTCCTCACAGGAACTATTTTTTTTGTACCATCTTTCTATATTTACTGGTTTTCTCTCAGGCTCTCTTCTCCCCTCCCATTCTCTATTTTAAACAATCCTGTAATAAGATTTTGATCTGTGGCACAGAAAGGAAAGGGTCATTTTCATAGATTTCATCTCCAGCCTCCAAGTGAATAAAAGGCCAGCATGGATGGTGATCAGCCCCTTGTGGTCCACTCTGACCCTCTGGCCTCTTTTGACCACCTCTGCCCCTGGCCAATCTTCCTTGAACTTTACCACGTATTTGGTCCTTAGGCCCATGCAGTCCTGAAATGATTCTGACATGCACTTGAGTCAGCCTGATTTCCTTTTGCCCTGCAAGAAGATGCTTCAAAAAAAGAGCCCAATGCTCAGAGACAACTTTGAGGAGTGAGAATGTCAAAAGAAAAATTCTTCCTCCCTGCAGGGGTCTGACATTTCCCTCTGGCAGAAGTTTTAGCCACATGTGAGTGATGCTGATGGAACACAAGGGTTCTGGTGCCTGAGTGTACCAGCTGGGAGGGGAGGTGCCAGCCCCGAGGGGCGGCCCACTTACTTCGAGGTTCTCGGGGTCCGTCCACTGTGATTTTGATGGCTCTGTGGTAGGTGGCGACTTGTGGTGGGTTTGTGAAGACGGTGATGGTCAGAGTGAAGCTCTTTCCTGTTGGAACACAAAAGAGAGCAACGAAGAATGAGGCAATGGCCTGAATATATCTGCTGGGTAATTCAAAATTAATTTATGATTTCCAGCCCTCACACTGGAAAGGTGGCAGGACTTCAGCACACATTACTGGTTTTTCCAATACTCCTTTGAGTTTGGCTTTGCTTACATTTTGGAATGTACAACTACGTTGTCTAGATGTGACACTTCCCTTAGTCACGTGGCTTTTGTTTAGTCATGAATAACACAGGATCAAGAGAGATTCAGATGTGTTTTCTTTCAGGTCGGAACCCGAGGGACATAGGAGCAGATTGGCAGCTGTCCACTCCTCGCTCCGCTCCCAGGTCCTCCCTTTTAATAAGCTCAGAGCAAAAGGAGGAAAAGAAACCATTTCCGTCTTTGCCCTCTAACCTTGTTTGTACCTCCAAGGATTAGGAAAGATAGAATTCATAAGTCTGAGGCTAGGCTAAATTGGAATGATTCTCTCTATGTTAAAAATACTAATTGCTGGTTGATTCTAAATATTGTTTTGAAAGGCCAGATGTTATTATGGGCACTCATGGGGTTGGCCAGACAAAATTTATATTCAATAAATGGATTTAAGGATATGTAACTGACAGATTGAGATTCAATGACAACTGTTAGCATAAATACGCAGAGGGATTTCCATCTAAGCATTTTATACAAACTTAAGAAATGCGAGCATGTCTTCATTGCATAGGTCGAAAGCAATGCTTTCAATAATTTTTAAAAATTGTTTTAAAATACATAATTTATAATAAAAGTATTAATATATAAATACATTAGTTACTAAAAAGCATTTCTTCTTTGCTAAGCAGTTCAGAGAATGCCCTCTGGTTTTGAATTCTGGCTAGCTGACCTTTGACAAGGCACTAGCCCTCCCTGTGCCTCAGTGTCCTCACCTGGAAGATGGGTACATATAACTTTTCCTACCTTATCGAGTTTTGGGAGAGGTTAAATGAATTAATATGAGTAAAATCATTAAAACAGCATCTGGCACATGGTATTCAAAGGTGTGTGCGTGTGTGTGTGTGTGTGTGTGTGTGTGTGTGTGTATGGGGGAAGAGAGAGAGAAAGGCACAGCTCTTCCTGCAAGAGAGTTAGAAGATTTAGGTTCCTGTACAAATATTTGACCTCTCCAGATCTCAGTTTCCTGGTTTGCAAAATGAAGGCATTCATGGGATACATACAATGTCACCTTTAACTCTGATTTTATCTTCTTTTTATTTTTTTTAAGATTTTTTTCTTTTTTTTTTGATGTGGACCATTTTTAAAGTCTTTATTGAATTTTTTAAAATATTGCTTCTGTTTTATGTTTTGGTTTTTTGGCCCCGAGGAATGTGGGATCTTAGCTCCCTGACCAGGGATGGAACCTGCAGCCCCTGCATTGGAAGGCGAAGTCTTAACCACTGGACTGCCAGGGAAGTCCCTGATTTTATCTTCTAGATGAAATCCCCGGTGCCCATCTCCATGTGTAGGCGTGTGCCTGCCCCAGGGGTGTTTCCCCAGCTGCCTGCAACTTCAGCATTTCAGAGATTCCATGAAAACACTATATTTCCTTCCTAGGGCTGCTGTAACAAATTACCACAAACTGGGTGGCTTAAAACAACTGAAATTTATTGTCTCCTAGTTCTGGTGTCCAGAACTAGGAGACAATAAACTGAGGTCTTGACACAATTGCGGTGTTGACAGGGCCGTACTCCCACTAGGGAAGAATCCTCCTGGCTTTGCCTGGCTTCTGGTGGTTCCCAGCAATCCTTGGCATTCTTTGGCTTGTGGCAGCATCACTTCACTCTCTGCCTCCTTCCTCACGTGGCCTCCCTCCCTCCCTGTCCTCTGTCTCCAAATCTCCCTCTCCTTACAAGGACACCAGTCATTGGATTCAGGGCTTACCCTACTCTAGTATGACTTTAGCTTAACTTGATTACATCTGCAAAGCCCCTATTTCTAAATAAGGTCACATTCTGAGGTCACCCACGGACATGACTTCTTAGGGAATGCTATTCAACTCAGTACAAACACCAAATGTCATAGAGTTCCAGTCTTGGCACTACAAGTGACAACTACTCTCTATGTACCTGTGGGTTTTACCCCCAAAACAGTCCCACTCCTGTGGCGGCCCTCCTACAACCATCCTATTCTTGTTTTTTTAATTTTTAAAAACTTTTTATTAGAGTATAGTTGATTTACAATGTTGTGTTAGTTTCAGGTGTACAGAAAAGTGATCAGTTACATATATATATACTTTTTCATATATATATTCTTTTTCAGATTCTTATCCATGATAGGTTATTACAGGATATTGAATATAGTTCCCTGTGCTATACAGTAGGTCCTTGTTGTTTATCTATTTTATATATAGTAGTATGTATCTGTTAATCCCAAACTCTTAATTTGTCCCTCCCTGCCCCTTTCCCCTTTGGTAACCATAAGTTTACAACCATCCTATTCTTGATTTCCTAAATGACAACAAAGAATCATTGTCTTCCTAATGTTGGCCTTTTCAGGTCTGTGTAAAACGTACAAGTTTTCAAGCACTTTCCCATATACTATTTTATTTGATTCTCACAACACTCTCATGAAATAAACAAGACAGATTTTATTGTCCTTGGTTAATAGGTAGCAAAGCTAAGGCTCAGAAAGGATGAGTGGTTTGTCCAAAGTCACACAGCTTGGATACATGGAAAACCCAGATCTCCAGCTTTGTGCTTCACATTATTGTCATGAGGTCCTAAATCTCTACCTTCAAACTCAGTGGTACCAGCACCAGTAATCCAGACTCGTGGTACCTTTTCCATGCTCTGCCCCCAAAAGCGAAAACAGTCCTGGTGACACTAATGTACCCAAACTGTACTCAACAGCTAATTGAAAGCCTGGGTTATAGTTCAAAAGCAGTTTCTAACTGAGCTGAATTTGGGCTCCTGGCGTTTACCCTGGTTAACCACAGACTGGCCTACTGAATCGGGAAGGAAATTCAACCAAAGTGAATATTTGTGAAATCGCTGCTTGTAATTATAATTCTACTATTTTATGCCCATCATTTTACGTGCAGTCAAGAAGTGTCTGTCCAGCAAAAGCTATTAGGTGGGGCATTTTGGCCACAGTAAGTGTGGTTCACGAAGGTGGGGTATCCCGGTTCGCCTCTTGCACAACGGGCTGTTGTTTACAGCTTTGAGCACCAGGACATCTGCTTATGACCTCATAGACAGAGGCAATAAGTGATGTCATCTTGCTCATAGGTGTGTGTGACATTTTTCCACTCCAGGAGAACTCTGCCTTCTGCTTCCTTGTATTCTTCCGAGCAGACCTGGCACCAGACTTGACACCTGGGGACAGCCAGCCAGTGGGTACACTGAACCCCCGGAACTCTGCCTTCTGCCCTCTTCCCTCCGCCCTGGCCCCGCCCCCGCCACGCCCCCGCCACGCCCCCGGCTTGTCCCTGCCGAGATGCAGCCCTTCTTAGCCAGCACCAGCAGCAGTGGTAGCCGCGCCTAGAGCATGCGTGTTATTAGCCAAATTCCGTCATCAAAATGACCTACGGGCCTGGTATTTTAAGTGCGTGGGTGTGGAGAGCGAAAGCCTCTCAAGTGTTTTTCTCAGCAAGCTGTAGCCAGGCTAGTAAGAAGGTAGGGGAGAGCAAAGGAGGACGGATCGTCTAAATAACCACCGAAATCGGCTTTTTGGGACTAACTGCAGGGTTGGGAGATGGGGCTGCCGTAGAGAGAGCTGATGTTCCCATTTGTAGCCTGAGCGGGTCCTTGCCTGGAGAGGCCGGGAGGCTCCTTGCCGCCCTGGATTCGGCCCATGGCGTGAGCAGAGGTGCCGCTGGCTGTGCTGCCGAAAGACTGCAGCGCTGGACTCCCCAGGGGGCAAGCGGCAGGGTCACAGGTGCCCTGCGTGGGGATCCACAGCGGAGGGAGCTAAGGAAAGGGGGTCAACGAAACCTTCCTTCTCCTGCTCACGGAAACCTCACCCAAACAGCACCATGAGTTCTGGCGGGTGGTGTCCAGGAGGAATGCTATTTAGAAGCCCAAACAGCAGGACTGAATAAGAAGGCGGGAAGAAACAGTGAAGGAGAGAAGGGCTGTCTTGACTTAAGCCTGGAAGCAGCAAAAGACAAGAACTTGATTATACAACCCTGTGGAAGTGCCAAGGCATGGGGTGCTAGTTAACAGTGAGGACTGCCTGGGCTCAAACCCCAGCTCTGCCCCTTGCTAGCTGTGTGACCTTGGGCAAGTTACTTAACCTCTCTGGGGGCCTCGTCATCTGTAAAATAGGGGTGATAACAGTCCTTCCATCTCATAGTGCTGTTATGCAAACTAAATGAAATAATGCATCAGCAAATATCCGTTTAATTATCACTAAAGATGTGACAAACATGATTGCACAAAGACCAGAGCTGTGGGCAATCCTGTGAGGTGCAGCTGGTGGTGAATCGACGTTGAGGTCTGATGGTGGGAGGTGAGGTGAGCTTTAGCGTGCGGTAGGTGGTGCCGATGGAGCCCCTCCAGGCCCATCCTCTCTTCCTTAGGAATTTCAGCAAACCCAGGCAGAGGGCAGAGGGCCGCAGGCAGGCAGCAGAATGGGGCCTGAAGACCCATCGGGAACACTGCACGTTCCACTGGAACTTCCACTTCAACGTCAGCCCTACTCCCACCAGCTGGCGACCTTTGTAAGGCACAACTGCAACTGGCTGGCTGATCCACTTTATAAACAAGCCGGGTCAAATGTTCCCCTCAGAGCACGTGTGGTCCCCCTCGATGCCAGTGTGTTCCTCCAAATGCCAGCGCAAAATCCTAAGTGCTTTATTTAGTTGGGAGGAAGGTCACGGGGCAAGTCTTCCTGGATATTTGCTGCCATAACAGACACTCCAGGGTGAGGCAGTGACAAAGCCCCAGGTCTGTGCTTTCTTGGGTCCCACGTTTACAGGCCCCGGGGCTGCTGGACTCCGGCAGCCGGGGCTGTGGTCTCATAAAGCCACGGCTGGACGCTGCAGTTCCGCAAGGGCCCAGGGCACCACGCCACTTCCTCACCACACCTGGGAAGTGGCGAAACCTCAGGATTGCTGCAAACGGGCACCCTGTTCCCCAAGGGCGAGGGTGGGGAGAGGAGCAGGAGGTGAAAAGGCAATTCGAGATCATCTTACGCCCTTAGAAGTTCGTGCCCAATCACGTCACAGCAACGTCTTCCTATGGCGATGGGTGTCTCCCTCCGTCCTCTTGTGATCGCCCCTCCCTAAGTCTGGTTCACCGGTAGCCAAGCCACTTGCGTTGGCTCCTCAGCCATTGGGTTCTGTTTCGGTCACTCTCCTTGGTGAAGGTTTGGACCCATGAGTCATCTTCTCCTTTTTGGGCCAGTTTCGATGGGATGTGAAACTTGCCCTTTGTCACGCAAGGGCAGGCCGTACGCACGGAGGACCATCTGCTGAGGGGGTCGCAGAGCTTAGGAAACGAAATCACGACAGTTTCCACTCATTCGTGCATCTCTGCGGGGAAACCGGTCATGCTCACACACTTTAAACACCCAAGAGAGGGAGAAAGGGAAAGTCAGAGAGAAAAAAAAAAATGCAGCTTTTGAAAACCAAGAAAGCCAGGGAAGGCTCAAGTTTTGCTCTTTGCAAATTCTGGAAATCCCAAAAGATTCTGCGATGTTGCAGGAAGATTTCTCCTCTTACCATGTAGTTTGTGCCAGGTCTAATTTTAATCACAGATAACTAAGTATTATAATTAACAAACTCTCAGATTCCAGGAGAAATCTGAATCGGGGATATTTTTCACAAAGTACCTTTAATTTATGTTTCTCGCTTTTCCACTGGAACAACCTAACGGCCAAAATGCATGTTTTTGCTCCTCATCCATTTCCTTACCCAAACACTTACCACTATTTTTGACAGCGGGGCTGTATAATTATTTATTTGGGGATTTCTGAATAGAGGACAGATTCTTCAAGTTGTGCAGCATCTCTCGGTTTCTCTGCATTGAATTGACGTGACGATGTTGGTGTGTGTCCCCTTGGGTGTAAAGTGCCGGTGTTTACAATGTCCTTATCCGATGGTACCTGCAGCCACGCAGGTAAAATGTAGGGGGGAGGCCCCAGCTATCGGTAAGAGGATAACCCCCCAAAGTTGCCTGAAAGTCAGGTGCTTAAAATACAGAACTAAGCTTTCCATAAAAAACAGCATGCGTTGAGTATGATGGAGCACTTGAAAAATAGCAGTTTTACTTAGAGAAAACCAAAAACATGCCAAGTGTTTTCTCTGGAGCTGTTCTACAAAAATGAGTTGTTTGAGGACAGGGGTGGTGTTTTATCAATCTTTGCATTTTCTGTTCTGAGGCAGTAAAAAAAATGTTTGATAAATGGATCAATGGATTATTCTATAAACTTTCAGTTTGACAGCTGGTTCTTTATGAGGTCTGACTTCACTTGGAAGGCTCAGTTCTCCCTTTTGGTGGCATGGGTGTGAGCCCAGCTTTACTAAAGGGTTGGATGGGCAAGGCTTTCTCTTCATGAGGGGCATTACTGAACCCCAAAGAAGCATGATGCTCTCATGCGATTTTTGCACTTCCTTTCCCCAGATGTCATGGTCCCTTTCTGATCTTCCTTTTTTCTTTCCGTGTCCCAGTGCCTGAGTGTCTCGGATGAGGAACCAAGTTTTAATCCTTTTAGCCCAAACACCTCCAAGACCCTGAATTCACAGCCTCTTTAGGTCAAGGCCACGCCTGCTGCCCTGTACTTCCATCCTGGAGAACCCTTTGGTTGGCACACCCCAATTCCACAGTTTCCACCCATCGGGCCAAATGCCACACAGGACAGGTGACCAAAGTGACCTCCTGGGGCTGGCCTAGTCCTAGCCCTGACCTTTGGTGCCCATAGCCCAGTGCCTCAAACACACAGCCCAAGGCCACATGCCACCGCGGCAGAGAGGCCCGGGGGAGGGGGGGGGTGGGCATTTTGAAGGGAAGGTAGCGTCAGGGTCCTCAGTGCCTGCTCGCCAGCCTGTTCGCACCCCTAGCTCTATTGCAGGAAGCTGGGAGGGCAGGTGGGGATGGAGGCCAAGTAGGAAGAAGAAGGAAGGTCTAGGCAAGGCTGCAGGGTGTGGTAGGCGGGGCCTGGAGGGAGCTGATTTCTAGACATGGTGACATTTACCAGATGGTGGGTTTGCAAACTGGATATACAGTGACCCCTCTGTATCCACGGGTTTGGCATCCATGAATTCAACTAACCTTGGATCCCGTCTCTAAGCTCCCAAGCACCCTCCAAAAAGCCCTGTCTGCTCTTCAGTCTGCAATCCCAGCATCTTCGTACCATTTGTATCTGGTGATGTCAATTCCCTGCTTAAAACCTGCTGGGGGACCAGACCAAATTCCCAGTGTGGATGTCAAGGCCCTTACCAGCTCTCTTGGCCAGCTCGGTGTTCCTCCCCAACCCTGTTTTCTCTGCTTGGACACTCTTCCTGATGCCTTCACCTGGTAGCCCCCTCGTCACCCTGAAACATCTCCACTGAGATGACCAGCTGTCCAGAGAGACCCCTAAGCTTGTAGTGGGATATGCACCCAGCTGTGCATTTTGCTTCTGTCACTCCTTTCCCTATGGTGCTGGCCACTCAGAACAGTGACCTCTGCTTAAGTGTGGGCCCCTCACTGGCCCCGGCATGCTGTGGCTTCTCTTTAGCTGGCCTTCGTATCTCCAGTGCTAGCCCAGTGCCTTGCGAGCAGCAGGTGCACAATGCACATCTGATGAATGAATGAATGAAAGAAATACCCCCATGACATGACCTCTGTGGGTGGGGGACAGTTCTAATAAAGTAGCCATGGGCACTATACTGCCCTGATCGAACAGGGTCCAAAGCCTGTGAGCAACTCACTAATGAAAACAGAGAACACAAGGTCCGTCACCAGGCTGGTGCCCAGCAAATGCCTGGGATGATTATATTATTATTATTATTCCTTCATTTATTTATGAATATTTATGAAATTCCTGCTGTGTCTCAGGCACTCTCATTTTACAAAGTTCCTCGGAGGATAAAGGAATATAAATTCCTTGCCAACGAGGAGTGGACAATGGAAATAGCATTGTTCCTGACTTTCTGACTCAGGGAGACACGGGCTACCTCCTGCCCACTCTCTTCCCTCCTCCCTCAGTGACTCTCCTACAGAAGGAAGACCGATGCGGCGGTGAGTCATAGCTCTTTCTTCCTAAGTTTTGTTACACACACCATCTCATTTTAATCATCCTAATAACCTTTTGAGGTACATATGAAGGGCACTGTCATACCTATTGTACAGATGCGGAGACTGAGGCCAGCACATCTAAGTGAGTACGGCAAGCACACCACCTTCTCATACTTTGTCACACTACCTTCCAAAGACCCGCAGAATCGTCACAAATAGGTGCGTGTGTTTCTATGTTGTTATCATGAATCAGAGGAATATTAAATGGGACACAATGGCCTTAGTGGACTCCATAGCCCATGGATTTGGGCAGAATGCAAGATACCTCTCCAAGCAACAGCCAGATTGATCGATTCTCTGTTGACATGTGACCAAAAAAGAAAAACATGTGTGGATGTTGGCTTGCAGTTTCTGAAAGTGCTGATACAACCTTCAAATGGCTTCCAGGGGAAGAGCCAGGATGTCCTGAAGAGTGGTCCAAGGCGAGCTGCCGTGGCACCACTATAAAACTCCCCTCAACCTGGGTGGAGTCAGCAACTATGGTGCGGGAAGAATGTGATGCTGCTGGGTGCCAGCCTGCGGAGCCCGGCAACAGGACAAAGGGATTATTCTGCTTCATTGTGAAAATGCAGTGTTTACTGTTAACATACGATTGGGAATTAAAGGGGCACGTATGAATCATAAATATTTGCATGCCGTTAATGTTTGGGCAAAAGAGTTGGAAGGACTAAGTTGGGAGAACTGCTCTTCCCATGAAAAACAGTGCCTCGGATTACAGTACATATTTAATTTCATCTCTTGCATTGCTGATCTGAAATCGCAGTGCCCGCTGCGCATAAATAACCCTTCCGTGTCCTGAGAGCTGGCTCTACGGGGCCGAGGGATCAGGATAAGGGTTGACATTCCCTCCCAGAAAAGTCATTCATTTAGACAAACAAAAAAGCAGGTCCCGGTTGTATTGTTTGTTAGGAGCTCACAGAGTTGCCATCAGCTTCCCTGCAGAGTTAGTCATAGCAACTGATCTTACCACGAAAAGTAGTAACCCCTCAAGTCTGTGTTATTTCAGGCAATCCTCACTGTACCCCGCCCCCTTTGGACAAAGCTTGGCTGAATCAGGCTCAGACAGGTCAGGTGACTTGCCCACAGACACACAACTCTGAGCCAGTGTTCTCAACCAGTGTTCCTTCCCCCCATCTCTCCCCCAGGGAGGGACATTTGGCAAAGTCTGCAGACACTTCTATTGTCACCACCCATGAGTGACATGGAAGGAATGCTCCTGGCTACTGGGTAGAGGCCAGGGATGCCAGTAACCATCCCAAAATGCAGAGGATGGCTCCCACGACACAGAATAATCAGCCCGAAACGTTGATGGTGCCCAGGGTGAGACACTGTCCTCCCAGGAAGAATTCAGTACCATCCATGTGCTAACCACTAAGCTTTACTGCCTAGAGTAAGCAGAGTCCTGGGGCAGTCACTCCTCTGGAGATGTTTAACGAGTCCCCACTCTGTATCAGGCACTGGTCTAGTGACTGGTGATACCCCACAGCGCTGTTCTAGTTAAGGGCGGGATCTCTTGTGTTTTGAAAATGCTTGCAAGGCCACCTCCTGGGAACTCCCACGCCCATCTTCATCCTTTCCCTGGCGCTGGGGTCCCAGCACCGCGGTGCACCAGTGCGCGCCTGCCTGCCACAGCTGTTCCCGAGCTCCTTCCCCAGCGACCTTCACTTCCCAGAACGTGGGCAGCGTGTGGGCTCCTTATAGCCCAGCTCAGACGCCGCCCGGGAATTCCCAGGAGGATAGCTAACTCTTACAGGTCTCAAATGATTTGACACACAGCTGATCTCCACGCCGAACCTGGGAGCTGGTTGCCTTACTGAGGAAAACTTACAGGAAACAGAAGGGGCCGGAAAGTTCGGAGTGAGGGCCCCCTGCAGAGTAAATGCACACAAACAACCAACTGGAGACCGCAGTCACAGCAAAATGTATTCAAGAAATTCCACCTGTAGCAGACACCACTGTGATTCAACGAGAACACCTAGAGGACTCTTTCTTTCAGACTTTTTTCAAGTCATCTTCCCCTGAATCTTCTTGTATTATAGAAAATAGGTGATAGCAGAACCAACACGTAAGGGCAGGTGGGAGAAAGCTCCAGAAGAACCCAGCCCTCTGTGTGCCGGTGGTCCCTGCACACCTAACACGTGGGCGGCAAACCAGGGCTTCCTAGGGGCGGACGGCAAATCAGCGTCTGTCCCGTCCCTACTCCTTCCATGCATTGCCCTTGGGTGTGCACACTGACTCCTTTTCGGTGTCTGTAAGGCATCGGTCAGTGATGCATACCAGGACCTTGCTTTTAGCCCTTTTTAGTTCACGTGGACACTGTCCACTCACATCAATTCATGTTCCTGGATTAGTGCATCTGTGGCCCCTGACTGAAGCCTGATGGGGAGGGGCGTGGCAATGAGAAGCCAGCGTGCACTTTCACTGTTTCTGATGGTCCCTGTGGACCTGCACCTGTGCGGCATTCCCGAGGGAGCAGCTGTAAGTGGGGGGGAGTCCTCGAGGGAGAGCTTTCCCTGCCGGGTGGCCCCCTCCACCTGCAGCCTCTACTTCTTCCTGCCACGCACCCTCCAACCCAGGAGATGCCAAGATGGTGCGATCCTATGCACACAGAACTCTAGTATATTTTCATATTTAGAAAAAGACTAATATGCAGTGATGCTCTCTCGTTTTTTTTTTTATTCTGTGTGAACTGAAGTTTTTCATCAATTTGGTAAAGAGGCAGAAAGTGTTAGGGAAGAGAGGAGACATTTTATGACTTATCATGATCATTCGTGTGAGGCCAGCCCAGGGTTTCTCAGTCTCAGCGTGACTGATGCTTTGCAGGGGTAGTAGGGCTTTCCTATGTGCTGTGGGAGTCACTCTACCCACTAGGTGCTAGGAGCACGCCCCACCCCAGGGGTGACAACCAAAACTGTCTGCAGCTATTGCCAAATGTTGGGACCCACGGAGGGAGACCAAATTGATAGGCAGGTTGATAGATAAGATCTACCAACTATGACCTGCCCTGAGGTTTCAAGCAGGACGGGGAAGGCAGAACATCTGGACAGACCCAAGTGCCGTAGGTACTGGAAACACACCACGTAAAGAGGCCAAAGCTGTATTAGGATATGAGTTTAGACCGTTCCTCATTAATTACAGATAGATAGATAGATAGATAGGGGTAGATAGGTAGCTAGTGACTGTACTCCATACAATGGTTTCAAATAGAATGAAGGAAAAACATCTCTAAAAACCCGAAACCAATGCCTGGAGCAACCTGGAGTGTTTCCACCTACAAACAGGCCCACCCCTCCTTGCCTTCTGTGCTGAAATCTGATAAGCACACAGCTCACCAACTGTGCTCAGATGCCTGTATTCCTGTGTATTGCCTTTGTTTGAGCCAAGGAGAGTCTCCTTTGTTTGCATACGGTGACTCAGTTAAGGCCACACACCATCCGCGAGGGTGCTGGCCAGACCTCCCATTCACCAGACCCAGAAGCATCCTTGGATCCGGACGCTGGGGGGAGGGTGCAGCTCTGCAGACGGAGCTGCCCCTACATCCTTAATGACGCTCTTAAATCTCAAGGTAAAAGCAGGGGTTCATCTAAGTTGAGAAACAGACAGGAAATTTACTTACATCTTTGAGAAAAACACAGTTTAAGTGGCTCCTGCATGAATGTTTCCTCACCAAGGAAACCAGAGGAAACGCATTTTGAATCCAGTGGCAGGATGGCCACCGGGCCTCTCGAAGGAGGTTGCTGGGATCACTTTCCCATTTATGGGTCCTTCAACTACCAGAAACCCTCGTTGGAGGAAGTTCAGTGACATAAAATGGAGTTCCTAAATGGGATACGCTGCTCGATATAGCCTAATAGAGACTGGAACGTGCTGGAACCCCAAATCGGCACCAGCAACAGGAATGCCATGGGAAGCTCGGTTCTTAACATGGACCGAAATACATCTCTGTTGAAAGTGGGACTCACATCAGAGTCAATGACGGAGGGTAGGCTTTGCCTGAAGTCCACTAATGCAGGCTTATAAACACAAAATCTTGAATGCCCCAAGAGTGAGCTGATAAAACTGGCACCTTTGAAAGTATTCACAGGCAGCTCATTAAATCCACACTGCTCACTTATTAATTCCTGTTAACTGCTTTACTTCAGATGAGAAGACCTTGTTAGTATGGAAGTCTTCTCAGTGGTAGTGTGGACGGACACACACACACACACACACACACACACACACACACACCCTTCTGGCTGAAAGTCCACGAAATCCTTCAAAACCACATAACCTCTCCCTTTTGACAGTACGTGGTTATTCATAAACATTCCCTTTCTGATCTGAACATGTTTTATAATCACCAACAGAAAGAAAACAATCATCAGACAATATACCATCTCTCTTTTCAACACGTCATTTTTCTTTAAAAATAATAAAGAAAAAGAAACAGAATATGTTCTTCCATAACCAGTCTTCTCCATCCTCTCTTGCCCCTCACCAACCAGCACAAAAGAAAATACAAAACTGATTCATTAGAACCAGAGCAGCACTGCAGCCGTTGGCCGGATCACTGTTTATGTCTATAATGCTTGCTGCTGAAACAGGAAGCTCTAAAAATCACTCAACCATTATTTCTCTTGGAGGCACTTTCTGACTGATAGTCTTCTGTCCCCACCACAAAGGGCTGCCTCAATCCAAAGCAAGCCGGCTGGCAAGGAAGGGCTTTGGGGGAGGGGTGGTGGAGAGAAGTCCAGCTTCTCCCCATCAACTCTTAAATATTGTTCATATAAATAACCTCAATTTAAAAAAGATGCCCAACACCATCAGCAATGCCTGGCGCTTCATAAAATCAGCAAGAAAACCATGAAGAGATCAATTGCAAAGCTGCGTGTTCCAGGCACAAGCAGTTTTCAAGAAAGCTCTCCTCCTTGCCATGACACCAAGTGGGACAGGGACTGCTTGGGTGGTGGTTTGGGGGAACGGGTGGGAAGCAACTTGCTTGGGTGGTGGTTTGGGGGAGGGGTAGGAAGCAACTTGCTTGGGTGGTGGTTTGGGGGACGGGTGGGAAGCAACTTGCTTTGAGAAAGTGTTTTTACTCTTTTACGGGCAAATGTGAAACAGAATGAGAAAGCTGATCTCTAGAGATGAATTCTACATCAGAGCATGGGCACTAGCTTTCGCCCTGCCATCGAAAGGCATTATTTGCTAGGGCTGCCAGAGACCGCGTGTATCAGAGGCTGAGTCTTTTCCCATCCATATTTGCCCACACCGAAGTCTGAAAACAGATTTCAGTATATATATAATTTCAAAATGTAGATCAATAGCAACCCAAAAGAGGGGGAAAATGGGAGAGTTGATTTTAACACAACTCTCGTCTTCTTTTCCTTGTATTCTCTCCAGGAGACCTGACTGCCAGCTCATTATCTTGAATGTTATCCATGAAACAACAGTGGGATTGTCAGATGAATTTTCCTCCCCCTATTATATGAGTCTGTGATAAAACAGAGAATGACTTGGATCCTGTGATAATATTGTGAGTCATTCAGACCATTTCTCAGTAATGACCACTCCATAAAGACACGTCTCTGCTTAGAATACCGGTACACTCTATCCTTTTCTACATGTACCTTTCCTTCAACCACAGTCTATCACTCACCTGAAAGGTAGCCTCTCCATACTGTTCCCCGAATAACATAAAATACCTTAAGAATGAAAATGCCTTAAGTAACAAACATTACACAAATATGCAATAACCCCGATTGTGACAGGGTAAATATTATGTCTGGGAAGACATCCACAGCAAGAACATAAGGAAGGAATTTCATTTTCTAAAAGAGTTGGGAAGGGTACTTGTTTGAAAGTGGGCAAGATTAAAGTTGCCAGGGAGATCAGCATAAACACAAATTTCCACCAAGAAATTAACCCCAGTCCTAACGGATGGGGGAGCACGTGCCCTCTCTGGGCTGGGTGTGGAATTCGAGGTGTAGGTCTGCAGCTGGGGGGGCCAGGCAGTCACTAGAGAGGAGGCTGCCCCTTCGATGATAAAACAAGCCCTTCTCCTTTGCAAGGGACCGTATGCGTGCACACCTGATGGCCTCTCAAAGGTCTGGACCAGTGGTTTGACTGGGATCTATTTTCCTAATTATACACACCAGGTCCTGGCTATGATAAAAGCAGGTGTAACCAAAACAGCACAGGGTGCAAGAAGAATGTCTAACTCATTTGTTCGTTTATTTCCTCATTTTCCAGTTATCTACAATGTGCAGCACAGCGCTAGGCTGGCCCTCCATAGTCAAGGCAAAGTTCCAGATTCAGAGATTCTTGGCTTGGCGGGTCCATGGATCCCCAGAAGGTCCATAAACAAGCTTCAGCGGCTCTGAAAACTGAAATTGCACAAGAAACTGTGTGTGTAAGTGCACAGGTGCATTTTTTTCCCCGTGGGGAGAAGGCTTCCAAGGATTTTCAAAATGATTCATGACGTTCCCAAAAGATTAAAAATCATAGTCTTAGGAAAATCGGAAGGAAATTTGCAGTGGATTCTCTTCCCCCATTTACCACGCGGTAGATAATACTGTCTGGTAGATTTCCTCTTTGGTTCTAAAATGAATTAACTAAGGCCATCATCCCTGATTGATCGATTCCTTTCCAACTGATTAAGTACTCCAATAGCGACGGGAGCACTCACAGATTTCATTGCTAAAGTTTCTTCAACGTCTCTCGGCTGCAGCCGTGATACACTTTCTTGTAACTGAAAATATCCGTAGCACCTGCCCCAGTGACAGATGTAAGCTGATGTCAGCTGCTGCTAATGAACGTCACCAAAGAGAGTTCCTCTTGATCCTGAACTTTGATTTTCTGGAGGTAAGGGATAGTCCCAGGACGTGTGTTTAAGTGTGGGTTGTTCTGAACAAGAAGCGGTGTGCTCCGGCGTCAGCTCCCCTCTTCTGGGAGCGGCTATCTCTTCTTCCATTGTAAAGGAATGGTTGATCTATATGGAGATACTGAATCAAAGGGAGAAAATTCCCAGGGTGAGCTATCCCTGAAGGAGAGATTTAAATTGTCAGGGCCAGAAAGGAGGGAAGGAAAGAAAAGAAAGGAGGAAGGCTCAGACTGCTGAAGCCTTCACCAATACTTTTTAGGGGCCAGTGTTGTCAGCAAGGCCGTAAAAGCCGGATGGGCAGGTTTTCCCAGTTGCAGGCTGAACCCGAGGTTAGGAGCTGTGGTCCTGGACATCAGCCAGCGCCCAGACAGATTGGTTTTGTCGAACAGAGAAAAACCCTTCCATGTTCAACCTCTGGCAATTTCTACGAGGTTTTACAATCCCCAGGGACGGGCAGCTGAGAAAAGAAAAGGGAGTTTCTTTTTCTACCCTTCAGTTGGAACTGAGCACCAGGCCCCTTTGAGAATCCATCAGACCAGTGGCTTTTGACAGAATGGGAAATTGGCAGTGAAATGCTCAGTGAGCCCACAGCCAGGACCTTCTCGGCCCCTGTGTGGTGTGTTGATGCCAATGTCATATTTTCAGACACATTTTCAAAACCAGAAAACGAAATAGTGGATAGTCTTAAGATCAAAAATGAAATAGTGGATAGTCTTAAGATCACTTAATAAAATGTTATGAAACTTTTAAAGGACAAGATTCAGTGAGGCAGATTAAGACTAATTGTTAAAATGAGTGAGAGTCATCTGCTGTCTTCATAATGGGAAGCAAATTGCAAAAAAAAAAAAAACAAAAAAAAAACCTGGCAGGCTTTGATGTTGACACTTAGACTTGAAAGAGTAAAATCAAGTTGTATTCTACGACTATGGGGAGAAATTATGAGACAGAGTCGAACTGGGCCTTTTGATGGCTCATTTTGTCTTGTAGTCCTAACCAAAAAAAAGAAATCACTCAAGACTGACAATATACACGGTACCTGTAATTGGGCAAAACATTCATTTCGGGGTTCCTCTATTTTGGATTGCTTATTATCATGCGTGGGAAGCAGAGACTGGTCAAAACAGATATTGTCCATATATGGAGCGTTTCAATTAATTTTCTCGTTCCAGGTTATCAGAAGACAGCCCAGCCTTGGGTGCAGTTATTTCACTCTGCAAACTCAAGGGCATCCTGGCACGAATCAGGCAGCCAAATGCAAACACTCCACACCTTGGGGAAACAGTTCACTGTTACCCAAGTAAACACGAGCGCCTCTTAGTCACCCACTTGAAACAGACATGGCCAGTGAGGGACGAGAAACGCCAGAAAAGAAAGCATGCTGCTTTCAAAATTTCATTCTTTACCATCACCAACCTCCTGGGCCTTGCCAAAAAGCCACTACTGCACTTCTTATGGGAAAATGGCATGGGCCATTAAAGAGTTTCCAAAACTTTCATAACCAAAACCTGACCCGTAGACCCACATAGATGCATATGATGATAATATTACTTCCTCTGTAAATGCAACTAAATGATACTCAGCTGTGGCTTCCTAAGAACAGAAATCCACAGGAATTGAACTGAGATGGTTACGAGGCTGGAAGGCACGGACCAGGCGGTCGGGCCTTTGTTTTTTATTGGCTTCTCACCCACTCTGCCAGCTACTCATCTGAAGCCTTCAAGATGTTTTCTAAACACACATCTCTGAATCATAATGGGGATTCCATTTACTGAAAGGTGGGGACTTTTAATATAACAAGTGAACCCACAGAATGACTTGTGCCTTTATACCTTATAGCACCATTCATGCTTTCAATAAGTCGATATAATTTTCTTGGTATTACCCTATTATTAACATAGTGCTATGAACAAATATCTTCAATCACGTTATAAGTTTTTTTCAATTTTCTCTACCTTTGATTCTATTTTGAAAATTCCCCAGACAGCTAGGATAGCACAAAAACAATAGCCAAAAAAAGCAGCATGCCTTTACCCCCATTCCTCTTTGACTAATCAAATTCCCCCAAGACACAGATTTTCTTATATTTTTAAATGCCTTTATAAAGAGTAATGATTACTCTTATGCTTAAATGTCCATTGGTTGTACTTTTACTTTTTTTCAATACAAGAGTCATCTACTGCTATTTAGGTTACCACGTCTTCTTTATCATACTCAAAATAACTTTTATTCGTAAGCTTATTCAATACTATATTACAAAAATGAGATTTTCAAAACAAACTATCTTACCTCCTTCAATTAAACTAATACTACTTATTGCTATTTGTAAAATAGGACTAAGGTTCTTACAATACAAAGAAAACACAATATTTGAAAATAACTGGAAACCGGAGGAGATTACAATATGCCAAGATTCCTCTTTCTGCTCTAATATTTTGATAATGGGCACGGAAAAAGAAAACTACACATAGAACTGCACTGATGCAATCATTCCTCTGGAGAATCCAGTCTTTAATATTATTAGTACCTAAAATACTAATAAGGCATCCAAATTACATATAGGAAGGTCACATTGCCATCAAATTCACCAAGCCAGAATGTTACTATTTCTTCATATTTTACCATAAAAAATGCTTCCTTGAAACACGTTTCAATAATCGTCTACTATACAGCCCTTAAAATTATTAGAAGTGATCATTTGAAACTCTGTCACTTGTCAAAGATAACACATGGACCCTAAGTTAAAGGTTTCCAGTAAAGAGATATCTGAAAATTATCAAAGAGAGAGAACCCCAGTTGTATAATCTTAGTTTCTATGATGGTAAGTTTTATATTTTTACATTTTAGAAAAGATCTGAGAGGTTTCCTTGAAATTCACAATTCATGTTTTACCTGCTCCAAATCAGTCTTGAACCAATTCAATAATAGAAAGCAATAACGTAAAGCCAGATTCTGTTAAAAACATTAAATTTTAAATAAAAAGCTGATGTAGCAATAATAACGGGAAGAAATGACTGTGTTTCTAGGGAATCCCATCACAGAAACTTCTAGATGTTTTGAAATCTGGGTTTGTTGCTATGTAAATACTGGGTATTTCAAGTTCAGTTCTGACAGATACATACCTCTTCCACTCCGACCGACAAACCTGAGGTCATTGAATCTCGCGACTTGGTTTTTCATGGCCGCTGTTGCATTTCTCAGTTCGGCTGAGTAGTTTTCGTCATTGCCTGCCATCACAGTGACCAGAGTGCCATCTGGAACGTCCCCCAGTGCCACCACCTAAACACCAGACATCAGGCATGTTAGAAACTTTGATGTCATTTGCATAATTATTCTAAAATTGAATGTATATAAGTGATGCTTTTTAGTTTGCAGAGGAATAACAGTCATAAGTTAAGCAAAACAACAGAAAAGTTCTTAATGGGAAGATTTACTTTAAATTCCACTATGCAAAATTATAAATGTTTAAATAATAAAACATTCACCTAATGAAGCCACATAAGGTCACAGAGCAGAGTTGGAATAAGGCTCACTATAGCAAGGACTTTGAAAAGCTATGCCCTCTCACGAATACAATCATCTCTTAATTCTTCATATTTGAGAAACAGAATGCCTTGTTTTTTATAAGTTTATAACCTAACCCATCTTTCATTTGTCCAGACCTCCACCGACAGGCCGAATAGGGCTGATTTTGCCTTTTAGGTGTTTAAACTTACTCCTGCTAAAATTAAATTTGATTGCTACCACTGAATTGCTGACGATTCTTGAATGACTTAAACTCTGCCTTTGCAAGTAGTTCATCCTTGTTGCCTCTACTCGCTTCTACTACCTTGATTTTCACTAGCAGTGAATTCTGGTATGCAAGAGAAAAAAATCAGAAACATGCCCTTGGTTTAATACTAACTACAAAATCAACAGACCTCAGAGAAGAGGGGTGTTCACTTTGATGTGCTCCTCTGAATTCAGGAGCGGAACTATGTCGCATTTTTATATCTGCGAGTCCCAGAGATGTGTTAACTTGGGACCTTACAGATGACTGAGGTTTTCTCCAAACCCAGTTGATCTTGAAGAAGAATTCCTTCAATGTAACTGAATGGGAATGGATTTCCATCAGGACTACTAAAGTAAACCAGTAAATACATATTTTTTGACACTTAGGTAAAAAAAAAAAAAAAAAAAAAAGTAGCAATTTCAAGGTAAAATGCTTTAAAGAACATGGCCCGAAGATGCTTCATGTAGTAGTATCCATTTCTTGATCATCATTTGACCCTTCTAGAAACTATTTTCTTGATCAAACCATTTATTCTTAGCTATATTTCCATTGTTTCTGTTTTTTCAGGTAGTTGTAGAATTTCAAATCAAGATGCCCCAAGTTCTACTTATTCCTATCACTTGCGATACCCCTTATGGTACTTTCTCAGTCACTAGTGAAATGTGTGCTCATCATTCCAATTATATAATCGTTTGGGGGGTTTGAGTTTTGAGCTGTGATAATAAAGTATACTACAGTGATTATTCCTCCTTCTGTTTTCCACCTCCCCATTTTTACCTAACATTTGCTACATAATTTGGGGGGTTAATACCTACATTTCAGTCCTCTTTTTCTGTCTGTAAATAAGGCTGCCATAGGCTCCCTTGTATGATACAAAAGCCATGTTTCTCTAAATTCCCATCTTCATTGCCTGCTTAGTCATCACCCTTTCTCTGTGTCATCCAGATGACCATCTATTGTTTTTATTCCCGAGGAATTTTTACCTAACATTTGCTACATAATTTGGGGGGTTAATACCTACATTTCAGTCCTCTTTTTCTGTCTGTAAATAAGGCTGCCATAGGCTCCCTTGTATGATACAAAAGCCATGTTTCTCTAAATTCCCATCTTCATTGCCTGCTTAGTCATCACCCTTTCTCTGTGTCATCCAGATGACCATCTATTGTTTCTATTCCCAAGGATGCTTTGGCTCTTGGATTCTAAGGAGTACGATGGGGAAAGTGAACCAACTCACTATAAGGGGTGGACGTACTTCCAACCCCAGGACTACACCAGGAGAATCAACTCTCACAGCAATAGGTAGGCATGTTCTTCATCTCTTTTATCCAACTTGCACTCTTATCTTTCTTTCCATCCAAATGGACGTGTTTCCGATAAAGGAAATTTAAAAACACAGCTATTTCTTCCTCAAGCACCCTCTAATTAGGTATTTAGAGCCCATTATGTTTGTTGCTGTTTAATTAAGAGCAGTAATATGACAATTCCTTTTTGTTTCAAAAACATTATTGAAATAAATCTCCTTGATCAGTTATTTAGTTATTGTTACCGTTTTTTCTATTCCCATAAAATATACTTACTTTATTCTGCTTTTCTCAGTCTCTTAAAAATCCCCCCTCCTTTTTTTCCCCACTGTTTTCACTTCCCTCTGTAAAATTAGCTCACAATGTTGAAATGTCCTCCTTGAAAACATATTTTTACTTCCTTATCCTCATCTCCCTGTGATGACCTGGCATCTCTATTTTAATTCCACATTCAGTAAGTATACAGGGACCGGATCAACTACAGGGTTTTCCAACTGAATAAGTCATTGTTGGTTAAATAGGTTAAAATAAATAAATCTTGTTTCATAACTACCAAATGTTTTCTACATCACCTTCATCCTACTGGCCCCTCTCACAGTGCTCCATGCCTGTGTCTCACTCATCTTTCCAAAACTATCCTCATCAGTAATATGGCAAATTCATGAGGCCAACACCAAATAGAAACAAATAGAGAGTAAAATAATCATGGTGGCTAAACAAGAAAGTGCTGTTGATGCTACAATTTAAGACTAAAAAAAAATCAGGAGTTTAACTCCTTCTTTTCCCTTTTTTTAAACTGTAGCAGGAGTCAAAGATATTTTGGGGCTCAAAGATCATTTACTTGGCCTTTTATTGATTTTTCATGGTGGGGGGAAGGGAAAGAATATTAAATCCAGGGATATTACATTAATAAAGTATATCATCTAATTATTAGCAAGCATTCTTAGACTAGGAAAAAAGAATTTAAATTTAAAACTAACCTGTCTATTAATTTGATACAGATTTGATCATTGACAGGCAATATGCAGAGATTTTTGAAAAAAAATCTAACTTCAAACAGAGAAAAAGAAGCAACTGGAATGAAAAGCTATAAACAATAGGTAAGGAAACACAAACATTTACACTTTAACACAGACCAAACACACAAGAAGGGACTTGCTGGCCAAAGGATATCTCATTTTTTTTTTTTTTTTTTTTTTTTTTTTTTACTTCTCTGTTTTTAAAGTATCAGGAAGTTGGGCAAAATATCAAGCCTCCTCTATGTTACAGAACCTCCCCACACTGCTCTTGGTCGGCCTGTTCACAGTTCAAACTGGCATTTTAAACCAACTCTAATTAGGTTGAAATTACAGTCACAATTCATTTATTTCAAATCCCTTAATTTTCCAGTGTTATAAAGAAAGCTGTGAGGTGGAACTTAACATTCAGCTGAGATGATATTTAATGCATAGCTAGGGGACCACGATCTTGCCGACACAAACGTTACTTATTTCTTTCCTATGAAAAGAATATTACTATCAGCGCCCAAGGCCTCTGAACTTGCTGAAGGCGTGTTTATGCCTTTGGACTCTGGTGTACCAGGGCCTAAATAAACTTTAATAGTATAGTCTTACAAAATATATCCTAAGTCATCCAAACAGCTTTTTTGGCTGCTTCTGTAAATAACGGGTAACAGTAGCAAATTTAAGATTTTCTCGGTAGTAAAATGATGGATCTCTCCTAGGCTGAAAAATAAAGGCATTTCGTGGGAGAAGGTGGGGGGGGCACTTTGGGGTCCAGGATAAGCAATTAGGATGATTGTAATCTATTTTAAGGAAAATTCATAACTTGAAATCTCCCTGTAGTTTCAAAGATTAAAGCTGAGGATTTACACATATTCAGAAGACTCCGAAAGAATCACTTCAATGCTCTTTTCATCAATTATCATCAGACTTTATCACTGTTTTACATTTTCTCCTCCTTAATGCAGGGAATGTAATAATTGTTTACTGATTAACTTCTTAAAGAGATTGTCTGAGGCTTATATAAGATCCAAATTTTAAAGTAATAATTTCTATAGAAACTGCTTGGGAGGTAGGTAGTGGGGGATGAGTACAGACTGGATTCAGGGACACATAGTGAATCAAGCCGGATACAGTCACTTTTTCAAGTTTAGCTGTTTTATCCCTAATCTTTGTGCCTGTTGCCTCCCTGGAAATTTCGCCTGCTCCTTCTGTTATGCTAAGAGCAGGTCTCCTTCCGAAAGAGGGCCCTCTTTATGGGGACGGGAGTGGTGACAGATTACTCATCGAGTGGTCTGATTCCTCTGCTGTCCTTTCCTTTGCCCCAAATGTTCTCAAGACCCACTTGAACTTTTTTCAAGAGATCTATACATTGATCTTTAACCTAGAAACTATCACTCAGTAAAACAGAGTTTTTTTTTTTTTAAAGTGAATTGTCAAAAGTCATTTTAAAACGGAAACTTCTACGGTTATTAAGATTTCCGCTAAAAGGAATTCCCTGATGGCTTGTGAAAACAATTTATATGATTTGCTTTTTTCATTCTTTTAGAAGAAAATAAATACTTTCACGTGGTGGCTTGAGAAACGACATCGCTTTAACTCCTGAAGATCTCGCTTAATCACTTAGTGCTTGGGGTGTGCGTTCCCTAGTAGAGGAGGAGAGATACAGAGGGGACTTGATTTACCCCAAAGGAAGCCACAGATCCCTGAGAACCCACTCCCTTGGTGTGTCCGGAGCACCTGGTCTTAAAGGACCCTTTGGTTGATTATCAGCTTGTCTCCTCCCCTCTGTACTTATCTGAAAGTGACCCCAGGGCCCATCGCTGTCAGGTCCTCTGGAACTGAGGGAGAGCTGAGGAGGTCTGCCTGCCGAGTCTGTTTATGTAAAGGGATTAGAGTGATTTCAAATTGAAATGGGCTCCTAACCCAAACCTACAGAGCTGGAGGAAGGGACAGGAAAGAGTCCAGCGGCTGCTCAAACTTATCCTCATTTGCATCCCCCTCAAAAACTCCTGCTTTCAGAAAACTGAGGCGATTCTACAGACACAGCCAATTGTACTTTTTTTGTTTGTTTGTTTTAGAAATCATAATCTAAGTTTGGAAGGTATGTAAAGCTTAAAAATAAAGAACTCTGACAGTACTTTTTTAAAAAAAGTGAACATTATTCATTGTAACTAACTCAAGATCCAGCACAGGCTTGGAACCATAAAAAACTTATATTAAAGTAATCTCCCCTTAAGGGGACAATGATTTAACCAGATTTTTTTTTTTTAAAGAAAAAAGAGGAGCTGATCTTTACAGCTTTTTTTTTTTCCCCACCTGCTTTCCTTAGTCCCTTCAGTGAACCGGAAATGACTGCACTGATTGTATTTAAAAGGCTGCCCCTTCTCCAACTCACCACCCAAGACAGAAGAACTGAATCCCCACCGCCGAAATGAAATGTCTACTGTTTGCTGCCAGGGTGGCGGTGGTTGTTTAAAAGCGCCCGGGGTTGTTTATGTATCCCCTTTGAAGGCCAAGGTTTTTAAAGGGAGCTCAAAGCTAGGGCAAGATCAGGGGTGAAAAGTGAACGGGGACCTCTCAAGCTGCTCGGCTGAAGTTACCCGGTCCACACCGCCCCCTTCTCAAACAGCAAAGCGGGCGGATTAGACGCCCGTCTCACGCCAGACAGCCTTGCCTCCTTTCGCTCCCCCGAGCTTAAGCTAGGTGAGCCGGCGATAACGTTCAGGAGGGTACCAGGAAAAGAAAGAGCGTTCGCTACTTGCGGCTTCTGGCAGGAGCAGTCTAGAAGCTCGAAAAAACTCTTCAGAAAACTTTTGCAAACTTAACTACTCCCGCCGTGGACTTTGAACCTGCTAATTCCTACAGGGCTGTTAAAGAGGGGGGTGGAAGTGGAAAGCCTTGACAGTTTTCCTTGTCAGTTTATTTACATTGACCCGAAGGTATAAAAGTATCTCTATTTTATTTCCTGACGCCTCCCTCAGAATGGTTGGGGTGTCAAGCCAGAGGTGGGGAGAGAAGCAGGGGAGCCGACAGAGAGGCTTGTCCCTGCTGGGTTATAACTTTTCCTACTTTGGATCAAAGCTAAGGACCCCTGCCGGGGAGAGGTCCAGCCGGCCCTCAGTGGACGTCTTTGGGGGCATCCTGATTTTTTCGGCCATCCTTGGAGGCCGCCGCGGCCGGCTAAGGCGGGCCCCCCGAGGGTCGCCACGGCAACGCAGCATCCCCAGTCTCCCGAGCGCAGGGGGATGGACCACAGGCCTCAGCGCCGGCCCCCTTCTAGAACCCGGCCCCGCCTGCCTGGCCGCTGCCCTCCTCGATCTCCCCGGCCTCGACCGGCCTCTGCCTGTCCTCCCTCCACCCGCTCCGGGCCGAGTACCTTGAAAGCGATGGGCAGGGTCTTGTTGCAGCGCCAGTGCGTGGGCAGCACAGAGCACAGGAAGTTGGGGCTGTCGGTGCGCACCAGCTCGCCCGGGTGGTCGGCCAGCACCTCCACCATGCTGCGGTCGCCGCTCCTCAGCTTGCCGGCCAGGGCGGCGCCGGCGTCCGGGGCGCCCAGCGGCAGCGCCTCGCTCATCTTGCCCGGGCTCAGCGCGGTGGAAGGCGGCGTGAAGCGGCGGCTCGTGCTGGCATCTACGGGGATACGCATCACAACAAGCCGATTGAGTTAGGACCCTGCAAACAGCTCCTACCAGACGGCGACAGGGGCGCAGATCTTCAGCAAGCAGCTCCCGGGAGACCAACATACAAGTTCAGGGAGCTTTATTGCTGTGGGCTGGCTGGGGAAGGGGGCAGACTAAGTTACTAACAGTCCAGGAGGGGGAAAATTCTAGTTTTGCCGATCGGCCTCAGACCCGGGCAGGACTCTTAGCAACCGACCGCTTAGTGCTTTAAAAAGTGGGCGACCAGAATCCAAAGTCAAGTGCCAAGGGAGACTATCTTCTTCTGAGTCTTGCTTTGAGAGTTTTAAGTTCAGTCTTTGGCTGTTACCAAAGTTCCCAGAGGCAAAATTCCCATACACTTCCTAAAATATTTATGCGGAGAGCAAAAGGACCAGCAAATACATAATTTGGAAGTTCCAGTAGTTAATTGCCTGTCAGATTTTTCCCAGGTGAGTTTTGTCTAAAGTCCAGCACAACAGAAAATACACGAGGCGTGTCTTCCAAATACGGCGCCACTTTTTATCATGCAAAACTGGCTTCGGTCCTCAAAAGCAAGAGCTGAGACTTCCAAAGGTCCTGCTTCTAATGTATGTGCACATATATATATATATATATATATATATATATATATATATACATATGCTCTACTTCATAACATATTTACAATACAATCTGTAGAGAATTTAAACAGAAATCCATTAATGTTCGCTGCAGGTTTTTTTTTTTTTTTCTTTTTAAGTAGCCTTGAAACTCAGCTTCAGTAGTTGGAGAAGGGCTGGGCGAGAAGTACTTGTCATGTTCTCAATAAATTCTGGCAAAATGCTCAGTTCAGAAAATTCAGCTTTTCAAAGAAAAGCTAATCTTAAAAAAAAAAAAAAAAGTCCAAGTCGATGACACCTAGAGTTCAGCTCTCCACATCTGAGAACTCGGGTTTGGGGATGTTGGTTAAGTTTGCGGCTGGTCCTGTGGTTTGGTGGGAGGTGAACGGCAGCCGAGTCACACGCACGCAGGCACGCACTCTTCGGAAGCCAGCCGCTGTCTGCATCGACTGCGGTGAGTCAGCCCCGACTTGGGCAGTAGCGAGACGATCTTCCTCCAACGTCGCCCCAGCGTCGGCCGGTTAACTACTTAGACGCGCCAATACCCACGATCACAGCGTAACCGCAGCAGGTGGAGCGGGCCTAGTTGAGGAGGCTCCGCAGAGCAGATCGAAACAGACGGGGCGGCTCGAGTTACACAAGCACGCACACACTGCCACGCACACGCAACTTCACCACTCGCCTCGAAGCACAGCGCACTCTCTCCAGCAGTTGTCAAAGGAAACAACCGGGGAAAAGTTCACACCCAGGAAAGAAGTTGAACCATCCAGCCAAGAAACCAGTTCATTCAAAAGTAAGAAAGAAAAAAAAATAAAAATAAAAATCGAAGCTCCGACGCGGGTCAAGGAGAAACAGCAAAGACTGACTTTCTTCTGGTGTCCCCAGGAGCCCCGGGAAGAGGTGCCTGCCGGCGCAGGGCCGGGCAGCGTGGTGCCCTGGCTGGGTCAGGCCGCGGGGCGCCCGTCCCGCCTGCGCCCGCTGGCTCTATGAATGAGAGTGCCTGGAAATGAACGTGCTTTTACTGTAAGCCCGGCCCGAGGAATTCCATTCCCTCAGCTCGTTTGCATAGGGGCGGCCGCCGGCCAATCACAGGCCTTTCCGGTATCAGCCAGGGCGCGGCTCGCGGCCGCGGGCTCCTGGAATTGGCCCGCGCGCCCCCGCTGCCGCCGCGCGCTACTGTACGCAGCCGGGGTGGAGAGTCCGGCGCCGCCGCTGCCACCCGGCGCTCCCCGCGCATCCGCATCCACGCACACACATGAGCACACGCACACGCTCCCACGCCCTCCCCAGGCCCCGCCCCGGTGCGGACCGCGGCCCTGCGGCTTTGCACGCAGGCGGGGTTGTGTGGCCGCCTGCTTTGGGGCTGCAGTGAGCGGCCTCGCCAGGGGCGGCCGCGGTGCAGGGACGGAGGAGGTGGAGAAGAGAAGGCCGGCCGGCCTGGGGAGGATTCGGGCAGCTTGCTGAGCCCCGAGCGGCCCGGGACCAGAGACCTGCCGGAGGGAGGCGCCCCGCGAGCCATGGAGATGAATCGGCCGCCGCGAGGCTCCGGAGACCGGGGCCGGATCGCCCGGGCGACCCCAGGCCCCGCGCGGCCGCCCGCGGCCGAGCCTCTGCTTTCCCGGCGTGGATGGGATTCGGCCGCGAGGGGGCCGGAGGGCCGAGGGCCCGGCCGGGGAGCCGTTCAGCGCGCCCACACGGCCCCGTTGGCAGCTGCGGCGAAGTGGCGCTGATTCATTTAATGAGGCCAGGCGGTGTCGGTCTCCACAACATGGTTTTTGTGTTTTTAGTTTTCTCTCTTGGTTTGTTTTCTTTAATTGGTGTTTTTTCGCCGCGGCTGGGCTGCGGATTAATTACGCAGCGCGCCTTACTCAGGTTGATTGAGTTTAGCGGCGAGCAAAGGAGTTTCGTAGTTAGAAAAGACCCCAAAGAACAAGCGACTGGAAAGAAAGTTGAAAGCATCCGCTCGGCTCGCTCCCCATCCTCGGAGCGTCGGCTCCCTCGCTAGGCCCAGGTCGCCCGCGCCCCACACCCACCTCCGGCTCCCCGGAAACGGCCCCGGCTCCGCTCACTGCCCGCGCGCGCGAGCCGCCGAGGGTGTTAAACCCACCCCGGCTTTGCGCGCTGGCGGGAACTTCCCCCGCTCCAGTCCCCGCGGCGCCGCGGGCATTTTCGCGGAGCTTAGAGGGGCCCCGCCCCGCCCCCGCCCGGCCGCGGGGCTCCCCCCCTCCGCGCGGAGCTCACCCGCTCCCTCCCTCGGGGGAGGGCGCTCATCCACTCCCCCCCGTCGACTCCCCAGGCGGGGGTCTCTGGCCCTCCCCCCGTGGGTCCCCTCCCTGCCGCCGGTCCGGACTCTCCTCGGGCTCTGGCGCTGTGGCCTGCCAGAGGCGGGGGCAGTGGCGGGCCAGCCGCGGAGGCCTTTCCGGGCGCCCAGGCAGCTTCCCTCGCCCCAGGCCCAAAGAGGCCGGGAGGTGCTGCGGGCCGCGGGCTCGGGGCGGACGCCAGGGGGCAGCAGCCGCCCTCGCTCGCCGCCCTGGGCGCCCAGTGGCCGCGCAGCGCGCCGGGGAACGCCCCCGACGGCGCGGGGCTCTGCCGGCCTTCTCGCGGCCTTTGGGTCTCCAGTACGATCTTCAGTTGGGGAAGAAACGACAGGAAATGACCGCCCAAGCCAGCCTGCGCGGCATCGCCGCCCCCCGTCCCCGCTATACCGGCAGCGCAGCTGGCGGCTAGGGAACCCTCGGGCAGGGGTCCCGGCTGTCCCGGCCGGCGCGCGTCAGGGTCTCTTCTCGAAACCCCTTTGCTCGGACCCCGCCGTCGGCCGGTCCCAGGCCGTCGGTGCTGCAGGCGTCCCGGGCGCCCTCCATTCTGCCCGGCTTGTCCCCACGTGAGCCGGTCCTCTCGCGCCCCTCGCTCCGGAAAACCTGGGACGTTCGGGAGCTCCCAGGACCCAGCTGCATTTTGTTTTCATGGGTCTGGGGTCTCAGAAAACGCCTTTGTATATATTTTTTAAAAGTAATTTTGAAGAAGCCGCATTTCAGGTGTAAAGACCCCAAACGTTCTCTCTCCACCGGGGCCGAGCGATTCCAAATACTGCGCAGTCCCAAACCTCCCTGTCTGCCGCCCCTCTTGCCCGGGGCCACAGTCGCTCTGCGTCCGAGCTCGACGCTGCCCGCTCTAGAGGCGAGTTCGGGCGGAGTGAAGTCTTTCGGCTTCAGCTCAAGTGCATTTCCCTAAGAGCCGATCAAGCGCTCCTGGGGGCTGCCTCCAAGTGCATCCCCGGAGACCCCCATGGACGGGGGCTGGGACTCTGGGGATGTAGCGGTCTGGGGTAAGCCGCCGCTCGGAAAGGTCAGAGAAGGCTCCTCTGGGGCTGCGACCGTTTGCCTGAAACCCTCCTGCGAGGGGCTGCGGGGCGCACCCCGCGCTGCGGTCTCCCGGGCGGGGGATCAAGTTCCCTTAGTAGGTACAGCGATAGATGCACCAGGTTTAGCGTTTCAAGGGCAGCGCCGTGGGCGCTGCTCAGCTCAGAGTCTCAACCAGTAAATCCCGAGTTCGAACGCAGACACGGATGATAATAGCAAGGAAAGCTTTTGCTGATTTATTCTGAATCGGGCCGCCGGGCGTTTGGGGTTCCCCAGACTTTGCGCAGGTTATAACTGCGTTGCGCGGTGCACGTTTGAAAACCAGAAACAAACAACACTGCCCCTCCTTATCGAGGGACTAAAATGAATGGAAAGCAGGCAGCATGGGGCTCAACTAAAGGGTACCCGGAACCCCTTAGTCTGAAGGGCTTTTTACATAGTTTATGAAGTTGAGTAACGTCATGTACGAAATGAAGAATTCATTTCCACCAGGAGCGCTCATTTAAGGGGCGATATAGAATTTCCCTTCCCCTGCCTCTCTTAAGAGAAAAGGAAAGGAAACATTACAGTATACACTCCTAGTGTTCCCCTGGAATAATACTAAAATCTACTTTTGTCATAATACAATACAAAAAATATAACGAAGTAGTATGTTGGGCAGATGCTATGTGACAGATTCTTCCAAATTTGCTGCATGGGGGAAATTTCAAAAAGGCTCATCAACTGATTGAATGAAATGTAAGTTTTCACAGTGAATTTAAAAAGCAGTATTTGGTTAGTTGGAAGGAAAAAAAACAAACAATTTCACCGGAAAACAGTAACAGCTTATTGACATTTTTTCTACAACTTTAGGTAAATATATAACTATGGGGAGGGCCTCAGAAAATATCTAAATATTTTACATTTTTTGCTCTTTCAAAACCCTCTCAAAAATAAATAAGACTCAACCATTCTCTTAAAATCCCCCTCTGTAATATGATATTTCTAAAATTACATTTCTAAAAATGTAATATTTCTAAAAGAATTATTTCTGTTTTCAGTGACTATTTTAATGAAAATAAAAATCAGAGAATGTATTTTGCTAGTGGTTCTGGACCAAACTGCTTCAGTTTGTACTAATGTCACAGGGAGGGTGAACAATTTTGTTGAAGACTAACATACATGTTAATGTATGTACAATACACACTGTCCAGTTTTCAACATTGGAATTTAATTAAACGTCCCCTCCCCCCAGTGGATTTGAGATTATTTCACTTCTGAAGTGTAATAACTTTGCGGACAAGATCCCTTAGTTCTTCCACTGTGTCCTTCCTCTACGTGACGACTTCCATGGGATCCTGCGGTTGATATATGACTATTTCACTAACTTTGTAAATCAATTTACAACTCACAAGTAGCAAACTGAGAAAAAAATTTTAAAAATCTTTTTAAAAATTATGGATGCTTAGTAAACATTTTACTCTCATAAAAATTTTGCATTAGCACTGCTGTAGCAAAAGTAATAAACTAGGTAATAACACATAGAAGCCAAGCTCTATTTTTTATTTTTAAGGGTCATTTAATAATAAATAGCAGAATGCACCTGTGGTAAACGCTGTAGAACTGAGGGTATCTTTTAAGGTTTCACTGGAACATTTTATATGTTTGACATTTACAATATGGAAAACAGCTTTTAAGTATTTTTGAATCAGCAAAAAAAGTTTTGATTATTTGGTTAATTTATATCGTGAGTTATTTATAGCGATACATGGATAAAATGTCATATATATGCATATATGAATGTGCATATTTTGTTAAAAATATAACTTGGGATCTAACATACCGTGAACGTCTCTAGATGGATTCATTCCATGTACACATTCTGAAAAAGTAGAAAGTAGGAAAATAAAAATAATTGTATGAGTATACTGACAGCAAACACCAAATTTACCAAAGTTGATTAATTTAATTGTAATTGGAATCAGTGCCAGTGTAAAAACTAAATCCCCCCTCTCATTTTTTTTGGTAGCTTGTTGCCTCTCACACTTTGTTAGCACTGGAGATTTTTATTGCATATTGTCCAGCTTTGGCTCAAAAATAACTTATAACAGTAAATCATTATATAAAAAATGAACTGTTACCTATGCATATGATTTTTATGTACCTTTGACCAATGTTTTCCATTGCTAGGTAATACTGAATCTTTATCTTTCATAGAATCACCCCTTTCAAGCTCTATATGTGATGCAAATGTGATTATTTAATGAACATTAAAAATCCATTTGGAGAATGTAGGGATGGATCACAATTCATAGTGAAATTAAAACCAAACCCTAACTTAATACAAAAACATTAAAAAAGCTGTAACATGCTAGAAGCTAAATGCAAGAAGTAAAAATATGAATAGTTTTCAAAGTGATAAAAATAAACAGTTTGGAATACACCTTCTAAAAGAAACAAACTAGTAGATAAACGTTATGATCATTTACTTCCAATGCTAGGACATTTTAGAAATATTCCCTCTTTGCTTGATTTCCTTTCCCTTTGCTAGGAGGGCAGATTATTTATATGGAAAGCTTTCATTCTTAAAGTAACAGATGATATCAATCATTATTGAAAATATTTGTCATATGATAATTTCCGTATATGAATCACTATATACCGCTGCATGTACAGTTACAGGTAAAGTCACAGGTAGATCCATTAAGCAAAGCCATATGAAGCTATTTCTCTTTCCCTTGAATATCTATGTATAACGTTCTGAATGTGAAATTATTCCATCAGCCTTGTATATTGATAATGGTCAGCACTGAATGATTAACGTGGAGGAAATAGCATTTTTCAAAGCCTTAGGATTTGAGCATTTCAGATACTGCAGACCTAAAGCTTTCAACTCCACTGCACAATATTAGTATAACATAGCTTAAATAAAACCTTTAAAACCTAAGAAAGGAGGTAATTATTTCAGATTTCCGGATGCTGTTTGAATAGGCAGGAGAACAAGATTTTCAGCTCCTTAGTCTTATATTTTTGCCAAAGCAAAAAGGGCAACTAAAATGATAAGGGGTTCTGAAGGACTGCCCTATGATAAAAAATTAAAGGAATTCAGTATGTGTAGTCTTAAAGGAGCATCCTTAAAACACACACACACACACACACACAAGATTGTGGTTTACAAGTACATAAAGTGACTCCATAAAGATTTTTAAAAAACAGAGCAGGGAAAGAATTATTTGCACTAATAATGAATGATAAGGCAAAAAATAACAAATGTACCCTGAAGTTAGTAAGTTTAGTTTTAATAGGCATGGGGGTCGGGGGAAATCCACAACAGTAAGATTGACCAGGCAGCTGAGTTTATACTAAAGAGACCCAACAAAACTAACCACCCTGGAAATTCTCTCTTGAGACCCTGAGGAGCCTTTCCATGTCTGAGACTGAGAAATATGAGAAGCAGAGTGGAAAGGCAAGTGTTTTGTCTACACACCTAATATTTCAGTGATTCTGAGAGAAGAGCCAAGATTTTTTTTCTAAACCTAAAAACAAAGGCAGAAGTGAGTGGATTTTGAAAGGTGTGCATGCGGTCTGTTGAAAGCTTTCTTAGTTTGTCCTGTGTCAGTAGCTTTGAGGACACACCATTAAGCTGGGGGTGGTGGGAGGGAAGAGAGAAGGGACGGGTGTCTGTACATGAAGTCACACCTGTAGAGGTTTGTAATGATTGGCCCGAGGAGTTGTTCAAGGTGCTAGAACCCGAAGTGTAAGAGAGGGGAGGGTGACCCCATGACTTGGACGTTCGTGACAGTGAGAGCCGACTCCGGCGAGCACATCCTTCCACTGTCTCCGCTGAATGCTGCTGTATGCCAGGCCATGGCCAAAATGCTTTCGGATACCTCGTCCAGTTTATTCCTTGCAACAATGCCATGACCACCCCATTTTACAGACCAGGAACCTTACACTTGGAGAGTTTAGGAAACCTGCCCAAAGTTGCTTCACGCTTGATCTCTGTGTACACACACACACACTCGCATCCCCACATGTGGGTCTACACACATGATGAGTTGCTTCCTTTAGACCACAACTATGTATTTTTATCGGTGTCCTTTGTAGCCTTCTGAAAAATTAACTCTGATCTCATCTTTCACTTTTATCCCCCCGTCTCAAGGTCTCCATCAGAAAATAGCCCTGAAATTCTTTACCCTGCAAAATCTCAAATATTTAGGAGTCATATCCTGAGGTTATTTCTGGCCATCTACAAAGTTTGAGGAGCAGGTCAAGGTCCCTTTGGCCAATAAATGAGAGCAATGGAGTGTCAGACTGCTGACGGACACGTGTGTAGGGTCCAGGGAGCTGATGGGAGGAGGCACAGGGGTTGGCACCACCTGGCGGGCTCTGGGAAGACTTCTTTCCTGGTTAGAGATGATATTTGATTTGACCCTTGGAGGTCGTGTAGATTTTCACCAGGTGCTTGGGAGGGTGGGAGGAGGGGCTTGGAGTGGGGAGTGGGGAGAGAAGCCTTTCCAGGCAGAAGGATGAGCCTGAGAAAGGCACGGATACAGTTATGACACAGACCCGCAGTACAGTTGGAGCATAGGCTGGGGATCAGGCTGGGGAGTGGCAGCTCGTAAATGACACTACGCTGGCAGACGTGAACACAGGTCAGTGGCAGCTTACACAGCCTAAAGAAATCTGAACTTGAACATGAGAGCAATGGGTTCTATCAGAGCCTTGAAATCTGGGAAATAACATAACGAATACATATTTTAGGAAAATAAATCTGTCAGAGGTGGATAGGTGAATTAGAGGGGGTAGAGAAGGAGCAGGAAAGCTACAGCCTTGCCAGGCAAGGACTCATGAGCATTAAGGTGGAAACAATGGAGACAGAAAAGGGGGGACTGAGGTGAGGGAGGGAGAGGGGGTCTTCCCCCATTTCCGGCCCAGGTGCCATTAGTAGCAGTTAAGACCAGAGAGGATGGGTTTGGAGGCAGACATCAGGAATCAGCTTGGAATGGACAGAACAAAATTATAGGTGCTGGTGGAAAAAACAGGAGGAACAGGTGTTGTGTAAGCTGCTAAGTTTGTGATCATTTGCTAGTTTGGTAGCAACGGAAAACTAGCACACCAAGCACGCCTTCCCCTCCTCTTATTGTTTTAGGGAGACGCTGCCTGTGTGCTTATAAATCTCTGTTTCTGGGGTTCAGTGGCAGGAAGCCACACACCTAAGTCACTGTTCTCCAAAAGTCCTGTCACTGATGAAGCTGATAGTTGGGTCTCTGTCTACTCGACTCTGCCTGTCTCGCAGTTGCATCTGGATCATTGGGGAGCAAGGGTGTCTTTTATTGGCCCTCCTCAAGTCAACTCTGTAACTGTCTCATTCTCTTCTGATTCACCCTCACCCCACACAAATACATAACCACTAGAGTTTGGATACCTTACCAGTGAGGCTCCCTCCTCTTCAAATACTAGACAGTACTGGATAAACAAGCTGTATCCCAAGCCCTTGGGAATCTGGTTAAGTGCAGATTCTGATTCAGCAGGTTTGCGGAGGGGCCTGAGGCGCTGCATTCCCAGCAAGCTCCCTTTGATGCCACTGCTGCTGGTGCAAGGACCCCACTCAGAGTTGGCAAGGCCAACTGCTCAGTACCCAGCAAACATTGTGCCTAGCACACACTGGACTGCAGTCTCTGAAAGGTTTCTGGGGCTTCCCTGGTGGCGCAGTGGTTGAGAATCCGCCTGCCAATGCAGGGGACGCGGGTTCGAGCCCTGGTCCGGGAAGATCCCACATGCCGCGGAGCAACTGGGCCTGTGAGCCACAACTACTGAGCCCTCATGCCACAACTAGTGAAGCCCACACGCCTAGAGCCCGTGCTCCGCAACAAGAGAAGACATCGCAGTGAAAAGCCCGCGCACCACAAGGAAGAGTAGCCCCCGCTCACTACAGCTAGAGAAAACCCACGTGCAGCAACGAAGACCCAACTCAGCCAAAAATAAGTAAATAAAATAAATAAATTTATTAAAAAATGTTTAAAAATTAAAAAGAAGGTTTTTGTAAACAACATTGCAAATTGCAAATTGACATGAAATCTATCTCTGATTGGACTTTTAAAACTAATGGGATGGACTGAATGTTTGCATCCCTCCCCCCAGCCAAACTCGTACGTTGAAGCCCTAAACCCTAATGTGATGGTATTAGGAGGTGAGGCCTTTAGGGGGTCATTGGGTTTAAATGAGGTCATGTGGGTGGGGTTCTCATGGGATTAGTGCCCTTGTAAGAAGAAACTGGAGCCCCTCTCTCTCTCTCTCTCTCTCTGTCTCTCTGTCATGTGAGCACACAGCAAGAAGGCAGCCAACTACAAGCCGGGAAAAGGGCTCTCACGAGACCCCAACCATGCTGGCATCCTGATTACAGACTTCCAGCTGCCAGAACTATGAGAAATAACTTTCTTTTGCCTAAACCACCCAGTCTATGGTATTTTGTTATAGCAGCCCTGAGTTGACCAAGACAACCATGATAATAGAAGCTCCCTTTTATCAGTGCGTCAGACCTCACACTAAGGACTTTACATGCATTATTCCATTTAACCCGCTAGCAGCAAACAGTCCATAATTATTCCCTTCACTTTACAGATGAAGAAACTGAGATTCAGTAATTGGCCCAATCTGAACCCATGCAGTTTGCCCCTGGAGTGCCAGTCATAGCCAGCAAGCTAAACCATCTTGCAAGATTCATATCATTGTGCTATTATCAAGTTTCTTTACTAGTTCTTGACAAGTTGCCTTTAAACCATGTGGGCATTCTTTCTTATTTTGAGCAGCACTGCCCACTAGAAATGTAATATGAGCCATACATGTCATTTAAAATGTTCTAATAACCACATTAAAAAAGTAAAGAGAAATAGGTGAAATTAATTTTAATAATATATTTTATTTAACTTAGTATAGCCAAACCATTTTCATTCCAACATGTAATCAATATAAAAATTGTTAATAAGATATTTTACATATTTTTTCTTTTTTTAAGTAAGTTTTCAAATTCCTGTGTGTATTTTACATTCACAGTGCATCTCAATTCGGTCTAGCCACGTTTCAGGTCCCCAGATGTCACCCGTGGCTAGTGGCTACTCTATTAGGCAGTGCAGTTCAAGGGCAACCACTCAAAACGCAATTCCCTCTGAAGAGCAGTTTTGCTGCTATTCTGCTTGTGCTCAAGTGAGCCTTGTTTTTAACCTGCTATTAGCAAAGGCCATTAAGTAATTCATCTTCCTTGATGCATTTTCCCTCTGAGCTGTCCTGAAGCAAAGTTCAGGATTTTATTACAGCATCACTTGATTGACTTGTAGTCATAAGGAGACACACACACAGTGAAAACAACTAAATTGCAAAGGCCTTCTGACCACTGTCGTTGCCACTAGAGCATTTTCACAGCCACGGGTAAGCTACAAGTTCACCTCATGCAATGTTCATTTCCATTTAATGTTTACCAGCTGCCGATGCCACAGCCCATACAACATGCTTTGGTTTCTTTGACTCTGAAAGAATACTACCAAAGTATCTCTTGACCCTTTCTTTTCCAATACACTTGTTTTTCTTTGAAATTCATATAGGAAACACGGATTAGAACAAGAGGTTTTACTTTTACCAGCTCATGACTTCAAAACGATTGCAAAGTGACTGAGTGATATTCTCAAATAGCAATTCCTATAAACAGGTTTATTTTGAAATACAGCATATAGATTTTTCAAAAAAAAAAAAGCCACTCAATATGTCAATTTGCTAGCAATCTTCCAGTTTAAAAAATGAGTTCGAATCAAAGGTGAGGTAGCTGCTGGCCTCAGTTATGGAGTGGGCCCAGCTGTCTTTGTTTCAGTTCTCAGAAGAAACAACAAAGAAGAAATATAGAGTCAGGTCTGTAACAGAAACCACAGGCCCTACCTCACTACATTTGTTCCTCCGGGGCTGCTGGAACCTTCAAAGGTCTGAGCATCTCTCTCTCTCTCTCTTTTTTTTTTTTTTGACTTTTATTTTTATTTTATTTTTTTATTAATTTTTATGAGAGTATAGTTGCTTTACAATGTTGTGTTAGTTTCTACTGTACGGCAAAGTGAATCAGATCTACGTATACCTATATCCCCTCTTTTTTGGATTTCCTTCCCATTTAGGTCACCACAGAGCACTGAGTAGAGTTCCCTGTGCTATACAGTAGGTTCTCATTAGTTATCTATTCTATACATAGTATCAATAGTGTATATATGTTGTAGAGATGTGGATGGACCTAGAGACTGTCATACACAGTGAAGTAAGTCAGGAAGAGAAAAACAAATATCGTATATTAACGCATATATGTGGAATCCAGCAAAATAGTACAGATGATCTTATTTGCAAAGCAGAAATAGAGAACAAATATATGGACACCAAGGGGGGAGGGGAGGGTGGAAGGAATTGGGAGATTGGGTCCGAGCATCTCTTAAGAGCAAGCATACCTGGTTTCCACCCCTTAGTGTTTTGGGTTGGGTACAGAGGTCGAGGGGCTGATGCGCGGACCCTAGAAGGGGCCTGGATCTTCCCCACGTTCTCTTTGGCCCCATTTAAATGAGAGGCTGAGAAACCACTTGCTGTGCATGAAACTTGTTCTCTCTTTGAGTGCTTTCCCCTATGCAAGCACTATGGAAAGTACCCAAGTGTCAAGGAGTGTCTCAAAGTCTACTACACTTGAGGAACAGGGAGGTGAATTTACATATTTTTCTATGGCTTTGAGTTCCCTAATTGGGGAATGTTACAGCAGTCAAGTTTTCTGGCAGATGATAGAAGTAGCGTCTATTAAAAAACGTTACTTTTAGAGTCTGCTTTACTTTAGACATTTTAATTAGTATATTTAAAACAATTTCTGCTGCTATGAATTAGAAACAAAACACGAGTTTTCTAAGTTGAGGAAAAAAATAAATGAATGAATAAACAGGAGTCTCGGTCCTCATTTCCCACGGGTCCTTCCACAGGGAGCTCTCCTCCCCAAATCAAGCACTTTGTTTTATTCCTTGTGTTTATAATTTATCTTTACTCTCTCACTGGGGCAATTATGACCTGGGATGGTCTAACTTTTTTCCTTCTGTAACATTTATGTTTAAAAATAATCAGGTGAGTCAGTTTAACTGGTTCCCGAACTGCTAGACATAGGGAGGAGGGTTGGGGGTTAATTGTGGGTCTGTTTGACTAGTCACTTACTTTGTGCCTGTCTCAGTTTCCTCACCTACAAAATGGGAGCCTTGGGCAAGAAGGCTTTCCAGCTCCGTGAACTTTATATATAAACGTCACTTGGAACTGTGAGAAATTGACCTGGTCTGGTGCTGACTGAAGTGAACTTGGATTTTGAGTGAGGAGGGGAAAGGAAAGAAAAAGGGGAACATAGAATCAACTCAAGATAATATATTCTAAGGGTGTTACCGATTTACATAGGGTTCCTCTAACTGCACATATGTAATTTCTATTCATTCAAGCAGGCCTGCGGAGCTGTGATTTAAACAACCACACAAATAATTCTGAGATTCTACATCTTCTAGAAAATAACAGAAATACATTGCTGTTCTGTACTTATAATTTACATAGGATTGAGATTAGAGAGAAACACATATTTACTCATAAATATTACTTATAATTTATTACTACAGTTATTTTAAAATATTAAAATTATCCTTTTCACTAATTCTGTTTTCTCCATGTCAACCCAACTAGTGAGGTTTCACTATATACTGTATTATAGAATAACTAAAACATAATATGGGTATACAACATAGTTTAATTCCTTTAGAATAAAAAGCTAAAGGCTCTTTGTCATTATTATTACAGCTGTTAGTACATCAAACTGGAGCTTTTTTTGCCTCACTGAAATAAAACATTTTCTATCTATGATCCCATACAGACGGTAGAGAAATTTCCCCAAATATAGCAGAACTTTCTAGAAAGAGAATGTAAAGGCTTGAGATAAATCTTGGGTGCTGACTCCCCAATCTGTCCCGGACATGGGAAGTCTGCCTAAGAATCAAGTATAAGAAGTATCTTTATCTGTGTAGGAATCGCTGAGATATCTATATTGATCAATTAAATAATAACTTGCCAACTGTTGGTCTTAGAGGGTTTTTACAGGCATTCAGACAAGATGAATCCTTTTGTAGTAATCCTTTTGTATTAATCCTTCTATCTTCAGGTTTGGAAGACAGAATTTTATATGGAATAATGGGCTAAGACTATCATTATCCTGCTTTCTGTGAGGTCACGGAATTATACTCCACAAAAGCTTTAAATTTTCATGTCGTAGTATGAAATTAAAAAGAGCTTAAAAAAATCAGTAACAATGGAAGCAATCATTCTATGTCATTGCAGAATTACATTTTCTAAGTTTCATAAAAATCCTAAGATCTGCATTGTAATTACAAATTTTCAGATTACAGTAATAATATTAGAAAATCAAATATTATATATTTGATGTTCCAGTAACAATCACATTTTTATGGATAAGGCTCCAGACACTGAAGTGGAATATTAACAATTTTGTTAACAACTAACAAGTATATATTGTACGACACAGGAAATATAGTCAATATTTTATAATAACTATTGGGTTGGCCAAAAAGTGCGTTTGGGTTTTTCCCGAGCTGGTTCTCGAACTGCTAGACATAGGGAGGAGGGTTGGGGGTTAATTGTAGGTCTGTTTGATTAATCACTTTGTGCCGGTCTCAGTTTCCTCACCTACCTCTTACGGAAAAACCTGAGCGCACTTTTTGGCCAACCCAATATAAATGAAATATAACTTTAAAAATTGTGAATAACTGTATTGTACACCTGTAACTTATATAATATTGTACAGCAACTATATGTCAATAAAAATGTCTATTTTAATTAAAACAATTTTTGTGGAGATTTCTTATGAAACATTATTGCCTATTTCTCAATCAAGCAATGGTCAAGTCAGATTTAAACTTTTGGATAGGATTGTCTTGGACTTGCTTAGAAAAACGCTATAATTTAAACCTACTCAAAAAATGAAACAAATTTTGCTACTTTTTTTGAATGAATAATGGTGCTAATTCTAGAGAGTTCACCTCTTCTTAAAAGGTAGAAGGGAAGAGTGAAATAATTTTTAACGAAATTAAAAGCAGCTGAAAAATAGATATCTGTTAGCTAATTGCCAATTTATACTTACATGTACAATGAAAGCAATATACAGAGATGATCCAAAACTTATTAAAAATGATTAAACACACAAGCTCAAAGATTTTTGTCATATATTTTTGCAAAGCTGGTAGTTTCTTAAATAGCAAGAGCAAAGGAACAGATGACTGGCCAAATATGATGACAAATAAACCCTCAAATGAACTCCAGTTCGTTTCTAGTTGAACTACTGATCTGGAAGTTCACTGATGTTTAGCAACTACAAGGGACTCCCATAATTCTTGTTTCTCTTGTCACCTTAGCAATTCCATTGCCCTTGAAGATACCCATCCCAGGAGAATTTCACAAGCATTATTGGGAAATACAGTACTCTAGGGTAAGTTTTGAAAAGGGGCATGCAGTAAGTATTTATATAAATGTGGATTTGAATAATTTTTAAAAAGTATTCAATTACAAGAAGTTCTGTAATTGTCACGTTCTCCATTTAAGGGGGCATCTCACTTTTTTTTTGGAGAAAAATATCCCAGATCAAGCCTATTTCCTTACCACTTCTGAATTAGGAAATATTTATTTAGCTAAGAACTCTCTTTTGCCGAAGACACCAGATAGTGAAATGGACTTCTAAGGAGGAAAGAAGAAATCTTTACCCAGTGTGCCAGTGGGGGGTCCCCTCTGTGTCTGTAAACACCACGCTGAGTTGTCAAACTGAGCCGACTCCAGGTTTAGCAGAATGAGGGAGAGTGTCCAGAAATTTCCTTGTGACCTCAGCCGAAGAGACCTGGGCAGACAGGCTCCTTCTCTTGATCCACACACTGCTCTGGAGATCATTATTTAACACCGGCACACTGAACAATGACATGAAGTCAGGTGCAAGATGCAGATTTCCTTCCTCCTCACTAACCAGGCTCACAGGAGAATTCATTTCTTTTCTTTTTGCCTCGGGCATCTATAGGCTAGCAATTTTCATTCTGTTACTGAAATGATTTTCCACCCATCCTTCCCAATTAGAGTGGAAATGGATTAAGACCTCAGGTTAACCCCTTGCTTACCAGGAATGAGCAGGAAACTTATATGGAAGCTTTATTTTCACTTTTGTATGTGATTTATTTTTCTGATTATGATAAATGACAGTTTGATTTATCATACTCTCTCCCAAAGACACTCCTTTAGCGAAAGTGTGATAATGCCTTAAGGTAAAGCACGGAAAAAAAAAACAAACCCCAGAACAAAAAACAAAAACAAAACAAAAAAAAACCCAAAACAAAAAACAAAACTTCTTTTTTGAGAATGTTACTGCTACTGCTATTTGTCAACTTTATATTTATAAGTGTTCTAGAATTCTTATGAGTAAAATTAGATACAAATTCAGATATACTCTAAGAAGTTATGGCAATAAATGCACATTGCTTCTCCATATTATAGAGAATGGATACAGTAAAAGTGGAATTTTTTTTTTTTCTTTTTGGCTTTTCCTAAGCTTGAAATATCTGGAGCTAAAAAAGAAAAGTGTGGATAAATATCTAGAAACTGCTAGATCACCTGAAACTTATCAAGTAGCTCTCCCCTCCTTGAATCTAAGAATAAAAACTTCTATAGAAAAATATCTTCCCTTTATTGATCTTTAAGATTTTGGTATGTTGCAATCCAAAGTACACAGACCTCAAATAACTCCTTGGTAGCAACCTGTGAAACAAGAATCTTCTCTCTTCTGAAGGTCTGTTTGTTTCACTTTGAACAGAAGGGAAAGGAGCATTTCTGACCTGTGTTATAAATCTGCATTCCCCCAAAAAGCAAAACTCCTCTCTGGGACAAATTTTTGGATCTTTAAAAGTAAATATAAATTTTTTTCTATTTTTTAAAAGAAAACTAATATAAAATTGTTTACATTGACTTAGTATGTCAAGGAAATAATTGATCATATCAGGAGCAGCCTGGACAGCATTACAGCAGCTCGATGCACGATGGCATTGGATTTTGGCTATGCTAGGTTTTAACAGGTTTGGGGGGTTCATTTACCTGAAGACAAGAGACTAGGTCACTTAACCTCTGGGGGTCCATCAAGTGTTCCTTGTCTCTGAGAATAGAGAAAGCTGTAGAATTGATTTATCAAAAGTGAAAGCTTTATTTATGCTAATAGGGTTATGATGACTGAAAGAATTTTAGTGGACAAATAAGAATGATCCCTAACATTCATTCAGAGGCTGAGCTTCTCTGAGCCCCAGGCGTTGTGGCAAGGGCTGTCCATGCATTATCTCATTTAATCCTCTCCATAATCCTATTAAGTTTGGAACTCTTATCCCCTTAAGTTTAAAGAGGTTAAAGAGCTTGCCCTTGGCCATGTAGAGTTGGAGCAGTGAAAGCAAGAACTTGACCAGCTGCACTGAGAAATCAATCTTTGAGTTGTGTGTATTTTTAATAACAATGTTGTCCTTCATAATTCTCATCTAAGAAGTTTCATAGACAATGACTTTCCAAAGGGACTGCTTTTGCTTCTAACAGGTAGCCCGTCCCCAGCTCATGGGGATGTGTAAAGCAGGTTCACTCTAGGAATGTGACACAAGGAAGTGAGCTGCTTCAGAAGCACTGAGCCCAGATTGATGGATAAATATTTCAAAGGTTTTTCCAGAATGGTACTTAAGTATTAGAGCCCATCTCAGTTTGGGTTTGAGCCCAGGACCTTAGGGTTTAAATATAAAATGCATTAAAGCCCTTTATTTAGAGAGCCATGTGCCATTCTTAGGGAGCAGCCCTGGTTCTCCCTCTGACTTTATCGGGAGGACAAAGCAAATAGGTGTCTCAATGTTGTCGTTAGTATTCATTATTTATTAGGACTTGATGGTGTATTCATAGCCAGGAGGGTCATGAACCACCTACAGTGGAAGGCTTGACCCTAAGGACAGTGCTTCCCTAGTGTACAGCCTTGTGGGTTGGGGGCTCTTGACAGATAGAGAAAACCGTAACAGGAGAACCACTCACAGTATCACCCGTGGGGGGCTCAGGAACTCAGATATATGTCCCTGATTTAGAAAACAGCAAGACACTGCCATGTGAAAAGTTTCTGAACAGTGACTTCAAAATCATAGATTTTGACCTTTCATTGGTTTCAAATTAAACAATAATGATAATTATTATTATTATATTATTATACAAATACAAGAAAGGGAAGAAAAAGAAATCGAAGGAAATAAATGGAAAACAGAGTGCCTCACATGTAGTAAGAACAAGTATTGCTTCCTGAAACCCTTTTTTTGATTGATAGAGCCATCTCCTGAGTCATGCATGCAACTTACTTCCTACTGTCGCTTGCAATTCAAAAAAGTTTGAAAGCCTCTGGCCTAACATGTCTTTTTTTTTATTGGTACTTATTTTATTAAGGGGACTCGGTGTGCAAGCCTCTGTGACACTCTTCAGGTCCCCTAACCTTGCTGTGCCTCCGTTTCCTCACTGGCCAAGTCTAGAGACCCTGCCACTGTCATCAGGTTTATCAAGAAGATCACATTCAACCATCACTGCTGAAGCACTTGGAAAAGCCAGACACAACCATCAAAGTTCAAGGATTATTATAAAACAAATCAGGGTGAAACTGTTTCGAAGGCCACCCTTCTGTGGAATGGCATCTGATCATTTTGAGAGATGAGAAGAACCTGAGCAAAGACTTTGTGCGATCGATTCATCTTATAGAGAGAAAGGGAGGCTCTGAAAATGAGTGGTTTTTCCCAGGTCCCGAAACAGTGGCGGATCTGGGACTCCTGGACCCGTGAATTAATGTCCTGCTCCCAAACCTGCTACTGTTTCAACAGCCGTGTTGTGACTCCTTTTAAAAAAAGGATAGTCTTGTGAAATTTTTTTACAGAAAATTTACAACTCACGAAAAACTAAATTGATTTCTTCCCTTTCAAAGTGGTTTCCTGATTGCAATCACATAAATTAAACTCCAGCCCCGAAGAAATTGCAGGGACTGAGTAATAAATCTCCAAGAACAGATACCAAGAATCCTTTGGAAATCTCGAGAAATAATGCAATAAGATGCAAAGAGTGAATGTGACTCATCTCCTATTTGAAATGTCAATCGGAAAGGGATTTTTAAAATTGTATTGGAAAGGAAGAAGGGAGAATGTCTCTTTTCTCTCTTTGATCATTTAAATTGAAAGTAATGAACCAAAAAATGTCAGCCAAAATTGCCCATTTGTCTCTCCAGCGGGGGAAATAGTGCTATAAAACAAAGACTTGGATGATATAGCAAGGTCGTTGCTCAATGCTGTGTTGTAACACTACTTAACTGTCACTGAAGGCCAGGATGGCAAATATTGCATCAACTCCTCTGCAAGGTGTTTCCTGGGCTTTGCAGACAGGGTAGTTCAGGGCGGGTGCAATCTCTATTCTTGTGGAGGCCAGATAAAGCGTTCTGCTCTGGGCCACTATCTTCAGTGCTGAAGCTGTAGATAACACAGTTTCACACCCGCTGCCCAAGTCCTGCTTTCCCAATTTGTAAGTCTTTATTGCTAAAGTCTTTTGTGTGTGTTTTATCAGACACATTTTATCATCCCTTTCCAAATGCCCTTTGTCAAAGTCAGCCTTTGAACTTCTTTTGCATATACATTGAATGTGACCAATGATTCAGGATATGTAAAAGACTTATCTTATAATTCTAAAGAAAGAGGAAAGAGTCATTGATCTTTCTGATATAATAGATCTTTTTTGGGGCCAGTGTGTGTGTGTGTGTGTGTGTGTGTGTGTGTGTGTGTGTATGCGCGAGTATGTACGGATGCCGAGGAGACAGGAGGCATAATCTTGTTATTTATCTTTAAGATATTATGCAACTGATTACTCTAAGCAAATAGTTTATGCCTTTTGTTTTCCACACAAATTAAACCTGAATCCTGGGGCAGCGTAAAAAATGCTAACAGCCAGCCTGTCTTGGCTGGCACTAAAGGCCACTGAGGGTGGGGCTGACTTTGGGGTCTTGTTCACAGGACCCCCTGCGTGGACTGCACACCAGGCCAACTCCGTGTTCTTTTTTTTGTGCAGTTTGTGGTCAGACAGCCAGGGTCTTAATTAGACTCTTGCTTTCCTCTCATTTGATATGGGCGCTCTCTGGAACCGAGCGCCCACCCTCACAAGAGGAATTGATGCTCGCTCATGTTATTTATAGCTCCTTTATTCGGCAAGCAGATGGAATCCATTTGGATCACATCAGATAGGTTTATAACTTCATCCCTCGCTTCTCATTTTTTGCAGGTCTCACATCAAACCCAACGCTGCATCTGTGAAAATCAACTAGAAAAGGAGAGATGGGGACAGATGAAGGTGGCACTGTTGCCTTCCGGGGCACAGAGGCAAATTCTTAATTCAGCTCACGCACTGGCCCCAACACAGAGAATGTTGAGCTCTTATGGGGACCACGTTACACTTCTTAAAAAAAAAAAAAAAGAAAAATAGATGATCTTCTGTGTCATGTCCTGCCCGTCCCCAGAGGGACATGCAGAGGGTGGTGAGCTGCTGAAGTGGGTCAGGAAGGTTCCCCGTGGCTTTCTGGCTCCAGCCCAGCCATCCTTCACTAGAGCGAAGATGAACTTCTCTCATGGTTGGAAAGTAGAGAGGAGCAGATATATCTCTGCAAGATTCAAACCTACTCCTTGGGGTTCTGGGTCCTCTCACCAAATTCCCTCGCTTCACATCACATCTTTCTCTTCTTCTTCCTCCTCCTCCTTTTTGAAACTCTTCCCTTCCAGGTTGTGCTTGGGCCACCCTGAAGTGTTTTATGGTGTGAAGGACACCCGCAGGCCAGCATGGACGGTGAAACAAGCCAATGGATTCAGTTTCTTTTTTTTTTTAATAATTTTAAAAAAGTCTTTATTGAACTTGTTTCAGTATTGCTTCTGTTTTATGTTTTGGTTTTTTTGCGAGGCATGTGGGTTCTTAGCTCCCCGACCAGGGATCGAACCTGTACCCCCTGCATTGGAAGGCGAAGTCTTAACCACTGGACCGCCAGGGGAGTCCGCGGATTCAGTTTTAAGCAAATCAAGATTTACATCAACTGACCCTGAAATCAGCTTCCACCAACCAGCTGGATTCCTGGCTTAGCTGTCTCTTCCCCAGGGGCTCACAGACTTCTCTCACCCTCGGTCTGCCGTCTTGGAAAACCAAAGCTGCCGTGTGGGTGTGCCTGAGTCATGCCTCGTGCCTCCCCGATGTCCGGCAAATGAGCAAAGGGCTCTGCTTCTCTTGCTGCCTCACCTCCCCAACTAGCTGGAGGCTCGAGGCTCTCCCAGGTCCTAGTTTTCTCCTTTTTGTAATTTCCTGATCGAATCATCAGTGATGGTGATCATTTTCAAAACGTATTTATTTTTTTCTGGTGGGGAATTCATTTAGCCTTCTGGGAACTAAGAACAAATGAACTGCCTTTCTGAAGTCAAGCACCGCATAACGAGAGTGACATGCAGAGACAGAAATCTCTCTTGCGTATCATCCTCTCCATCGCTGGCCCTCGGCGCGACAGTAAACTCCCCCTCTCCCACTGGAACCCAGCACCGGATAGAGCTCCGTGCATACTGGACAGAGTCTAGACGCTGCCCTCTGAGTGGGCACCATCCTCACCCAGCCAATACCGGGCACTACGGGTGGGCTTGTGTGAGAATCACACACCAGTCAGGACTCCTGATATGCATGTTGCACGTCGGTTCAATATTGCATAATATTTCAATACAAGACCTGTGTGGAGGGCACAGAAAGCCTTTGTTGGAGTTTCCTGGGGGAAGTAGGAGCTATCAGATTTGGGGGGAAAGGGATGCTTCTTGATTCTGGATCATAAAACTGCTCCTCGTGGTGGTACAGGACCCAGGTGATAAAGAGTAGGTGCTCCGTAAATGTTTGCTCAGAAAAGTTGGTAAAAATCAGCATCAAAAATGCACTCGTGGGGATACCGTAGGGAATGAAGTTGAAATTAACAACGGCAGCAACCAGTGTCTATGAAACGAGAAGCCGAATACCAGACGTCTTGCAGACAGCAGCCCTGGGAGGGGATCTTATTCTTGATCAGATCTTGAGGCACAGAGAGATGGGGGAGTCTGACAAGGTTATGTACCTAACGGTCACCTTTGAAGCCAAGCTGCTATCGAGGAAGAGCTGTGTGGTCTGCTCGGTGCTGAGTTTGTGGTGGGGAGAAAGGGCAGCAGCCCTTCCAGCCAGCGCTGTTGTAATCTCACAGCCAGAAACCGATGTAAATCGGATCCTGTGTCTCCTCTATGCAGACTCTGTGAGGGCTTTCCAGGGTACAGAGAATTCCAGGGCACAGAGAATTCCAGGTCCTGGGCCACCTCTCTGACGTCACAGAGACCCTGTATCTCCCAGCTTGCTCTGTCTCAGCCTCCATTCTGTTCCTCAAATACACCAAGCTCTTCCTGGATCTTTTCATGTGCCTGGACCACTTGTTCCCCCCACCTTGCCCCCAGTTTTTCCCAACGCTGCCCAAATGTCATCTATTAGAGTAACAGCTAGAGATACCCCACTTCCTCCCCCTGCGTGGTCACTTGTATCATATGATGACACTGATTTATTTTCGACATTGCATTTGTCTTATTTAACTTCTGTGTTCACTTATTTATTGCCTGCCTCCATCTTCCAAGTGATGGGTGGAGTGGACATGAGAGAGAGACTTTATCTTTCTTGTTCATTGCTGGAGAGAACCCGGGATAAAAAAAAAAGTGTTTGGAACTGAGTTGATTCTCATTAAATACTTTTTATGAATAAATGAGTGAATGAATGAATGATACGGAACTGTAGCAGTCATCTCCTCTCCAGCCTTTCGTGCCCTGAGGCAGCCCAAGTCTCCGAGCAAGAGGGTAACTGCTCGCAGGTGTTGAGTGGTGAAAAATTATCTCCCTTTATCACTTGCTCTTTTGATCTCTGGGTCTCAGTCTAGGAGCCCAGGGAACCACTTCTCTGCTTCTGACTCTTGGTGCCTTGAGGGTTTTGGAGGTTGACATGGCCAACAACCTGCAGAACCACTTCAGATGGCATCTGAGTTTCAGATGCAGTGATAACCACGGCTGGCCAGCAGTTGGAGGAGGCATCTTCCTAACAGGAGCTGCGGATGCTTTGGTTATGCAAATGTATGGTTTTTCTCACTCCGATGCTAAACTTTTCTGGTTAAATCAAAACCAAAGAAACACAGCAAGGGAGACTCATCTGTCTAGGCCCCAGCCTGGGCCCTCATCTGACAGCCACAGACCATTGTTTCCCCTGCTTTCCTTGTCTTTGGGGTGCAGGCTAAGTTGAGGTGGGAAGGGATTCTCTCTACGTTTGGGGAATCCGCGTCTGATGCATATCTGAAGCGCCAGGTCAGTCTTAGCATTATTCCCAGATAAATAGGACATGGACAGATGAGTGTGATTGGATCTGAGCTAAACACTCTGTGGTGACACAAACTGGGGTATGGGAGAATCTCCGGCCTCCCACCCAGGGAGCTCTACTGGCCCAGGCCAGGCTGGAGACAGGCCTAGAACTGCAGGAGCCAGGGGAGTGGTGGGCTTTGCTGGAGCTTGTCTCTGGGATGAGTAGGGCTCCGGGAAAGAAAGAAATCTGTAGGGTCTGCACAGGGCCGCCCATCTACCAATGACTGGAGACGAGCAGATGGGGGTATAGTTTCTGCTGCCTTGTCTGAAGACATAGGGGCACATGCTGGAGAACCCAGAGATGGGTAGCGTCATGGGGCAGCCTTCAGCAGCATCAGCAAATGCCTACTTCTCCTCCACACCTCCTAAGCCTCGTCACTTTCTCTCTCTCTCTCTCTTTTTTTTTTTTTTGGTCCCCTCAGCTTTGTATGATTTTCATTTAGGATTCAGGGAATCTTTTGAACGCAGGGAGCCGGGGTGGGGACTGTTACATTATATTCTTTAATAATTCACATGGCAGCTTTGTAGGGATACTCTTAACTGCTTCTTAAAAGTAATGAATTGATTTTCTGACAGATCAGTTAACGATGTATTCCACTGACACAAAATTGCGTTGAAGCTCTAGATTGGGCCAGAGAACTGCATGGATTAAATTCAGCCCAGAGTTTAGCTTCGGAGACTCTAAAAATATGCCTCTATAAAAGGAAAGGCTTTTTTACATGGAGTGTTGTCTAAAAATCTAAACCATATGTCCTTTCCGGGCCTGTCAATGGGGTAAAATATAGGTTCAAGTGTGTGTAGCTGTTCAGACGTTGAACATTCAAGAGGCATGAAATAACCTACTGTTACTCAATATGGTCAACATGCTGGATGAACATTCGCCTGGGTTCTGCTGAGGGAATTCTCTCTCTCTCTGTCGGTGTCTGACAGGAGGAACGCCAACAAAACATGGTTTGCTCAGGATTCTTGGAAGAAGGCAGACGAACCCTGTACTGGGAGTGGTCGCCCGTCTCGCGGCAGGCTGGCTCTTTTTGTAGCTGAGTTTGCAGGATCCCTTTACCGCTGCCCGTGATGGAGGAATTCTCTATAGAGAGGATTCCCGTCCACAATGCAGAGTTTATTAATGGAGACATTAAGACACTGACTAATGAAGTGGCTTGCCTTGGGTCATACAGTGAGTCAGCGAAGCCCTGGAAACAAGGACTTCTGACATCTTGACCTCTGTAGGCCAAGATTCGTGTGACAAACTTCTGCAGTGGGGATAGTGGACTATTAAAGGGTTATACCTGCCAGGAAGTCGCCATGTATATAATGATGCCCGTGATGTAAAACTCCTTAGAGTAAACTTTGAGGGAACCAGTGTTTCTTCCCCATTCCCGATGCTGGCTGCCACATGGGGAGCCACCCTGGCAGGTATGGCTCCTGGCTTCTCTCTTCCTCTCGCTTGATGGGTTGGTGGGTCTGGGAGAAGGAAGTGATGGATCTGGGAACCTGGTCCCCTCCCTTTCTCCTCGGGGCTGGTAGCTGCAGGAGGCACACGTTCTGGTCTGTGTCTTCATGTGGTGTGTTTTGCAGGCCCAGCACTGGTTCGAGGTGCCTGAGACAGAGAGTGAGTCTATTGAATTTTGCGTGCAGTGTTGGGGAGGCCATTGTTGGCGCACGGCTAAGCTTTGTTCTGCAGTCTGGATTTGAGCAGCAGTACAGCTGGCCTTTGGACCTACATCTGTCCCACTCCTTTCTGTCTCATAATTGATTCAGAATTCAGGAGACTGCCATTTATCGGGCATGCTTCAATCTTTAGCATCTACAGAACATAGAGCATCTGAGCATAAAGCCAGGACACGTGGTAATAGGAGAACAAGCCCACTTGAACTTGATATACAGAGAGCTGAGTCTGACTTCCTGGCTCTGTTACTTCCCTTGGGCTGGTTAATGTAACTGTTTCCTCAATTACAGGATGGGGGCAATTCTTCCTTTATAGCTCTGTTATGAGGATCCGATGAAATATCCTATAAGACAAATCTTAGACTATGCTTAGCCTATCTGTTGCCCATTAATGGGACTTGAACTATTCTCTATTGCAGAATGCCAGAAGAGGGACATACAAAAGTATTTGAAAACCTTAAAACATTTCCATATCATGCTATTTTACTTTTTACTAATTTGAGAACATCTTAAGTTCTGACTGAGTCTTATGAGGAAGAAAATCTAATGGAAGAATGAAAGGCCACATGGAAAAAAAGGAGTGGACCTTTCAAGAGGAGGGAGACGGGTAAGAAACACTTGGCAGGTAAAGTCCAGTTCATCACTGATCTGGTCTTGCTGAGAACAGACTTGACATTCCTTTGGTAATTATTCACGTTACCGTTCTTTCCTCCTTGCTGAGTCCAACCCAAGTGGGCCTAAAGACTCATGTTCATAGCATCTGTTTTGATTGCATAGAAAGGTTGCCGTGGTGAGCCGCAAAGGAGGAAGGCATTTGAAAATCAGCAAAGAAGAATTATATGCAAATACAAAATGTTCTTATTGATATTCATATGACACTGTGTTTTGATGGCATCTATTACCATGTTTGTGGCTTCTTGGCAAAGTGCAAGGTGTTGTCAGACCAGAGAAATAAGGGCAAGGGATCCAGAATGTTTAGATGACTCATTTCAGAATTTTCTTCAAATTTTAACGTTTGGTAAATTACATTTTTTCTAAGTCAATGTTATTTTGCTGATGCGGAGAATAAACGATAACATTATAAATATATGAAAAAAAGTAACCTCAGGGGCCCGAAGTGTTGAATATCAAGAGCCTCTTCACGTTCTCAATCTTGGGAAGTGAAAAGCTTTTACCTTGGGATGGAAGTTGTCTTCTTTATTCTTTAAGTATGGTAATAGGAGATCCAAGCAGATTCAATAATGCGTATTCCAAAAGTTATTCAGGTTTAAGAATAGAAGAGTTTTTTTTGTAGAGGGAATGGGGAAAGGGACATCAATTATTTACCATGGCTCTAGAGACGGGGGAAAGTCTCAAGATCTTGCTGAAGTCACTGATTGATTTTCTGACACAACAAGTGAAATGAAACTCCAGTGGCCCATTGGTATTACATGTCAGACACACCATCCCCTGTTCAATGCAGAGCTGCATTTCAGGTGCTAGAAATCTGTGTCTCAGGGTACGGAAAAGGGTGGTGATTTCTGTTGCCTTAAAATTAGTACAACCTGTAAAGTTCTTGAAGCAATCAACAAAATATGAATTCCATAATCAATTAATGTCATGCAAGCACTTTTCACTCATGTACCAAAGACTTAGTCTGGACATTCTTGAGGAGTAATATCTGCTGAAGACATGGGCTCAGCCCTTATCCAACGCACAGTCTAGAAGGAGTGGCTGTTTGATGGTCAAATACTGACAGTTTGATGTAGAATATAATGAATGTGATGATGGAGGAATAAACCCAGTGTCATGGAAACTTAGGAAAGGGGAGAAATGAGATCCATCTGGAAGGGCTGGGGACCCTTTGAGGAAGAGATGGAGGGAGGATTGAGCCTGGAGAGAGTATAGAGTTTGGGAAGAGAATTTAAGATAGCTTGCAAGACATGAGCAAGGGAAGAAGGAAGCACAGGGGAAGTGATGGATGCAGGACACAGCTGCAGTGCATGCTGGCCCGGGGAAGAGAAGGCCCAGGAGGGACCCGAGGCTGTGGGGAGGCCAACCTCAGTAAGGGGCTGTATTTACTGGGCACTTACCGTGGGCTGCCAGGCCCCGAGTCAGTCCTGTATGCATATTATCTAGTTTAATGCTCACAACAACCCCTTGAGACAGTCACCATCCATAAAACAGCAGGTTTATAGAGAGCCAGTAATACCCAAGGCCACTGAGACCATAAGTGCAGAGATAGGACCTGGACTCAAGACTGTGGATGTCTAAGTCCCTGCTCGGAATGCATGCTGTTCCCTGTATAACACGAGGTCCCTGACTCTATCACTAAGAGGTTTGGAGATTAAAGTTCTGACTCCAATTCCAAAGTATGTATGGGGGGGTGGTGGTTTCCCCACACATCCAAGGAATTCTCCCTCTTTTTTTAATTGAAGTGTAGTTGATTTACAATATTGTGTTAGTTTGAGGTGTACAGCAAAGTGATTCAGTCATACATACATACATATCTATTTCTTTTTCAGATTCTTTTCCCTTATAGGTTACTACAAAATATTGAGTATAGTTCCCTGTGCTATACAGTAAGTCTCAAGGAATTCTCTGACACAAGCTGGGTGCCCTACAAGTCAACCCAATTCTGACACTACCTACCTGGAGACAGCATCAGATCCCACTGGTTAAAGTTCAGCCCTCTAAAACTGCCCCCACCCCTCGCACACTGCAGATGTCAAATGCAAGTCCAGGTTGTCACCTGTGCTTCTGACTATGAATTGGAGGCTCCCAAGACACCCCTTCTTGGGTTTGATTAATTTGCTGGAGTGGCTCATAGAACTCAGAGAAACATTTTACCTACCATATCACTGGTTTATTATAAAAGGACATAACTCAGGAACAGCCAGATGGAAGAGATGTACAGGGTAAGGGACAAAGAAGGGGCCCAGAGCTTCCATGCCCCTTTTTCAGCACGCAGCTCTCCTCCTGGTGTGTTACCAGCCCAGAAGTTCTCCCAACCCTGGACTTCTGGGGTTTTATGGAGGCTTCATTACATAGGCTGACTGATTGAATCATCAGCCACTGGGACTTGAGCTCAACCTCTAGCCCTTCCCCCTTCCCCAGAGGTTGGAGGGGGGAGGGTAGGGTGGGACTGACAGTTCCAGACCTCTAATCACATGGTTGATTCTCCTGGCAACCAGTCCCAAAGTCACCTTATTAATATAACAAGAGACACCTTTATCACTCTCATCATAGGAAATTCCAGTGGATTTAGGAGCTCTGTGTCAAAAAACAGGGACAAAGACCAAATATATTATTTCTTATTATAAATCACAGTATCACAGGAGACTTGTTTCCCAAGAGCAGGCGTGCCCTACGGAAGCATCACAATCCTAAGCACAGCCATGCTTCAGGGAGAGTGTCAGGGATCAATGAGAAGAACAAGTCTGAGTGGTACTGGAAGCCCATAGACCAATTAGGAGATGTGACAGGGATCTTGGCGAGGGGACCGTGGCAGCCACAGAAAGAGACGGCGGATGGAGAAGAGGGAGTGGGAAAGAAGAGTCAGAACTTGGAACTGAACGTTGGAGTGGAGCTAGGGCACAGGTAGAGACGTCCAGGAGTTTAGTCTGGATGACTGGGAGATGGAAAAAACCCACATAACAAATCACTGAACGGCTTTTGGTTGAACTCAAAGAAATAGAATTCTTTAGCTTTCTACCTTCTAATTCTGAATGCATGAGTATTTGATTCTTAGGTAGTAAAAGATGTTGGACAGAGTCGTAACGCTATATCAAACCTAGGTTGCCTCTATAGCGGTTGAGAAATGTAACGAGATGATGGCAGCCCTTGATATTTCTTCTTGACAGAAATATCTCAGAGAAGATAGACAGACGGAAAGGTGTACAGACACAGAAAATGACAGAAAGTGCTGAAATGAATGTGGAGCTTGGCAGTTACAAAAGGCGAGTCAATTCTCACCGCTGGAACTTAGAATCAATGTGTAAGATGGCTCAACGGGACCCCAGACACATAAACAGAAGAATAAGAGATGGTTATAAAGTCCTTGGTTTTGCCCAAGTTATAAGGCTGTGGTAAGATCAGCTTTATCTGAGAATCACTGTGCAATAATCTGAGTTTTTCCCCTGTGGGTGCTCACGAGGTGGGAAATACAGTGGATGGTGACACCTCTCACCTTGAAAAGCTCTTGGGGACATTTCTCAACATAGGTCTATGACAATTGTCCCCTGGCCTGTGAATTGAAAGAGTCTGGCCGATCACCAGTATTGCCAGATTAACATTTCACTTGGTGAAGTGCTTATCCCCAGCTGTAAGGGGTACGTGGAAAGATCTACGTTTATCAGATTATTTTTCTAAATTTTGTTTTTTTTTATATACTGTGCTCTCTTATGGATGCCCTGATTTTATCCTTTGTTGGGGAGAAATATCATGGCTTTATAATCATGAGGGCTGTACTCTCAATCTTTCACAAATTTAATAAATTACATAAAGTAAAATACATAAGATAGATGTAAAATTACAATATAGTGTATTTTGAGATATAGCATAATATTTAATACATGCTAGATGCTGTTGCAATATATCAATTCCTTACAAACTAATGTATCAATTCCTTTCACATCAGTGCTATGAGGTAGGTATTATTATGATCATCCATATTTTATAGATGAAGAAACTGAGGCACAGAGCTGTTGATCAACTTGCCTAAGGTCACACAGCTAGCAGAGCTGGGATTTGAACTTAGACACTTTGGCTCCAGAGCACATGCTCTTAACCAGTTTCCTAAACTGCCCCCTCTTGATACCAAAGCTTAATCCTTGGTGTGGATTTGCAAGTACGGTTTTTGAAAAGTGATGACCAAGGAGAAAAGAGATATCAGAGAGAAGGAAGTTCCGATCTAGTAACCAATGAGAATCAGATGACTAAACTCATTGATGACCCTATTTAACAACTGCACCCTTTTGCCGGAGACCAGATAAGGGACCTCCCCAGTTCTTTCGACTTCTTGACCTATTGACCTACTATATTATTTTACCAGTTTTGCGTGGAAGCCCCACTGTACAAGGTTTCACCAGCACCATGGCCTGTCCTTTGCTTCAGTGGGTCTGGTGGGCTGCCTTCACTCCTCTGGGGCTTGGTCTCCACCCCGTATCTGCATGTGCCCAGCAGAGCTTGACTCTTCTGGGGAAAAAATGATTGACCAAATTAGCGTGGAGATAAAAATACTTCCTTCTTTGATTGGGTGGTCTCCTTATAGAACTGAAACAAAATTAGATCCAGGAAGTGGCAGGTATTTTGGAAACTAATACTGGATAATTGAGTATTATTAGATTCAGGTTTTTGCCCTAAGCAAGCTTTGTAGATTTTTAGGAAAGACTATTTCAGGTGAACATTTTTAGATGTGAATCAAATAGTAAAGAGAATGTGCACATCCTATTTTATATTTATTGCTCTATTTTTGAAACATCCTTGAGAACTAAATTTAAGCATTCATTCATCCAACACATCTTTTTGAGCTGGTGCTCCTGGCTAGGCACTGTTTTAGGAACCTGGATGAAAGCAGTGAACCAAACAACAAAACCCTCTTCCTTCTGGAAGCCGACCTTCTAGGTTCAGATGGAGAAAGCTGAATGGATTCAAGTTCTATGTTCGGCACATGGACAAAGCAAATGACCACTGTCAAAGCTAAAAATGCTCTTCATCCTTACATCCTTACATTCACACTATTGACCAATTTGTGTGTGTGGGGGTATTCCCAGCTCTTTTCTTCCAAGGATATATTTTAGCATCTTAGCACATTTTATGGCCTCACCCCCAACACCTTCCATAACTGTCTGTTACTTTTCCAGAAAACTGTCTGTTTTCTGATTTCACAACCAAAGGCTTCCCCAAGACCCCAGGCTTCCCACCTCCCAAAGCTACTTATGGCCAAGTCATCATGGATGGTGACTGCCCCCAGTTTCTGGCCAAAAAGTTGAAGCAAGAATAAAAGCACTTGAGGCTCCTGGTACTACCTACAAGGGGATAACTCTCAACCGGAAACACACCAAGAAATCTTCCAATTTCAGACCAAATGGAACAATCGGTAAAAAATCTACACAAGCATTCCCTCCTTTTCTCCTATTATTTATGCTACACATAATTACATTCCTGGGGACACAGGAAGACATCCTTCGCTGTGAATCTCTGGAGAAGATCTTAACTCTTTGCAGACTGAAGGCACTATCCTGTTCTTCATCTAAAAACTAGAATAAAAACCTGGGTTCGGAGGCTGTTGCCCCTAATCCCTTGGTGATACTGGGGTAGGTTGGAGCAGTTATAGACGTGTCCACATGGACAAATTACACACGCATTAAAGACGCCCTTTTGTATAACTACCAGGTGCTACTTAAACATTCTTTTTCCCTTTTGTATTGTAGTAAACTATACATAAAAATTTACCATTTTAACCTTTTTTTAAGTGTATGATTCTGTGAGACTAATTACATTTACATTGTTGTAAAACCATCCATCTTTGGAAATTTTTCATCTTCCCAAACTGAAACTCTGTATGCATTAGATAATAACTTCCCATTCCTCTATCCTCCAAGTCCCTGGCAACCACAATTCTGTGTTCTATGTCTATGAATTTGACTACCTAGGTACCTCATATAAGTGGAAGCCTATAATACTTGTCCTTTTGTGATGGGCTTATTTCCCTTAGCATAATGTCTTTAAAGTTCATCCATGTTGCAGCCTGTGTCAGAATTTCTTTCCCTTTTAAGGCTGAATAATATCCTATTGTAGGGGTTAGACTGCATTTCGTTTACCTATTCAGTGGTCGATGGACACTTGGGTTGCTTCCAAATTTTACTAATGCTGCTCTGAACATGTGTGTACAAATATAAATATTCTTATTCACTCTCTTGACAAACAGATCTTTAAAAAATGTGATAGACTCAACTATGAACACACTCTTTTGAAAATCTGTGACAGAATAAGGTTAACTTAATTTTTGTTGAACACTTTGTACCCTTTAGATAGATTCATTCATTTGTTGGACAGACGAATGCCCACTGGGTACTAAGCACTATGTGAGATCTTGGGAATTCCGGTAGGTACTAGGAGTGGTTCCGGCTCTTTAAAGCAGACAGATCTATAAGTGAGGGCTTAGGCCGGTGCTCTGCGTGACTTCAGCAAGGTGTGTGCTGGCTAGAAAGGAGAGTGTAGTTGTGCTTCATCTCTCCTGGATAGTCAGGGGAGGTTCTGAGTGCTGGTGATACCAGATCTAAAGGAGGAGCCCCTGAGATGTGTGGTCCCTGGGCCAGGTACTTGACATATATTGTTTGGTGCAATTCTCTCAATAGTTTTATGAAGTAGGTGCTTTATTGCCCTACATTACAGATAAAGGATCAAGCCTTGGAGAGATTAAGTAATTTGTCCAAGGTCACACACCTAGCACTTTACAGCTCTTAACTACTCTGTTATACGGGTGTTCCAAACAGGAAGTGACAAGGTAACGTGGGGGGCGGGATGAAGGGCGTTCCAGGAAGTGAGCTGGATGTACGGACTAGGGAAGGAGCATGGAGGAATTAGAGATCCTCAAAGCATCCTTTCCAAGTGGCTTAACAAGCAATTGCCTACTGGAGCCCTCAGTGTTGAGGCTTGGAGGGGAGCCCCTGGTTTCCACATCTCTCCCTCATTGTCCTTCTGGGTAGGATGGCACCTGTGGCATCTGCAGAGACCAGACACTAGGAAACCACGGGGTATTTTCTGCCTGATTTGGGTTCCTGTTTCTTGGAAGCTCCTGGTAGAAACAGATGGAAAATATCAAAATCATTTTGACTGAATAAATATGTATCTACCATTGATGGACAGCTTATTCTAAGCCAGGCACTATTCTAAGTACTTCTCATGTATTAACATTCTAAGTCTTGGCCACCATCCTTAGATGTAGGTTCCAAGATCGTTCTCTTTTATAGAAGAAAATAAACCCCAGGGAAGGTAAGCAACTTGTTTATGGTAACACAGCTAGGAATGGGCAGGGCCATGATTTGAAGTATATGGAGGTCCGAAAAATTGCGGATGGTCATTACCAACGTCCTCCTTTTGTGTTAGACTCTCAAGGTCAACTTTCTCTCCTTAGCGTAAGGCAGTGAGGTTCTTGGTCCACCCTCTCTGAGAATGCTGACCCCCGGCCGTTAGGACAGGTGGCTGTACAGCTCAGGGTTCCCAGAAAGCTGAGTGAAGATACCGAGAACCCGGGGGCTGTTGACTCCCTTTCATCGTGTGCAGCAGCAAAGATGAACTATATTTAAATGGAACTCTTTAAGAGGCAGGTCACCGTCTGTTAGCTTTGTGGTTTCCATTTCTTTCCAGTTCACAACTGGACTCATGAAGAAACTGCGAGGTGATGAGCTGGGTCCCGCTCACCTTGAACGGCAGTTGTGTTCATTTTTAAGTCATGATGTCATGAAAACCTGAGGCACATTTCTCAAGAGTCAGAACTTTATCTCAGATGAAATTCTAATTATAGTTGTTACTTAAAAACCACAAAAACCCCCCAACCCTCACGAACTAGTTGTTAACTTTATAAAACCTAGATGTCTCATGGGAATTCAAAGTACTCACGAGTGAAACTGAACTTGTGGCCAACCCCACACCTACCTCACTTCCCATAGTCCCTGTTTCTACGAGCAGCAATTCTGTCACCCGTCACTCAAGGGAGACATCTCACCTCTTTCTTTCCCAACATTTCAATCCTGTCAATTTTACCTCCTCATCGTTGCTTCACGTTCATTACCTCCTTCCTACCCCCGGTGTTTCTTTTGCCTGCCCATGGTCTCTTTAGAGTTGACTTAGGATATTCCCTGCATCTGGCCTTGACCTCACTTTGCCATCCCCCTTGTCGCTGCTAAACCATGTCTCTTATACTCAAATATGAACACATTTCCTTGCTGCAAAAATTTCTGTAGTCACCTGCCACCCAAGGCCCTGCTCACTGGGCCTCTATCCTCGTCTCCTGTCTTCCTCCTCTTGAATCTCATGCTCTGGTTGTATTGACTCTTTTGTTTTTTCCTAGCATGTCAGGCCATGTCACAAGCCAGGGCCTTCACTCACACAGTGACCAGCACTCCCCACCCACGGTGTGTTTTGCCCATTCCGCAGTGGTGACGTGCTTCTCTTCATGACAGCTTGGTCATCAGCCCATCTGCAGAACTTGGCCCTTGGTTGGGCTGCAATTAGGTTCATCCCCTCATTTCCTGTCCACAAACAATTCAGTTCAACTAAATTTCAGTAAACCCTTGGTGACCACTGGCAGTGCTAGGCTCTGTGTTATACGTTGGGGGTACAGAGACTCTTGAGACCCGGTTCCTGTCCTTAAGGGACACCAGGCTATGATATCTACAAGGTGTAGTGGTGGCCCAGGGTGGGTGGTGACTAATTCTCTCCAGGGGTCCAGGATTTCTGGAGCTATGATGTCAAGGTTGGGCTTGTGGAAGGATGAATGGGAAATTGGTGGGGGTAGTCGTGATGGTAGGAAATGATGAGGAGACATTCTGGTTAGAAAGAGCGACACATGAGCAGGTGTGATGGTGCAAAAGAAGAAGGTGTCTGAGGGATCCTGTGTGGTTTAGCATTGCCGAGTGAGTCTCCCGGGGCCTGAGACTCAAGAGGAGGGCAAGAGCCAGTTGGAGGAGTACCTTGTTTACTCTGCTAAAGAGTTAAAATTTCATCCCTTTCCCTGGACTGTCTGTTTCTCCCTCCATCCACCTTTCTGACCAAGATCCATACACGTGCAATGAAATCCATCAATCCTTCCCAAACTATCTCATCCTTCTAGAATAATTCTTTGAATTTCCATAGCACTGGCAGTTTGGGTCATATATCTGAAAGCTTAATTATGCAGGTCTTTTATCATTCTCTAACTGAATCCTGTGAGTTTTTTTGCTTCCTCAATGCTGTGGGTTGAATACGTTGAAGTTCTCACTCCCAGTATACCTGTGACTGTGACCTTATTTGGAAATAGGGTCATTGCAGTTATAATAAAGTTAAGAAGAGGGTCATTAGGTTGGGTCCTAATCCAATATGACCAGGGTCCTTATAAGAAGAGGAAATTCCATAGGAAGGCACAGACACACTAAACGCTACATGATGTCAGAGGCAGAGATTGGAGTGATGTAGCCAGAAGCCAAGGAACGCTAAGGATTGCCGGCAACCAGCAGAAGCTAGGAAGAGGCGTGGAAGGGTTCTCCCCTGCAGGTTTCAGAGGGAGTGTGGCCCGGCAGACACCTTGATTTTGGACTTCAGGCCTCTAGAACCACGAGACAATACATTTCTGTTGTTTTACGCCTTGCCGTTTGTGGTACTTTGTTAAGGCAGCCGCAGGAAACTAATATATCCAACTAAATTGTAAGTTCCTTAGAGGCTGAAAATAGATGGGGTATTTTAGCAGCATTACAGCACAGCTCAGAAGGTGTTCAAGAAACACTTACTGACTGAAGGTAGAATAAGTGCTTGGAGTGCAGGCGGGGTTTACAATAGTCAGAAGGGCATAGAGTCATCTGTGTTCACTGTAGCAGGCTTTCCTGCGCATCTCATTTAGCCATGGAAAAGCTGGGCTTCTCTCCGTTAAACTTACCCTCTTCCATGGTGATGAAAAACAAAAATAAGGGTAGAACATGCACACAATTTTTAACAGAAATTATCTCTAGAGGGTGAAACTTTGAGCAATTTTGATCCACTTTTTGCTTGGTTGTATTTTCTAGTGTTCTAAAAATCAAACAAGTATTACTTTCATAATAAAAGGCATACGTATTTTTTTAAAAAAGGTAAATGTCTCCTGTGCCCAATATGAAAAGACAGCACCTATTTATTCTTGATTGATTAAATCTGTCAGCATTTGGATCCACAGCAAACACAAACTTGCGTTTTTCTAAAGCTCTTTGGGGCTTCTCATAAAGCAGGCTTTTTAAGCAATGTTTTGAACAGATCAGGTTAAGGTATGTGAAACAGTCGTTCCAAGTGGGATTTTTGTATAATGCAATAAGAACTGAAGATTTAATCGGGGATTTCTTCCCTGAGCATAGGAAGAACCAGGTAGTTGTTTATCATTCTTTGTATGGAGCATTTCACTTTTACTCTTGGACAGACAGTTAAAACAGATGTTCCCTGAAGACATCAGCACCTTCCAGAGAAAATGAAAGCCACTCAGCAGAAAAGCACAAGGATAGCGAGAGAGGCAGATACTGTCCGTAAAGGGTGGCTCAGTAGTGCTGGTTTGTTTTTTCTCCCCCTGCATCTCTTTCCCCAGATGTCCTGGGCTTTCCCTTTGGCTAAAGTGCTGTCAAAGGATGAACTGTTGGATCCAGTGGCCTGCACGGTGAGTTGCTCAGCCAGGAGTGGACAAAAAGGGTGAATTCAAGCATTTCAGAAAGTCTGACTCCTATTTTATAAGAGCAGGGAGAAAATTCATGAAGAAAATGAGCGCATTAAAGAATGGAGTTTACAGGATGCTGACCCAGGGAAAGAACTCAGTCTTGGGAAGCACCAGTAAAGAATGAATGACAGCAGCCTGGGCTTCAGCTTTCTTTTCCTTTGCCACACTCCTTGTAACACAGAATGCACAGACACCAAGCCACGTGTGTGGTTTCTTCTGTGCACCATTGTAGCGTAACACTCAATTGTTAATCAGTTTTCCATTTGCTGACTGCTACCTATGAGGCAATTACTTTTCCAGAGATGATGCTTTGTTTGGGATAGAAGGCGATGGGTGGCATGCAAAAGACCTGTTCCAAAGGTGGTCCCTCTTCTCTTCTGTACCTTGGGTGGATGGGGCCACTCCTTTCCCTTGAGGCTTTTCCTTTGACTATAGATGACTTGCTTGTATATTTGGACTCTGAATTCAGCGTAAGTTTCCCTTGCGCTGACTTGGTAATTTGCACGAGCACCATATAAGAGCATTGTAGCATCATACACTGGCTATGTCAGAGCATACTAAGGGTGCCGTTAGAATAGATTAGCCATAGTGCCTGCTGTGTGGTAGATACTTGACACGTTGTCTTAAAAGAGTCTGTTTTGGGGGCACAATCAAACTGCCTGTTGCACTGATGATATGCAGGGCTTTGAATCCATCCAGTTAACGGATTGTCTAGTCTGCTAGCTCTGAGGATGTCTCTTCCAGAACAGTGATTCTCAATTTTTCCCATACATTAATGATTATCTGAAGAGTTTTTAAAAGTCGTGATGCCAAGTCTACTCTTCATACCAAATGAAATCAGAATCCCTGGGAGTGGTTTTCATTCATTGGAATTTTTGAAATACACCCCAGGTGATTCCATTAAGTAGCCAAATCTGAGGACTATTTACTACTCTAGACAAGAGCTAGACTATCCAAAAGTGGCTACTAGTCTCGTGGTAATTTGAATTTAATATCATTTAAAATGAATTCCTCAGTTGCAATAGCCAATTTTCAAGTGCCCAGTAGACACATGTTGTTGATGGCTACCATAAGGGACAGAGTAGATTATAGAACTTGCCCATCGTGGCCGAAGTTTCCATTGTACAGCATTACTCTAGAGTCTAGAGGTTTAGATTTATGTCTAGTTCTTCAAACGGAATGAATACCAAATGACTACACTGTCAATTAGAATTTTAAATAAAATATTCTTGAGCATTGTCATCATTCCTCTATTGTGATATCCATCTCTGAAACAGTCAAGTAACAATTAGAAGGCTAATTAAAATAATTTAAGATTTTTTCTGGCCAAAGCTACATCCTTCTTGGAAGGAGGGAATCTGATGTGATGAAAGCACACTACAGGCCAAAACAGTAGTGTGCTTTCTTGAACCATGACCGTGGTTGGTGCCCATGGTGGTTGCCAAGCCCTTTAGAAGGGACAGTCCCACCAGAATGCACTGATGGGTTCTGGGGCTCAGAAAGGCCCCTACAGCCTTGAAAGTTTCTTTCCCTAGATCTCTCTGGGATTTCACTTTGTGAATAAAATCCTCTTTAGAGCTGTTCTTATTCTGCCCCAAACTCTTGAATCTGTGAGGAAGCATCTAGGCATGTCCCCTTTGTGACAACTCTGTGGATCAGCCTGAAGCAACTTGCCACCAAAAAATAGAAGCTTAGAAGCAGATTTCCTCTCAAACTTAGTAATGCAACTTATTAAATGCATTAAGCACATGAAAAGATGCTCAACATCACTAATTATTAGAGAAATGCAAATCAAAACTACCATGAGGTACCACCTCACACCAGTCAGCATGGCCATCATCAAAAAATCTACAAACAATAAATACTGGAGAGAGTGTGGAGTAAAGGGAACCCTCCTACACTGTTGATGGAATGTAAACTGGTACAGCCACTATGGAGAACAGTATGGAGGTTCCTTAAAAAACTAAAAATAGAGCTACCATGTGATCCAACAACCCCACTCTTGGACATATATTTGGAGAAAACTATAATTTGAAAAGATACATGCACCCCAAATGTTCATTGCAGCACTATTTACAATAGCCAAGACATGGAAGCAACCTAAATGTCCATTGACAGAGGAATGGATAAAGAAGATGTGGTACATATATACAATGGAATATTACTCAGCCATAAAAAGAACAAAATAATGCCATTTGCAGCAACATGGATGGACCTAGAGATTTTCATACTGAATGAAGTAAGTCAGACAGAGAAAGACAAATATCATATGATATCACTTACAGGTGGAATCTAAAAAAGGTACAAATGAACTTATCTACTTATCTACAAAACAGAAATAGAGTTACAGATGCAGAAAACAAATGTATGGTTACCAGGGAGTAAGAGGGGGGATAAATTGGGAGATGGGGATTGACATATACACACCCCTACATATAAAATAGATAACTAATAAGGACCTCCTGTATAGCACAGGGAACTCTACTCAATACTCTGTAATGACCTATATGGGAAAAGAATCTAAAAAAGAGTGGCTATATGTATGTGTATAACTGATCCACTTTGTTGTACAGCAGAAACTAAGACAATACTGTAAATCAGCTATACTGCTATAAAATTAAAAAAAAAGAAAAAAATGCAGTCCTTATTTGGAAAAATCAGATATTCAAGTTAGGACTTTCAACAAACTCCTGAATTCCTCAGAATATATTTACTTACGGGTTTGTTATAAAACACTCCTACAGCAACACTATTGAATGACTCATCTTAGGGGGGAAAATAAGTGGAATCTGGTGGTCAACTTGGAAATAGCATCACTTTGATAATTTGACTCCATTTAAATGAATAGAAATAGATTTATCCCCAGAAATTTTTGTAGGGCGGGGGATGAGAGACAACAGAGAAAGAGGGCATCCAGGGAGGATGCTGACCTCTTTGTCCTTTATCTAAGGCAGATTCTCAAATTTTTGACATTTTATGGAGCTTACCAAGGTGCCTAGATCAATCCTTCGGTGGAAAGACATTTTGGCTGAACAATATGACCGCCAAGGGAGAGACTGGTGTTGGTTTTGATAAAATACTGATGAGGACAATTTTTAAGAAACTCAATACACGATTCATCTAAGAAAAACAAGTGATGTGAACAGAAACACTGGTTCCTCAAAAGATAAAACTAAGAACCACCTTGAGGCCCCTCAGGAGGGTCCAACTTTAATAATTTGTACTTCAGTTACTCTTTTGCTGCCCTTTTCTGTGCCCTTCACCAAACACACACACACACGCACACACACACACACACAAGCACGTGTGTTCTTTAGAGCTCTGAATGCTGCCACCTATGTATTCTTTGAACGGTCTTGGAAAATTTCTAATATTTGAGTATTCACATATACACCATAGCAGATACAAAGAAGTATAAGACATAATTCTTTGTTCCTTAAGGATAAAAGATGCCCCATATCTAGAGGCAGTTACTCAATTCTAAGGTCATACCCATTTCTTTCTTGATTTTTAGAAAGAAGATGACAGTTTTTCTCCCAGGAACTGGTTGGCTTTGCCAGGTAATTCATATTTACTAACCTACGAGCTCACCATGAAGTCTCAGCGGCAGTGAACAAAGCTGGCTGGGAACTGGTAAGAGAAGCTTCATCTCTGTCATCCACTTATCTTTTGGGTTGGGATCAGGTGGGTTTTGTTGTCTAGTATGATGATTATCTAATTTATCTCTGAGTTTTTCTACGTGATTCTTGGAGCCCAGAATCCTGATGAATGTATGCAAGGGGTTTTGAAGTGGTTTGTGGTAGTTGCTCTTACACACTTATGCCTAGAGGTGACTCACTCTTTTAAAATTCCTCCAATAATATTATTATTTTTCTAAGTGTCTGGAAGGTAGAGTTTTTGGTTGCTACGGATTATTTACATTTGAAAACTGGTTAATCAACATAGTTTTTTTTTTTTTTTTTTTTTTTTAAAACAACTAACAGCAGCAATCAAATAGTCTGAAACCAAGTTAGAGTCTGATTCTTTTTTTCTGACAAGATGAACTAGTGGAGGGATGGCCAAATAAAGTTCAGCTGGAGTCCCAACTCTGATTGATTGGTACTGGCTGAGGGATTCTGAGACCATGACTCAGGCACAGGAGGAAGGAGTGCTGTGATCAATTACTGACGTCTGCAATAGGCAAGGGGGAAAGATGTGGCCATATACATGCCAGATATTTCCAATCTCTGGACTAAGGAATTAAACATTTGGAGAGGATAGTGGAAGATAAGGCAGTATAGGAAGGTTGGGTTCATGATGACATTTGTACCTCTTTCCTTAGGCAGTGAAGAGTCATGGAAGAGTCTTGAGCATGATAGAAATATGGTCAGATTTAAACTTTCAGGGAACTTGGCCATATGTGTAAGATGAATTGAAGTGGGACAGGGTAACCAATGGACAAGGAGTCCAAATACGAAGAGACAAGGAAAGGGCAGATGTAAGAAACATTAGAACTTTCCAGGAGCCAATGAAACCATGAGATTTCCCATTTTGGATGATTGATTCATAGAGAGTTTTGTTCTTCTTTTTATCTATTTCCAAATAGATTTCTTTGTATACCATAGATATCATAAAAATGATATCTTTGTATACCGTAGATATCATAAAAAAATTATTAATGAATACTATATGTGGGAAGGAATGAATGAGTGAGTGACTGAAAGTTAGGAGGAGGGGCTGGTTTTGAGGAAAAGAGGACAATTTTTATTGTAGACATTCCGAGTTTTGGGTGTTGGTAGAGCCTTTATGAAAGAGATGTCCCCAGGTCAGATGTAGTTCCCCAGGTCTCTTCAACCCTGATACCACTGAAAGACTGTAGGTTCCTTTCTCTGAACAACTATTTTCAACACATCACTTTCCCTATAGCTGGGCCAAGATGCTCCTTTAGGAAACCATGCCGGAGGTCTTTACCCACCTAAAACAATTACCATTTATTGAGGACTCAATTTCATATTATGTGTGATACAATGTGTCATTAAACCTTTATAACTCCCTAATATTGGCGAGAGTTTATTTCCCCTTTCTGCAGAAGCAGAGACCAAGCCATGGAGAGGTTAAACCACCTGCCAAAGCCCACAGGGCTGGTTACTAACTCAAGGAGTACAGCCAGGATGACCCAAATCTCTCTCCCTCCAAACTTTACTCATGTTACATTTTCCCACACTGCCTCTCACTACCAGGTGATATATACTAGAAAATGCTCATCCCAGGCTGCTGATTTCATGTTAACTGATCAGGTACAGTGGACCCTGCATCACCCCCTGCATTTTCTATCCTTTCCTACTTACTCACCAATCTACCTCATCCCTGCTTCTCTGACCAATAAGCTATACTTTCCTGTTCTCCAGACACATCTGTGTCCTCATTGCATCTGCATCCTCATTTATGTTCTCACTTTCTGCTCCTGTTTCTCTCATGGGTACATATGCATCTATGGGCATAGTGATCACACATCTTTGGAGCATCTAAGATAATTTGTGCAGGAAAATGTGGGACAAATATGGTTACATTGTGGTATGTTGGTTCAAGCAAAGCTGCAGGCTCTAACCAGGTATTGGAAAGGCATATGCATAAGACATTAACTGTTTATCTTAGAAAATTATTGGTTGGGACCATCATGATGGTGACGTTGTTTAGAACTAAACACCTCTTCTCCAACCTATAGGCCACTTGCCTTCTACAGATCTCTCAGTGCACGGGTGTCATGAGATGTATGCTTGTTACATGCTACAAATAGCCCTGCAGGTAGGAGTCTGTGTTTCCAAATACCCACGTAACTAGGTCAGAGTACATCCAGAGCTAGGCTGTGATGCTTTGGTGCGTTTACATGTAGTTTTGCATTGAATATAACACTTTAAGTCACTAATAATACATCTGACATGTGACATTTTAGGAGTCGTGGGATGTTATTCATCTTTGACCAAGTTTTGATGTGCTTTTTTAAAGTGACTTCTGACAAGTTGGAGTTATTAAGATTTATTACCAGAAAAGGAAAAAAATTCTTTGTTTTACTATGTTCAATGTATAAGGTAAGAGTAGAAAATTGTCAAGTCCAATATTTCTTTTTAAATTCTAAGTTCCTATGTCTTGCCTTAGTCTTTGGTTTGACTGGGCATGCAATACACTGCCAAAGGGTGCTTACCCAAGAGGATGAGGATCTCTCAGTTCAACTTGGCTTTGACCTTCATGTTATACCCAAGTTGCTGCACATATGTTCACCTGGCTTGTTTTGTCTTGCCAGATGTTGGAAACCTTGGCCTTGGAGGCACTAAAGAGTTAAGAGGACTCCAAGATGTGAACGCACAGGCTGACTCACGTGCTTTAGGGGTCGTGGAAGGCACATCACAGAAGCAGAAATGGAGGATACAGGGCCATCTTTGTGGCCGCTGCCTCTGCAGGTCTAGCAGTGACAGTGGAGGGTGTGATGGACTCAGGGAAGGAGGGTGAAGGCAGGGGTGGGAGCTGGGCTGGAGAATGGGCACATGACCCAAAGTTTCCACAGAGGTCTCACGAGGCAAAGACTTTCAGCCGCCCACCAGGAAACAGAAGTCATTGCCTTTCATTTCCCCCCTTTCCTTTTTTTTTTTTTTCCTGATTTTCCTTTATTCATTTTTTTTCTCTCACTGCCTTCTTTTTCACACTTTTGATTCTGTCTTCATTCAGCATTTGATGATTTAAAATATAATCTCCTTACAGCTAATGAGTTCTTAAACCAATGACATTTTTAAAAGAGTGAAATTAATAAAAAGGATTAGAGAGGAAACCAAAATATACTTCTATAATTAAAATAACGTGTTCCTCATATGTTCACTGATTCTAGTTGATTGCTCTTGAGGAACATAAAGAGAACCAAGAAATGGATCCCACAGCTGTGGGCTCTCCTTCTACACCATGATTTCCCTTCACAGAGTCGAATCATTGGTGACTTCTAATTTGGGTGGAGTTGGACTGAAACCTGGGCTTAGATCCTGACTCCAATATTCAACATTATCTGACCTTGAGTCAAGCACATGTTTTCTTAGTTTCTCCTTTGCTGCTCAGATAATACCTTCCCAAACATACGCGTTATGGAAGTTTAGGAAAGATAAATGAAACAATGGGTAAATGTGACTTTGAACATTTTCAACAGCACTATGGATTCAGGGATTTTGCATTGGTGGTAATAATATGATAGATACTCCTGATGAGAATAATTGAACTAGTCCCTCAGTGAACAAGTTTGAGGTGTATTTGTAAACTGGTTAAAGCAGGGTTTCTCCACCTCGGAACTATTGACATTTTGGGCAGTTAATTCTTTGTTGTGGAGAGCTGTTCTAGGTATTGTAGGATGTAGAGCAGCACCCCGGCCTCTGTCTACCAGATGCCATTAGCACCCCCTACCTATGGTACAATGACCAAAAATGTCTCCGGATGTTGCCAAATGTTCCCTTTTGAACAAAATCGTGCCCACTTGAGAACCACTGTGATGCAACATGCCCAGTACAGCTGTAGCCTCCCTCCTTCATACGAATGTTTTGAATAAAACTTAGAAAGCAAACATAATAGATACCCCCCAAAACAGCAAAGTGGGGTAATGTGGTTGGTACACACAAAAGTATATTTGCCAGTGTTTATACAGAACACATAGCTCTACTTAGCTCCAGCCAGTGATAGACGGAATTCAGAGTTTACTTTCAGTCTTTACTTAGAAGAGACCAATATGAGGGGGCAAAAAGCCAGACTTCACTCTCCAGAAGCCCCCCTTCCAGATCAGAATGCCTATGGGAGTACTGACTATGAACTGATTTACAACCCAAACGCTATTTGTTCACATCCATCAAATAAAATCTGAGACTTAAAGACATAAGCCGACGTGTTCATTTCCCCCTTAGATTCATTTGTAATAACCATTGAAAATTCAGCCTCTCTGTTTTTTTTTTTTTTTTAACAAAAGCACCCTGTCATTTCCAGAAAATGTTTTAAATTAGTATAAAACTTGGCTAAATTTAGCTTTTATAGAAGAACGAATAAAACATAATTAACGGTTTAAAGAAGAAAACAAAAACCACATGAAGGCATGAGACTTGCTGGCGAGAAATCTAACAGTAGTGTTTGGTAGCTAACCCATCTCCTGTGTAACAGATGTTCACGAATTTAAATGGAAACAGGATGGGTATCCGTGTAGAAGGCGTTGGTGATAAAAAAAAAGCTGGTAACTGCGTACACGTAGGAGTCCGGTACAAGTGTGGTATTTCATCTCTAATTGCCCAGAGATGGGTTCTCAAAAACACTGGAGTGGACAGAGGAAAAAAATATCTAAGTGTGGCCAAAAATCTCGGTAGATAGCTGCTCAGCAGGCTGCCGCTTAGTACTGTCTGCTTGCTAATAATTGCCAACCCGGGTGGAAGAGCAAGAACTCTATTTGAAGGCTCTGGACGAATTTGTCTCTGATTTTAGCAGAACATATACTATCTCCTGTAATTTTTATGTAAATGCTTGCAAGTTGAGAAGAACTATTTTTTTCTCCCTATCCAGACTACTATTTATGACTGTTCACTGGGAAAAGGGGTTAATTTGATTTAAAAGCTAAAAATGATTCTCTGTTTGGCTTCAAAAAAAGTATGAAAAAATTCTCCATAGAACAGAGAGAGACAAAGGATTCTATTGTACCCCTGACCTAGGCGTGCCGTATCTTTTTCCTCCGTACATAGATGCAGGGCTTGGCCCAAAGCACGAACGATTATGCACAGATGGGTCCAATCTTTGTCACCTAATAAAGACTCATTAAATCAAAGGTCAGGTTATTATTTATTCTGCTGGACTGACTAATGCAACATTCCCTCTTTCATGCAGTCTTTTCTTAATACTCAAACAATTATCATTATTATTACTGTTGTTGGTACTGTAATATTTTTAAAACGCAGATGGACCTGGGAGAGTGCCATTGTGACATTGTGGCCATGAGCCAAAAAAACTACAATCATCTATTGTTGAGAACTGGAATGCCTTGGGTGACTCATAGAGGCTCTGGGGTAATATGCCTGCAATGCTCCCCCAAAGTTAATCGGCTAGTTCTGCTTACATTCCTTAGTCTCCGCATTTTATCTCCTTTGAGATGAATAAATAAAATGAATAATAAATTAATTATAAATACATTAATAACACTTGAAGTAGATTCATATTAAACAACATAACCAAGAAGCACCTTGTAAGATGACTTCATTAACAATCAGTTTTTACTTGAGGTCCCTCTAAACATTCCAGGAACGGTTTTCTTCAGTTGGAAAAAAATCTAAAACATTGGATCCTAAAACATTTTGAGGCTCAGTGTGGGGTTCTGGGGTTCGCCTCTTATGTCATACCTCACTCCATGAAGTGATACAGTTTTATAGTGAAAAAACAAAAAGAAAAAATACTCTGTCCCCTGAGTATGGGGATGGGAAAGGAGCATCCCCTTCCGTGTCAGTGAGCCCACTTGCCACCCGCATATTGGGAGTTTTTAAATAGAAAATACCAGGTAAAGTTAACCTTCCTTCCTCTAAAAGTGCTTTCTCTTTGACTCAGGGACTTAGTAGTAATGCAAAAGGCCTCTGAGCTCCAAAGAAATGAGAAGTTAAGTTTACTATTTCTTTTTTAATATAATTCTTCCCAAAGGTGCCAAACCTTAGTATGCAAGTCTTTGAGGGCTTTTATTGTGCAGGCAATCCTGCATTTCAGAACCGGCAGAGTGTTAGTTTATGGCTTCTAAAATTTACATTTTGATTGATAGGAACAATTAATAAACCATGAGTTATATGATTAAAGTGAAAAGACCCAATGTGACCAAGAAGAGATTGAGATATTAAATGCCTAAATATATCATTCATGATATTTTCAAGTAGTCTCATGCCAATTTCATTTCCAGGAGAACTAAAGTTGTCATATTTTTCTTTTTTCACTGAGGAGTAATCACTTTCAAAACCAAAAGTAAGTGAATTCTCTCAGAATTTCATATTTAACTAAAGTATTCCAGTCTCTAATTTAGGACTAAATTAGTTCTCACTAGATTGAGAAGTTGGAATGAGTTTCTTCACCCTTAAGCTTAGATACATTCTCTTAGTCTGACATATTGGTCAGGGTCTGTGCAGACAAGTTCTGTTTGTTTCCTAGTTCCTCTCCATTTTCGTACTGCTCTGCATTTGTTCTTTTTTTTCTTGGAACTTAATGCTTTTCTATCTGTGGGGATCCTTCTGGCCACATCTGTCAAAGTGCTGAACACACATTGTTTAAATATAAGGATGGATTCAACCAATGGTGCTGGAACAACATCCACATGCCAAAAAAAAAAAAAAAAAAGGGATCTAGACACAGACCTTACACCCTTCACAAAAATGAACTCAAAATAAATCACAGACCTAAACGTAAAACACAAAACTCTAACACTCCTAGAAGATAATGTAGTAGAAAAGCCAGATAAGCTTGGGTTCAGTGACAACTTTTTTTAGATACAACACCAAAGGCACGATCCATGAAAGAAATAATTGATAAGCTGGACTTCATTAAAATTAAAAGCTTGTGCTCTGTGAAAGACAATATTGTGAATGAGAAGACAAGCCACAAACTGGGAGAAAATATTTGCAAAAGACACAGCTGATAAAGGACTATTATCTGAAATATACAAAGAACTCTTAAAACTCAACAATAAGAAAACCAATAACCCAATTAAAAAATGGGCCAAAGATCTTAACAGATACCACACCAAAGAAGATATGTAGATGGCAAATAAGCATATGAAAAGATGCTCCACATCATATATCATCAGGGAAATATAAATTGAAACAACAGTGAGATATCACTATACCCCTATTAGAACAGCCAAAATACAGAACACTGATAACACCAAATGCTGACAAGGATGTGGAGCAACAGGAACTCTCATTCATTGCTGGTGGGATTGCAAAATGGTACAGCCAACTTTGGAAGACAATTTGGCAGTTTTTTTTTTTAAAACTAAGCATACTCTTACCACGTGATCCAGCAATCTCACTCCTTGGTATTTACCCAAAGGAGTTGAAAACTTATGTCTACACAAAAACATGCACACGGATTTTTATAGCAGCTTTATTCATAAGTACCAAAACATGAAAGCAATCAAGATGTCCTTCAGTAGGTGAATGGATAAATAAACTGTGGTACACCAGACAATGGAGTATTATTCAGTACTAAAAAGAAGTGAGCTATCAAGCTACAAAAAGACATGAAAGAATCTTAAATGTATATTACTAAGTGAAAGAAGCCAATCTGAGAAGGCTACATACTGTATGATTCCAACTGTATGTCATTCTGGAAAAGGCAAAACTATAGAGAGAGTTAAAAAGATCAGTGGTTGCCAGGGGTTGAGGGCAGAAAAGAGGGAGTGAGTAGGGAGAACACAAGGGATTTTTAGGTCAATAAAAATATTCTATATGATACCATAATGGATTCATGCCATTATACATTTGTCCAAATCCATAGGATGTACAACACCAAGGTGAACCTTAATGTAAACTATGGACTTTGGGTGATAATGTTGTGTCAGTGTAGGCTCGTCAGTTGTAATAAATGTACCTCACCGTTGGTGGGGGAAGTTGGTAATGGGGGAGGCTATTATCTGGGAACTCTCTGAACCTTCCCCCTCAATTTTGCTGTGAACCTAAAACTGCTCTAAAAAAATAAAGTCTTAATTAAAGAAGGTGATTATAACCCAATAATAATAAAGAAGTTGGAAACTTGGCCTTTCATTAAAATCTGTATAACAAATGCCATTCTCTTTTTCTCAATACCTTTAAAAATTAATTTTTACTGGAGTATAGTTGATTTACAATGTTGTGTTCATTTCTGCTGTACAACAAAGTGAATCAGCTATACATATACATATAGCCACTCTTTTTTAGATTCTATTCCCATATAGGTCATTACAGAGTATTGAGTAGAGTTCCCTGTGCTATACAGGAGGTTCTTATTTGTTATCTATTTTATATATAGTAGTGTGTATATGTCAATCCCAATCTCCCACTTTATCAATACTTTCTTTTTGTATTTGATATTGTCATTTGTAATAAACTTTTATTATGTCTTTGCCTATGTCTTTTCTATGTCTATTATATAGAGTAACAAAAAGGAATAACCTTCCTATGATAACTTTTAGTCAAATAGGTTGCTGAGAAGTTTCTGATGATAAAGTTTAATCTTGGTTTTGTTACTTATCTAGAAAAGTGTTGGGACCAAAGGGACTTATGTATTTTACCGGCAAAAAGAATTCTAAAGAAAACTTATATTTATCACTGTTTTTCTAGACTCAGTTCATATAAAGGCAAATTTCATATTTTAAATGTTTTCTTCACAAAAGTTTTATAGATGAAATTTATAAGCAAATAGGATGATTAATCAATGACCATACTGTGCCAGCATTTGCTACTTTAAAAAACAAGTAAATGATTAATGTAACTGATAGGTGCTTTCTGTATGAGAGACTTCTAATGTATTTTTCATTAAAAAATTTATCCCAGGCAACAAAAAAATTCAAAACACATAATTGAATTCTTTGCTAGGCTCAATAGATACCCTTTCTTATTCTAACAGCTGCTTCTGTGGGCAACAACAAAAGACGGACAAATGTTATTATTTCACAGCAGAAATGGCCACATCTGTTGGATTGCTAATTGCCAATAGCACCAGTTTGCTTTTATATTGTCCATCGATGGATTTACCTACTGCTAAAATAGACCATTTTTTAAAAAAATTTATTGGATTATATTATAGTTGATTTACAATGTCGTGTTAGTTTCAGGTGTACAGCAAAGTGATTCAGTTATACAGCTAAAACAGACTTTGAATTCTTCCTTTGGAGAATATAACAGCCATGTGTGATATATAGCAAAGATACATATTCATGGAGAGAATTTGCCCTGGCAAGCCAAAGTACCCCTGCCATGTCAGAATGGGAGGAGAAACAGGGGTGCCCTAGTCTCAGTCTTGAGAACCTTAAGCAAACAGCACTTGGAGCCAGACTTCCAGGGTCCAGCCTCCCAGAAAGGTACCAAAGAACATAAGCACAAAGAATCATCCCCCAAGACAGGGGCTACTAGAAACTGCCTGAAACTTCCTACCCAGGGAGTCTAGACATATCTGCAAAAACAAGAGCCTGTGGAAGCAGAGTTGCTCATGTTGGTGGGGATGTTAGACCCTCACCAGCTTCTGCTTGGCTGGTTTGGAAAACTCTGGAACATTTCCAGTTCTGAGATCTTTGCATCACTTTGTTTCCAGGTTTTGTTTTGTTCCTTCCTCTCAGACAAGATCTTTCAGGTTAGCCTAACAATTGTGCAATCTATAACCAGCTATGCCTCTCCCATTCATACTTGCTTTTGTTTTTCATTTAAAAGAGAAATCAACAGCCAACCACCCATTTATTGATCTGCAACAAAGAGACTGGGATGTTTCACCCTTATAACTTTTCTGGATTCTTTTCTGTGTCAAAAAAAAAAAAAAAAAGTATTTGATTCTTCTGGTCCACTGTCAACCCCTACTGCTTTTGCTTTGCAAGTCCATCCAATGGGTAGCATGAGTTGAGAAGTAATGTCAGAAAGTGGCCCCTGAGAATCTCATGGAATGGAAACTGCCAATGGGAAAGAGAAACATTAATGACTTATGAGGCAAATTAATAATGGCAGTGCCCACATAAGCCACAGCCCAGAATTCTTGGGCCGTAAGTAAAGTGTTGCTTGTGGTACGTCAAGTGGTAACTACTCACTGGTTCTTTAGTGTCCCAGTTACATGGTTTCTGTTAGTCATCAAAATCTGGAATTTCTCAAGCCAAGTTCTAAACACACAGAAAATAATAAATGGCACATAAAAGGAATAATTATCCTCATGATTTTTTTTTTTTTTAAAGAGCTAAGGGTCTGGCTTTTTATTTATTTATTTATTTATGGCTGTGTTGGGTCTTCGTTTCTGCGCGAGGGCTTTCTCTAGTTGAGGCAAGTGGGGGCCACTCCTCATCACGGTGCGCAGGCCTCTCACTATCGCGGCCTCTCTTGTTGCGGAGCACAGGCTGCAGATGCGCAGGCTCACTAACTGTGGCTCACGGGCCCAGCTGCTCCGCGGCATGTGGGATCCTCCCAGACCAGGGCTCGAACCAGCGTGCCCTGCGCTGGCAGGCAGATTCTCAACCACTGCGCCACCAGGGAAGCCCCCTCATGATTTTTAAACTCAGTGCTTTGATAGCACATTGCCCATGTTCCTATATAGAGAAGTGCAGGAGAATATACTCACATACGTACACATGCTCTAACACAAACATAGATGAAAAAGAACAGTTCGGGTCCAGTTTATTCCTAAATCCTAAATCAGAGTTGAGGAAAGAGATGAGTCAACTACAATTTAGTTTTGTTTTAGGAGCAAGAGGCTTGTGAGCACTTCAGAAGTCTCACCATTAGTCAAACACACTTAGCCTTGAACTTTTCCCCTTTTCAAATGAAGTAAGATGATGCTCCACCTACAACTTTCATAAGGAAGTGTAGGAACTTTCTGGTTCTTTAAAGAGTGATAATTAGTAGGTGTCTCTTCCACTGGGCTCAGAAACCTTTGATCTGTGCTTCTGGCTCCTCCAAAATATATTTGCCTTCTTCAACTCAAAATCAAATAAATGCAAACCTAGCTTTCCTTCTTGATGAGAGCAATGACTCAGCACTATTCAGACAGCAGTACAGAGAGCTGGAGATGTCTGATCCTGCCCTGGAGGGATGGCTGTGGCTACCAGCGCACTGGAGATGCCAAGAAATGGTCCTTCCTCAGGTCTCTCTTTTCTAAAGATCTTGGCTGAGGGTTATCCTGTCCCCTTCTCTAACCTTAATCCTTTAATCAACATATGAACAACCGAAGTATCCTTCTGACAAGTCTTCATCCAGAATTGTGCCAATTCCTACATTCACTCTGGTGTCCAGGAGTCAATCTGGCTCCTTTTACCCTCTGTGCCTCCAGAGGGTCTCAGACAAGAGTGACAAGTTGCTAAGGATGCACTATTCTGCCCCTGAGGGAAGCAGGTCTGTTTACGGGACATTGGTCTAAATAAATATGGAGAGAGAGAAAGATCACTGAACTGGGAGTTAAGATCCACTTTCTCCTCCTGGCTCTGCCACTAACTAGGAGTGAGACATGGGGAAATTTCCTCTTTGGGACTCAGTTTCTGCATCTTTAAAAGGAAGGCTATCCAATGATACCCATGAACCCGAACTGTGGACCGTCTACGTTAACCCCTTCTCTTTCAGAGCAGTCTTAAGCAATGCATTGTTTTGTACCCCCATGTGTTTTAGAATAAGAGAAATAGGTAAACTGAACACAATGGTACTCTTTGAGGGAGAAAGCTGAGGTTGACTGTGGAGGGTGCCTATCATGGAAAAAGAGGGAGCTGGCGATTTCCTGCTGATGTTGACCATATTCTCAGACACCAATACCAAGTTTCCCTTCCCCTCATCCTGGAATTTCAGCCTCTCTGTTCCTGCAGCAACTCCCGGGACTTCTCCCAAATATTCTATGTGAATAGCTATCTACTCTTCCATATGGGTTCAGATTCATGCCTAGTTCAACATATCCTGAGCAAGATATCTGACTTTACTACATAGAAGAGTCTGAAAATGAGACACAAAGACCTACCCAAACTTAAGTCCAAAGAAACATGCTTTACTTTGTGATTTTTACCATAATCTACCAATTGGTCTTTCAAAACTCTCGTCTTTTCATGTATGACATGTTAAGACTCTTACTAAAAAGCTGTCTTAAATGTCAGCCAATATACTCTGCAGGAAATATTTTACCTCTATTCATCCACATTCTTTTTGAAGGTCATTTTTCTAAAGCTAGACATCTGAAAGATGAAGGTATAAAATCTAATTTCTTAATAATATGGAAGGCTAATAATAGTTTTATTGTTTGATGTTTAACTATAGATGATGATTTGATGATTTCTTTTTCTTTCTTCTCTCTTTTTTTTTTTTGAAGTTCAGTGGATTATTTAACGAGAGACATATGCAGCAAGTTAAAGCTTGCAAGCTTACTTCATCTTGGTAATGCAGAAAACTCCTTAAACTGTGGATTTTCTTTCAGAGGGCACTCTGAATCATGCAAAATAGGATCTGATTTCTCAAGGAAAATTAGTAAACAATGAAGAAAAATGTACCTTCAAATTTTATGAGCTCGTCACCCACTTGTCCCTGTAACCCAATCCAGGGTTGAATTAATGAGATTCAAATACCAGAGATGTTATGGTAGTGGGATGTTTAAAATCATTCCCTTGAGGCACCCCACCTATGTTGGGGTGGACCTCTGTGTTTCTGGGGATGGGACATGGACCCAAGTTCCAGTGGTTCGATCATTAAGCTAGGTGATCTTCTATAGGTTATTTATATTGCAGTTTTCCAAGATTTATAAGACTGTATCATCTTTGGACTTGCCCTAATGCAATCAAGCAAAAATTTCATGTTCAACTACTTATACATTGACAGCTGTGTCTGATAAGATTGTCTACCAGTGTCACTGTGCAGAATTTTCATGGTCTATTGGCCCACTGTGCGGATTTCATAGTCACTTGACAATCATTCACCAGATGCTTCAAGGAGCTTCCTTCACTCTGCTCCAAGTCAGGTAAGTATCCATTATTACTCTAAGAGCTACTCTTGATGGTGCTTAATTGATATTTCCATTAGTCTGATGAATACAAATGGCGATAAATGCCGGAATTGGCCGCAAATTGAGTACAAGGCACCCTTTGCATCCACATGGGAGGGTGAGCAGGGTTTTAAGGCAGAGCGGTGAGGACAATTAGCAGGGTTAATGGACCCTTTCCAGCGATGACATGACACCAGCTGCCCTTCTGTTGCTTGCACTCAGTGCACACTTAAGTCTGTTTTTTTCTGTGTAGCAAATCACACTCTTTTGGACCCAGGAGGCTCCATTCATTGATGGTACAACTCTGTGTTACAGCGGTAAAACAGTGGGACAGCAAGTGGGCTGGAAGCCTTGGGTCAGGTTGGAGGATGGTTTCCTTCCTCCCTCTAATGGATGGTCACATCAAGCATGGACCCTGAAGTTCCTCAAAGCTGTTATGACTGCCCCCTGTCCTGAGTTCAGAGCCCCAAGTAAGTCTGGTCAGCTTTTAACCCTCTTTCCTCAGCCTGTGTCGGCACATTGTACTTCTCCAAGTAATTGGGAAGCACAAATGGAAAAGGTCCACAGGGGCCCATCAATCACGTCATCAAGATCAGTTTCTGCAGAAAACAACCACGAATGTTCAAATGAAAATAGGCTAATTTCATTCTGACTCTTCTACTGTTCTTAGTTTTATGACCAGGTTTCCACACTGGGTGGAAAAATACAAACAACTGCCCAGGAACTAAACACAGAAAAGAATCTGTTTTGAGGACAATTTCCCCCCTTAACTTCTCTGCTGTATTGACCAGATGGACCCCATGGAGGCTCCAACAGGAGCCCCACGACGGACCTTAGGCCCAGTTCAGCACACAGCATGTAAAACACGGATGTTTAAAGCGTAAGAATCATCTTGAATATCTTCCTGGCAGAGTACTCACATGAATCGCCAGTCTGCCAGTTGTTACACCAAAGAGGGATAAGGGGACCAACTAATCAAGATCCATTTTACTTAATAAGGAAGAGAGGAATGATTATAGAAAGTCAGTGGGGTTATGGGGAGAGAACATGGAACCAGGTCCCAGTGTCGGTCCAAGTATTAGACCACATGATCTTCCATATGTTATTCATGTTGATGTTTTCCCACCCCTCTAAGCAGGCTCAGAGATTTATAAGATTGTGCCTTTGGGCTTGCTCTAATGAACTCAAGTAAAAATCCCGTATTGATTTACTTGTACATCAACAACTGGGTCTAGTAAAACTTCTAACCCTCCCAAGTCCATTGTATACAAATGCGTTTGAGCCAAATACAACATTTTCACTTCTAGTCACTTGATAAGGATGTTGGTGGTAGATTTACCTAAATAGAGCATTTGCTTATATAATACCTTTTCTCTTTCCCCCCAATACTTTCTTTCTTTTTTTCCTTCTGTAATCAAGGAGGAAGAGAGAAGGAGATTAAGGACATTATTTCATGTGCTTACTACACCCTCCCAACCATTTTCTAATTCTTTGAGAGTCTCAGCCTTACTGAATAAAGAGAGTTTCCTTGAATTATGTAGTGATCAGGGAAAAATTGTGTAGATGAAAATCATATAACACTTCGCCTTTTCTTGAGCAGTTCTTCTGAAAGTTTAGGCAGGGAGAGTATTCTTCTGGATTGGTGAGTATTTGGGTGCACAAGCATGCCAGCACATGAATTTGTCGTTAAGTATTATGTTGCTTTGGGTGTTTAGCCTAATATGAAGGCTAGTTTCTTCTGGCTTGAAGTTCATTTGGCTAACTTGATCCTCCCATTTCAAATGACCAATATGGAGGGAAAGTGTTACAAGGTCCATGCTGCACTGGGAATGTTAGAATTGGGTCTGCATTTACATGACTAGAGAATATACTAACCATCATAATCATGTGGTGACTGTAAGAGAATTATTTTATTTTCAGTAATATCAGTGGCTAAGTGAGCATTTTGAGAATAAATCTATAACTCTAATATCTTCTCGGGCTAATGTTCATCAATCAGCTAAGAGCTAATTATATTAGCAATGTAATAGATAGGTTCAGTGTTAACACTTCCACTCTCAAATGAATTGTTTGTTTAACAGGCGACTTCTGACTTATTTGGGAACTGTTGTAACATCAAAGCCTGGCTTATGAGGCTTGGCAAATGATGCATTGTATTTGAGTGTAATCTTTTGTTTCCAGTTACTTTTAAATTACCTTTTTTGATACCTAAGATTAATAATGAGTACAGTTAAATAAATCATTTCATTGAGAACAGGCATGCCAATATAGATATTATAAAGACACGTAATTTGCCAAAAAATATTGTTTGAGTATCAGCTATGTGCCAGTCATACAGTGCTGAACATTTATTGATCACTCATGGACATTAGTTGTAATATATGTATAATCTATAGTTTCAGGTGGACTGAAATATCCTAAATACATAAAATACAGGAAAACATATTCTAGCGTTTTTTCTTTTTCAAGGGGAAAACAATTCCATATACATAAAATACAGGAAAACATATTCTAGCGTTTTTTCTTTTTCAAGGGGAAAACAATTCCATATACATAAAATACAGGAAAACATATTCTAGAGTTTTTTCTTTTTCAAGGGGAAAACAATTCCATGATCATACAGACGGAAGCAAGTCCATTTCTCTGTGATTAGAAATAAGCTCGAGCTTGCCTAGTGGGTAGGTCACCCACCTTCCCTTGACCTTGCTACCTCCCTCCTTTGAGTGCACTTTCCTTTCTCCACTTCTTTACCAGAACCCTCGCAAAAGTGCTCCCACCTTCCACCTCCACATTCTCACCATCTCCTCACTGCCCAGCCCAGCAACCTGCTTTTTGCTCCACTGCTCTCCTGAAATTGCTTTCTCAAATGTCACCAGGGTCAACAGTTGCTGATTCAATTCTTCCCCTCTAGATTTCTCTGCAACACCCTTGACAACACCTTCCTTGAAATGTCCTCTGCCCTTGGTATGTCCTTGGCACTGTAGCAGCCAGCAGTTTTCTCCACCCCTTTGACAGTTCCTTCCATCTTCTTTGCTCTCACCCCCTGATGGAAGCCTTCTTTAAGGCTTTCTTTTCCCTCTGTGCACACCCTTTCTTGTAGAACTTGGGTACTTCCTGAGCTTCAACTACTGTATGTATATATGAAAGTGACTATTGAAAATCTTCCTCCAGACTTGCCTTCTTCAACTCCAGTCCTATGTCTCCATCTGTTAGCTGGATAGCTCATCTCTTGAGGAGTTTTGGTACTCAACGTATCCCAAAGAAACTCATTGACTTCTTCTCTCTAATAATCTCCTCTTCCAGATGTTCTGGTTTGGACGTGGCACTCTGTTCTCCCAGCTGCCCATGTAATCATAGACGTGGGTCCTCCCACTCCGTTGGTTGACCAGTCCTGTCAATCCTCCTCTCACCGTGTCTAGTGATATGTCTCACCCCTTGGGTTGTCCCACCATCACCTCCACCCAGTGCCTCATGGGTTCCCTCTCTGAACTGGTCTCCCCAACTCCAGTCCTTTCCCACCCTACAATGTGCTCATGTCTTACAAAATCTCTAGGCTAATCTTTCCAAAGAAATTATACCACTGTGACGTTTCTCTCTACAAAAATGCTTTATTGAGTTCTGACTCCTAAACTCATGTTTTTAGCCTTTTCTCTGCTCTTCCTCAAACAGGTAACCCTGTCCTTCAAACCCAGTGGACATGGCGATGGTCCAAATCACACACGACATTCCTCTCTCTGCTCCTTTGTCTGTGCTCTTCCAGCTGCTTGGAATACCCTCCTTCACACACCCCTGCCCTTGTCATCCTTCCAGCCCCAGTTCTGTTGTCACATTTTCCACAAAGCTTGTGGTGATGCTCTGAGAATTAGAATAAAGCTTTGCACTTTTCCATAGCTTGGCTTGATGAATGTGCTACAGATACAAACATTGTCGGGGGTGTCATATCATACAGCAACACCTGATTGACAAATCAACATAGGAAATGGCTGCTGAGAGCAGAGGTTTATTTACCAAAGGATCCAGCTCTACGAGCTGAGTGTACGAGAGCCTCTCTGGCCAGGGTCATCTGGTGACAGGCAAACATGGGTGGCAGTCAGAAAAGAGTTTGGGTGGTGACACCCCAGCTGTCTACAGACTCTCCCAGTCATCTCAAAGGGACCAGTGAGCCCCACAGGACTCTACAGTGTGGGCATCACATGACTCCTGAGCTCCAGAGGAGAGACAAGCTCTTCCACCTTCAGGTTCACCCATATGCACTGCACTTGGTCCTCCCTCAGTCTGTAATCAATTACTTATTCCCACCTTGACCAAGCTAATGCATCTTCTAGAGACCGGCTTAGGGAGTACCTCCTCTGTGGTCTCCCTTGGACTCATGGTCTCTCCTCGGACCACACATGGTCAATCATATATGGGTACCTCAATTGGCCTGATTACTATACTCCCTATTTTACATGTGTCATCTCTCCAAATAGAATACGAAATTTCTGAATGGGAGACTGAATTCTATTCATTATGACAACACTTAACATATTCTTTTGCTCATAATTGGGATTTAATAAATGTTAGTTGAAAAAAACATTGTAGAATAAAGTTTCAGATTCTCTGGACCACCATCACTCCCAGATATGTTGACATGTGTCCCATAGAAACATGTATCTGTCAACCTACCACTCAGATTGATGAGTTTTTATAGGCTTCTAGTAGGGCAGCTTTTAGAATAAAGACACACACCCACATGTACCCTCTCAATTGAATGGTTGAATAATCTCAAACTTTTTAATGTAAATATGCTGAAACTTCATTTATTTCCTGAAAATGGAAATCCTTTGCATTATGTCACTCTGTGTCTTATTTTTTCAAGTTCTTCCCCTGATGTGTTCATAAAGGTGTCCTTTAGGGGACGGGAATCCACCGTTATCCCTCTGGTGGTATGAACTCTTTTTTGCAGAAGCCCTCTATACTGTGGTAAATGATACATGACTCCTTAATTTTCTCCACAGAAGTTTTTCTCTTCCTCCCTGCATTCCCCTCAGGGGCCTGTCCACTGTCTGAAGGGACCAACAATGGTACTGCACAGACGCAAGCTCATGTTCAAGCCTTGCCCAGAAGCCTTTCCTCCAGGGTCCTTATAAAATTTCTTGCAGAGAAGGTGGCCCTAGGCTCACGTTTGGAAAGTAATTGTCAGGCTGTGGGAGGCTATGGGAGCGAGCGTCCAACACCTCAGAGCCGGGTCTCTGTGGGCAGTTCATCTCCTCTGCTAACGAACACCCAAGGCCTCGACTCCGCCATGAAGTCCCTCTCCTCACACGAGATTTCATTTGGGGCCCCTTCCTATCCCTCTTGTCACCAGCCTCATTGCTCCACCAGATGTTAATTGGAAACGATCCTTTTTTGTTTTACTTTCAAAATGAAGGTCAGTATTTCATCTTTAGATTTAGAATGATTATCTATTTTAAAAATTCATTTTTCCGATAAATTAAAAAAGGGGGCTATAAGCAAAACCCAGGACAACAAGACCTTTTCAACAATGGCCTCAGACACGGCTGATGTGGTCTCATTTCCCTTCGCGAGGCCAGGCCAGAGCCTCGTGCAAGAGAATCAAGCCTTCTAAGCTCCACGTCAATCGAGAGAGACTTTCATTTTGTTCATCTGAACTCACCCACAAAAATAGTTTTAAAAGGCTCCTTTCTAGAAAGGAATGGGCTTTCTATGGGAGCCCATTAGGAATGGGAGAATTTCTCAGAGGAGGTCCCAAGGGGTCTGCTTAGGTTACCCGATGCCCAGACTCTGTGGCCTATGAGCCCATGAAGGGGACTGAGGTGACCTTATGGGCAGAGTGAGTAGCACCCTATTTTGGGGAATGACCCATTGCCGAGGATGGTGCTACTCGGGCAGCTGGAAGAGTGCAGAGCGGACCGCAGACCATTTCCACTCCATCTCAACCGTGCAGAAACAAGCGAACGTGCAGAATTTCTTGCCTGGAGATGTTCATTTGTTTAGACATTACTTCTCTGCCCCATCCCCTCAAACAACACAACAGGGCTTATCTGGAGATTTGGAAGACGGGAAAGAACAGATGTTTGTGAGGTTTCAGTTCAGCCTGAAAATGGAGGCGTGAACTATACAACACACCAAAATCCTTTCTGTTCAACAACCAATATCAAGAGAGCAATTAGTTTGAATATTTCCATTAGCCTACTTTTGGGGTTCACTGGGGGGCTTTATTAATGGCAGGATTTAAAAACAGTAACCTCTGTCTTCTTGAATACATTCCCTCCAGCTGTAGAACTGTAAAGTGAATTTCCATAAAGCAAATTGTGTGTGTTTTTTAAAATCTTATTTTTCCATAATAAAAACAGAGATGCAACCTTCACCCCGATGAGGCTGGGTTGAAAGCTTTGGCCAGGGACTGATGAAGGGGACGTTTTGAAAATGTCCCCAGCCAGTGGAATGAGGAAAGAGAACTTTGCTCCCCAGGCTGGCCTCCCCACGGGTGCTCATCTGTTAAAGGCAAAGGCACGAAGGCAGCCCCAAGCGTGGAGGCAACCCCAGGGGACACGACAACCACACCAATGAGAAAAAAGGTCAGTAAGGCCTGTCTTGAGATTTGTACTCTGTCACAGCCCTACGGGGAATGGGGAGGGGACATCACAGTGTTGTCACCCAGCTCTGTTTAGCCAACCGATAGCTGATATTTATTGGTCATATCCCTTCTGGCAAGTATTGAGCTAGGCCCTGGGGGCACAAAGATGAATAATACATGAGGCCCTCCTACAAGGAGCTTATAGTTCTTACAGGCAAACCAAATTAGGGTCTTTCTGAACAGACTGGATACCAGTGAATGATGCTGGTATCAGCATCTTGTGATCAGACTTACAGAATCACTGCTCAACGGCCACCGTAGGATTGTAGAATGTTGTAAGACTAAAGGATCTTAAAGATCTTGTAGCAAATTGAGGTAAAATGAAATGATTGTTTAGTTGCTTATAAACTGCCCAGAGCTAAACAAACATTATTACCTGGTCTAAGCCTCTCAGTTTATGAAGGAGAAAGATTGACACAAAGTTAAGTGATTGTCCAGGGTTTTAGAGCCACCTCATTACACCTGTAGTTTAATAATCACAGCTCATATTTTGTTTTTTCCTAAGTATTCAAAACTAATATCTTATTTTAAATACTATACCATGAGTAACAGAAATTATACATAGATAGATGCATAGAAATTATGGGAAGGAAATTATATTCAAGTGCAATTTTGTTCTACAAAATTCAAGTACTTGTAAGTATGAGCTTAAGTAATGATGAATTATGCTTATAATTATGCAATGATTTAGTTGCATTTTATAGAGTATCTGTGGTAGGCAGAATCCTAAAACAGCCTTCCAAGGTTTCCCACCCTAATCCCAACAGGTGTCCCTCTTTGTGCTAACTTCCAGCATGATTTAGGGGAAGCACTAACATCCTGTCGAATCCTAGAAAGTATGATTAAAGTTCTGTTTATAAATCCTTTATCGACATTTAGTCAATGATTACAGTACTACATGCCGCCCCGTTCTGTTATAGCTCATTATGAAGTTCACTAGAAAAGACATTAGAAACAATTCGGAAAGAAAAATATCCTATGATATCGCTTTTATGTGGAATAAAAAAGAATGGCACAAATGAACTTATTTACAAAACAGAAATAGAGTTACAAATGTAGAAAACAAACTTATGGTTACCAGGGGGGAAAGTGGGGGGGAGACATAAATTGGGAGATTGGGATTGACATATACACACTACTATATATGAAATAGATAACTAATAAGGACCTACTGTATAGCACAGGGAACTCTTCTAAATACTCTGTAAGGACCTATATGGGAAAAGAACCTGAAAAAAGAGTGGATATATGTATATGTGTAACTGATTCACTTTGCTGTACAGCAGAAACTAACACAACATTATAAATAAACTATACTCCAGTAAAATTTAAATAAATAAAGAAAAGAAAAAGTTAAAAAAAAAAAAAAAAGAAGTGATTTGTCAACAACCTCTGGAAATCAAGTGACCAGTTATTTACATTTTACAGTGTTGCCAGCTGTTAGGTGGGGATGCTTCATCAACTCATCTTCCCAGAGAGACTTCACACAGGTGGCTCAGATGTTTTGAACGCACACCGTAGTGAATTCTCCGAGCCGGCTAGGAGCATGACAGTAATCTCACCAAAGTGGCCTTGTCACTTAAACCTGAGAAGCTATGTGGAATCACTTTTGTGTCTTTCTAATGAACTGTAATTCTTTTGAACCGGAGAATTTCTGTTACAAAAAGTGTGGAACCGGCCTGTCATCATGCTGGGTGCCCGAGATTCCAACCTGGGGTCACCTCGGTGCTTCCTATTCATATAGGATAATTGTGTGGCATGGATTAGAGGTCAATGTATCTGAAGGAATGAATGTATTGTAAATTTATAATTGCTTTATGACTTCCCAGCTTTTATATCTATATTTATATGATTTAATTGCCTAGTCCTCACCACTCTGAAAGGTTAAAAAATAATGTCTTCATTTTACAGAAAAAGGGACTGAGGCTTGAGAGGTTTAGCTTGTCCCAGGGCAGTGGCAGGTCTTTATTCTCATGTCCATCAGAGTTCTTACTTACTGAACATCTTAGGTGCTGGTATTAGCAGTTAGTTCTTGTACATTCCTTCATTTCATTTGTTCCTAATTAGTTATAGCCTCACATCATGAGATATGTCTTTTTATCCCCATGTGTCAGATGAGAGGCTCAATGGAGTTATGTAATTTGACTGAATCCCACAGGCTGTGACTGATCTCACAGGGCTTCAGTCCAAGGTCTCTCTACTCTAGAGCTTTGACCTTCCTGCTATAACCCAGCTGCTCTTCCAACGAAAGTAAAAGGCTATTGCTTTTTCATTTTTAAGTCTGAAAAGCACCAAGCACTGACTTGAGGCAGTGTTAAAGCTCATTCAGGGAGTTTCTGTTTTTGGCAGTTTAAAAAAAGGACGTGCTTTGCAGCATTATTATACTGTCCAATAAATGTAATTTAATCTAACAAGCTTTGATGAGTGCCTGTTTTCTACAAGATCCGTGTGGTACCCAATGTCTATTCACCCTTCTTCCCTAGAAAAAGTCTCATTTTTTTTTTTTTTTGAGGACAGCAATGTGTTTAGGTAAAAGATGCCATTTCCCATCTTTTCTTGCAGCTAGGCAGTCATGTGAATACATTCTGACATTCTAGATGGGATGTCCAGGAAAGCGCTTTAAAGGGCCTTTCCATCCTCCCCCACTTCCCTCTGACTAGAGTGTGGATGTGATGTCTGGAGCTCTGGTTGCCATTCTGGATCATGAGGCATCCTTGAGAATGGAAGCCAAGTGTTAAGGATGATGGAGAAGAAAGATATAAGGAGTCTAGATCCCTGATGTAACGGGGCTGCCAGGTTAACCTTGGACTACTTACATCTGGAATCATGTGAAAGACATAAACTTTTATCTTATTTAAGCCACTCCTTTCTTCTGGTCTGTAAATAGAATTTCTAAATGATGGAGTATAAGAAAATGGAATAAAAATACATTTATTTGTCTCTAGGAAAGACAAATCCACAACTCACTAGTGTATGTTTTGAAGATGATTTGAGCTACCAAAAGCATAAAATCAGTGGGGGAGCATCCCAGAGATAGAGGAAATTAACTCTGCTAAGAGGAGGGTGTCCAGAAAGGCTCTTGCCCCTTGGATGAAGGGAGGTAAGAAGTAGAAGAGCAAATACATTGAGCAAAAGCCTGGAGATGGAGAAGTCAAGTTGAAGAAATGGCAAATTTGTTGTAACAAATGGCATTGATGTTTCAGAAATGATTTTATTGAGGTTCTCAGCAAAGTGTTGACCATCAGTTGTGAACCTTGCTCTTATGGACCCAAATGTAAACCAAATAGCAAGTTCTTGTGTGTCATTTGGGATTATGTCTATTGGCTCATTCAAATCCCTTTCTTCAAACGTATATCACTTAAGTGGCAATATTTTAAGCTATAGAAAGGGTAGTTCTCCTTTATACATTTGGCTATAATTGAGTAAATAAATGTGTTTTTAAAAAAGTAAGTTTCAGTTCACATTTTTAGGGCTGAGTTAAATAGCTGTCTTTGAGGTGGGAGGAGAAAACGAGAGGGGAAATGCCATTTATACGGGGTCCCTTCTGGGATGATGTTACGGACTAGGACTAGATGTTTGTGTCCCCCTCTAACCCTCCCCCCAACCAACCCCCCACCCCTGCCAAATTCATATGTTGAAGTCCTAAGCCCCAGTGTGTAGGAGTATTAGGAGGTGGGGCCTTTGTAATTAGGTTTAGATGAGCTCATGAGGGTGGGGGGCCTCATGATAGGATTAGTGCCCTTATAAGAATAGACCAGAGAGTTTGCTCTTTTTCACTTTCCCCTACATGAGGACACAGCAAAAAGGTGGCTGTCTGCAAACCAGGAAGAGAGTCTTCCCCAGAACCTGATCATGCCAGCACCCTGATCTTGAACTTCTCAGCCTCCAGAACTGTAAGAAATAAATGCCTGCTGTTTAAGCCCTGTGGTCTATGATATTTTGTTATAGCAGCCTGAACTGACTAATACAGATGCGTTTTACACCTTACTACCTGTGGAGGGATGCTTTGCTGACAGTTTCATTGCAGGAATGATCATGCTGGAGGTGATCCTGAAAGGCAGAAGACAAAACTAGCAGAATGCAGAAGATGAAGAAACAAGGTCCAGTTCCAGTGGTTAATGAAACTGGGGGAGCTTTATGCACTGATGGTTAGTCCCAGCTCTCTCACTTGGGTGTTCACTAAATGTACATGTGATCCTATCCTTTCCTCAGCCTCCCTCACAGTTAGACTGGGGCCAACTGGCTGAAATATGGTCAATGTGATGTAGGTAGAAATGATAACCCATTCCAGGGGGAACCCAGCAGTGTCCTGGGTGATCATCCAGCCCTCTCTCTCCCCATTGTGGTGACATTGGATCTTGTATTCCAGGTGGCATATACAAGGTGGAAGCAGCCTGGAGTACTGTGTCACTGGCTGGAGGAGATCTTTGCAGATGAGTTACCCTCAAAACATTAGTCTTTGCAAAAGAAAGAAATAAGCCTTGGTTGTATGAAGACATTGGACCTTGGGGACTATTTAAAATGTCAGCTAGAGTTAACTACTCTGACATTATCCCTTGGTGGGAAAATCAGTATCAGTCCTTCATAAACTGAGCGAGAGTTGGTGCGCCTCTGGATAGCAGCACGGAATTCGGATTTGGCATAATACAGCCTTGGTTTGATTCCTGAATTAGTTTGGGCAAGTTTCCTACCCTCTTTAAGCCCAAGATTTTTACCTACAAAATGGGAATAATAGTTGTACGTACTTCTTAGGGCAATATTTTGCAAAATGTAATCTCACAGACCACCCATCAAGACCCTGCTAAACCCAAATATTTGCAGAGCTGGGGGGAGACTTGGAAATCTCATTTTTGATAAGCTCCCCCAGGCGATTCCTGCACTTTGTAGTTTGAGAATGACGGTTCTCAGGGGTTGTGAGGATTAGATGAGATCATATGAACAAATGCACAGCACATATCTGGCACGTGGTGAGGCCCCCATAAATGGGAGCAATTACTTTCATCCTTAGAGAACACAATGGTATAAGACTCTAATTTACTCAGGAAAGCGGGCAAGTACATCAAGTGTAAAGAGGGAGAAGGCTTTGTGTTTTCTCAGGCTTATCACTCTGGCCTCAAAGGAAGCTGGGGGGCAGGCATACTGAATGTAACCCGATTTGACTTAATGGAGGGTTGAGTCAAATTGCTGTGATGTGGTGCATATTCAGAAACAAAGTAACAATCTGAAAACAGATGAAGGAGAAGGTCAGTCTCCTATAAGCAAAATCCCTAAAGACTTCCAGGCTTTACGAAGGTGAATTTTTAAGTTTGACGGAAACGCGTTAACGAACATATACAAATGTGGTCAGATGGTGCCCACCATGCCTGAAGCTCTGTTGAGAAATTATTGACAGCTATATTGCTTATTCCTGTAGTGGTTAGGAAATGAAATGCCTTTCTCTCATGAAGTAATTGCATTAAGGAGCTACTGGGAACATTTGGTTGCTTTGCTGGAATAGGCAAGAAGTCAACTGCACTTCAACCAGGTTAACTGTCAAGAGGAGTTTGGCTCAAATTTCTTTTACTTCAAGTAACGTATTTTTTTTCCCCTCATGCATATGCAAACAAAATTAGAAAAACAAAGTCAACTAATAGTCAAAACACAACAGCACATTTGTAATAAATCCTTGCATGTTTGTGAAATGAAATTCAGCGAAAGAGGTGTTTTTGTTTTTTCCTTTTTTTTTTTTGGAGGGGAGATGAAGGGTGGTTTTTGACACAGTATTAAGCCCTGAAATGAGCACCTACAGAGCTGGGGTGAGAAGGATCTCCAATGACTTAAGACAGGCAGCTTTGAGCCGCCCTTAACTGCAGGGAGAGTCATTATACGTTTTGCTACAACTCAAGCAGAGAGAGATTTTTCTAGTTAGGATGATTTCCATTGACAGCATTGTCCTGAAAATACAAAGTCCAAAAAGTTTCTCATTTGAAAAATCAACTGAGGGAAAAACACGAACACACAGAATAGTAATGTGAAAGTGGACAAAAAGTGGTCATTTTTTTTGAACTTGATATTATGCAATTTCAAGTTCTTGGGTTTTCAAAAGGCCCCTTTTATGTCTACACTTTCATACGGCCACTAAGTGAAAACACATTTACCTGGACATTTTGTTCACACAATGTCAAATTCTTGGCCAGTCCTGCTTGTCACCCACTTGTCAACAATGAGTGTTGTTTTTACGACACACACCAGACACAACTTTGGGAGTTTATGTGTTCTCGTGCCAGGATGGGTGACCACCTCACTCATGAGCTGTGGTTCCAAGGCCCCTGGACACTGAGGAAGGTGGGTCTGAGTTGCTAGAACTTTTGGCCTTACTGTCCCCAATTTCTCCTTATTCTCTCCCATCTACACAGTAACATGCAGGGTATATCACAACCAAGTACAGCCGTCCCTCACAGCTGACAAAATTCCATTCATGAGGTCAACTTGCTCTTTTTCTTCAGCTTTGAATTTGCCCACCAGGCTTGCTGTGAAGAATGAACGATTTCCACGTGGCAGGACAGCAGGTTACAGAGCACAGGTGGGCCACCAGGACAAACCCCCATACTGTTCTTGTTTGAAAAGATGGTGTTCTGGAAGAGGATGCCAGGGAGAGCTGATACCAGAAAGAAGCTGGCACCGTGCACCTGAGCTTTGTGACATTGTGCTCGTCCAGATTGCCTCCTCAGAACCTCACAGCATCCAGGTGCCAAACAGGGAGTAAAACACAGACTTGGCCAACACGGGTGTTGTTACGAGTGTTTGCTCACATTTGCTGACTGCTTTGAAGATGCAAAGCATTATGGGGCACTAAGCACGAAAATTATCAATTATATATCCTCACGCAACTCCCTGGAAAATTAGGGATAAATAGGTAGGAAATATAAATGTTTGTGACAGGAAGCCAGGAGCCAGTGTGGCTTGTGAAATAGGAGGAGCTCAGCACACACTGTCCTTACCTGGAGCCAGCCAGGAACTCACTTGTCTTTGGAAAGTCAATGCCTCCTTGAGCTAAAGTAGTAATATTGGGGGCTTGGGGAAGATGAGAGGGAGCTCCCTTAAAGATCTGTCTTCTTAAGCACCCATGGCATCCTGAGCTGACTGTGCTTGTGTGCCTCTTACTTCCTGAGAGGAAGCATCTCTCAAGCATGGCGCCGCCCCATGGGTGCCATGAAAGGAATACCCTATTTAGAGTTTGGTCTGGGCTTTCTCCTCATCCCTGTTCTGGAATAGGATGATGGCTAGAAGACCTTTGGGTCATTCAGATATTTACACATTCTAGAATAATCTCCCTATTCATGTCTCCCAGAATGAGGTGTGCCTCCTCTGGTCATGTGATGGTGTTTACAAACTTGAGCTTTCTCATCTCAGAAATCTGTAACCTTTTCTGGTCATCTAAGGTCATCAGGCTGACGGTGTGTCTGGCTAATGGTACATGGAGTGCAGACAGTTGACTATCTGGCTTCATCTGGGGGTTGCTGGGCAGGATGTCTGTGCCAATATTCTGCCCTCTTGCCTGTCATGGCGCCAATGGGAATCCATTCTGCCATCGGTTTGTCTGCTTGGAGTCTTGAATCAAACTCATCCTTGCAAAGAATGGTGGTGAAATGAAAACTCAATTTACCTTTTTTGAAAGACAGAGAAGACTTTGGGGCACTCATAGGAATTACACTGTATTTACCTCATTTTAGATAAGGGGTTTTCTAACAAGCTGATGTGTGGCTGTGATAGAAGTGACCTATTGTGGTGCCTTCTTATTGAGGGAACAGATAACATCAGGCTCCACCTCTGAAAACTGCCAACAACCAGCTGCTTGGCTGTGGACAACCTCCATCACCTTTCCAAGACTCGGTATTGACATCTGTAAGATGAAGTGTAGCTAGACCAGTGGTTTTAAGTTCCTTTCTTGCTCTGAAGATTCAATGTCCTCTGAGCTAGGTCTAAAATGCTATCACTCGGGGAAGGGAAGAGAGAGTATTTTGACTTGCATGGGAAGAAACTATTTGGCTCTGTGACCCTGGAAAAGTTACTTAACCTCTCTGTGTTTCAGCTTCCTCAACCTCAAAGTGGGGATAAGACTGTAACTAACTCATAAGATCCTGAGGAATATGTTAAGTTAATATTTGTATAGCACTTGGAACTGTGCATAGCATATAATAAATGCTGTGTGGATTTTTATTAATAAATATAAGGAAACTAAACTATGGATTCCTTAGGCAGCCAGAGGGGGATGAAGAGGGCTGAAGGCTCGTGAGCCAGTGACAAATGTGCTGAAAATAAGACCAGAGAGAGAAGATAAAAAGACCCTCCCTTCCTCCTCCTCCTTCTTCTCTTACAATATCTCTAAAGTTTATTTCTCCCAGTTTTATTGAGATATAATTGACATATAACATTGTATAAGTTTAAAGCATACAGCATAATGATTTGATATATGTATACATTCTGAAATGAAATGATGTGATATATGTATACATTCTGAAATGATTATGACAATAAGTTTAGTTAACAACCATCACCTCACATAGTTATACATTTTTTTCCTTGTGATAAGAACTTTTAAGATCTACTATGTGAGTGAGTTTTGAATGTACAAAACAGTACTGTTAGCTACAGTCATCAGGTTGAACATTACACCCCAGAATTTATTTATCCTATAACTGGAAGTTTGTACCTTTCTACCATCTTCACCCACTTCCCCTTCTGAGTGTACTAAAGAAGACAAGTGTTTAGGAAAGTTAAGGAGTTGAAGTGTCCAGGTTTGAATGAGTGGTGGGGGTGAGGGCTAATTGCTTCAGGGATCTGAAAGCCCAAGAGAAAGCAAGCTTGGCTTAGAGCTGGAAGCAGAAGGAAAGAAACCTCGAAAGCAGTGAGTGGCTCAAGGCATCAGCTACACGGATAAGCCAAGGCTTCCTGGGAAAGGCTGTTCTCGGCTAGAGGCCCATCAGTTCTGAACAGAACCGTAGTGACTGTACAGGGGACACTGGTGCAGGGTGGGCAACCTGCTAATATGTGTGAGGGGACTAACCAGAACTAGAGGTGAGGACCAGGTGTGTGCAGAGCTGGGCCGGCAGGTGAGGTTAAGCACAGGGGGATCAGTGGGAAAGTTGGCAGGAGATGGTCAGCATGCAAAAGGAGGTTGGCAAGCCTGGGGAAATAGAGCAAAACGGTCCAGGAAACAGGCCCCAAACCCTGGGCAAAGACATGGAAGGGCAGGGACCAGCAGCAGATCCAGGATATCAGGTATGAGAGAGAAGCTTGGGGCAAAACCTGGGATCTCCAGGGGCAGAGTTGTTCAGTGTGTGGGCGATTAAACCAAGTATTCACCAAATCGACTGCCTGTTCTTTCTAGGTCCATGACCAGAGAAATGACCCAGCCTCCCTGGTGTTTAGGCACTGACTTAGACTGGGAAGTGGGATGTGAGCAGTAGTGGTGGGCACCTTTCCAGGTGGCCCCACAGACTCCCCTGCACAATCCTCCATACTCTCCCTCCTGCCGACAGGGTGCAGAACAGTACAGCAACCTTGGAAGTTGGCAGAGCTACAAGATGGGGAAACTTGGGTCACTGAATCGATCAGGAACACCCGTTTTGAATTTTATTATGATAAACAACCTAGATTTTTGAGTTCCTTTGTTATATCAATTAGTGGTCCTCAAACTACTAAACTGAATCTCCCATGGATAGAGTCAATCTAAGGTTAAGGTTGAAGACATCCTAAGACCCTCGCAGACTTGAGAAGCAACGGAGGGCCCTTTTGCCCTTGGCCATGACCCTTCAAGGTGGCTGAGTTGTATGAGAGAGCTTACTTTTCGTTGACTGTGTATAATTTTTAACCCTAAGAGTCCCTTATGTTGTTGACCATGACCAGATGAATAGGTGTGTCTCTGGACACACTGAAGAAGGTGGGAGAAGTGGCACTGAGTGAAGTATGGACAAATGAGTATCATAAATGTCTTTGGGTGAGGGAGGAAGAGAAGGGGAGGGAAAGTTTGGGAGCTGTCCTGCAAAGTTACTCTATGATTCAGGAATCACATCTTTTCTGAATTAGCAGATAACTGTGAAGAAAAAACTCTATGTCACTCTTGTGGCATAAGAGACCATAACAGCCATAAGAAAGACTTTAACCAAACCTAATGAGCTTTAGAAAACAAGGATAGATAGCCCATGTCCATGGATTGGAAGAATTAATAGTGTTAAAATGTCCGCGCTACGCAAAGCAATCTACAGATTTAGTGCAATCCCTATCTATCAAAATACCCATGACATTTTTCAGAGAGCTAGAACAAATGATCCTAAAATTTGTATGGAACCACAAAAAACCTGAATAGCCAAAGCAATCTTGAGAAAAAAGAAGAAAGCTGGAGGTATCATGCTCCCTAACATCAGACTGTACTACAAAACTACAATAATCAAAACAGCATAGTATTGGCACAAAAACAGACAAATAACATAGATCAATGGGACAGAATAGAGAGGCCAGAAATAAACCCATGCACTTATGGCCAATTAATCTACAACAAAGGAGGCAAGAACATACAATGGAGAAAAGACAATCTCTTCAATAAGTGGTGCTGGGAAAACCAGACAGCTACATGTAAAAAAATAAAATTAGAACATTTTCTCACGCTATATACAAAAATAAACTCAAAATGGATTAAAGCCCTAAATGTAAGAATGGAAACCAGAAAACTCCTAGAAGAGAAGATAGGCAGAACACTCTTTTACATAAAACATAGCAATAATTTTTTGGATTTGTTTCCTAAGGCAAAGGAAAAAACCTCCAAAATAAACAAATGGGACCTAATTAAAAGCTTTTGCACTGCAAAGGAAACCACTGACAAAATGAAAAGACAACCTAGTGAATGAGAGAAAATATTTGCAAATGATATGACCTTTAAGGGGCGAATATCCAAAATATATAAACAGCTCAGACAATGCAATATCAAAAAAACAAACAACCCGATTAAAAAATGGGCAGAAGACCTGAACAGACATTTTAGCAAAGAAGACATACAGATGGCCAACAGGCATGTGAAAAGATGTTCAACATTGCTAAGCATCAGAGAAATGCACATCAAAATCACAATGAGATATCACCTCACACATGTCAGAATGGCTATCATCAAAAAGATCACAGATGTTGGCGAGGATGTGGACAAAAAGGAACCCTCGTGCACTGTTGGTGGGAATGTAAGTTGGTGCAGCCACTGTGGAAAACAGTAAGAGGTTCCTCAAAAAACTAAAAATAGAATTACCATATGATCCAGCAATTCCACTCCTGGGTATATATCTGAAGAAAACAAAAGAAAGACTAATTCAAAAAGATACATGCACATATTCATAGGAGCATTATTTACAATAGCCAAGATATGGAAGCAACCTAAGTGCCCATCAACAGATGCATGAATAAAGAAGATACGATACACACACACACACACACACACACACACACACACACACACACACACATACATATACTGGAATATTACTCAGCAATAAAGAAGAATAAAATTTTGCCATTTGCAACAACATGGATGGACCTGGAGGGTATTATGCTTAACAAAATAAGTCAGACAGAGAAAGACAAATGCTGTATGTTATCACTTATATGTGGAATCTAAAATACAAAAATCGATGAATGTAACAAGACAAAAACAGACTAACAGATACAGAGAACAAACTAGTGGTTACCAGTGGGGAGAGGGAGGGAGTGAGGGTCATGGGGTAGAAGATTAAGAGGTACAAACTACCGTGTGTAAAATAAATAAGCTACAAGGATATATTGCACAGCACAGGGAATATAGCCAATAATTTATAATAACTTTAAATGGAATATAATCGATAAAATATTGACTCAGTATGTTGTAAACCTGAAACTAATACAATATTGTAAATCAACTATACTTGAATAAAATTTTTTTAATAAAGTAAAAAAAAAAGAAACAAGTGTATTCATATGTTTCCTCCATATTTTGACTGACCACTTGAGAGAGTGATAAATGATGATGTATGAAGAAAAAATTGGGTGACATTTCTGCAATACATTTTGAAATTTAGCTATCCTGAAACTCTGGCTGTGGAACTTTCCTTGACAACTCTACTAGCAGGAGAGAGGTAAGTTATTTCAAGGCAAGCAGTGGCCGCTCTCATGTTTTACGGATAATGGTGTGACCCTATGTCAGCCTGTTATTTCGGTTTCTGCAGTGAGCAATGATTTTTGTCATGATGCACAGACGATATTCTTTCCCAAGGAAACCTTCCATGAGAAATGGGGGGAGGGGTGGACAGGCATAGTTGCTCTTTTCTCAGCAGCTTATCTTTCTGAATCAGTGTCCTTCTCTAAGTATGCCTCTTTCTGTGTTTCAAAGTTCTTGCCCAGCTTAATGGAAGTTCTATTTATGTGTTTTATTAATTTACAGATTTTTGATGTCTAAGTTCATTGCACTTTCAGCTGCCACTAAACATTTTTAAACATTTAGAGAGAAGAGGCTGTGTTTTGCCAAAGGCAAAGGGCTTAGCACCCCTTTCGACTTAAGAGCTTGCTTGGGACTCAAAACACGATGTTCTGTTTGCTCAAAAGAGATTTCTTTCTCTGCTTTTAATGCTCCGGTTAGCTCTTCTTTTTGGATGGGATTTGAGAGAAATATCATCAGGCAGCCAGTAAATGGACAGCTTACAGAAATTTGCACGAATGAGGTAGTTTTCCCCCCTCTATTCCTTTAACTATGAAGACTCGAGATCTCTCTATTGCTCTATTATTGCTGTTTTGTGTTAGTTTCTTTACTGCTCTGTTCTGGCACTTGAAGGCTATGCTTGAGTTCAAACAATTAAGCCAAAAGATCTTGACCAAATGGCCCAAATCTAGATATAAGCACCATGTAACTTTCCATGTCCTCAGCCTCAGACATACACATTCCCACCACAACCATTTTCCAGAGCGTGACTAAGGGATGGAGAGAACGGTGTCTCTTCTGAGAAGCAAATGAAATTTGCCCACACTTGTCCCTTTCCCTACAACCTTGGCCGTGAATATAAGCTTTGAATAAGTTTGAATATAAGTTCTTGTGTTTTGCCAGTCAAAACGTGCCTGCCCTCTTGTCCCCCCGGAGAGGCCACAGCAAACAGAGGAAAGAAACAAAATGGTCCTATTGATACCAGCACTTGGCTCTCAGTAGTTTTGAAAAGCTCCCCAGGCGATTCTAGTATGGAGTCAAGGTTGAGAGTCCGGGTGACAGAGCATTTGATGTCCACAGGTCAGGCTGTGGTTCCCTTGAGGGCAGGGCCATGTCTCATGGTGTTGGTGTCCCAGGCACATGACCCAGGGCAGCGTGGCAGGAGCGCTCACTAAGCACCTACACGGAAGACACACCCACATCCCTGCACTACAGGGTGTCCACGGCTTTCCAGGACAGCAGCGTCCTTTCAAAGCCCCAGCAGGGAGGAGGCATTGGTGGAAGACCCCGGGACCTGCCGGGTGAGGGTGAAAAAGCCCCGAACGGAGTGTGGTCTCTCGCCCCAGCTTGGCTATAGATTGGCCAAGTATCAGTACCTCACTGGGTCTCAATGTTCTCAAACACGTCTGTCGGCCACACTCAGATGTCTCAAAGGCCCTTTGCACTGTTAAAAATCCATCTTTCCATTTGCTAAAATGCCAGGCCCATCAAGGAAGGGAGAGGGGGAAGACAAGGTCGGGAATGGGGCAACTTGGACCACGAGGGATGACTTTTGATTTTTTTCCCATATGATGTGATGTCCAAGCTCTAGGCCACCCCCAAGGAGTATTAGAGGCAGGCAGCACAAGGCCGGGCAGGAGGTGGATTTGGACAGCAGATCAATGGGACATTATCTGGCACAGCTGTTTCTGTCGTGATGATAGAATAGGGAGACCCCGAGCACACAGCTGACTCGGACAGCAGATGCCTCAGGTGGGGATGCTTTTGAGGGACGTGCTCGGCCACGAGGAGCTCCGAGCCTGGCACACTGAGCGGTGCCCTCTGTCTCTGAATATTCTAGGAGCCTACTTTCCTCCCGTTCAAATAAGTAAAGCTCAGTTGTGCAGGCGGAAGGCTGGGGCTGCCATTCATTCATTCATTCATTCATTCCCTCCAAATCCTGTCCCTGTGCTCCCACTGCTGATGTGAGAGGGTCCGTGCACTTGGACTCGTGCTGACCTGGGGGCCACAGAGAAGAACCAGCCGACAGGGTCGGGGGACCCAGGTGCCACCATGAGCCCCATCGGAGCCGTGAAGACCCAGGTAGGGAGGCTGCGGGCCTCATGGCGTTCAAGGGCATTTTAGTGCCAACCCTGGACTGCAGACACTCCTCTAGACCTGGGTGCGTGTCCCCCATAGCAAGGGCTGGAGAAACACACAGTTGATGTGGCCGGAGGTGAGAAACCAGCCGGGAGGTCGTGGCATCTCAGAGGTCAGCAAAGAGGAAAGAAAAGGAGCGCGATGGAAAGAGAGGTGGAAGAGGAAAGTGCTTTCGGGTCAGGCCTCTGCCACAAACCAGCTCTGCCATCAGGTGAGATCTGTCCCTCCCCTGGCCTCAGGCCCCTCATCTTCGAATGGAACGCAAAATGTCCCGAATCTCTTCTGGCTTCTCCTGAGGGCGTGACGGATGCCGAGAACAGAGCCCACACACAGAATGCTCTCAGCGCGTGTGCACACACACACACACACACACTCACATGCACACACAGATACACTCCCTCTCATATGCCTGTGGGCGTGCACACACATTCACATTCACAACCTTACACACCCACACTCACAGGCTTACAGACACACACACTTCCATGCACAAGCAACACGCACACGCCTATACTCATGCACACGCACAGAAACACACACACTCCCTGACATGTACTTCAACCCATGCACACACTCTCATGCACACAAACACATACATGCACACCAATCTGAGTACAGATTCCACACTTCATCTCCAAATTTTCAGAAAGTGGTAACAGACCAGTCAGGAAACTAAAATAAAAATCATCTGGAGTGTTTTTATCAGCTTCTGATGCTCTTGCTGCCTCCGGTTTAGCCTCCTTCTCCACTGCAGAAGACCAGATACTTCGCTTTTTACGTAGGCACCACTTTCAGGGCAACAAGGCATGAGGAGAAAAGAGCAAAAGCAAAGACATTTATAAGAGAAAAAAAGGAAAAAGTCCTTCCACCCCATCCATGCGGGGAGGGGAGGAGGGATTTCTGGAGTGTTCTTTGAGAATATTTGTATAAAGAACTGTATGTTCTTGTTTACTTTCTGTGGAGCCCCATTTCCTCCTTAGAATTCCTGGTGGTAAGACTCACCAGTTACGGGGCTCTTCAGATGAAAATCTGAGACACAGAAAACGCGCACGCACACGAGGCCAGGGCCATCCTCGGGTCTGGGTCTCCTCTCTGAGATCTGGGGCGTTTCTGGATGAAATGTCTACCTTGCACCTCACCACTGCCTGACTTGACCCTGGAACTGCAGAGAGAAGCTGAGGAACATCTCTGGGGGGTCATGCCTGGAGATACCTGTGTATCCTGTGGGTAGCAGTTCAGGAAAGCCATGCAGACACGGAGCACACCAGGGGAGGGGCTGGCCAATGACATCCCAGGGCGCCTTGCTGGAACTGTCCCCTCTGTGGCAATTCCGACGTCCCCAGAAGAAAGACAAGTTCTGTGGTCTCAGGTTCAGTTACAAAGTGCTCTTCTATTTCTTACTCAGTGTCCTGGGCATAGTTATGCAAATTGATAGAGGCCCATTTTACAGATAAGGAACCTGAGGCTTAGAGAGGTTAACTTGCCCAAAATGACATGGCAGGAAAACAGGAGAGCTTAAAGTCAGATTTGCATCTTCTAAGCCCAAATCTACTCCTATTACCATTGATAAATGGATAATAAATAATGATGAAAAGAAAGAATAATAATAATAATAAGCTAACATTTGAAAAGTTTACCAGGTACCTGGCACCATTTTAAGTGCATTACACGGATCAACTTATTTAATCCTTAAAACCCTATGAGGTGGGCACTTTTAGAATCCCCAGTGAGCAGATGAGGAAATCGAGCCCCAAGGGGGCAAGAAACTTGCCCGAAGCCACCTGTCAATGAATGGAGATGTGGATACCTTGGTCTAAAAACCACTCTGCTGTCCAGAGGAAGCCCGGGGGTCACCACCACTCCCACTGGGGTTTCGAGGGTTTCCCACCCCTTCCAGCCTAGTTTCAATGTACATCATCACATGCGTTTCCTTCTATCCTGTGTGTCCATAGAGGGCTTCACCCACCAATCAATGGCAACCTACTTTCTCCCCAAGGATCTGATAATTGATCCAATTATGGGTTTGCTGCAAATGGAAATTAATGTCATTTGGCCTTCTATTTATTTTGCTTTTCCCACTGAAATGGCTATTATGGTTACATACGCCATACAAGAATTGTGGTAATGTTGTTTCTAAATTAATTTCCACCTAAGAGTTTTCGATTTTCACTTTTTGTCGTGATGGAGGCCACCCACAAGGAAACTACAATTATGGTAAATGGTTCTTGTCACTGAAGCACGTGGAGGAGGTGAGGAAGGGATGGGGCAGGAGTCTGAGAATAAGGGCACATTTAAAAAATATATTCAGACAACCATCTAATTTCTTCAGTAACTGGAAAAAAATCTTAGTGGTGTAATGAGAGCAAATTCACAAATTCATAAATTCGCAACTTTTTAAAATTGTGTTTTGTTTTTGCATTGAGCTTTGGGTTGGACGGAAGGAACGGTTGGTGGACCCCTCTTACCAGGCCACTGTGAGTATAGTAACCCATCAGTCTTTCTCATAAATGTGTCGGCATCAGTGAGGGAGGCTGGCTCCCCCCAGAAGCCCCTGAACACGGGGGCCCCGTGATGTTGCAAATCCACCCTTTCGTAGGTGTGCACGAGGCATGCAAGAGTCATTTCTGGTGTTAGCTTGAACAGGTCTAATTTAGTGTTTTAGACAAAAGGATTCTCCAGCCCCACTGTGGTGAGAAGTGAGTGATACACAGTCATGTTAAATAAAATGACAAAGCATGATGTCCTTGTCACATCAAGGTGACTAATTGATACAAGTACCGGAGTCCTCTGAGACCCCCAGCAGTGTCCTAAATATTTGATTGAAGGACTGCAGTTTGGAGATGGCCAGACGCAGGCTGCCCTCTCCTAGGGCTGCGGGCATTTGTTTCTAAAGCAGCTTCCATCAAAGAGGGTTGCAAACTCACTGTGTGTCACGCCTGTTCCAGAGAAACAGCCTCTTTTCCATTTCATATCAGAATCAGTTTGGAGGCCTCCTAAATGCAGCTCCTAAGTCTGGGCAAGCAAGAGAATCAGTGGATGACTCCCCTGCCCCCAAGCCCTCTCTCCCCACAGCCTGGATGTCTGGGGAAAACACTGATTGGCCTTTCTGGGCTGCTGAATTCCCCACCCCAGCCCTACACCCTGGACGCAGCTCTCTACAACCTTCTCGGGTCCAGAACGTCTTCTGGAGGCAGGCTGCAAAGTTGCTTGGATCTAGGACTGCGTCCTGGTCTGGCTGTCATGTCTGAGCAAGCGAGTTGGTTCTAGGCTCTCGGCAGGGCTCTGGGTGGCTTGTTGCTTTGGCCTGGAGACTCTTCTAGAGCAATGCAACCCTCCACAGGGACCCTTAGGTACCAGGCAGAGTGGGACAATCAGAAGGGATGCTGGGACACTGTAGAAATTGCGGTCCTAGTTAAAAGGACCCTTTAGCCTTACCCTCTGAAGAGTCTGAATCTGGGACAGGACCCTCCGAAGGCAGCGACCTGTGGAGCCATTGGTGGAGAGGCTCCCAGTGGAAGGAGGTGGCTCTGCCGCCATCGGCAAGATTTCCGCTCCACATTCTCACAGAGGCAAAATCCATCTTGATCTCTCCTGTCCTTCAGGTGGCCCCCCTGGGACTCCATTTTCCATTCCAGGCTAAGACTGTCTGGAATGTTCTTTCATGCTTAGTCCAGCTGACAGTCACGGTATGGGGTGCCCATGAGGAAAGCCATGTGACTTGCTCCCAGGCATTCCCCTTGCCAAACCCCAGGTGGTCTTTTGGGGAGAAGGTTTCTGGAACATTCTAACACTGCTGCAGGGTGTCCATGAAGCAGGTACCACAGTGAGAGGGTGGCCTGGCCTGGGGAAAACTTTAGTAACTCACCCGAGGGTGAGAAACTGCCCTTTGCGATTTGAAAAAGTAACGCTGATAGAGAGCTTCGTCAGTTCTGAATTTGTCCCCTCCTTAGTGAGGGCTAAATTTGGGTATATTAGGAAGAAGCTCTTTTGGGGTTTACATCCAGCTAAAACATTCAGCAACCACGCAGGCAATTCTGCAATAGGTCTTAGAGTGGCGAAATCAAGAACGAAAAGTTCTCTTTCCCTGTTTAGAAACAATTGGGCAGAGAGGTCTAGGTCAGACCTCTCGTATCACGGTCTCCTTCTGTCTGAAGACGAGGTTCAGTTTTCCTTTATCTCTTGTGCCCTTTGAAGTACAAGCCTCTGTCTGCTTAATGCCCTAAGCCAGAGGGACTACGATGAATTCCTTTTACATTAAACAAATCTAAGTCTGGAAAGGCAGTAATATTTCTAAATAAGTAAACCCAGCCATGACTTTGGCCTTTGCAAAGCTCGAGATGGTTATCCAGGACTGCTGCTAACAGAGCAGAAATCTAACGTGCATCTAGCAAGGAGCTGACGGAGGTGACTGGAGACCCTCTGACGGGTCGTCCGGCTGTAAACCCACCTCCTCTTTGAATCCATCCTATTCACAAGACAGACTGTCTCCTTCAGGGGCTAAAAAAAAAAAAAAAAAAGGAGAGAGGGAGTTGGGAGAAAAGTGTGGGCAAAAAAGGAAGAAAAGATGAAATAGCAAAAGGAAATGAAAAGAACTTTACTGCTCAGTTTCTTCTCCTGCCTGACCCAATTATCAGATTTTGCATTTAAGTTTAAGACAGGAGATCAAACAGCAAGAGGCACTTTGTACTTCTGCCAGGAGACCATATGATATCTTTCAGTGACTCTCCTGCATGCCAGGAGTACGGAACCGTGCCTCTCTGCCGGGCCTGCATATGGTGCGATGTGCAAAAAATAGCAAAATTCATAAGTGACTGCACTCATGGATGTTGTCCAGGATTTACGGCACTTTATCAGTTCAAGAAAAAAAAAAAAGGCAAAGCACGATCTAATTATAACTTTCCACAAATAAGTCAAAAGTAGAATGAGAACCGAAAGAAAGACAAAAGGAGTGGGTCACGCTTACTCTGCAAAATCGATCATCTTCAGGCTTGTTTTTATGTGATACAGAACTTTTTACAAGGTATGGGTCATATCTGTTCTGGGTATTTGGACATTGCTGGCAATGGCCATGTGCATTCTCCGTGAAGGCCTGGATGGCAGACGTTAACTTCTTTGAGCCCTTAGGGTTTGCCTCCTGAGAGAATAAGTCAAAGAACATCCTTTGTTGTGTATTGAGATGGTTTATTTGGGCTGCGCATGGTATTTAAGCGGTTTTCATGCCTTTGGACAAGCTGTCTTTGTGCAGCTAAATGAATAGATGCTTTGGAAAGGCCACTTTTCATTTCTGAGAATCGTGATAAGTACTGGGAAATCGTGATTCTACTCCAGGGCTGGGGGTTTGCGAGGAGATGGGGCAGAGGCTGTTCTAATCTTCACAATAACAATTTGGAAGCTCTGTGGATGACCTCTACTCCATGGATGGCTGTGGAATTAGCAGCACTTACTTCTCCAAATTAATATCCAGCTAATATTCTTTAGAGATTTTTCAAATTCAGCCCTTTCTCGGGCGAAGACAACGGGTGAGCATGGAAATCACTGTTTTGTTCTGATCCTGGATGGCTGGGTGTTTAAAGACTGACCTTAGGGTCACCTCCTCTGTAGCGGGTTCCTCACTGGCTGGAGGTCCCGTTAGGTTTTGCTGTAGCTATTCACTTATGGGTCTTATTTTTTACATCTGTGAACTCATTCAATCCTCACAATGACCCTTTGAGGTTGGCACCATTATCGAGCCCATTTTACAGACTATCCTAGACCCCATGGTGCACTGATGGAAAACATGGGCTCATGGAGCAAGAAGTGAACAATTGGTCAATCTGAGTGAAAAGCATACAGAAGTTCTTTGTATTACTCTTGCAACTTTCCTGTACGTTCAACTCATTTCAAAATAAAAAGTCAAAAAAAGTCTCAGGCGTTAGGTAATTCTGGATTTCAGCACTGGCTCCACCACTTACCAGCTGTTTGTAAACTAAGGTACATAAATTAGCCCACTCGATCTGCATAATCTTATAAGGTGAGGTAGGTATTATATATTTATCCCAACCGTACACATGAGGAAACTGAGGTTCCTAGAGGCTGAAGAACACGTCAGAAAAGCTGGCACTCATGTATACTACGCTGGTTATCCACAGCTTGAATTGACTTATTAACATAGTGTTAAGCTCCTGAAAGCACTGGATAAAAAGAAATACAATGTTGGGTCAATTCCTTTCACCAAAGAAAATTTTATGGAACACGTAACAGGCTCCAATCAAGACTGTGACCTTAAGAGATGGGGCGTGTAACTTGAAATTCTTTAACTTCTCAATTAATTTCTGGATAATAGATCAATAAGGAGAATCCAGGAAAGGCTAAACATTTGGAATTTTGTTAATGTTATCCATTCTTTGTATTCATTACAGTTTAAAGAACGATAATTCTTTTACCATATCTTAAGAAAATACTTTATCATCTTGATGGCTTTAATTGCCTTCTAGGCGCATTTAAAATTTTTGTTATGCTTCCTTCCTTCCACTCACCACTGATCCATCCATCCACCCATCCATCTACCAATTTATCCATCCATCCATCCATCCATCCATCCATCCATCCATCCATCCATCCACCCATCCATCTACCAATTTATCCATCCATCCATTCATCCATCCATCCATCCATCCACCAACCTATCCATCCAAAAACTTATCCATCTATCAACCCATCCATCCACCAACTTATCCATCCATCTATCCATCCATCCACTTATCCAACCATCCTTCCATCATCCATTATGTATGGTATATGTACCATGAACAAGGTCTTTGTTAAAGGGAAGGTGCCTATCTTGCCTTCACTGAGTTGAAGAAGGAGATGCATGCATAACCAGACATAGAGAGGGAGGAAAACTCCAGCAGCTCAGAGGAGGGAGAAATAATTCTTCTATGAGGCCCATGAATTGCAACAATCAAACCTCAAGCACCACATATTGCACAGAACAAGCATAACAACATGTTGTGTGGTTCACCAGCCCCTTATAAAGGATTTCTGTGGCCTGCCTGGATGGAACAGTACATTGCACTGATGTCTCTACTGGAAGAACACTTTCTGGGACAATTTTAATGGCCATTTGTAGAGCTGTAACTGATCACTTAGAGACCATAATTTTCTAAACACAGTTCAAAAGAATTTCTCCTAAACACAATAACAGGCCAACATTTAAGTTGATTCTCATATCCACTACCCAGATCTTTACTTAGTTTATTCCATTTATATGGCACTTGGATAAGTTCAGTTTTCACTAGAAATACCGGAAATTTCATTGCCCACTGCTCCAACTTCCAGGTGACTAATGAAATATTGAACTAGAGAGCCCAACAGTGACCTCTGGGGCCTTTAATTAATACTTTTCATCTAGGGAAATGTCCATTTGGTTTCTGCCTCTATATCAATATTTTATGGCAAAATATCTTCCAATTCCATGGTTATTAAACAAATAGATGTTTTCACTAGTCTCGGTGCTAAAGAACCTCTGGAAGTGAAAATTGATTATATCTGTTGGCCCCATTTATCCACTCACTTATTATCTACCTAAAGAAATGTATAATATGCATTGCCCTAAAAAGCAAACACATGAAAATAACCCAAAGCAAACCCATGTTCCCCCAAAGTGTGGGCAAATGTAATTTTTGTTTTGTGATTGGGGAAGTGAGTCGTACGTTACCATCTCCAAAGACATTTGTTATTATTTGATAGAATTCCTTTGGGAATCCTATCATAAAATAAATGATCTCCCTTGATGATCTTTTATGTAAATAAGGTGTTTATATATTAGGTTTGGTATTTACTATAGACTATCCTGTAGTGGATAGTGAGATGTAACTTTCTACTTAAAGGCAAAAGTGGTTTGGGATTTTGCATGATCAGTTCTGCAAGACGATGATGAGAATGCCCCTTTCAGTTGGTGGTGTGTGGCCTTGGCTCACAGTCACCATTTACCAGATCTGTTCTCTTAGATGTCCTGTGTCATCCAGTCACATGTATAGGACATACGGGTCAAAACCCCTGCTGCTCCCTTTGACCTCTTCTTCCTCAACATATTGCCCTGGCGGGTATTGCGGACCTACTACCTTTACATTGGTGACTCTCAAATCCATGTCTCCAGGCCAGAACTCTTTCCCTGAACTTCTAGACCTAACTTTCTGGAGGCCCTTGAGAGCTCTACTTGTATATTTCATGGGAACCTCAAAACCAATATATCTAAAACCAAGCCCACCACTTGGATGGCTTCTGTAGCTCGTTGAATGGCACCATGTTATCAGGCTCTTTCTCCACAGATCTGTCTCCAGGAGAGTATCTAGTTTTCTGTCCTGCATTCTATTATGCAGAAACAAAGGATGCAGATGTGGGGATCTTTAATCCTGCCCCTTCACTCCTTACAAGATATTCCCACCCTGGTCCCTGGGACATTATATTGCAATGATTAGTGCATCTGATTGTCTCCTTTGCTGTACAGTAATCATGCCAAGGATATATTACTGTCTGTGGCGGGAGGTCAATGAGGGAAGGTTAAATTCCTGCAGTTTACAGGCTTCTGGACCTGGATTGGACAAGTACATCATCTCTTCAGGACCTGAACTGACTACCTCATGGATTGTTTATTTTTTGGGGGAGGGGGGATCCAGTATGGTCATGGTGGGAAATTTTTGTGTGTGAATTTTATAGTATTACACAGATATAAGCTCTTTTTAACAAGCCATTTATTTTCTCTTATTGTTAATCTTTTAAATTTTGCATTTATTGATGTAAAAAATGCTTTATTATAGATTCAATCCATTGTTCCATGTGTTCACTATTATAATCTTCTTATAAATCCCAAGCACTAGTTTAATTTACAGAGAGAACAATGGTTAATTGTTAACCATTAACAATCATGGAGATCTCAGCTTGGAGTTCCTTCATATTAATCCTTCTCCAAATGTCATCACCTCCCAGGGCAAACGGCTCATCTGACACTGTTAGCTTCTAAGGAGGATTTTAATCTCCTTCTAAGGAGGGGAAAATTGAGTGGTTTCATTCCTCTGTATACTCATATAGGCCACTTTGCATTTATTATCTCAGTATTTCCAACGAATGTGGAATTTTGGCCCAGATTACCCTAAGAATTGCTTCAAGTCTCCTCTTTGCCTCCATACGTAGATAAAGCTTTAGACCATCCCACCTCTTCTTTTGATTCATTGCTTTTCAAAAATTGTCTTCTCTGTTTTCGTAAAAGCTAAGTGCAGAGATGAACTAATTGACTGTATTTCTTATCGCTACGTCTGATGATTTTCAGCCCTCTTAATGATCACGTGATCAAGATTGCTCAAAACCTGGCCCTTCGGAGGGCAGAAGGAGAAGGAATCGCCTCCACACAGGCTGACGGCGGCTGCTGATGACGCAGTGTCCACGCTCGCGGAAGCCTTGCCCGCACTCTGCCACGGAACTCTTCTGAAACTAGGGCAAGCTTTGCATGAAACCCCATTTTCAAACCGAAACCATGAAAAAAAATGGTGGTTCGGTGTGGTTTTTGCTCAAAACCAGGTGATGCTTTGTGGTTCAGCCACGTTTTGACTTGAAGCCAGAGAGAGCTCACTGTGTTTGGCTGGATCTTGTTTTATGTTTCATGTTCCATTTGGTTTTGTTTCCCCAACCTGAAATCTGGGGTTCAGATGAGGGGTGCTGAATAAAGAAAATGAAGGTGGCATGAAATCTGGGGCAGATAAAGACAGCACTAGGTTTATAAAGGCCATACCACTCTCCTGGGTTACTGTCTGCTCCTGCTTTGTTTCAACATTCCTTCTGGAAAGAATCTTCTGCACACTAAATAGTTCTCTGAGATTTTCTTTAAAGGAGCAGAATTATTAACACCGTACAAAAATAGCAAAGCCTATCTTGCTTTTGCTTTTTTTCCAATAAGTCCACTAATAAATCTCTTTCTTCAGGTCAGCCATTGAAATATTTGGAGAAAACATTTTAAGCAACAGACTGTGACATTATGCATGCATGTCATGCTCTAAGCTTCTACTCTGTTGGATACTTGAACTTGTTAAATTTTCACCATGTATCAGAATATTTTACAGATGAGGAAACTGGGCTCAGAGTGATTGGATAATCTGCCCATATACAAAAAGGGAAGGCAAGCAATTGTAACACTAGGTAGACCCAGCCAACAAATGGTAGAAGAAAATGTTGCTCTCAGGTCTTTCTCTAGCTCTTTCCATTATACAATGTTGCCTAGAAATCAGACCATAGTTCTGTCCTCCAAGAGCTTTTAACTTGGAGAAGGAGACAAAATATATACTTAAAACCATAGTATGTAGTGGAAAGTGATAAGTGTCCTAAGAATTGTCCAGATGACAAGTTGTGTAAGTTCAGAGGAGAGGGGAAATCACTTCCATACACAACATTATATGTGAATTGTATCTCAATAAAGCTGGAAAAACTCTTTGTGGAAACAGTGACATTGGGACACTGAAGAGTAGTTGGGTGTGGAAATTTTGGGGAGGAAGGGAAAAATAGTCATGGTGAGGAAATAGGGTGGGTAAAATCACAGAAATGAGAGGTTTAGTGGTTTAAGGGCAGGTTATAAAAGACAGTTGAGGAAAGTAACTTTGGATGGAAAGGTTGGGACTGAACCTTAGAGGGTCTTGGTTTTAGGAGTTGTATTCTACCTGTGGAGGAAAGCCATTTCATATTTTTGAGTTGAGAATTAACAAATTCAGGGCAAAAGGCAGGCAAAAGCCTATGATTTAACTCTGAAAGTTGCTTGGGTCTCACTGGAAATTCAGATGAGGATAAAAAATAATTCAGTAATTGGTCTTAAAAAAATCACTGAAGAAAAATGAATCATCCATTTACTGTTTGAGCTCAACAGTGAGTTATACTTGAAATTACTAGTATATCAAGAATAATATCAAGCTCTTGAAATTACTAGAATAATATCAAGCTCTTGCTTGATTTTTGAAGTTAGAATTTATTAGCACATATCTTGAAGGAATACACTGTCAGCTGCTTATTTTTCCAAATTAAAACAATTCCCCAAACATATGGGGTCTGTTTTTCATTATTATTCCCGCATCTATCCCACCAGAGAAAAAAGAAATTAAATTTAGATTCTCCCTAATGAGAGATATGAAACACTAAGGAATAAGATTTGGTCAAGCAGTATTGAGTTTTGGAGGGCCACAAATCATTGTGATATCAAAGATTTTATTCACCCCCTAAGAACCAATTTTTGTCCCCTTGGGTTTGATATTGCCCCCATTGGGAACCCATGATACAGACCCAAGCTTGCTTTGGCAGGCTGTTTTCCTAAACACAAAGGAAGCACTAATGTCTGGTGAAGTCCTTATTACAGAAGGGAGAACAGATACGGTCTCCAAGGCCAAAAGGTTGACAATTGATAGAGAAGCCACCTGAGAGGTTAGATGCAAAGATTAGATGGAGAACGCAGAGAACTATTACGGAGCACAATCTTATTAGAGCATCAAGGTCAGTAACATGTTGGTTGAGTCTATTTCCCTCTAGCTACCAGTCCTTTCTATAAAATAACTTATTTTTTACCATGCATTCCAGCAGTAGCAAAGTCAAGAAAATGCTACAAGTCCCACAAAACACAACGTGGGGGGCTCCCCTGGTGGCGCAGTGGTTGAGAGTCTGCCTGCCAACGCAGGGGACGTGGGAAGATCCCATATGCCACGGAGCAACTGGGCCCGTGAGCCACAACTACCGAGCCTGCGCGTCTGGAGCCTGTGCCCCGCAACAAGAGAGGCCGCGACAGTGAAAGGCCCGCGCACAGCGATGAAAAGTGGCCCCCACTTACCGCAACTAGAGAAAGCCCTCGCACAGAAACGAAGACCCAACACAGCCAAAAATAAATAAATAAATAAAATGCTGAATTAACTCCTAGAGAGTTTCATTATAAAAAACCAAAAACAAACAAACAAAAAAACACAACGTGAAGGTGCTCATTAATGTAATATACTTCTGAAACCTTGACATTACACCAGCTCTCCAACCTGCCTCACTTATAAGACAATGTTCCTTTAAGCAGTGGCTGTGACAATATTCATTTTAAACAACTAGATGGATGTTCCTTGGAGAAATCACAACCTAAATAATAAAAAACACCCCAATATTCATTGCAGCACTATTTACAGTAGCCAAGACATGGAAACAACCTAAATGGCCATCAACAGATGAATGGCTAAAGAAGATGAGCTATGTATGTACACAATGGAATATTACTAAGCCATAAAAAAGAATGAGATAATGCCATTTGCAGCAACATGGATGGACCTAGAGATGATCCTACTAAGTGAAGTAAGCCAGACAAAGACAAATATCACATGATATCGCTTATATGTGGAATCTAAAAAAAAATGATAGAAATTAACTTATATGCAAAACAGAAATAGATCCACAGACATAGAAAACAAACTTATGGTTACCAAAGGGGAAAGGGTGGGGGGAGGGATAAATTAGGAGTTTGGGATTAACATATACACACTACTATATATAAAACAGATACCCAGCAAGGACCTACTGTATAGCACAGGAAACCCTATTCAATGTTTTGTAATAATCTGTAAGGGAAAAGAATCTGAAAAAAATAGGTATATATATATATATGTATAACTGAATCACTTTGCTGTACACCTGAAACTAACACAACGTTGTAAATCAACTATACTTCAATGAAAAATAAATTTAAAAAATACTTCCACAAAACCCCAAATTAAACATAAATAAATAAATAAAACCAAACAGATCATTTAAAGTTTGAGAGTGTTTGAACATATAGTTGTTTGCTTTTTTTTAATTGAATGTGGCTGTTGTTTGAAATGTCCAGTGTCTTCACCAAGTAAATGCTGAAGTGTTTTATGTCCAGTGAACAATCTATCCAAAGTTCTACCACAATGACTTACCTTCCATGGATGAGTATGAAGGTACTGCTTCTAGGTTAGTTTTATAATGAACTTAGAATTCGGTGGTCCTCATGGGGGAAATGAATGGGAATACTATTTCACAAAGAAAAAAAGAAATAAACGTGTCTTCCCTTTTTACCACCCTCAACTGTATGACAAAAAGCCTAGTTTTATTGTGTTGTTATTTGTACTTTCACAGGAAGAAAAAATATTGCCAAACTTGAGGATTCTATTTTTTACTAGAATAACAAGATGTCATTGGGAGAGCATTACTTTATTGGAAAGTTTTTATTTTTTATTTTTTAACTTGTCTACCACAGCTTCACATATTTCATAGCTGTGTGTTTCCTGGCTAAAAAGCACCAAACTTTTCAACATTTGCTGCTCCTTGCGTGAACCAGATCTGGGCTAGGAAATTCCAATATTTAAGAAGAGCTGTAGAGGGTAATTAAGGGATTGTCCGATGTTTCGGCCAGTTCTGCTGATAAAGTGTGGGTTGCTTTATTATTTAAAGCTCTGCATGCTTCTAAGTCTCCTTTTCTGATACTGAAGCATGTCTTTCTAAGCCACCTGGATTCAAAAAAGGAGTTTTTAAGTGGCCATGGGGTGTCCCTGGCCAGAGTTCTCAGACAAAATTAACACCTTTATTCATACTGGGCCAGGTAAGCTCTTTGTTTCTTTTAGGAGACAGATGTTCTCCCTTGAGTTGGAAAGAGTAAAGCTCCATTGTGATGTCCACTCTCTCCAGTAGGCTGTGAGCACTGAAGTTTCCAGCCATGCATGGCTAATTGGGAGCCGTGAAGGCTCAAGGATGCTGTATATATTCCCATGCCCAAGTTCTAGGATATCTAACCTGTGACCCACACAGCCCATGGAATGATAGAAAGATTCTTTCCAGATTTGGTTTTGCTCTTAAACATATGCTGCAAACTTTATATACTGTAAACCTTCTTCATTTTTTTCCCATAAGTCAATGTCTTTATGGCCAATGTATTTTTTTTTTTTTTTTGCATAGGTAGGCAACTCAGAGGCAAGCACTCTCTATAATCACCATCACACCATATTAAGAAAAACCTTTCCATGGGTGCTTTACCAGATGCTCTGCAAAGTGAATTATATAGGCGTGTACATGATTTGGAGGGGCTTATGGTGTCATTCAGGCAGACCTTGACAATCAAATGCTAACATGAAAACCACAGGGCTGATAGTTAGCTAGTCTGTCTGGGGGTGGCCATATTCATCATCTTGTTGCCACCTTCCTTTCTGAGTGGTTGTTATCGGTTACTGTACCTGTCGTTCAACATTTTGATTCTCTTCCCTGAAAACATATTTATTATCTGGTAAGTCTATGTCCTATCTATTTTTAAGCCTCCTCTGTTTTTTAAGTGCCTGTGGTAGTACTTGGATGATAGTCATAGTAATATAAAAATAACAGCTTGGAAAAATCGGGCTAAGTTTTCACTAACAACCTTTTCTCTCCTTGGTCCAAAAGCAACATAATACAGAGAAGAAGGTAGGACTAAGAGTCAGAAGTGCTGGCTCTGGTTGGTGGGGTGAGGTGTGGAACTCACCAGACTCTAGAGCCAGGGAACCTGGTTCCAGCACAGCCCTGCCCTCCGCTGGTGCATGGCCTGGGGCAAGCTGCTTGCTGTAAAGAGCTGGATCTACCCTGCAGAAAGGATTAAATGAGTCAATATACACGCAGGGCTCCAAAGAGCTCCTGGCTTGACAATAAGTGCCATATAAAGGTTTGCCGTTACTACTCTGATCCTGGCTTTGTCACTGAGGAGCAGGGCTTGGACCCCTCTGGGTCTGCGTCTCTCCCTATGAACAATGGACTAAGTTCTCTGAAACCATTTTGTCTTGCTGTTTTCTTTCTAAATAAGGCATCTTGCAAACACCGAGGGGTAAGTCACAGAAAGGAGGGGGATCATATCACTCATCATCAGAATAGAATACTTTTCAGCTTGAATGGAGATGCTATTACTAATTAAGAACTACACTGGGACAATGCCGTAAGTCCAGCCAGTGTGGTCACACCACATACAGCAGGCAAGTCGTGAGCCCTACATACACTGGGGATGGGGGATTCTGCTTTAAAGATATGAAGGGTGTGTTTACTGCTTCAGGTTGTAAGGGTGGCACTTAAATAGCACACAATTGAACCAACGATTTCCCAAACATGCTGTACTGTTTGGCCTCCCACGTTTTTCAACGTCCCTCTTCATTTATTCCCAGCTCACAGGCAGAATAAGGATCAAAATCACCAAAAAAACAGACTTGGATTAAAAATCAGTCGTGCTGATTTTTATTTCTGCTGAGTTTTCTCTTCTAAAGCTACCTCCACCATCCCGAGAGAAACAGTTTTCCCCATTACTGATGGAAAGTTAAGTCTTCTCATAAGGAGGATTTCCCTTCCAGAAATTCAAAACGAGAAAAAGTATCAGACAATGTGATTTTGTGCCAGTGAACAGCCCTTTCCAAAGATTTGAACGGAATAATTTGTTTTCCATGGTTTATAGGTAGCAGATAAAACCTACATGGAAAAATGGACAAGGAGAAATGGAAAATAAGACACAGAATCTGGAATTGTAAGCTTAAAAAGCAATTTGTTTTATTTCAGCTGTGCCCAGAAATAACTTGAGGTTAACAAGTGAGTATTTCTACTGGAAGCATCAGCTACAATTAGGTCACCAACTTAGAGAAGACGTAGGCAGAAATTTAAACACCAAGTCTATCATTATAAAGGTACTTTATCAGCAGAAATGTCAGCTATGGATTGTTGACTTAAAATGATTAAGAGGCTAAAATATCAAAGAGGAAGATGAAGTTTGTGGAAAGGTCCCTGTTAAGATCAACAGCAGCTGAGGGTCTAAATATGAGAGAGTTGCTTTACTAACTTTCCTTGGGGAGTGAGTTTTGAACTTCTTGATTTCTACATCAGTCTGATGTGAAAAAACATAAATACTTGCTTCCTCTTGAAGTCTCTGTTCTGACCAGGCAAACCCAGGGCCACATGTTTAATTCTGGTGATGATAAAATGACAAACCTGTTGTTGTTTAGGATAACTGAGACATGGTAATACTCTTTTGATTTCCCATGGAAAATCAGCTGTGAAAAATCTGTAACAGTACTATTCAAATGTCCTATTTAAAAAATAAGCAAAAACCAATAAAAATATGGAACCTTTGGACCTGGCACCAAGAATAGATTCTGCATGGATTGCCTTCGCTCACCCAATCATGGATTTTTTTTTTTCCTGGAAGTTTATTTGAGAGTCTAAAAAAGATTTAATTGTTAATTTGATACCAATCATTGCATAGTTTAATAATGACTAGACTTTACAAGTATCTGGATCCACATGAGCCATGGAATTCAGAAAAATATTATTTCCTGTCATATTGAGAACCGATTTTTCATGGTAGATTTTACTTGATCATTCATTTGATCCATTTAGTTTGATCACTTAGATGTTCCAGACTACTAAATGCTGACCTTTTTTTTTTTTTTAAACATCTTTATTGGAGTATAATTGCTTTACAATGTTGTGTTAGTTTCTGCTGTATAAGAAAGTGAATCAGCTATACATATACATACGTCCCCATATCTCCTTCCTCTTGCATCTCCCTCCCTCCAGCCCTCCCTATCCCACACCTCTAGGTGGTCACAAAGCACAGAGCTGATCTCCCTGTGCTATGCTGACCTATTTTTTTTAAGTTTCCATTCACCATAATGATACAGGTTTGAGTTTCACAATGGCTGTGTCTATTTCCTTAGCAGTGAAAATGTCCTGAGACCTGTTTTTATTGGTCTTTGTAGGTCTTTGCCATCAGTGCCATGGGAGCCCCCATTTCAAATGTCTCTTCTTTACATGGGGCTGTTGTTTGAACAAGAGCCTGAAAGGATGGCTTTTAGAATAGCTGCTAGACATGCAGCTGTAAAGCGAGGCTGCAGTGTGCCATGCCAGCAGTCAGCTGAGCACATTCATTAGTACGTGTGGAGGCTGAGGGCTGCATGCAGACAGAAGGGGCTTCCTTTTGTCCAGCATTCACTGAGTGCCTGGCTCTACTTTCTTTGTCACATGAACATCAGTGTTTATCTCCTTGAATCATTGCAACTATGCATTGCTGTTCCCCCTCCCATCGAAGATTTAAAGTCTCTTTCGCCACATACGAGGTATAGAGAACTCTTTTAGGGACAGATTTTTAAATCCAGTCTACCATGGAACTACCACTGATACCAGACATTAAGTAAAATGAAGGTTTACTGTTGATGAAGGTGTAGCTCTTACGAGGGTCCCAGGGTTAGCCCAAGACTCAGTTATGAAGTCAGAAGATGCTAGTGTGTGCGCGTGTGTGTGTGTGAGTGTGTGTGTGTGAGAGAGAGAGAGTGCTACCATCCCCTAGACTCTCACCCTCGTCAAGTTTTTCTTCTTTTATAATTGAAAACATCTAGCCTTATGAAAAAATTGTGATATTAACTCCATTTTTTAAAAAGGGAAATAAACTCAGAGAAGTTAAGCCATCCCCCCAGGTCTCACAACCAGGTGGTAGTAGAACCAAGATTTGAAGCCAGGTTGGCATGTTCCAAAGTCTATTCCATTATGCTGTTAACCACGTGAATCTTCAGAAACATTCCAAGCCCCTAGTTCTATGTCCTCTGCAGCTCTGCCCCGCACTTGGCAGGCTGCAAAGGGAGAAGGCACTAAATGTACATGTTGTCAACCAGCGAGTGCACAAAGTTGAATTTTTGGAAGATTAAGGTCTTACAAGCCACCCCAAATTATGCCCCAAGCATCTGTCTTGTCTTTCAATATGACTTCTAGGAAGGTTAAGCGTTAGAAGCTCTAGGGGTGATGTGAATCACAGGAAGTGCTAAACTAAAATACGGACTGAGTCATTCTTTCCAGATACAATGGCCTTTATTTCTCTAAACCTCTTAATAGACTTTTATAAACCGGGGTAAAATAAAAGCTAGTTAAATTTAATATTATGGCTACTACTAATAAATATTAAACTAAATTTACTACTACGACTACTACTTAATCGCTTTCACTTTTTGATAAGTTATCAACATGTTGGATTCTTTGCTCATCAAAACATCTGATAGCATGCCCCGTGCCTCCTGGGTATAAAATAAATGTTAATTACAATAAATGCAATGATGCACAGTCTTTTTACTGCATTGTCTCACACACACAATCTCTCTTGCGTTCTGGACCTACGACACATTTGGTTCTTGGATAGCAGGGGATGGGTTTTAGAAACATTGTGGAGGTGGAGTCAATGGAACTTAGCTGTGCTTGGCAGTGGAGGTGAAGGGTGAGGGCGTTCAAGTCAAGTCTGAAATTTCAGCCCTGGTGACTAAGGGCTACTTGCCAGGAATAGGGAAGGTGGAAAGTCTGAGAAGATGATGGCCAGGTTAGAATTAAAAAAATGTGTGTCCCAGTAGTTTTGTGATTCCAGCAATGCTTAGGAGACTTAGAGTGAAGGTAGAGAAAGCACGTGTGGGGTGCCTACTAGGGGAGTGACTTGACACAGTCACTCTGTGTGGCTAAAGAATGAAGGTGAGGGGCTCAGAGCCCTGCTGAAAGGAGGAGGGAATTCATCTGAGCATTGCACTGGAAGCCCTTCTTTTCCGCATGGTCCAGTCACAATGCCTTGCAATAGGGTTGATGGGAGGAGGCATCTATATGTGCTGGCGAGACCTCCAGGGATCGATGGAGCTGAGGGTGAGCCCACCGTGGCAGGACAGGGATTATCAAGGCGCCGACTGGCTTGAGGAAAAGGTTGGCCAGAGACCTCTGGGGTCACCATGAAGGAGTGAGGATGGTAGACGGGAAAGCGTGGAGACTGTGGATGGAGGAACATTCCAGAATGTGAACTCTTGGAAATGGTACCATTTTTGCTCTGAAGGCTAATAGCCTATGGTGAGCATTAAAACATTCCAAGGCCATGAGTTCCCCAACACCCATCCTGATTCCCTGCTCCAAAAGTTGGAGGGGGGTCCTTGGGACATGTTACTGGGATTCCTCCCATGTTCCTTAGTGGGCGTATCTTCCTTTCTCACATGTGGACAGAGATTATCATGTATGGGGTAAACATGTATCTTATTCAATCATATTTTATTATCTTTTACTATTTTATTACTGTCGTTTTATTGGAATCAACATTTCCTTCTCCAACGATGGGGCATCAGATGTAACAAAGAGTTTTAGGGAAATGTGTCTGCTGGTCTTTCAGGATGTAACTCTGACCAGACTCTGCAGGCTGGCTGCTGCCCACCATTCCACTTTCTAGGTTTCACCGCATTAACATCCAATACTCTTTCCATCAAACCAGGCCAGTCATGTGTCACAGGCTGGCACTGTTTGTTTTCTCAAACATGAAAGTTGAAAGGTCAGGATTCAACATTACGCACCAAGGTCCCAGTGCAGGAGTCTCCAAAGTCGAGGCCAGGAACAACTAACTCCCCACGATGGGGCAGGCGGTGATGTGTGGAATACAACCAGTGAGCCATGGTCCCTGGAGTGTCCTCAAAGATGCATGTCTCCCCAGAACCTCAGAATGTGATTTTATTTGGAAATAAGATCTTTATAGATGTGATTGGTTTAAATTAAGATGAGGTCACACCAGATTAGGGTGGGCTCTAAATCTAACGACACATGTCCTTGTGAGAAGAGGAGACACACAGATGCACAGAGAGAACATATCTGAAGACAGAGACAGAGACTGGGTGATGCAGATACAATTTTAGGAATGTCAGGGATTACTGGGAGCCATCGGAAGTCAGGAAGGATTCTTCCCTAGAACCTTAGGAGGGAGTGTCACCCTGCTGACACCTTGATTTTGAACTTCTAGCCTCTAGAACTGTGAAATAATACATTTCTGTTGTTTTAAACCAGCCCATTTGTGGTCACCTGTTACGGCAGCCTAGGACACTGATACATCCCCTAACTCTGCTGACTTACTTGTCCCTGCCCACCTGGGAAGCTCCTCCCTGGAGCCAGCCTCCCTGTAACTAACATGACTGAAAGTCTCGGGACACCTCGCCCCAGAAGGCTTCATGCCCAGGTAAGTGTATTTCTTTGGACTGCCCTTGTCATGACATCGTTCTGACTTACATCTTTGCTCCTTTGAACTTCAATCAATGGCTGAACCAGGAACGTTGTTTTGACTACGCCGATGGTTTCTAAACTCCCCACTATGTGGTTTCCAGGTCAGACCGTTGGGCTTTGTTCTGTGAATCATTGCCAAAAGATTCAATTAAATCTTGCTTCACCCGCCTTGTGGCCAGGGTTTCGGTGACTTAGTGAGAACAGGGGTACTTAGGGAGTTACTGAGGAAAGCCAGACATGAGAGGGGGAGCCCAGTGTTGACACGAGGCAGAGAGCGTGGAGATTAGGGGGCTCGGGGCGGTGGGTGACGAATGAAGTCACCAGAAGCTCAGCTTCTTGGCTGGGAAGGCAGCTGTTGATTCCTGACATACTATTTTAGGACCCGAAAGAGAAAGTGAGGGGGCTTTGTGAAATCACTTAAAAGAGACTGCATGTCAAGGGGAGATGAGACATGTGTTACCACCACCATCCTTTCCCCGCAGGAATGAGAAAGAATCACAAATGTGAGTCTGCTCGTGATCTTTATGGTGGGAGGCTTCCTTTGAAGCCTGACATCACTAAAAAAAAGCCTCATAAAACCAAAAAGAAAAAAAAAAGTCTCACCAAGGAATACAGGGATGAGAAACAGCTATAGCTCTGTAGGAGCAGGAATTCGGTGGAACCAGAAGTCACTCAGGAAGAGAAAAGAAAAAGACAAGATTTCTCAATGGGCCCGGAGGATGTTGCCTTCATGGGGAGGTTCGCTCCATTGGGGAAGAGTCCTAAGTGATGCCAGGAGAGCCCGGTGAAGGAAGAGCCCATACCCCGAGTGCACGAGTGGTCCTGGTCAAGTCACGGAGACTTGGAATCTTGGGCTTTTATTTCTAGTTTGCTTGTGAAGCAAGTAAGGTCTGGACCCTGCTAATCGTGGAGGACTTGCAGAAGGTGACTGCTTCTGGAAACTCCCCACGTATAAGCAGGGATCCCTGGGACAGGATGTACACACACACATCTGGAATGCCTCCTTTACTAGGTACAATGCTGGGAGACGAAATGAATTTTTGCTGACATGTTTTCATAAAACTAGACAAAAGCTCAGCACCTCTTTCATAGGAAACATCAGCTCTGGGCTTCACTTGTGATCACGGTGCCACAGGCAACCCACATATTTGCCCTGAGAGCTGGATAGTTCAAGGGAATGCCGGGTCATTCTGCCCAACCAGGAGTTTGGAGAACTATTGATGCCGTAGATTGAATGGACGTGTCCCCTGCAAACTCGTGTTAAATCCTGATGTCCCAGGGGATGGTATTTGGAGGTGGGGCCTTTGAGAGGTGAGTAGGTCATAAGGGTGGAGCCCTCATGGGTGGGATTCGGTTTCTCATAAAAGAGACCCCAGAGAGCCCCTGGCGCTTCTGCCATATGAGGACATAACAGAGAAGATGGCCATCTATGAACCGGGAAGCCAGCCCTCACCAGACACCAAATCTGCTAGAACCTTAGTCTTGGACTTCCCAGCTTCCAGGACTGTGAGAAATAAATGTCTACTGCTTATAAGCTACCCAGTCTATGGTATTTTTGATAGCGCAGCCTGAGTGGACTAAGACGGTCGAAAGCCAGTAGCAACATTTGTGGACTCCAGGGCTGGTGAAGCCCAGGGCCTGGCCCCTTGGCTCCACCTTGTCTACCTCTCTTGCTAACCATCTTGACCAGTGGGAGGTTTCCTGAACACACCAGGTCCCTTCCTGACCGCCCGCATCCTTGAACGTTCCCTTCCCTCCAGATGAGAGACCCCTTTCCCCCTCTTCCCTTGGGTCAGTTCTTCCAGATCAAGAATATTCACGTCTGCCATCGCCTCCTCTAACTGGTTGGGTGTCCTGCCCTGTGCTTCCTGGTTGGCCCTGTGGGTCTGTTTCCTTGTCTGTCATCCCCACAAGGGTCCTGGATGACATGGATATCTGGTTGACCTCTGTGAAACATCTACGGGAACTTGGCTGACTTCATCTTACTCTTCATAGCTCTCAAGGTGTGCCAGCCACCCTACTAAGCACATTGCAATAACCCACGGAAGCAGGGATTACTGCCGTTGCTATTTTACAGGTGAGCAAAAAGAGCACAAAGAGGTCAGATGACTTGCCTGTCACACAACTAACAAGTGGTGGATGGTGTCCATATACCTGATCTGGGTTGAATAGTGTCTCCAAAATTCATGTCCACCCAGAGTCTCAGAGCACGACCTTCTTTGGATATAGGGTCTTTGCAGAAACAACTAGTTAAAGTGAGGTCATGTTGGATTACAGTGGGCTCTAAATCCATTGACTGATGTCCTTGTACGAAGAGAAAACAGAATCACACAGAGGGAAGAAAGACTGCCACGATGATGGAGACAGACATGAGACACCAATGGCTGGCAAGCAGCAGAAGCTAAAAGCAGGCCAGGAAGGATTCTCCCTGAAAGCTTTCAGAGGTAGGGTGGCCCTGCCGTAATTTCAGACTTCTACCATCTGGAACTATGAGAGAAAAAAATTTCTGTTGTTTACAGCCATCTGCGCTATGGTCGTTTGTTATGGCAGACACAGAAAAATAATAAACTGCCTCTCAGAAAGAGCAGGGAAAAGTTTCTCTGGGGGCTGTGGCATCCCCGTGCTTTCCCTGGACAGGGGAGAGGGCCAGCGGGCCTGCTTCCCTTGGAAGTTCTGCCCGGTGGCAGGATTCCCAGACCACACACACACTGAGCAGGCCTGCATGTCCTTTCATGAGATGGCATTTTGGGAGGGACACGGGCCTGGAACACAAGGCAGAAGCCTGGGGCACTTTCCTGGCAGCTGGACTTTGGGAAGATAGGAGGCAGACACCTGGTGCCTCAATTTTCATGTTTTAAAAATGGAGCCCTTATGTGAACAAGAGTCAGGCACTGGGAGTGCAATAGACAGTGTAACTGACCACGTCTCTGTCCCCATGAAATTAGCACGCTAGGGGAGACGGGCTATGACTCAATCAGTAAACAAGTGATGATTACAGACAATGACAAGGGATATGAAGGAAAATTCCCCTCTCAAAACATGGTGAGGTTTCACAAAATTAAGCATTACAAATAAAACAAAAAAACCAAATTGAATGGCGATGCTCTTGGCCCTTGTTAACGATTGCACAAGTGTCTGCATGGTGGACCAGGCAGGACCCTGCGAGCTCAGACTCAGGTGGTCCTCGGGCTGGCCCCACTAGACTTATGCCAGAGGCCAGCCTAACGTGCGGCCAGAGTGTGGCCCGTCCAAGTCTAGTTTCTCCATCGCGAGGCCAGCAATAAAAGGGATGACCGGGCATGCAGCCTGCCCAGACCTCGCAGGAGGGAGACTGTGTCCCCCGGGCCGATTCCCCAGGCTGAGGTGCCACAAGGCCGGCAGTTCCCCAAAAGGGCCACGCTCCTTCCCTGCCAGGAAGAGCATCTGCAGGGCCTTTGGGGATACCTGCGAGAGGTGCCGGGCACCGGACCTGTCTCTTGTCTGCAGATACCATCCCCCGGGGGTGCGTCTCGGGTGGCCGCTTTGAGAAAGACACATGGAGCCAAATGCAGGAAGAACAAAACTTTCAGGAAGAACAAAAGGGAACAAATCTAATGAACACGATAATGAACATGAACAAGGATGATTTTCGATGCAAGTGCAGTGACTTAGCTACAGAAAAGGATAATAGAAAATACAGGGTGCTGTTAGTGACGGGATAATAGAAACCATTATTGTAAAGCAGAACTATTTTGGAGAGAGGAGCAAACAGAACTGCTCCTGGAGCTTCTGCGTCCTCAGTGACTTTTCACCTGATTTGCATCCTGAGGTCAAACACCATTACTACGAGCCAATGCGGGGTTGGAAGAGAATATTGGCCTGTTTGCTTGTTACTATACATACACACACACACACACACAAGTGACTGAGGAATGTAGAGGGAAAAACCTGGAATAAATGCACTGGTCTAATTTCTTCCACATCACTCACTGAAATTCCCCACTCATTAATTTTCCTAAAAGCTGATTTTCTCATATACTTTGAAGTCAGGCAAGTGGGTTTGGGGAAAGTTGTGTTCTCTCTGAGGTGGCCGTTGACATGCTAAGGTATCTCAAGACCCCCTTCAGCAACAGAAGAAAGCTCCCCTTTGTGAATGAAGAAGGAGAAAATGAAGGCTGTGATTCTAACTGAATAAATATGGAGCTCGTTTTGACGATCATTGGATCACTTAATGGTTCCAGAGCAACCAGGAGGAACAGGGTTTTCTTGACCACTGACATTCAAATTTTTCTTAAAAAAGATTAAAAAATATAACCAAGATTTTGTAATAACTTTAAATGAAGTATAATCTATAAAATATTGAATCACAATGTTGTACACCTGAAACTAGTATCGTAAGTCAACTATACTTCAATTAAAAAAATTCAAAAAACCCAAGATGTAAACTGTCTAAATGAAATGATCCATTATCTTTTTCCACTGGTGAGGGTGTAACGAAAGGTTTCCTGTTTTAAACTCATGCACATATACATCGACATTATTATGCTTGTAGAGAAATTGCTCAATAGAGGTAGGTTGACCTAGAAAAAAATCGGCATCAGCATTTTGTATCTATATGAGATGGTGAATGCTAACTAATCTTATGGTGATAATCATTTCACAAGATACGTAAATCATTATGCTGCACATCTCAGACTTACAGAGTGCTGTGTGTCAATTATATCTCTAAAGTGGGGAGAAAAAAAGAGTGGAAGAAAAAACAAAAAAAAATTGGCGTTCACCTCCAGTCTCAATATTGACTGGGAACCTCTGTTCTTATCCACCCTCAAAGACCTCAGCCAAATTCTGGGGCAGTTAGTTTGGTTTCCTGGCTGGAATTGCGACACCGTTGGGGCAGAGAGTCTTGTAGCTGCAGACAAGCCCGTGAACACGGTGTCAGGAAGTCCGGGAAAGCATGAGTCAGCTCAGCGCTGGCACCCCTGGCGCTGGGCTCCAGAGGAAACTTGACCAGTAGCCGAAGTCAACAAAAGGCGTCGAGCAAGCCGTGCAGTCTGGGGGAGGCCATGGAGGGCCTGCCAGCATGTCCCCACCAACCCTACACACCAAGCTCCACCCTTCCCAGCAGAGATGGACCAACCCTTGCAGCTCTGACCACAGAGGGTGGACTTTAACGACCTGGGAACTAATTTCTCGTTGGTTTTGGTAAACTAAAAATGATAGAATGAGTAATGCATTAAAATCATCTTTTTCCTAATCGAAAATTAAAAAAAAAGTATTACAATTCTGTTGGAGACGAATTTTTACAGTCTTTGGAATCAAGACTGTAAATTTCTGGGCGACAATTCGAGATTTAAATGTGTAAATGTTATAATTTACTCATTGTCCTGTACTGACACGGGGTATGTTTTATAGCAAAGGCTACAGGAACGAGGAACTAACGGTCTCTTAGTTCTTTCTGTCTTTTCTCTGCCTCTTGGCATGTATGCGTAGGTATGGGTATGTGTAGGTATGTCTTTGTATGCTTAGTTACTTCTATCCATCACTCCTCCCTTCTAGAACATCCTTGCCCCACCTTCAGTGTACACTTGCTTTTTAGAATTTTGAACACTGAGAATTATTTGAAGCTCCTGATCAGGTTTTTTAACACCTTGAACCTGATATGTCTGCAGCCTGCCCTTAGTTATGGAGAATAATAGAAGTTCAGACTTGGTAGGACTGTGGAGCCATGGGACTCTCCGTTCACGGGGCAGGGATCCTCGCCAAAGTACCACACCTTCAGGGTTTGACCTGACTTAACCAGGCTCCATCTCTGCTTCTCTCCTGCAGCCCAGCTGGCGAGCTCAGATGTGATAACTCTGCTGAAGAGGGGATGAGGAGGGAGTTAAATTGTGGGCAAAGTGAGACAAGCCCGGGATCCGGTGCAGGAGAGGAAATGGAGAGAAGGGAGATGGTAGGAGAGGTTTTGCCCTTGGGGCTACGGTCAGAGGCTGGGGGACTTCTATGGAAGGGAGAGGGCTGGAGAGTTAGCCTTCCCACGTCCTGCCCCGCCTGCCTCTGGCCCTTGGCTCCTCCTTCTCAGATCCCGAAGATGAGTATTAAGTCAGCCCATCGCACACATCTAGAAGTTTCTGGGTGCTGCAGGGAACTCGAAGACGGAAACTTTGGCCTAAGAGCAGACTTCTCGGAACAATATTGACACAATAACAGCTTGAAAAAGAATAGCAAACCCCTCGTCTCTCTCTCTCCTCCCCAACTTGACTTCATAACCCATCTCTCCTCTGTTAAAACTGTAAGTGGAAAAAAAGCTAGTTTCGCAAAGATCATTGTTACAGAAAGTGTGGCTGTAAATTATCTAGAAACTTCGGCATTTCTGCTTTATAACTTTCACCTGAGCTTATCGCTTTTCTTTACACCATGAGGCCAGGAGAAGCAAAAACAGAAAAAAAAAAAAAAAAAACCCAACCCAACAAGAAATAAGATTTTAACTCTTGAGCAAAAGGACATAGATACTATCAAAACATTTTGCAAAATTACAGAAACATTGCTACATTTTCCATAGGGTTAACTTTTGAGACGAAAAACTAATTTGGAACTTATGATTTCTTCGAAAAAAATTCCCTTAACCAAACCAAAGACATTTACTGGGAGAAGAAAATGACTAACTTGTAGTTTCCACAATGAGAAACACATTCCCGTGGCTTCTGGCCACTTTCTGTCATTACGTGATGGGCTTAAATTGCATTCATTTATAATGAGTGAAAAATATGAATGAAATCTTTAAATTAGTCAAAATAACGTCATGCTTTAAACATGCTCCCCTGCAAAGAAAGAGAGGATATTGGATGGCAACAGACCTCACGATCGTTTCTGAGGATCGATCCCAAACCTGACGGCCCATATTTAACTTCAAACCAAGTATTGCAAGTTCACAATTAAAAAAAAAAAAAAGAAAGAAAAAAAAGCAGGCTTCTTATTGCTGCAGTGAGATAGGGCAGCGTAATGGCTTTGAGCGTGTCTCTTCCTGCAGTGTATCTGGCCTTGAGTCCACAGAGCCTCCCTCCAACATCAAAGGAAGCTGTAGGAGATGGTGTGTGGAACCCCAGATAGCCCCGGGAAGCGGGGGAACCCACCCTCTGTCAAGAGGAGTTGCTAAAATTAGATGGTGAGGTAGTCTCAGCGCTGGAAGAGATCTTGCTAATTATCTGCTTCCATCAATGATAGAACCCGTCAGAACTTCCAGACCTTCAAAGAGAAGGGCTTATGCAATCGGCAGGAACGCCGTTCTGTTTGGAGATTCTTCCCTCCGTCTATCTTAAGCTCTTCATGCTGATAGTAAAGTCAATTTCCTCTTACTTCGGGGCTCAGTGCAGATGGGGGGCATCTAGGCCCTGTATTTTCCTCCAGGCTTTCTAAGATTTTTTTTTTTTTTTAAATGATCTGAGACCATCATTTGGCCCTTCCTATTCATCTGAGATGCTGCCCTATGGTCTTCATTTTGGTGTTCTGGGTGCATTTGGGATGCACATGAAATCCTGCAAGGAGGGGTGGAAGGGTCAGGGCCAGCCTCATACTGGGGCCGAGCGAGCGAGTGGTCACCTGCTCAGCAGCGTCTTTATCTCCCCCTTATCTCCCTTTCCAGCTGCGTTGCCTGGCTCTGGTGACAGTATCTGAATGTCTGCCACTTGAGATTTACGCTCTGGGGTAAGCGCTGCCCCTCCTTCTATGTTTCTCTTTGAAACTTTGCGTCCATCAGGAAAGGGTTAAGTCCCTTAAAATTAATATCTTTGCTGCCCTGATTTCCTCTCTCGAAAATATTTAGGGAAGCAAGACAGGCTGGGAGAGGGGATGGGGAGGAGAAGAAAGGGGCTTAGGAAAAGCGGACCTGAGGAGGGACCACAGAGATCAGCCTCGCTTCCCTGAGAACGTCCCTTGTGGCTTCCTCGGCAGGACCACACAATGTCCAGAGACCACTGTGTGACTCGCAGAGATAACGGCGGCAGTTCCTGGCAACATTTGCTCCATCCCTCCCCCTCCATCATCTGTCTTCCTCCCCAGAGAATCTTTCTTTTGCTTTGGGCACCATGAACCTCAACTTTGCAGAGCGGGGAAGGAGCCAGACCCTTGTGAGTCCAATCCGCGTCCCATCTTGTCAATGTCTTTCTTCTCAAGACCAAAACAAACCACAAACCCTCTTATCCCACTAAACATCCACCCATGAAGCACAATCAAGGAATCTGTGTTCCAAAACAAAATGCTTCTCTTTGAAGGAGCCAGCCTTTACCGCTCTGCCCTACAAATGGACGATTTAATAGACCTGACCCGAGGCAGGCATATGCTAGCAAGTAGGTTGATTATGAGGTTGAATTGGTGACTTGTGGTGTCTGTCAAGCATTGGGGGCCTTGAATTCAGGCCTGTGGGTGAGCAGGGCACAAACAGCTGGGCAGAGCAGCCCTTAATCTCCTGCCAGCTGGACCCAGAGACAGGCCTTGGAGGCTGGAGTGCTCGGGCTGCTCTTGGCATGGGTTCCAGAAACAATTCTGGTGGCAATGTGGGGCTGTGACTCCAGGCCTGCCCCAGAATAACACACTGTCAGCATATGTTAACAGGCTGCCTTTTCTCCAAAGATCACAAAATGCATTCCATTTAGTGTCTGTTTTGCAAGTGTTACTATCTGTGTTTTATGGGCAACAAAACCAAGATACAGCAAGGCCTTTGAGCTCTGCCATGTGAGTGTGAGTGGTGAGGGGCTGACCTTGGGAGACCTGTGCTTCCTGAGTCTCGGGCTGTTGCAAAACAGCTTCCTCCAACCTTTCCAAACTCCTTCCAGAATGGTCATGCTGGCTGGCAGATCTCAGGGGATGGTGGGAGTTAAAAGGAACACATGTGTTCCAAACTCCCTGGAAGAGAGAGTGGTATTAAAAACACACACACAAGCTAGTGTTCACCATGTGGGGACCCAGATGAAAGCGGTCGGCTGCTTCAGTACTGGGCTTTGTGACCACACGTGGTGAGGCCTTCACCCCACAGGAAGCACGTGGAAATGAGCAGAAGACCTGACTCCTTCTTCTTTCCTGGGTCTTCTCTCCTATGAAGCATAAGACCATGCAGATTCTGGTCTTTCTCCTTTTAAAAATAGGATCATCCATAAGACTAAACTTTCTCAGGAGCTCACCACTGACACCAGTCAACAGAAAGAGGAAACTGCTAGTCTATTACTAAGTGAAATTTTTCAGCTGGCCCTGTTCTATTTCAGCCTCCTCTGCCCACGTGGAGCTTCATCTCCATTGGGGGGAAATGAGATAAGCTTCTCCCCAAAGATGTCGGAGCCAAGCTTACGATATTTGACTCTTACACAAATGAAATCCAATTGAAGACCAATGATCTCCAGAGTTAGGACTTAAACTGTCAGACACTGAGACATCTCAAAACATTAGGCTGAAAGATGTCTAAGGGATCTTTACTCAGTGTTGAGCCATAATGAATTCCAAAAGAGGAAACTCACATCTACTGACTTTTTCAAATCTACAGGGAAGATGATCCCAGAATTTTCATTGGAAACTAGTGCTTAACAACCAACCAACAAGCATGTACCATATACCCACTGTGTGTAAGGGTCTGTGGGGCACAAAGAGAGCTATTTGTGAATGTTCCCATGGTCGAGTGGTTCTTGCTCTTTGCACTTGTATCATTAGCAAGAACTACTCTCAATTCTTTGTTATCTCTCTCAACTATGTCTCACATCCTTGTCTTCTGGAGTGACCTCCTAACTTGAGGTCTGTTCCGGGGGAGCTGGGGTTTGGGGTCACTCTTGATGCTAGCCTGGCACATACAGGGAACAGTTGGTTACCAGTGGCTGGGCCACTTCTTCCAGTGTCAGGGTGAGCTGGGGATAAGGCAGCAGAAAGCAAAAGGCATCCCCTAGTGTGTCTGAGCTCTTGATCGTTTCTTCCAAATCTATTCCTCCCATAGTTTTCCCTGTTTCTCTAGCAACTGTAGTTTCCAGATGGCTTATGCTACAGAACATTTGATTCTTCCATGTCTCTTTTCCTTTGCTCATGCTCTCCATCCAAACTGTCATTAAATAATGTTTTGAACCTTTAAAATGGCCACTTTATTGTTCCCACAAGTTACCCTCATTTCTTGCCTCCATTTGCAATATTCTCCTATTTGGCTTTTTTAAAAGTTTTTTTTTTCTTTTAATCTTTATTTGAGATATAATTCACATAAAATTCACTTAATTAAAGTGTAAAATTCAAATTTTTTTGGTATATTACATTACTAATTTTTTTGAGTTGTAAAATATATATAACATAAAATTTCCCATTTTATCCATTTTTAAGTAAACAATCAGTGGCATGAATTATATTCACGATGGTTGCTGTGTAACTATTATCACTATCTATTACCAAAACTGTTTAAACACCCCTAAACAAACACCCTGTAAACAAGGAATAGAAGGGAACTTCTTCAACATGATAAAGACCATATATGAAAAACTTTTGGCTAATATTATACTCAACAATGAAAAGCTGAAAGCTTTTCCCCTACAATCAGGAACAAGATAAGGAAGCCCACTTTTGCTATTTCTGTGTAACACAGTACTGGAAATTCTAGCCAGAGCAATTAGGCAAGAAAAAATTATCTCTGTTCATAGCTGACATGATCTTATATGTAGAAAACCCAAAAGAATTCACAAAAAAACCTGTTAAATCTAATAAATGGTCTCAACAAAGCTGTAAATATAAGGTCAAAACATCAAATTAGTTGTATTTTTATACACTAGCAATGAACAATCCAAAAAGGAAATTAAAAATCAGTTCCACTTACAATAGCATCAAAAAGAACAAAATACTAGGAATACTTTTAACCAAGAAGGCAAAGACTTATACACTGAAAACTACAAAACATTACTCAAAGAAATTAGAGGAGATCTAGATAAATGGAAGGACATTCCATGTTCATGGGCTAAAAGACTTAGTAATGTTAAGATAACGCACAATTCACAATTTCAATATTACCCAAAGCAATACAGAAATTCAATGCAATCCCTATCAAAATCCCAATAGTGTATTTTACAGAAATAGAAAACCTACTCTAAAATCCTAATTGGCTCTTCACTTGCAGTTTCTTCTGCCTGACATGCTCTGCCATCATCTGCATGGCTCCCTGTCTCACCTCCGTCAGGTAAGGATGAGGCTGTCACCACCTCAGTCACATGTCACCTGTCATCTTCTTATCATGGCGCTCCCTCACCACCCTTGCACTCCCAATCATCTCTTATTTGCCTTACTTTTCTTCATTGCTCTTAATATCATCTGCCCACAGTGTATATTTTACTTATTTATTTTTTGACTTCCCTTTTTGAATATAAATTTGATGAGGTCAGGGATTTTTGTCTACTGGTTCACTGCTATACTCCCAGCACCCAGAACATGTCAGGCACATAGTAGGCACTAAAGATAGATATTTATTGAGTGCAGGAATGAATGTAAAATACACAAGAACAATAAATAGATTCGAGTCTATTGTTTTTGTAGTGAAACAAGACCAACAAGTGACTACCAATTGGATTTTTGCCTCACATCCTCCTTAACCAAATTTAGCATTAAAGAGAAAGAAACACATTGGTGAAAGAACAATACAGCTTCATTAAACACCCAAAGAAGTGGTGAGTGCAAATATTTCCTCCTTTTTGAAAGTCATGTTCACTTTGGGCCGTTTTCAGATCATCAATTCTCTCTCCAATGTACTGCTCCCCGAATCCCAATATATTTGAAAACACTTCCCGGTCTGAAAAAGTCATCAGAGTATCTTAATCCATCTTAATCTTCCATGGCAAAGGACCTGAGTGCGTAGAGATTCAGTTATGACTATATGTGGGATGCCAAGAACTTGACTTTGGCTGGGTGAGAGCAAATCTCAATACCAAGGGAGCAAGCAGACAGCTGGTAGGAAAATAACAGGAATGTATGCAAGGAAGTAGAAGAGATGAACAGTAATGGGAGACTCCCACGAGTGGGAAACTTAGTACGTGTAGACGCAACTACATGCCAAACAAATTTACAATTTCACATACTTATGATTTTCACTGTGATGATGATGAGTGAACAAGGAGGAGGAGAGCTCCCTGTGAAAAGGGGCGACTCATCTATGTCCTATTTTAAATCGATCTTGAGAGCGTTCTCCTGAATTACATCACTGACCTCATGAATCCGTGAAATCTCCGGAGAACAGCACAAAACTGCACTTTCAGTGGGAGGGTCAGTGCATCGCGACGGCCCCTCTTCAAGGCTCAATTCCTGCATTTCCATTCTCACAGGGTGGCTACTGTCCTTAAGAAGAAGCAGTCTGTTGCCTCTTTGGTAAAGGTGTGTACCTTCCAACTTTGTATTTATCTGTGTAGTCAACATATTTTCAAAATAATCCACTTAGACTCATGAATCCCACCCATACAAGATTTCTTTAAAGTGGAAACGCTTTTCACTACCATTTGCTGTTGAGAAAATGAAGGTACGAGGTAGCCATGGTAGCTGCCTTCAGGAAATGGTAGAGTCAAAGAAGGAGAAACTTGAAAATTCAGAACTGTGTTCATCCCGCTCTGCCAGCCATTGGCTACTTGTTCAAACTTGAGCCAAGGGACTGATGTGATACGAGTCACACCCATGACCATGGCACTCCACAGATGGCTCCGCATCTTTGGTTGCATCAGAATTTTGTTGTATCAAATAATTCTAAAAAGCCAAGAGGCCCAGAAGCTATAACTAGGACATCCCTTTCATATGAATAACGAAGACCTCACTTGCGTTGCAATAGCAGCTCCTGTGGCAGCATGAGAGTGCAGACCTTAGCATCATGGCAAATCTCAAAGGACCCTGAGTAAAATCTGCTCTCTGCTTGTGCTGCTTAAAGAACAGCCCGGCGATTACAGGGCGCAGCTAAGGGCGTGTCACCAGTCAAGTCCCATAAAGCTCAGACTAGAACTCAGAAGTTTTGACCCTATTCTTATCACCCTGTCCATTGTAAAATTAACCATTTAATTTTCCCGAATGGACCAGGGATCCTTTGCAGTGGGGTCTTACCTGATCCCACCTACCTCCAGTTTATCCTATTGCTTCTGTGCCTTGGGATTTCACCATGTGTTGGGGTCATGTCCAGGGGAAACGGAAACATTCAACTTTCAGGTTCACGAAGGAGGCAGCTCAAAGTCCAGCCCTGGCTTGTTGCTTGCCTACTGGAGGGGTGACCGTCTCATGATCCCAGGCCCAGCTCGCCCTCAGCCCTGGACAAAAGCCCAGGCCTCCAAGAGCACAACTTGGACGTGATGCCTGTGTTTCAAATTCGCATCACTTTCCCATCACCAAGGGACTTTGATTTTAGCTCTTTCTAAGATGAGATTGGGAAATTCTTATTTTTAATTTAAATTTCTGGTGCCTCAGTGTTTTAAGACAATCTCATTCCTGCTTTTTCCATCTGCAGCAAAAACCTTGAAACCTGCTATCACTGCCTCATTGTTGAAAAAGAAGTCCTGGGCAGATGTTATTGATCTATACAGAGGTAGGAAGCATGTTCTTTATTAGGGTAGGACTTCTTACTTTTACCAGCATGCTCATCCCATTTGACAGAGTGATGGGGAAATAGGAGAGACAGAGATGAGAGGAAGGAGAAGAGACAGACACAAAGAGGCAGGGGGAGAGAGACAGAGAGACAGAGGAAGAGAGAGACAGAGACAAAAAGAGAGAGAGAGAGAGAGAGACTGTATCTTACTTTTTAAAGACCAGGCTGTCTACAGTCTATAAACACCATTTGGATTCCGTGTGACTCATTTTATATCCCAGAGAATACCCTCTTCTGTCCTCCAAAGCACCACATTTTAAATTCTAGCCTTGAGTCTGATTGGAGTCAGATTAGATTTATGCCCCCATCCCTCCAGATGCCACCAATTATTTAATTAATAAATACTATGAAACTCCACGGTACTTAGTCTCTATTTTTCAGCCTAGGAACTCTCCCTTTTCCAAGCATACTGTACTGCTTAACAGACAGTCTCCACAATCCCATCCTCATCCCTGGCACCTAATCTCCATCCCCAGAAAGGACACTAATTGTTCTTCCTGCCCCTAAGCTTCCTCCTTGAAGCTCAGCCTCCAGTGAAAGGGACTCTAAAGGCTCCTTCAGAGCTTGCCCGCAGGGCACCTTTTCTCCCCACTGAGGACGCTGCCTAAGGAGGAAGAACCTGGCATCTGGCTGCAGCTGGAACCTCTTCCTGACCTCATACCTTTGAAGCTCCCTTTGAATTTCATGCCAATACCCAGAGCGTGGGGTGTCACTATTTTGTGATTTTCCTGCTGCCCCGGCAGGATCGCTACACGGCCTTGACACGTTTAAAGTTACTCCCTGCTCAACTGGGACTCGTGGCAGCCGGTTCCCCCCACCCCCAGCTGGAACGCCTGGGACTGTATTGTACCGCATCGGCATCTTCACAGCTGGGAAGCGCCTCCCCAGGGTCTCCGACAATGTGTAAGTTTCTCACATCCTCCTTGGCAGGCTGACCCCAGTCGTAAGTCATCCTCCAAGACAAGACTGACAAGTCTGATCAATTATTGCCACCGGTTCTTTAAGTGTTGAGGAGCTAATGTGTCACTCTGTAGCGAGGGGTCGGGTGCATTGTATCTGAGAGATGGGATCCACGGAGGGAGACGAAAACACGCACACGCTGAAGACTGGAGATTTACAAATTCAGTGTCCTCAGTATTTCTACAGAAAATCTGCTTTGCCTGCATAAAAGCCTCACGTAGGCAAACTGAACTCAATATCTTTCTCAGAAAGCACAACGAGAAGGATATTCCATCTGGTTTTTAACAAAATAAAGCCATGTTACTCTGTCTTTCAAGCCTTCCAAAGCCCTCCATACGTAACACCCTCCCTCTAGCCAACACAGACGAAAATTTTCCCTGTGGCTCAGGTGCTGAGAGCCTGAGAACTAGAGTCAGTTCGGTCTGAACTTGAGTCCCTGCCCTGCAGGGTGACTTTGGGCAAGTTAGGTAACCTCTCTGAAACTCATGAAGATAACAATGATACCAATGTCAATGGTGTCACATATGAAGTGCTCACCCCAGCATGGGGCACATACATGTTCAGTATGTGTTAGTGACATTGTGATGATTAACATTTCCTTTTTCAGAGTAGGAACAAGGTGCATGGAGTGGGAGCCGTGCCAACCAATCCTTTGACGCCAGGGCTCAGCTTGGTGCTTTAGATAGGCTGCCGGCAAGACCTGAATCAATGCTTGGACACAGCCCATACCCTTCCTCTGCCAGGCTGAAGGCACTGGAATAACAGGGGAGAAAATGAGAGGTCTCACAAGGAGTCCTGTGTAGGACACCGCCCCTCCTGGTTCACCAGGACAGTCCTCGTTTACTGCCACATCCCTTCCTACTCCCGGAAGTGCCCCAGTTATGAGGACAAATGATGTGGTCACCCTATCTATGAGCTACCTCAAGTAGCTTCCAGAGCTGTGCTGTCCAATATTGTAGCCAACAGCAAATGTGGCTAATAAAAGAAAAATGTCAATTATCACATGAATAATTTTTATAATAGAATACATGTTGAAATGATAATATTTGGCTATATTGGCTAAGTAAAAATATAAGTAGAATTAATTTTGCATGTTTCTTTCTACTTATTTGATTGTGGCTACTAGAAAATTTAATATGTGGGCTTGTGTTATATTCTAATGGACAGTGCTATTCTAGAGTTTGAGCTCTGTGGACCGTACACACGTTACTGCTCTTGGACGTATGCTGTGCCTGCCATCAAATTTTCTCTCGGGCTTTGGGGACAAATATCCTCGCCACAGAACTGTGCCATAATGCCCTTGGCTGGCTGCATCACCACTCCTAAAACCTTGCCTTTGGGCCTGACTTCTCTCCTTTGCACCTTGGCTACATGTCATCACATGGATGTTTGAAAGGGGTCCAAATTCAACAAATCCAAAACATACCCCATCATGTCCTGCATTTCACCCTTGGTCTTGCTTCTCACCTGGCATAACTACTCTTCCGGTAACCAGACTCCAGACTTCCACAGCACCTCTCACTGGCCCTGACTCCTTCCCTCCAGAGACCAAATCAATTGCCAATCTCCTGGGTCACGTCTTTGTCACATCTCTTCACTATTCTTGCTACTATTGTCCGTGTTCAGGCATCTGTATTCTTTAATAATAAATATTACCATTTATAAAAATATAATAATCTTGTTTCAACATTCTGCAAATGAATCCTCTAGCCTCTCTCAGAACCACTGTCCCAAACATTCTCCAAGCAACATCGGCAAGGTCTTTCTACAATCCAGAACTATTTCATATCTCAACTTAAAAAATGTTCTTGGCCTTTTATCGTGTCCAAGCTCTTTCATCCCAAAGCCCTTGAGAACCCATCCCCATTTTATGGATCCCGCTTAATTCCCTGTTATTTTCCCTGCCCCTCCCACCTACCTTATCTCCCCTCCCCCCACCAGACCACACTATTCTACATGAAGATGAACCGTGCCCTTTCACCTCTAAGCCTTTAACTGGTGCTGCTTCCTGCTGCCAATGTCATCTTCACTGCCTCATCTGCTTTGGGGAGTTCTGTGTAACTCGAGGATGCAGTTAAAACACACATTCTTCAAAAGCTTCCCCAGCCCCTCCCCCAGGGAGAACTGATGTATCCTCCTACTTTCATCATGGTGCCATGATAGCACATTCAAGTTGGTCCCGTGTTAGCATCATGTACATGAGTTTTTCCTCTTCCCAACTAGAGGCAGAGTTCTTTAATATTTAGGTTATTCATCTTCTGACCCTCCCTTCCCCATGACAAGTAGCCCCGATTTCCAACAATCGTTTGAAAGGTGCTCAATCCATGAGGGTGAGCTGAATCAGTGACAAATGTGAGCTTAGCATGTTCTTTGGAGGGATCGCCTGCCAGGCTTGTCTCAGCTCTGGTCTGGGAGACTTCCTTGAGGACAGATAAGGAGGGGCCAGACCAAGGTGGCATTTAAGGAGAAAAAGGGAAAAATTAGGTTGTGCACATCTTTCTAAGCAGATTTTCTAATTATGCTATGTCAAAATATTTGTTGTATGTGCACTTCAAGAATATTTATTATCAAGATCAAACTTCAGGAGTAGTGAGCCCAGGATGTGCTTCAAACACTGTTTGTTCCACTACTTACACCTTCTTTTCCTTCATTACAGGTATGACAGGTGCCTAGAGGTGGATTCAGTCCTTCTAACCACACTGATGATGGAATGGTCATTAGAGGCCATGAAAAAAGTAGGCTTCTGGAGAAAGACGAAATTACACTTATATTAGGATGTCAAACAGGACCTTGCATGAAAAGAGCCACAGATCCAAAGGGAAAAAAAATAAAAGAAAAAACCAAACCCAAACTTGAGGCCATCCGTTGTAATAGAGAAGCTCATGCTTGGCTTTCAGGAGTGCTGGTCGTGTGTGTGTTGTATTACAGGCAATTATCGGTGGTCTCCTTGCTGGCCCTAAAGAATTTTGAACAGCATCAAAGGGAAATATGATCTATCAGAAGGGAAATCCTACTGCATCTTTTAACCCTGGGCCAACTCTGCTGGGTTGATGATGCATTTTATTTTTGATGATGTATTTTATTTCTATGATGCATTTTAATCTTGAAGTCTCACAAATAGCTGTTGGTGAAAGTTGATGTGAGGATAAATTTCTCTCCCAGGCCACGTGTTTTGAAAAAGCCAAACTGGGCCTGTGACATTGCTGAGTGATTCTGAAAACTGAAATTAATCCAGCTCCATGTCTTCTCTGCCATCCAGCAGTCAATCCACAAGGGAGGAAGCAACATTTTTGCATAAATCAACTGTGTGTTGCTCACCACCATGAACTTGGGGTGCAAGACCACGAAGTTTGGTCTGATTATTCAAAGAAAATGACACCCTGGTCAATACAACTTTAGTATGAATTACACTTCATTATATTATTATATTTCTGGGAAATGGTACATTTACATACAAGCATACAAGATACTGTATGTGCACCACTGAAAAATAAGGGAGACCAGGGTGGTTCCAACCCTCCATTGGGCCAGGCCAGCTGGAGAGCAATAGACATTCTCCCACTTAATGCAGGGCCACCTGTGCTGATTAGAGTTGGCTTTGTTCAACTCTGTTTCCAGCCTGAATCAACAACAGAAACACACTGCACTTCTGACTTAGATGGAATGAAGCTTACTGAGGAAGAAAATGGAAGCTAAATGCTTTAAGAATGGCTCTTTCTAGGTTCTTATTTTCCAGTTGGATTAAAATTTTGACACTAGCTAAATGTGAACTGTGGCCAAATAGCCTAAAATTTCTGTGCTTCAGTTTCCTTTCACGCAGAAAATGAGCATATGAGCATGTGCTGCTCCCAAACACAAAAGTTCTATCAGTGGGCGCTGAAGAACCATCAGTGGTTTGTGTTAGACAAACTACACCCCTGTGTAAATATTCCAGATGAAAATCTCCCGAGTGTTCACCAGAGTTTCAAAGAGTGATGATGTCGAGAATGAGATCTTACGTTAGAATAGTTCAGGGAAAGCATTTCAGTCTGTGATAGTCTGACTATTGCCTGGTGATATGAAGTTGGAGTCTCTTTCAACTCTGGCTTTAGGGCATCTGAAAACCATATTGCATGTTCTGGTTTCAAGTATTTTTTTCCCCTACATTTAGACCAATAGCAAGGGATTATTGCTCCATAAACTTCAGGAAAATAATTCTTAAAAATACCCAATACAATAGATTTGGGGATACTGATAACCACTGCTGGAAATTTAATCTGTTCTTTAATCTCCTTTTCATCATCTTTTCCACCTTAATGTTTAAATAAGCAGAGGCCCAAAGCATCAACAACTCCTGTACTTAGTATATTCCTACTATACTTGTCACATAAAGGCACAGTCTTTGTTTATGAGAATGTCTTTATCTGATTGTATCTTGGATTTCTTGCCATTCCTAGTCTCTGGAATACTTCCTGGTAGAGAAGTATGGTCAACAAAAGTTTGTTAAAGGAATCAATAGATGAATGTAAAAGATGGCAGCCACACCACACACACACACACACACACACACACACACACACACTCACACAGAGTCCTACACAAGAAACAATTGATCCTGGCAACTCCGCTGAAAATCCTTCTCCTCCCCCAGCTCCAAGGCACTGGGAAGGCCACTACTGATTCATGAGTTGTCACTTGGGAGAAAATCAATGTTTGGACTAGACATTGCTTCTCACTGGCCAAGAATATGTTCATGTGTTGGGTTAAGGTAGACCCCTCAATGGGTTGAAATGGAAAAGAACTCAAAACAATTTAATATTGGTCAAAGGAAGCAAAGGAAGGTAGGTGATAAAGCTACATTAACCAAAAACGCCAGATGAAGTTTTAGTGCCCTTAACAGTCATTGCCGGAGGAAAAAAATTTCTACTGATTGTCAAATGGTATCTATCACATTCAAGTTTCATCATTTTAATAGTGAATGAAAGCAGAGGAGCACTTATTACCACAAAACAAAGAGAATGCTTGCTAACACCCTTGCCATTTTGTTTCAAAGTATAGTAAAATTTTGGGCACTCTCTCTACCACAACTAGCTTCTTTCCTTGGCTTTTATGTGGGCAGGGTTGTTGTAATTTCCCTGTTCAAATAAAGTCTGTAGAAAGCCACAAAAGGAGATCTGGACCCTACAGCTTAACGGATTCTGGAAAGCAGCTGGCTTGTAACATGAGTCATTCCAGCCAAGGCTTTCTCTTTTGTATGTTTTTCTCTGACCTGAAGAGTGGGTTATTGGATGTCTTCTGGCAGGTGCTATGGGATTAAGGAGGTAGCTGCTCAGGAACAAACTTTGAATTAGGGTTCTTTTTAAAAGAGTTTACTAAAGTAAATATGATCGTTAGCTTAATCTCCTGTATCTAATGCATCTAACATGAGGCTCATGTTTAATAGTGAGGTTTAAAAATATTGGTTGGCATGTGCATCTATTATTTGTGTATAGATGTCTGTGCTTTTCTCCAAGAGCTGTATTTTAATGTTAATGATGAAATTTTCAGTACATTCCTATTTATCAGGATCCAAGCATTCCAAAAGCTCAAATACCCACATGACTTTGCCTTTCCTGCCATTACGAGAGAAAACCTAGTGGAATATTAATGAACTGACAATGGGGGCGGAGATTTTTTAAAAAGTCACTTTTGAGGGATATTACAAGGTCTGTTGGGATTCAGAACAATCATGCACACCTATAATTCTGGGCAATGATATATTAATAGATTTTCATATGATAACTCTCAGGTATTTCTGAAGATGCCTTGGGCTTCTGAATCATGGAAGAAAGATTAACTTAGATGTCAACTCTGTCCATATACCTAGGACTCCAATTTTATATCCACATATTTTATATCTATAGATACAAGATATAGGGGACTTCCCTGGTGGTGCAGTGGTTAAGAATCCGCCTGCCAATGCAGGGGACACGGGTTCAAGCCCTGGTCTGGGAAGATCCCATATGCCATGGAGCAACTAAGCCTGCGAGCCACAACTACTGAAGCCCACTTGCCTAAAGTCTGTGCTGCACAACAAGAGAAGCCACGGCAATGAGAAGCCCGCACACCGCAACGAAGAGTAGCCCCCGCTCACCGCAGCTAGAGAAAGCAGGCGCACAGCAATGAAGACCCAAAGCAGCCAAAAATAAATAAATAAATTAAAAAAAAAAAAAAGATATAGGCTAGGAGCTATCTGTATATGGCATCACCACCATCACATCACTCAAGTCACCAAAGTGAAGGGCTTATGTGGAGAATTTGGGAAGAAAATAACACACAGTGGTCGGGAAGGAGAGAGAAAAGAACGGGCAAAATATAGTAGCTTTTTGGGTCTAGAAAGTATAAAGCATCAGATATCAGACCTAAAGATCTAGATTCAAACTTCAGCTCCTGCTCACAGAAACTAAGCATGATCTTGAACAAAAATTTTAACCTTGAAGAGACTACTTACACATCCATACGCTGAGATGAGTAATTCTGCCAGCTCTCTGTCACGTGACAGTGAGGAAAAAACGGGGTCTTTCTAGTGAAAACCCTTTGTATGCTCTTAAGTAGAATATAAACTGGTGCTGGACACATTTTTTGGTAAAGTACCAGACAACAGATATTTTAGGCTTTGTGGATAAGGTCTGTACCAAAACGACCCAACTGTGAAACTGTAGCAAGGGAGCAGCTACAGACAGTGTGTCAATAAATGGGCGTGGCTTTGCCAATAAAAATCTATTCACAAAATCAAAGTGGCGGCCAGATTTGGTCCATGGCCTGTAGTTCGCTGATCCCTGATATAAATGATAGTTCCGGTCGTGACTGCACAATGCAAATGTCCACAGTATAGCACATTTGCAAATAGATTATCCCAGTCCTAATATACACATCGACATCATTTCCGTTCATTAAAGATGTCCTGCCCTTTTCCTGTCCACCTGTGTTTGTAAGTAAAGGAAATTGAATGGAGGTCTACAGATGTTGAATTTTCACCTTGGTGTTGTAGGGCAGAGAGCCGGGCTCAGGCAAAAGCATTTGAGAGCTGCTACTTGCATGATATGAAGTCTTATCTAGAAATGACTAACTCATAGACGCCTTTAAACATACGTATAAATCTAGCTTCTAGTTGAATACCAACTGTTCTGTCCATTATATACTTAATCATGGATCCACAAACAGTAAGGAATGCTACCAAAATAAAAGAGCAACTCTGAGAAGCTGAAATGAGAGGGGAAGGGTATCAGAGGTGAGTTTATTAAAGGCCCTCACCCCCAAACTTGAGATGGGCTATAATCAAAAAAGAATAAAACAAAGTGAAGCTCTTGTCCAGTGATGGTAAGGGTCATGCACTCTGGGTTGGAATGTTCATTGGTGTAGCCTTTCCAGAGGGTAACGTACCAGCATCAAAACTCTTAAAAACTAAAAAAAACTCTTAAAAACTGCTTGTAGCCTCTGAACCAACTTCCATTTCTAGGAATTTATCCTAAGGAATGATCAGAAATGCACCTAAAGATTATGTTCAGAGATGTTCAATGTCACATCCATCATTATAGTGAAACACTGGAAACAATCGAAATTACCAAAGATTTAAGACTGGTTAAATAAATTATGTGTCATGAAAATCCATGCAATAATTAAAATAACATTTTAGAATAATTTTTAATGGCACGGAAATGCTCACAATATTTTTTAAGAGATAAAAGGTAGTAGTTTATAATGAGGTCCCACTGTATAGCACAGAGAGCTCTATCAATATTCTGTAATAACCTATATGGGAAAAGACTCTGAAAAAGAATGGATATATGTATTGATATATGTATAAATGAACCATTTTGCTACACTCTTGAAACTAACACAATATTGTAAATCAAGTATACTCCAATATAAAAGAAAAATTAAATTTAGAAAGGTAGTTTATAAAGTAATACTTCAAATGTGATGCCAACTAAAAATATACTTTAAAGGACACCAAAATGTTAACAAGGGGCAGGAATAATTATTAGGCTTATAGATGATGCAAACTTCTTCTTTATACTTTTCTGATTTTTCAGAATTCCTCCAATTAACTTAAAAAAATTTTATTGGGGTATAGTTGACTGAAGTATGCTGTGTTAGTTTCAGGTGTACAGTGAAGTGAATCAGTTATACATATACATGTATCCACTCTTTTTTAGAATCAACTTTTGAAATAAAAAAGAAAAAAGTAAACTTTATTTAAAAATCAATATTGTGGGGCTTCCCTGGTGGCGCAGTGGTTGAGAATCCGCCTGCCATTGCAGGGGACACGGGTTCAAGCCCTGGTCCGGGAAGATCCCACATGCCGCGGAGCAACTAAGCCCGTGCGCCACAACTACTGAGCCTGTGCTCTAGAGGCCGTGAGTCACAACTACTGAGCCCACGTGCCGCAACTACCGAAGCCCATGCGCCTAGAGCCCGTGCTCTGCAACGAGAGAAGCCACTGCAATGAGCAGCCCGCGCACTGCAACGAAGAGTAGCCCCTGCTCACTGTAACTAGAGAAAGCCCACGCGTGGTAATGAAGACCCAACACAGCCAAAAATAAATAAATAAAAATAAATTTTAAAAAAATCAATATTGTGATTAACCAGAGTCAGGGGAATTTTAATTAACTGGATTTTTTAAAAAAAGAAATGGACAGTCTCCCCAGGTATTTAAGAGTACAGTTTTCACATTGAGGACCACACAGAATCAGTCTAATGTTTCAGTGTCCTGCAGCTACTGAATTATAGTGTGGTAAGTCCTGCTCAGCTGATGCCATATAGACTGGATTAGGAATCAGACAACTTTCCTTCTGGTCCAAAATCAAGTCTAGCCTTGAGCACATTTCATAACTCATTGTCTCAGTTTCTACAGCTAAAAAAAGGAGCTAATCATCTTTACTCAGTTTACCTCCAGAGAGCTGCTGGGAAGGTCAAGCATGATAGGTATGTAAACGTGAAAAACAGACATAGGATTAAAAAAAATCATGGTCCTCTACCTCAATCAGAAGTTACATAATACTATATGTAGTATTTAGACAGGAAATTGAGCTTAAAGATTTTAGAGTGGTGGTGAGGAACAAGGTAGAAACAAAAGAAGTTTTCTGGTCAAGTTTGAGTCAACCATGCAATCCAATTTGCCAGACTCTTCCTGAACTTTCTACTTAATGCAGGTTTTCCTCTGCTGAGGAAAACGGGAAACCAGAGCTTCCTTCTAGGAACCCAAGTTATACTGTCCTCAAACCCATCTGCAAAGGTAAAAAGGTTCAACTCAACCACCTGGTCAAATTCCAGCCTAGGTAATTACGACTCACCTAAAATTTCACCACAGAGAATATGCAGACAAGTGGGAGGGCAGGATGGGAGATTCTGAAAGCTGACAGCCTTGGCCATGGTGAGGAAGGGGCAGATGGTGGTCAGTCTAGCTCACCAGTATCCAAAACAGCTCTGCGGGAGTCGGGTCTCGGGTACATCCTTTCATGTTTGCACCTCCAGTTTCCTGACCGACTTCCAGCCCTGCACCCTGGAGCAGGTGCACTGCTTCTGTGGACCTGTCACAGCACCTGAGATGCTGCATTATCGTGGATACTGTGTGTGTGTGTGTGTGTGTGTCTCCCCAGCTACACGGATGCCTCTGGTCGGAGCTGGGCTGACGCACCCGGGATTTCCCGCGAGCTTCCCGCCAGGTCCGGGTGGCAGAGCTGACACTGCACAACCCACGCAGCTGTCCTGTGGGACGTGTGAGAACGAGCGAGTATCCAAGTTGTCACAGCTTTGGGGAAGGAGGAGAGAAAACAGCTAATGGGGGAGAGTGGGTCAGAGCAGAGACTCTTAGGCCAATTGCCCGAGATTGTCCATCAGTTCTGCCTTCTCCCAGGGGGGAGACCCCGGCATCCTGAATCCCATGCATTTCAGCTTCCTCACCTGTAAAATGGGACCATAATTCTATCTGACTCGAGGGGCTGCTGTGGGTATTAAAGGAGTTAATATATATAAAGCACTCAGGAGAGGTACCATGTGAGGGTGTGCTAGTATTATTATTACTGTTGTTGTCAGAGGAAAGTCGACAGAAGATATTTAGGTGTTTTCTGGATTCTGTTTTGTTTTGTTTTAGCACGAGAGGCTCTTGGGCATATGTATGAGTGGAGAGGGAGGGCGGGACTGATGGGCAGTTTCCACGTGCATGTGGGGACGGGGCTCATGGGAGGAGGTGCAGGGAGCCAGGCGTGGAGGGTGCAAGTCTGCAGGTGAGGATGCAGGTCTGGCTGCCCAAGGAGAGGGGCAGGTGGGCCGAGGGGGAAGAGCAGCAGCCGGCAGAGGTGTGGCAGGGAACGAAGGGGCTGCTCAAGGTCAAGTAAAATGAGCTTGGAACCCACGATTGCCAGACTAGGCTTCTGGGCTGAGAGTGGTGAAGGTGGTAATGGTGTCGGCCCTTGGCTGGAGTGTGGACACTCATGGGAATGGAGGGAGGCCAAGGGAGAAGCAAGAGTGTAACTCAGTGACCCACAAGGTGGTCTGGGCAGAAGGGACGGATGCATAGACTGCAGCCAAAGCAGCGATGGCGGGGCTGGAAGTCTCTAGAAGCTGGCCAGTGGCTCCCGGGAAGTGGCTGCGTGAGTTCCTGGGGAGGAGAACACAGGAGGCACAGGCATGGGAGGACGACTAAGAACGGGGTCCCGACAGCACGTGGAATGAGGCGACGGGCTCGGGTTCTGCAGGTACCGATGACAAGCAGACTCAGCTTCTCCAGTCCTAGTCTGCGCCCCACGGCCCATTGTTAAAATTCAGGAAGCACAGAAAACAATGATCTGAATCAGTTATCCAACGTCTGTCTCCTCCCTGACTTCCGTGAGAGGTAGAACGTGAATCTCAAAAACCAAACCTCAATCAAGGACCCTCAACCTGACCTTGACCTTCCCCAGTGACCTTCCCTTCCATCCTCTACTTCATTCTGAGCAGCTGTCCTTGTGAGGTCAGGGTCTCATTTTCCTTCTGCGGTGGATTCTCAAACCCGCTGACTGATGGGCTCCAACTTGCTCGGACACACGGGCATCCGAGAGGATTTTCCCTTCGGGGAGGGGCTGGGTGGGGCAGTGGGGGGGGCGCGGTTACAGAGGGAGGCTCCACGTGTGGCCAGCCTAGTTGCTGCCACTCAAACCGTTTGAAAGACTCCCCTCCTGGTCTCTCTTAGAGGCGGCTTGTGAGTTCCACAGGACATTAAAGTCATTAACGATATTTCTCAGTTTTTACATAAAATACATATTATTGTCCATTCTCAGATCCCCATGAATTGTGATTCTTTTTAGAAGTCCATCAGCTTTTGAAGGAAGAAGATTTTCTTCCCCACCTCTCTGAAGATGTTCACCAGAGATTTATTTCCAAATGGGAAGATCACAAAACAGATCTCCTTACATATGATCTGTTCAGCTAATCCCAATGTGTGCATGTCCTGGGGGACTAATAAAAGGAAGGTTTGTTGTTACATCAGTTGGGGAACAGAGTTAAACACAAATAGGAACTTTTCATTCCTGCAGAACTTCTGAGAGCCTTTAACGTACCAGTGGGCCTTGTGATTCTTCCAGAGGGGGCTTTGTGGGCAACAGAAACATATCTGCCGTAAGCATCGCTAAGACCAATGTTCTGGGGACACTTCTTTGGAAAAAGTCACTTTGGTGATGCCCTCTCACCCTCTGGATGAGGCATGCACCCAGGAAGGTACGGTGACTTGGCTAGACCCACAAAGCTAGGGAGTTGCAGAACCAAGATTAATGCAAAACCACTGTGAAGTGTGCTTCCCTTTGCCATAAAGATTTCATCCCTGGGAGGAATATGCACCTTTTCAAAGGGACCACTTGGAATGAGAAAATATCCCTGGATATATGCAGGCTTGTCCCAAGTTGCCTATGTATTTGGGCTACAAGCAATCTCTTGATTGGGCACAGAGAAGGCAGTAGGACGTTAGAGACGTGGCTTCCTTTGGATAGTCTGGGAAGTCTGCCCCAGGGTGGGTAACAGGACACTCGGAAGGCCACAGAGAGGGGAGCACAGCCAGAGAGACTTGTACAGTAGAAGAAAGAGGAGGAGGGAAATAAACTACACCTATTGTACAATTTGTTTGTGTTCTAGAAGGGGGGTGACTGCTACCCTTTCCTCCTACAGCACATGGTGCCTTTATCTTAGGACCTTCAGTGACTTCTGCAGTTGACATATGATGGGGACCAACCCATAAACCTAATTCCCACATATAACCTTATTTTAATAGAAAACTTGACTCAGGCTCCAAACGACTTACACATCAGTGCTCTTTACGAGAGAAGCTGTTTACAAGAAGCAGGGGGACATCCTGTAACCCTCACTCCTGACTGGCCCCTTCACCTTGTAGCCATACCCCACGCACGAGTGAGGCGGGGGGCTTTGGAAGATGATGCCACATTGGGTTGCAGACGGAGAGCGATGGGAATATAGTTAACTCTACCCAAAGCCTGTCCTCAGCAAACTCGCCAAATCGAAATTGTTTCCAGTCCCCCCAGTATCCCAGCTTTGTCTCCTTCCCACTGAATGGCTCTTTGCAGGCTTCCAAAGCTGTGATTAGGTGATCAGGCTACTGTCATCAAACAAAACAACACATCACAACAGTTCACCTAATATACATACAATGGTTTCTGTAATTGCTATTGGGCTGCGTGGTGTGGAGTTAAACAGCTAGTGTGTTGGAGTCATAAAGTCCCAAGCTGAACTCTCTCCTGTGTCATTAAATAGCTCTTGGCCTCAAATAGCTCAAAACCTCGGTTTTGTCATCCCTAAAATGGGGACAACACCTACCCAGTCGGGTTCTTGTGAGGTGAATGGGAGATGATGCAAGTAAAACACTCCTCTTGTCCAGGGCTTGGAATACAGTAGGTGCTCACTAGATGCACCTTTGCTTCCTCCTTCCTGAATCATCATCAGGCACACCTGGTAGGCAATTGACTTTTGTCCAGTTAAGCCCTGCCATGAGTTTTCCTGTACTTGTTATGAGCACCGATGTTTGATGTTCATACCTGGGTCACCACCGCCTCCACTGTCATCTGTGTATCTCACTACAGGTCAGAAGGGCAAGTTCTTTCTACCAAGGGGACACGGACAGTCTCAGTAAATCAGCCCTAATCCTTCCAGGCCCATGAACCAAGGGTCAGTGTGGTCATGTCCAAACCTCATTTCCGGGGCCAGGAGGATCCAGGAATAGAGGGGCCAAGACAGGAGCCCTTGGGGGCCTCCCAGTGCTTGCCCAGGTGCCCCGGCATGCAGGCCGCTTTTGTGTCCTCCCACTGAGGGCTCTAAGTGAGCAGCCAGAGGGGCTCTCACATCAGAATCTCTGCAGCTTAAGCCATGTGGATGTTCTCTGTGTGTGTCTGGGGAGCTGATGCTGGATCCCTATGGCCTTGGGACGGAACAGGAGGCAGTGAAGCTCAGAAAAGGCTGAGTGACGGCGAGAAAGCAAAGGATGGGAGGGGACGAGGGATTTAAGTGGAAGAGAGGTAGGGGGGTGGGAGGAGTGGGTGGAGGGGACCTCCCTCACAACTAGGCTGGACACACCTGCGACCTAGGAGGCATGAAGGGAGCGGGGCCCGTGCCAGCCTTCCTTTCCCTGTATCCAGATCTTCCCTACTGCTTAGGATGAGAAATGCCTTCGGTAGGGCCAAGCCCTTCATTCCACAGTGAAATCAGGGACTTCTGGGTGCGCTGACACCCCAGCACAAGTGGACGTCATCTTTAAATGATTCTCAGAACCTGTCTAGTTCATTAGGAATGAAGAACACAAAGCTGGATGTAGTGGAGGAGCCCTGAGCGTATAAAGGGGTCTGGAGGAAGAGGAGCAGAATCTAAAAATCACCAATTTGCAGCTGGTTGGAGCATCTCCCTTAGGTGAGGGGTCAGGCTCATTTTTATCCACTTCTGAACCAGTAAGTCCAAGCTGGAAACTGTGAGAAGGAACCAGGCTCAACTGTGGAAAAGTGCAAGAATACTGAACTGGAAATGAGGACGTCCGAGGTCAGGTTGTCATGTTGCCCTGTGTGACTTTGGACAAGTTACTTGACCTCTCTGAGCCAGGAAGCGCTGATCTATGAAAGGGGCAGGGAACAAGCGGGTCCTGAAGTCTGTCTTGCTGTGACTTGCTCTGGGTCTATATTTAGGGAGCTACTCAAGCCCCGGGGAGCCTGTGTCCTCAACCTTTCTCCTTGTTCTGCATCTCCAATTCACTTTTATCATAACCAGCTTTCAGGAAGGGATCTGTGAGCCCTTCATTCTGGATACCAATGACCAGTAACCCTTCCAGAGAGAGAATTAAAGTCTTCAACTAAAGAATGGAAGTTGAGTAGTGGAATCATCCATGAGTAATTTGATTATTAGGGTCATCTGATACTGTTCAAGTTACTAGTCAATTTGGGGACTAGATAAAGGTGTTCTAGACATATGCAGGTCCCTGGGTGTGTGGCTTGGTGAGCGGATGATCCCTTTGTTTGAAGAAGGCACCTCTTCTTCTGGGCAATCACACCCCACACAGTGATTCTTGATCAGCCAGTGGAGCCCAGGCTGGATTTCAGCCTTCACTGTCCCCTCAGCTGGTTGCCTTGTGCAGTGCCCAACCTGTTCAACTATCCATAGTGAACCCACATGAGACCAGGAGCCTGTCAGGGACAGGGACTTATCTTACTCTTTCTGGGGCCCTAGGACTTAGCCCAGGGCTGGCTCTCCAAGGACCCTTAGCTAACTTTTGTTGTTTGAATAAAGGCAGCTTAAAAGAATAGATATATGAATAGGTATAACTGAATTACTTTGCTGTACACCTGAAACTAACACAGCATTGTAAATCATCTTATAGTCAATATAAAATAATAATTTAAAAAACGATAAACTACAGGGACCTACTGTATAGCACAGGGAACTATATTCAATATCTTGTAATAACTTATAATAGAAAAGAATCTGGAAAAGAATATATATATATATTATATATGTATAACTGAACCACTTTGCTGTACACCTGAAACATTGTAAGGCAACTATACTTCAATTAAAAAACTAAATTAAAAAAAAAGCAGCTTGATTTGCTTTTGGATTTGGAGGAGAGCAGGGAATAATTCCACCTGGACCCCTTCAGCTCAAATGTTTCCATAGCTCTCTACTGCCTTGGGGATGAAGTCCCACCACCTGGCTTAGACTGGCCTGGACTAATTTACACTGGTTCCACCAACGCGACATGACCTCCCTACACTACATTCCGTTTAGTAAAAGTGATGGGCTCATCGTACTCAACCATGTGTTCAGCACTTCCTGCCTTGCATATGCTGTTCTGCTTTCCTGGATAACTCTTCCCTGTTCTCCTCTTAATATTTAAATCCTGACTTGGCCTGAGGCCTCTGTAATGGCTCCAGCCACATTGTGACCTGCCGGTTCTTTGAACTGCCATTGCACGACTGCCGGTATAGCTCAATCTCATACAGTTTTAGGATGCCACCCAGCTATTCCATGCGCACGTGTCTTTTGTACCCAACGATTATGTAATTGGTGGGGGCGGAAGCTACATAGGCCTCTTTTGTGTTTACAGGAGGCCTGGTATACTACTGTCAATGTGCAGAGCAAGTCCGCCACAAATTGATATAAAGTACTAATGCTTAGGAAATAAAAATGATTTAGCATGTGTTTTTAAAAGTCCTTTGGAAAAATAAGTTCTTTGGAAAATTATTGAGATTACCTACACTTGGGTAAAATGTTTCGGAATCAAAGTAAGGAAATGAGGTGGAGTTCCTTGAGATCCCAGGTCATATGGGATCATATGGCACAGTCCCTGCCCTAGAAAGATGAGTAAGATGCTATTCTCAGCCGCCATCCAGGGAACGGGATTGACAGACAGTCCGCCAAGCCAGCCTCTTGCCTGGTTAATCATAAACCTAAACCTACAGAAGCCAAGACCATCGCCAGAACAAAGGGACAGTTAATACTGTCCTTTGCACATAGACTCACTGGGAAACCCATTTACTGCTTGGCTGGCACACAGCACCAACTTTCTCCTGCACCCAGCATATTCTAGCAGAGGGCAGCTTATCAGCAAGATGTCATTTTCATGGCAAAGCAGGGCACTGTAAACAGATAATGGGCCATTGGCACCGTCTTGGGCCTACAAAGTGCCTAGGGTTTCCCAATTTTAGATTTTTCAAACATGGAAAACATCGAAACAAGTCATGCCCTTCCCCCCAAATGATTCAATACTGTATATATAGCAAAGAAAGAACCGAAAAAGTACTATTCCCTAAATCCTTAAAATTTATAAGTGGTTTCGAAATAGAAATAGTGTGATTTCTATTTCAAACTCTCTGTAGAAAGTTTTTGTCATTTTCTCCTAGACCTTATTCTCCAGAGAGCCTGGAAACACGCAGAACGGTCTCTTGTGCATGCGTCATCACAAAGTCATCTATTTCCTAGCACACATGAATCCTGGGCTGCAGTGGTACCCGGTAGAAAGCACGGTGATTTAGTGGTTGGGTTTGGTTTGCCCTCATTTAGAAAGTGGCCGCTAAAGAAAGATTGACTGTATCCTGATTTCTGAGGGATGTTCCTGAGGGGCTTTGTCAGGTTCTGGCAGAGGTGAGAACTGGGAGAAGGGAGTTAAAGGCAATGAGACCTGCATGGGTTTGGTTATGCAAAAGAATATCCATGTCCCCCAGAAAAATGCAGGCCCTTGGTCCTGGAGGCTTTCTCAGTCTCACTGTCATCTTGTTTTTTTGGTTGTGTTGGGTCTTTGTTGCTGTGCGTGGGCTTTTCTCTAGTTGCGGCGAGCGGGGGCTACTCTTCTTTGCAGTGTGTGGGCTTCTCATTGAGGTGGCTTCTCTTGTTGCGGAGCACGGGCTCTAGGTGCGCAGGATTCAGTAGTTGTGGCACGTGGGCTCAGTAGTTGTGGCGCACGGGCTTAGTTGCTCCACGGCACGTGGGATCTTCCCGGACCAGGGCTCGAACCCGTGTCCCCTGCATTGGCAGGCGGATTCTTAACCACTGTGCCACCAGGGAAGTCCAGTCTCACTGTCATCTTGAGAATGGGGGAGAGGAAGCTGCCAATGTCACCTGCACAGACCTCTTCCTCTTACCTCACACTTTATCTCTGTTTTAGAATTAAGCCAGGACTGATTCTCTGGGGGCTAGGCTGAGGTATAGGTAGAAATCTTGGTTTTAAAAAGTAAGTGACAGAAATATAATTAATCTACAACTTTTACTTTTGTTTTTTAAAAATTTTTATTGGAGTAGAGTTGATTTACGATGTTGTGTTACTTTCTGCCATACAGCAAAGTGAATCAAATATACATATACATATATCCACTCTTTTTTTAGATTCTTTTCCCATATAGGTCATTACAGAGTATTGAGTAGAGTTCCCTGTGCTATGCAGTAGGTCCTTATTATCTATTTTATATATGGTAGTGTATTCTACAACTTTTAAAAGAGGATTTGCTTCCAGGTGTCTCAAAGAAGGTTCTGACCTGAGTTTCTGTTGGTGGCCTTTGAGAAGGGTGATGGGAAGGCCATTATTTCTTCCCCATAAGAAGGGGCTCTAGCCTATCTGTGACTCATCAGAAAGCTCATTAGGTCTGGACGGAGGTGGGGAATGAGGTGCCCAGAGGACCTTGAGGCCTCACACTATTCCCAGCTTATCTCCATGCTGGCTGGCAGCAGCACCTGGGAACTGACCATGGGGGGAGTTGGGGACATATGTGGCTTTTCTCAAGAGAGAAAAGCCCATGCGTGGCAGAGCCCAGTGGGTACCTTGTCCTTGGGTTTTGAGCTACACTTAGGCAAGGTGGAATTGGACCCAGGAAACAGCCTGAGTTGGAACTCGAGATCCTGGGCACCAATCTGTGCCTCAGTTTCCTCATCTGTAAAATGGGGTTAACAACAGTATCTACCATGTGAGGACTGCTTTGAGGATGACATGAGTTATCATTTGCAAACATTAGAAGAATGCCTGGCATGTAAGTGTTTGTGAACTAAGTAACTAACTAAATAAATGAGATGGTCCTAACCTTCTAGGCAGTGATATTTTTTTCTCTATTGGGGAAATTTTGTTTGTTTGCTATTTGTGAGATAAGCAGCAATCACAGAAACTCAAAACATAGCCACTTAAAATGGGGCACTATGGATATTCTGTGTATTTGTGAGTGTATATGTGATAGAAATATGCCAACTCAAACACTACTGCCCTCCCCACTTCAAACTCTAAAGCAACTGAGAAATAGACCCTAAAATCAAATGGAAACATAAGGTGTCATCATTTTGCTTGTAGAGATGGGTTGGAGGATGGGGCTTAGTTCTGAGTCCAGGAGTCCAACTGGGGTTTCCTGCAGTCTCTGCCGAGTGTGGACCATGGGAAAGCACCCCTAGGGACCCATGAAGCCAGCCACAAGGGCCTGAATTCCTTACCTCTGCTGAGCCCTGAGATCTGCCGTAGTTGGGCAAGGAGCAGGAACTCTGGAAGGCCGGCCTGCCTGGGGCATCATCCCAGGAGACGGGAGCCGAAGGATATGTACCCATTCCAGGCAGGCTGGTCCCAGTGGCTCCCATCGGATGTGTTTCTCCTCCCACAGAGGGAGGGGGATGGAGGGAAAAGGAAGGTCAGAGCTATTATCTCCATGTTTCAAGAGGGCGGGAGTTCCCATGTACGAGGATGGCAAGAGCTCCAGGAGCAGGTGAAAATGGTCCTCTAACCCTAACCCTAACACGGAATCAGTGAGAAATGCATATTTTTATTTTTTGACACCATCAACCTAAGTATAAAAAGCAGTTTGCTGCGGGATCATCATTGTCTAATCTGGATTGGGCACAGGTTCGTGGGCAGCTGAGATGACATGTGGGTAATAGCAACTTTCCAGAGGGAGCTGCTCGGTGGTCCTGTGGTTTGCAGACAGCGCTGAAGACAGGAGTGTGGCTTGTCTTTGAACAGGATAAGCAGAGTGGAAGCGTCTATACTGGGTGGATACAATCAAAGGGCGGCAAGAGTTAGGGTCGGGGGGACAAAGAGATTCCTTCTTGGCCTTGCTTTTGATGGAGCCCGTGGTCCTCTCAGACCCACCAGGATGGCCTGAAATGCATCTGATGTTGAAGGACAGCTTGCAGCTCTTTCCCAGCCCTAAACCAGCGGGTCCTGGGGAGAATTTAACATCTGCATTTGCAGATTTCAGCGATCACCCATCGGTACCACTCCCGCACTGCAGCAGCCATCCACGATACAGTGTTTTCACTGTTTAGAGACAACTGGCGTAAATGACCTGATCATTGTAAACTGTAGTAGAATAATCTGGCAGTGATGGGTTTCGAGTATTTATTACATGTGTTGTAAAATAATTTGTTGAACTCCAACTTTATATTATTTCATTTTGAATGATGGCTGTATTTAACTACCAGCATGCAAAATTCCTGAAAATTTGCAAGCGACTCTTGTGAGATGAGTCAGGCATGACATGTTTGAAACCCATCTTTCCTTGCTGTGGGAAGAAGAGGCCACAAAGTTTTCCCTTCTCCTTCTGTGATTCTCTCTCCCTCCCAGATTGGCGACAGATTGGGCTGAAGCAGCCCCTTACAAGGCAAGCAGGGAGGGCTGCAAATGACCGGCTCTCCTTCCCACAGAGAGGCCGAGGGGCCTTTGGGCCAGACAGGCCTTCCCTGGCCTTTGTGCCCCAGCTGAGCAGCCCTGCTTTCTCTCCTGGGTGCTCCCATACATGTGCAAATGTATCTGGGTATAAATAGGACAGGAGCCTGAGTGAGGGTGGGGAAAAGGCAGGGGAGTGGTGCTCAGGAATCAGCCCAGCATTGCATAGTCCACAGGGTGACTTCTGGGGTCCGCAGGGTGACTGCTGGGGACCGCAGGTGTGTACGACTGAGGATGATGGAGAGAGAAATATGGGGAGCATCTGTGGATGCTGGAAGTTCCTGTATGTCAGATTGTTTCTTTTGTACATATAGATAATATATAGATAAAATCTAAAATATAAATATATTAACTACATGTTTATATATTAGATGTTGATATGTATTATATTATTATTTTAACATGTTAAGATATATTATATTATTATAATGATCAGAAAAATATAGTATGTTAATATATTTATAGTCTATACTTTAAACTATTTCTATTATATTATTACAATTAATATAATTATATTATATTTTATGTAGTAATATAGTAATATAATTATATATTAAATTAAACATTTAATTTTATATTATATTAAATTATTATATATCATATATTTATATTAAATGTATATATTTTACATATTGTATTAAATATAAATATATGCTAATATATTAAATATGAATAGATATAACTATATATATTTAGCTTGGCACATGGCTGCACAGCAAAAGACTACATTTCCCAGCTTCCCTTACAGCTAGGTGACCCCTAGGTGTTTGTTTAGACAATGGATTGTGAGCAGGAGTGTTATGGCAAATTTCAGAGCCTGGTCTTAAAGGGAAAGAATAGATCCTCTCCTTCCATATTCTCCCTTTCTGCTGGTTGGGATGTGGATGTGATGTTGGGGGCTAGAGCAGCCATTTTGAGCCATGAGTTAAGAACCAGGTTTTAGAGGGGAAGAGACCTGGTTCCTTGTGATTATGAAGATCCCATACCAACCTACCCAAACTTCTACAAGGGAGAGAAGCACACTTCTATTTTGTTGAAGCCCAAATAATTTGGAATCTCTCTGTTACAGCAGACAAACAAATACCCTGATACAGCACAATGTATTTATCAGCCTGCTATTAATAATTAGAGCATGTCTTGGGTAATAGCTGATCTCTTAGCATTCCCCAAAAGACTTTACAGAATTTCAATTTCTGCACCTTAATCTTTTAACTTTTTAAATAGTGAGGATAAGTTATACAGTAAAGTTCCTACCCAGTGCAAGTAACCTAAGGCTGAAAGTACTACATCATGACATTAGTGCATCAGGCTGGCTATTTTTTGTTTTTTGTTTTCTTTTTAACCAGGTGTGGCTGTAAGCTGACTTTTTAGACCCTATGTAAGAGGTTGTAGGCTGATAATATTTCCTCTTTCAACCTAGATACCTTGCAACTTTACATTATGTTTTGGTGATGCTGAAATTCTGAGCATCCAGCTAGAATTCCTTTTTCATAAGAGCATTCATGGGACGGAGCATATTCTCTGGAATAACCACAATGTCTGGAACATCAGCAATGGATTTGAATTTTAGGAACAGCCAGAAGCCATTTAAGATGGAGACTAGCGATAAATAAGGTAGCTAACAAAGACTGGTAATGCTTGTCCGGGTCAAAAATGAGGTGGATGTAAAAGTCAGGAGATTGTTTTACTTGTTTAACCAATAAGCTGCCCTGAAAGTCATTTCAAAAGAGCAGCTCCCAAAAGGCTTAAAATAATAATGCAGCTGTTGGAATGATGGCGTATTTTCCCCAGGGGACTACTCTGAAGGACACTGTAATTATAGACGTGTAAATTCCAGAATGTACAGTTAAAATCAGGTCTTATTTTCTATTCACAATCTTTGTGTTCATTTGTTTATGATAATTTTTAAATGAGAAGGAAGTCCACTTAGGACCTTTCATTGGGGTCTGCAAAGTACATAACAAAAATAATCACGCATCAATTTAGGCAATGGCCCGCAAAAGAAAGTTCCTTCTTAAGTGCATTCAGAGCTCTCCCTTGGCCCTTCACCACCAGAGCAGCAGCATAACCCTCATCCCCAGCGCCTCCGGTGCCCTAGGCCAGTCTTAGGAGACAGCCAGTGTTCCCCATTAGACTGTGTACATCACCAATCCTACCTGGCTCATGTCAGCCCATCTCATCCTCTCCTCTGTCCCTAAGAATCAACCATCCTTTGACTTGAGTTTTCACTCCTTTATTTCATTATACAGTTGACTTTTTCCTTGTTAGAGTCTGTACCTGGATTAGCCAAAATATATGGGTCTCTTTATTTACTTGCATCAAACCCAAGAACTCCAACCAAGAGAACATGACAATAGAACATGAGGCCATACAAGAACAAAAGGTCATAGAAATGGGAACAGGAGTTCCTTAATTAGAGGTGTGAGGAGTGGTTTCCCATGGAGAATTGCTCAACAGAAGAGTTAGTAAATCTGAAGAAGTTTCTCGGGGAGGAAATGGAAAAATGACAGGGCTCTCTGGAAATCCTTAAAAATAGGTATGTTCTTATTCACCGAGCGTAGTTATTCATCATGTACACAGAAACATTAATGAATGTGTGTGGTCTGTTTCTAGCCTGCTTTTTGGGCAAAGAAAAATAACAGAAGCAAATTTGAAACTTCAGGACGAGAGCCTTAGTCAGGGTAGCCAGTGGCCCCAGCAATAATCCCGACCCCTGGAAGCACGGTGGTCTGCTGTATTTTCAATCAGCCCCAGTAGGAGCCATTTTCTGTGACTGGAGATGTCCTTTTGTGTGTGTTTGTGGCGGGGTGGGAGGGCGGTTGTTCTTTTTACACTCAGAGAAGTCTGCGTTCCTGACTTGAGAACAGTGAGTTTTACAGCTTGTGCGAACCTATTTTCAGGTTAATTCTCAATTACACACTTTGCCTTGGAGGGTCAAGTCCTTTGGTTTCCAGCGAATCCTGTGGTTGTACCTGTGGTTACCCACCGACCTCTCATCTGCTTTGCTTATCTGATAACAGGCGAATGGGGAAAGAGCTTTTAATATCCCCCAAAAGGGGAAGATTGGTAATTAGTTATTCACCGCAGGGAAACAGGCCAGGCCAGCTTTACTCCAAGAAAGAAAACAATCTGGATATTGGACTTGGGAGTTCCTTTTACACAAGATTTTGGTCTTACAGGTCCCATCTGGATTGCTTTTTCTTTGTCTTTCTTTTTTTAAAGCCAGGTCAAAGCATGACATACTGCAGGGGAGAGAGAAACTTCAGTCTCTCCTGAACTGTCATTTTCGTGACAGCTTGTAAATTTCAGGCCCCTCAGGGATCTGCGCGCCTATCCGCCAGGGGAGTAGCCCCTCCATCCCTCCTCAGGGAGCAGCGAGGGGATCCTCTAGAAAAAACAGTGGGTGAAGTAACTGAAAGAGCAGGGCAGAGGCAACAGCCAGAAACGGCGAGGACGAGAGCGGCCGAGACAGGAAAGGCGGCGGTGGCGCGGGCCGTGGTGCTCGGCGCGCTGCAGCGACGGAACTTCTGCAAAAGCTGCCCGCCCGCGCGTTATCAGAGGCGCGCAGGCCTGTGGTTTTCTCGCTCTCGCAACCCTGCTTTAACTGCCGGTTTATTTTTCGACAAACAGGATGCCTCCATCTGAGGCTGTCAGCATCCCAGGCTCTTTGAGAGAAAAGAGGTAGTGCAGCCCCACCCTAGAGGCAAGGCCAGGGGGCTCTGTTTCAAGAGGCTTCCCAGAGAAGCGACGACACTGCAGGTGCAGCCGCTGGGAGAATATTAAGAAGGGCGAGGAGGCAGGAGGGAGTGAAACCTGCCGTCCCCCTCCACGTCCCCACCCCCTGCCCTGCAACTGATTCCACTGTCCCATCTCTGCAAGCGTCCCGAGGCAGAGAGGCCCAAATCATGGGAAAGGTTGGAGATACAGGACAGTGCTTCTCAAACTTTAACGTGCACGGAAATCACCTGCAGCTCTTGTGAACGTGCAGACCCTGATTCCGCAGGTCCGGGACGCCACCTGAGATTCTGCACTTCTACACAGTTCCCAGCGATGCCGATCTTGCTGAACCAAAGGCCACACTTTGAACGGCAAAGACTTTGGGGGATTCCTGTCCAGTCCTTCTCCATACATTTCTGGCCGCCAGTCTCTGTACAGGCTACAAGCCACATACAGAGGAGTCCACATTAGAACGAATCCTAATGCAGGCCGTGCAAGTATGTCAGCCCAGCTGTATTTATTCCCTTGGCTCGGATTGAACACCAGCCACCTTGCTAATAGAGAAGAAACTTCCTTTGTGCTCCAGAGGGAACGGAAGTTTGAAAAAGCCAAGAGATTTCTTAAATCCTCATTGGCAACACGTTCAGGGATTCAGGAAAGTCTAGATTAGGTTCTGAGCCAAGAGATGGTTGGGGAATGGGTGGGACAGAAAAACACATCCCCCAAAACCCAACCTAGTCAGGGCCTTTCTTACTGAGGAAAACATTTGCATCTCACAGTTGGAATTCAATGAATGTCCACATTTCTCAGAAGCTGTCTAGTTTTGTGTAGTGGTACAGAATTTGGAGCCCATATTTGAGTATTCCAGACCCAACTGGATCTCAGACTACCTTGAGGATCTTGTGGCATGCACTTTAAAGTATATGTTTTTGAGTCACGTTTAATTAGCACTAAGTACTAGCTGAGAGGCTAGACTAGGAAATACATAGTATGTGAATAAGATTGCCAGAGAGGACTTGCAATCTAGAATGTGTAGGTCCTGCCTGAGGCGGTACTGTCAGATGTAGAAAAAATTTTGGCTAAATTTTGCTAAACCCTGAAATTTCACGAAGATTCCATCTTAACTTCATCAAAACCAGTCATGGGCTTCCTGTTACCGAGTGTTTCTCAGAGTACGACTAAAATTACAGGGAGGTTAAAATGCAGACTCTTGGGCCCTTGGGCCTTGTGTCTCTCAAGGCGTCCAGGATGGGATCCAGGAATGTGCATTTTAACAGACACGCCAGAAGATTCTGACATACTGCCTGGTCTGCAAGTTCAAGTCCAGCGGTCTTGCTGCAGCATTCAAAGGTCTGCCTTCAGTTTCACTGTTCACCAGTGAGCTGAAGTGGCCTCTTCATTGCCCACGAGCACGCCCTGACCCAATCTGACTGGCTACCTCTTTCGTTTCATCTCCTGCGTCTTCCCAGCCCTGTATAAAATGACTTCTTCCTCTCCAAGACCTCCTCAGATCACGGTTCCTCATTCAGCGATCAGTTATTTTCCTGCCCTGTGAGGGCTCTTGTATTAGGGCTGTGCTGTTCAATTCTCATTTTGTTCACTGCTTATTTCTGACGCTTTGCTTGGCCTCTCTAACTAGACAGTAAGCTTCTGGAGAGACATTTCATGCCATATGATTTTTGTATTCCAGAACATTTTTTAACACGGTATCACACACACATCAACTGTTCAGTAAATTTACCGATGGGTCATTACTGATACGTTTTACAGTGTGTGATGAACCTGGTATACTAGGTTCTAGGATCAGAAGAAGCTGGGAAGGGAAATGGGGGTGGTGGTGAGAGAGTTGATAATCTGGTTATATGGTCACAAAAGACACAGAGAAAGTGAGAAAAAGGGAGTGTGGACCCTCACTCATCTGTCTGCTCTATGAATTGGGGAATGAATTTCTTTTTGTTAAATATAGTTTTCATTCTACTTGAAATCTAGATTATTAAATCAAGGAACCGCAGGGAGGGAGTTTGCTTTTCACGCCCATCCCCCAGTGGTAGATTTCTTGGGTGGCCCACTGTCTCTTGCTCTGGCTGGCTTCCCTCTTTCCTTTTTGCCCAGTTGGTGGTCAGCTCAATAGCCCAACTCCAAGCTCAGACTGGAAGAAATTTCAGGGTATGACATATAGCTAGGAAGATTAAAAGAATGGTAGTACTTTAATGATTTAGTGGAAAGCTATAAACACACCTCTTTTTTTTTTTTTGGTTTTTTGTTTTGTTTGTTTTTTGGCCACGCTGAATGGCTTGGGAGATCTCACTTCCCTGACCAGGGATTGAACCTGGGCCATGGCAGTGAAAGAGCTGAATCTGAACCACTAGACGACCAGGGAACTCCCAACATACCTCTGCTTTAATCCCGACATGGCTAGGGTTATGCATCATGCAACCTTGTTCTCCTTTCTTAACGTTTCTAAGCTTCACAATTCTGGTTTTCCTTATCTAAACCCTGAGCCTCTGTGTTTTCATCTTCAAAGTCAACTTAACAATATTAGCTCACAAGGCATTGAGTGGGTCAGTGTAATAACTTACGGAGACTGCTGAGAGATCCCGGCTCCCAGCAGCTGCTAGTAACCCACAGTTCCCTGCCCCTTAGCCCAGGTGTATTTCCTGGATGAATGTCTCCTCATGTTCTAGGCTATTCTTTGCTTCCCACACTTCACTATCATCTCAGCCTCAGTCCCACCGCTCTTCCTGTCCTACCCTGCTGCTGCCCTCCAGTCCTTAGCTTCTCTCTTAAGGGAATCTTTCAGCCTCTGTAGGAATACCTTCCTTCTTGAGCTTCAGGCACAGCCCTGTCGGCCATCTGGTCACCCTCAGCCTGGTGGTGCCCCCAACTTTGCTCCGAGGACTCCTTCTCCTTGCCTCCTCTTTCCAGCCTCTGATCTGGGGTCTCTCAATGCTTACTCCAGCCTTGACTTTTCATACTCGGTTCTCTTCTGTCTTCTTCCTTTTCCTCTGATGCTCAAAGGCCTTACGATAGTCTTCAGACCATCTGTTTAAGGTGATAGCTCCCTCCTCCACATAATACAGAGATTAGTGTCCCCTTTTATAATATTAAGGTGACTACAATAGATACTGGATCATGAAAGTCCTTGGAGATCCTCGTGACAGCTACCATCGTAATTTCTAAGAACTTTCAGGTTCCCCCTTTACCCTTTGACAGGTACTTGTTCTGAAGACATGCACAATTGTTTTCCCAATTTTGGGAGGCAATGAGGGTTGCACTTTCTAGAAAGTAAAACACCAAGAGGGAAAAAGGGGCCGAAATACGTCTCTACAACCATCATTCTGGTGGTTGGATTTCTCAACCTTGTCACCACTATTCAATTTGGGGAACTGATAATTCTTTGTTGGTGGGGGCAGTGTCCTGTGCCTTGTAGGATGTTCAGTACCTACAAGGTACTGGTCTCTGGTCTCTACCCCATAGATGCCAATACACCTCTCCTACTCCCCACCAGTTGTTACCACTAAAAATGCCTCTAGACATTGCCAAATGTGCCCTGTGGGCAAAACTACCCCCCCACCTCTTACCCTCTCTCTCCAGTTAAGAACCACTGATTTGAGATATTTGAAGGTGATAGGCATGGAGAAAAAAGTGGGAAAAGTAATGAGAAAGGACTGCTCTGGCAAGAATTTCCCTGTACAAGATCTAAATAAAAGAAAGGAGTCTGAACAAACAGACCCATGAGGAAGGAACCAGGAGACAAAATCTTAAGGAAAAGTATGACAATTACAAAGATAAGAAGGCATTTATTTGGACAAAAGATCCACTAAGGAACATTCTTCAATGGAGCAAAGAATGAGGTCCAACCTTCACGGAATTCCTCTCATATGTGGACATGGCTATGGACAAAGGTGAGTGTTTCCACGTGACCGAAGTCCAGGCTTGGCTAAAGGGGATTTAGGCGCAGAGGGACTTTTGGAGAATGGTCAGGGGTGATTTGGAGCACCAGACCCTACAGTTATTCAACAGGTGCCAAAGGTCTTGGAATGGAAGGGGAAAACACACAATACAACATCACCTGCCCAACAATTCCCTGAAGAAAATTCTCCCCTAAATTGAGGGATATAGAGAAGGAGTGCCAGGCACAATGGGCTTGAGGTCCAGCAGGACAAGACAAGTGCACACTCAGCTCCCCAATTTCACCGAGATAGGTAAGACCTAGAACTTCATGCCACATGAAGTTTGGTAAGTTATTCACCAAACCCTTTCTGGTTTTCCACTAATTTCGTCTTTTGAACAGGAAAAAACATGGTTAAGTTCTCCCATTAAAAAAAGGTCTCTTTGAGCAGATAACAGAGGAATACAGAGCATCCTTTCTGGCCTTTGTTTGGTGTCATAGAGGTAACCCAATGGGAAATGGACTGGACCTCATTGTCAGTCCTGTGATTATGACTCTCTTGGTCATAGACATTTATCTTTCCACATAGGTATTCTATTTAATGCACAAACCAATCAACTCAGGAACAGAAAGAATCCCCTTGACCATGTAGTGTTTCTCACATGCTTCTTCTTGCACTTGTCTAACCTCCCACAAGGAACACGCACAGGATTTCTAACTCCTCACCCTTTGGACAGAAGTGGAACCAGCCCCTGCCACCTGCTCTTCTTTGCTCCAATATCCCCACACATTCTTTCCTATTCTTAGCTGATCACAAGTCTTAAGGGGGAACCAAGTCTGGTTGGAGGTCCAATTACTTGCTCCCTGCTGTGGCTGTGTGGGTGGAGACACTACTGTGGACTCTTCTGCTCATACCCACTGGGGTTTCTACACCTCAGCAGTAAGTACAAGGCTGATGGATCTTCATCCTTCTATCTATTCACCTGTCCATCCACCTATTCATCCATCCATCCATCCATCCATTCATTTATCCATCTATCTATCCATCCATTCATCCATCCATCCATCTATCCATCCATCCATTTATCCATCTATCCATCCATCCATTCATTTATCCATCTATCTATCCATCCATTCATCCACCCACCCATCCATCCATCCATCCATCCATCCATCCATCCATCCATCCATTTATCCATCTATCCATCCATCCATCCATCCATCCATTTATCCATCTATCTATCTATCCATCCATTCATCCATCCATCCATCCATCCATCCATCTATTCATCCGTTCATCCATTCAACATTTGTTGAGTGCCCCCACACTGCCATGTGTTGTGAATAAAGAGAAAAATGAGAAGAGCTTATCTCTCAAAGAATTCAGAGTCTCTGGGAGAATACATTTATAAACAGAAAACTTTGCATTATATTTTGGTAAGTGCTACAGTAGATATATGGACTGAATAAATGAGTCATAACTAGAACATGGCCTTTTGCATGAGCTCCCAGTGGGTATCCTAGAAGACTTGGTCATCAGAGCATCACTGTGGTAACCCCACTGCTTCAGGGAGCAAACATAGATTGTGTCCATCCATGTCTGTGTGGAGATGTGGGGAGGCCTGCTCTTGTACCCCAGCACCCCATGTGGACACATGTCCCAGCACTTGTGACATGCACAATGATTTCCCTCCGTTTATCAACAGCCCAGTTAGGTGGCTCTAGTGACCCTGTTACCAGAAATTATGAGAGTGGTAGAAATTGTGCAAAGGAGCATGGAGAAATATACTCCCAGAGGGGATTTGAAAATAGCATGTAGAAAAGTAAAACTGAATGTGCTTTGGGATTTTTGAAACTTTTGACCAAATCTTCAGTGATCCTTGGATCAATCATTAGCTGGTCTTTTTGATTACCTCTTTTCTAGATTTCAAGAGCCTCGTCAAAGACATGCTAACAATCCCTTTACGAAAAGGGAAGGAAAACAAGTTATTCCAAATCAGGCACTAGAAGGATTCAGACTGACAGTACCACGTGTTTCAAATACAGTTTTAGAAAAGTTAAGGGCTCTTTCATCATCAAATCATAGTCCTACTTCCCATGATGTCTGTAATTAGAGACTCAGATCACTCATTTTGAATTTATTTCAGAGGACATGAGTGTCCAGGCTACACTCTCTCTAGAAGACCATCTCTTGGGAATATGCATAGTTTAGTAGTTAAGTGCTCAAGAGCCAAAACCAGACTAGAGTTCAATTCAGCCCTGCCACTTCCCAGCTGTGTGACCTTGGACAAATCTCTGGGCCACTCTGGGCCTTAGCCACTCATGTGTAAAATGAGGAGGCTAATTGTCCCCACTGTCTATGTGACAATGATGACATGAGTTCTATCTGTAAGGCACTTGCAACAGGGCCCAGCTTCATAATAGTGCTTGTTCAATAAAACTTGACATTCCAAGAGTGCTTTCTCATCACTTCCTATCAGCTGACTTCTGTCCTCTGAATTTAATCATAGTGTACATTAACCAAAGCAACCTGGATGCATTGTTCTAGGAGTACCTAATTTTCTCTCCCTTGCCCTAGTTTTTCAGTAGAAAAATTATTAAAGATTGAGTTAACAGGTCTGGCTTCCTCTAGAAAGTAATCCCAGTGTATCAGTTCTTCCTGGTTTGTCCTCAGCAGACTGGAATCATGGATGCTTTTAGCTTCTGCTCTTGGTTATGGGGTATATGACTGACTCTCCTGCTTTCAAGCTCCCTGCTCATGGACTGTTAGTTTCTGTGGACGGCTTGAACCAGCACAAGGGGCTGAGGTGGGACCAGGGTTCAAACTAGGCATAGGAGTACAAACATGTTGCAGAGGGTCAACTCGTTACATCTTTTTATTTCCTTGGCCCATAAATAAATGGGAATTGACCATAGTGCACTGGCTCCTAAGGGTTCCCTGGAGTAGTGTTTCTCAAACAGGGTGATTGTAGCCCTTGGGAGACATTGGGCCATGTGTGCAGACAGTTTTGGTTGTCACATCTTGGATAGGTGGTGCTACTGGCATCTAGTAGTTGCGGGTCTGGGTCACGGCTACACATCCTGCGATATACAGGCCCCCTCAACGAAGAATGAGCCCGTCCCCCATGTCAACATTGGTGAGGTTAATTCAGGGCAAATTCTCAGCCTGCATGACGTCAGATGCCTTCCTTAAAACACCAGAGCTGACAGATCTCAGGCACCTGCTTCCTAGTTTTACAGGGAGTAGAAGATCAGGGTGCGAGGGTGCACATAACCCCAGTGGAGACTCCGAGTCAGCCCCAGGCTCCTTCTGTCACACTCCACGCCTCGCCCCGTACATCAGCCATTCACCGCCAGCAGCAAGGAGGCATTAGATGCCCACGTGCGGTCACATGAATGACAGGATCAGGGTTCACTTTTGGGATTTGGGTTGCCATAGTGTGTAAAGAGGAAAACAGGAAAATCAAGCAGAACGGTGTCTAATGAAAAAAAGGCAAATCAGGTGGAAAGGAAAAGCGCTTTACAATCGGTAGAATCAACCTGAGGTGTCCCGTGTGTCAGGCAGCCCTCTGGTGTTCCTAACTCAGGCCTCACGACGGTCTATAAGGTGGCATCACCGTCATTGTCACTCTGTACAGATGAGAAACAACTCCAAGTACTTCTGTATAAATGACCTGTTGGATTTTAAACTGACTTGTTCCTGTTGGGGGTGAAATGTGTCCCACAAAATGGTGGGAGGCCACTGTGGGCAGGTCAGCTTGGACCTGAGGCCAGGGATTCCCAGAAGGAGCCAAAGCCTGAGTAAAGGTCAAGTGGAAACTCACAGAGAGAAGATGCAAGAGGGAAGGAGGGAAGTGGGGCTGGGACAGACCAGGCCCTGGGGTGTATGCAGACGGTGCTAAATAAGCACGGCAAGGGTGTTTTCTGAGTCACAAGAATTCCCCAACTATAACCTTCAGTTTATACCACAGAGTTTTTGTTTCCCTGCGTACTTTGTACAAGGCAAGCAAGTCTCACACAAGGTCGCCTTTCCAAAGGAGCTTTCTTAGTTTATGATTAGTTTTATCATGAAGAATAATTAGCACGAGCACCTTTTAATTTGTTCCCATTGAGGCGTTTGCATAACAACAATTAGAGGCTAGTGGGTCTCCCTGTTTCTAGGCGAGCAGGGGACTCTCTCGGGGCTGGCTGGGACCTGGCTTTGTGGGGGCGGGGGGCATGTAATTAATTATTCCGTCCTTTGCCACGTGGAGCCCAAGGAGAAAGGGAAGGAACTTTCTGAGACTCTGTGGTAACTCGCTGGAGAATAACCCGATGAGAAATGCCTTTTGTACAAATAAGGTTAGAGAGAAAAAAAGAAAACCTCAAACCCACCTACTGGAGAAAAAGATTTGTAATGATTTCAGAGGGCTGGTGACGTGGACTTTTGAAATTGCAGATGTTTCTGCAGAAGGATGGAGAGATGATTCCCAAAGGCCCATCGGTGAGTGGGTCTCTGGCTTTACAGCTGAGGACCTTGTGATGTGGAGACTTCTGTTGACAGGAGGGCGTGAGGCCACTTTTACTATCAACTGCTTCCAGGTGGAATTTTTATCCCAACCATGGGAATAACTGGATGTGGGTGTTTGCTGGGAACCTTGCTGAAAACCCTGGCCGGGGTCAAGGTCCTGACAGGCTGCCTCCCAGGGGCTCCCTGGCGTCCTGAAGGATGGACTCCCGTATGAGGCCCCAGATTTTGGTGGGGGAGGGATCGTTCCATGGGTTCTTCTGTACGTGGGTCCCAGGACATGGACCAGGATGGGGCAAGAGAGGCATCTCGGGCACAGAATGTCTCTCCAAGTCATGTGAGAGCAGGGTCAGCCTTACATGACCCTGAGAGTGAGCGCCTCCTAAAGTTTTTCTGGGGAAGTGCCTCGCTGAATCAAGCTAGTCTTACCCCAGATGGACTGCCAGACTAATACACTGACAACTAGCTGGTTAGGAAGATAGACTTAGTCATGGTCTCCGTCCACCCTCACCCCCAGCCAGCATCGCACTGACATCTTGGGAACAGGAGATTGCGATGTACACTTCTTTGAGCACTGCTGGCTTAGAGAAGCATCCCTTGTGGACAACCATGGAACCACCAGGATGTCTCCCCTAGGGGGCTGCTCTGATGGGGAGGGGCCATGAGGATGGATGAAACTAGTGGTCAGGGGAGCCACTGACACCGACGTTGGGGACCTAAAGCCACCGAATGCATCCAGAATCATGCAAGCAGTCCAGGACGGTGAACTTGACAGTGGACAGTGGCCTCAGCTTGAGGCCACCTGAGGTTCAGCACCCCCCCCCCCCAATGTGTCACTTGCTGTCCAGGGGCCTTGGCCAGTCTCTAACTCCACAAAGCTCATCTCTCTTTTGTGTCAAACTGACAGAATGGTAACATCCACCCTCCTCCCTGCAGGCAGACCGTGGGCTCTGCAGAGCAAACCCCTCATCTACCAGCAGCTTAACCTCAGGCAGGTTACCTAACCTCTGCATGCCATGCTCCCCTGAATAAAATAGGATTAGTAATGAGCGTACCTACTCACAGGTTTGTGTGAAGGACTTAACGAGGTAACACAAGGAAAAGCTTGGTGCGGTGCCAGTGCTGGCACATAGCATATGCTCAATAAACACTACCTGTTGCTATGGTCCTCTTTAATATTTGTAAGCTCAGCGTCTGCCAAGGAGCACTAAGACCGTTTGTGCACTGCTGCATGGTGAGAGGAAGAGACCCAGCTCTTCATCCTACTACGTGCTGGTCCCTGGCACAGCTACAGGGCCATGTTCTGGGCTTAGCACAGGTTCCTTTCCTGCCCCACCTCCATTCTGTACACCTTCAGGGGCATTTTCCAGAGTTACCTTTACTTACGGACTTCTTCTCTGTGTCCATTGCTTCGTATATATTATCTCAAACCCTTTTGACAACCAACCAAAGTAGGGATCATTGCACCCACTTCACAGGTGAGAAACCCAGGCTCTGCAAGATTGGGGAAGCAAGTCAAGTTCACACAGGCGGTCAGTGCTGGTAAGGGGGTAGAAATGAACCTCCCGGCCCCAAAGCGCTGGGCTCCCTTCTCCCCGACCCACTCGGTGGTCAAGCCTGTCCTTCTCGTGGCCTCCCCATCAATGACAGCTCATAGAGCAGGGCTGGGGCTCAAGAACACACGGTTCCTTCTGGAGTGGAGTTGATGCTTCAACACCTATGGGGGGATGGGGGAGGGATGGAGTGGGAGGCTGAGGTTACATAAAAGCTATTATATATGGAAGGGATAAACAACAAGGTCCTACTGTATAGCACAGGGAACTATATTTAGTATCCTATGATAAAGCACAATGGAAAAGAATATAAAAAAAGAATGTATATATATATATATATATATAACTGAATCACTTTGCTGTACAGTAGAAATTGCTGTACAGCAGAAATTAACACAACATTGTAAATCAACTATTCTTCAATAAAAAAACCAAACCAAACGAAAACAAAACAAAACACACTGATTGGAACTTCAGCTGAAGGACTCAAGGCTGCTGGTACAAGTTGAGTCCCAGCGAGCAAGACACGAAAAGTGTAGGTATCTGGGGACCTCCTGATTCAAACTGACATATTCATGGGGGGGGGGGAGGAAAAAACATCACAACTTGCCTTTTTAGTTTTTATCTTATTTTAATTTCTATTTTGGGATGTGTTGTCTACTGCGCATACTGTAATTATATGAGTACGGTAGTGCAGGCATGTAATTTCTAAATAAATAAATGTGCATAGGTTTGGGGGCATGCTAAATAGGTTTTACTTGTATTTGGCGTGATCAGAAGAGTTTGGAAATGACTGTCTTGCTGCTCAGCAGTTCCTGGTCCACTTGGAAGCCGCTTCGCTGAGTTGAGTACATCAGGGGAAGAGATGCCAGTGGAATCTCTAAGGCGTGAGAATTGAACACCTGCTTGTGTGTGTGTGTGACAGAGACAGAGACAGAGAGAGGGCTTTATTTCTCTTGAGGGAGGCCACTTCTGAGGGTAAGAGCTTTGAATCCAGAGTGCTGTGAAGATAGATATCCCTAATGGGAATCGTAGCTGGGTTCAGATCTGGTCTGAAGACAGCAATCGCACACTTCCCGAGGGCTCCTTTGAGAGCTGGTCTCTGCACCCTCTGTGTGAACACACTTGCTTGCTCTTCTGCTGGTCGTTCAGATTTCACGAGAGATTCTCATCAAAACCAACCCGGTTAACCGTACACTTGCCTAAGGGGGACGGTGGGCACATGGTGGGTGCTTTGCCAAGGCAGTGTTGGGTTTCTGGGTGAGAGAGGACACCCGAACCACAGGGCAGGAAAGAGCGTCCAGCCTGCACCAGTGAGGCCGCTCCATTCCTGACACGTACCTGCAGCAGTTCTTCTCGGCTGTGGGCTCCACGTAAATTGTCTACTTGATGTTTCCACACAGAGAAAGGGACTTGGCCTGTCAAGAGCTGTGGTGTCTGACTAAGGCAAAGGAATGGAGCATGATTAGGGGAGGTGTCTGCTGATTATTTAGACCCCCAGGTGGAATCAGTCTGCCAAGTCCAGTGTCTGCAAAACTCTAGGGTCAGGAGGAGAGCTGACCCATTTTCTGGTTCTGACTCAGGTACTGACCAGTGGTGGGACCTCGGAAAAGGAAATGTCTGTGGTGCCCTAAGGCAGAGAGATGTCTAAGATGATTCCAGCCACATATATATAACTATATATATATAGTTATATATAGTTATATACAATTATATAGTTTCAGATACCAACTGAAACTATATAGAGTTATATATAGAAAACACACACACATAACTTAGAAAGTATCACATGGGACAATGTCTCATAGTTTATATGCCTTGTAGTTCATTTGTTATTTAAATAGATTCATCCACCTCTAGGATACAACTATTTCTTTGTTTTGAACACAACCTAGAGGGAAGCATGTAGGAGGTGTAGCTTTTTGTTTTTTTTTAATAGGACGTAATGATGTGGGATGATTGGCAGTTGAACAGCATTTCCATTGTTGGCATTTGTACTTCTTTATACGACCCCACCCCCTTCGCAGTCCTAATATTTGTTTAAGGTTGTTCAGTGATTGTTCCTCTCCTCTCGGACTTTGAGAGTCATAGCCATTCTGATCTTTGTGAATGGCAGAGTCAATGATAATAAAGCAGCAGTGTGAGTTTCTGTTCATACCTATCAATGCCTAGATCATTTCGTCTCTGCCCAATCCTTCCGCGTTGCTCAGGCCGGATTGCAAGAGACAAGAGAGCAAACTCATAAAAGATGTGGCTATTTTTTCCCTTCCTCTTAGTTCCTCCAGACCCTTGCATATATATATATATTTATATGCAGTTTCAGGGTTTACAAACTGTACACTTTCAAAGTGGGTTAATGTCAGGTTCAGCTGTGACTGTTAGCAAGGTGGATGGGGCTAAACAGATGCAGCCTGCAGATGGTGTGGAATGAGGGGCCTCATGCACGTAGTTCAAAGTGCAAACAGAAGCTGTGTAATAAAGCAGCAAACTGTGGTTGGCATTGAAACTGCTCCTGGAAAAATGGCACCCTAACTCACGTATTTTAGTCTACATTCTCTTTTGCACGTTTTGAAGCTGTCATAAAAAATAAACATCAAAGCCTATATGTGTCAAGATTTTTTGTGTGCAGAAAATGGAAATTATTCCTCCCCTGAGCAATGAGAGATTTTCTGATGACCTCCCTTAAAGATTTTCTGCTTAGCCTCCCTTAAAAAACTCACCCGCAACAGCCTGTGACCACCAAACAGCGTGCAGTGTGCTCAAGGTTCTGACTTTATTTTTACTGAATTATAATTGATTTACAATGTTGTGTTAGTTTCAGGTGTACAGCAAAGTGATTCCATTTTGCCTGTATATCTATATAGGTATTCTTTTCCAGATTATTTTCCATTATAGGTTATTATAAGATATTGAATATAGTTCCCTGTGCTATGCAGTAGGTCCTTGTTGTTTATCTATTTTATATACAGTAGTGTATATCTGTTAATCCCAGGGTTCTGACTTTTGTTTGCTCTTTTTAACATATCTCTATTTAGCAACCTGACTACTGCAATATTTTCTAGATCGGTCTTTAGGATCTACTACTAATGAAAAAAATCTGAATTCCTACACATTTTCAGAAAAACTTAAGTGCTGATCAAGACCAATATAGCTCTCAAGGAGAAGAGGAGACAGAAGCTTGTTTGAGGTCCCAGGATATATTTGATTTATTGCTTATATCTTATAATTTTGTTCCCTATCAGAGATCAGAAAAGGTTTATTTTAGGAGTCCTAGTCTTCACAGAGGACATCCAAAAGACCAGGAGTAAAAGCCAGATGGTTGGCAGGGAAGGTAAGCAGGAGTTTTGCAAAATGTTGGAGTCACATATTTCTCCCAATGGACATGGTTTCAAGACTTAAGTTGAGTCCTTAACTTTGCATCAGTTTAGCACAGGCTGCAAGTTTACACAAAGGAGCATCAGACTTGAAATCAGCAGAGCCATTGAACAAGCCCAACTAGCCAACTGCGATTTCCATTTTGGGTGACCTTTTACCTTGGGGGCCCCTAAAATGTCTGGGGGAGTCCACTGTTTAAAAAGAAGTCCATCTGAAAATAGACACAGAAGGACCACGGGCTGGTAGGGCAGTGTTGTCCGCAAAAGCAGTGATCCTCAATGAATACTAATCTTGCAGCAAAGCAAAATGAAAGCTTTACACTATTTCTTATTTCAGGGAAAAACTGAATAAAGGCTTTTTTTTTTTTTTTTTTTTTTTTTTTAAGGCACTGACTCGTAGGGAGGTAGATTTGTATCCAGACTCAGGAAGTAGACAGGCCAGTAATTACGAAGCAAAAATAATCTGTAACTTGCGGAAATACAAGGTATGAATGTGTTCTATCTCCCAGATAGAGGGGTATTATCTGGTTGTCGTATTTCAATCAAAGGTAAAAACATCTTTAGGTAAATTTAAGGAGGGCGACTTAAAAGAAAATTTCCCTCAAGAAATTCTGTAGGAAAGAATTCTCTTAAAAAAAGATGTAGAATGTGGGCTGTGGGGTTCTGAGAATTCAAAAGAGTGAGGAAGAGAAAAAAGGAAACTATTTCCAGTTACTAATAGATACATCAACCCAGGGGCCAGGTGTGGTGGCTCTTGTACAAGCTGCACTCCCGTCCATACAAGGCTGGCTGTTTTTCTTTCCTAACAATGTGGGAGTCAATGGTGCTTCTGGGTTTTGACCCTGAAAATAGGTGTAACCCTGACTCCCCTTTAACCAGCTCCCTGCTCCGCCCCATCCCATCTCCTGCCTGTTTTGCTTTCAGTAAGTCAAGAATAAAAGGGGCAGGGGGAGGGATAAATTAGGAGCTTGGGATGAACAGATTCACACTACTATATATAAAACAGATAAACAACAAGAATCTACTGTATAGCACAGGGAACTATATTCAATACCTTGTAATAAACTATAATGAAAAAGAATCTGAAAAAGGATATATATATTCTCTATATATCCTATATATATAGTATGTATGTATATAACTGAGTCACTTTGTTGTATACCTGAAACTAACACAACATTGTAAATCAATTACACTTCCAAAAAAAAAAAGAAAAAGGACCTTTGCTTGAAGGTGCCTTCATTTTCTTCCATAAAGCAAAAAAAAGAAAAAAGAAAGAAAGAAAAAAAAAAGGATAAATATCACCCTCTCCCACACCCCCAGCATCCACCTGCAACTTCTAAGAAGGACTGAAGGAAGAACTTCGAGTTTCTCTGCGTGTATTTTCAAAGCACTGTCCACATGGAAAACATAGGAGGTGAGATGTCACCTGGAGAAAACAGGATATCTGCCTGGGAGCAGTCTGACAAGTGACAAGTCCGCTGTCCTAGGCTCCTTCCCGCTACAAACCCTGTGACATTGTTTTGGCCCATGAGATACATAAGGGGGAGTTGGCAGAGAGGGGCTTCCTTCCCTGAGTAAAAAGATGGAGCTTCACAAGGAGAAGGGTTTGAAGCCCCTCATCTCTTTCCTGCCTGGACAGGTCTGAGGTGCAGGCATCTCGCGGTGAGCCAGAACACAGGGGCATCTCGCCGTATCAGCCCTGGACCACTTACTCCCCATCAATGCCTGGCTGCTTGAGCCACCGTAGTCGAGTTTCCCGTAATGTGCAGCCAAACGTAGTTCTCACTGGTAAATCCTACAAGAGCTTTACGCCCCTTATGTCACTGTTAGAAAATGCAGCACTTCAGTCGGCTTTCGGATGCATGGTTTACTTTTCCACCTGAGTTCCTTCTCTCCCTTCTCTGGCATTGTTCAGTGTTATCAGGAGCGTAGAGGGGAGGAGGATGGGGGGAGAGAGATTAGGGAGCGAGAGATTCAGGAAGCTAAGAGAGGATGAGGGGTTGTGTCTCCTACGAAAAGGGAAGTCTGTGTGATCCAGGGGAGTGGCCATCTTACTAGGTCAAAGGTTACGTGAGGCTTTAAACTCTGTTTCATGTTCAAGAATCACCCATAGTTCTCTGAACGCACCCCCTGATTATCTTCACAGGCTGCAAAGCTCTTAAAGGAAATGTTCCCTTTCTACCACTCTGTGGCATCATCTTATGGGGGCGGGGGTGAAAGCAAGCCAAGAAAGACACATCACTTGAGGCTTATTTTATTCAGCAAAGAGGCTGAAGCAGGGGATTGGCGGCCCCAAGGAGAAGGGACAGGGGAGCTCAAGGAACAAGAGTTTCAGAAAAAAGTGTTTTGCAAATTTTAAGGTCTGTTCAGGCACCAGAGCAGCTTCTGGAGAGTTCTCTGAAGAATGGGGGTTGGAAAAACACAATTTTTTTTTGAGAGAGAATATGGGAAAATGCTTGCCACATGTGAAATGGTAGGATCGCTGTTTCCCACCAGAAAATAAAATAATTAAAAAAAAATAGTCGCTTCATGTTGTTAAACTAAGAAAATGTGTGATGCATTTTATGGTACCTCTTTCTGACACGTTCAAAGATTTCGAACAGGAACTCTGTCATTCGGAGGCAAGCTTGTCTAGAACATTATTAGCCCCTTTTGCAGAACTCAAACGAGACACAGAGATGTCTAATGACTCATCTAGGTCACTAGGAAGTTACCTGAGAAACTGAAAATTCGCTTGAGTTTCCTGTGAAGCCTCCGCTCCTGCCCCCAACACGACAAGCACCCGAGGTGCCTTCACTGCTGGGCTTTGACAAATGCATGGTCAGAAATGTCACCAGAACCATGGAGCCAGGAACCTGCAGAGGGTCACCGGGCGAAGTGGCTTTTTCATTAAGAAGGGCCTTCAGGAGACTAAAGCGATACCAGGACCTCAAGGAGGAGAAACTTCTGTCAAGATTCCAATACAACACGCCCCAATTAGCCTCGATATTGAAAAGCTAAGCCCGTGGAGTTACGTAAAGAGTACTTGCTCTTCCTCTGTCCTCTTTTTGGTTACTTACAAGTAGAACAAGGGTAACATGGTGTTGAAGAGGTGGACCTCCCACACCCCACTGTGGTCCTGCTGCCCCACCTCTGCCCTGGCGGGACCCTCACCTAGACCCCCCCTTCCCTCTCTTCTTGGTTCCAACCTTCCACACCACCTCCTCCCCAACCCCTGGGACTCTGTCTCCAGGGAGCCTCTCCCGGGGTCCCCCCACGGCATCGTGGCCTCTCCTTTCTGAGAGTAGACAGCTTTGACTGAGTGTCATCTTAGGAAACTGAACATCAGTAGCCATGGCTGACATTAACTGCCCGTTTTTTTTTATGACTGTGCTGAGCGCTTCACACTGGTTGCTTAGTTCCGTCCACGCAGGTACTTTAACCATAGGTCCTACTACCATCCTCGCTTTACGCACGAGGAAACCAAAGCTCAAGAGAGAAGCTGCTCTTTGGGAAAAGCCAGGAAAATGGAAAAGATAGAAAAGGGCATCATTGTACTAAGTCTGTGCCTGCCCCTCATTCAGCCCCCGCCCCTTCTCTTTCTGGTCCTGGCTGCTTTTACAAACTCCTGGGCTCTGTCCCCTAGACCGACACCCGCAAGCGCTTCCCTATTAGATTCTGCAAGTGCAGTGGCCCTGGAGCCTCCCTCTGCCGCAGCGCGACTTTCTTTCTCAGTAAAGGGGCAGAGCTTTCCAGAGTACACATGTCAGATCTATTTCAAGAGAAGAGAGAAATCTCCCGGCCATGAATTTGCTTCCAAAAGCTCTTCAAGTCTTCTTGCTGGTTAGGTTCTGGCTCAGCGGCTCCTTCTGAAGTTGCTTGTGCTCTTGGTGGCTCTCTGTGCCCGCCCTTGGAGTGTCAGCAGATGCGGGGCCTCCTGTGGCCTGTCCCCCACCCCCAAAGGGGGAGTGTGCCTTGGGAGGGTTTGGAATTACATGGACGATCCCTGGGGAAGAGGCAGAGCCAAGGAGGTGGGGTCTTTTGGGGGACTGATTTTTGCTCTTTTAAAGATTAAGCATTTCAAAATTGCCTTGTCATTTTCAAAGGTTTCTTAGCATGCAAAGGAACTAAATGGCAAAGGCTATGATTGTGAGTTTAGATAGATTTTAACACCTTTTTTTCCCCCCTCGGTTTCAAAATGTGTGAGCAGTTTCAGAATGCAAAGCTGCATCTCACATGGGGGAGCTGGGGTCTGATTCTTCCACATCCAGGAGGGCACTTAGGAAAAGTACAGGTTCCTGGTGGGTGAGAGGGAATCAGATCTGCTAACACACACTGTTAGGGACTGAACTGTGTCCTCCCCAAGTTCATACGTTGAAGTCCTAACTCCTAGTACTTCGGAAGGTGACTGTATTTGGAGATTGGGCTTTTACAGAGAAAATTAAGATTAAACGAGGTCCTTCGGGTGTGCTCTAATGCAATATGACTAGTGTCCTTGTAAGAAGAGGAAATTATGACATAGGTAAATACAAAGGAAGACCATCTGAGGACACGGAGAAGATGGCCTTCTACAAGCCAAAGAAAGAAGCCTCAGAAGAAACCGACCTCCTGACACCTTGAAACCTTCCAAAAATCAAAGCTACACCAGGATTTGCCATGAGATTTCTGGCCTCCAGAATCATGAGACAATCCACTTCTGCGGCTGAAGCCACTCAGTTCGTGGTACTTTGTTACGGCAGCCCTAGCAAACTAATACAGATCTCACACGGTGTCTGATACCCAGTTAAATCGACGGCTTTCTGTGATCTTAAAACTTCAGTAGAGCCAGAAGTGCCTTCATAAATATTTCTCTGAAAAAAGTAGCAAACCGAGGCTTACAGAGAAGCACACTTCACACGTGCCGACTTGGATCCTGCAATTCCTTTTGAGAGATGCCTCGAGAAGACAGCGGAGAGTCAGCCCCGCCGAGATTTTTACCTGTGGTTCTAGGAACTCGGAGGCATATTAGCATTCAGGCTTTGCATAGACCACTAAGCCACTTCTAAGAACAAGGCTACCTGAGGCATTTTGCAAAAACATACGTGCCGATGCTTTTCCTCTCTAAGCCTACCGCAGCTCTGAGGGCCCACACGTGGTACCCCGCCAGGGGACCCAAGTTTGGGTCCTGCAGGGACTTCACGCCGTGAACCACGTGGGATCATGCCAGGGAATTTCAATCACACCTCATCTTCTTGCCTGAGCACATTCAGTAGAAGCCGGTGCAGTGGGACAGAAACAGAGCGGCCTTCTCTGTGGTAGACCACACTTGTTTTGCATGCCAGGCTCTCAGACTCTCGCTTGCCTGTCACACGGAAGGGAACAATGGTTTGCTGGGTGCCACACTTCTTTTTCCCCTCCATTTCCACATGGGTATCTTGCTAAAAATGAGTTACGGGTTTCCTCCTGTGAGAATTGCATGCACTGATAAAGGACCATCCCAGGAACAAAACAAGATGTTTTCCCCGCTCGCTCGGAGCTGCAGCCGGCGAGGGCACACACGCTATAAATTACAGGCAGTGAGAAATGACCACAGTGCTGGGAGCCGCTGATGGCCGGGCTGGGGAAACAGGGGTACCGACCCTGAGGAGGACACTTTGTTAGAGAGGAGGGTGATTCTTCTAGCATCCCACTCTGAGGCACTGCCCACATAGTACCAAATGCCATGACATTCTGCCACCTTTCCAGCTCAGATGAGTGGTGTGAACAGCTAACGCAGACAATGTCAACCCTTGGCTTGACAAATCACCTAGATAAAGTGAGCTGTGAAAATGGCCAAGATTTCACTTTGCTTCTCTGAAATTCAATCGCAATATTATATTCTTGAGTTAGAGATTATGAGAGGGCCCGAGCTCCTTTTGAGAGGAAGGAGTGAAAAGACCTTTTCCCACGAGCCCTTCTAGGTCTTGGTTGGGGTCCTGGGGTCTGCTCCATACTGCCCCCTTGAAAGCTAACTGCCACCGGTTCCTAACCTGGGGCGGGCTGGTGACTGTCCTGGGGACACAGCGGCTGTGGGGCTGCGTTAGAGGCTGAGCTCCCTGTCTCTCCCGGCGTCTGAGCAGGTCACCGGGTCCCCTCACTATCTCTGCTGTCCGACCAGTAAGGACAGAAGGCAGGCCAGCACTGCACACAGAAATCCAATCTATTACCCAGTGGGATGTTGAAAAATTTCCTGAATCTGCCTTCCTGAGTTGATAGAATAGGAAACAATCATCGTCTGGAGGGGGTATTGAAAGCGGAGTCGAGGCAGGAAGATCTTTTTTTTTTTTCTGTTATTCTACAAATATTGCTTCCTTGCTTGTTAGCGGCCTAGAGGAAATGCAGTGAGAGTCGTCCACAGCTTCTCACCAGCGGCCGGCGTTTCGGCCCATCGCCGTGAGGATGTGTGACTCATACGCATCGCATGATTCAACTTCACTAAAATGTCCTCAGCTGCCAGTAAAGAAGCACTTGAAAACCCTTTAATTTGAAGCTGTGAATCGGTTAATGACTTGCTTTCTTCTCCGTCTGAAATCCTACTGTCCCCCAACACACACACACACACACACACACACATCTTTGTCAAGTGTTTAAATTTCAGAGACCCGGAAACATAGAAGCTCTGTGACATCCACAATAGCGTTTGTTGTGACAAAGTGGCTGGCAGCCCTCTGCATTCTTCGGCTCACTTGGCTTGATGAATAAATAATGAGTCACAGATACTATTTGGGTGCGCGCGAGAGTTTGTAGCCAGAAAATTAATTATTTCCCCATCCCATCCATCCCAGCTCTGCCAAACCATCAAGCCACACTCCGCGGGCACCGGTCAAAGTGCTTGCCCCGGCGCACGGCAATGCCTCCGTGACATTTCCATGTTATTATTTGTGTTGGTTTATATTCCCAGCAAAGATACACAGAACGCACATGCACAAACACGTACTCATACAGTCAGAGCTCAACCACAGCTCTGTGTATTTCAAGAGGCTGGTTGCAAAAATGCAGACAGGTACCCCACAGTAGCTGCTCCTATTAGGAAACGGGTAATCTAATGACTTCAGCTGCCACAAACGCTTGACTTAGGCAACTTTTTCATTGCTCTTGGCGAGAGAACCCTCTGTACTCTTTGCTTTCTTTCTCTCTCAGAAGAAGCCGGCTGCCTCTTTGCACTGAGGCTGCAAGGAATAACCCAGCATGGCCCCATCCTAGGGCTTTCAACCTACACAAGTCTGCCCAGCTCCTGTTCTCTCTGCCTTTTGGAGACAACTGACTTGCTACTTTGTCCCTGCTGTTCTCGCCCGGGCTGTGAGCCTACCTCCGCCTCTGCCCTCCGCTGGCACCGGCCCTCCTGGCTGACCGGGCATGAGCCCACTAAAGCCCGGGACAGGCTGGCATGTGGGGCATACTGCATGCCCAGCGCAGGACAACTCCGCCCCAGTCATCCCAGGCAAGGGGCAACCGAAGAAAACCCAGAAAGCTTCCTGCAAACTTTCTAATCTCTAGGATTTTAATCAGGAGCAGCCCAACTTACTTGCACTTGACAAAGTTCTCACCCACCGACTGAACCCTTCAACAGCTTAACTAAGTACTTATGAAAACATTTCTGAAGAGTGGCCATCTGATGAATAAGTAATCCAATAGTCTTGAAATCATATGCCCGAGTCTGAATTCCTCCTACCAAACAGACAGGGCACCGGCAGGGGCTCTCTCTGCACCAAGTTACAACAGGCTGCCACTTCATTATCAGCAAAGCTGAGCAAAAGTAGATATTAAAAGCCCAGAGTGTACTCACCTCTCATGAAGCACTGTGGGTATGAAGGAAATGACTCAAATATGCTGTCTGAAGCCATCGCTTCCTCCTGAAAAGGTACCCTCTTCTGAAGGCGGGGGATTCAATGATTTCTTTTACCTTAAGAACGAAAACCCAAGAAAGGTCACTGTTTTAACCTCACCCCCAACCATGGTTTCCTACAGCTCCTTTTCTCCCCCCTCGACGCCTCTGGGGCTCCCCGAGCCTTATGAAAAAAAATGTACCTTTGCGAAGACAAATATTCAAATTGGTAAAGATTAAAAAAAAAAAAAAAGAAAGCGGCGTCTTGGCTGTGGGATGGAGATCATCAGAACTCTGCGAAACCCTGTGGTTTGCAGTCAGTGTGATTCGTCCTGCTTGCTGACCACTATGCCGGGCTCAGACTTCTGACACTGCCAGGCTACCCAACTTGTGGTTCTGTGGTTGTTTATGAGGCCCAAAGAAGTTTTCACACAACCCAAATTACAAATTTAACTGTTCCCCTTTCCACAGCCCATCTTAATTGGTTCTTGCCAATCATGTGACTTCAGTGATGTCAATTTTTTTTTTTTTTTTTTTTTACTTTCTGAGCAATGCCCTTCCTTCCCTTCACCTGCCCTCCCCCGGGCGGTGCAAGAAAATAGCCGAGTAGACTTTGCAAGAGAGAGAGAGAGAGAGATTGTGGAAGAAAGTGACTCAGTCTCTTATTTTATCAATGGTCTTTGCTGATTTAGTACAACTTGAGTCCCGTTGTTGTTATTTGTGGTTTTGGGAACTCCTGATTATTTTGATAAAGATTTCATTGCTGCTTATTCAATAGTAATTCAACCCTAGCGTCGGGCTGCTGCTCAGACAGGATGTGGACCTCATCATTTAAGATGCTGGGCATTGGCTCAGGAGAATTCAGCCCTTGGTAAAGACGATCACGGCATAAGTGAAACTATAAAAGGAAAAAAAAAAAACTAAAAGGAAATGTTTTGACGAGAGTCTGACCCCTAAGGGGGTCTAGCAACTTACTGGTATTTTAAAGCCTGCAAAAAGGAAAGCATTTTAATTTTGTGATCAAAAGACCATTTTAATAAAACCAAAAGTGTGTGGTTTTCTTCCTGCTGACTGGACATCTTTTCAATAAAGAGGTAAAATTATAGTACTCTCTTACGCACACATACACACACATGTAACTTAGGAAGCTAAAGGAAAACAAAGAAAAGAGAGATTCTGTATTTTGGGTCAAAGCAGTGGCTACCTTGCAACTGTTTATTTTTTGTTCTCACCCATGAAAGATCACTGTATTGCCTTTTCAATTCAAATCAGTAGGCTAATTCATACCTCTAGGTAAAACTCAGCCCGGGACTACTGTTAACTGTACTTTGAGAGCATTAAGAAGACCTCACAAAAGATAGAGGAACCAGAGGTGGTGATCCTCCAGAGCAAGAGGCTGATGAAAGAATATTATATAGCTCATCCTCTACCTTAGGAAGAAGACATGCCTGCTTGGAAGTGCTAAAAATAGGCTAATTTTGCACGTGGGCCAGCCATCCTGGGCACACATATTTATTTATTTTTCCTGCCCATTGGTTTTACCTACTAACAAATCAAATATTGATCTGAAGTTCCAAAATAAGCATCTCCTTTCCCCATTAATGACTGTATTTCTTTGGCTCTGCTCCGTATACGTCATCCACGGCACTCTGTATATAGTTTCAATGCACACGGTCAAGAGAAACTATGAGACATGAGGTTTTAAAATGCCAACCCTGGGTTCCAAGCTGGTCTGTGATAGCCAGCAAAGGCACTCTGTAAAGTCTGTACTATCAGGACAACTCCTCAGGTTTTCCCCTCATCTTTTCAATTTCGTCCCCACGCACCAGGGATAACACATTCAGAGGCCATGGCGCAGGGCTTTTAAAAGGAATAGACATGATTTTTACTAACTCCTGTTTTGACATAAGCAGGAATTGAAACTCGAGAGACTGCTTTCTCCCAGACTTGTGTGAAGTTAGCTTGGCAAAGGTTGACACCTTATTAATATTTAAAAGAGTAATAACGTGTGTATTTCTTTTATGAAGTTTATGAAGATCTCAGTGTCATGCGTGTTGCGTAGAACTCTCAATGCAAATCCTTTGTGAAGATAATTAACAGTATGTTTCTGGGCTCCCTGATAAAGTCGTGGCTGGTTAAACCCCATATCAAGTTCTTTTCTCTCTGCTACGCTGAATACTCCCTGGCAGGAACCTAGGAGCCCAACGCTGTAACATGCAGCTGTCACTTCAGAGTCGGCTGACACTTAATAATGACTTAGAAATTCGAGTGGTGATGCGGCTAAATCCTTTGGATATCTCATTTTAGGAACTCCCCAGATGATTTTAGCCTTACGTGTCCAGATGCTTGAGGGGAGGGTTTGGATGTGTCAGTTAAATGCCCAAATTCTTGGCTTTTCTCTGTGGGCCTAGTTGGAGCCAAATACGTATCTTTCCCGTGGGGTCTTCGTAGGACAGGTCAAGTTTAAAGATCACCGTAAGGCTGGGATTTGCTGTGGCCTCGAGGTTTGCTGTAATCATCTGGGCTGGGGTTTCCATGGGGCACCAGGGGGCAGAGTCTGAAGGCCTGCACGCCGGCCCTGAGCTGCCTTCCTCCGGGTTATCTGACATGACAACCAACAGCAGAATTTGACAGCTCGCTGAGGCCACAGTTGGAGTTTTTCTGGGCATCCTCCAAGTCATGACAATAATAAAGACTCATCCAGCTGGTGGTGAACTTGGCCTTCTCTCTTCCTTAGGAGCCCAAGACGAAAGGACACGTGTGTCATCAGTGAACCGCCTAGGGGGATACTTAACTGTATCTCAGCTAGAACCGTTCGGGATTCTTTAAGTTTGTGCACTGACCCACACCCTCTGTCCTACTTCCTTCAAGTGACTCAGACTCTGGGCTGCTGGCTTGGGAATTTTACCCAAGCGGCTACAGCAACTGTGGCTTTGCAAAGTAATTGGATGGCAGTTTTCATCCCCGCTCAGTTTGGCTACAGCTTCTATTAGGGGGGCAAATATGCTCAGGTGTCATTTTTAATGGTTCTATAAAAATACTAGCAAAGGTGGGAAGATGCGTATCTGTGTAACCTTATAATTAATGTATAGGCTTCTCTGTGCAGTCCAATCCAATCCAAACATTCTGTTAGGCTTTTTCATTCCACGATTACCGTCCACTGTCTCTGAACGTGTTTATGGTTAAGAAGATTCTCTGGCCATAAAATGGAGGCAAAGAAGATCTCCCTCAAACTGTATATAGTCTAAAATCCCAGGAGGACAAGGCTTGTAAATAATCTCTCCGCAGCACACATTTCCATTATTTTCTAAATCTTTGTGTTCCAACAGAGGTGCCATCCAGAAACTTCCATGCCATGCTGATAATGACCTCAGTGATAATTTTTAAACTGGGACATAGATGTCAGAGCTTCATGGAAGGAATATAATCTGCTCTTGGCAAATCCTAGATTTTAAAACAACTGGAGAGCTCTGCAGGCCCAAACGTTAAAGGTTTTCTCTCCTGGACCCTCATGGTGGTGTCCCCAGTGGGGCACATCTGTCTTATGCACAAACCCCTCTGGATAAAAGTACAATTCAAATGTAAGACTTTGTTTTAGAGTCAGGCAAGAGTTTCAGTATTTATTTCTTAACCTTCCCTAGATGAAGATGTATTGCTCAATGGGGAAATAGGAAAATAGGATTCTTTTTAAAAAGGCATTGAAACCAACCTGTCAAATGAAAGCTGTCTAATGGTATAAAAAGCTGTTTAATGACCATTGTTTCAAATATAAGACTTTAAGCTACTTCGCTACTCCAAGAGTGGCCTGTGGGCCAGCAGTACTAACGTTACACAGGAATTTGTTAGGAATCAGGATCTTGGGCTCCCCCGCAGGCCGACTGAACCAGAATCCAGTAGCTTTATAAGATTTCCCAGAGCATTCCTACACACATTAAAGCCTGAGAATCGTAGCTCAGAGAGAAGCCTTGAAAATGTAGGAATTTGGTAAAGAAAGAATACGATAATTTTCTACATTCTTTGAGATCGCTTTTTTTCCTTGGAACTTTCTGAAAGGTCTGACTTTTCTACCTTGCTACCTTGTCATAATTTCGTAAGCCCTGGATATTTCTAGACAGCAGATGCCGCCAAGAGGCATGGTTCACGTCCTCCAAGATTGAGATTTCTTGGATTGTCACTCTTGACTCAAGTGTTGGGTTCGGGTCGCGTTTGCAGTCTGAGGCTTGACAGACACACAGTGTAGGAGGTTCCCGTGCCCTCCCACTGCCAGACCGGCAGCCACATGCATGTAAACAGAAGGCTTTTTTTTTTCCTCCAGGGGCATGAGACTCTCAGTTTTCACCTAGCTTGCAGTTTGGAAACACATTCATCCTGAGAGTTCCTCCAGCACATCACAACATTGCAGGTGGTCTCAGGAGTCCCATGATGGACTGTCCTCCTCACCACTGGTTACCTGCCTCTGCTCTCCAGCCATGGCCTTGCCGCTGTCACACCCGCGCTCTGGTCCAGAAGAAGGGACCCAGCCTTACACTGCACCCGCTGGGTAACAGCCAAACCTTCCAGAGTCTAGAGGCCCCATATCCATAGGCACCCAGGAGTTTGGCTACTTCTTTCAGATGCATCTGGATCCTTTCAGGCCTGCCTTGGGCCAAGAATCTTGTTTGGAATAGTTTCTCCTTACAGCATTTTGGCTCTTCTGCTTCTGGTGCCATTTGAAACCAGGAGGGTAAAGCTGGAAAACTTCAACAAACCCTCCTTGAATGTTAGAATGTTCAGTATTCGAGGTTTGGTCAAAAGATGGAAAACATTTCTGGTTGGTACTGAACTTTCCAGTTCCTCCAACCTTGAGGTTAATTTTAGCATGAGATCCAGGCAGGGAAAGCTAAGGGAAATGAGGAAACTAAAATTATTCTGAGTGAGAGAAGCCAGAATTCATATTGGTTAGATGGCGGAGTCAACAATACAGTTTGTGTGGCAAAGAGTGAGGCGTATCCCCAGTCTGAGCAAAGCACCTGGCCTCAGGAACTTTTGACTTTTCCCGTAATTGCTACTCATTTTCCTGGTGGTAGGCAAATGAACAAACTTCCACATGACTCTTTAGAAACCGAAGCATAATACTACCTTTTTCACTGGGGTGCTGTGAGGATCAGTCATTTTTGGACTATGCAAAGCGGGATTGAATGGAATAAGAGAGATCTGTGGTTGATGTTTCAATATGGAAAAATGCAATATGTGAATTTTAATACTTGCCTTTGCCAGGTGTCATAAAGACATGGCATTAGCCCCCTAAATTAGAGGTCTGGGTAAGAAGGAGTTGAAAATCTCCTCTGTGGAAAGAAATCCTTAGTGTTCATCACTTAATTATTGAATTAAATGTTCTTTTGGAAGAATATCATTCAGTCTTACAGATGCAGGCTGCAAATTCTTACAGAACCTCAAAATGTCAAAATGAAAAAAATATCAACTCTATTGAGAAAACAGAATATCACACTTAAAATTTGTGGTGTGTATTTTAATTTCCTCCTCCTTAAATTCCCTTCCCCTCCTAGTGCCTGTTCAGACACTGGCTGGATTTCTGGAAGGAGGGCAGGAAGAAAAGTCTTGGTCATGTTCTGGTTCTGATTTCATCTTCTTCTCAAGTTGTGAGTTTACTCAAAGCCGAAAGAAGAAACCAAGGTATCACTTTATGCCACTCCTGCTACATACAACTATCAGACCATGACTCCCTCAGCCTCTGGGACTGCCTGTGAATGGCCAGTCATATAACATTACCACTGGGACCCGAGGTCTTAAGAGATACATATACATGTAGAGATTTTATTGAAGATATTGCTTCCCACATAGGACTTATATCTGAGATAATATTCCTTGCGGGATAAGGACATTTCCAGGACTGGAAAGCATTCGAGGAACTAAAAGATTACTGAGAGGTAAAACAGAGGAGCGTTCATTTGGGTTTCCATCATCAGAGGGCAATCAATGGTCTTTGCTTGCAGGCCACATCAGAGCTTTAATGGCCTTCGATTGTTACAGAGGTATTATCTTTAGTTTGTTTCCCTGTGCTTTTTCAGATTTTACCAATGCTTGTTTATAATTCTCAAATTTATATTGAAAATGGAGACTCAAGACATTAGCTTTTCCCTGCGTGGTCTTCATGGTGTGAACTGAGACTCCAGAACTTACTGAAACTCTAAGTAGTTGTCCAACAGACATTAAGGGGTTTCGGAAAATCAATCTAATGAATGTTGAAAGGTCTGGAATTATACCCAAGTCATCTGGGGCTCTTAAAAATTTTTTGAGCTCCTTGAGAATATTGTTTCTTATATCTACATTACTGTCAATGAAAAGACTTCCAGGAAGGAACATGCACTTCACCAAATTTTGTGGGTGACCTTTAACCTTTCCCTGCTGTGCCTTTGTCTTTTTTTTTAATTCGCTTATATTTATTTATTTTACAGTAGGTCCTTGTTGTTCATCTATTTTATTTTATTTTTTAATATTTTGTTTATTTATTTTTGGCTGCGTCGGGTCTTAGTTGCAGTGCGCGTGTTCTCTGGTTGTGGCACATGGGCTTCTTTGTCCCTCGGCATGTGGGATCTTAGTTCCCTGACCAGGGATCGAACCCACATCCCCGGCGTTAGAAGGCGAATTCTTAACTGCTGGACCACCAGGGAAGTCCCTGGTTATCTATTTTAAATATAGCAATGTGTACATGTCAATCCTAAACTCCCAATCTATCCCTCCCCCCTACCCTTCCCCCCTGGTAATCATAAGTCTTCTCTTTGTTAAATAGGAACCCATCATTGCCCTTCTGACTGGTCCTTTTAAAATCACAACATTTCCATGATGTGATGGGCCTCCTTTCTCTTGACTCCCTATCTTGGCTATGGCCATAGCCAAGTATATATGTATTTAGCTTTATCCTCACCCAAAAACTCAGGCCTCCCCATCTATGTGAGTTTTTCCCATCTATATGAATTTACATCTGGACCCTCCCTCTGCCCCCTCAGGCTCCCAATTTTTATGCTTCTCTACATCCAGTGAGCAGTGCACCTCCCAAGGATGTTCTATATCATGGCAGTGTTGTTTGCCTTTAACCCTTACCACAACATGAATTCACTTGTCTTCGTCTTTGGCAGAATTATCCAATTGCCCCTTTATCCCTTCATTCTTTGCCTCTTCCAATCTTTTCCCTGGGCTTTACCAAATATCAGGAACACCTCGCTTTCCCTGCAACCCTTGTTATTTCACTGAGTATTTCCGAACCTCCGGCGAGGCAGACTTGGTCCTGCTCAGAAGAAGGTTTACAATCTTATGAACGATTTACATAAGAAACAAAATGAATAGCAAATACCAAAATGACAGGTATGGCCAGGGCTGGGACTGGGGAGAGGTGAGTGAGGCTCCCAGGATGCAATATTTAACCCTAAACTTGCAGAATCCTAGAAGTGAGTGCTTCCTTAAATTTTGCACCCTAGGTGCCTCACTTTTCTCACCCTAGTCCGGACCCTGGGTCTGGCTCACAAAACTGAGCATGGACCACTGGCTGGGCAGAGGGTGGTGTCTGAGTCAGGAAGAAACTGTGTGGCTGAAAAGCCTGTAGCCTCGGAATAGTGGAGTCCTGAGCTGGACCTTGGCAGATATGGGTTTCATTTTGTTTCACCAGACACGTACATTTTTGATAGATAAAAGGACAGATGGAACAGAGCTCTGAGGCCAAAGGCAGATCAGAAATAAACTCAGCCCGCTTGGGAGACAGTGAGAAGCCTAGCCTGGTGGTGAAGGGGACCAGAGAAGGACCCATCTAGAAAGAAAAAGCCTGGGCCAGGTAACGGGGACCGCATAGGCCAGGATAAGGAGTTTGCTTTTATTCTGTACATAATGCGGAGCTGTCAAAAGCTTTGGACCAGGAAAGTGATGGAGTGAAATTGGAGCTTTTGGCAAATTGATCTGGCAGTGGTACCTCTGGTTATTTGGTTCATCTGTTGACTTTTGAGAGTAGGGTCTTGACTATTTTTGGTCATTAATATATCTCCATCATCTATCACTATGCTTGGTATATGGAAAGTTTTTGAATGAATGGATGGATGAATGGATGGATGGACAGATGGACGGACAGGTGGATAGATGGATATGAGGCTATATTAAGACAAGAGGCTGGGGAATCATGCTCTTTGCCCTGTAACTTGGTCCCCTCCCACTCTGACCCTGAGCTCAGCCTTATGACTTGCTTTGGCCAATGGGACGGTAACAAGTTGATGGAAGCAGAGGCTCGGGAAAGTGCTTGCATACTTGAATACACCTGGGCTGGTGCACTGGAAAGAGAAACACACGGAAGAGTGTGGTTGTCCCAGCTGAGGCCATCCTATATCAGCCAGTGGTCAGCTGATTATCAGATGCTTAACGAGTTCCAGCCTAACCCAGAAGAACTGACCAGCCAAACCCAGCCATGACCAGCACAACTGCCCAGCCTCCCCATAGACACATGAGCAGTAACACATAGTGGTTGTTAGAAGCCATAGTTTTGGGGTGGTTTGCAACGTTGCATCATTATGGAAACAGTTTTCGTTGTAGAAGAGGTAGAGATGCAGAAAGATCAGTGCTGAGCTGCTGGCTGAGATAATCAGGCAGAATCAGTAAATTTTCCAAGTGAAAGAAAATAGAAAGCTGAAGATGGGGAATCCACATAAGAAGGAGTGGGGGGAGACAGGAGCCAGGGGAAGAGAGCAAGAGAAGGAGGACAGAGAAAAAGAAGCTTGGTACAAGCCAAGGGAGGAAGATCTTTCAAGGGATGGATGGTATACAGAGTTAGATGTGGAAAAGAGAGAGACCAGAAAAACAAAAATGATGGGAAAGTCAACAGATTTGACAAATAGGACCCACTTGAGATCTTTTCCTTTGTGATGCCTCCTCAGACTAAACAGAAGAGTGACATCCGATTTTGCTAGTATGCAGACAAGCAGCTTCTCGTTTGCTTGAATGGAAAGCTAATATGAAATTATATTATTACACGTTTCTGTTTGTCCCAATATGTCTAAGTTGGTTACATGGCTTTTTCTGTTTCAATTCAATTCAAAAGAAATGTTTATAGAGCATCTACTGGGAGAGAATGGAGAGAAAGTGCATCCAAAGGAAGATTTTGAGTAGTGTTTGTTGCTGCAACCCACAAAATGGCTAGACTTTGAGGGTATGTTTGAGATGAGCTGTCATGGGGCAAATGAGGGGACCCTTCAAAGAGAGGGACCCTCCACTATGGTGGTCACCCACGTGACCGAGAGATAATGGATATGCCATGTCAGAGTGAGGGGTGAGACATGTACCACGTGTAAACTTCCAAAGAGGTGTTCAAGATCCACCTGGACAACTGATCCCCAGCGAGGATATAAAGGGTCAAGAGTGGGTATTAAAGAGGAGGGTTTTAGGAGAGGGTTTTGAGGTGTGACTACCCCACTCCTTTCCCCCCACCCAAGTGGCCAAGGCCTAGGAGAGAGTTTGTCACTTGAGATAGCAAATCTAGTGAGAGAGCTTGAGTTGGACCATAGAGGGATCATGTGTCCCTCAGTCTGGGCCTTGAGTCACCCCTGGGAGAGCGAGTTACCTCTTGCAAGGTAGGATGGGGGCTGCATTAGGAATTTCCAGCAACCTGCTCCAAGATGCCTCAAATATGGAATCCCCAAGTCAGATGTTGGCACTATTTTTTTTTTTTAATATTAATTTATTTATTTATTTTTGGCTGTGTTGGGTCTTCGTTTCTGTGCGAGGGCTTTCTCTAGTTGTGGCAAGTGGGGGCCACTCTTCATCGCAGTGCACGGGTCTCTCACTATCGCGGCCTCTCTTGTTGCGGAGCACAGGCTCCAGACGCGCAGGCTCAGTAGTTGTGGCTCACGGGCCTAGTCGCTCCGCGGCATGTGGGATCTTCCCAGACCAGGGCTCGAACCCGTGTCCACTGCACTGGCAGGCAGATTCTCAACCACTGCGGTTGACACTATTTTTAAAGGGATTCTGCCCAGGGTTGGGCTGCCCAAGTAAAAAGATTTCAACCCCAAAGAGGTTATGGTGTGAACCCCTGGGAGAAGGAATTGAGATGGATTGGGGGTCAAGAGTCTAGAGAGGGGCATAGCAGAAGGAGCCTGATAAGAGAGCCCAATGTAGAACCCACAAAAGTGCACACAGAGAAACAATCCACATCAAACATCTATGAGGCCCAGAGAGAGCCAAGCCACTTACAGCAGTGGCTGATAAGTAAGTGTCTCCTGATGGCCCTCCCTCTCTCCCTTCGCCGTCCCGAGCACTGCCCTGTGAGGAGCCTCAGCTACCAAAAGCTGGAGGTGGACAGACAAATGCTAGGCTGTAAGAAGAAAGGAGCTGGACCACACTCCATTAACCACCCAAGCAGTCAGCCCAATGGGCTTCACCTGCGGCCGTGGGCGTCTAACCAAGTTTGCAGTTTTGGTTATTTGGGACTCTGTATACAATGTAGAGGGTCCCCATGACTTTGGTTATCTACAGGAGGATCAGGAAAAGGGTCACTCACACTAAACAGATTTAAAAGGACAGTGAAAGACAAAACTCAAGTGGCTTTTCGCAAGGTGGAAACAACCCAAAGTGTCCATCAGTGGATGAAAGGATAAACAAACTGTGGTTTATCCACACAATGGAATATCCAGACAACGGAATATGTCATAAAAAGAAATGACCTTTGATATGTATTACAATATGGACGGACCTTGAAAACATTATGTTAACTGAAATAAACCAGACATGAAAAGACATATATTGTATGATTTCACTTATGTGAAGTACCCAGGGTAGTCAAATTCAGAGACAACAAATAGAGTAGTCGTTACCAGGGACTGAGAGGAAGGGGGATTGGGGAGTCATTTTTGAATGGGTATAGAGTTTCAGTTTGGGAAAATGAAAAATCTGGAGATGGATAGTGGTTATGGTTGCACAACATTGTGAGAGTAATTGTAAATGTCACTGAATTATACACTTATGGTTAAAATGATAAATGCGAAAACAAAATGAAATGACGACCTGCAGACTGGGAGAAAATATTTGCAAACGATGCAACTGACAAGGGCTTAATTTCCAAAACAGACAAAGAGCTCATACAACTCAATGACAAAAAAAAAACAAACAACCCAAGTAAAAAATGGGCAGAAAAACTAAATAGACATTTCTTCAAAGAAGACATACATGTGACCAACAGGCATGTGAAAAGATCCTCAACATCGCTAATTATTAGAGAGAAATGTAAATCAAAACTACAGTGAGGTACCACCTCACACGTGTCAGAATGGCCATCATCAGAAAGTCTACAAATAATAAGCACTGGAGAGGTTGCCGAGAAAGGGAACCCTCCTATGCTGTTGGTCAGGATGTAAATTGGTGCAGCCACTATGGAAAACAGTATGGAGTTTCCTTAAAAAACTAAAAATAGAGTTACCATATGATCCTGCAAACCCACTCTTGGGCATATATACAGAAAAGACGAAAACTCTAATTTGAAAAGATACAGGCACCCAAATGTTCATAGCAGCACTATTTACAATAGGCAAGACATGGAAGCAACCTAAGTGTCCATTGACAGATGAATGGACAAAGAAGAAGTGATGTATATATATACAATGGCAGCAACAGGGATGGACCTAGACAATATCATACTAAGTGAAGTAAGTTAGACAGAAAAAGGCAAATATTACATGATATCACTTATATGTGGCATCTAAAAAATAGCAGAAATGAACTTATTTACAAAACAGAAACAGACTCCCAGACATGGAAAACAAACTTATGGCTACCAAAGGGGAAGGTGGGGAGAGGAATAAATTGGGAGTATGGTATTTACAGGTGCATACTCCTATATATAAAATAGATAAACAACAAGGGTTTACTGTATAGCATAGGAAACTGTATTCAATATCTTGTAATAAACTATAGTGGAAAAGAATCAAAAAAGTGATTCGGTTTTATATGTATATATAACCGAATCACTTTGTTGTATACCTGAAACTAACACATTATTAGAAATTAACTGTATTTCAATAAAAGGAATAATTTATATGTATAATTTACCACAATAAAGAAAAGTCAAGTGGTTTTTATGATTGGACCCAATGAATTCTTTGTGTCCAAAATAACTGATTATATCCACGGTGGGACTCTTGTATATTGATTCGCAAAGCTCCAGGGTAAATAGCAGTGGGATTTATTTATTAATTATTGTTTATTCCCCTTAGCAATGCTGGCTTCGTCAGTTTAAAATAGATACAGCCCGATCTGGACAGGTGTACCTCATTTTATTGTGCTTCCATTTATTGCACTTAGCAGATATTTCAGTTTTTAAAAATTGAAGGTTTGAGGCAACTCTGCATCAAGCAAGTCTAACAGTATAATTTTTCCAACAACATTTACTCACTTTGTGTCTCTGTATCACATTTTGGTAATTCTTGCCATCTTTCAAACCTTTTCATTGTTATCATACTTGTGATGGTGATCTGTGATAAGTGATCTCTCATGTGACAGTTGCAAAAATTTATGACTCTCTGAAGGCTCAGATGATGGCTAGCATTTTTTAGCAATAAAGTATTTTTTAGTGTGTGTACATTGTTTTTTAGATGTAAGCTATTGCACACTCAAGAGACTACAGCATATTGTAAACATAACTTTCATATATGCACTGGGAAACCAAAAAATTCATGTGACTCACTCTATTGCAATATTTGATTTATTGTGATGGTCTGGAACTGAACCCTCAGTATCTCTGAGGTCTGCCTTTAGGTAATTGGGTCAGCGGAGTATATCTTATGGCTTGAGACTCCTGAGAAGTTTCCTTTACCTCCATGTGCGACACAATTAAAATAGTACTTATTACTTGATAGGCATTTACTAAACCTTTATTATTTCTATGATAATTAGAAGAAATCAGAAGACCGCCCAGAAAAATGATTCTTCAGAAAGTTTCTGACTTTGGCTGCACCTTACATGGTAGTCTATACTTTTTCCTTGCTTATAGAAGAATCTGGAGTTCTATCTTAATATGAGAAAAGTGAAATTTAAGATTTTTTTCCAGGATATGCTATCTTGTAATAAATTTTGTTTCAAAAATTAGATAGACCCACACACTCAGATGAGCATGTGTGCGTGTGCACTTGCACACACACACACACTTGAATCCAGGGTACTGATTTCACTTTATGATCTGTCCTTACTTGGCCACCAATGTGCGAGCAAACTCAAACATGATCTTTCGATGTTCCCTGTTCCTGTAACTAGTAGACCACACAGAGGGCAGACCTAGAGGAGATAACTGATTTAATGATGAGTCAATGATTAATCTTTTTGCACAGCATCTTAACATGCAGACGTTATCTTGTTTGATGCCTGAACTATAAATACGTTGCCACTTGTGATTAATCCTACACAATACCTATCTTTTCCTTGGATCTCCTCAAGGATTCACCAACAGCCTCTTAGGCTTCTAGCTCCCAGGTCAATAAGATGAACCTACAAAAACATGCTGATTAAATTGTTTTATCCTTTTTGGATTTGCGTGCCTCTCAGTGCTCCCTTTTCAGATATGCCAATGGAAATTGACAGTAAGAGATGGAGGAATGACTCCGTGTTGACAATTTATGTTCCCTGTGCCATCCTGTCCCTGGAGTACCTGGGACCTGGTTATTACGGTGATGAGAAGGAAGTGATGGGTTCTTTTAGATTCAGAATGCTTCATCTATTGAAATAGGTACCTTTTAACTCCAAGATTTCCATCATTATTCATACCCTCACCCAGTGAGTAAATAAAATTTAACTCATTCTCTCTTTTAGGATGGACTGAAAACACCTGGAACAATTAGGTGGTTTCACTGTACTTCAAGCCCTAACCTTATTGGAGTAACATATTTTTGGCTTATCACTTACTTTCAAGTTCAAGGTCATCTCTACGCTTCTGTGATGCAATCTGATAGGGTTGCCAGATTTAGCAAAACAAAACAAAAAGAGATGCATTGTTATCTTTGAATTAAAGAGGAAAAAATGCATAAGTATTTAATATGTCCCAACTATTGCATGGGACATACTTCTAGTAAAGAACTATTCACTATTTAACCGACATTCAAATTTAACTGGGTGTCCTGTATTTTACCTGGCAGTCCTCACTGATGGTCAAGATGTGAGATATGGATCTATATACATATCACCTAAGAAGCAGGAAGCTTGGGAGTAAATTTAAGCATACGGGAGAAGATAATAGAATATGCCAGTGGACTTCAAGCTCGGCAGGCTAGGGTGGATTTTCTGTTTTCCCCTTTCTTGCAGCCCTTTCAAGGCCCAGGAGGAGTGTTTAAAACCAAGCTCACATTTCCAGTGGTTTGTCCAACAGTAAAGAAACAATGGCCAAAGGGATCATTTACCTTGTTTTTTTTCCATGCTGGACTCACCTGCTTTCTTGCCCAGGAGGACTCATTGTGGCATTGTTCTTCTGTGTTCCTTTTCCAAAGGAGAACCCGGGCGTGCTAATTGCTGGGTGGCAGCCCCACTAAATGGAGGTGGGTGACAGCTGGGAACAGGGCACGTTTTACAAGGAGAGGTTTGGGTCTCCATTGTAGTCAGCGTCATAATCTTGCACCCTTCCATCTGCACTAACTTTTGTTTTTGGTCTTAAGCAATAGAGCTGAAAACATAAACACCCCCGTGCGCTTGCCCTTATCATTTTCCTTTTATGTTGGTTTAGGAAATACACCTGAGAGACCAAAGGCACACAGTGAACCCAGCAATTACCAACCACCATGAGCATGCAGCAAATGCTCAAGCAACAAAACACCAGAGGATGGGGCTGCTGCAGGCTCCTGACCTTCCTCGTGGCGCTGGGGGCCCCTTGCAGTGGCCAGGCTCCGGATGTGAGTCTAGGACTCCCTCCCACTTCTGTCCTGGGACAGCTGACTTCAATGTTGCCAAAGATGGGGAACTTAGGAAGATATTCTCCTGATTTATTTTGAGTAAACAACTGGTACAGATCATGCACAGTGCTGGGAAAACTTTAATAAAGGGAAAGAAGCAGGACATAACTAGTCATCTATGAAACACTTAATTGTGAAATTGTTAAAAGGAAAAATGGATCTCTTTTTTTTCCCCAAGGTATGACTTTGACAGAAAAATCCCAAAAGGACATTAGGAAGTGGAGGGCGAGAGGTGAGGGGTGCAGACGGGGGATTGAAAACAACATCTCCATTTCACAGCTCAGGGACTGAAATTTCTATTCATTCAACAAGCGTTTATTCAGCACATTCTGTGTGCCAGGCACCGCTGTAGTGAGCAAAATAGACAAAAATGTCTGTCCCATTGAAGTTCTGGGGCAAGGCAGTCTAGAATAGAGGTTATGGATGTGAACTTTGGGGCTGCACTGACTGAGTTTGCCTCCCAGCTCAGCCACTAACTAGCTCTGCGTCCTTGCGCAAGCCACCTAACTAACCTGTGACCTGGCTTTCTCATCTGAAAAATGGGGATAATATCATTACTCCCTTCATATGGCTGTTGTGAGATGACAATAATAATATTTCTTACCTCATAGGGTATTGTGAGGATTACATGGGTTAATGCCTATGAAGCACTTAGAAAAACCCTTGGCACACGTTAAGTACGGGGTACTTATCAGCCCATACTTGGCGGTATTGTTGAGTTGCTATTCAATGCTAATTAACGTGCTACCTGTGGGAGGTTTTGCAAAAATGATGGAGAAAGGGAGAAACTATTACCTCTCAAACCTACTAGCGGAAGACTGGGCAGATGGGCTTTTATACTCGTGCTCTCTCCTACGATAGTAAATGGTTTAAGGAATTGTTTTTATTTGCCACATTCTTGGTTGGTCCCGAAATGTCAAAAGCATTTCTTTTAGTTATTTATTTATTTGTTTGTTTGTTTGTTTGTTTGTATTATTTAAATTGAAGTATAGTTAATTTACAATGTTGTGTTGGTTTCAGGTGTACAGCAAAGTGATTCAGTTATATATGTGTGTATATATATATATATACTTTTTCAGATTCTCTTCCATTATAGGTTATTATAAGATATTAAGTATAGTTCCCTGTGCTATACAATAAAAAGACTTTCTTCCATTAAGTAATTATTTAAAAATTATCAGAATGGCATCAGTGACATGAGCCATCTTTCAGAACATGTAGAAAGCACATTTACCACCACCAAACTAGAAATCAGAGTTATCCTATTGGATGGTTAGACTGGATTCTTGTCAAGGGTGTTCTCTGGGTTCCTTGGTGCCTCACCATCACATGTCCCATCCTTCATGGCTCCATCTGCCCTGAGCCTGGCAGCGTCTTGGCTGGGGCTGCTTTTCAGCAGACAAAGGGCAGAGCCACAGCCAATGTGTAGCTGGCAAGCAACGTGGGCAAGAACTCAGTCTCTGTGGTCGTAAACCACTGAGATTTGGGTAGTTTGGGGCCATAATCTAGCCCATCCTGACTGATATATTGGCTCCAACCAATACTCACCTAACTCATGGTTTTCTCTCTTTCTCTGAAGTCAACTATGGCTTTTTTGTTAGTTGGTTGATTATTATAGAAAGAGTATAAGTTTCATGTACTAAAAAATAAGGGTTGCATCCAGAACAACTCTTGTCTCCTTACTAAATTATTATGGCTCCACCACTCATGCATTGATCTAACTGCACCATTCTTTCACTTATTCACTTAACAGACCTTTTGATAACACCCAGTCTACGTTACTTTCTGGGCTAAGTGCTGGGAGAAGCAGGGAGACAGTTCAGAAATGTATAAGGAAGGGTTTCTGTCCTCAGGTGCTTATCAAAAGAGTGGAAAAAATTTGTTTTAAGACATGTAGAATTCTAGACATTTATTATATGCTGTGAAAAGTAATGTTATATTTGGCTTTTACCACCTACCCTCCACTTCAAGCCCTAGGCCCTAGTTATAATATTTTATGAGCTGGTATTGACTTTGTGGTGCCCTAACTAGTAACCTTTATAAGGGTTACAACCTAAATCACATCCCTCCCTCCTTAGCTTTCCAAGATAAACACTGCCTTTAATTAAAACAATCTCTTCCCAAGTGTCCCCTCTATCTCCTCAATACTGTTAGTTACCTCTTATTGGCTATGCACACCTCAGTAACTTTTCTCTTCTGGGCAGATATCTAGGGTAACCAAAATCTCTCCAGGTTTCACCACTCCATTATTTTTTGGAGAAGAAGATAAATTTTTTTCCTGCTCTTTTCCTTCCAAAAAACATTCAGGTGATAAACACTGCAAACATATTTCTGATTGACATTAGTGTCGGGCTAGAACTTTCTAGATCACGGGTTCAGTCTTCTATTTCTTTTCCCTTGTCATCCACTTGCACTTGGAATGTTATACACACTGGGGTCCAGGAACAGGGGAGTAAAATTCCTTAAACTGTCACTTTTTCCAGGATCCTGGGTATATCACGTATGTTATTAATTGCCAAATGACTCTGCTTTTAATAAGTTCTAAAATCTTTTCATAGGTCTAAACTCTCAAACAAATAAACCTAACATTTCATGTAAAGATCGACAATTGGAGTTTTGCATCTCAACCAAAGTAAGGAGCTAGACTAAAAAGATATAAAATAATAATAATAATAATAACAAGAAATAATTTTTTTCTCTGGTGACCATATTTTCACTTGGAAAGTTTTCTTTGTATGAACAGAAAAGGAAAGAAATGATTCTATTTATTTTAATTGTCAAATTAATAACCTTTGATAACTTAAAAAATATCCCTTTATAAAAAAATTAAAAATGAAGAAATAATAGGAAAACACTTGCTATATCTTTGATACATCATGACATGTGACATGTGACATCTTGATTTCATCAACAATGGAATTCATTGAGTTTACTAATTAGACTAGCAACTGTCAATGGTTGACCCCCCTGCTAAGTGTTTTACACTCATTAAATTCTCACAATCCCATATTTATCCCCATTTTACAGATTAGAAAACTGAGGTATAAAGAGACTAAGTAATTTCCAAGACCACACAGATAGAAAGTGGGGGAGCCAGGGTTTCAAACCTAGGTAGTCTGACTCCAAATTCTGTACACGTCCTCACTACATAATAGTGCTCAGAGTATTCCATGCCTTCATCCTTACTCTGTTTTTATTCTTAATCCAAGAATCAGCTAAGATTAGGAAAGAGAAGATTTGCTTCAACAGGAATTCAAATTTTACATGCTTTGTAGATTGGCGCTGGGATCTTTTGCTTGAGGTTCGTAGAAATATTTTCGCTCAAGTTCAGAGGGTTTGTAGGAGGTAGTTCCCAAATTTTATTGTCTTTCTTGTCTCCACAATATGAGTTATTTATAAGACGTTCAATTATACTACAAAGAGGCCATATGTTCCCTTTGGAGATTTAAATAACATTTTTTTCAGGAATAATATAAGTTGACCATGCCTAGGCCTGCAAGTGTCCTTGTTTTTGTAAAACATAGGATGCATTTAGGTCATTTTAGATCTTGTTCAACAAGGGACGGGGATGATTTAGCAGGTAACTAGACTGTCTGTGAGGTCATTCAAAATGATCATGAAATCTTTCCTTCCTCCCAGTACCATGGGCATTTTTTAACCACTCATGCAATTAATACTGTGTACCACCCTAGCTACCAGTGCCCATGCCTATCTTCCCTGACAGACTGTAATACTTGGAGTGCAAAGGGCCTGTCTCAATCATTGCTATGGTACCTTTAGGACTTAGAAAGTGGTAGGGGCCCATCACTTTTTGTTGACCAGTGTGTCCATTATCTATTGCTAAAATCACGCTGAATTAAAAATATCCCCCGATCCTGAGTGCATTTAACAATGAACATTTGTTCTTGGGTCTGTGAGTCAGCGGGACTTACTCATGCATCTTCTGTCAGCTGCAGGTTGGGTGGGCTACTTATCTTGGCTGGGCTCTCTTACTGATTGGGAGTTGGCTGGGATAGCCAGACTGTCTTCTACATGGTCTCCTGTCCTCCAGGACACCAGCCTAGGCAGGTTCTCATGGAGGTAGAAGTGACAGAAAGTGAGCAGAAACACATATTCCCTTTAGAGGTCTAAGCTGGAAAATGACAAGCAGTCAATTCTACTATATTCTATTGGCCAAAGCAAGTGACCAGGCCAGGCACCATTCAAGGGGTAGGGAAGTAGGCTGCATCTCTTGATGGGAGGAGCTGCAGAGTCACGTTATAAAGGATGGGTCCGCAGGATGGGTGAAGAATTGTGGCCATCTTTGAAAGCAATCTGCCACAACTAGAATAAATAAATAAAAATGAATGGTGTCGTGAAATGGGAAGAAGGGCAAGGGTGGAGCAGCTGATTCAAAGTCCCTGCCCTTTCCATAGATGCTGGATCACGAACATGTCATATCTCGTCATGTCATGTCATGCCCTTAATCACAGTTCCTCATCTCCTCAAGGTTGTTAGGGGAATCCAATGGAATAACACACGCCAAATTGCTTCGTAAATTATAAATCTCGATGCATGTGTGAATCATCGTTGCTGTTATTTTATTTGAGGTTGAGAAGCCTTCCGACAATTCAAGTTATTAACAAATTCTGAATAGCATCCACAAAGAATGTGTAAAACTCTTTAAGCAGCATTTTTTCACTTTCTTCCAGGCCTGGATCTGATGCCTCCTGAGAATCAGGGATGGTCTTACATAGTGTGCAAGGTGTCACAGGAGCCCACCTGAAATGCAGAAAATTTCTACCTCTGCTGCTGTAACCCTCACCTTCTGAAGTATAGACATGTGTTCCTGCCCTGGGTGGTTCCCACACTGAAGGAGGGCGGAACACAGAACATCCGACTTCTCTATTTGTTTCTGCGTGAAGGATTAACACGCTCTTAAAAAAAATAAAGTCACAACTTCTCCTCTTCCAGATTTTGTGTCACAGCCTGATGGGGCCTTCCCTCTTTATTGCTGCCTGGGATGATTTTTATGGCCTTTGTTGATGTGAGAAATGGTTTCTGGTGATATTGAAAACAGTTGTCCCTCGGTATCCGCAGAGGATTGGTTCCAGGAGCCCCCATGGATACCAAAATCCACGGATGCTCAAGTCTCTTATGAAATGGTCCAGTTCAAGGAATACAGTCCGCCCTCTCTATGGGCGATTACAAAATCCAAGGATACAGATACAGAGCGCTGGGCCGATTGTATCTGAATGGATGGATTTCCCCCTCTTGTGACATCCCTTGTGATTAAAATAGAGATGCATTTTGCGTAAATGACTTTTAGGGAGTCTCTTACATACCCCAGGGGTCTGTCCCTGTTTATGAGCCAAGTGCGAATGCAAATATTCGACACATCGCAAGAAATGACATTTAGGGGAAAGAAGACCAACACTGATTTCATATGTGTAGGGAACGGCCCACATTGTACTTTCCCAACTAAGCTGCCTCTTAGTCTGCAACTGAGGCCTCTGAGAGGTTCCATGGGCGTTTATGGTGCCTGAGAGCATGTGAGACCCCAAAGTAAAAGACCTTGCCAGCCTGAGAGAGAGGTTAGAGAGAATTTGTCACTCTTCTGCATTCTCCAAAAGATTTATCACTGCCTGTATAAATCTTAAATCCCAAATTAGCTTAAATGGCATTATAACTTGTATGTAAAACAATAGGACATGAAAACCCACAACACGTTTTTTTTCCCCCTCTTCTTGGCATTGACATAACCCACACACTCTATGAAGTTCAACCTGCCATTCATTTATAACCAGACCCAAAGGCAAGGGCTGTACCATTTCTGTACATACAATCATTAATTCCTTTGAAATGGAGCTGCTTCACTTGCTGGGACTGACTTAAGCTAGAAGGGGGAAAAAAAAAAGGCTGGTTTTTGCCTTCCTAATGTACAAGCCACTTACCTTTCCCCAGCTCCCTGTCCCTCTCCTGTCTTGGCAGAGGGGCTAAAGTTTAGAAGGTGGCCTTGAAGGAATGGGTCATTCTCTTGACTTCCTTTGAGCGCCATCGTGCTGTCAGGGTGAACTGTCTGCGGGGGGGGGGGGGTTGGTAGGGTCTCTGGGGGGGGATCCCAGAGCTGAACTATCTGGCCAACAGCAGCAGCGAAGTAGTGGAGGAAAGACAGCAATGTCCTTTTTTCATTAAATGTATTTATAAACATACTGAACGTGAAACATTTTTCCTTTCTTCACAGTGATGGATGATTATATGTCTATGAAATGTTTTCATTTATTTGGCGCCAGGGTAATCAAAATCAGTTGAAACTGTCCCACTGAAGGGAAAGAAAACAAGTAGGCGTGGGACAGCCTGTGTTCCTTCCCTCCTGCTCTGCAAGGGTAGTAGCTGGCAGAAGGGCTGGCTTTGCAAGGAGCACGCTCTCCAACTGGTAATTACTCCCAGTTGTGCTCAGGGCTGCCATCCACGGAGGCTGCAGCTCTGCAGGACGTTCAAAGCCATCAGTCTCCTCTCTGGGAGCAGTGTGGGAGCGTCGGGGCCAGTCTGTGCGTGACTCTGTTTAGGCTGAGAAAGAGCTGGTCCCAGGAAACCTTTGTGAATGAAACTCTCGTGCTTTCATGTCTGCCCTGGCCCGTGTTCTGGGTCAGCCGTCCTGATCTCCAACATCCTGTTTAAACTTGGTTTTCCACTACACGCAGACAAAACGATTTCTGCTTTAGGCTCGCAATGATCGCACAAAGACAGGCAAGGGAGATTAGGTAGGGAAGCCGGGTGGGGTTGACCTGCTAGTGAGAAAAATACAGGAAGCAGATGCCCGATTCCTGCTTTTGATGGGGTTCCTTGGATGGCTAAGGAACTCCCATCTCTGTTTTAGAAAACCAAGTTTGTTTGGAAAGGCCACTTTTCTGGTGAGCTTATCCAGCCTAAACCACGCAAGGGTTTTGCTCACTTCTGGTTACCTCTCTGCTTTATGGTTTGTGATACAGACCAGTTTAGAAGCATGAGGGTTAAGACCTTCAGTGGGTAAAGAGCAAATGATTTCCCTGATTTCGAATCATCACCTTTCAAGGAAATAATTTGAATACTAGAGCAAGGAAGGGACTTTCACTTCTTGAATAGATGTCAGAATTTTTTAAGTGAATTAAGAGAATCTCTTTATAGTTGTTTTCTTATTAAAACAGGCAGAGTCCTGAGTGATGGTTTCAAAGCAGGCTCAGAAAGGGATGACATTCAGTTCCCGGCTCCAAATTAACAAGATGCAGAAGGGCTTGGAGAGGGTCCTTTCAGAACTTACCTATATCTAGTTAAAAAAAATTATAATTGCAGCTACAGTGTAGAAACCACTGTCCTAGATAAACAGGTTGCATTTATTCTGTAGTCGTTAGCTATAGAAAATTAGTGACCTATCCTAGGGTTCTTAAAATTCTGACATTGGAATTCCCAAATTCCTCACCTTAGGGAGGATAATTACTTGATATACTTCACCTACAAGGGAGCAAAGATTTTACCTCTGTGCTGTGCCAGGGCGTGAAGCTGGCATTTGTAAGTATGAAATCTGAATAAAAATTATAAAATTAAAAACTTCTGTCTGATATGGACACAGACATCTTTTCCATAAGGAGCAAGGGACAAAAGTGACCATTGAATAACCAATAGAACTTCCTGTTATTTTCGTAAATTCCCATGTTTAGCTGTCAACTTTGGAGGTGTCCAGTTTCTAAAAGTAAACCTCAAATAACACAGTGCATTACTGAAGATATTTAAAATTGCTTCTGGAATGCTGGGGCAGTTTGAAAAGACAAGTATAGGCATGGCAGAAGGTTTTGCATGTCTCATGTTATCTTTCCATAATTAAAAATTAACCACTATGATTAAAATATATATTGGTAATACTTATAAAAGAGGGTGTGAGAAGGAGACTCTTTGACCCAAAAAGAGATGGTTTGAAAAATACTGGGGGTGGCGGCCCTGACTTCAAATGTTTAGCTCTTCAGTTACTTGATGTGAAATCTGTTACTTCACTAAGAGAGGAACTGATTAATTCAGAAACTGGTAGCAACCAACTTCCTCCCAGTGAGTTAAGATGACATCATCCCAAAGGTCCGAGGGTATGCTAAATACCATTTTGAAATAGCCAATCCCATTGGCTGAGATGAAGTGGCCACAGACAACCACTACTGCCCATTCTTCATCATCCAGCCCCATGGCCTAAGCCTTCAGGAAGCATCAGGGTGAGCAAAACCAGGGGCATCCAGCCAAGTCTTAAACAAATCCCTGAGACGCCTTTATCTCTGGATGAATAGGTCATGTTAAGGATTTCTGTGGCAGAAATGGACCCCATAGACAGCATAACTTCGGTGTCTTTTTAGGTAATACTTTTCCTTCCTAGACAGAGCCCACTGATTTATTTTAGAATGAGCATTTTCTATTTTTATAGATGCCTTTTCCATTTTACTTAGAATCTTATCTGAAGTGTGAACAAATCCTCAAATGTTTACTATGAACTGAGAGGAAAGAGCCCCTTAACCAGAGTTCAATTAACTGGTTTTGTTTGCCAGCAGATTACATATTTCAGAAAGGCAACCAGCTGCCACTCCTGCTTGGTTAGTTCCCAGTGGGTTCCAACCCCTTCATTTCTGCCTGTAGCTTCTTCCAGGTTCAGCCAAATATACTTCCTTCCCCCCGTTTGCCATCAATCATTCTTACTGTAGAATATTCAGTTTATTTAAATATACACAAGGCCTCATACACACAGTCACTTCTATTCAGAACAGGCTATATAATTTGTGAGACCCAGCGCAAAGTGAAAATGTTGGTCCCTTGTTATAAAGAATTTCAAGATGGCAACAAACTTATTAAGAATTTCAAGATGGCGGCAACAGCATTTCAAGAGCATTAAACCAAGAGTGAAGCCTTTCTGAGATGAATCCTTGTAAGACCACATGGGTTGCATGCCCCTGTCGCCAGCCCCAACTGCTTTAGTAATTACACTCACACACGTCTCCTTACAAGTAGCCAGCAAAGAACATGCGTGGAGCAATTGAATGTTTACTTTGTGCTAAAACTTTCCTTTCAGCCCAACACCAATTACCCATAATGCAGTCATAGTATGTTAGTAATGAAAACTGATTTCTTACATTAGATTTCTAGCACTTTTATATGTATTTTCTCCTTTGACCTTAAGAAGTTCTTATTATTCCCAATTTGCCAATATGCAAACAGGCAAAGTCACTTTCCAAAGGCCACACTCAATATTTTTTCCTGATTATAAGTGTACTATATAGAACGTTTGAAAACTATGGGGAGAAAGAGACCATTTATTACTCATAAAGTACCATCAATTAGAGAAAACCACTATTAAAGCTTTGGTATGTATGCTTCTATTTTTCTATAATTTCTAAAGTAAGAATTTTTATAGGTTCTTGTATATTTTCCAATGTAAATGGGGATCATATCATCTATACTGCTTAATAACATTTTTGACTCAGTAATATGACCCAGGCCTTACCCACTTTATTAAACACTCTTATGAGGAATTATTTTTTACGGCTACATACTATTCCATCATGGTTGGTAAAGAATCCACTTAGGAATAAATGAGAAATGGTAAACAGAGAAAAGATGACACAAGTAGTGTTAATTCCTTTTCATACTATAACTCTTTTACTCCTCACAACTGCCTTATAAGCTAGACGTTATCTCCATTTCACAGGTAAAAAAACTGAGACACCAAGGGTTTAAATAATTAGCTATAAGTCACACATTTATTAGGGCAAAGCTGGAATGAAGGCAAAGCTTATATTCAAATCATTCTGCAATGACAATGATACATAATTTATTATTCTATTCTGAAAAAAGTCCCTGAGTTAGCTCAGCATTTAGAGACTTGGAGATGTTTGAGGGGTGGCAGGTTCTCTGCTATTTGGAAAAGGCAGCCAGGGGAGTTCATGGAACTGAGAGGCATCTGGAGATCCTGAAAAATAATGACCAAGAACAACCTCTGGGCCAAAGAACTATCACTGCAGAAGTTATTTCCTGGTTAATGGGAATTCTTTTGGTCACAGAAAGTCATATTCACACATTAGGAAAAACTAGCAAAGAAGGCTGTATACTCATGAAGAACAAATCTAGGACTGGGGGTGGTAGAGGGTAGATTGGTTTCCACCTTAAGAAAGTAGCATTTGGGGTGCTATGTGTCTATTGGACTGTGTGTTTACCCTCTAAGTGAGAATTCAGGACAATTTCAGAAAAAAAAAAATTATGTTCCTAAAAGTTCTCAGAAGAGATCACTTGAAAGGGATTTCCCTGGTGTAATGTTGTTTGCCCGCCTCACTCACCCCCAACCCGGCCTGGCTTAGTCAGCCAGTTTCTTGCTGACGTCCTTAGTTCCAGGAGCTTGGTCCCAGAGGGAAATGGAAAAGATTCCTAGCACGTACATTAGATCAAAAAAATTTGATGATGAATAAGGGTAGCCTACTACCCCTCTCATCTTGACTACAAAATCTCCCCCAAAAGGGAAGGCAATTCGTGGGGAAAGTTTCCTGTGTCTGCTGTAACAAAGGACCACAGATTGAGTGGCTTAAAACAACAGAAATGTACTCTCCTCCCAGTTCTGGAGGCCAGAAGTCTGAAATCAAGGTGTAGACGGGGCCATATTCCCTCTGACAGTTCCAGGGGAGGATACTTCCTGCCTCTTCCAGCCTCTGGTGGCTCCAGGTGTCCCTTGGCTTGGGGCTGTACCACTCTAGCCTCCGCCTCCGTCTTACATGGCCTTCTCATGTCTGTGCCTTCTCCTTGTATGTCTTCTCCTCTTTGAGCATTTGTAAGGACCCTTGTCATTGGATTTAGGGTCCGCTTGGATAATCCAGGATGATCTCATCTGGAGATCCTTAATTACATCTGTAAAGATCCTTTTTCCAAATAAGTTTACATTCACAGGTTCTGTGAATGGGGTTAGCTCATGGATGTATGTATATTTTGGGGGGGCCACCATTGACCCTCTCCAGTGTCAGAGCTTAGATGCTGATGTGCCCCTGAGAAAGAACTACTGAGCCCTCCTGGTTTAGAACTTGGGTAGGGCCTTCTTCCCTGGACAAAGCTCTGGGAAGGAAGGAAGAGCTCAGAACCAAAGAGTTGTTTAGGTTACCTAGGCAGACAGGTCTCTCTGGCTGTCTCTGAGCTCCTGAGTTCTAGATTCAGCAAAATGATGTCTGTGGGTCTCAGAGGGGCTTGGAGACAGTTGAGAAAGAGGAAGCCATGTCGGAAGAGACCACCCACCTGTGTGGCAAAGGAGTTGTACGGCCAGGTGGGATGATGGCCACCTCAGTAGATTCAAGCCTAGAGATAGAAGATTACCAAAGACCCAGGTCCCACTTTCCCACCCTGAGTGGGCACGGCATAGCCCAGAGCTTTGACTCTGGGCAAGAAGGTGCTACTGAATTGGAGGAGATGAGCATTCTGACCCAGTGATTCTGAACGGAGAGTCAGAATAGAAATTGAAGATGTACTTTTCTTAATGTATTAGTCAAGGTTCTTCAGAAAAACAACCATTAGAGGAGAAAGTGATTTATTTTAAGGAATTAGTTTATTCAATTGTGAACCTGGCATGTCTGGAATCTATAGGGCAGGTCAGCAGGCTGGAAAGTCAGCTGAGAGTTGAGGTCACTGTCTTGAGTCCGAATTCCACAGGGCAACAGGCTGGAAACTCTAGCAGGGTTTCTATGTTGTAGTCTTGAGAACTCCTTCCTCTTTGGAGAACCTCAGTTTTTGCTCCCAAGACCTTCAACTGGTTGAACGGAGCTCACGCACATTATGGAGGATAGTCTGCTTTACTTGAAATCTACTGATTTAAATGTTAATCACATCTAAAAAATACCTCCCCAACCACAGTTAGCCTGGTGTTTGACCGTAGCCTTAGCCAAGTTGACGCATAAAATAAACCGTCACATTTATACACTGGAGCATGTGGACTTGAAATTCCAACTTGTTCTTCAAATACTCCTGAGCACCTAGTAAATGTCAGGCATTGTGCTAAGTGCTAGAGATATTGCAGTGGACAGGACAGCTGTGGCCTCTGATGCCATAGAGTTTACCATCGACCCATCAATCAATGTAGACCAAACCAAGGCGGCGGTTACAGCACCTGAACATGCGTAGAGGTGTTGAGAACACCCCGAGGGGTCTTGATTGACAGCTGTGGCGCCTGGAAAAGTTTCCTCCAGGCTTGGAGGAAAACAGGTGTGAACCAGGGGAAATGAGGAAGGTAAAGGAAGGAGGAGTATCACAGGTAGAGACGAAACTTAGAGTAAAAGAAAAGCAAGAGGTGTTTGAGAAACTGAAATAAATTCATTATGGGGAAAGAATGTGAGACTCGTAGTGCTGGTGAGATGAAGCTAGAGGGGTGAGCTTGGGGGCTGATTGTCCTGCACCTCTTCTGAGATGTTGTAGAAGTCACAGCTTAGCTTAAGAGCACTGGGGAGCCACTGAAGGGTGCTGAGTTGGGGGGGTGGCATGATCAGACTTCCCTTCTGAGAAGAGAGCACTGGCTCGTGGTGGGGGTCAGGCCCTGGGTGGTTGAAGGATCCCAGTGACATGTGATAATGGCCAAAGTTAGGGCATGACAGGGGGAGGACAGCACAAAGTATTTGTAAGAGGACAAGTCAACCAAGATGGTATTTGTTCCATTTATAGATCGCTGTTGGAGCTCATCAGGCAGAAATAAACTCTCAAATTTCTTATTTCATGTGGGGATGGAATTTGACAGCCTTACAAGTAGCTTATCATTTCTTAGTATCTTTCTACCAGCCTTTCCTCTCCTCTCCCCATCCTTAATTCTTGTGTTGAGAATTAGATACTGATCTTTCTTTTTCAAATGTTTGATGTCTAATTTAGAGTAAAGTTTTTTTTTTTTTTTTTTTTTTAAAGCATGTCTTGTAAATTAACTTATCACAAAAGGGAAGAGAAGTAGATGATCATGTCAATGTGAAATGTGCCATGTGCTTAAATCTTTGCAGGACTGCGCAGACCCTCAGCAGAGCCCCTTCCCTACTCCCACCCCTCCTCAGGTGCTGAAATCTTCCCAGCTTACCTCTCTTTGGCAGCCCCTTGCCTCTCATTGAGAAGATGAAAATTGGAGTGAATTTTAATTGAATGTTATCAACCTTTCCATATTAAAGTGAACATGAGATCAGATTGTCGGTTTTCCCAAACTTTACATCATTTTGTATTAGATTACTTTCCTCATGCCAGGACGTAGAGCTCACGTGAACCCAAAGTGGAAGGAATCTTCAAATTTTGCCAAGTCTATAATACTGAGGAAAAAAAATCTAGGTGAGGTGCATTTGAACGTGAATGAACCCCCAGCTCTGCCTTGGTAGCAGGACGAAATGAACTCAGCTCGTACTTGGCCTCTGGGTTGCTGATGTCCTGAACCACACCTCCCGAGCAGTCCGAATTCTACCAAACCAGAAACACGTTTTGCCAGATGCTTTCCCCACTCACTTCCAACGTGTGCGCTTGTGTGCAATGGAATCCATATGTTTCTTATCCATTTACACTTAAATCATCAAGATGTTACTCAATGATGCTTCTGTGATTTCCAGATCTTTTCAGTTCTTTTTTTAATTTGAAAAAGTAAAATCATATTTTGCAAAGTGTAGACTTGAAACCACAAATTTGTACAATGAAGAAATATGTGTGCTTGCTGTTTTCTTTCTTTCCTCTTCCAAGTTTCAAAGGGGGCATTTGCCAACTTGCAAACACATGAATTCCAGAAGCATCCACGCCAACTGCATGGGTGAGTCTCCATCTTTTATTACTGCCATATCCCCTCACCGTGGGCAATGTGTGTGTGTATGTGGCGGGGGGCAGGGCAGGGAGGTAGATGAAGAGAGAATGATTTATAGAGAAATTGATAATAAGGAGGAAAAGGAAGGAAGATACAAAGGAAGGGTGGAAGGGAAGACTTTAAAATTTTGGAACATATGGGAAATCGATATATTCAGAGGTAAAGGAAGAGAACATACGTGTAACAGGAGCAAGTTAAGGTGGTCAACTACTTAATCATCCACTTGTTAAAAAGATATTTGTATAGTGCCTTCTATGTACCGGACTGTGGCAAAATAAAGATGGGCGCGAATTCTTTGGCACGTCCCCATCAAGAGGTGGGCCTATTTCTTCTCCATTTGACTGTGAGGTAGCCTGTGGTTACTTTGACGAATGGAGCTTTGTGAAAATGATGCTAGGTCAGCTCTGGGCCTAGCCTTTACGAGGACTGGCACCTTCTGCCTTGGCCTCTGGAGCCTAGCCACCATGCTGAAGCCATGTGTGAACCAGTTGACAACCCCAGCCATGCTCCCTGGTGACAGCCAGCATCAGCTGCCAGCCTTGTGAGTGTGCCATCTTGGACTCCCAGCCCACTCAAGCCTTCAGATACAAAGATTGCATCAGCATTTCATCAGCTCCTTCTTTGGAGCCACAAAGTTGTTTTTCTAAAAATACTTTTGTTGACATTAGCCATCAGAAGTATTTGCTTATGCTGTGGTGTCTTTAAGATGAATCTTTAAAAATTTCATGCCATCACTGGCATGCATAAATGATGTATATTTTTCCAGGCTATGAAGCTTTTCCTTTTAATGACTTGATGTCCAAGTAACAATCATTGCCTTCCTAGAAGCCTTTCTCAACTGCACCACGGTGACTCTATTCAAGAGATCATTGCCAGTTTCTATGAGTATGACCCTTGTATTCAATATCTAGCTACTATCTGTTGGCCTATTTATCTACTCAGGCATCTCAAATCTCAAATTTTAAATATATCTCATATATGTAATATACACATACATATACTAACACTTTATATTTTAATTTCATTGTTCCTTGAATGGATTAATAAATTCAGTTATTTTAGCTTTTGATTCATTTTTCTGGAAACTAGCTTTGTTTTGTCCTCCAGATTCATTTTCTTGGATTTTGAGGTAAGTCTGGAGGGAATATATAAGTAACTTCTGAAATACTGACATCCCTCACCTACGTTGCTTCCTATATTCTTCCTTTTTTTCAACTGTTTTTGAAGGATAATAATAATGATAACTGCCATTTTTGAATATTAGTTCCAGAAACTATGCTAATGAGGTAACATGTTCTCTCACTTAATTCTTGTAACAACCCCTAGAGGTTGGTATTATTTTTCTCATTTTACTGTTCAGGAAGCAGAGACTTAGAGAAATTTAGAAACTTGCTCAGGGTCACACAGCTAATGATAACATCAGGGTTTGAATCCATATTTATCTGATTCCAAATCAATGAGATCATAATATCCTTCCTTCCTGTCTTCTTATACACACTGACTCATTCAAAGGGATTAATTTGGTCATCTATCCAGTCATTTCAAAAATTCCTCAGATAGCTTCTGTATTGAATAGTTTAGTTAAACCATACAAGGTAAAAGGCCAGTAAAAATAAATAGGACATTCTTCACATTCATAAGGAGGTTTCTGGGCAAGAATTTGAGTCTTGTTTAATTTTATCAGTGAAATGGGACTGTAGATTTTTTTGCCTTCCTTAATGTATCAATCAGTATAAGCTGGGTTATGCTGCAGTAACAAACAATCCCACAATCTCAGTGGTTTAAAACAAGGTTAATGGGGTTTCCCTGGTGGCGCAGTGGTTGAGAATCTGCCTGCCAATGCAGGGGACACAGGTTCGAGCCCTGGTCTGGGAAGATCCCACATGCCGCGGAGCAAATGGGCCCGTGAGCCACAGCTACTGAGCCTGCGTGTCTGGAGCCTGTGCTCTGCAACAAGAGGCTGCGACAGTGAGAGGCCCGCGCACCACGATGAAGGGTGGCCCCCGCTTGCCATGGCTAGAGAAAGCCCTCGCACAGAAACGAAGACCCAACACACCCAAAAATAAATAAATAATTAATTAATTTAAAAAAAAAAAAAAAAAACACAAGGTTAATTTCTTGCCCATGCTGTTCATCCCCTGAGGCTGGGGTGGGGGCTCTCTTTCTTGCTGTCATCATTTTCACTCTGGGACACAGTACTAACTGGAACATTTATGGTGACTGTGGCAGAAGAAAATGAGAGTTCTATAGGGTCTCACTGGGGCAAGGAACTCCTCCAGCCAGAAAGTGACACACTTACTTATATTCACAATGTATTGTCCAGAGCTAGTCATAGCTCACCACAAGGGAGCCAAGGTGGGCAATTGTCCAGAAGGTGAAATTGCTGAGAAGAGGGAAGAATGAGAATATTTGGAAACCAGCACTAATGACTACTACATTTATGGTAATATAAGAATTCACAGTCTAATATGTGGAAGGACTTTAAAACCAGAGAACATTTTATGCCTGACATGTGTCAGTGCTTCATCAGTGTCATGGAATTCTATTGAGAAACTTGGTAATTTCAAGATTTTCTTCAAATCCCTTCTTCCAGGCTACCCTAAAGGGGAAAGAAAAAGTATTTAATGGAAAGGTTACTATGAATCCTTTATTTTTTGGTTTTTCAATCTTTAAGAAAAGGCTTCAGCTAGTAGCTCTGAAGGACCAGCTTGAGACAAACCAGTACTGCAGTCAAGAACCAAGAAAAACTGGATTAATTTGGCCTGTGTACATGTGTGTGCACATGCACATGCACACACATGCACAGAGTCTGAGTAAAAAGTTACTAAAATGAACTATATTTGAGGGTCTAATGTCTTGCAGAGAAAGGTCACTAATTGAAGAGAACCTGACATTCATTACACGGCTGAAGGACGGCTTAGTTACTGGGAATCCGTCAGTAGAAAATATCCAGACTAGAGCAGGGAGAAAACTATAAACTACAAGTGTTTTGTGATCAATTAAAATGAACATAAATAAATGAAAATAAACACAAAACAGTTGATAATTTTCAGGGGCTAGAAGACTCAATATCACAAAATAACAATTTTCCCCAAATTAAACTTTTTGTTTGATATAATCCAAAGGAAAATAACAGCAAATTTATATTTAAGGAAAATAACAGCAAATTTGTATTTATGTGTGTTGAAACTGACAAGTTGATATTAAAATGTATGTAGAAATGCAAAAGGTCAAAATTAGCCAAGTTTTATGTTCGAGAAGAACAAAGTTGGTGGATTCATATGACCGGATTTCAAGGTTTATTAGAAAGCTGCAGTTACTGAGACGATATATATTAGTGCAAAGAAAGGTATACAGTCTAACTTAGTATAATCTTTTTTGGAAAAATAGGTGAATGGCAAAAAAAGAAAAAAAAACACAAACAAAAAAATTCAGTGGAATAACATGTCAGAATGTGGTAAGCTGTAAAATAAGAAAAAATACTTGTGATACTTTTACATTTTTAATTTGATTTGCCTCTTTGTTGAGTATAAATACAGAAACTAGAAAAGATAAATTTTGAGGCTTTAAAGGAAAACTTTTGTTTGAACAGTGAAATCAATTTATGGAAATGTTTTTTCATTGTGTATTTCTGTACTTTGTTAAATAATGACAACAATAACTAATAATAATAATTCTTTATAATTTTATAACACATTAGTGCTCAAAGCACATGGTCTCGGTTTAATTTTGCCCCTCTTTATTTAAAAAAAATGAGACAGGGAGCGCAGTGGTTAAGAATCCGCCTGCCAATTCAGGAGACACGGGTTCGATCCCTGGTCCGGGAAGATCCCACATGCTGTGGAGGAACTAAGCCCGTGCGCCACAACTACTGAAGCCCATGCACCTGGAGCCCGTGCTCTGCAACAGGGGAGGCCACTGCAGTGAGAAGCCTGTGCACCGTGGTGAAGAGTAGCCCCCGCTGGCTGCAACTAGAGAGGGCCCACGCACAGCAACAAAGACCCAACGCAGCCAAAAATAAATAAATTTATTTAAAAATTAAAAAATGAGGCAATCCAATGTTGATTCATCCTTGCAGTAATTCTGTAAAGTAGGACTGGAAAGACTGACTCTACTTCCTATGAGAGATGAGAAAACTGTGATGCAGGGGCCATTAACCTACTTGTCTATTATCACACATCTGGTAAAGTATGGACCAAGGGCCAGGATACCAGCATTGTGACATTGATTGATGCTGGTGTTTCCCACTAAGTTCATCTTTTCTTCCTCTCTGCCTTGATTCGGGTTTAGAAAGCTTAGGATTATCAGTTTCAGGTCAGGCCTGGTAGAGATAGATAAAGAGGAGAGTTGTGTAATAGGACGAAGTTGAGCTGAGATGGCTGGATAGCTGGATTGAGGTAAGATTGGGCTCCAATTTCTAGAATCAAACCATAATCCAAGAAATTGAAAAAGCACAGTCACTCTACCATAGTTGTTATTGATTAAAAAAAAATAACATGTAGAAAGTATAAAACAAGGTACTGAAAAGGCAGTCTCAAGACAACACATCTGTTTCTTAAAATTTCCACTATTGTATAAAACCCAGACTGATCATCTTCTAACATCTCCCTGCTTCCTTTCTAGTCCTATTCCTCTGGGAAATGACTCGCGGAGCTGCCCTGTGAACATGTTGCGTTTCCTGTGGAGCACGAGGAGAAGAATTGTGCGAAGGTAATTTCAGCTCTGCATCAAAAGCCAAGAGAATCATCAAAGACCCCTCAGACTTCAACTGCCTGACCCTGGGAGCTACTCTCAGAAAGCCTTGACAGCATAGACCTGAACTCCCAGTTTCCTAGCTCTCCATCTCAGTGCTCTCTGCCTACACTTTAATGGGGTAGGAAATGGCATGACAGTAAGTCACATCTCTCCTTTGCATCCATTGACTTGATGATCACGGGATGAATGGGTTGGGATACTCTGGGCTCATTGCTGAGACACTTTGGGTTCATTCTCCATGGGTGCAAAAAATACTTTGACCAGTTGGACCTCCTTCTCCTCCCTCCCTCCACTAAGGGTCCTTCTTCTCTCTAATCTCTGGTTCTCATTGTCACTCATTGGCTCCAGAGATTAGAACTGACCTTTTATCCCATCTCTGATACCTTCCATTTCCCCACTAGTCCCCATCTCAGGGATGGGATCCTTCCCTAGAGCCCAGCAGGGTCTTTCCTTCCTCCATGTCCTTGAGATTTCCTGTCCTCTCTCCACCTCTTTGATGAGCCTTGGGAGTGAGGGCTGCATGAACAACCACATAGGCCATTGCTCTGTTCTTACTCTGAGACCTCCCATTGGAATCCGTGCTGCCTGCATTGTGATGGCAAGGAACAGAAAGAAGTTAATTGTGTCTCAGAAATATAGTCATTTTATGATCTTCCATAACGTTTGGAGGTAGATGATTTTATCTTTGGTGTAGCAGATGGTTTGTGTCCTTAAGGACTAAAGCTCTTTCTCTCCTCCCTTCTCTGGGATCTTTAGCCAGCTGGCTTTTTGTCTACAGACTTGTCACCTGATGGTGATAAGATGGCTGACATGGTTCCAGATGACACATTGTCGTTCCAGTTACTCAAGCAGGAAGGAAGGGAATGACACAAAAGGCGTTCTCCTCAAGAAGTTGTGTTTTGATTCAGAACATGAAGGTCCTCCAGCATATTTCCCTTTGTATCTCAAGGTGGAGAACAAAGGCATATTCCCATCTCTCGTTAATCACTGGTGAAGGGTATTAGGATTCCCACAACTGGTTCAGGCCAATAAGGATTCATGCTAAATTCAGAAAGGGCCTCACTTCCTGCGGATGAAGTCACCTCTGTTCAACATTTTGAAACAAAATTGGGAGCAAACAACTACTGGGTAAACACGGGGCCGTGAAGACCCAGTCTGAAGTTGGGCTCTGCACCCAGGCATCTGGTGCTACAGTGTGGGTTCAACTATCCCTCTTCTCCTTTGCCCTGACCACTATCCATGGTAAGTACAAAAAAAAAACATGCAATGCATGCATGCATTGTGCATGAAAGAATGAACGCATGAATGAGTAAATGAATGAATGAGTGAGTGATTGTGTGCATGCCTTTCTCCTTATTCATGACAGACTTACCAGAACTTTCTTCTTTATCCTGGTATTTGTCTCTACAAAGAGGCTACTTTGAGTTCCGTTGTTCCAACTAGTCTTGTATTTTATCATTCCGCCTTCTCTATTTATAATTCTAAATTCTTTGATTTCCAGGAAACTTGTCTCTATCATGTTCCTTTTTCTTAAGCAGGCTTCCCCTCATCAAATCCTTTCCCTTTCTTCACGGCTCTCCTCCCTTGGCAGTGTTCTCCTAGCTGGCTTCCCTGATGCTAGTTTAATGTTTCTCATTTTTTAAAGTCAAGTGTACTGAGGTATATTTTAAATATATTAAAATTCACCATTTTTAGCTGCGCAATTTAATGAGTTTTGCCAAACAACTATGCAGTCACCCACTACAAACTAGATATAGAACATTCTCATCAGACTCAAAGGTCACCTTTTGCCCCATCTTTCTCCTTTGCAGTCAGTCCTCTCCTGGTACCCCAGCCCTTAGAAGCCACTAGTCTGATCTCTGTTCCCATAAATTCAGCAAACAGACTTTTGATTATAGCTTATTTCACCTCATCTAATGTTTGTGAGATGCATCCATTTGTTGCATGTATCAGGAGTTTTGGGGTATCTCTTACTGTTGAGTATGGGTGTACCTTGTACGGATGTACCACAATTTATTTGTCCATTCACCTGCTGAGAGATATTTGTATTGTTTCCAGTTCTTAGCTGTTATAAATAATGTTGCTATGAACATTCATGAACAAGTCTTAGTGTTCACAAATATTTTCATAAGTGATGTTGGATCATTGGTAAGTTTATTTTTGCTTTTTTAAGAAAATGCCAAGCTGTTTGCAAACTGGACATTTCATTTTACATTCCTACCATAAAACATGAGGATTCCAGTTTCTTCTTGCTGACACTTAGATTTGTCTTTCTTTTTTATTATAAGCATCCTAGTGGATGTGACATGATATTTTATTGTGGTTTTGTTTTGCATTTCTCTAATGATGTTGAGCATCTTTTCATGTATGCGTTAATCATTTGTATACCCGCTTTGGTGAATAAAAGAATTTTATTAGAAGACTACTGTTCACCAGAGGGAGTGTTTGGTGAGGACAACATAAGAAATGTCAAGGTCTGCCCAGTGGAGAAAGGCCAGTTTGAGATGAGGCCTCAGGCAGCCAGTGGTTCTTCCAGAAGGAGGGGTAGAATGGTCTTTCCATCATCAGAGCACAGGGGATTCTGATGCTGGCAGAAACGTCTCAAAGAACTTCAGTGCTCTGAGCGGTCTGTTATTTGATGTGAATGAAATATGGAACTTCTTCGCTATTCTTGCGTTATCTAACATCTTCCTCCATTTTTCCCCACTCACCCTTACATACACAGACACAGACACAGACACACACACACACACACACACACACACACTTTCTCTATCTCTTCCCTGCCTAGAAAATGCTATTTATTTCTAAAAATTCAGACTAAAGGTTTTTTTTTTTTTTTTTGGAAAGCCTCTGTAGCCCAACCAAGCAGAATTAATGGTTCCTTCTTCTGGGTTCCTATAGGAACATCGGCACGTTTCTTATAAGCATTTAGTACATTGAATGTAATTAGGTGTTTGTGTGTCTGTCTCCCTCACCAGACAGACGGTCAGTTTCATTAGGGGTGGGACTCCATCATGTACCTTTTCATCTTCAGAGCTGACCCACAGCCTGGCACTGAGGACTCTTAGCACACACTTGCTGAGTCAATAAAGGCAATCCCTTTCAGTTTGCTCTACTTTTCACATAGAGATGCTATGGTGAAAAAAAAGAAATAAATGCTTAGCACCTGAACTTGTTTCTTTGCTGATTATTACCTAGTTTCAGTGGAAATGTGAGGTGAACCGGGTCATAGTAGCCCATTTCAACCGGTCTTTTGGACCAGGGAAATAATTTCCCAACCATCTGCGGCTTGTTCTACTGTTTCCATATGAACCTTCTCGACCCTTACACATCTGCATGTTATGATTGCTGCCCTCCAAATTTTATTTTGAAGAAATGTGTTTTTTTCGAGAACTTTACACAGTCATCCAAAATGCTTTAATTTAGAAATTCTATATTCTAGAAAACTCTTACCCATAGTTACAATAAAAATAATTCTGAATAATGTCATCAGACTTTTCTTTCTTACAGTCTCACTTAACTGCTTCCTTTGGGTCTTTGTTACCCATTGCAATGCCTACCAAGGGTTCTTCTTTAGGTTCAGCTAAACTTTCAGACTCGCAAGTTATCACAGGATACGCTTGACATCCACTTACTCAGAGGATGTGGTTCAGGAGTCACAGTTTGTCAACAAATATCCAACATACATAGGAGTTCTTGCAATAGTTGTCTACACAGCAGGGAGATGAATCCACTTTGGGCACGTATGGAATCTGACCTGGCTTCAAAGCCTCATACCTGTAAAGTGCATCAACATATCTTGTAAAACTGCAGAGGTATAGCTCCCAGGGTCCCCTTAAGAGTCACGTCTAATTGTAAGAGTTACCATGCTCAGGGAAGCCCACAAACAAGGCACCCTAGTTGGGTTCATTGATAGTTTCTCCCAGTCCAGATGTGAGCTACGTCAGGGTCATTTTCACCGTAACGAATGCTGCCTAAGAACATAGTTGACATTTTAATGGTATCAGGAGAACAGAGCTAATCAAAGGTTGGATTCTTACACAGAAGGCAAGACAGTTTGGTCGATTAACCCTTTGCCCACAACCGTATAACATAAAAGCCAAGTTCCTTAGTACAGCATTCAAGGGCATCCATCGTCACAGGGGAGGGGAACCTTTCCAGGTTCATTCACCTTCCCTCAGAGTCTTAAGCATCAGTCACATCTAACGTCTCACAGTTTTCTGGAAACACACTGCATTTTCATACGGTCTAAACTTCTCCCCTGAAAGGTTTCCCCGCTTATAAACGCTCCTCCCGTATCCATTTTCACCCTTTCTCTTTTCTAATTCATGTTCCCTTGTGAAGGTGTAGACCCAATGTGACCCCTTCTATTAAATGTTTCCCTGACATGACTCCCCAGCAAGATTTAGTCATTCTCATCTCTGGCCTCACAGCGTTTTATTCACACCTTTATTTAAAATGAGAAAAGATAGAAAGAAAGAGTCAGAATTTCAGTGAATTCCACTTGCATCTTCAGCCAGACTGGCAGACTCTCGCACACAGAACAGTCCTCATCTTTGAGTTCCTGACTCAAAGATGAGTGCAGGCATGTTGTGGGTGCCCCAGAAATATTGTGGAGAATTTAATGAAATCACATTAATTCCAATAATGGGTATAGAAATTTTTTGAACCATTTTAAAGGTGAAAAAGCCCAAGTTCACAGTGTTTTGTAAAGGTTTATGATGACTGCAAGCGATTCTTGAGTGCTCAATTTACGGCCACATTTAAATTTCCTCAGTGAATCCTCACCAAAACCCTATGTAATAAGCATTATTATTGTTCCCATTTAATTGATGAGGAAACTGAGCTTTAGAGCTATTGAGTGGTGTGCTTGTGATCACACAGCTATCCAGAGGTGAGCTGGGATTAAAACCCAGGCAGGCTGGCTCAGAGGCTGACTCACACCTCTGTGTCATACTAGCTCTCTTGCACCTTGAAGGATGCCGACAGGAGAGCCCAGGACCATGAGGATATTTTATTCTGATTTTCTGGAAAGGTCAATGAGTTTAAGCTCTTCACTCTACTCCCATTCTTCCCAGGGTCCATGAAAAACAATTTCAAGGTCATCTTTAAATTTCACCTCATATGGCCCACTGGAACAATGGATAAGTTGAGTAAAATAATCCATTTACTGTCTTATTCGGTAACTCTGTAGAAATTATTTCTATAATATTGGTAAAATTCACTGTAACATTTTGACTTTTGGCCTCAAAAATCATTTTGGCAATTTGGGCGTCATGATGGGAATTTGATACTCTTAGGCCCCATATTGATAAATGATTTCACACACAAAAAGCAAGAAAGGATTGAAGTTCCCAGGGCCAGGGATATATTTCTTTCTAGTGTTAATATTTGTGTTATTGGTGTTTTACCATTACAAATTATTATTTTAAGATAAGTATCCTCCATATACATATCTATCTGTGTTCCATTTGTATGGTCTAAGAGCAATCACATCCATCACTTAAAGAGTATGTCCAACAGTTTCCAATCAAGGACAGAGATGTGTGATGTTTTATCCTTCACCTTTGATATTTTAAATCACATATTATATGTTATTGACATTTATGTCCACCAGGTACATTAAAATAAAAATATTTTAAATGATCTCTTGGACTATTTTGTCCACTTCACCCAGTGGCATGAATTCCATTCCTGGGGCATTAACAAGGATACCCAAGCAATATGGTAGAGTCCATCCTATTATTGAAACTCTTCCAGAAGATTCTATTTTTTTCTGAAACAGATGTGGTTTAATTTTATTGAATGGTATTTAGAGTTAGATACTTAGGAAGCAGGAAATGGAATAGTCTGTATCTATTTATTTGCTCATTCATTGAAGCATTTGTAAAGCCCCTTCCATCCAGCCTTTGCCATGAACAGACTGTGACAGTACTTCTTTCATTGTGTCAGTCTTAGACTACCATGCTATTTTCTCACTGGCCTCAAACCCAGTTCTAGACCTAAGGAAATCCATTTTCCAACACCTTGGGATAGTAATATCTTGGGTGCAGAGGAGGCAAGAAGATCATCCGTCAAATTGAAGATAAGACTGAAATATTTTCTTCTCATGACACCTACAAACCTGACAATACCTGACTCCAATCTAAAAATATCAACCCCAGGATTATAAAGACTCAATGCCTCTTTTTTTTTTTTAATTTTATTTATTTATTTGGCTGTGTCGGGTCTTAGTTGCGGCACACAGGATCTTCATTGTGGTGCACAGGCTCTTCTTTGTGGTGTGCGGGCTTCTCTCTAGTGGTGCACAGGCTCAGTAGTTGTGGTGCACGGGGGAAAACCAACAAGGACCTACTGTACAGCACAGGGAACTCTGCTCAATATTATGTAACAACCTACATAGGAAAAGAATTGGAAAAAAAAATAGATACATGTATATGTATAACTGATCACTTTGCTGTACACCTGAAACTATTACAACATTGTTAATCAACTATACTCCAATATAAAATAAAAAGTTAAAAAAAAAAAAAGATTCAATGCCTCTGGTGGGACTGCCCATTGCCACAGAGCTCTTAGGCCTAGGAAGAAAGGGAACAGGGGTTGGCTACTTCTGGAGGGAAGAAGCAAATGGAGAGTCTTTGTAATTCTTAGAAGACTGAGATTTTTGAGTGTGGATTGGACCCTTGGGGAGTTGTTTAGGCTACATTTGTCTTTCCATAGCCTCTCTCTGTCTGTTTATCTACTATCTATCTATCTACTTACTATCTATCTATCTGTCTATCTATCTACCTAATATCTACCTACCTATCTATCTACTACTATCTATCTACCTACCTACTATCTATCTATCTATCTACCTACTATCTATCTATCTACCTACTATCTATCTATCTACCTACTATCTATCTATCTGTCTACCTAATATCTATCTATCTATCTACCTACTATCTATCTATCTATCTATCTACCTACTATCTATCTACCTACTATCTATCTATCTACCTACTATCTATCTACCTACTATCTATCTATCTATCTGTCTATCTATCTATCTATCTGTCTATCTATAATCATCATCATCCATCTTATTTGAAGTAATTCCTAAAATGGATGTGGCTGAGGCAGACTTAACCTTCTGGTGTGTTTTAACTCTGGACTCCTCAGAGTGACTTTTGATCTTTGAGGACGATGGTCTATGCTGGCACCAATAGTGACCACTTCACCATGAAGAGAGGAAGAGAGAGAGGAGTTACATGTATTTTGTCTTTATGACACTCAATTTCATTACTCTTAGCTAATAACAATGCCCATTGAGGTCCTGTTGATTTAAATTGGATTTTTACAGATAATTTCTATTTTGGGCTTAGTTGCAGGTTAAACTATAATATATAAAGTTTTAAAGAGAAATCAGATGACCACTGGGTTTTTTTTTTTCATCATACACATTGCTCTGGTTGCAAATAAACCTTCCTATGTATAGGAATATAATAATTTGACTCTATAAAGAAAAATTGTAGCCATTTGTTTGGGTTAAATTAAATTAAAAGGTGTACTCATTATATTTTTTCTAGTTTTCTTATTGTATTATTATAAAGTAAATGGTCGTGTATCACAAACAATACCTAATTGGTCTAGCCTCCTTTTCCAGGGCTGTCAAAGAGCTTAATTCCAGGGATTAAATTATTCATCCCTATAGGACACACATGAGGAAAACATTTATTTGGGCTCTTTAATCCCTACATCTTAAAGCATAAGAGCAATGATGACATAGATTAACTCCTCCTTTCCCCCAAATGCAGCTTGTGTCTAAAAGAGCATCACACACACGTATAGTATGCAGAGCGTAAAAAGAGTTAAAACGTAGTTTCCCCAAGTGGTCAATGGTTTATGTAAGAGTTTATATGAAATATGTTTATTGACTGGTATGTACTTCAATGTGTGTTGGGTGGAGTTTTACATAGACTCTCAGAGCTGAAGTGGAACTAAGTGTTCGCCCAGCCCTCTAGCTTTACTAAACAAGAAAAAGATGCTTGTGTTGTCTCGGTTCAAGTGTAATGAGGTCACCTCCTATCACAGAGATTTCATCTCAGTTCTGACTCATAGATACTTCCAGTTAAGTCCAACGCCCAAACCGTCCTCACCAATTCTGTTAAGCCACAGCTCCCCATTTTGCTTTACACTCCCTCAAAGTTTTATTCTCACCATTCCCACTCTTAATTTCCTAAAGTCTGTCCAGACTTTGGTTCCTCCACTTTCCTTCAATCCATCAGGATCTACCAGACTTGGCTTCTCTCCTTCTCTAGTCCAGGCTCCTTGGTTTACAGGGCATGTTAGTTTTCACTGGTAATCCCCTGTTCTCTCTGTCTTCTTGTCATCTAGACCCAGCAAAATGCCAACTGTCGAATCCCTCCATCATTGACCTTCTCTGTTCTCAAGTCTGGAAGGCAGCATACAGATGAAGAAAAGCACTAAGATTCTTCAACCAGTCACACCAGGAAGCTCGCGTGGCTATTCCAAACCTCCACCTCCTTTCTCCATGCCTTTGCCTCACTAGCTTCCTGTATCACAGCAGGTGGCCTGGCCTCTGAGGACAACCAACCCCTCAACTTCTTGTCTTGAAGCCCCAGAGGAATGTATCACATGCACAGACTCACCTTTAACTCCTGCCCCTCGTTTCAGCTCTCTGCAGCCAATCCTACCAGCGGTGCTCTTGTTTGTTCTCTCTCCCACTTCCTCCAGACCTTGACCCCTCAACCATCTTCCCTCTTGGCTGTATCCTTACATCTCCCTCTGTTCCAGGTCCTTCTCCTTAGCACAGAAGCATGCTTAAGTTGTTCCCCTGTGTAAGAGCAAACAAACATAGCAGTGATTAAAAAAAATTTTTTTTTTCATTCAACTCTTTTCTGGACATTCTCAACACCATTGATTTTCACCCCCCCTCTCTCCAGACACACTCCCAGGGCTGTGCCCTGGATCTTGTTATAACCTGGAATTCTTCCTTCTATGAAAACTTACACCCAGTTATTTCTCCTTCTGCCCACAATATTGTATTATTTTTTCGTTCATACTGCTATATGACTACTACATTTGTTCTTTTATCTCTGGGTGGATCTGTTGGCTCTTCATCCCTTACTAGTCTCACTTCGAGCACTAAGTAGCCTAGATCTCATGACCCATCACTTCAATCCCTCTCCTGTCTTCATTTTCCATTCCCAGGTGTTCTTACCCTTTCATCACACTTGCTTGGTAAGCCCCATCCCTGGATCCACACAACCATCTAGCTTTTCTGCACCTGGACTACTGATGAAACTTGGATACCATGTAAATTGGGGTCCTACACATCCATAGCCTCCAGCTTGAGCTGGGATCAACTGTATCTAATTCTCTTTCTACAAATCTCATGATAGCTCTCTCCTTCATTTCCCTAATAGAATGGAGACTGCTACTTCTCTCCAGTGTTTACAGACCCTGGGACTATCTCCCTTCTCCCTCTTAGAGGATGCCATCTTTCTTAATTCTCTAAGAAATGGAGACCACAAGATGTAATACCTTCATGTTCTGCCCCAAGCAGAAGATAGGGGGACCTGTTTTCAGGGCCCTGAAACTTCCATGGAGAAGTTGATGTCCCCTTCTCACAGCTAATGTCCTCACATGGCCTTCAACTCCTATCCCCTATCTGCTTCCTCCAGGGTCTTTCCTTATCAATTACCTCCTCACTATCTTTAATTTCCAGTGACTTTTGTTCTACTTTCTCTTTCCTCTAAACATATACTTATGTTTAAGTATTCTTCCATGTATAAACAGACAAAAATTTTAAATAAGAACAAAGCACAAAATTCATCCTTGATCTTACATCTTTCTATAGTGTCCACCTTCTTTTTCACTCCCATAACAGGCAAATTTTGGAAATAGTGGCCTCCTCTGCCTCATCTCATAGACCTTCTAGGGACCTTGTTTGTGTCCCACCACTCCACCAAACGCATCCTTAAATCACTAGGATCTTCCTATCAGCATGCATGACCGTTTCACATCATTCAGCCTCTGCAGGGACTTTATGGGTGGAAATTCTCTCCAGCCCAGATTGCTGTGATAGTCGCCTCTTGGCTCTCTTTCTTTCTCTGACCATTTCTTCTCATACTCCTCTGCAGGTCCCTCCTCCTCTGCTTTCCCTTAAGCATTGGCATATCCCAATCCACAGCCCCTACCGGCATCCTTCAAAACCTACCTCTCCATTCTTCTCCTTGGTGAAGTGTTTCCTAACTGAAGCCCTTAACACTATGGAAACTCACCATCCTGACGCATAATCTAGTGATTTGTGTGTTCCTGGTAGTGGGTTTTTACATAGAAGACAGTAAATACTTGTTTAATTGAACTGAGTTGAGTTGTTATCCTTCCTCTCTGTTGTCTGTTTATATTTTGTACCAGCTGCCCTTACAGAAGGTCTATCCTGTCCTTGTTCTTTTTCTTGACTCTCATTTCAGACCTTAGCATATTTTTCAAACCTCTTCAAAGCACAAGGCTTCCTGACACTATTTCTTACTCTCATTTATATTCATCTTCATTTTTTTTACAAGTGTTTTTACATCTGACTTTACAAAGAATTTCCTGTTTGGCCACCTCTTTAACTACTTCCCCATTTTCTTCCCAGTCAGGATTATGTTATTAACAAGAGATCCTTATTCCTTTGGAAGCAAACTGCTATTTCATCAAGTCTTAGAATCCCACTGGTCTTTGCTCTCAACTTTTAGAACTCTGCCTTCTCAAAATCAGGTCATGAATCTGACAATACCCAGCTCACCCATCGTTGGCTGTCTCTGGAGTAACCTGCTTTTTTCCTTCCAGGGCCCCTGCCACTTCCTGGTTGGTTAGAATAGATCCAGAGAAGCAGTTCTGCATCGCTTCCTCTTTTGGCAAGTCAATTTCTAGCAGATGTCCCTGTGGCCCCTCCCATCCAGCCCCCTTCCTCTGCCATCCCCGGCTCCTCTTGCTGCATCTGTGTCTGCTGTTTGATCCATGCCTGGAAAACATCATCGCTTCCGCCATCTGGATGGGTGGTCTCAGCATAGTCCCACTCTGCTTCTTTCCTTTAATCTTCAACCAAACTCTCTCCTGTACGATAGCATCATCCTAGTCACGTGTTTCACCTCAGGTGTTCGTGACTCTGTCTGGCTGAGCATTGAACCTGTTTCTCTTGAACAGACATTTCTTAGACTGTGGTGTCTTCAGCCAGTCAAGACTCTGCTTCTTTACATCCTGGTGATGGCAAGAAGTGATGCTTATCTTCCCTTGTTAAAACGCATTTTACCTTTTTGTTAACTATATTTTACGCCTACCAATTTGTATATGGACAAAAGCACTAATTCCAGGCTTCTTGCAAGTGATTCTTGACTGTGAGTTACTTTCTCAGTAGTATTATTATGTAGTATTATTTTCTCTGTTTCCACATAAATTTTCCCAGTATTTATTTGATTTTACCCTTTTTGCAGAACAAAGCCTTATTTTTCTTCTTTATTTTTTTAGTTTTGACTTTTAACTTTTTAACTTTCTATTCCATTTTTTACAAAACAAAGTTGTTTGTTATTACTATTACTGTTGTTATTATTATTTGAACTTTTTTTGGCTTATCTTCATGAGATACAATTTCTAGCCAAGAATTCATATTTCAGTATAATAATTCTGAAAAACAAATTCTGTTCTGACAATAATTGTAATAGTAGTTGTACTAGCAGTAGAAGTAGTAATAGCAGCAGTTACCATTCATTCAACGAGTATTTGTTAAGCACCTACTATCTGCCAAGCAGCACGCTATAAATTGAGGAGAAAATTGTGAGACATTCTCAAACTGTCCCTGGTCCTATGGACCCTGCTGTCTAGTGAGGAATACAAATGTTAATCAGATATTCACACAAACAAAACCAAAAATCAGCCCAGCAATACAAGCATGGCAGAGACTACTGGTCACCCACCACCATCCTGCTTCTCTCTTGGCCTTCAGTGGTAGCACGCCTCAGTTAGCTGGACTCATGGCTGTCCAGGCAGAGACAGAGAGACCACATCCTCCTTCTAATAAAGAAAGAGAGAGTCTTCTATTTACTAAGCACTTACGTAACACTCCCTGAGTGCCAGCTACTCTTCTGGTCCCTGACACATACGGGCTCATTTTGTTCTCTCATGAACCCTTTTTTGGATACAGACTATTATTATCCTACTTTTGCAGTTGAATATTTAAAGGTCATGTACCTCGTAAGAGAAGAAGCTGGGATACAAATCCAGTCAGTCTAGCTTCAGAGTCAATGCTCTTAACCATGGCACTAGGCTTTCTGTATAAAGATCTCCCATGTTGTACGTGTGTGTACATATGATCTATATGTGTAAATGCTAACCTGAAAGAGTGTATCTGTGTCTATGTCTGTGTGTCTCTGTGTATGTCTATGTGTCCATGTGTGTGTTTGTGTGTGAACAGAAGTCCGTGATTTCACTTAGATCAACACAAGTCTTTTGATTTAATACTGCAAATAATCCTGCCTCCTTACCCTAGGGGATCAATTCAGTGGACATCTACAGTTATTGACTATGGACACCATTTGATCAAATGTATAGATTGGGAAATGGATTATACTCCATTTAAATTTATTATAAAATATTGGCTATATTCCCTGAGCTATACATTACCTCCTTGTATCATATTTATTTTATACCTAGTAGTTTGTATCTCTTAATTTCTCTTAGAAAGCTAACTTCAGCCATGGGTTATTCAGATTATCATGACTATTCAGATTATTCATGATCCCAGTATCCAAAGGACCTTCGATAACTCATCTTACAACTTCAGCTGCTCCTGCAAATAGGACCCTCGTGCTATTTTAGATACACGAGGTCACTAAAAATCTAAATACAAACCTAACTGTGATAATTTTAGAAAGACACTTTTCTCACTGCTGTTAAGTGAAACACATAGTTCTGCTGAGAATAAACATGGGAGAGACAAAGTTCTTTTCTAACACCTGATGCCTCATTTGTTGGTCGTCTGTGCTGAGCTGGACTTGAGTGCAGCCTTCAGTGGAGTCAGTGTTGGAAGATAAGTGGGAGCACATGGCGAGTGCATGATAAGGCCTCGGCAGCCTTAAGTAAATGTGAGCAACAGTGCTCTTCTAAGTGGTGTTCTGAGAAAAAAGCGTTGTTATCACCAGCATCTTCTTAACACACATCACACTTCTTAACAACTTTCCTTGGAGTTTTCAACATGTTTGTTCTTTGAACCCTGAATTATCTGCCAGGGAAGAAACTCTTCCCAAGACCAACTAGTGGTTGTTACTGTGGCTTGTGGCTCTCAAAGCAGTTTTCTGCTGTTGTCAGCACAGCAGGAAGGAGGCTGTCCCTAGATAGCCACTGCCTGGAACCAGCCCAGCCCTGCCCAGTGGGCCGGGAGAGCGCCATCAGGCAAAGCTTTTGGAAAAACGTATAGCAAGCCTTTCAGAGGTGTGCTAGGTCTAGTGGGAGAAATTAAGAGGTACAAACTACTAGGTGTAAAATAAATAAGATGCAAGGACGTAACGCAGCCAGTATTTTATAATAACTCTAAATGGAGTATAATCTATAAAAATATTGTCACATGGGGTATGCCCAAAATGAATATAATATTATAAATCAACTATACTTCAATAAAAAATAAATATTAAGTCAAAGACAAATATCATATGATATCATTTACACGTGGAAGCTAAAAAATGATATAAATGAATGTATTTGCAAAACAGAAATAGATTCACAGACATAGGAAAACAAACTTATGGTTACCAAAGGGGATAGCAGAAGTGGGGGGAGGGATAATTTAAGGGTTTGTGATTAACAGATACACTACTCTATATAAAATAGGTAAACAACAAGGACTTACTGTATAGCACAGGGAACTCTATTCAATATCTTGTAATAAGCTATAATGGAAAAGAATCTGAAAAAATACATATATATAAAACAGAATCACTTTGCTGTACACCTGAAACTAACACAATCTTGTAAATTAACTCTACTTCAATTTTTAAAAGTGGTTAAAAATTAATTAGTTAATTTTTAAAAAGCTAAAAAAAATTAAGATGAGTAGGACTAGCAGTTTGCCTCTTCTCCATTGTCTGCTTATCCCTTTTAAAGTGTCAGTGTAAAAACGGCTCCTCCACTATCCAGAAGGGGCCTAAAAATTCAATGGGAAATTCTAATTCTAGTCTATTGGTTTCCTAATTTGAACCAGATGGAGTATTCCACCATGTAGCTTTAGCTCTGCAAAGACAGGTCCCACCCATCACAATTTCTCCCTGACTCTCCAAGCTGCCAACATGGCCAGTACAGTCAGTATTTACAAAAAGAAAAAAAAAAGTTAAAGTGAATGGAAGCTTCTAAATTCTACCACTTCTTGTCATCCACTGATGAACCTTTGAGAGTAATCCTATAGTGTTTCCCATAGATGTCCTGGAGACATTTATAGAGCTATTTTGAGGGACTAAATATAAATATTGAGAACGCAGGGAGATAAAAGCTCTGAGATAAATCTTCCATTTTGATAATCAGGAAAAGGTGTGGAGAAGTGTTGGGACCTTTGATTTCAGTCTCTGGACCGTTTTCTTACTTCATGTGTTCCTTGACTCATTAGTTCATTCACAGGCTTTGGAGTTAGGTCAGGGCAAACCCATCCTAGTAAGCACCTGATGGGTGCTGTCGGGTAAGTCTCTGGCATCGCTCAACTTCAGTGTCCTGTAAAATGTGAAACTAATTCATTTAGTCAAGAGATGTTTTGGGCCCCTTCCTAGGTTCCACGCTAGCACAGAGTAGAGAGACATTGTTCCTACTCTCCTGGAGCAGTTGAATGTCAAAATAGCAAATTAGAATATAGATTTGAAGAAATGTGGAATGCTGCCCACAGAGAAAAGATGGAAAATATGAAAGGGCAATTAAAATAAGAAGGACTAGTTGAAATTTCAAGGAGAAACTTGAGAGATAAGAAATGTTGAAGATATCAAGGCTGATGGTTTTTCAGACATTATGAAAGACAGACCTAGATTCAGAGAGCATAATACATCTCAGGTGGAACTAAAAAAGGAAATTTGTATCAAGGCACATTATAGTGTCATTGTAGAATTTCAAACATGGAATTTTGACAAAAACACTTCAAAGCTGCCATAGAGAAAAGGCAGATATATAAAGGAGCAACAGTCATATCAACAGCAGAATTCTCAACAATAATGGATATCCAAAGACAGTGAAATAAATGCAAAGAGAAAATAACTTTACTTAGTTAAACGATAGTCTCACTTCTAAAGAATCCTCAAAAGAAGAGCTTTTAAAAGATATACAGTTGACCCTTGAACAATGCTGGGGTTATGGTCACTGACCCCTGTGCTGTCAAAAATCCACACATAATTTTTGACTCCCCCAAAACTTAACCACTAATAGCCCACTGTTGACCAGAAGCCTTACTGATAACATAAACAGTTGATTCAAATATATATTGTATGTTATATATACTCTGTTCTTACAATAAGGTAAACCAAAGAAAAGAAAATGTTATTAAAAAAGCATAAGGAAGAGAAAATACATTTATGGGACTGCACTGTATTTATTGATACCATAAGTTTACATTGCCTGTTTACAAAATAGTCTTTCTCTCAGTTCCTACATCAATATTGTCCTATATTATACAAAACACTGTAGATGTTATATTATTACTAACACTAGACATCAAAAATGAAAAGATAATGTGAAAAAGAAATGTATATTTACTTACAGGTATAATGATTCATGTATTGAAAACAAAGAAGCAGCAACATAATTGCCTTACTATAGCCTAGTGTAATCGGTACGATTGCTTCATGTAGCCCAGCCTATACACTAATGAATAAATCGTTATAAAACTTTTATGAAATTCAGTATTACCATCATGTTCATTATACAGTGTTGCAAACATTGTTACATTTTTTAAAAAACCACTTACTTGTGATGATAGGCTGAAATGCATCTTCTCCCAGTATGAGAGGGGCATACTGTACAATAATGTAATTTTTTGAAAACAAAGTTATAAAATAGTAAGAAATTTAACACATTATTAATTTTGTATTAAATATCACTCACCTTATGCCTATATAAAGATAGACTAGTACTACATATATTTTTTTTAACTTTTTATTTTATATTGGAGTATAGCTGATTAACAATGTTGTGATAGTTTCAGGTGTACAGCAAAGTGATTCAGTTATACATATTCATGTATCTATTCTTTTTCAAATTCTTTTGCCATTTAGGTTGTTATATAATATTGAGCAGAGTTCCCTGTGCCAGACAGTAGGTCCTTGTTGGTGATCAATTTTAAATATAGCAGTGTGTACATGTCAAATCCCACACTCTCTAACTATCCCTCCCCCCACTTCCCCCCTGGTAACCATAAGTTCAGTTCTCTAAGTCTGTGAGTCTGTTTCTGTTTTGTAAATAAGTCCATTTGTATCATTTCTTTTTAGATTCCACGTATAAGCAATATCTTATATTTCAGTACTACATATATTTTATGCATTCCTGATATACCTAATTTTTCTTAATTTTTTGATATTTCTAGTTATATGGTTCATCTGTGAGTTTTTTCAAATTGCTGCAAATCTCTAAAATTTTTTTCAATATATCTGCTGAAAAAAATCTCTGTATATGTAGACCAGTGCAATTCAAACCCATGTTGTTCAAGGGGGGACTGTACTTCAGAGAAAAAGAACATAAATACAGAAGCAATACCTCAGATCTCAGATATGCTCAGGAATGTGAGCAAAGAAAAACTGGGAACCATGGGGATAAAAACAAACATACTTTGATTGTATAAACCAACAGTAGTAATAATGATGAATTATAGCATAGAGAACATCGTGGAATTAAAACCCAGTACAGGGAAACTATAATATATAAGACAGGAAGTAGGGTGATGAGAATTAGAGCAATATTGGCTTTCTCTTAATTATTCAGGAGGAGGGGGAATATTGATTAATATTAAATAAAAATAGAGCAATTTAAAAGTCTAATTAGTTTGGAATTAAAAAAGAAAAAGTATAAAAATTGAATATAAAACTTCCAAATAAGTAACAGAAAAATAGGGGACTGAACTCAGCCGAGTACTACAATATGAAGAGTTCTTTAGAAAGGAATTCATGATGAAGTGGAGATTGAATTGGATGAGTTGAGAAAGTGGGGTCAGGGAGATTATTAATGAGGTGAAGTGTAAGTTTTGTGTTCAGAATTGTGAATTGTGTTGGAACCATTTAGGGGAATAATAAGTGAGACTGGACCCCATCGTGACAGGACCTGAATGACATGTGGAGTTGGGACCTTATTGGGAAGGTGATTGGGAAGTTTGTGATCAGATGTGTAGTTGAGTAGGAGCAATGTGAAAGTTAGATTTAGTGGGAAAGTACTAAATGTGAAAGTTAGATTTAGTGGGAAAGTACTAGCGGTGGTATATCAGTTAGGAACGTTTTCAGCTGCAACTCAGGGTAAATTTAAAAGGAGCTGATAAAGAGTGGTTGTGTTTGTCATGTAACCCAAGCTGTGGAGGGCATCAGTGGCTGGCTGGGGTCAGATGTTCAGTTATATCCACAAAGGACCCCAGCTCTTTCTGTTGTTTTGCTCTGCCATGCTTAGCACACATTAGTGGCTTTACACTTCACGGCCACAAGATGACTGCTAGCTTCATATATCATAACCTCAAATGAGAGCAGGAGTCAGGGGTGTCATCAAGGCAAAGACAAACTTTTGCTTGTGCTGCTCTCGCCTTGAATCAGTGTCTTAATCTGCCTAACAAAGTGCCACAAACTGGTGGCTTAAAGTAACAGAAGTGTGCTTTGTTACAGTTCTGGAGGCCAGAAGTCTGAAGACAAGGCTTTGGTAAAACCAGGCTCCCTCTGAAGGCTCTAGGATCCTTTTTTACCTCTTCCTAACTTCTGGGGGTTGACAGCAATCCTTGGCAGTCCTTGGCTTGTAGCTATATCCCTCCAATCTCTGCCTGTGTCATCACTTGGACTTCTTCCCTGTGTGTCTCTTCTCTGTGTCTGTATGTCCAAATCTCCATCTCCTGTCTCTCTGTAAAGACACTTGTCATTGCATTTTGGGCCCTTTCTTATCTAGTATGACCTCATCTTAACTTGATTATCTGCAAAGTTTGTGTCTCAAAGTAAAGTCACAGGCACAGGTACTGAGGTTAGGACTTGAACATAACTCGTTGAGGGATACAATTCAATTCACTACAATCAGGGATCAAAACGTTTTCTCAGAAGTGCCCAGCAGGCATCCCTTCACATCCTGTGGCCAGTTCTGAGTCACAGACACAACCCTCAGCCAGGGGCTGACACTTCTTCTATGGATATCAAGAGCTTTCTGGTTGATATCTAACAAAAATCAGAATTAAAATAACAAGGGAGAAGAGAAGTGGCTGCTTCATCTTTAGATGCTTGCTAAATGAGCCCCAGGGTCTGTTATGTAGGGAGACAAATTGGGAAGCTATTGTATATATATATTGAGGAGTTAAGGGACCGAACTAAAAAAGAGGGTATGATATATGAGCAACACATGCAGAGATGGACTCAATACATCCTGGAAACTACAATTATGAGCACAAGAGAATCCACGCACAAGGATAAGAGCAACCTAGACTCTGGGAAACAAGAGACTGTGAAACTTGACATTGAATGAGTGAGTAGAGGGTGATTTGGAAAAGGTGAGTAATAACCAAGCTACAGAGAGATGTGGACACCAAGAAAGCTGATGAAGCCACAGTTTTCTTTCTTTGTTTATTTGTAGTTCCCATCTCCAGCCCCCCACACCCACTCCTCCACTCATCAACCCAAAGTGGAAAGTGTATTTCCTGCTTCAACAAATCCCTGGCAAGAACAGCTCTCTGGGAAGATACCCAGCACATGCCATGGAGACTGGAAAGCTTCTGGATGACACGGTTGCTTTTGTTTAGAAGAAGAACATCAAGAGTGCCCGAGAGGGACTTCCCTGGTGGTGCAGTGGTTAAGAATCCGCCTGCCAATGCAGGGGACGCGGGTTTGAGCCCTGGTCCAGAAAGATCCCACATGCTGTGGAGTAACTAAGTCCGTGCGCCACAGCTACTGAGCCTGCGCTCTAGAGCCCACGAGCCACAACTACTGAGCCCACGTGCTACAACTACTGAAGGCCGTGCGCCTAGAGCCCGTGCTCTGCAACAAGAGAAGCCACCGCAATGAGAAGCCTGTGCACCGCAGCGAAGAGTAGCCCCTGATCGCCGCAACTAGAGAGAGCCCGCACACAGCAATGAAGACCCAACGCAGCCATAAATAAATAAATAAATAAATAAATAAATTTTTTAAAAAAGAAGAAAAAAGTGCCCGAGAAATGATGGTGTGAACTGCTCCACTGTCATCTTGCTTGTATTTGAACATAGTGTTTTAACCATTCCTAAGGCTCCATCTCCCATCTACCTGAGTGTCTGGGGTGGAGACGTACATACTGGATTTTTCTATTAGTCACTGACTTGGTTGGCCTCCAGCTGGAAGGAGTAAAGGATGGTGCTGGAAGCTGAGATCATCCCTTGGATTCATCCCTTGCTAACCTGGTTGGAGATTCCACACCCTTGGAATCCAGTACATTCATTTCCAGAAAATCAAGGTTGGTAAATTAGTACCTAATCTATTTCATTCTCAAATCCCCATCATGACAGCTTATATGAAGTTTAAGGAAAAACTTCCCAAGTCTCTTCATTTAAAACATACTGCATATTTTATATTAGCACTGAGAAACGGTCTACTTATCTCCATTTCCTTCACATTTTTTTGACTTCTGATTCTCACCCTACATTTTTCACCCACACTAAACTTCCTGCAAACTTTTCCTTGAGACTTGACCTGTAGGAAGCAATACATGGTAACCCTACTCATTTTGCTGGCCTTGTTTATATCAAGAATTATCTAGTTGATCCAGAGCCCTTAGTACACTTATCTTCTCATTTAGTAGGAGATAAAAGGGCACAGAGCCAATTATCCCCATTTTTCACATACAAAGACTGGGTTTTAGACAAAGGAGTCTGAAGACTTGATTGGGTTGCCCAGCCATGGTGTCCAGTCTGGAGGAAAAATTACTCATCTTTCCACCCTTTAAGATGAAGAGGCAGCCTTTAGCTTTCCTGTGGGTGGACACAAGCATTGAGGAAGAGAATTCAAAATGTTAACTGATTTAAAATGCACGTACATTGAACTGAAATAAGTTATCTGAAAGCACCGAATGCCTATCTGTTACGTAGAACATGATCTACTCTAAAGTTTAACTTCCTGCCTCCCAATCTTGACCTAAGTGTAGATTTTTGTATTAATATTTAGATGTGGTACCTTCACACACTTGAGTTTAAACACGATCATGTGACACTATGGTTTTCTGACTTGAGCCAGAAATGATTTTCTCCTTCTGGCTGAGCTGCAGTGAATCTTCCCTTACCTTCTCTGATCAGTGCCGATTTGTGTGTGAGGAAGGGTGTGAGCTCAGCCTCTTACCTTCATTCACCGAGAAAATGTTGAATCTGTGTTTAAAAATGTTGTGTACTCGAGTGCATGAGGAAATAAAAGTGAACTGAAATCTGAGGAACCAAGTTAATAATTCATTTTATCATCTAGGAAGACTGATTCTTGCATTTGCTAGTGCTCTCCTTGGGGTCCCTGGTGGAGCATGTTGCCCCTCTGAACCTGCCTCCCAGTTATTATGGTAGGTTCAAGATTATTATGATAGAGAATCTCTAGGTTTCTTTTCAGCTACAGAGATTGGGTTGAATTATGTCCCCTCAAAACTCATATGCTGAAGTCCTAATCCCTAGAACCTCAGAATGTGATCCTTGAAGATACAGTCTTTACAGAGGTAATCAAGGTAAAATGAGACCATGAGGGTGGGTCCTAATCCAATATGACTCATACCCTTATAAAAAGAGGTTATTTGGACACAGAGAAAGGTAAGGAGGGAAGATCACGTGAGGATATAGGGAGAAAACGGTCATCTGCAAGCCAAGAAAATTGGCCTTAGAAGGAACCAACTCTGTTGACACCTTGATCTCAGACATCTGGTCTTCAGAACTGTGACACAATACATTTCTGTTATTTCAGCCACCCAGTCTGTGGTACTTTGTTCTGGCAGCCTTAGCAAACCAATACAGAGTTCCATGATTCCACTCTGTTTAATTACATCATTACAAATTTAATACTAATGAATAACATTTTTGTCAATGCTTACATATCCTGATCTTATTGAATCCTGGCAATAGTGTGAGACAAGGGTCATTTTCCTAGTTTCACAGAGGTTAGACACTCTACTCCAATTTAAAGACGAAGAAGGATGGGCTCAGGGGGGACTAGACCAGTCACTCAATGTTGTGGGACAGATCTAGGTCACAAAGACATGGCGTGCTTCCAAGGTTCATGTTCAAGCTTCTACTTCACTCTCCCATGTGAAGGATCATAAGAGCTTACATTATAATTTTAATCAGCAAATCCATGCTTTAAAAAAAATAGGGATCATATATTTATACAATGGAATACTACTCAGCCATAAAAAAGAATGAAATAATGCCAATTGCAGCAACATGGATGGACCTAGAGATTATCATATTAAGTGAAGTAAGTCAGAAAGAGAAAGACAAATATCATATGATATCACTTATATGTGGAATCCAAAAGAAAATAATACAAAAGAACTTATTTACAAAGCAGAAATAGGCCCACAGACATAGAGAACAAACTTATGATTACCAAAGGGGAAAGGGTAGAGGGAGGTATAAGTTAAGAGTTTGGGATTAACATAAACATACTACTATATATAAAATAGATAATCAACAAAGACCTACTGTATAGCACAGAGAACTATACTCAGTATTTTGTAATAAGCTATAAAGGAAAAGAATCTGAAAAAGAATATATATATATATATATATATATATATATATATATATATATATATATATATATATGTAATTGAATCACTTTACTGCGCACCTGAAACTAACACAACATTGTAAATACTTTGACTGTAAATACTTTAATTTAAAAAAAATAAGGCTCACAAAAGTTAAGGTAACTGTCCTGGGAACTTACATAAACTCTCTAAACAAAGTTAGGGCTGACTATATGGGCACCGTCCAAGGACAGAAAAAATACGATAGGAATGCTTGCCTTATCAGTACATCTCATTTGCTTGCTTCTTTAGCCGAATTTGGCTGAAAAGATGACCATTGCTGCCAAAAACCACAAGATGAAGGAAGGCACAGATCTCTCAGGAAAAAAGAAATTCTGAGTAAAATACCCCTAATTGCTTCCAGCTCCAGGGAGCACCCTTTAATGCATGAAGACAGGCATTTACTGCCCTCATGACAGGGAGAGAGCAGCACGCATGGTGCTGGAGGGGCTGCTGACTGGTAGAATCTTCTGGAAGGCAATTTGGTAGTATGTCTCAAAGACCTCCATAGTCTTTGACCCCATAATTCTACTTCTATGAGTTCATCTTGCTGAAATGGTCCTGTCAAAGATGGGGGAAACGTGTGGATAAGAATGTTCTCAGCAGCTCAGGTAACCACCTCAGGGGACAGGAGAGGAACGTGGAGAGAGGAAAGAAGAGCTGTTCTTGGGGGAACTTGGCAGCCTGGGAGCTACCATTGATTGCCTCAGACCTGGGACTGATTATCATGCAATCATGGTGAAAGTTGGTGTGATAATGCGTATATCTAATAACATGCAAAGGTTTCCATGACATAGCTATAAAAAAAAAAATTTTACAAGTGGTGTGTATAGTCTGACCTTATATATATGTATGTGTGTCTATATATACACACACATGTGTACACACACCATTGAGAGGGGGTGGGACTTGGATGATGTACACCAAATGCTGACTACAGTTATCTTTGAGCCATGGAATCATGGGAGATATGATTTTTCCTTTTGTTTTTCTTACAAGTAATTTCTGAAGTTTCTACAACATATGTTTATTAATTTAGTAATAAAAAGCATTTTAAGAAAGATTAATAGATGAAGGTCTATACTATTCTCTTGGTCATTATTTTTATTTTAATGTGTCATCCACCTCTCCTGAGTTATTTGATTGTTAATCCTAGCGCCAATATTTGCTAAGAACACCAAGCACTTTCTTATTCGACATGAACTTTCGTTCTTTCTTTCTTTGATGCAGTTTGCCCTCATCCAAGTTCAGATGAAATTAAAGTTGTTTGCCTTATGTTCTTGGAAGCTTGGATTATTGTATCACTCACATTCTACCGTATCTAGAGAGAGCTAATGATTAGTAGCGTGATTGAAATGTGATTTCACCTCTCATGTACTCTTGGTTGACAGTATTGGTACTGTGCCTCTTGTCTGTACTAGTCAGGGTTCTCCAGAGAAACAGAACTTTTATTATAAAGAATTGACTAATGTGATTATGGAGGCTGAGAAATCCCAAGATCTGTAGCTGGCAAGCTGGAGACCCAGGAGAGCGGATGGTGTATTTTGAGTCTGAAAGCTGACAGCCTTGAGATCTGAGAAGATCTGATTTTTCAGGCTGAGTCTGAAGGCAGGATAAGACCAGTGACCCAGCTCAGCACTCAGGCAGGAGGAGTTCCCTCTTACTCAGCTTTTTAATTGTATCCACGTATTCGATTGTCTTAATCCGTTCAAGCTGCTATAACAGAATACCTGGACCAGGTGACTTAAACAACAAACACTTGTCTCTCACAATTCGGAAGGCTGAGAAGACAAGATCAGCACTAGAAGCTCTGATGAGAACCCGCTTCCTGGTTCAGAGACAGTTGTCATCTCACTCTGTCCTCATGTGGTGGAAGGGACAAATGAGCTCTCTAGGGTCTCTTTGATAAGGACACTAATCCCATCATGGGGGCTCCATCCTCATGACCTAATCACCTCCTAAAGGCTCCACTTTCTAATAGCATCACATTGAGGGTCATGATTTCAGCATATGAATTTGGGGAGGGGGTACACAAACATTCAGTTTATGGCAGACTCAATGATGGCCACCCACATAAGGGAGGGCAATCTGCTTTCCTCAGTCAACCAATTCAAATGCTCCTTTCACCCAGAAACACCCTCACAGACACAGCCAGAATAGTGTTTGGTCAAACATCTGGGCAACTCATGGCCAGCTCAAGTTGAGACATAAAATTAGCCATCACATTGTCCAACACACAAATGTGTCTCAGTGGGCATAAGCCACTGAGCCCATACCTCCTGAAGTGCTGTTCCCATATGACCTGTTGAGTCTGGCAGACCCCCTGGGCTGACTTTCTCTCCTGGGGTCACCCCACAGTGCAGGGGCACAAGAGACCTGGACAATACCATGACTTAGTTATTGGAATATACTTGTATATATTTGATTTGAATTAAACTGTGTACAGCAAATGTACTCTATCAGAGCAAAATTATTCAAATTACAAAATATACGGTTTAAATTCTTCCCTGACACTTAGGAAGTACATTATCCGTCTTTCTGTGGTTTGGTGAGGTGGGCACACAAAAGCAAGCTGTTGTCACCATCAGGTTGGCCACCCCATATAAGCGTTCTGCTCAAATTCATGTTCTCAAAAGCAGAAGGGTGGAGTCATTCACCTGTTCTCCCTTAGGTGTTGTGCCCTGGCGATCTTGGCACCAAAAGTAAATGCCAAGGCACAGCATTGGTTGTTTGTCCCTGAATGCATGATTTTACCCAGGCTCAAGAACGATGGTGGCTCTCTCAAGACAGAATTGGGACCAGGGGCGACATTGCACTCAGGGGCTGGGAGAAGTGAGTGTGCTTTGGAGCAGGACTCCGGAGATTCTGGTAGACAGGATGGACCCAGTGTCCAAGGGGTCCAAGGGTCTTGTCAACTCAGAAACTGGGCAGCTCTGGTTTCCCAATCTGGAGGTAGATTGCAGACATGGGGGATCAAGTGGGGCTCAGGACTGGAGTGTATGGCTGCGGTCACCAGGGACACCTGTTCGTGGACAGTGGGGTCCAAGGTGGAGGACTGGGGCAAGAAGGCAGTGCCCAAGGCAGGGGAAGGGGGGAAGGGCAGCAATTGAAGCCCGAATCTAGCTCAGAGGTCCTCAACTGTGGGCTATTTTGCAGTGTCTGGAGACATTTAGGGGCATAGCAATGGAGAGCGGGGAATAATGGCATCTAGTGGATAGAGATCGGCGTGCTGCGAACACCCTACATGCCCATTGGCTCCCAAAGTCAGCAATGTATATGTATTTATGTACGCACACACGCGCGCGCGCGCGCGCACACACACACGTGCCCACACAGGTGAAGGGTGTGGAGCCTTATAGACTGGGACAGCAAAGATTGGGGGAAGAGAGTTTAGAGGGGGAGGAGAGTTTAGAGGGGGGACTTGGGGCAGCACAGCAGCCTGGAAGCCACCACCGAGGGCTGCAGGCTTGGTCTGGTTTGCAGGAAAGGCACTGATTGACAGGAACCCACTGCTGACAACAAGGTTGTAATCAAATGCTGGGTCCGGGGGTGCTTCTTACCAAGATCCGCCAAACTTGAAGGAGGGAGAAGAACAAGAGGATGTCCCTCCCACCTCAGGCAGGAATGACTCAGGATCCAGGAGCGCATTGAAGTACGGGGTGTCATCTGGGGACTCATTTAGAAGAGATAATGGCAAGGGTAATGAGGCAGGGGCACCAACCCCTGAAAGCCCAGAGAGGGGACATGTGAAAACTCCCCACAAGGCCCGTTTTAGGGGCTTTCTCTTTGCCTCCAGCCCCCCTCTCCATGCATAGGCTCTCCTGGAGGGAACAGACTCTGGCGGTAAAGAGCACGTGCTCCCCAGCTAGCCTGTCTGGGTGTTAGCGTCCTGCCTCTACCCCTTGCTTGCTGAGTGACTTTGAGCAATCTACTTAACCTCTCTGCGCCTCAGTTTCCTCATCTTTAAAGTGGGTACAATAAAATAATGCTTATCTCCCAGAAATAACGAGAGTTAAATGAGATATTATTTGTACAGCTGAGGGCTCTCTGTGACAACTGTTTCCCTTTGCTTCTCAAAATAGACAGTCATTTATTCTCCATCTTCCAAAATTCAGCCTCTCACTAAATTGAAACCAGGAAGGTGAGCAAGAGAAATTGAGAGAGACAGAGAGACAGAGAAAGAAAATTCTTGGCTTCTGCTGTTCTTTTCTCACCACTACCAGGTTCCAGGGCTGTGAGATTTAAGGTCAGTCACATCTTCTTTTCAGGGACTAACATGAAGAGGGGATTCTGATCGGGCTGTTTCACAGGCAAAGCAGTCTTGGCGTGACATGGAGAGCGTATTTCCCCCCATGGATATAAAAACGCCCACTGAAATTATTTTTTAATTTTATTTTATTGAATGTATTTGACATATAACATTGTGTAAACTTAAGGTGTACCACATGTTAATTTGATACATTTATATGTTGTAATATGATTGTCATTGTAGGGATATTTAGCACCTCTATCACCCTTTATCATTATAGTACAATATTGTTGTCTATATTCGTTATATTGTGCAGTAGATCTCTGTCTTATTTACTACTCATTGCAAATGTATACCCTTAAACAAGGTTTTGCTCCCAAAACATTCCAAGAAGTGCAGGTCAGAGCAGAGATTTACAATAGAGGGTGTGTGAACTGCCTCAATGCAGTAGAAAGTACCATGTCTGGTACAGAGTGACTTAACAAAACTCCCACAGAGCACATCTCTGTACCCCCAGTACAGGAATGCTGCTGAATCCTATATCCAGAATACGAAAAAATGAAGAGAAATGAAACAAGCTGAGATTTGTTTTTAAAAGGTCTGCTAAAGGATAAACATGCACAAGGGAAGGTTTTTATTAATATGCATAGAGGTATTTACACATTTCATCAACTGTCTCACTAATGCATGCCAGAATAAGAAAAGTTTTGTGTTTCCTTGCTGGATTTTTTTTTTTCTCCATGAGTTTTTCTGCTGTGATTCTGCTTCTTGTAAAGGGACAAGACAGATTTGGTTGACAAAGTTGGGCACTGGACCCTTGATTGCATGTGATGACTTTTACTGCTGGTTCTGGCTTGATGAAACCGATTCCCTAGAAAGTGAATAGGGAATAGGGAATGGTATAGAGTTACATAGGTGATTTAAGAGAGCTGTAATTTCTGCTTCTCACTGAGATTCATAGCACTCAGGACACTCGTAAATATGGGGGGCTTTGTTGACAAGTGGCAGCTCAGGGGTCACAAATGACCCCTGGTACATCTCTCATCCCTGTGGCCTCGGGAAGGAAGTTTTCAATCAGAAAGTTTTTAGGTTGAAACCAATACACAAGTCATAGGGCTGGTTTTTCCTTTATGATTTACACTGCAACACTCTGTAGGAGCTGGAGTTGACCTTTGCTGCCCACGTGGCCTCGTTTTAAGGGTAGTTGAGAGCCACTGAATTTATGTCCTTGTTGGAGCCTCTGCCACCAGTTAGCGTCAGAGTCAAGCCTTGATCATAGAACTGCTGGTTCTTACTTCTGGGCTCCTTCCCCCACGCTGGGTGGGTCCCTTCCTGCAGAGACATCTGCTCTGAAGCATTCAAACCTCAAGAGTGACGTGACAAGTTTCAGCATCAATTACACTCTGGAAACTGGCATCCATTGTCATCCTTCACTTGGTACTAGCCAGTCTTCATTTCCTCCTTTGCTTTAATTCAAACCTCGTGTAATGTTTCCAAATGCCTGCCTCAACCCACGCTAACCTTCAACATCACTAACCCCAAATGGGAGATTTCACTTACAAGTTTGCTCTTGGGGAAAAGGACAAAAATTAATTCTCAAGTTCCTCTTCTCTGGTCCATGTTTACAGCTAGACATGCAGGCAGAGCCCACCCAGCTCACTTTCTTTGTGACCCTCTTTCCTAATCCCAGCTTGGTTGTCAATGGTCTAGAAGATTAATTGCAAGAAAAACACCATTGTGGTTTTTCCAAGCCCTCCGAGTTTTAGAGATTAGTCAATTATTTCTACTTTTGACACTCACAAGTGTGAACACAGCCTAAATCTTGCCTTCAGTGAGCTAACAGATAAGAAAGATGAAAAAATATTGGCACATATGAAAAGGCATAAGAATGAGTAAGATGGTACTATTAAAGCAACAGTGATTTGTGAAAGTAGTGTGTGCACTTATTTCCAGAAAGCATTAGGTGTTAATTCATAGAAAATGTTGAATTTCAGACCTTGGGGAAGAGTCCATCCAATATTTTTGATTGACTTCTGTCTAAAAGAACAACTGTTTCTTGAATATATTCTGTGCTGTCTCCTCTCTCCCAATCGGCTGTCTATCACCAATTCAGTGGTGATATGGCATGTGGCTAGATTCCTCCATATCATCCATCATATATGTATTTTCTTTCTCAATTTCCTTTTTTTTTATTCTGGCCGCACTGCGAGGCATGTGGGATCTTAGTTCCCCGACCAGGGATCAAACCTGTGACCCCTGCAGTGGAAGCTTGGAGTCCTAACCACTGGACCACCAAGGAATTCCCTCAATTTCCTTTCTTAACACTGATCTAAATCTTTATTATGAGGGAAGAAATGTGTGAATGTACTTAATGCCGCTTAACTAGACCCTTAAAACATGGTTAAAATGGTAAATTTTATGTTATGTGTATTTGACCACAATAAAAAAGAAATACGTGATTTTAGAAAGAAAAAAATGATTTTTTTTAAAAACAGAATTCTAGCTGCAGGTAAAGAGTGAACTTAAGATGAAAGGTAGTTGAGCCAGAACTGCAGTGGATCTGAGCTTCTAAGCCCTCAGTAGGTGTTTTACCTCCTAAACCAACCCTGGAGTGGTGCGGGGGTCTTAAAATTTTTTATCTATGTCCCTCGGTTATATAAGTGACTTTCTACTGATGTATCTCATTAAACCGGGGAGTTGTTCAGCTGGAAAGTGAGGACCGGTGCCAAGGAATTCAATTGCTTCATTGCTACTTGTTGCTATTTATGTGTGAGAATGACACAGATTTATCCTGCCATCCACAATTTTAAACAAAAACAAATAACTTTCATGAAAAAACCTCATTTTCTGTCTGGTTTTCCCTTGGGAGCAAAGCCTTGCTTTTCTTAAGTGGGATGAATTTTGCACTTCATTAAATGCCCCGATCTTTTCATCACGTTAGCCTTTAAGGCAATAACATAATCTTAGATCATCTAGATTAATGATTGCAATAAAACCGTGGGTATAAATCTTAAGAGGGCTGTGAAAATAAACAGCTGCAGATGATAAAGTCTGATTTCTAAAATTTCAGAAAGATTTATCACTATTGACGGTGATCTTATGGGGTATTTTTTTCTTTTTCTTTTTCTTTTTTTGTCTAATTAAACCAAACAATCTTTCCTAGAGACTTATCAAACTTCCAGTTGAGGAGTTGAACAGGTCTTCAGGGGTTATGTACCCCCTGGACAAAATGTTCAACCCAAATCCTTCCGGTGTGATTTAAATCCAGTCTTGACATTTTCATGGGAACCCTGAGAGTACAAGTAAGGAGCGCTGTCTACACACGAAATGGCATTCTCCAAGATTCCCTATAGCACAAGATTGGTGCTCTGAATTTAGGACAGGATGCTGGAGACAATTCCAAATGCTAGAAGATACTCAGGTCATCTCTCTGACCCTTACTGATCCACAAAGGAAAAATGTCTCCTCGGCCTACACACCAGCAGGAGTGAGGGACTCAGACCTCTAGACTTCCAAGGAAAACAGGGTAGTGAACCAAAACAATGTCGCTTCTATATTCATGTTGGCCAAGGAGTTCCAAATTTTTCTTAAATCTGGCTCAAGACATCAGTTAAGGTTCCTTAACAAGGTGGGAAAAAGAGACTTGGAAGAAGTTGGAGCTTTGTTGATTCTTCTGCATAGGGCAGCAGCTCATGGTTCTATCAGGAGGTCCATTCAGATTGTTCTGGACTATTCTATGGTTCCACAGGTACAAGACACAAAATGTATGACTATTCCATCCTCTCTTTTGAGATAAAGTTTGAAGTTGCCTGTGTGAAAGAACCTAGAAACATCGTATGGCTTAGAGATACTAGTGTCTTCACCCTCATGCTAGCAAACACTTAGAGGTCCAAGTGATAAAATCCACATCAGTGTCTGATTTTTTCATTTTTAATCCCTTTGCATCACAGGCTCAGCGTGACACTAGTGATTATGTGGTGGGTGCCTGGTTGGGAAGGCGATGGAGGGCAGATCTCAATGCGGGCAGAATCCATGCACACTGGACAGCTCATGGAGTCTAATTTCTTGGAGGAGCAATTGCATCGTCCGCTGTCAAGTTATTCTCATTCAAGGGGGTCAGTTGTTAGTGGCTCTCGCCAAGATCAGAAACCTGGCTCCAAGATGTGCTTGCAGGCAGCCGTGGGTCAGGGTACCAAGGGCTGTTGGCTGTCCTCTCAGGGGAGATGGATGAGGCATACACAGGTCACCCACGTCTGCCTTAGAGAACAACCTTCCCAAGTCCTTTTCCAAATGCAGTGGCTTAACCTAAGCCAATTTGCTAAATACCTGGCACAGAGGATATACGTAGCCAATGATCCATTATCCAGAAACTGAGCAGAAGTGGGTGAAGCGTAAAACGAAATAATTTCTTTAGTGAAAACTTAAACCCAGAACTACCCAGTTAGACTCGAAACCAAGAATCTCCTTTTAGGGAGATTTGGCTCCTGCAATGTCGTTGGTGATGGGAAGGCTCCTGATTATTTCTGCCATGTCTCTGTTGACCCAAGAGCCTGCTGGTACCCTGCCGAACTATTTTGAAGATAAGTTCGCAATATTCAGAATGGCTTTACTAAAAGCTGTGAGACTAGATAAGAAAAGTGGAAACAGAACATCGCACATGATGGAAATGGGAGCGACAAGACTGGGCCTGCTGTAGGCCCAATCCCTGTGCGTGGAGGCCGGCAAAACTCCAGCTCACCTGCTGCTTTCCCAGCTGGCCCAGAGTCCTCCTACTGTGTCCTTACACTGCAGCACGGGGGAGGAATTCACCCCATAGGGGCCGCCTAGACACCATACCGAGTAAGAGAGATGGCACCGTCTCCCACTTCCTTGGGAACTGCCTTCTGTCTGCCTCCATGTCCTCCTTTGCGAATTGAAGCCAGAAATGGCCTTTCTGCCCAGGGGAAGGTCTGCCTCCTACCCGCTGGGATGCAGGCTTACCTTTGCATCAAGAAGAAAATCGTATCTCCCTATGACAACCCCCCAAACCATGCAGTCAAGGTGTACCAGATAGACAAGTCAACTCATTTACTTAGCTTCAGAGGGATACTTCATTCTGTTGTTTTTTTCATTGCTTTAAAATTTTCCCTCCACAGATACGATGTTCTTCTGGAATTCTTCTTTATGCTAGGTCTTCCGCTGTATCACTTAGGAAGGGGAGCTTTGGAAGCCTTCCCTGGTGGTGGTGGCAGAGTGAGGGAGTGAGAATAGTGGCTGGAGAGCTCTTATAAAAGGCAGGACCGGTGGGTCTTGTTGACTGATAGACGGCAGTTGACTGAACTCCTGGTTTGTCCAAGATGGATGGGTTTCCCCGGACATGGGGTCACTGAGACAGCAAGCGCTGCTGGAGAGGGCGTCAGGCCCCCCTCCTCACTCACAGACAGCACCCCTCCAAACTCCGTGCACGCCCCACCCCCTCTGCCCAGGACCACATAGAAATCATCTTCAGTTTTTCGATACCTTACACTAGTTTCGATCTCTTTTCAATGCTGTTTCAACCTTGTACTGCAGTGTGTTTATTCTGCATTAGAGTTGCTGGGTATTTGCCTTCGTAGCATGCTTGGGGGAAAGCTCTCTGAGGTCAGAAGTCATCCTCCTAGTACCTGGTCTAACTGCCTTCCACCCCCAACTTCCACCTTCAAAGTTGCACATCTGAAAGAGGTGCAATTGGGATTGTGAGAGATTGGGAATTAAGGTCAGTCCTTAGTGAAGTCTCCTGAAGAGGCGGAAACGGGGCGGCCTGGGGAAGATGTTCCATGGAAAGAATGAAACCCCCTCAGCCTCCAGCTTAGACACACCCCTCTCCAGTCCCCACATCCCACCTTCTCTCTCTAAGTGTCTCCTTCTCCGTCGTTTTCCAGATTTGTCCTCATCCCTTGTGAATAACTCAGAATCCTTTCCTCACCGTGATTCCTGAATACACCACAAGCCTCCGGAGCCCAGAAGACCAAGCTTCTAAACTGTGTCTGTGTGTGTGTGTGTGTGTGTGTGTGTGTGTGTGTGTGTGTGGGTAGAGGTGGGTGCAGAGTGGCTTGAAGCCAGGAATCTGTAAACGTTTTTACCCTCATCATAATAATATGAATATTATAAATAGCATGTGCTTACTAAATGTTTATAGCATTGGATGATTTCTCTATCACACAGATCGGTGGCTCTGGGGACTAATTAGTTGTGGATCAAAAGCCCGTGACAGGGACGCACATCCCCCCTGCACCCCCATGAGGGCTTACAGTGAACTAGGGGATGGAAGAAAGGACCTGTTTCCTTAGAGGTAGAAGTGAAAGCTCCGAAAGAACGGGTGTTGGGACGTGTGCGGTTGTGTCCCTGTGAGTGGGTTGTTGTGAGCAGGGACTAGTCAGCAGAGGCCAGTAAGGTGAAAAGGAAGAACTTGGATTTGAACTTTGGATGGCTGGCTCCTTGCACCAGCTCTGAGCCTTTGGGCAATTTCTTTAACTTACCTCAAGGCTACAGTTTTCTCATCTGTCCTTCATAGAGTTCTTGGAAGGACTAAATATCCCAACACACATAAAATACTTAGCATGGAGCCTGGTATATAGTAAACACTCAATAAACATCAGCTATTACTATTATTAGGGCTGACCCCAGCTACAGATGAGAGGCTTCTAAGGCTCCAATAAATCCTCATGAGAGGGGGTCACGAGCGGCCGAGGCGGTGCTGGCTTGAATTTTTGGAACTGTCTTAATATATTTGAAATTTATACTGAAATCCAATGTGCTGAGGTCTCCTGATAAAAACAGAAAAAAAAAAAAAAGTGGAAGCATATGGTGGTCTGGGTCTTAAAGAAAAATGACTTCCGTGATAGAAACACGCTGTTGGAGAAATATGTCTTTTCAGCCCCGTCAGTCACGAACCTTTTCCAAATGTTGACATTACGCATGATATTAATATACTATAAAGGATCCGTGGAAAGTGGAAAAGCACAACTGTGCCATGCAAAGCCCGAGCCATGCTAATGCCCCTAATGGATTAGATGTAACAGTTCACGGCTAGCTTTGAGTATTAGGGTTTGCAGTGGCTGGTGTCAGGCTGCTTACAACAATTAGTCACCACCTAAGGGTGTGGCCAAATCTAGATTTTTCTAAATTAAAGGAAACATATCCTCTCTCATCCAAGGATTTATTAAGGTTTTATTTTATTTTACTTCATTATCAAGGACTTTCGGATCCCTTCTTGGTTTGGGAGGTAAATTCCTATTTAGAATAAAGCTTCATTTTTTACCTTCCCAAGCTTGGAGGAGTTACTCAGGCAGAGGATAACCTTTGAAGTTAAGAGAAACTGTGCTATCAAGCCGGGATACGAAACAAAACCAGAAAGGCGCCCCTAATGCATTATGGAATACAATGCAGAATCTGCCCGAAGGTGATGCTAATTTCTGCTCTTGTCAATGAAAAACAGGCATCAGGATGACTTGCTCTGTATTCATCTGAATCCTCAGGACTCCGGAGGTGCCACATGGTGATACGGGAAAGCTAGTGGGCCTGGTGGGCGAGCGGGTAGCCCCGTGATGGGGCAAGGGCTGCCTCCTTTATTTTCTTTGGCATGGCTTATGGAAAAGTCAGAGAAAATGAATTTCAAATGATGGGTCAAAACTCAAGATTTGAAACACATTTCTTCCATCCTGTAGGTCTCCTGCATCCATGGAAATGATTCTGATAAATTTAATTTCATTGTCAGTTGCAGGTATATGGTTCACAGAGTTCTATACAAAAAAATCTCTTCATTTCAGTCATTTACCAGGCAATGAATCTTTCTCAATCCTGTAAAATCGTGGAAAAAAAGTTCAAATTGGCTGTAAATGATTACACTAATTTCCTGTTTTCTTTCCATTTCTTTTCTCCTTTGCCTTTTAAAACTGTCCCTTTCGCCTGCGGCATATTTTGCATCAGAAATGTGGAGGGGGACAGAAGATCTACATTAAGGCAGCAGCTGGGATGCAGCATCGCTCAGGCAACTTTTTCCCTCACTCAGTAATTTTGTCCACGTTGTAAAAATATTTCAAACGCTCAACAAATGTTGGCGTGCTAAGCGGAAATGTGGAAATAACAAAATACCGTTTGGTGGGAAATTGTAAGAAATTAGACAGACGCATGAATGCGCTTATGGACAAAAGAGAGGCGACTGTTTTCTAAAGACTCTGAACTTTCCGAAAAGGGAGGAGACAGATGCTAGAACAGAAGGAAGAATATCGTCTGCAGGACTGCTTCCTGCTTCTCCTTTTGGTTAACTGGGTTCTGGAAGGCAGCTTCTGAAGGGGCTCACATGCATTGTATTCTGGAGTAAAACAAAATCATAAGAAAGAGAGGAATATCTCTCCTCCCCCAGCCCACCACCGACTTGAGCCAAGGGAGGACATCGTCTTCCCTGCATCTCTGGCACAGGGATACCTGCAGAGAATGGCAGGCTCTGACCTTGACCTTGGGGACCCCCAGTGCTGCAGGACTGCCGCGTTCTCTCCCTCTCCTAGCCCCGTGTCCCCCTGTCCCACACCCCATCCCTGTTGATCGGGCCTTTCTTATTCCTCCTGGGTTCAGCTCTGTCTTGTTCTCAAACACAACAGGTCCAGTGAGTACAACAGACTGGGGATCCCAAGGACCCAGCTGCACAAATGACCCCCACCTGTGAGAAGGCTCAGAGCAGGGTCCATTGCCAGTGCACCACGGAGCCCATGGGAGGGTGGCGTGGCCCTGGTTCTTCCCATCCTGAGGGTCGACAGGGAGGAAAGCTTGCTCCCAGAGTTGGGGATGCAATGTTGTTTCCTTGGGATGAGGTTAGATGGAAAAATGGAGGTCTGTGTCTAATTCAAAGGGTAGTGAAGAATTTAAACTTGCCCAAAGAGAGAGCTGGTCTTTGCCCTTGCTTTCTGGGAGGTAATCGCTAAGCCCTTGGAATGTCAATCCTGATAGGAGTGTCTTTGTTTACCTCCGGGCTGTGGACCAGCCAGATAATAACAGCATGATTTAGGGTGGGGATTGTGAGCCACAACAGCATGCTTTAGGGTTGGGGCTCTGGAGCCCCTGGTGTCTGCTCTGCCCCTCAAGTCTGTCTGCATAATGGAGCCCCAGGAAAGACTCTGGACCCCAAGGCTCAAGTGAGCTTCCTGGCGGGCAATGCTCTGTGCATACATCACACATCACCCCCGGGAGGATAATTGTCCTGCGTGCACGGACAGGACGCCTGCTAGCTCTGGGTCTGGTGCCCTCCTGGAGTTCACCCCATGCTCCTCCTTCCTTGGCTAATTTTAACCTGTGCTCTTTTCCTTTAACAAATGCAACTGGAGGATAACAGCTTCCAAAGAGCTCTGTGTGTCCTTCTAGTGAATTATTGAAACTAAGGGTGCTTTCAGAACACCCTGAACTTGCAATTGATGTCAGAAGTGAAGGTGGTGATCTTCCAGACATTGTCCCTCTAACTTCGCAGTCGGTGAGGGTTCTCACCTGGGGTCTTTTTATTTACATTTTCCTAATTAAAAGGAAAATTCTATAATGGAAAATTTTAAATATACGTAATGATGATTTTTCACCTCCATCACTCCTTTTACATTTACCATTTGGAAATTGCCAGTCTAGTGTAAGCAAGGGCCTTCTCTCTCTCACCTGGGGTCTTCTTCCTGAAGTGAGGACCTGAGGGTTTGCAAGGTGAGCCTTCTAGAACCTTCTCACTTCTCCACTTCCTAACAGCTACTTATTCTTATTCCTACCTCTTGGCCGCACTTAATCCACTTACAGCATTTTCATTCGAGTCACTTATATCCAAATTAGGAATTACTTCTTATGTTCAGCTGATATAATTTTTTAAACGATTCCTTTAAGGCTTACATATCCAGGTAAAAGGAAAACTTCTACTTCCATTTCCGAATCTGCAGACCTGATACGATGTACACATTCTCTGGGAATGGTGAAAGTTAGACAAAACGACACATAATAGGCTCTCGGTAAATGTTAGTTCCCACCTGTATGAGTTTCGTGGGGCTGCCTTAGCGAAGTGTCACAAACTGGGCGGCTGAAAACAACAGAAATTCGTTTTCTCACAGTTCTGGAGGCTGGAAGTTTGAAATTAAAGGGTTGGCAGGGCCGTGCTCCCTCTGAAACGCGTAGGGAAAGCCTTCCTTGCCTCTTCCAGCTTCCGGTGGTTCACTGGCACTCCTTGGCCTTCCTTGGCTTGTAGCTGCATCACCCCAATCCTCCATATTCACGTGGGTTTCTCCCCGTGTCTGTCTCTTCACATAGACTTCTTTCTCTAAGTCATATTTTATTAGAGGGCCATCCTCCTCCATTATGACCTCATCTTAGCTAAGTACATCTTCAAGGACCCTATCTCCAAATAAGGTCACATTCCAGGTACTGGGGGTTAGGACACGAAAATATCTTTTCTAAAGGGATACAGTCGAATCCCTAACACCCTCCATTTCCCCTTTCTGAAAACTAAACATGTGAGCTCCTACAGCCTCAGTTCCTTCATCTGTGAAATGGGAAGCGTTGCATCACTACCTCCCCGTCTAGGAAGGGATCAAAGAGATGAAAGCATGTACGTGCCCAGCACGCACATCCATGGATGGACCTGATGGTTTAGACACCCGAGAAACGATACCTCATGGTCCCTATGAGCAGTGATTCCAAGTGGGATGTTTTCTAATGCATTTACATTCATTAAAATCTGAGATGTGCAACGGCTCTTGCCTCACCTGTTTTTTCTCATCCCGCTGCCACCAGGTGCCTGGGGAGCTGGGAGGAGCACAAACCAAGGGGGCATTGTTTCCCAAGGAACCACATTCATCGACTCCCTTTGGACAGCCAGCACGCTGAGACAGTCCCCGGCTACACCTTGCCTTCTTCCGTGTCTTGACTTCAAGCTTATCTGAGAGCCTTTTGTTCGGGCTCATAATTAGTCAGTGACTCAGTAGCCCACAAGCATTACCCGGGAGCCAGACAAGACCAGCAAGCTCTGAGGACCACCTGTTCCAAGTCATTTCCTGTGTGGGTGGTAACTTCACAGGCTTGAAAATGTGAGTTACGGTAAAAATGGCTTCAGCCCTGGCACCCTGAGTTGTTGAAACTAGATGCAATCTCGCTTGATTATGTTCTGGCCAGACATATTTCATTATTGTCTTTTGCATTTATATTAAAAACTCTTACCCCTTTATAAACAAATGTTCTCCAGGGCTAGGCAACACACCCTGGCTATAAGGGAGAAAACACACGAGTGTTTCATCTACTGGGTCAGCTCTGCAAGGACAGAAGGCACTTGGGAGGGATGTTGATTGAGGTGGTGTGTTTGTTCCTGTGGGGACCATTACCGATGGGGGTTCAAGAATATTCACAGTCAACATTAAGCTACACCTCACACTAAACTGGAGTTTTGGAAACATTAAAATCAAATCTTCTGTTCACAGTACTCTTAAATTGGCCAATGGAGTGGAAAAAGAAAAAACAAACAGCTCAGTTATTTATGTCATGTAGACAAAACACTGGGTTGGTTGACTGATTATTTCCACTGTATAATGAGCCATCGTTGCCATTTTCACTCTGAATTTAACTGCCACATTTTTCCATGAATGTAACTGTTCCCTCACAAAGAAGGTTCATTTTTCAACTTATCGTCCCTCATCTTCTGGCTTCCTGATCTTGCTGTAGATTGTCAAGTTCTTGGGCCATGATGAAACTTTAAAAGTCATTTCTTTTTATTTTTTCTGATTAGAAAAGCAATACAGGTTCACTATTGTACATTTCAAAATGTAGATATGGAAAAAGAAAAGAAAAATTAACCACAGGCCCACAATCCAGGAAAAAGTAGTATCAAATTTATTTAACCAATCTTTTTTGTTGAGCATTTGGATGGTCTTAATATGTATTTATTATTAAACAATTAGAATTCTATTAGCCTTTGATACAAATAATAACTATAATGATCTTAGTGCAGGATTAGTCTTAACATTGACATATATTTTAATAATGCTGTGATTTTATCTTATTTTTCAAACTTTCATTGCTTTGCCCTTCAGCGAAGAGGGCGGTTTTAGCTAGGGATGCAAATTTATTCATCATGAGAATAAAATCAGAACAGAGTACACAGGAATCACAATAGGATGTAGGACAAGGTGTAGACTAGAAGTGAGGTTCTTGCCCCAATCACAACGTTCAAGCTTTGAAAAAAAACCTCATTTCTAAGCACTAAGTTGATGCTCTCCCATTAAACCAACTCTTACATTGTCCCTGGAAACTGGCCACCAAGACTAGTGAACTACTAGTGAAGGTCGAGTGAACTGCTCCGTGTTGTGTGCTTATTATGTGTGTGAGGTTGCACTGAAAGCCCAGGTCTTTCAGCTCCACACAATTTTTTTTTAGGTATATGCCTGTTCCAAGTATTGCTTATACTGAAAAATTGTTCTTTATCTGAAATTCAAAGTTACCTTAAGGTCCTGTATTTTTATCTGGGACACTTACGGAGAGAACTGGTGGTTTTACAAGCAGCATTTGTGTCTACTGGTTGGTCTGTGCCTGTGAGCTGTTAAATGTTTTGACCATCACCCTCCTGCAAACAACAAACCACCTTGTCATTCGAGAAGGCTCCTTATTTATGACCAAGAGAAACAGTCTAGAAAAAAATCCTCTTAAGTTCATGGGGCAGGAAGGCAGTGTAATATCACAGAAAGAACAGGGACTTAGGAACCTGATGACTTGAGTCAAGTCTTAGCTGTGTGACCTGGTGTTAATTACTTAACCTCTCTGAGCCTTGATTTCTTGATCAAAATAGGACTAATAATACCTATTTCCCAGGGTTTTAGTGATTATGAATGAGATAATGTACCTTATTTCATAGTAGACCCTCAACTAAAATGGGGATACTTTAGCTACAACTTATAATTTAGTCATAACAACTAAAAACACTGAGTACTCCAGCCCCCAATCCTTACCTCCCTTACATCGCAGTGACAGTTATTAAAGCCGGCATCACACACATTTTGCAAGGTAGAGGTAGACAGAGATGGGGTAAAAGGATAGTGTGCCCAGGAAAACCTGAAGTTCCCAGAGTGAAGGGGGCAGATCTCAAGAACAAACTATCCTCCTTGCTTGTAAAAGTGACCTGGTTGGCTTCACTCAACAATTAGCCTTGCGTTTTGACGGGGATCATCAATTCACACGCTCATGCATTTATTTATTTAAAAACTCCCTGCGGCAGACAGCATCCCAGGCTCTGGGGAGCGGGAAACATGCATTGGACCTGTTCCTGTCCTCAAGCAGCTCACAGGCCAGCGGGGTGGACGGGCATTAAGCAAATTATCATGCAGATAAGTATTTTAGCGCAAGTTCTGATTAGCGTTGTAAAAGCAAAGTACAGGCTGGTATGGGAGAGTAAAACAGGCGAAGCTGGTTTAGAATAGCGCTTTGTCATCTCTACACTCTCTCCTCCTGCTCCCAACCAGGTAAATGCACGGTCCATGCAACACTGAAAAAAAAATGATTGGGTGGAAGGAATCTGGGAATCTAAAAAGCAGGATAAAGGGGTACTTCCTTTTTACTGTCGTTTCTGCATGTTTATATAAAAAGGGCCTTTCAACATTTATAGAGCTTTAAAGCGTAATACGAAAAACAGTACTGTGTACTCATTACGGTGCCTTTCCTCCACGTCACTCCCAAGCTCCGCAGACATGACCTCACCAGCCTTTAGAACGTTCCTCAAAGGAAGGTACAGAGACACTCTCACCCCCATTTCACAGATGAAGAGACTGAGGCAGGAGGAGGTGAGAATGGTGTTGGATTAGGGGCCAGGGTGCCTGAGTCCTATCTCTGGGTTTGCCACTCAATTGCTGCGTGACGTTGTGTGCCTTCCTTCAGATTTTTTAGGGGTTTGGAATGGAAAATCCTCAGTGTCTCATACAGTTTCAATCATCTGTGATGGTGTCAAGGAAATGGACAAGTGTCAGAGTGCTAATTCCAAGGATATAATTCAAGTCTTCGCGGGTAACTTCAGCTTCTGAAAAACATTGCTGTAAGAAGACCATTCAAAAAGACTATTAAAATAACTGAATGTTATTAAAAAGACTTGCTAATGACACTGATTCTCGGGACCCAAGGCAGACTTAACTCTATCCAAATTCCTAATCCAGAGGCCTGGTAAGCCATCAGAGAAATCATTAGGCAAGTTTGAAAAACACAACATCCATCCGGATCTGTGGTCTCAAGCTTGGTTGCACATTGGAATCACTGGGGAGCTTAGAAAAATGGGGGTGCCTGGATCCCACCCTAGAGATTTTGATTTACGTGGTTTGGGATGTGTCCTGAGTGTCAGGCCTGTTAACCTCTCCCCAGGTGATTACAAGGGCAGTCAAGGTTGAAGCCCATCCACCTAGAGCAAGTTCTGTTGTCGTGCAGATGAAATGAAGGGGCTGGATGAGGCTAATCTCACACATGTAAAAACCATGTCCAAAGCCGCTCACTGATTAGGGACGATGCAGGGCTGGATTCTGAGTCCCAGCCTTCTGACTCCCCCTCTCCCCCTCTTCACTGCATTATCTGATGCCCATATGCCTGAATGTAAAAGTTTTCTTTTAAATGCACACAAAAGGTTTTAATTACATTAGTTCAAGAAAAACATATCAATAATTGAACATTTGGGATTTCATAAACCTTGTGACTATTCAGAAATCAAAATTTTCTGTATGGCCTCCATCACCACCACCAATAATGCGAAGGTAGTTAAAAGGCACGTTTTAACTTGCAAAACTACTTGCAACACAGATGATAAAGTGTTATGTGAAGCATGTTTTGAAATCAATAAGAAGATGAATAATCCAATAGAACAAGGATAAAAACCTGTGAATAGAAAATTACACAAAAGGAAATTTAAGTGACCAATAAAAACATAAAAGTGTCTTTGACCTCCTTAATCATTAAAGTCATATAAATTAAAATATTTGTGAATTAGTGATACCCACTTATCAAATTATGAATGATTAAAAGATTGATAATATCCGTTATTGGTAAGGATGTGATGACTGGTGATAAGGTAAACTGACATAACCTTTCTGCAGAGCATTTTGGCAAAGCCTTAAAATATGTGCACGCTCTTTGACCTGGTAATTCTATTTTAAACAAATTTTCCTAAAAGAGAAGTGTATTAAGATGCATGTGTAAGGATCTTTTCCATCATAGGGTTTCTTATGATATCAAATATTTGTCAATAATCCAAACATCCATCAATAGAGAATTGGTGAAGTAAATCTTGATAGATCCACACAAAGGAATAATGTGCAACTGGTAAAAATTATATTGCAGAATTACATTTATTGATATAGAAATATGTTTCATGTATACAAAGTGAATAAAGTTACCAAACTATGCATCACAGGTACTCATTTTTTAACATGTATGGGTGAGTATGTATGCATTAACAACAAAAACCTAGGTTTGAGGTTCAATCCTGTTTTTGCCTAGGGTCTCATTTTTCCAGGGATTGAGATGTTTTCCAGGATGCAGGAATTTCCATGTTAAACCTGGGACGACCCTGAGCAAAGTAGAATGATTAACCATCCAGTCTTGCCACTAACTAGCTGTGTGACTTTGGACATGGCTTTTCATCTTTGTGGCACAGATTTGAAATAGCAGTGGCTGGGAAATTTGTAACGCCCTCCCGCCGTCCAACATATTAACAATATTTCTCTTTGGGTGTTGAGAATAAGGTATTTTAAAGTTTCTTCAATATTTCTTTAGCGTACCTATCCATCATATTCATAATATAAAAAGCAATAAAGTCATTTCTATTAAAACTAACCCCATGGTTCAACTGGCATCTATTTCTAGTACCAAGGCAATGGCACTTAATTGTAAAGAAGTGTTTCCATAGAATGTTGATCACAGACATTTGCTACAGAGCAAGAGCTGAGGCCTAGAAATTCAAGAACAGGGCGGGGATCACAGACAATATCTCCCTGTACGACCACAAGATCTTAGACTAGACATGCTAAATGAATAAACAGAAATTTACTCCTTGTTTTACGGAAATAGCAGCAACCCCCCTGTATGGATTCAGTGTGTATTAGATTAGAATCTAGAATGATTTAGTTATTTTGTCCCCCAGATAAGAAGACTGCAGCTTATAAACAATTTTCAAAGTGAGTGCATTTTGTTTGAAAACATTCACCTTGAAAGTTTCAATATTAATAATTTTTACATTGCTTTGATAAGGCTAAATAGTGATGTCTTTCAAAGAATCTTCTGTTGATAGTATTAGTTTACCAAGAGAAGAATCCTGCTAACAAGTGAAACAGTCAGTCTAGAGGGCCTTTAGGAGGAAGTTTCACAGAAAAGACTTTGATTTAGGTCAAGCCTAAAATTGGCTGGGTTTGGTTAGTGATGGCGCTGGGCAAGGAGAAGTTGCCACGTGTCCCAAGGTATGAACCGTAGCTTGGAAGGTGGGTAGAAATAAGACATCCTCTTCTTAGAAATGTCAGAATTGTACATTTTAGCCTGCATGAAATGGACGGCTCATTCTGCAGCCTTTAACACATCTCAAGTCCTGACTTCCTCTAGAGCAAGCATCCCAGCCAATTTCTCACCTGTCCTGTAGCAGCTGCACAAGTTGGTGGAGTCTGAAAAAAGCAAAAGAATCTAGAGGCTGTGCCCTGCAAAGACCTGGTTGCCATCTTTCCAACAGAATCCCCGGCCACACCCCTGAACCCTCACCTGAATACTGGATGCATTTATGTTACAACTTTTGAAATTTCCTCCCTAACTTTATATTCTTTGTGCTCTGTTCTCCATTTCGGGAGAAAGCAGAGACAGTCCTGAAATCACTGACAGTTCTGCCTTTGAAAACCCCTTAACTTCCTTCTGTGTCTGGAAATTACACCTGGGTTCCAAAATATCCTTCGTTGCTTTTGATGAGAAAGTCTGATGAGAGTGCACGGTTTGATTCACTGGCCAGGATTCCTGACAAGTTTTCACATGAATATTCCTATCGCAGTTTGACAAGTCATTTGGCGTGAAGGATGATATTTAGCGACCGTATTAAGCAGTGAATTTCTCCTTATCTATTTCCCCCAATTTATTTTAATTAAGCAAAAAAAGGTTTGCACAATTTCCCTCTCCAGATTTACAATCCTCTCCACCACTGGCAGGGTTCCTGGTAGGCTGCAGCCTCAGATCCCAGGCGGGGTTGCTGGAAGTACAACAGTCCATGGCTGATGTGCAGCTCCAAAGCCTTCCTGTCTGAAATACACTTTTAACCCAGAAAGATGAAAACACAAATTGCATTTCCGAATATGGACAACTAAAGGCACTGTGTGTATGTTCTCTGGATGCTTTGGAAAATTACACGCTAATCCAAATGTCACTCCCTTAAACACTGCTATGGAATTATCATGGTTTGGGAACAGAGCATTGACTAGAATGCTTATTGAAAACTTTGAACTCATTCTACTGTGTTACCACTTTAATCTGCCAAACTTTAGCTATGTCCAAAAAATTACAAAAAAAGAACCCTCTAGTCCTTTCGCAACCAAATCTTTTGAACAGCAAAATCAATTAAATCTGACTTCAGTCATGGTCTTTGGTCTGCTGCTAACTGGCTGCAGTGGACAATGGACTTCAAGGGTTAATTTTTTAACAGTTCCAACAATTTATGTGCTTATGAGTGACTTGTTTTCTTTCTTTTGCTTCATTTTCATTCTTTTCTTATCTTTCTTCCTTCCTTTCTTTTTTTTTATAGACAGTTGATCAGTCTGCTTAGGCTGCCATAACAAAAGACCACAGACTGGATGGCTGAAACAATAGAAATTTATTTCTCAGAGTTCTGGAGGCTGGAAAGTTCGAGGTCAAGGTGCCAGCAGATCTAGTTCCTGGAGACTCTCTTCTTGGCTTGCAGAGCTACCTTCTCACTATGTCCTGACATGGCAGAGAGAGGGAAAGAGTGAGAGAGAAACAGAGAGACAGAGAGAGGGGAGGGTACACTCTAGTGTCTTTTGTAAGAACACTAACCCTATGGGATCAGGACCCCACCCTTATGACCTCACAGCTTTAATTACCTCCTTATAGGCCCCATCCCCAAATTATAGTCACAATGGGGGTTAGGGCTTCAACATATAATTTTTGGGGAGGACACAATTCAGTCCAGAGTAGTAACTAATTAAGTAGGTGAAAAGAGACGATTTGGTTTGGGAAAGCAGGTAGAGTCTGAATGTTTCTTGCTTTTCAGATGAAAAGGTTTGGTACAAAGCCTTCATATAACAGTTGTAAAGTATTGCTGATGAGAACGACATCACAGAATGAGTAAAGACTCAGAGACATCTAGACTCCCTTCTCTGCTCTATCCCTTTCTGGTTGGGTGACCATGAGCACATGCTATAAGATTTTTTTTTATATAAATTTATTTATTTAATTTATTTATTTTTGTCTGTGCTGGGTCTTCGTTGCTGCGCGTGGGCTTTCTCTAGTTGCGGCGAGCAGGGGCTACTCTTCGTTGAGGTGCGTGGGCTTCTCATGGCGGTGGCTTCTCTTGTTGCGGAGCACAGGCTCTAGGCATGTGGACTTCAGTAGTTGTGGCATGTAGGCTTCAGTAGTTGTGGCTCATGGGCTCTAGAGTGCAGACTCAGTAGTGGTGGCGCACGGGCTTAGCTGCTCCATGGCATGTGGGATCTTCTCGGACCAGGGCTCGAACCTGTGTCCCCTGCATTGGCAGGCGGATTCTTAACCACTGCACCACCAGGGAAGTCCCTATAAGATTTTATAACCTGTTTCTTTGTGGGAATAATGGTATTTATCTCAGATAATTGTTGACTAGTTTAACTGGGAATTTGCACATATAATGCTCAGTGAGGGGGCTGGTGCAGAGTCAGTCCTCACTTTCAGCCACTATTACTATCATCACCATCATCACCATCATCATCATCATCATCAACATCATCATTAACATTTCCAGCCTAGTTAACAAAAGGGTAAAAGCATTTTGACTTGCAAATAGTCATCACAACCCCCAAACTGACATATGTAGTAAATTAGCCCAGAAGCACAAATTTAAATACTTTTTTGCTCAAAGCCAATCTCAAAGAATCCTATCGATTGGTTGTGTCACACGTTCCATGTTTCACTCTTCAGAGAAAAGCTGTCTAGACTCCTAACCTCAACTCTGACCCCTATGAAGATCATCGTTCACTGAACAGAAGATACCTTTAATAGTTTGCTTTCTTTTCCGTCTTAATGGTGACTCTGCAGTGGTTTGCAGGAACCTTACCACAGACCCAACGTCAGAAGAGTCTCCAAGATGAACCAAAACTTATTATAGAAGGGCAGGAAAAAAACTGTCACCTGAATGAAATTTCAGTTCAATACAGTAAGTTTTTCTCAAAATGTTCAACATTTGTAATGCTTAAAAACACTTTCTCCAAAACCACTTCCAACCCACAAGTCATAATATTTTCATGATTAACCTTAGAGAGAGGAAAAAATATAACCAGAACTGTGTCACATTCCCACAACCAAACTTCTGGTCTTTTTCCCCGTTGGGTGAGGAAGGGTGGATGGTGGGTGGTGCAAAGGATGGAGAGAGAAGGTCCTTTGTCTGGAGTTGTTAATTGCTGAGGGGTTTTACCAAAGAGCAATTTCTTTCACACACACTATGTCTCACCTTGAGCTCTTATCCACTGGGGACATAGTTGATCAATGATGTAATTCTCCAGTTATTTGAGGATAGTGATTCTTTTATTCTCACAAAGGGTTTGCAGAAAATTAAAAGAAGCCTGCAGTCATTTATTTTAATCTCTCAAGATTGTTTATTATTTCTACAAGTCAGGACAGCCCCATCTTTTGAAAGCATATTCCAAGGGAAACGTTGATAAAATGATTGCATTGTTGGATGGGTGGGGCTTTTGCAAAATAGACTCATTGTTGATAGTCTTTTAAGGCAACACTTTATGTTTTATCTCATGGTCTTTCTGAAATCCATGGATGGTTATTTGGTGTAAATAACAATAATATTAATTTACCTTTAGAGACTTTTCTACCTTTGAAAAGTCAGTAAAGGTCTATAATTCTAAACTTCAGTAATACATTATTGAAAATGTTCATTTCCCATGCGACTTCCTTCCCATGCATTGCCATAAAGCATTTTGGCCTTTATACCAAGTATAAAATGAGGAGGAATAATATGGTTTCCTTGAATATTATAAGTTTCTCCCTCCCAATATAATTAATCACTTTTCTGTGTGTAATGGAAATTGCAAAATGATTTTTTCCCCCTTGGGTTATAAAAATATCCTGAGTTTGTCAACTTTTGGTTTTCATGCTCTTTGATCTACTTCAAATATGAAAGGTGCAGGACCCCCCAAACTGGGTGGGTGGCCTCTAGCCTGTAGTGTGAGGAAAAAAACTGTGAATTTTCCACCTTATTTTTTTGTACCCATGAGTTTCTTATTTAGAGGAAAATTTAATACACAGTGGGTACCTTTACAGTTAACTCACCCAAATGTTACTTGTTTAAGAGGTATTTGGTGCTCAATATACCCCGTGTTTTTATTTTTTTTAAATAAGGCTTGTTTAAGCTCTTTTCCTAGAAAAAAAGACATTGCCTTTTGCCAAGGGCACATTATCTTCAATATCCAGCATTTCAGTCTGTTCTCTGCAACTTAAAATTTCCACATCTTAAATTGTTTCAGTTCTCCAAACTACAGATTGGTAGGGTTAAGAAGCACCTTCCTTTCTTAGTAGCTGAGTCTTCTTGCTTCGGAAGTTTACAGGTCTCCCTCATTTGATGGAAAAACCTATCATTAAGCACTAATGGAAGAATGGCAAGGTCTTCAAGGTCTTCCTCTGTTTAGATAAGCACCTTCCAATTTCCAAATCTGCTCTAAGCCACTCTAATGTTTACCATGTTTAAAACATAAAAATGCCTTATAAGGCAAATCGCCTGTGAGCCAACATTTAAAAAATACTGTTATGATGATAAAACATCAGTGGAAAAGGACTCAATGATTAAAAAGTCCTAAAGGGAGAGCAGCTCACCTGTTATTACAGATGTGAATAAATTACATGAGTTAATTTTCCCAAATAGAAGATCAACCCTTGCATCTATAGGGGAGGTCGCTAATTAAAGCATGGCCCCAGAATCAGTATCCAGCCCATTTCTGAAGATGACTATGAAGGTGGTTTTGGAAGGAATGTGCCTGAGATAGGAAGTGTTTTTAAAAACCTGGCTGTGGTTCCTTAGGTTAAAATTATTTTGCTACATTTGCTGTGCCAAGAAGAGAGTTTCATCCTTTCCCAAACAGCATTAACTCCAGTGGGATGTTTGGTCAAGAGAAAGTCAGTCATGTAAGATACTGTGCAATGATGCCTTCCCTTCTTGTCTCTAAATTCTACCCATTCCAAGTGTCTCTACACTTAGTACAGACTGACCAGCACTCAGGTGGGCCTCCTGGTTCTTGGATGTTCTTCTGAGTCTCACGCTCGGAAAGTCTGCAGCAGGTAAGGACTGGTGTGAAAAGCTTCCTTGATCAACACTGGATGGCCCTGGGAGGTTACTTGAGAAAACATGGTTGCAGAGGTATATTAGGTCCCTTTGTATCCAGTACTTTTTAAAAAAAGATTCTTCAAAAGTTCTCATGGGATGGTACAAACCTCAGATTGTTAATGTCTGCTCTTGGACTTCATGAAATATTCTTGCCCCCTCTAGAAACATTCTTCACCACTGCAGAAAGCTGTTGAATACTTATTAGGTTCATTGGTGACCTAACTTGGTGACTTTTAGGCAAACCCCCAAAGATGAGAGAAGATGAAGAAGAAAACTAGGAAATGTCACTTGTAGACCCAGTCAAAGCATTCATTTCTTGTTTTCGAAGTTATCAACTTTTGAGTTAAGAATTTAGAAATTCTATTTGGACATTAGAAATTCTATTTAGACATGCTTGCAACAGTGAGTATATGAATGATTTCCAAGTAACCCACTCTGTAGTTCATACTTAGTGGGATAATGCAGTAGTTGCTGCAGGCAATGTCAAGAAAAATTTGATTTCCCTATAACAAACTTCTGATTAAATACTCAGTGGATTGTGTTTATCAACCATGACCTTCAGCTGACCTGTTGTTCCAAACTAGTCAGGAAGCAAGAAGGATTGGTCTTCGGAGAAACAAGGTCTATTGTATGTAACTCTGAACTAGAGGATCAAGAAATCTGTCATAAATTTACTTATGATTTTTAGTCAGTTTCTTGTCTTATCTGTAAAAAAAAGGGAAAGGAAATAGAAAAACATATATCTTTTAAGGATCTGATAGAAAAGATGCTGGGTCTAGGAAAAATGTTATTACTCGGTAGACCCCTCAAGGACATTGTGCTTAGTGAAAAAAGTAAACCTCAAAAAGTTACATGCTCTTTGATTCCATTTATGTAACATTCTTGAAAGGACAAAGTTATAGAGATCGAGAATAGATTGGTGGTTGCCAGGGGACAAGGATGGTGGGTATAGCTGTAAAAGCGTAGCATGAAAGAGTTTCTTTGTGGTGATAAAACAGTTCTGTATCTTGGTTGTGTTGGTAGTTACATGAATCTATACACTAGATAATGTTGCATAGAGTTACATGCACACATACACAGACACACACAAATGAATGCATGTTAAAAAGTGGTAAAAACTGATTAAGGTTTGCAGGCCTTTTAATAGTATCGTACCAACGTCAACTTCTGGGTCTTGATATTTTACTTTGGTTGTATGAGATGGCATCATTGGGGAAAGCTGGAGGAGAGTGCACTTAGACTCCATGTATTATTTTTCTAACTTCCTGAGAATCTTATACTCATTTCAAAATAAAACATGTTTAAAAATGGCATTCCATACCTGTCGCAAAGTGCCTTCTTGACCAATCCTATCTTCTCTGTGTGTATGATTACAGTGAAAATAAAAGTAGAAATAATTATAACAAAAGAAAGTGATGAAGGAATGGCAGTTGTTACGTGGAGAGGGATGAGTCACAGCAAAACCATCAGAGTTCTTCTCTTGTAACTTAACTTTGCATAAACGTGAATACAATGGCTCTTTGTTGAACAACACTTTGAACTTACAAGGCAAAGTTCTTAGGAACAGCCTTTTGAAATCTAAGCCTTTTGTAAGTTGAGATGCTGTGGACCATTTGTTCTATGGGCTGCTTCACAAAAACAAAGGCATCTGTAGTAAAATAAGTTTGGGAATACTGAGATTAAACATTTTCTTCCTGGATCTCTTTTCATAATAATAATTTAGAAAGCCATACTTCTGAAAAAATAGACTTCAGACTTCTACTTCCTGAAATGGTAGACTAGGTGATCCAGATGATTTGGACCAACTCTTTGCCGAAGACAAGGAGAAAGTTAGATAAAACTTACACAAACACACACACACACACACACACACACACACACACACACACCATCTTATTGAAGTAATTGAAGTCTTTGGAGAGTTGTCAATGCAATGAAGAATTACAAGGTCAAGATCCAGGAGGAGACAGAAATACATAGAGGTGGTCCCAGCATTTGGGATCATTTTTACTCTAAAGGTGAATGGGATTCTGGAAGCAGGAGCTAAGAACTTGAAAATACGTACTGCGCTTTTGCCAACCTCACATGGTGAGTGGGAGAAAAACAGGAGTTCAAGGCCCCCCATGAGGCAGGGCTTGGAAAACCTCTCATGCTTAGGGTTGAGACACGCAAGTCCTATATCATAAGAGCGAGGGTGAGTGGGATATAGTGCAGCCCTGTGGGAATGGAATCCTGTCTTAGGATCATCTCAATCCTTGAAATTATGCTGACCAATAGCATGCTGATGCTTCTGGCCACTAACAAAAGTAAATCATTTCTCTAGGAAGTTACAGTCTTAAGTAAATTATATAATTTGTGACATACACCAGGTAGCTCATCAAAAATATCAAGACATAGGAGGGAATAAAAACAAATCCCTCAGGGCTCCAGATTAGAGTTACCAACAATAGAATTTAACATAACAAAGTGTAAATAAATCATCAAAGAGATACAAGAAAAGATGAAGAAGTTTGATGAATAAATGGGTACTGTCAGGATAATCAAAGGGAAACTTTAGAATTGAAAAGTGTAATAACTAAAATTAGAAACAGTAGAAGGAACGAAGCCTATTAAAGGACAAAAGAGAATCAGTGAATTGAAAGATAGATTCAAAGTAAATATCCAGAAAAGTCATATGAGAAAAAAGAATAAGAAATATGAAGAAAGGGTAAGAGACAAAAGGAATAAAATAAGAAGATTTCTCATACATGTAATAAGTTCCTTTCAGAAGAATAAAAGAAAGAGAATGGTGTGGACATAGAGGCAGTGACTGACAAATTTCCAAACTACTAGAGATTCAAGAAGCAGAATAAATTCAGAGAAAATCACATCAGAGAAAAATGGCTGAAAATCAAACACAATGAGAAATCTTAAAAGCGACCAGAGGATGAAAGACATATTGATTTCAAAGGAAGAACAGTGGATTGACAGCTGTCATTTGAAAAAGAAAATAAATTAAAATAATGAAATAAAATAATGAATTTTAAAAGTAAAATAAAATAAAATTTGAAAATGTAAAATAAAAATATAATAAGCAAAATAAAATAATAAAAAACCATAAAATTTAAAATATAAAGTAAAATAAAATATAGAATAAAATAAATTAAATTAAAATAAAACTAAATTATAAAATTTATAAATAAAATAAAAATTAAATAACATAACATAACATAAATACAATAAAATATAAAATAAAAATAAAATAACTAATGAAATAACATGTAAAATAAAATATAGGGTAAAATAAAATAAATAATAGAAGCCAAAATGTAACAGAAGAAAATTTTCAAAATGCTGAAAGTTAATTTCCAACCTAGACTTCTATATTAGGTGAAAAAACATCTTCAAGAATAAAGACAAAATAAAGACATTTTCAGAAAAGCAAACAACAGAGAGGATTTGTCACTGGCAAGCTTGCACTTACTAGAGCAATATTACAGGGCAGGAAAATATAAAAGTCATTCTTCAGGAGGAAGGAAAATGATCCCAGATGGGGACCTGGAGATGCAGGAAGGATGAAGAACAAGAAAAGACGTTTAAGTCTGTAAATTGAAATGAATGTTGACTGTACAAATCTGTAATAATAATATTTGAATAGAATATGAAATATGTATGCAATTAAATGACAACAATAGCAAATGAGTTGAAAGGGCGGGATGCAGCAGTCCCTGCATTGTTTGAATGAGGTGAAAAGGATTCGATTTGTGAGTCAAGCAGGTCTGCAGGGATCTCTAAGTCAGCTGTGAAAAAGCAGGAACTCCCCATGCTCAGAGGGGAAAACCAGACAAAGTGTAAATACTCTGTAAAACCAAAATAATGCGAGGACAGAGGAAAAGGAATATAGAAACAGGTAGGACAAGTAGAAAGCAAATAATAGGGTGCAAATTTTGTCTCAAATATATTAGTATTTACAAGACCACAGTTATTGTAAACTGTGCGCTCAGTGACTGACAATAAAACTAATTTTGGAGTCATACCATATGTCAAACCACTTCACGGGCAGCAGCTCATTTAATCCTCATGGCATCCATATGTAGTAAGTATTATTACTTATTAAGTTAGTACTGTTGTTTATACCCACTTTTAAAATAAGAAAATTTAGGCACAGAGGGGTTGAATAACTGGCCCAAGATTGCCCAGCAGGAAGGGGGCAGAGCTGGGGGTCGAAAGCATGCCTTTAACTCCAAGCCTGTGATTTTGATGACCAAGTTGTGCTGTACCATCCTGCTCCTCACGTGCTAGCACTGTGAAAGTTCTAGACGTGTTGGGCATGAAAGAAAATAAATTGTTTCAGACTTCAAGAATTTCCCCTGAATTAGGTAATGAAGCCACCAAAATATTAAAACTTAAAGTTAAAAAAAACATATTGAAAGCAGTTTGGTTGCCATTTATATTAAGAGTCTTAAGCAATTTCGTTCTCTGATGCATGATTTGCACTTCAAGGAAACCATCCCAAGGACAATGTAAGCACAGGAAAAAATGGATGGAAAGAGATGTGCATGGGAGCCTTATCCGTGATAGAGAAAAGGTGAAACAGTGTGAATATGTCATTAATATGTTTAATTGATGAGTTAATATGTGACCATTAAAAGGGTATTGATAAATAAAAACATATGTATTAGGGTTAGGGTTATACGTATATATGCTTTTATTTATCCAATTTATTTTTATTATAGGTATAAATTTATTTTTATTATATACATAAAAATTGTATGCATATACACACCATTTATATGTATACAATAAAAACCTGTTATAGTAAATGATGGGGAATGGGATCAAGATAGTGTATGCTAGAATCATCACAAGTGTATACAACCCCTCTTTCCCATTCTTCTTGACAAAAATCCCCACGGTGAGGGGGAAACTATGCAAAAGCTAATAAAGTTAATATAGTCTCGAAGCAAATATGCTAAAATATTAGCAGTATGTATATTTGGGTTGTAGGATTAGATATGTATTTGTTTCTCTTTTTCTATTTCCTGTTTCTCCTCGGTACACACATTAGAGTTAATATGTAAATTCATTAGCACAAAATATGGTTGTTTGAAATGGCGAATCTTATCTGATGAGGGGGGCACTTGTGTTCTCCCTGAGTGCATTTAGAAAAGGATCCATTAACCAGCGAGGGCAGAGTTCTTGATGGGACGTAGCCTTGTGTGCTTCCACGGAAAAATCAAGAGTGAATACCAAGTGGTTTGGGCGTATTCATCTTGCCCCTTTTGCCCTTGGCGTGGAAGGAACGGAACGTAAGACCACCTGGCTTCTGGCTGACGATGCCCGACAGCCGCCAGAGCCAGCTGTTCTAAAGAAAGACAGTGCCTCTTCCTGCCTCACAGATGGCACGAGAGGAGAGGAAAGAGGACACCGGAGAAGAGCACAGAAGAAAACAAGCTGTGTGAGGCCACTGCTCTCTTTGCAACTTTAAGTGACACTTTTGTAAGTTTGTCAATCCATCCATGGATGACCATTAATTCAGTAAATAATATTGAGTGTCTGTTACACGGAAGGTACTACACTAGGGACCCAGAGGGGCTAAAATAGTTTGTGGTAGGGATCTAGTTTTTGTCCCAAAGACCAATCAATCATGGAAAAGGAGACTTCTCTCTCTCTCTCTCTCTCTCTTTTTTAACCAAAGTCTACTTCAGTATCCTTGTCTACAGGGCACATGATATTTTTCAGATGTTTGGTTATCCTGAGAATCAAAGAGCCCATTGGGTATTTACTATGTCTCTTTAAAGGTAGTTTCTCAAAGGGTAGTTTATCCAGGAAGGTGTAAAGGGATGGTTGTCTTTCTTTATCTCAGAGGTTCTTTTCTTGAGCTCTATGGACCCTGAGGGATCCATAGTGAGGATCCTTATGAGACTGGTTACAACAAAAACACATCTTTATTTTTTCTAGCCTCTAACTCAAACGTAGCATTTTCTTCAGTCACAAATATAGAGAACAAATGGCAGTAGTATTATAAGAACATATGATTTTCTCATCAGTAGAAATCACAGATATTTTTAAACCATGTTACAGTTGCTGCAAATGTATCACAATATTGTATATGTTCATCACCACCTTGAAATTACAGTCGTTCAGCTTGGCGATAGGTCTTGTTCTTTAATGAGTTAGTGAAGAAGCATAACTGTTTATACTTATAATTTTTAAAAAAAAAACTATTTTAATAACTATTTTGAGATTATTTAAGATTCTCCAGAGAAACAAAATCAATAGTAAATATATATATATATATATATATATATATATATATATATATATATATATATATATATAAATAAATAAAAGAAAGATTTATTATAGAAAGATTTGGTATAAGGAATTGGCTCATGCAATTATGGAGGTTGACAAGTCCCGAGATGTATAGTCAGCAAGCTGGAGGCCCAGGTGAAGTCCATTTTCCCTTTGGAGGTCAGAATCAGTCACCCCGGCCAGCACAGTAACCCCCTTCTTTCCCTGCTCATTCAGAAGCACGAGGAACCCAAAGGGGCTGAGTGGCTGTGAGCCCAGTGGCTGTCTTAACTCCCAATTCAATGGGATCATTGTGGTGACTCCTGGTGGAAGCACTGTGCCCTTTGGAACTGAGACCTTTGGGCCAGCAGAGCTTAAGGTCATGGGAACAGGAAACAGAAGTGTTGCTAGTGGGTCACTAAGGGTAATAGTGGGTGGTGCCACTCCCCTTTCCACCCTTGATTCCTGGACCTGGGAGTCTTGGCTCTGGGAGAAAGAGCACCATATATTGAATGCTGATTCAGAGTACACACAGCCTTCTGGAGAACCATGCCCCAGCCTTACAAGGTATTGATACCTAGTTGGCACTAAGTAACTGAGTCTTCACAAGGACAATCCACCATTCTATCAAGCCAGTTGTTTTAGGATGGTGGGAAATACAGTTAGAATTCCAGTGACTTCCATGAGCATGGGCCCATTACTGTACTTCATTTGCTGTCGAGTGAGAGCCTGGGTCAGAAGCAATGCTGTGTGGAATACCATAGCAGTGGACAAGGCATTCTATATGTCCACCAATGGTAGTTTTGGCAGAAGTATTATGTGTAGGGTAGGCAAGTCCATATTCAGCGTGTCTCTCCAGCATGAAGGAAATGCTAGCCCTCTGTGAAGGCAGGATCTAATGTCATCAACGTGCCACCAGGTGGCTGGTGATCATCCCTGGTAATGGTGTCACGTCGGGGGGCTCTGTGCTGGCCTGTGCACTGGCAGATTGGGCATTCAGAGTGGCCAGAGCCATGTTGGCCTTGGTGAGTGGAAGTCCATGTTGCTGAGCCCGTGAATTACCTCCAACCCTGCCACCATGGCCACTCTCTTCATGAGCCCATTGGGTGATGATGGGGATGACCGGGAAAGATGCTGACTGGTGCCCACGGAACAGGTCATCCTATTCTCTTGACTATCAAACTGCCTCTCTGCTGAGATATCCTTCTGGTGAGCATTCACATGGGACACAAATATCTTCACTTTTTTTTGCCCATTCTGAGGGGTCTATCTACATACCTTTTCCCCAAATTTCCTTGTCATCAGTTTTCCAATACTGTTCTTTCCAAGTCCTTGACTTTCCTGCTGAACAACTGGGCACAGCGCATGAGGCAGTATATAGTCACACACCTGACCATTTCCCTTCCAAGCAACGTGCAGCCAAGGGCATGGCTCAAAGCTCTACCCATTGCAAGGACTGCTCTTCACTCTTGTCCTTCAGGGATGTCCCCAGGGGGTGCAGCATTGCAGGTGTCCACTTGCTAGCGGTGCCTGCGTATCGTGCAGAACTATCTGTAAACCAGGCCCAAGTCGTTTCTTCCTCTGTCAACTGATTGCAGGGAATTCCTGCTGAGCCATAGGTATGGGCTGGGAGAGAGAAGGCAGCGTAGCAGGAGTGGAGACCATGGGCATTTGAGCCATTTCTTTGTGTGACTTACTTATGCCTTCAGGGTCTGCTTGGGTCTGATCACATATGTATCACTTCCTTCCATTTGACGACAGAGTGTTGCTGTACACCCCCAACTTAATGGTGTATGGTCACGTGGTAACTTGGTGGCCCATGGTTAAGCATTCAGTCTCTGCTAAGGCACAGTAATAGACCAAGAGCTGTTTCTCAAATGGAGAGCAGTTACCTGCACAGGATGGCAGGATTTTGCTCCAAAATCCTAAAGGCCTGCGCTGTGATTCACCCACAGGGGCCTGCTGAAGGCTCCACACAGCACCCCTAACTGCCATCCCATCAGGGCCTTTACATCTGCTGACCCATAGCGTCCAAGTGGCATGGGACCCTGGTCCCGCTGCAGAGCCTTCTTGCGTTCTGGGCCCTCCACTCCAAAGCAGCACGTTTTCAGGTCACTCAGTAACAGGCTGCAGCAGCACACCCATGTCAGGAATAGGGTGTCTCCAAAATCTAAAGAGGCCCGCTAGGCACTGTGCCTCCCTTTGGTTGTAGGGGAGGCCATTGACAAGCAAATGTCTTACCAATAAGTCTAGAGTAGTTGCTGCTTCTTGCTCACTAGGTCCAATCAGCATGATGTCATCAACACAATGCCCAGTATAATAAATATCTTACGGAAGAGAAAAGCAGTCCAGATCCCTGCAGGTCACGGGGTTGTCATCACTCTCCAGCCCTGTGTCATCACAGGGCTGGAGAGTTGATACACCCCCAAGGTGAGAGAGTGGAAGTGTATTGCTGGCCTTACCAGCTAAAAGCAAACTGTTTCTGCTGGTCTTTTCTAATATATTTCAAGAAAAAAGCATTTGCCAGATCAACAGCTGCGCACCAGGTACCGGCTTATGTGTTAGTTTGCTCAAGCAATGAAACCACAGCTGGCATTGCAGCTGCATTGGAGTCACCACCTGGTGAAGCTTACAATAATCCATCGCCATTGTCGAAGCTCCATCTGCCTTTGGCACAGGCCAAGTAAGCGAGTCGAATGGGAATGCTATGGGAATCACCATTCCTGTTCTTTCAAGTCCTTGATGGTGACATTAATGTCTGCAATCCCTCTAGGAATCCAGTATTGGTTATCCTGAGAATCAAAGAGCTCACTGGCTATTTATGATGTCCTTCTAAATGTAGCTTCTCAAGGGTTGTTTATCCAGGAAGAAGTCGAAGAAAACATCTCTCTGCATCTCAAGAGTTCTTCTATGATGAGCATTTTTGTGACCTGGGCTAGAATACATCTTTACTTTACTAACTTCTAACTCAAATGCAGTGTTTTCTTCAATCATGAATATAGACAACTCTTGGCAGTAATATTAGAAATACTTATGACTTTCTCACCAATAGAATTTACAGATCTTTTCAAATCACATTACAGTTGTTACAAATGTACCAAAATATTGTATATGCTCATCACTACCCTGAAATTAAAGTCATTCATCTCAGCAATAGACCTTGTTTTTAATGAGTTAATAAAGAAGCATAAGATCACTGTTTACAATTATTTTAAAAAAATATTTTGATGACTACATTTCAATATATAATAATTGCATTTGACAGAGTCAAGTCTTGGTAAAATACTGGATGTCTTGCGTCCCTGATCACCTTCATAGTTTATTCTGGTGTGGGGAAACATCTGTATTTTCTGTCTGGCTAGGCAGTCTGTAGCAATCTTCCATGACACTGATAACATTAATTTATTTTTTGGTTTTCCTCTCACTCAGCTATTTCCCAAGTTATTTTGGACCTGAGGCACATGATTTCTATGAAAATGTATACCTTCTTATTTCTACCCCCCCAATGGTTCCTTTGAATCTACTTCTATCGAAAGAATTATACCCTCTGTTTTTGCATTCCAATCATGAGCCTTACTATAACCTCAGTTTTAGGAATGGCGGAACGAGGAAGAGCTCTCCATCACAGGTAATCACAGAAGATATTTCTTCATTGTTCTTGACTCAACTAGTACTTTTCACAGCCCATACTGGATGTCAGGAATAATACCAGGTTATTTAGCGCTTCAAGGATGGATGCAACATGGTTGCAATGGTAAAGAATCTTAAATCGATCAGGAGAGACAGGCATGCAAAATGCTCTGGGGACACATAACATGGAGCAGGGGACTCTGGCACAGGAGAAGATGGCTTTGTGGGTGAAGGCACATTTAAACTTGGTCTGTAAGAATGAGTACGGTTTGCAAAGTAGAGAAGGGACAAAGGAGAAGACCTGACTACAAAAGAATGGGGTTTGCTGGTGGAGCCATTACAGTCAGAGGAAGCAAAAAAGGTAAAGGAACTTGTGTTTTAGGGAGCAAAATTGGTGTCAGTGGGCCTGGAACAAAAGTTATCTGGGTGGGAAAAGGGGAGAAGGTGTTACTGGAGCGGTATCATGCTATGGAGACTGGACTTAGGATTTCTCAATAGGTAATTGAAAGCTGTTAATAACTTTTTTTTAATTAATTTTTTTTAATGGAGTATAGTTGGTTCACAATGTTTTGTTACTTTCTGCTGTACAGCAAAGTGAGTCTGTTATAGATATACATATATCTACTCTTTTTTAGATCCTATTCCCATATAGGTCGTTACAGGGTATTTGAATAGAGTTCCCTATGCTATACAGTAGGTAGTTATTATTATCTATTTTATATATAGTAGTGTTAATAACTTTTAAGTAGGGGAATAACATGATGAGATGCAAGCGTTAGAAAGCTGATTCAGGACATGACACATTGAAGGAAGACAATGGCATCAAAAAGAGCCTGTGAGCCATCTGAATTTGAAGCAAAAGAGAAAAGAGTCAAAGGTGCCTTTCAAATATCTTGCTTAGGTGAGAGGTTTGGTGGTGACATGCTCAATTGGGGAAAGGTCAAGTTAGGGGCAGAAAGTAAAGCTCTGGAGCTCATGAGAGATATTGAGTCTGGGAAAATGAATGTATGAGTCATATACATGGAAGTGATAGTTAAAGCTCTGGGAACAAACGAGCCTTCCTAGGAGAGTGTCTAGACTTGAGATGTGAAGAGCTTTGAGGACAAAACCCCGGGGAGCACTAACGTGAAAGAGTGAAGCCGAGAAAGATGAGTCAGGGAAGCAAAGCAAAAGAGAGGAGTTAGAGGATCCTTTGGAGAATCAAAAAGCACCATATGAGGCAAACTCAGGGCTGGGGGTGGGAGGAGAGCATTTCAGTAAGGATTTCAAAAGTAGCTACCAAGGCTGAGGTCACAGATGAATATCCTGGAGGTAGAGTGACATTATCTACCTAAGGATGACATTTAGGGGGCTGTATTAGTCTGCTAAGGCTCATAACAGAGTACCACAGATGGGGTGGGGGGGGGGCTGAAACAACAGCAGTTTATCTTCTCATCATTCTGGAGGCTGAAGTCCCAGATCAAGGTGTCATCTGGTCTGGCACCTGAGGCCTCTCTCCTAGGCGCACAGATGGCCACCTTCCGGTTGTGGCCTCACATGTCCTTTTCTCCGTGTGTGGACACTCTTGGTGCCTCTTCCTCTTCTTATAAAGACATCAGTCCTATTGGAAGAGGCCCTCATCCTTATGACTTCATTTAACCTTAATTGCCTCTGTAAATGCCTTACCTCTTAATACAGTCACACTGTGGGTAAAGGCTTCAGCAGATGAATTTGGGGAGGACACAATTCAGGGTGTAACAGGAACTGTGGTGGGAAAAGGTGACATGGAATGGAATTGAAAAGATCCGGCATTTCAGAGTTATGGAGTGAATCAGTTTCTCAGAGAAGAGACTTAAAAGGAATGATGCACTGCTTGAGAGAAGTTCATGGATGAGAAGACATGTCTCTGACTTTGGAGGCTTACAGACCTCTGGGAAGATGGCATCTGTGAGGTCTCCGCAATAGACTCGCAGAGTGAGGAAAGAGTGACCCTCCAGTAGGAAAGTTTGTTACTGGGCTGTTTTCTAGTAGTACTGACTGTTGGTGCTGCTTGAGGATGTGGCATAGTCAATCCAGAGAGGGGACATGCGCCCAAGGTACCATGTGTAGGGATCCACTTGGCTGTTCATGGACCAACCTGCAGCCTTAGCCTCGTACCACTGAGCTCTCAACCACCTAAGAAACTGTCTTTTCCAGATGCCTTTCCCATCAGGAGCTACTTTTTTGGTCACTAACGCTGCTGCCTCAGCAATTTTGGAGTTGGTGCTGGACAGTAGAGAAAGGTCATTTCATGACATGGTCGGATACCTGGGGACACGCATGAGGATCGGGTACGTTCTCCCTTCCTAGCCTAGAGGTCCTGCGAAAACCCAAGCTTCTGTTCCTGCTCTCACCGCTTTCTGAGCCATCCCCAGCCTGCAGTCACCTTCACTGCCCACCAGCCAGAGTGGAAATTATATTGCATTACTCTCCTGCTGAAAATCCTGCAGCAGATTTCTATTGCATTTAGAATAAAATCCAGAGTCACTGCCAAGACCTATTCTTGCCATAACCTACAGGAGTGATTTTGCACACACACACACACACAACCCTCCCCATGCGAGGACATTTGGCAGTGTCTGAAAACTTTGGGGTAGTTACAACTTATGGAGGTGCTAACAGCATCTGGTAGGTAAAGCCCAGGGATGTGTTAATCGTCCTACTATGCACAGGACTCTGACCTCCCTCCCTCCGCCATGACAAAGAACTCTCCAGCCCCAAAGGTCAAGGGTGCTGAGGCTGAGAGGCCCTACAGGCCCCCATGTTCTGGCCCTGCCTACCCTGCCCACCTCTCTGGTATTCCTCTTGCGTCACTCTTCTCCTTCACAGTCATGATTTTTCCAGACACATCATGGCCCCCTTAGAACATTTGCATTTACTGTTCCTTCTGATGTGTCCCCAAACTGTTTGCAGGGCTTGCCCTTTCCTAAGGCTTTCTCTAATTCTGTGGACTAAAAATGCCCCCCTCTCCTCTCTTTCTTCATAGCACTTCTGTTCATGGGCAATTAGAGTACTGCTGTTGCAGGAAAGGGGATCCCTTCCAAGGCCCGAGGGTGGGCTTTTGTCTAATACTCGGAAATGAATTATCCGAGGAGACACACGTGCTGACAAAGCAAGAGACTTTATTGGGAAGGGGTGCTCAGGGGGAGAGCAGCAGGGTAAGGGAACCCAGGAGAACTGCTCTGCCACGAGGCTCGCGGTCTCGGGGTTTCTGGTGTTGGGGTCAGTTTTCGGGTTGTCTCAGGCCAATCACGTTGCTTGGCCCATAGTTGGTCTGACTCAGGGTCCTTCCTGGTGGCGTGCGCATCTCTCAGCCAAGATGGATTCCAGCCCAAAGGATTCTGAAACGTTGGTCGTCTCCTCTCTCCTCCTTTTAGCCCCTCCCCAATTCTCCCGGGTTAGTTTTACACCACATACTATGCGCTGGCATGTCCCCCCTCCTTTCACCACCTCCTGAATTCTCCTCGATAGTTTTCGGTGGCAGCACCGAGTTTTTTTATCGGGACCTCCTGTTGTGAGACAATTCAGGCAAGCAGGTATCATCATGCCTGGCCAAGGCGGGCGGTTTTGGTCAACAGTTCCCTAACACCACTGGCCTCTTTTCATGTGTCTTCCTTGCCAGAAGGTGACCTCTATGACAGCGTGGGCTTCGTCCCATTCACTGCTGTGTATCCCATTCCCAAAGCAAGACCCAGCACACAGTGGACACACAATAAACTCAATCCCCTCACTCTCTTGATACTCAGCCAATGCAAACTCTTCCATTAGATTTTGAGGCTGTCTGGCTCCACAAGGGCCCAGCACCCACCCAACATAATAAAGGGAGGTCAATGGATCCAAAGGGTTAAAAGTCACGGAGGCAAATGGCAGGCTTCTCAGATGCACTTGCTTTGGTGAAACGACCTTCATTTCACTTTCCTTTTATTCTGGACTCTAGGCTTTTACAATAATGGGCTGGACAGCAGGACAAGCAACCTCAGCACTAAATTCAAGTGCAGTTTCCAACACTGTCTGCATTGCATCGTGCAAACCCCATATCTGCATGTGAGTACGTGCACATCCATGGGCTTGTCGTCATACGGAGCCAAGGTTCTCTTCTAATGGGTCAACCCGAGTGTTGGTCAAATTGCTTCTATTAGAACATAAATGCAACTCAGACCAAAGCAAGTCCCTGCAGATTGAGCGTTGGAGAAGGAGAGCCAGCCAGAAACTATGATAACTTTGTATTCTCAAACAGGGAAGGCTGCGGCTTCCATTTAATTCATTGACAGTGGAAACACTTTATAGCATTGTATGAAATAGTCTTCTATTAGATAATTTCAGAACCACTCATCTTCAAGACTCCTGATTTCCTGTCAACAGCAGTTTTTGCTTTTCTGTCTTCTTCTTTTTTTTTCTTTCTTTTTTTTTGATGAGAGCTCTCCCTAGGGAAAAAGTAAAAAGAGCTTTTCCTGGAAGAGTTCCTGCTGCCCTCATTTACCTTTTGCATAACAAAAGCCCAGACTATAATTCTGAATGGCTGTTTTGTGTCGTTGAACCAGGTGTCCTGCTTGGAGAAACTGAACATTAGAAGTCAAAGAAATGCCAATTTGCTCTGTTTCAAAACACTTTGTTTCAATTGCTGCCAAAGCCTTGGGGCAAAATGCTATAATCTATTTTCAGTTCCAGCTTTTCAGTTGGCTAGGCCTCTTTTTCTTTTTTTTTTTTAAACTTATTAACATGCCCAAGTGACAGTATCACTTATTAACCTTATTGATCTGGGAAGACTTTTATTAACTACAAAAGATATTCCTTATTTGAAATTAGTACTAGTTATTTCTTGGCAAGAGAACATCAAAGTCCCGAAAGATGAACACTGATTTATAAATAAATAACAAACATGCTGGTTAAAATACATCAGCGATATATCTGTTTATAGATTAAATAATTAGATAATAGTAAGTCAAATTGAGAAAGGTACGGCCATGCAATTTGAAGAAGGATATTGACCTATTTGCTAAAGGCATATTTTCAACTTAAACGGTTAGAGAGACATTCTGTCACAGATGGAGTTATGTCACATCTGGTGGATCCGGTCCCTTTTTCTCCTGGCAGCACTACAGGGGCAAAGAAGGATGTTAAAGAAAAGGCAGCATATGGATGGCTAGCTGCCAGAGACACAGAAGATGAACCCCTAAATGAACGCACAAGACTCATTCATTCAAATATTTTCTGAGCATTTACTATGAGCTGGGTATCATTTTAGATGGTAAGTTTGCAAAATAAACGTATATATTTGTGTTAACAGAATATTAAATGCCTGGTACTCTGAGCTGGGATTTTCCCATAATTCTTAATCGATATCTGGACGATCTTATGTATCATAGACCTGTGGTTTTTCTCTCCAAAGGAGGACGCGAAAGACCTGAGAAGTTTATGCAATGGAAAGAAATCTCTTCAAAGACGTGGAATCAGATTCTGACACGACGCACTGAGATAGGCAAGTGATTTTAGGTCCTTGAATCTCAGGATTCCACTTTATAAAATAACCTGACCTCATCAAGTATCAGTATCATGGGCAACATGAGATAATGTACACACATTGCTGGTGAGAATATATAATACAAATATATGCTGCTATGGAAAACAATTTGGAAGGCCCTCAAAAAGTTAAAATTACCACATGATTCAGCAATTCCGTGCTTATGTGTATATCAAAAGAATTAAAAACAGGTATTCAAACAAATACATGTAAATGCGTGTTCGTAGCAGTGCTATTTACAATAGCCAAAAGGTGGAAACAGCCCAAATGTCCATCAATAGATGAGTGAATAAACAAATTGCGATATCTACAGACAACGGAATATTATCCAGCCAAAAAAAGAAATGAAGTACAGATACATGCTACAGATACAACGTGGACCTACCTCAAAAACATTATGTTACGTGAAAGAAGCCAGACACAAAAGGTCACACATTGTATGATTTCATGTATATGAATACCCAGAATAATTAAATCCACAGAAAAAGAAAGCAGGTAAGTGGCTGCCAAAGCCTGTGAAGAGGGGGAACGGGAGGAATGCTTAATGGGCACAGAGTTCCCTTTTGGGTGATGAAAACATTCTGAAACTAAAGAGAAGTGATGGTCACATACATTGTGAATGTACTAAATGCCACTGGAATGTTCACCTTTAAAGTGGTAAATTTTAGGTTTGTTAATTTCACCTCAGTTAAAAAACAAAAGCAAAACCAAAACATGAGATAGTGTTTATGAAAATACTCCATCCATTTTTTTAGTGACTTACCCAGGGTCACTGAGGATTGGAATTCATATGGGTAAAAGGCTATGTAGAAAGGTTGACAGGAGTCTGAAACTTTTAGTGACTCTTTCTTAAGGGAGAAAGAAACTTTCCTTTGAAGGGATGCCCCCCTAAACTTCCCCTCGTCTCGTTGGCCAGAATCAGGTCACACGCCCTTTCCAGTCATGGCAAGAGGAGGGGGTTATCCTCAGACCACTCAGGTCCCCTTGGAGCTGGGGATGGGTCAGCTTCCCCTAAGACCATGGCTGTGTGTGTGTGTGTGTGTGTGTATGTAAATACTGGAGGAGAACCAGGGTTCTCTAGGATAAGACAGAGACACAAGGACATCACTTAGGTAATCCCCAGCAACCCTCCTGTTCGAAGAGCTGGCTTCATGGTCAGTATGGAAAAGCCCCCGCTCACCACAACTAGAGAAAGCCTGCGCACAGCAACAAAGACCCAATGCAGCCAAAAGTAAATAAATAAAATAAATAAAATTTAAAAAAAGATCCCCCCAGTGGAGCATCCGCCATTGGTTTCCCATCGGCACACTTCCCTCCTTGGAAATCTCCAACTCATACACCATAGACCTGGCGTACACCATTCTTTATGGTATTCATTTCTAGGCTTCTTACTGTCAGGGCTGGATACATAATTTGGGGGACCCAGTGCAAAATCAAGGCTCCTTATTTAAAAATTATTAACAAACTCAAGATGGTGACAGGAGAACATTAACCCAAGTTAATGTTGTGCTTTCTAAGCACAAGACCTTGTTTGACTCTCCATGTCCCATGGTCATGAACCCAGCCCTACTTATTACCTACAAGTAAGAGATGCAAATGCCTTAGCACAGTATACAAGGCTTCCGTCCTGGGTTCCCCAGGGTCCCAATTAGCATTTGTCTCATGGCACCTAAATCACATTTTTTTACACCTTGATCTCTTCCCTCAAGAAGGTGAGCTCCTTGAGTTCAGGGAATGTGTCTTATCTCCTTCTGTGCTTTTAGCTCTCTACCCAGCGTCTGGCATACGGGGGTCCCTAAGTGAACATGGGAATGGCTGGATGACAGCAATATTGAACCATTCATTCTCTGATGTGACTCTGGCTCGGACCTCTGAATCTTATCCCGTGTCTGTTCAGGTTTTGGCTTTGACTCTGACCTTGTCCCTGGTTGATGTGACACTATGTCTTTTCTTGGACTCCTAATACCTACTTCCTCTCCCTTTCCTTTGATTCTTAGCCTCAGGGATGGTGCTGGTGCTCAGATCCCAACTCCGGTCATTCATATTTTTGAAGCAGCGTGACCTAGGATGAAGTTCCTCTAAAGCAGATCCCAAGACAAGGATTTGGGCCCAGTATTTTATTTGCATGGCGAGGGAGTGGGAAAGTGGAGGGTGCAAAGTTAAGAAGAGATACCTTAATTAGTAGGTTCCATTATGCGCAAACTGGGCTCAGGTTGCAGGGGACCTTCTGAAAAGTTCTGTTGAACCCAACTCTAAGTGATCCTACCAGAGGTCTTTACTCACAACTGTTGCCTCTCCATGACTGATGGTCACGCTGGGAACTTTCTGGCGCTTTAGCCTGTTTTGTATGTGAGTGTGTGTGCCCATGGTCAGAGGATGCTCTTAGCCAGGAGATGCAGGAAGCCATCAGTAGGGCTGCAGGTAGCCTCTGGGATAGGTGTGTGTGTGTGTGTGTGTGTGTGTGTATGGGATGAATGTGTGGACCACCGATGACATCGGCTACATAGAGGAATGGTAGTGAACAATCCTTGGCAGAAATGTTCTGAAGTGATCATGAACTCCAGCTTCATGCTCCAGCTTAGTGCATCTGTGGCAGAAACTACAGCAGATAGTTTCTTAAGGCTGCTGTGACAAAGTCCCACAAAGTGAGTAATACATCGTCTCACAGTTCTGGAGGTCAGAAGTCCACAGTCAGCAGGGCCATGCTTCCTCTAAAGGCTCCAGGGAAGGATCTGTTCCCGGCCTCTCAACTTGGTCCTTGGCTTATAGATGACCATCTTCTCCCTGTACATCTTTACATGGCCTTTCCTCTATGTGTGTCTGTCTGTGTCCAATTTCCCCTTTTTTATAAGGACACCAATCATATTGGATTAGGACCCATCCTAATGATCCCATTTTACCCTGATTACCTCTGCAAAGACCCTCTCTCCAAATTATGGTTATATTCTGTAGTATGGGGGTATTAGGACTTCAACATATTCTTTTAGAGGACATAATTCAATCCAAAGCAAGGCCAAATGAAAAGAAACCACCACCTATGTCCCACTTAGTCGCCCTAAGTGGGCAAACACCTAACAAGGAATTGTACCCCCTGTCGACCTAGGTGTTTACAGCAGTTCCCCAAACAACAGCCACTGGAGTTTTTCACTTCACTCCCTCACATTAAAGAGAAAAGTGGGCCAAACTCAGCAGGAAGACGGACTATCACCAAAGTTACATGCAAAAATGAATGGAAGATGAAAGCCAGCATGGCTTGCAAAAACCGTGGGGTAATTTTGTCCAAGGGGAAGATTCATTGGAAACCCTTTTGGGTTAAGACTGACTATTGTGGGAGGTATGTGGTAAACTAAGGGAAAATCCACAGGGGAACCTTTGTAAAAACTGAAATAAATAAAGACTTCAAAAATAGGACCTAGAGAAAAAGCCGAAAGGAATTTGATAATTTCGCCTGCAGGAAAGCAGACTGAGGTGCGGCTTCCCGGTTTCCCCGCATTTGAAAGGTGTCCAAAGGCACTCCTATTCCTGCTGAGAAGAGAGTGATGGGAAAAAGGCTTAGACTGGATGGGGAGATTTGGGTGGGATAAACTGAAGAATGTTCCAGAATTAGCCTACGTGTGTCAACACTCCAGGATTGGTTCACTGACAGAAGAGACTTTACTTTTGCATGAACTTAATGATTTATGCAGATTCCTTTTACATAGCTCATCTCATTTGATTCTCCCCATGCTCCTTTGTGGGGGACAGAGTAGGTAACACTGTATAAGCTGTAAAGTTGGATACAATGTGTAAGCTGTGTGCATGATTTGCACTACTGGCCTATAAAATGCTTCCTTTTTGGCCAGTCCAGGGTGTCGCAACCTCAGTACTGTTGACGTTTGGGGCCTGATCATTCTCTCTTGTGAGAGGCTGTCCTGCGCACAGTAGGATGTTTAGCAGTATCTCTGGTCTTTACCCGATGGATGGAAATAGGACCCCTCCTCCCATCTTGACACCCCAAAACGTCTCCAATCATCATCAAATGTCTCCCCGGTTGAGAACCACTGAGTAGTCTAAGTTCCCCCAACTTCAGTTTAAGCCCTTTCACTATTTGTTTTATCCTCTGGGGAGATGAGAAGCATTGTTGTTCATTTTTTAAATATTTAAGAAAGATGAAGAGACATAGCCAGTGACTCCCAGGACCGCCCAGACCACTGGGGAATGGCGCCTGCATTCTCCTCCCAATGGGAAGGGGGCTGTCATGTGTTGCATCCAAAGGGTACAGTGGTCATGGGACCTGTAATCTGCCTAGAATCGTCAAGGAGGAAAAGTTTCACAGAAAAGGGAGGATAGAGACTAAATTGTTAAAGGATGAATAGGGGTTTATCTACTAGATGTTGTCACTTATCATATTATATACAACTTTTTATTCAAGGTCAGGGGTTGTCACATGGGCCATGGGCCAAATCAGGCCTCCTGTCTGTTTTTATTAATAAAGTTTTATTGGAACACAGTCATGATTATTCATTTGAGTAATGTCTATGGCTGCTTACACGATACAACAGCAGATTTGAATGGTTGCACCAGAGTCCATATGGATCACAAAGTTGAAAATACTTACTATCTGACCCATAGAAAAAACTTGCCGAGCCCCATCTAGGACCTGGGGCTATGAAGCACGGGGGCCCTTACTGAATGTCTGTTCTGCCACTTCACTTCTCATTGCTTTAGGTAAGATCATCTACTGTGTACCAAGCACTCTGGTTTATAGATGCTCCATTGCTTCTTTGCAATGACCTTGAAAAATATATATTGTACTCACCAGTCCAACAAATAGAAGTTCAGATAAAATAATGAACTTGGCAAAATTATATAATGAGTAAGCAGGTGGATGCGGTGCTCAAATTCCCATTTTCTCGATTCAGTGCCATTCAAACTCCGTGAGCATCAGTGTCTTCACCTATTAAAAGCAAATAAAGGTACCTACCTGTCTTCAGTGGATAAACGTTCTTCTGAAATAAAAGTGATATAACTCTTCTAATAACAAAATGCCAGGTTGGTAACAACGATCCCAGCAGTATAATGAAGTACTAGGTGACTTCTGTGCTCTGTCTTCTAGTAGCACTGGCTTTGGGACCAGCAGTATCACATACATAAATCGTCACAGCTTTATCCTTTTACACCATTCATGGCTCACTTCAGTAAATGCTTCACTTCAGTAAATGCTTCCTTCCCGATTACACAGCTCGGCTGGCAACTCCAGGGAAACAAATAAAATTCAAGCGTGGAGTTAAAAGAGGCTTGAGAGCAGCAACTTGAATAAATCTGCTCTGTAAAGGGTTTAGAGATCCTGGAGGCCACATTAAAGACATTCCCTAAATCAACTCAGGATGGGGCTGCCTGGGTGGTGAGGGAAATTGACATGCCCCAAAGACCTGATGTCGCCTTCTCTCCACACCACCAAATAAGGTTAAGGTTAAGGTTAGGGTTAGGGTTCGGGTTAGGGTTAGTGGATAGGAAAATTGGCGGCAATTGTGCAGGTGAGCCTCAAACACAATGGACCAGTGGATCGTGTGTCCCCCTTGCCTTGCTTCCCCTCTTCGCTGGATGCTTCGCTGGGTGCACACATATTACTAGGCATGTGTATAAAACAAAATGATTATTGTGAATGATGGGGTGATGTGTCACCAACCAGGACCCAGCACATTACACAAAGCATTTTATTTTTATTTTTTTTATATTTTTTAAGAAGTTAAACTCCTTTTATTCATAGACAACATGATCATGTGTATAAAAAAATTAAGAAATTTTCAAAAAAGATACTAGAACTAATAGCAAAGTCAAAGAATAAAATGAAGTTATGTTTCTAGAAATTGACAAGATAACCTTAAATTTATGTGGAAGTGCAAAAGATGTGGAAGAGCCAAAACAATTTTGAAGAAGAAAACAAATTTGGAGGACATAAACAATCTGATTTCAAGAGTTGCTCTAAAGCTACAGTAATTAAGATAAAAGATATGCACTAAAGTAAATATTAAAGGACATTCAATATTTGAATAATGAACCTAGATAGAATCATGGTGGTTCAGGAAGGAATGAGAATCATGGAAAGGATAATATGTGGCTAAATTTAAATGGCCATTAACACACAAAGCATTTTAAATTCATCATCTCATTGGGTCCTTACAACTGCCCTCTGTGGTAGGCACTGGTATTAGCCCCATTTTACAGATGAGGAAGGTGAGGCTTGGGAGCTTAAGCAACTTCCCTCGAGTCATATAAATATGCAGATTGAAAAGCAGATCTTTCTGTTTCCTAATCACAATTTCACAGCTTCCTCCTCAATGAAAAATGGGATTCCCTGTTGAGGGCATTTCCTGCCCAGGGATCAGGGAGGCATTCCAGCTTCCCTAAGCCAAAGTGGTTCTGCCCACATCTGACTGCCAGGTCTCTGGCCTTGCCAAGCTTGCTCAGATGGGCTACGGGTGTGTGGAGCGCCTCCGATAGTGTAGACCCTCCCAGAATGGGCATATGTAACCAATCAGTGTAGTAAAAAAAGAAGGAAATGATTAAGCCCCCTCCACCACCACGAATACGACTTGTGGAAGGTATCTGAGCAGTAGAAGAAAGAGGTGTGAAAGGCCCTAGAGCCTTAGGCCAGAGGCAGCAGCTTGCGCCCACGTGAGGGGACTCGCCTTCCCTGCCAAAGCCGTGGTCTGCATCAGCCTTGGGCGCGTGGGATCCGTCCTGCGCCTGTGCGGGCAAACGTGGGCGGGGAGCGTCCCATACTCCCCAGCCACAGCTGCCTTTCCGCTCTGAGGTTGTCAGGAGCCCCCGAGAGGCTGGCACTAGCATCTCTGTTCTCACTGGGGGTCCCCCCAGGACAAGTATGGAAAGGTGAGGCCTCCAGAATCACCCTCCAGGGGGCTCCGAGTGGAACCCCCCAGGCTCATTGCCTTTTGTTGTAGGTTGAATCGTGTCCCTCAAAAAGGTATGTTGAAGTCTTAACCCCCAGGGCCTGTGAATGTGATCTTATTTGGAAATAGGGTTGCTGGGACTGAAATTTGCCACCCAGCCCCAATCCATATGTTGAGCTAACCCCCAATTTGACTGTATCTGGATAATACAGGAGGTAATGTTAAATGAGATCGTAAGTGTGAGACTCTAATCCAATAGGACGGCAACTTCATACAAAAAGGAAGAGAGAGCTTGTTCTCTCTCTCTTATGCTCTCTCTCTCTCTCTCTCTCTGCCATGTGAAGACACAGTGAGAAGGTGGCCATTTGCAAGCCAGGAAAAAAGCTCTCAGCAGATATCAAACCAGCTGGCACCTTGATCTTGGACTTCTCATCCTCCAGAACCGTGAGAAAATTAATTTCTGTTGCTTAAGTGACTCAGTCTATGGTATTTTACTACAGCAGCTCAACCAGACTAAGACAAGGGTCTTTACAGTTCTAATCTAGTTCAAATCGTTAATCATTAACGTGGGCCCCAATACAAGAGGAGAAGAGATGCAGAGACAGACACACACAGAGGAAAGACAAAGTGAAGGCACACAGGGAACATGGCCATGTGAAGGCGGAGGCCGAGGTGGCAATGAGGCTCCCTCGGGAGGAGAATTGGGGGTAATGACAGGAAGAAAAAGGGGCTGTCCAAATAGGCAGATAGTTCACACATGGCCTTCAATGCACATTGTATTGTTTTCCTCTTGCTGCTCTAACAAATGATCACAAACCGTGTATTGAAATAACACAACTTTATCATCTTGCAGTTCTGGAGCTCCGAAGTTCAAAATGGGTCTTACAGATATAAAATTAAGGTATCAGCAGATTTGCATTTCTTCTGGAGGCTCCAGGGGAGAATCAGTGTACTTCCGTTTTCCAGCTTCTAAAGGCTGCCTGCATTCCTTGGTTTATAGCCCCACTTCATTCTCACTTCTGCTTCTGTTGTCACATCTCTTCTGACTTAGACTCTGCTGCATTGTTTTTATAAGAACGCTTGTGGTTACATAGGGCCCACCCAGATAACCCCCTATCTCAAGATCCTTAATTTAATCATAACTGCACTATCCCTTTTGCCATGGAAAGTAGCATGTTTGCAGGTTCCAGGGATTAGTTGTCTACCTTGTGTAGGAAAGCACTTGCCAAGTGAAATGCCACCCTCTGCTGCCCTCCAGGAACACACAGTCTGAAAGTCTACTCTTGGACTACAGCCTCTGGCCCATCTGCCTCTCTCACCCCCATGATTTTCACTCCATCCCCGCTGTCCCTGGATTTATGAAGTAGATTATCTATCAAATCATTAAGAGTTGAATTTGGCTTTAGTCTCTACCTTTATTGAAAATAAGATTTTTGTACAACCTCAACTTAATTATTTTCACCTGCAAAATGTGACTTAAGACCTTCTTACGAAGGTTGGTAAGATTAGGTGAGCTGGTTTAGCACAGAACCTGTACAAGCTAAGAGCTCAATAGATATCATTTCTGTCCCCTTACTTCCTCCCCGAGGTCTTCTCCTTTGACAGTCTTCCACTCTGAGGTGCCTCCTTTTCTGAGGCTTTATCTCATCTCCATCACCGATGCTTTTCCCTGCCAGTGCACATTCCTGCCCTCTGTCTTCTTGACTTTACCACTTCTCAGGGCAAAGTCATCTGTTCCGGTAACATCAACAATCTCTCCTCTCGAAACGATGACTCCCAAACTCTAATCTCCAATTCTTCCCAAGAGCTCTGGACCTTTGCTCCAACTCCCTGGTCAGCATCTTCTTGAGTATACCATTCGCCCAGTCAACTCAACAGCTTTCCAACAGGATCATTTTATCTTCTCGGCCCACTCTCACCTGGGTTCTGACTCTCACCAGCCACTCTCCTGCTCACCCAGCCCTGCATCCTGGAAATCTCACAGGCACATTGGACTCTTCCCTCTTTGCACCTCTCGCATGGAAAGAGCCTGGAAACCCAGTGAAACCTCCCCTTGGAATACCTTTCCAGGCCCACGATCCTGGTTTGACAACATCCTCCTACCTTTGGCCTCTCGCCTCTCTTGGCACCAGTCTCTCTGGTGTTAGAGTTTATTTTTTGCTAAAGACAGATCAGCTCATAATATCCCTCTTTTCAAAAGCCTCTGCTGACACTTCAGTTCCTAAAGTTTGAATGCTTTCTAGTAGGTGTGCAATCAGTGCTTCGGGAATAGTTGAAGAGATGCGTCTCCTGTAGGGCACAGTGTTTATCTGAGGGAACGCTGAGGAGCTTAATTGGTTTTTCCCATGGTGGAGAGAGGAGGAGAGTGGTGCAGGTGAGGGTTTGGGGCCCCTGTGCCTACACACGATACATGGGATTCTGGTCTACCTCCAGCTCTAAGTTGGAACCTACAAGATTGCAGGTCAGGAGGAGGTGATCTTAGGGACCCACAAACAGCAAGGCCCAGTGTTCATGCCCCAAGAGAACTTCTAGACCCTTCACGCTAATAGGAGGGTTTCCAGAACAAAGTGCTCAGAACCACAGAGGAGATCTTTCTGCTGATCTCAGGCAGATCTGCAAATTCCTGGATGAGCTGTAGATCGTAGTCTACTTGCTGGGTCTACTGCTCCAATTAGACTTTTGGCATGATCCCTGAGGGCTGTTTTCTCAGGCTATCAGCATGGCCTGCCTGCCGTCCTGAGACCTATAGGATGTGGCCCTGATGAGGGTACCGGTTATTCTCCCTGTGCTCCCCTCACAGCCATTCTCCCCGATCCTCTGCCCTGCTACCTGCCCCTGGGGATGACCTCTGTGGGGCATGACTGTGTTCCCGGGCTGCCTTGCCCTCTGGCAGGAGACTGCAGTAAGAGGGGAGAGAGAGGTCAAAGCACTTCTTTCTTTTCCCCTCTTCCCACCTTGCTATAGTTTCACCGGGAACCAGGTTGTATGGCTGCAGCTCCTGTTGGATGGTCCCTCTTCTGCATCCAATCTCAGCTCTACTCTTTCCCCTCACTTCCTCAGACTTAGAGGCTGCTGGTGCCTGGGTGCCTCACTATTCCTTAAGAGTTTCCCAAGCTTATACATCTGTAAATTGTTACTTTCATTAAATTCTCCCTAATTCCCACAATTTAATGGCGGACCATCTTTTTCCTGCTAGGAGTCTAATGGCTATGGTAAGCACCAAGAAATATTAGCAAACTTTTTATCATTCTTGTGGTATCCTTGGCCCATGCTCTGGAAGATGCAGTGAGGACCTTGAGCCCGTATTTACCTGTGAGAACTAGAGGATTAGTCTTTTTAGTCTGTGCACCGCCTCCGTGGGAAACATACCTCCAAAGGAGCCCGAGAATTCTGAGAACATCTTGCTTTATGTTACACCTTTTATTTTTCAAAGAGTGTGTCTGTATCTGCTGAAGGAATGTTTGCAACTTCTTTTGAGGCAAATCATAGAGATATTATTAGCACCCTTCCCGTTTCTCATACTTTTGCCCAAGGACATCTCAATGGCAAGTGTACAACTTGCACCCATGTTTGTGGCTTTTCAGCCAGCTCTCTTTTCCGCTGAGCTGGGAGGACTCCGTTATGGATTTTCTTTTCTTCCTCCTACAGCTTTACTTTGGCAGTTTCCTAAAGCAGAAAATCCAACAAAAACTCACTGATTACAATGGAATGTACCAGTTCATGTTGTAAAAGGTCACGCCACTTCATGGCATCCTGTGACACACACACAAAATCAGCTTAGTCAGAAGCATGTGCCATCTGACTAATGATTGACCTGAATTGAGCATTGTGCAGTATAGCTGGAGCAGGTGTCCCTATCACTCTACAGTACCCCGTGTCGAATGAGCAATGCCCAATGATGCCAAGAAACCCCATGAGTGAGTACAGAAAAATCTCAGTGTCACCATGATGCAAGTGATCTCTGCACATGGTACATACTTAGTGCCCCATAACAAGACCATGTCCAAAGCCAAATGGAACTTCAACTGCAAAGTGGAAGCTGTAAAAGCCAAACTGGGGAAGCACAGAGTGCCAGCCTTAACTTCCTTGAAGTTTGTTTGTGCAGCTTTGGAAATCACAGAAAGATAGGTGAACTGTTGGCCAATGGCGGAAAAAACACTCAGTTAAAGAAAGGACAAATGGAGAGGATTGTGATAAGAGGCAACTGTGAGGTTCCTACTTATGAGTGTTCTATACTCTAGGTAGTAATAGGTGACTTGATGCCAAATTCCAACAGTGGTATAGATGTAAATCCTGTATTAGTGTCTTTTGGAAAATGTCATTTCATGCATAATTAAAAGTAAAAAGAACAAGTGGTTGCCTCAGAGTGGGTGGGGATTGACTGAGAATGGGCATGAGAGAACCTAGTGGGTGCTGATCTTGTTCCGTAGCTTGATAAGGGTTGCATTATATACCTGTGTGCTTTTGTCAAAACTTTTAGAAAGGTACACATAAGATTTATGCATTTCACTGCAGGTAACTTTTTCCTAAATAAATATATATAAGCAAATATTGAGTTCTCGCTAATGATATGCATAAAGAAATATTTACAGATGAAGTATACTGATGTCTGTGACTTGTTTTAAAATGCATCAGAAATAAAATGGACTTCTATTGGTTGTAAAATCTAGGCAGTGGATATGGGTATTTTCTCTACAATCCTTCCAATTTTTTTGTATGTTTGAAAGTTTCAGTTACTACTAAATGTAAAATAGATTACCGACAAGGACCCACTGTATAGCACAGGGATCTATAGTCAATATTTTGTAATAACTTGTAAGGGAAAAGAATCTAAAAAGAATATATCTATCTATCTATATCTATCTATGTATCTATATATATAGATACATAGATAGACAGATATATCTGAATCACTTTGCTGTACACCCAAAACTAACACAACATTGTAAATCAACTATACTTTAATAAAAGAATAAAATAAAACAAATTTTTGAAAAGTGTTGGAAAAAAATGAAAAGAAACTGAAAAGAAAAATCCCAGGGTTTCTCACTGAGTTGAGGATTACATTTTAACACAAGTGGCATCACGCTGTCAAATTATTTAAATATTACTTTTAGAAATGAAGTATGCCCCATAGGATAAGACACAGGTAATCCAAAGTAAAATCAAATTCCCCCAAACTAAACAGAAAACTGGTCCCTAGGGAGATGAACAGGGATTTACATGGAAGACACATGAGGATCGCAAGATTGCAAGAAATGCATGATTTTGAAGAGGCTATTTCTAAGAAAGCACTTTGGGGCTAAAGGCTGATTCAGTCCCTTCCCCCGGCAGACCCACTCCATTCCCTTACCCCCAAACCACTAGCTTCAGAGAGGTCACGGATGGTCTAGAGGTATGAACCATTCATGAGCTATGGGCAAATGCTGGATCCTGCAAGGTAGAATGGAGACAATTATAGACTCATCCTTTCAGCTACTTCAGAACATGGTTAAAAATCCCACCCTTTCAGATCTTCAACTTTTATAGAATGTCTACAGTTTGATTCTTTAACAGTTTGACATCTTGACTCTGTTTTTGGAGTGACTGTCAACAGGGTGTGTCTCTTTGTCAACATCTGGCTTTACTAACAGACTAATAACATTGCAGAGAGTCCCTTGTGTGGTGTAGGTGCTTAATGAATGTACTACAATGACTTTGGAACCCTCCAGCTGCTCCTCTGCCTGACTGCACAACCTTTAGACAAATGCTTAAACTCTGTGCACCTCAGTTTCCTTATCTGTTCAAAACAATATCGATAATAATGCTTACCTTTAGAGTCATCGTGAGAATCATATACATTTAAAAAGATGTGAGGTCTCTGGCAGGTGGTTGAATGAGACCCAAAAGAAACAAAACAAGATGAATAAGAAAGTTTTCATCTGCTGGCCCAGTCTGTTGGACTGGCTTACAAGTGGAAAGGAGAAAATGATCACAGCTCCTGTTGGGATGGAGAGTTGCTCTTGTTGGGCTCTCAGAAGACAGTGGAGGAGGCCACTGCAGTGGGAGAATCAGAAAACTGGCTACAGTGTCTAGAAATTTCTTGGGAATAATCCTGCTGGGGAGAGAGGTGTGAGGAGTATATACCCCAGTTCTGGGGGGTATGGAGATGAACAAAAATGTGAGTTAACAATAATCACCATGAGACAGATGAAATAGCAGGGACACTGGAGGCTCCATGAGGCAATGCTCTTTCCAGTTAAGCTACTATTTGTACTACACCAGCTCTGATCATTAAAGAATATTATTTTATATTTCCATCATTATTAATTGCTCCTCATATTCATAATTCTGGCTAAAGGATGAAATAGAAGAGATGAGGGTTAGGGATGTGCATCACTCCTGGGTCAAGGAAGAGCGTTTCCAGAAAAACAACAGTAACGCTAACACGTGCATTTGAAGAAGTGTATGGAGACGAGTCAATCAGGCAGGAATTCCAGTGGAAATTGCACAGAGTCTCCAAGAATAGTGCTTTCTATGTTGAGTACGGAGAGTTGCTTCTAACAACGGGACCCATTTGGACCCGTTTTATTAACTTGTTCCATTCACAAAGATGAAATCTTTTAATGGCAGTAATAAGGCAGTGCTGCAAGCTGAAGCCACTTCCTTAAGAAGTGGAAAATAAGCATTTTACTGCGGCTGTGGCCCATACTAAACAGCATGTAATGTACAGCAAAATCCCCCTGTAACATCCTCCTAGGACTGCATGAAGGAAAATGCTACTAGTGGGGGATTTTGCTAAGAAAGAAATCAGAAAGCAAACTCTTAAGAAAGCCTCTGTTCATTAGCTATCAAAGTGATAATCTGAGTGGTTCAAATCAATTGATAAAATGACAGTTGTTGGTTAATGAGAAATTTATTGAAAGCAATTTCCCACTAAGATTTTTCATATTAACTGAAGTTGCATGGTAGAAATATTTTAGACTATAAGTTGTGTTTGATAAACCAGGAAGGGAATGTTGCTTTATCTTCTCCCAAGTATAAAAGCCCTTTGATGTTGTACTTGAAGATACATGAGGCTCAGATCGTTTATTCTAATATTCCTCTAAGTTGTGGGCTGCCTTTTTTTTTTTTTTTTTAATAGTGCCAGGGCATTTTTTCCCTTGGTCAGAGACTGGGGAGATGGAGAAATTTTATTGGGCTTCCAAACCTTGTAAAAGAGAACTACTTTTCTCACCCTGACTGTGTGTTCCACCTGGGAGGCCAACTTCCAATATACAGTGGAAATTTTGTCTTGCTCTTCAGCCTTTTAGATCTACGGAAAATTTCTATATATTTTTTATTGAAGTGTTAAAAGGAAATACTTGTCATGTAAGCCTAAAGCAAAATTCAGACTTTTTTGACCCTTAAAGAAACGTAGGTAAAAGCGTGTAAGAATATTCAAACATGGATAAAGAAACACTTTCCAGTACAATTTAGAACTGAAAATTTACTTTTTCTTAATTTACCTCATGACTTTGAACCACAAATCTCAAAAAAAAAAAATTGTTTTTGTATTTAGAAATGGGCAAGTGATGATCCCCACTTGAAGAAACTAGGTTTATCAGAAAACTCTACAGAAATAGATTTTTCCTATTAGGTTATTGCATGAATCAGGCTTTGCAAGGTTATCTTGTAATAACACACGATCCCCCAAATCTGAGGACCTTCTAAATATGAAAGTTTATTTATTCATGTGCCTTCCATTCTAGCATCTGAATTAAAGGAGCACTTTTTGCTGATAGCCCTGGCCAAGAACTGCAGTCATGCAGACTTGGACCACTCCTGCCTCTGCGACTACAGGCTAATTCTTTTTTCTTTTCTTTTTTGCTGCAAATATAATTTTATTTTATTTTTTTACTTTATTATTTAAGCGTCATTTCAAAACTTCTTTGTAAGCGTCTTTTTTTAATGATGTGTACTATTTCTTTTTTTCAGCTTTATTGAGGTATAACTGACAAATAAAAATTGTATATATTTAAGATGTTCAACTTGATGATTTGATAAATATCTGTGAAATGATCACCACAATTCATCTGATTCTTGGAGCAAGATAGCGATCTTAAGGCCACCCAAGGGCTCTAAATATCCTAGAAGGAAGGGAAATGTGTACATCTCAGGCGCAGCCTTCAGTGCTAGAATGGACACATGGCAGGAGGGTGTAAATATGTGTGTAGATTTTGGCAGGGATTACCCTCCTCACTCAGTCTTTTCAAACTCCAATCATGTGTGACAGCCACATGTGGCACCCCTAAATCTGATGTATTAGAGTGGATACACTAGCAGTTAGAGTCAGGAAACTGACAGATCATCCCAGCCAGGATGAAGGTGTTATCAGTTTCCGTTCACACAACAGTGTAAATAACCAGGAAGCTCAAAGAACCATATGCTTTTTTGTTGGGAGGTATAACAGCAATAACTCATATTAAATGTATATTTAAGGAACACCCCCAACATGCCAAGCACTTTGCCTGCATTATCTCCTTTGATCCTCACATCAGCACGATGAGGTGGCTATTATCATGCTTATATTTTACAGGTGAGGAAACCACGGTTTAGGAAGATTAACTTGAAAAAGACTGCACACTTAGCAAGTGGCAGAGCCTTGATTCAATCCAAGGCAATCTGATTTCAGAATTTACACTTATAACATTGTAGAGGCCAATTCTAACTGAGGTTCATAATCTTGAACCTGGAATATTACAAGTTAGAAGTGGCTTTTGAATCATAAAAAATTAAATTATGTTCCAAGAGGTTTTTATGTTAAATGTATTTTGTCATAGCCTAATTCAGTGGTCAACACACCTTTTTTAAAGGACCAAATAATAGATATTTTAGACCTGGTGGGCTACAAACAGCCTCTGTCGCATATTTTGTTTTTTTCATTTTGTTTTTTTTTTTTTTTGGCTGTGTTGGGTCTTTGTTGCTGCGCGCAGGCTTTCTCTGGTTGCGGCAAGCAGGGGCTACCCTTCATTGTGGTGTGCAGGCTTATTGTGGTAGCTTCCCCTGTTGCAGAGCATGGGCTCTAGGTGTGTGGTCTTCAGTACTTGCAGCCCGCAGTCTCAGTAGTTGCGGCGCATGGGCTCAGTTGTTGTGGCACACGGGCTTCGTTGCTCTGTGGCATGTGGGATCTTCCCGGACCAAGGATCGAACCCATGTCCCCTGCATTGGCAGGCGGATTCTTAACCACTGTGCCACCAGGGAAGTCCCTGTTATTTTTATAACTCTTTAGAAATGTAAAAAGACACTATTAGCTCAAAACAAGGTTTGGCCAGATTTGGCCCATAGGCCATAGTTTGCCAGCCCCTGGTAACGCATCAAGGCTTGATACTCTGAGTATAAGATACTGAGTATTAATCTCTCTGCCAAATAATGTGATTAGCCAGAATATCCCATTTACAGCTGCCTTGAAGCAGTGAGAAGTTTCTTAAACTGGAAGGTGAGTTTGGACATATACTGTCTATTCTCTATGAACTTGTTTTCTTGAGTAACCTCAGTGTGGAGTCAGGTTTACATGAGGGTTCCAAATGCCACCTTAGAGCCTAGAAATGCCCTTTTCAATCCCTGTTCTGCTCCTGAAAATGGCACCAGGTGATACTTGGTAGATGTGCATGCTGTTGTTCTTGACAACTTCATCAAAAAACACCAGTGTGTTTTATTGAGATTAAAAGTTTATTTCCAAGCCTCCTCTTTCTCAAAAGATATCAAAAAGCAGCACAAAAAAATATTGGACCCCAAATAAGTTACAGACCAATAACATGGCCACAAATGGTGCCTTGGATCTTTGGCATCATACTGTTGGAAATCCTATCAGGAAGGATGAAGGTCAGTATTACTTATAACAGGCAGCACGTGTATAGAACTTACTGGGTACAGTAAGTTCTCTGTCGATATGTTAAATGTTTTCTCATCACTTTAATCCCCCTTCCTCCATGGGGGTCATATGCAGACAGACTGTGGCATTTTCAGCACCAGGCCTGGGACCTCAGGGAAAGTTCTAGCTCTGGGCATTGGTCTCATTCATTTATTCTACAAATATTAATATAGAGCAATCATGTCTTCTCATCTATGTAATAAAAGGGTCAGGCTGCGTGACATCTAAGGTATCTTCCATCAATAATATTTGCATTATTTAATGGCTCCCGCGGTATTTGCTCACTGAGGGAAGTCTTTCCTTGCTGAAGAAGGTCTTTACTCACTAAAGGAAGTCTTCCCTTAAATAAAGCTCTAAAAAATCTCTCTTGACTGTGGCTGTTTGCAACAGAAAATGCTTTTTCATTAACGACAGGATAAAACTGTCCTTAAAATTGGATCAGCATTCATAACAACCCAGTATAATAATAACCGTGTAACCTCACTTCACAAGAGATTCGGCCCTTCAGGAGGAAAAATGACTAAACTTAACTCATTCTTCTTCCAGGGCCAAGATAAAAATCTCAAGGTATCCTTTAGATGCTGTAATCTGCTTTGAACTTTGGCTCAGCTATTTCCATGAATATCCTCCATTTCCACTGGGGTAGATACTATATAAGACAGAACATTACAAATCACTTTGTTTAAAGTTACTGAAGAAAGAGTGGGGGGAAGAAAAAACAGCTTGGAGTCTGCTGTTAATTAAAACCAGACGATGATGTACAGCGATTTGTCTGGGGCACTTCTGACTGGGCTGGTTCCTTGACAGCTGTACATTCTTTCCTGCCTGTATTGTTTGAACTGTGTCCAATGGTACAATCGTTAAATCTTTGATAGCTGTTGTTTAAATACAAGAAAGGGGGAGCTTTTTGTTCTAAGCAAGAGACGGAGATGGGTCTTGTATTACATTTAAAAAGTTAGGTTTTATTAGATCATTTTTGCTGGGTTTTCATATAATGCCTCTGGTCATTTTTTGATTGTCTGTTGACGCTTTTTCAATACACAAATGTCAAAAGTCTTACTTCCTCCCTTCTTTCCTAAGGGATTCTTGCTGTGGGTAGGAGGGAAAAATATGGAGCACCTGGTCTGACTAGGGATAGGTTAATTTCAAAGTTGAAAGCTCCATAGGCTGGAATACATTTAAATGTTTGCTAATAGTGAGAGAGACTACCAAAAAAAAATTCAAGTGGCTTCAGGAAAATTGCTCAGAAACACACACACAAATTCTGTTTCATCCTCAAGTTTGACACTTGATGGTTAACCAAAGATTGTTAAGCTGTGTATCTCCAAATACCCCAGCAACTTTAAAAGGAATCATTCACACTTTGTAAAAGACAAATTGACATTAAAGAATGTATATAAAAAAGTATTTGTACATTTATCCATACCTTAAAGTTTGGGTGTTAAATATAAGCACAATACCCTCTCTAAATAGCCATTGTGATATATCTATCTATATAGATGTATAGATTAGATAGATGATAGATAGATAGATAGACTTAGTGTTTCAATTTATATTTCAGATCAAATTTTATTTTTAAAGTTCTTTTTCAAGATAGCCTCACCTACTATCAGGAGGGTGTCTGGGGGTTCAGATGAACATTCTTGCCAGCAATGGTAGCTGTGGAGTTCTGCCACAATGTTGTAACTCCCTTTCTTTCAAGGTCATCCTACAAGTATGACCTCGTTTCCTCTGAAGATTAGACAGATTGTCTTTTTGCTGGGACTCTAGATTCCGGGGGCAAAGTTTTTCAAAGACAGGTGTGAAAATTATCCTTGCTTATTTGGAAATGAGTCATTATTCCAGGATGCTATTGCTTATCTCAACCTGGTAAAGGTCAAATGAAGTTCTGGTTCACAGAAAGATGTTCTATGCTGACTTTTCAGCCCCAATGGGGTTTGTTTTATTTCATTTGGTTTGGGAGAACCCAACATTGCTGATGTATTCATCTGTGTTGGGTGAAACTTTGACCAAACAACCATGGAACAGCTGGACCGTAGGAAGGTAAGTAAGGTGGTAACTTTATTAGGATTATTCCTGGAGTCCAAACACAATACCAACAGGCAAACAGTAAAGAAAATAAACCTTACTGGTAATAAAGGCAACTACCTCAGTGCCATTTGCTTTTGTCAAATATGAGAAATATTTGACTTTGCTCTAACTATGGATATTATTTAGTTTAATCAATCTCAATTAAAATTCGTTGAGACTATCCATTTAGAGTCAGATATATACGTACATTTGTCCAGGTCTAATCCATTTAAACTAGAGCCCAATGTTTGCTTATTTGCCTCGGAAAATGTGGCTCAGGAAATACAAGGACCCATGAACTTCTCATTTCTGTATGGCAGGCTGTGTAAATGTGAGACAGCTAGCAGAGTAGCAAGCTAAGTTTGTTGTCTACACTCAACTCTCTCCTCCCTTCACACTCCTACAGGCTCACAGACCTCACCTCCACTAGAGTGTCTGAAAATATCAGGTATTAGATTTAGAGCTAGATCATGAGGATCTGAGGGGAAAACATCTGCAGGACTTATGAGAAAGGTATTACTTCCTAATTACAAAGCACTACCCAGGAGGACATGTTCCTCTTTTATGGTCAGATGTTGCTGTAGTGATGGCTGGAATAGCTGTATCCATTTTGTGACCAGAGGATGGCACACAGGAAAGGAGAAAGAGCCCAAGTGTGTGATAACATCAATGAGCCACCAAACTGACCCTGGACCTACCTACCTCTGGATGTCTTTTTTTTTTTTTAGTTGTTTATTTATTGATGTATAGTTGATATACAATATTATATGTTACAGATGTACAATATAATGATTTGGATTCACACTTTTAAAGGTTATACTCCATTTATAGTCACTATAAAATATTGACTGTATTCGTGTGTTGTACAATATATCCTTATAGCTTATTTTATTTTATTTTTTTTAATTAGTTTTTATTGGAGTATTGTTGCTTTACAATGTTATGTTAGTTCCTACTGTACAGCAAAGTGAATCAACTATACGTATACATATATCCCCTCTTTCTTGGATTTCCTTCCCATTTAGGTCACCACAGAACATTGAGTAGAGTTCCCTGAAGGTCTTTCAATGTGTCTCAGCATGCACCTGAAGCTGTCTTAACTGAGACAAGCTTGAATTAAAAAATTTGATTCCTTTCACAATCCTCTTGTGCTTACAGATCCATAGCAATAGTCTTAATGTTCACTAAATACAACAGCTCTAAGGAACTAAGAGCAACGGGATATGGAAGGCTCAACGGCAGAGGCCAAGTCAGGAATCAGTACTGAGGACACTAAGCAAGATATAGAAGAAAGAAATTAGCACCCTCTAGTTTCATGGTAGGTAATATTTAATCCAAAGCTGGGCTCTAAAAGTGTAAGAAGGCCAGGAAAAAGAAAGAGATTCCTGCACTGAATGAGAGGCTGGGCTCCAGAACTCTGTTTCCTTCAACTTATCACATTGCCTGATGTTTAGAAACACAGGCAAATCATTAAGGAAATGCCACCCCAAAAGTAACCCATTAATGAATTAAAAATAGCCTCATGCCCTCTGCCTTTCAAGGAAGGTTGATCTACAGCTTGAGTTTATGGATAATGGACTTGAAAGAGAGGAAGGGTGAGCAGGTCAGCTCTACTTGCATGAGGGTCTGTCCATGGCAGTTAGACTTCTGAGCTCCTGTAAATGAACAGGTATGGAGTACAGAGGCAGACTCGGGTTCAAATCCCAGCCTGACCTTCAACAGCCTTGTGAATAGGGTTACTCAACCCTCTCAGCTTCAGTTACTTCATTTTAAAAATGGAAAAAAAAAAAATAGTATTTGTCTTATGGGAGCTTTTTGGTGATAATTAAATAAAATAATCCAAATAAAGCCATTTGTCATGCCAGGAGCATAATACATGCAAACGATTTGAGTGACTATGATTATTTTTTATTATCTCTTACAACTGTATGATATGATGCTCTGGAGAGACTGAAATAGTTTCTAAATGGCTGCATATGTTCAACAGAAATAATAATGCTAGCAGGAGGAAAATACCTGTCAGTACCACATTTCTTACACTAATCATTGCTTTTCTAGAATAATATTTTTAAAAAATATTTCAGGGAGTAATTTGGAGACAGACACCTGGATAGCACGTGAAACTGTTTAGTTCTCTCACGTAGGATTTGCCAAATTGCTGATCTCGGCATAAAACATGAGGATTTTGCGTTACGAATATTGAATAAGAGTTTTAAAATGATGGACAGATTAAGTATTTCCATGTTTGAACTGCTTCTGGATTATATCTGATTTTATATCATCACTATTTTAATGGGCTACTTTGTGGCCAAATAGTTTTAACATGTGTTCAAACCTAAATAATCACTCATTAATCTTATGTGATAACCAGATTTTAATATTTATTAGACTGCTATTGTTAACAACAGACTTTATGCTATTTACAGTATCTGAATTCTTTTTTTTCCAGAATAAAGTTACCTGCACACCAAACTGCTTGTCTCAAAACCATGGCAATTAGATACGATCTTAGGCAAATCTTTATGAAATGTATGTTTTTACTAAAAACCAGTCTTGAATGTTTACTTGAAATCAATTGGCAGAGCTAGGTAAAGGAATTTTGTGATTCATTCTTTAAAAATAAATAGATTTCATAAATCTTGTTGGCTTGAATACAAATATACACTGATTGTTGTTGAAAGCTTCTGACATAATTACTAAACCTGGTAAAGAGAGGTCAAGATATCTATAGTTGGTTAATTCATATGATAGTGAAGACAATGATAAGCATTTCAAGGGTAAAATATGACTTCAATTTGGTTGAGTGGTTTATTTTCTTTTTGAACATTATACAACTTCCCTGCAGCCCCTAGAGAGAATGCTGATTATTTTTCAAGGATGTAGGTGTCAGAGGTGGAATTAAATATTCTTTTTACTTTACACTGAGGCTTGTAAACCATTACCCCAATACCCTCGAAATATCATGACTTCACTGAGGCTAAATTCTCCTCACATTATCCTTTTCTACTTCTTCTTGTTCTTGGTTGCCTGCCATTTTCTAAGCCAACCCTACACATCCATTAAAGAATTTGATACCTAAAAAAAAAGTTTCCTCTTTATTCAAAATTCACTCATCAACCATTATCTTCAGTGACTTTGGAGTCCAAGCAGACCCTTCTGCTTTCCTTTCTCTCTACTTCTTAACTTCCACATCTACAATGGCCTTCATCTGCACTCCTTTTCAGGCACTCTCTCTCAAGGTTAAATCCTAGAATCTCTCCATCCTTGAATTCTTAAACACAAATATTCTACTCTTTGATAAAAATCTTCAGTTCATTTGGTTTTATCACTACTTCTACTCTCTCTGCTTTTTAGACTTACCATGCCCTTTGATACCTCACTTTCTTTCAGAATCAGCCTCTCCTGATCTCTTTCCCTCCCTTGGCTCCTACCATTAACATCACTAGGACCCTCAGTTCTCTCACCCTCTAGCCTTCCATACATTCACCCAACAAAGCTACAGTATTGAATCAATCCTTCCAGCTACCTTCTTGGCTCCGGGACCAAGGTGGTGGAGGTGGAGGACTTCTAAAGAACTTGTATGATTTCATGTCTCAATTAGATCCTCAGTCGTCAATCAATTCTTTTACTTATTGTTGGGCAAGACATTTCCCAATACTTTTCCAATGTCCATGAAAAACCTTCATCACTCTTCTCAAGAACCATTTCTCATACAGATACATACATATCCTTTCTATCTCTTTCTTAGACAAAGTTTCTTCTGCTTACCAATGAAATGGTGTGGCCCAGAAGTTGCTCCTGGGAGAGCTCATCCACTCTCATGTTTTCAAGTGTCCAATATAGGATATTGATTCCCCTGTGGACAACTTTAGTACTGGCCTCTATTGCAATGGATTTCATATTTACTTATACTGCTGGCAATGAGAGGGTGGAATGTTCCAAAATTGGGAAAGAGGATGAACTTGGTGTACACATGTGTGCACAAAAGAGGTAATATAACAGACCTGGGACTTAGAAAGGTCTTCTTGCAAGGTTGGCCCTTGGCTGACATCTGGAAACTTGGATTTCGGTAGTGTTCTCACCATTCTCTAACAGACAAGGTTAGTTTACCGTGCCTAAACTGTTTGTACACACAATGTGATTTATGCTTTCCTTTTGGGAGTCTGGAATTTGGGTATGTGTTGGGGAAAGAGTATCTACATGACCAACCCCCAGTAAGAATCCTGGGTGCTGAGTCTCTCACGTGCTTCCTTGGTAGATGACAGTTCACGTGTATTGTCCCAGTTTAATGCTGGAGGAACTATGCCTGTTTTGTGTGACTCTAATGGGAGAGGACTCTTAGAAGCCTGTGCCTGGTTTCCTCTGGACTTTACTTCATGTGCCTTTTCCCTTTGCTGATTTTCCTTGGTATCCTTTCACTATAATACATTGTAACCATGAGTATTACTATATTCTGAGTCCTATGGGTCTTTCTGGTGAATCATTGCCTCTGGGGATTGTCTTGGGGACTCCTGATACACATGTATTCTTATTTCATGGAATTCATGTCATACATTTGGAGACAGAAGTCAGAATGAACAAAAGAGTTGGACTGAATGCTAAAAGCAAAAAGAAGTAAGAGGGGTGTAGGAAAGATGGGCTTAAGAGAAAGATCACCAGGCTCCATGGTGATGAAACGCTAGGCAGGTTTCATTCAACTGCTTTAACTATTTTTTGATATTTTTATGACTTTCTGGTTATTCCCATCCTTTACAGGTAACCCCAAGAATTTAAGCACTTTTTAAAAAATTGAAGTATAGTTGATTTAACAATTTACAGTGTTAGTTTCAATTTACAGCAAAGTGACCCAGTTATACGTACATACATATATATATATACATACGTACGTATATACGTATGTATATATTTATTTTTCAGATTCTTTTCCCTTATACGTTATTACAAAATTGAGTATAGTACCTTTCAGATGTGCTATACAGTAGGTCCTTGATGGTTATCTATTTTATATATAGTAGAGTGTATATGTCAATCCCAAACTCCTAATTTATCCTTCCCCCTCTAAGTACTTTTAAATACATTCCTGAATATTGACCTAAGTCTCTGTCTTTCTAAAATGGTTTTTCTGTGTTTACAACCATAACAATCCACAAAATACAAATTAACTGTCTACAAGATTTCTTGAGATTACATTATTCCATCACTCAATAAATATTTATTGAGCATAGATATTTTATTGTGCCCCAGGTACTATGGTAGTCACTGGTGATTCAAAGATGACTAAGACAAATCTCTCTCTTATCCTCAGGGAACTCACTTAAGGGAAGAAAGATGCCAAAGGAAAAACAGGCAAAAGACCATTGTTCAGATCACAGTTTTGCAATTGCATATAAGTCTCAGGAGCTTTCTGGCCACCCAAAGCCTCAAATGCTCTGCCACAGCCATGCTCCCAACAGGTGAACACAGAAAACTGTTAGGTGAGTCAGCATATGGGAAATGCTGGGGATTCCTGAAATAGCACTGAGTCATTAATCACTGATACCCTGGCTCAGTCCATGAAGCAACTGGAAATGAATAAGCAAAGAAAGTGAACTAATGGTTAGAGGATGGAAATACCCCAGGAGACATTTGTTGAGTCAGTATAAGAATGTGGAAAACTTCAACAGTCATAGATTCAAATGGAATGAAATTAAGAGAGAAGAGAGTTTTCCAAAAGCTTGATCTCCATTCAGAAATTTCTGGCAAACCTCGTTCTTCTGGATTCTTTGGGGAACTGGAGACAGGAGGGAAAGAGAGGAATAAAATGTTCTGACCACAGTGGATTCTAGATCTACATGGTATGACAATACCTAGTACATAGACAGTGTTTGATATATGATGTGGGGTTGAATTATAAAAGATATATTATAATATAAAGGAAAAGAGAGGTGACACATAAGAATACAACCCTGAGAAACTGCTGGCAGGAAAAATGGGCATTGGAAGTTGTAAATTAATAAACTAAACATAACATGTACTTTTTAAAACTGTAAGTGGGAATACATACACACAACTTCTTTCAAAATATTGGGTCTTGGCACAGTTGACTTGAAAGATCAAAGTGACACCAGATGTTGATAAGTCTTATTTAGTGGAACCTCCCACAAAATTTGGAACTTTCCAAATTTTGAATAAGTGAGTTTCTGAAGAATATAACCACATTTTTCATTGATTCCCACTGCAAAATCAGGGATGTATTTTTTTAGAAAACAAAGTTCTTTCGTATATGTAAAAAGCATATTTAGGAACACAGTCAATTTTTAAAAACATAACTTAGAGGGGAAAAAAACATCATTTCTAACAATACATGATTTTCCAAAATATTAACAATAATAGTACATACTAAGTCATAAAAATGTTGAATTGGCTTAAATTTGTTTTTACATTTCAATTAAAGATGTCAGTTTCAGATATTGACCAAGTCCTTTCAGGAAACTCAAATCATCTTCATATTCAGCATATCAGTTTTTCATTTTTTCTACTTTCTTCATTTATGAACCTATTTCTACATATCTCGCTTTACCATCTGTCCATGTTTCAGCGTCCCCGAAGCAGAGATAGAACTGAACACCAACAGGACCACAAACCTAATAACCACTAATTATGCACCTCCCCATTCAGGCATCGTGTTAAGCTGGATGGTCTTATTCCATTTACTTTTCTCAACACAATGCCCAGTGGGTGTTCTCACCCTCATGTTATGGGTGAGGGAAGTAAAGCTGAAACATCCATTCTCTCCTCACAAGTGGAGAAGGCTCCTTTGCTCTAGACACCAGCTTGTTTCTAGGATGGCCCGGCCACCAGGAGACAGAGCTATACACTGGGCCCATCCCAGTGGTTTCTGCCAGGCTAGCCTAGGGTGGATTGCTGCTGGGCCATTGCCTAGAATTATTCAGTCTCAGTGTTTGGAAGGCCATTGAAGGATCTCATCCAGCCACGCAGAACACATGACCTCCTGGGATTCCACCCCTCCTCAGAAAGTAGAAGTAGCTCAGTAACCTGGCCAGGAATTTAGTACAAGCCAGGACTGGGTGATGATAACTTATCCATAGATTTACCTGTGGAAGCTGTTTGGCTGGGTCATCATGCAGGTTTGGCAACTCCTGGATTCACCTCTGCCTCCAAGAAAGGCATTTGGAGAAAAATTCTGATGGGTTTGGGTTTTATCTCTGGGTTTCACTGATTCTTCAGTTTGCCTTGTGGATGCCAATCAACAGGGACTGAATACCAGGGCTCATAGCTGTGTAGAAAAGCTTTGTGCATGCAAAGCATACCCTGTTAAAGCAAATAGCAATAACGTCAAGTGAAATACTGTCTTTCAGGAAGTTATTGGCTCTTCACAGATATCTGTTGCTGAATTCTTCCCATTCATGTTAAGTAAGACATTTTCTCAAGTCTCATCATCTTTCTGAGACCACACGTAATTCAGGAAGCTATAGGTTTAATAATTAATAGGATCTGACCAGCCAGTTTCTTTCCTTATGTTTTCAATCAATCAGCCATCCACGATGAGCAGCTACGATGTCCTTGATCCTTCTTGGAGAGAGAGCATTATTTTTTTTCTTTACTTCATTGACTTATATTCTTTTCCTGTCTCCATGAATAAAGCTCATTTGCTCAAGGCAGACACCTGAGGGGACCTTAATGGTCCACTCTTCATTTTGTCCCCTCCGATCTGTTGCCTGGTCCTGCCCACTGTGCCTTCCAAGCCTCTCACCTGGTCCTCGACTTCTCCCCACTCCATTGGTCTGGCCCTGGTCCAGGCAGCTCATGTTGTTAGAAGAAATCCTCAACCGTTCACCCTCAACGATGTTTCCAGACACTCTTTCCAAAAGGAAAACATGACTGCATCTTCCCTTGCTTAGAATTCTTCAGGGTTTCTCTGGCCAAAGGGTAAGCCCACGTTTTTGCCCATCAGAGAGAGCTCTGCATTCACTACCCTCATCCCTTCAGGTCAACTTCTATTTATTGAGCACCTACTGTGTGTCAGGCACTAATCTAGATGCTGGAGATACAGCAGCAGACAATGTTCACGTTCTCATGGAACTTTCATTCCACTGAGGAGAGACAGATAATAAACAAAATAAATTGCGCGCGTGTGTGTGTATATGACACACACACACACCTCGATATGTATGTTTGGAAGGTGACTTGTGGAAAAGTTATAGAGGATGACTTTGAGAAAAACAAAGCAGAGCAGGATTCTAGGGAATGATGGGGAGGGGATTATTTAAATAGGGGGTTAAGAAAAGCCGCGTTGAGACACTGACATTCTGATAAAGATGAGAGCTAGTCCCTTCCTCTCTGTGCAGCATCTTTCCCACCACCTCTCTGCCTCTCAATTTGTTCCACAACACTGAACCCATGGTCATCCCCAGATGCACCAGTTCCTCTGGTCCCTAAGCCTTTGTGTGTACTGTTGCCTGCCTAGGACACGTCTGCTCTCCTGCAAAGGCAGCCCCAGTTGTCTTTGTCTCTGCCCCCTCCGCCCCCCAACTAGACTTCTCCAGTCAGGCTAACTATGACCTCCAACTTCACCTGGAACAAACCTACCAGAGCGACTGGAATTTCATACCATAATTCCCTTTCCCTGTCTAAACACATAGATACAGATATAAACATGTGCTTACATGATATACAACATCTTTTATTTATTGAGTCTTACCATGTACATACTCTGTATTCTACATTCTTTTTCATAACAACCTAATGGGGTGATATTATCTCCATTTTACCAGTGAGAGAAGTCATTTGCCCAGTCTCTTTCTACTGGTGGAGCTGGACTCAAATTCAGAGCTCCCTGACCCCTATGACCTTGCTCTCTCACACCCTCCCACAGCTTCCTCCCAAGACTAAGCTACCTTAGGGCACATTCTGTCACTTTGGATTTTTATATCCTTGCACCTAGCACAGTACCCGACACAGAGTAAGTGCTCAGTAACTATTTCTCCAATAAACACATTTTAATACTATGCATTCATTCATTTATCATTCACAATGTGCCAAGTTTCCATGGCCAGCCCCTTGAGTATCTCTCCATAGGCCTAACCTTTCAATAATAACAATAGCAACATTTTCACAGCACCTACCATGGGACAAATACTCTTCTAAGTACTAATACCAGTTTCTTTAATACTCACAACAATCGGATGAAGTGGGAGGTTCCCCATTTTACAGATGGAGAAGCTGAGACTCCAATCAATTAGATCACTTTCCGAAGCTCACACAGCTAGTAAGTGATGGGGTTGAGATTTGAACCCAGATATCCATGACCTGGCTCTGGAACCTCTACTTCCTTTCTTTTTTTTTTTTTTTTATTGAAGTATAGTTGATTTACAATGTTGTGTTAGTTTCAGGTGTGAAGCAAAATGATTCAGCAAAGTCATAATATAGATACTGGATGGATATATATATATATACATATATATCTATATATATATACACTTTTTAAGATTCTTTTTCATTATAGTTTATTACAAGATATTGAATATAGTTCCCTGTGCTATATAGTAGGTCCTTATTGTTTATCTATTTTATATATAGTAGTGTGTATCTGTTAATCCCAAACTCCTAATTTATCCCTCTCCCGCCTTTCCCCTTTGGTAACCATAAGTTTGTTTTCTATGTTTGTGAGTCTGTTTCTGTTTTGTGAATAAGTTCATTTGTATCATATTTTAGATTCCAGATATAAGTGATATCATGTGATATTTGTCTTTCTCCGTCTGACTTACTTCACTTAGTACAATAATCTCTACATCCATCCATGCTGCTGCAAATGGCATTATTTCTTTTTTTTTATGGCTGAGTAGTATTTATATATATATATATATATATATATATATATATATATATATATATATCGCACATCTTCTTTACCCATTCATCTGTGGATAGACATTTATGTTGATTTGTGTTGCTTCCATGTCTTGGCTATTGTAAATAGTGCTGCTGTGAACATTGGGGTGCATGTATCTTTTTGAATTAGAGTTTTCTCCAGGTATATGCCCAGCAGTGGGATTGCTGGGTCATATGGCAATTCTATTTTTAGTTTTATAAGGAACCTCCATACTGTTTTCCATAGTGGCTGCACCAATTTACATTCCCACCAACAGTGAGGAAGGCTCCTTTTTCTCCACACCTTCTCCAGCATTTGTTTGTAGACTTTTTAATGATGGCCATTCTGACTGGTGGGAGGTGGTACCTCATCATACTTATGATTTGCATTTCTCTAATAATTACTGATGTTGAGCATCTTTTCATGTGCCTGTTGGTCATCTGTATGTCTTCTTTGGAGAAATGTTGAAGCCTCTACTTTCCATCGCTGCATCACACTGCCTGCCTTGGCTTTCCAGATTCAGGTCGTAGACCCACTGAGGGATGTGAAGTGACGTGTATGGTCAGTTTTCTCCATCTGAAACAAGGAATCATCACTAACATCTCCTTGGTATTGACATAGTTGAGAAAGTAACCTTTTAAACCCGTTTTATCCAGTGCTAAGCAATAGCCAGGGGAAATCTGACAGCACCTTGGAGAAGGGGTAATCAAAACATGAAAGGAAAAGTATCCAAAAAAAAGTGGATAACTCTGATGCAGGAAAAACAACAAGAGAGAATTTCGTTATTGTTTGTTTTTTTTTTAAAGCAAGGAAGTATTGGTAAAACTGCTGTTGAAAGAGGATTGAAGCTGGCACAAAGGCAGCAATATCCCAGATCACAAATGAAATCTGTCTTTCAATCAAATATCTAAAAACCCATAAACCTACCCTGGAGCCAAGAAGGAATATACTAATTATATCAGAATCCTTAGACCTAGGGAATATGTTACTTTCAGCAAGTGGCTACTTTTGAGCTGAAATGAAACATCTGAAAAACTTAAAAGGAAAATGTGATTAGGAAATCAGTCTGTGCTTTTTACACTGCCTACCTTTCTCCCCAATCTCCTCCAAAAGAAAAGGAGTAATTTTTCCACTGTCCCATGAAGGGGACATAATCTTTGGTGATTTCTTTGCCCTAGAATACTGTTCATCTTATAAAACTGAACCTCTGACCACAGGGCTGATTCCAGCATTAAACAAGCACCACTGCTTTACTGAGGATGGTGAGAAACACTCAGTGAAGAGGTAATTCTGCTCAAGGGTCATTATTTTTTTCTTTTTTGTCTTTATCAGCACTTGAAAGAAAACCAGATATTTTCTTTTCATGAAGGTTGATGACTTCAGGTGGGGAATAAGCAGCTGTGGCAGATGGACTTCTCAAACGCAGTAAAATATCCTGTCTTCATATAAATGTTTATGGTAGCAGCAGAACTGAAGAAGAAAAACACAAGCAAAAAGTTGCATGACTCACAGGCTGAATTGCTTCTAAATAAAGCATTTCTCAGAGTTTCCCATGAGGTGTTTTGAGTGAACAAGCAGCAGGGTCCCTGCTAGTGTAGGGAAGGACATTTTTGAAAGACAAAAAGGTGCATCCAACAGTAAGTCAAAATCATTCTGTTGTTTTTGATGTTTAAGAAAAATGTATGTCTGAAGTGAGGCTATGTGATCACATATGCCCTGTCCTAGTCACACGCGGGCGGTGGCGTCACTAGCCGTTCTTGGCTGGACCACTCTGTAGGTGATGAGCAGAGGTCGAGCGGGACGTCTCCTGTTGACTCACAGACTTTCCTCTAACAGAGCATCGTGAAGCGATGATAATTAAGTTTAATTTTAGACCTTGTATGCCGAACCTGGGAATGTTTTCAAATTCAGAGCAGGCTCCATTGACTTTGGCACTTGAGATTTGAAAGGAAGGTCAGAAGTCCTAGACTACCTATATACTCTTCAGTTCTTTACTTCCAGAAAATTGCAAATTTGGAGCTAATTAGGGAATAATCTTCTATTGAAACTATCCTGCAAATAGCAGGCACTTCTGGCCTTGACTCACATTCACACACAGAAGCATCACCACCTTCCTTCACAGTCAAGACTTTCTAACTAATTACTCAGTGCCTTTTCCACTTGTGTGAAAAATCTTTTTTTTTTTTTTTTCCCAGTCAAGTCTAAAGGGCTTGAGCTTGTTAGGAAACATGTTGGAATAATCTTCAGATTCTCATTGGAGCTTGCTAGTGATGGTCTCATACGAGCTGATAACAAATCGGTAATATTATATTAGTGTACTCAACCATTTCTAGGTACCTGGTATGAGTAGCAATATAGAAATGAAACAGTTGTTCCAGTGAATAGAATAATTACTATCTAAAATGCGTTCAATCTTCCAAATGCTCAGAGAACCCTAGGGTCGAATGAGCTGGCTTGTTCTGGGTTGCCAAATTTAACAAATAAAAATACAAGACACTCAATTAAATGTGAATTTCAGGTCAACACGGATGACATTTTAGCGTCTCTATATCCCATGCAACATTTCATTATTCATAGTTTACCTGGACACCAAAAAAATGTACCTGCTGTTTATCTGAAATTTAAATTTTAGCTGAATAACCTATATTTTATGTGGCAACCCTTCGAGATACATGAGCTTTTCTGAGGTACTATTTTATCAAAAACCCATTCTGAATATTGTCCTGCAAGAAGTGGGGAATCTAGAGGAAATACATCAAAACAAAATTTAATTTAAGCAAGAGAATAGCCACTCTGGAGAGGCCTTTCCCAGCTATTAACACACACTGTAAAGCTACCCCCAGAAAACCAGCGGGGGGCGGGGGGGGGAAGTAAAAGCAACATGACAATTTAATGAATCCTGTGACCTAATACTTCCACCAGACAGAATGCAAACTCCCTGCCAGTCACCCCGAGGTTCAAGTTCCAGTATCCTCATTTTTCTTTCCTATGTTTCACTGCCTCCTGTAGGGGAAAATAAAGGAAGAGATAAAAGGAAAAAAAAAAAAAAAAAAAGGTCCAGCATTTTAATGTACATTTGCTTTGGCATTAGCTGAGTTCTGGAGACAAAAACAATCTCCTGCTTTTAATTCAGTCCATGTGTAACAAAGTTGTATGTTGGGAGATGTGGCTTTAAGTAAGAACAATTAACAAGCGTTTTTGATCACAGGAAGTTCAGAAGAGTCCCTGCTCCTTAGGATATAATAAACATCGACTTAGCAGTCAGAGAGTCCGCGTTGTTTCTAGTCATTTTGCAGCACCCACTTTGATTGGCGGCAGAGGGAGATGGGCCCTGAGAGCTCAGGCGGCCACCATCCATCTACCCATGGGCCTCTCTGTTCAGAGCTGGGCTGTCCTTCCTTCCCGCCCAGGAAGGCTAGCTCGGCTGCCGCTGCCGTTTCTGGGCAAGTGGCCACGGCAGGGATGTTTGCTTTAGATCGCCTGCAGCTGGCTGAGTGGGCGTTTCATTCAGACAACACAGGCGCCTCCCACTGTCTCTACTGTTTCAGGCTAGTGAAGCCTCTGGGGCCTTTTGATTTATAAGGAGCTTTACGTGCCTGGAGTTATAGTTTTAGGAAGCAAAGTCGTGATGAATGAGGGTCTGATCTCAGGGATCCACACACACAGCAAGGCTTGCAAACCCCTCTTCCCTTGGGATGGTCTGAAGAAGATGCCGGGCAGGCAACGTGGAGGACATGGGTTGCTGGCACGTGGAAACCTGGTCACGTCTAGGGCAGTGATGCCGCGGGGCTTGTTCATTCCACAGCCGCCCATCTCAGGGCTGACCCTAATAGTGAGAACTCAACATGTGAGACCTCCTGGCTGCTTAATATCTGTTTAAACAGATATTCTTACATCTATGTCATTTTCAATGTGAGACCATAGAGGGCTGTGAAGGGAGCTGTGTTAACTTTTCTGGGCAAAGCCTGAAGTTGATGCTATTCTTTTTTTTTTTTTTTAGGTGATTGTTCTCATAGGTGCTGAGAATGAACATGTTGTCAGGTGGAGGGGTGGGGAATTTTACATGGAGGGGTCCGAGAAGTCGTATTTTCTTATCCCAGACGACAAATGACCACTTAATTGAGAAAAATTCTAGCTACAGCAGTTCACTGGGGGAATGTGAAAACAAAGTGAACCAGAAAAGAAATAGAAACCCAGACTTTTCAGTTCCTGTTTATCCTATTTTTAATCTCGACATCGCAGTTGCTCTCTTTCTTGTTTCCCTGGCCTTGCTGGAATACTTACACACACCTGGCTTTCCATGTGCCTTGGGGACAGAGAGGGGGTGAGGCCCAACACGGAGAGGGCGCAGGGCCCTGCCTGTGGGCTCAGAAACAGTGTCCACGCTGGCGTGTGTAAGAGGAGGGGACTATCGGGAAACTGGGCCACATCTAATTCGAAGCTGTTGGCGAAGTATGAACGATCATCCCTCCCTGCATTCATTATCTACCTTGGCTAAGAGACTGGTAGTTCCAGACAAGTGGGAAGAAGGAAAGGTGGGGAAGGGTAATCGTGAGACTGTGGACAAATGATCAGACTGGCCGGTGGCTGAGGAGACAGGAACGTCTATGTTCATTGGGCCCCATGCGTATTCTCTCTCAATCTCTCTCTATCTATCTCTCCCTCTCTCTTCCTAGCCTCCAGAGATACAGAGGCAAAGGAGACCAAGGGATTCCTGGCCCTTAGAAACCTTGTAAGGAACAAAAACCGTTCACAAAGGATGCCTGTGACGTAGTGGACGTTGGTACCCCATACCACAATGCACTTACGTGTGTGAACTTATTTTTTCTTTCCCCTACGAGTGAAATAATTCATACCACTATGTGGTTCCACAACTGAAACAGAGAAAAGTGAATAAAGCACACCTCCTGCCCCCACAAAACATCTTCTGAAATAAAGAGTCAAATGCGTAAAGTGGGATTTCAAAGCCTGAGGGGAGAGCACCGTGGGCCCCCGCTCTGATCTCCCAGAGCGGCCTGGAGCCCTGGTCTGCAGTTAGGTGTCTGTGAGTCTGTCTTCCCGCCCGACTGTAGCCTCTGAGGGGAGGGCTGTACCTGTGTGCTGGCTTCTGCCCAGCTCTGCCCAACACTGCAGCTGGGCACAGGACAGGGGACCTGCGGGGACACTCTGCCAAGGGTCGTGCGTACCCAGGCCCCCTCCCACGGTTTGTCTCCCATTCAGCATATCTCACAGCCTGGAAACCCAGAGTCGCTGCTCAAGGGTCACTTCCGGCCTCCAGCCTGCTTAGCTATTCACATCTGCAGTCAGCAGCCCTCTCCAGGACCCTCGAGGGTGGCGCCGTTGTAGCTTCCCTCTTCCCCTGATGGCTTGCATTTGGCTAATTGACCTGGCATATTACCATGTGAGAAGAACCATCCCTAGTTTCCGTCTCAGAGGAAGAATGAGAAGTTCCTGAGACCCCTGTGGAACCAGGTCTACATCTACTTCTACCATGGACCCCTCTCCCCCAACCTGGAGAGCTGGAACCTTCTGGAACCCTCTGGAACCTTGTACAGTCTGTGAGCTGCTAGGACAGAGCTCAGTAATACATTTACTCAGTTCAAGCAGTCTTCAGCTGTAAGGGTGCTCATTAGAAACTGTTGCACTACATAGGCGTAAATGACTTGAACAGAAATGGACACATTTAATAAAAATGATCCACTTATGACTTGAATAGAAATGGATACATTTAATAAAAATGATCCGCTTTGCAGAATTACTCAGGGTTTTGGTTTTTTTTCTTTGTCGGTTCTTGTTTATTTTCTTCAGTCCCAGATAATCTCGAAATAGATTGCTGGTGTATAATTAATTTTAAATGTCATAACATTTTGAGCCAGGCTGATTTTGATGACAGTAAAGAACATTTTGAAGGAGTTTCATGATTTTCACAACACGACTGATTTTATAAGGGAAAAAAAATATTCCCATATAGTAAAGCTTTAAAAGTGCTAGCAGTGTGGTTGTTTCCTCCAACATAAGCACCACAACAGGAAAGCAAACAAACCCACGGTGGACCGAAAATGTGGTTTCTGGAACTCTCTTAAACCTTGGCTAAGTTTTGGGGGCTCCCAAAGGACAGGATTACTTCATGTCAAAGCAAAAACTCTCCTGACTCTGTAAACAGCCTACGGTTCCGGGAACTATGGAAAATGTAGATGAGAAATGAAGTTGTGTTGTATTTGGAAAAGCTGTTGAGATCATGAAGTTTTCATCCTGGGGGATCCACCTCTGCTGCTTTGGGGCCTTTGGGACCCTTCTCTTCTTTGTGTTCACTCCATCTGTTACCGAGCCAAGTTCATACTGCTCTCCGCACAGCAGGCCAATCGATCACGAGACGAGGTGTTGGGGAGAAAAAAAGCGACTTTATTCAGAAAGCCAGCAGACCAAGAAGATGGTGGACTCGTGTCCCAAAGAACCATCTTGCCCGGGTTTGAACGCTAGTTTCTTTTATAGAGCAAAGAGGAGGAGGTGAGGAGGTAAAGTAAAAAAGGTGATACGTTGTTGCAACTATTTCCTGGTTCTGGTCAGACACTGGAGGGGATGTGTTAATTTCTTCTTTCTTCAGCCATTCATAGGTGGTCAGGATGTTTCCTGCGAGCTAAACAAAGGTATTTTAGCTTAAAGCTCAGGCATGGGAGGCAGGGCTCCTGGAGACAGGCCATTATGTATACTTTAAGCTATAGGCAACATCCCATTAGTGATTAACTTGTAGTAAAAGCAATAGAATACAAAGGTTAAAGAAAAAGAGACAGATCCAATATGGAGTCAGATTTGTTCTTCCCTGTCACACATCTCTCTTTACCTTTTTTTCCCAAAAACACCCATCCCCAAATAAAAACCACTAATGATGGGGCTTCCCTGGTGGTGCAGTGGTTGAGAGTCTGCCTGCCAATGCAGGGGACACGGGTTCGAGCCCTGGTCTGGGAGGATCCCACATGCCACAGAGCAGCTAGGCCTGTGAGCCACGGTTACTGAGCCTGCGCGTGTGGAGCCTGTGCTCCACAACGGGAGAGGCCGCGATGGTGAGAGGCCCGCGCACTGCGATGAAGAGTGGCCCCTGCTTGCCGCAACTAGAGAAAGCCCTCGCACAGAAACGAAAAAACCCAACACAGTCATAAATAAATAAATAAATAATTCCCATTTAAAAAAAAACAAAACCAGAAAAAACCCACTAATGATGTTATCACAACCAACAAAACACCAATGATGATATGACAAGCCCCGTTCAATCCTATTGCTTCTTTAGAGCGCAAACTCCACTGTACCTTTTCACAGGAATAGCTGTGTGTGGCATATACAAAACTCACAAAGTAAAAGACAAATGTCACCGAGTCCCTCATTTCCTACTAGTTTTGTGGTAAAAACCAAATCGATACTCTCTTTTCTCCTCCCCACCACAGGACTGATTCTCGTTTCATGCAGCAGTATAGATAAGTGTCAACACTTTGCTCTCACTGAGAACACTTTATGGTTCAGTGAATATCTAATGAATTTAAAATATTATTCTGATTCTATCCAGAAAAAAGCATTTAGCATAATACAGTATTCCATAAGAATAAGCTCTGAGCTTTTCTTTGGTTCCATCATAAAATTCATGTCAGGAAGGTGGAGGGTTGATCCTCCCACAAAGAAAAGCATGTGATAAAGGCTGTATCCCAGAATTTTAAACTCCATCTAACACATCATCCAGACAAAGAAGATTAGGGCTCTTGGCAGACTCATGGACAGTTTGCCTCTATTAGAAGTGAGAGAGCTCAAAGAGAAGAAACTACAGTGTATTCCATCCATTCCTTTGGCAACAAGGATCTTCCCTTGTTTTAAACCAAACATTGATAAGGAAAACCAGCTGCTTTTACAATGAATAAACCCATTACCTCAACTCTTTGTACATTACTGAGGTAATTTTGCTTGTCAGATTTTCTGTTTTGTGGATGCTTGGGTTTTCTCAGTACGCTGTCAATGCAGACAAAACAGAGCTGGTTTTAGCAGCAGCACCAGATGTGGATGAGGACATGGGCCTTCCTGACCCTCCGAGTCCAAGGTTTGGTGGTAAGTTACCGCTGCTGTCAAAAATAGTAACAGCAGGATCTGGCATCTTGACACGACACTGCCTGGCGCTGGCTAAGCTCTCTGCACAGTAGCCAACGGAGAGGAAGCTGCACGCATGCACGGGGAAAAGAGGGCACCCTGGAGTTTTGACTCAGACTGTGCATCAGGAGTCAGCCCTGTTGTAGTTTCTACTGCAGCAAAGAAACCTCGTGCATATTGATCCAAGGAGCCACCTGACTCTGGGGTCACTATGTTTGGCCCACCACAGTCAGTAACATTAATGGCGCCAGGGGAACAAATGAACTCTACAAATCTAAAGCAAGAGTAGGAAGGATTTTCCAAAAGTACCAGCACTAGGGTTTCTTCCTCTTCCCATATCCCCTCTTTTCTAGATTATTGGGAATCATCCATGCTCAACATCACAGCGGCTGGTGTTGAGAGTGCCATATGCTCCTAGAACCAATCAGAGGACCCCGTGACCCACAGGTCAGACAACTCGGGTCTTCAGAGGCAGATAAGAGTGCTGTTTGACTGGCAGAGTAGAGAGAACAGCATCCATTTAAAAATGAACAAGTGGGGTCTACCAGAGTGGTCAAACTGTCACAAACCAGCACCATGATGCAGGTTCGGAGCCAGGATCTCTGAAATGATTTGCAGTAGAAGTGAAAGTTGTAGTTTAAAAAAATGTGTTTGTACACCTAGTGCCTCCCGATAATTAGCCTCCAGCCCTGGCCCCATCTAGTTTGCACGGGGTCTAGGCCATGGACTGAGGATGGCTTCAGACTATATCTGTGTCGGTCTCGGTACAACCGCTTGTTAACTAAGTGACCTTGAGCAAGTTTCTTCAGTTCTCTGGCCTTCACTTTTCTCACTTATGGAATGGGGACAACGAAATAGTATCTGCCTCAGAGTTTATTGTGAATATTCAATGAGACGATGCATGGAATACATTCATCACAATGTCGAGCACATATTCAACACTCCGTAGACACTGGGTATGGTTATTAGACAGCAATCACAATGAGTCTCCTTTTCAATGACCGCCCAATGCCCATAAGCACACTACGGAGTCTAATATGGCTGAGAGACTCTTCCTATTGGGGTCCCTGCCTCTCACCAACCTTATCTCTCAACACTCTCCCCTCTGAAGTCAACACTCCAGAGATGTTGATAATCAGTCAGGTCCTCAAAAATCTTGTGTTCTCTCTAATTCTCAGGCCTTGGGACGTGTGCTCCCTTTCCTTGGAATACTCTGTCAGTACCTCTTAGGTATCCATACGCTACTCACTTCATATTAACTTGGGTCTCCCTGCCCCAAACTTCCCAGAGTATACACTCTATTATCTTCACGTGCTCAGTGCTGGTCTTCTCTCTGTGACTGACAGCTCCATGACGTCAGGGGCCATGAAGAACATCTCACTATCCCTAAACCCTAGTAGAGGTCTCATCCCATAATAGGTGTTCTGTCAATATTGAGTGAATGAACGAATGAAGTTATAAAACCACCTGGGGGTCTGAAAATTATGAATACCCTCTTTCTAGGTGGCTCAGTTCAGAAGTGAATAGACCTCTGAATAGGATAAGAATAGCTAGTGAATATTCAGTGCAGAAGTGAATAGGATATAACCTGTTCCTCTCTAAAGGCATGGCTTTTGCTGAAGAAATGACTAGTTGTCTCCCAGTATGTGGTCAAATCTTTTTCCATAGCAATAGAAGTCTTGAGTTTTAATTGGGCCCATGGTCACTTAAAAAAAAACAAACTTTCCTAACATCCTTTGCAGTTAGATGTGATCCGGTTTTGGATAAGTTCTGACCAATACAATGTAAGCTAAATGTTGCACCTTTTCATTCCATTCTCTACAAAACCCAGGTTACAAGTGTGTAGTCAAAGTCTTCAGACTGCCACCTGCTGTGTGTTTTATAGCAGACTCTGGCATCCTACCTTGAATGACAGTTGGAAGGCATTCTCTGTTGTGTTCTTTTTTTTTTTTTTCTCTTTCTCTACTCTGATACTTGGAATAAAGGTGCAATGGCTGGAGCTTTGGCTGCAATACTGAACTTTGAGGAACAAGGCTGTACTTTAGTGCTGGCGAAGCACAGAGCTGGAAGGAGTTTGTGTCCCTGAGTATTTTAGGGAGCCATCCATCAGGTAACCACCATACCAGCCCTGGACTGCTTACTCTCTGAAATTTTCCTTTGGTTAAGCTATAATTTTGCTCTGTTACTTGCTGTTGGGATTCAAAGAAAACTCTTGATTATCAAGAATTGCATTATAAAAATAATTATTTCAGTTGGAGGAAAAGAACTTAAAGCTATTTTTATTGAAGAACATTTATAATAAAATTTTAATAGCAATAATGCTTCTTACTGGTGCTAACTAAAGATTTTTTTTAAATCCTAAACATAACTAAACAAGTTATAAATATGAAAGATCAGACCAAAGTCAATGGATTTCTAGATTCAAAACACATAGTAGAACCTTACACAACTGCCACCGGTGAACAAAAGAATATAATGTCAACTGAGCAGCCGGTCACTCCAGAAAGCAGCTCTGCTTTCCAAAGCAGAGAACACTATGCCATTTTTTCTTATGTTCATGGCACTATTTCTCAATTACAAGCCCATGATAACTGGGAACAATATTCAAAATATTTATCAATCTGTACAGTCTAGATGCTGACCTGTCAGAACAGATGCTGGTTGTAGAACAACTAGTATACCCATCCTGGTGCAGGCTGATGTACTACCAGCCTGATGACACCAATAGCAGCCTGTGTATGGAAATCACGTTTCCTAGAGAATTGACCACATTCTGTGTATTCTGTGGTATAACACGTGGGAGAAATGCCTAGCTTGTGCACAGAGTGCCCTTGTCTATAGACCTAGCTTTTTTTAATTTGTGAGTCTCCTGATGGATTAGTTTAGAAGAAAACAAACCCATGGATCCTTTAAGAGAGATTTTTGAAAGGTGATTAACTAGCTCTTTAACATATACTTTCCTTAACCATTGTTTGCCTGTGTTGGAATGAGTGCTTAGGCTCAAGCATGTGTACACACACACACACACACACACACACACACACACACACACACAGTAGTGTGATCGCAATCATGAATGCATTGAATTGGACCTGTGACAGCAATGCTGCTTCCTTTCATTCCAGGAACAAGAAACGTCAGCGCCTCCAACATCCTGGACGTGCTTCTGGCATTCGTTTCGCAGCTCCCAGCGTCTAAAAGACTACTATTTTTGATGTGCAGCTGTTGAGTTGAAACATCTGATAGTTTCTCTTCTCCAGGCGGGTTTGGTGCAAGATACCAGTAAACGATCATTTGTTTCAGTTCTTATAAGCGTCACGAGACTAATATTAGAGAATGGCTCCTCCTACACATGCTCCTTCTCTTCTGGCTTTCAGCCTAGAGGATCTCAGACCCCGAGGAACTGTGGGGAGCCATGATCAGGCAGGCCTGGGCTTTTATCCTCAACGCCTGGGGGGACCCGTCTGGCTTACAAGGCTGACCGATGGGAGAACGGGAACATCCTGGGTCAGCCCCGCATCCTGGAGTCCACACTGAGTCCTTGCTAGAGCTGAACGCATCTTCTTTTTGCCTTCTTCCCTGTGGATTTGGAGACTCACCGGCTCTGATTCTCTGAAACAGTCATTTGTGTACTTGGAGGCCATGTGAAATCCCCTTTCAGCTCAGGGGGAAGAGGGTGGTCAAAATATTTAACAATTGGTAAGACTTAACAACTGCTGAGGCCAGAGCATTATCCAGCTGGACTGGCCACTGAACGCAGAGCCTGAGCAGCTTCCTGGCGACTCCTTGTAATAGACCCCAGGGGCTCAGGGAAGCAGCTCTTTGCCCGTTGGCGTGGGACACATCTCCACATCTTAACAATAGACAGGTCTGTTGCAGCAGGTTTCTACGGAGAATCCCCAGCCTCAAGTCTGACAGTCATCCTGTTTATCTGTCCTCGTGGTATTTATCAACCTTGCTCACACGATGATCCACAACTGGATAATTCACAAGGTCAAAAAGACATCCCTATTTGCCAATAGCCAGACGGTCTTTGCCTATATCTGGAGAATTATTTAAGATCATTTACGAAAAAATGTGATCAAGTTGTTAAAGTGTGCAAACGAGAGATTATAGTAACATAAATGCCAGTTTATTTCTGACTTAGAGTATATTGAATTTCACTGGAATCAGTAGTGCAGTGTCATATGTTAAAAAGACCCTGATATAATTGTAGGTTGCTCCAGCAGAAGTGTGATGCTTCGTGCTGCCGACCGGTCAGTCTACGTCTGCCCTCTGGGCGCTCGTTCTGGCCACCACACTTGCAGGAAGTGATGCAAGAGTATACATATCCATGCACAGGTGAGGGGTCCTAGAAACATGTCATGTGGGGAAAGATTGAGGGGTGTTTCATTGTGGGTGTCATGAATGATGCCTTCCATTTTGCATGAGGCTTTATTTGGAAGAGGAAATAAACTTATTCTGTGTTGCCTCAAAAGGGTGAAATAGGGGCAGTGAGTAGAAGTTAAGGGAGGTAGAACTGGGGTCAACCTAAGGAAGAATTAATGGAAAGAAAATGAACTATACAGTAATGTAAGTTCAAGGGCATCACAATTCAGTTCAAGAAACATCTGTGAGACACTTACCATGCCCTGGTTACTATGTACAATGTTGTAAACATAAAGAAGAGCACAGGCACTTCAGTCTACAATGAGATACAGATATGGAAAGAATTAATAAGAAAACATCAGAATATGTGCCACAAGAAATACTTTTGTAAGATTCCAAGGAGTAAGGAAGTGATGAATTCTTCTGAGGGGATTAAGAAAGTGTCTATAAAAGAATAAAAGACAGATCTAACATTTGAAGAATTAATTTCTGTTTGAATAAGACAGACAGACCAACAGACAAGGGATGGAAAGTATTCCAGGATGAGGCGACAGTACATGCAAAGCCTAGGGAGACACTTTAAGTTGTGCCTAGAAAACTCCAAAACAGTTTTGGAATTGATTATTTCATTAGGGAGCGCTGGCTGAAATTCTCTTGGGATATTCTACATACATACAGTGAGCTAGGATTTTAATTCTTCGTTCATTGGGAAGCATTGCTTATGTTTCTACATTTGTTTGGTTTTCCTTGGTCTGCTCTTCCAGTCACTGTAAGGAAATTAATTAGCAAACTGTTTTCTGAATTTATGGAAAGGGAAACATTCAAATATGAGAAAAATTTAAGTTGGTTTTGGTTTCAATGTTGTTTTTTTTGTTTTTCAAGTTGGCCTTTTTTACTTTACATAGGAATAAGCTTCTGTTTTGATGGCTTTGGAGACTGTGCTGCAATTTAAGGAAATATATACAGTATCCTGAACCTTGGTTCTTGGAGGGTAGATTGGAACTCTGCAAATGGCTAAAGGTTTGGCGAAAAAGACAGATGATAAGGCAAGGGTAGTACCAGTCTTTTAGTTAAAAGAAAAAGTGATAATCTGAAGGGTCCCACACTCAATTAGATATATAAAAAATTTCAAAATTGCTTCAAATAATTTTTATTTTTTTATTTAAATTTTTTTCTTATGAAAATTACATTTATTAATTTTTGATTCTTTTCAAGTAGCTTTGGTATTTACTTTACAGTAAACAATAAAAATAATAAAAAACCAAAATAGTTCCAGGAGAGGTCTCCTGATACGTAAGTATGGAAAGATCTCTTTTGGAGACTGATACACTGATATTAAAATTATTTTATGTGTCTTTAAGCATAATATCTTATGTCATAAAACTTGATACTTCTCACAAACTAAATTCTATGAAGTTCTTTTTTTTCCCCCAAGGTCTTTCTGCACGTTTATTTCTGCTTGAGGACTTCTTGTCAGTGTAATTCATTGTGTTTGCTTGTTGCTGCCATCAGCAACAATTTTCTTTCTTTATGCCTGCCTCCTTTTTTTAAAATTAATTTTTATTGGAGTATGGTTGATTTACAATGTTGTGTTAGTTTCTGCTGTACAGCAATAATTTTTAAATTATATTTATTTTATATCCAAACCTTGAGTTTCCTGGTCCTCTATTCATCAAGCTAGAATCATAGAATGAGGATGGACGGCCCCCAGGAACTGAGAATTATGGAGAAGTGGGTTGGCCATGGCAGCTGTGCCAAGAGGCAAACCTCTACTTCCATCAGGCCTCAGGGACTTAGGGATGTTCTGGCTGCTGGTCTACCAGCACTTCTTCTGCCTACCGTAAACCCACCCATCACCACCATGGGAGCTGGGGAGGTCAGCTTTGTGTCCCCTTAGATGTTTGTCATCCCTGGATTTGAAAGGCACTCCCACAATCTTGTGCAAAGTAAAAACTGCTAAATATTCCCCAATCATAAGCTGACGACTTACAAATAGCAAGTAGGTATCCTTAAAGGATCACTACTTTATACCCAGTTTAACAGAAATGTCTGTTGGCTTCACTGCCAGGTGCCACGTTATCACTTAACCAAGAATTTCTCTACAAAAATAACTTCCCCAATTGGAATAGTGGTATGTATACAGAGGAATCTATTGATGTTTCAGTTCAGTTTGAAACATTTTTGAGAAATGAGCTGAATGGATAGAATTTAAGCAATATGTGCACCTCTGGAAAGGTATGGCAGATGTTAGCTCTTGAATTGGTGGAAATAGAAATGACAACCTTTCATTTCACGAGCACACTTATGTAGGATTTTGGTGTTATGCTGACTTTTTAACATAAACTAGAGCAGAAGTTACTTAGCGTGAACAACACTATCTTATTCAAACTTTTGTTTTGAGAAGTTGTTGGCCTTCCTTCTGCCTCCTGGTTCAGATGCTTCATAGAACAAAGCTTCCCAGAAGGGATGCATTGAGTGTGCAAAAGTGCTGGCCCCTGGGACAGGGGCTTTACATAGGTTACCTCCTTTAATCCTGACACACCTTTGAAACAATTGTTCTTTGCAGATGAGGAAAAGAGGCCCAGAACAGCTAAGCTACAGGGTCCTGCAGTCCTAAGTTGTTTCTCTGGGTGTGTCTCTCATTGCCTCAGCAATGCTCAGTCCTTGGTTCCCAGTAGCCTTTACAGTGGACTCATCTCATATTTTAATTACCTCTTCATCGTGGATAGCGGGGATGGGTCATGTTCACTGCAGTGTCCCCAGGCCGCAGCATAGAGCTGGGAACCTCAGTGGGGCTTGTATTTGTTGAAGGAACTGAAGCCAGATGAGAAAACAGAGTAGAAAGCGCCTTTGGAGGCCAAAGAGGGATCAGCCTGGACTGAAATGAATGGAAAAGGATTCCCAGAAATGGAAATTGCAACTCACCTGCAAGAATGGGTAGAATTTCAAGCCAGGATGATAGTATGAAAAGGGTAGGGTTGAGGTGGGGGGCAAATGATGTTGCCTCTTTGTCAAGAAAAATGCACAAAATTGAATGAGACAATTCTTTCATTCTAATAGGTCTCACTTTTCTTCTACCTTTCTAAAATCATGCATGGCAATTTGGAAAAATTGTGCTTTTCTTCCTCCCAAAGTAAAAATCTGATTTCATTCATCATAATAAATACAAATTTATTTAGAGTGCGTTCATGGGTTTTTGGCCACTTAATTGAAGATATATAGTATGCATTTAACATTTTCAATTTAGCCAGATATTTTTCAATTGTCTCAGGTACTGATTTGAAAATTATATTTTCTATTTCTAATCTGAGCTTACTTAAATTCCCTGTTGTTCAAATCATACAAGCTTAACTTTTCTTGTAATTAAGAAACATTTTACTTATTGGAGACCGCTAAGTGTTCTAAGATACTAAATTTGTTGGCTCTTGACACTACAGATAGTAGCAAAATTCTGGAGAAGGAGGTTAAATAAAAATGTATTATTTTTTGTTTGTTTTTTAATCTTTCAATGAGCTAGGGCAGGATCTAAGAAAAACTGCTTCTCAGTATTCTAAACACCTAGAGACCAGTCTCCTTAGAACATGAACGTGCAGTCAGATGAAGGCTTCCAAGCATTCAAGTTTTCATAGTTCTGAGCGGAGCTCTTCTTACTGCTGGAGAAAAGGTGGATAGAAAGAAGCTAATGTTACAAGCTGTTTCTCTCAAGGCAATTAACATGTCTCCACCTCCTTCCCCATACATAGAGCCTTTTGATGCAAACCTGCCAGGAGCGGTGCACTAAAAAATAAATATTTCCCAGTTCAAAGAGGCAATCTTACGCTTCCACTTAAAGTGATATTGAAAAAGTTATTTGCTTTCTTGTCTCTTTAGACTAGCAAAGCAAAGCTGGAGCCTCCATGGGTCCACTTTTTCAACAGCAACCTCTTTCCAAAGATGAGCTTGCCAAGGAAAGAGATGGACTTTCTCAAAGCCACTAATGGAAGGTGATCCTTGGATGAGATTAGGTGACTCCACCAACTGAAGAGAAGCAAGATATTGCCCTTCTTAAGTGAGCACATTGAAGAGGGCTATCAGTAAACCCAAAGAGTCTAGTGGAAAAATCTGATAATGTCTCAGGAAGCATCACAGATCTGCAAGATGGCAGTGGCACCCCCCAGGAGAGGGGGTGTTTAAAGACATCATCGCTCTCAGGGGCAGGTACATATGCTGGGAAGGGGTGCACCAGGGAACAAGCCTGCTCACCGAGACCAATGACAGCACCTGAGAGAGAGAAATCGAGTGCACTGATTTCAGATTCACTGAAATCTGGGACTCAAACTCTCCCACATACCAGAGGAGGGTGCGAGGTGCTAAAAGAAATGACAAAGCTTGGGGAGTGGATATACACTGACTCAGGGAGAAGAAATGTGGTTGAGAACAGCACAGGGTAGATTGGAATGTTCAAACCCTAATCTGGGAGGCATGTGCCTTTGTAACACCTCAACACATTTTGAATTATCCATGACATTGATGTTTGTGGACACATTTTGGTTCTGCAGTAACGAGCAATGGCAATTGTTCATTCAAGAAGTATTTAATGAATATCTATGATTTTAGGGTATTGTGCTGGGACTTGTGAAGCCTGAAGATATTCAAGAACTGTCTGTCTCAAAGTTATTTAAAGGGTTTTTTCATTATTTTCAAAGAAGGTGTGTGTGTGTGTATATATATATATATATATATATATATATATAATATACATACATGTGTGTATATATGCATACACACACACACATATATATATACTCTTTCTAAGTTATAAAAATGTTGGTAATAAGGTTTTCCAAAAATTGGCTAGAATTCTAGATTTTGCATGAAATTGTCTGGCATCAGTTGGTGAAAGAGAAGTCTTGGTCCTTTGCTGTTTAAGAAGACACTGGATAACTTTCTAAGCAGCAGAGAAAAACTCTTCTATGGTTGGAGAAAAGCTGTGAAGAAACAACTGAATCTATAAAGTAGCAAAAAAAAAAAGGGTTCTGAGTCCCAGCTCCAGCCCTGTGTAACTGTGGACTGATTTCTTAGCTACCGAAGACTCAGTCTGTGAGGACGAAAGCATCTCCTTCAAAGCGTTAGGTGAGGATTACATTTTGTAACAGCTGGCCTATGGCAGACACTCCGTAAATGTCAGTTCTTTCCCCAAGATATTTTCCCTTTGGTGGTACTTCGGTACACTGGATTTGCACAGAACAAGGTTTCGTACACTGAAGATCTGACTGCCAATTGGAAAGGCCCATGAAGGGGCAGGTAGACTTCCTTGGCAATATGGCACCCAACATATCCTAAAACCTGCTCTCTTCAAAACACATTATAATGCTGGATAAAATATTAAATGCTCTTTAAGTACACGGCTTGGGGAATTGATCGGAGGCCGAAAAAGCAAAGCAGGAGCACAAATCCAGAGAGGTGACCACTAAAGTCGTCGGCAGCCCAAGTTGCCTGGCTATTCCGGGAGGCTAAGGCTTTGGATTTAACTTAGTGGTGAGCTGATGCGTTAGGTGAACCCATGTAAAACTAGTGTCTTTGAAGGCCTGTGCCCTTACGTATGTGTTGGCACATACCTAAGCGAAAATCTACAAAGAAAATCAGGCAATAATAAACACTAAGTTTCAGATAGTGTTTACCTGCTAATTAGAAAGAAAGCAAAGAGTTTCAATATATTTTTATGTCCTACTTCTGGAGCTCTGAGGTGAGTACATGAATGCTTATTTTCTACCTTGAAAGTAAATTATGTGTACACATATTCTTTGGTATGTTTGAAACATTTCTTAATATAAAAGATTTAAATATTGCCTTCAAATCCACCTTGAAAATTGCAGATAATAATACATTTTGAATAAAAATTTCAAAAATTTTCTTCATCAGTGTGTATTCATTTCTGCAAAAGCTGGGAAGATGAGAATCAAGAGGGAAAAGGAGAGAACATTGCAATTAGAGAACTCTCTAGCTGCACTTGAAATCAATAATTAGATAATGGATGAATGACAGGGGAGAAATTTTACCATTTGATGATGTAATCTGTCAGAGTATTTCAGGAGACAGTTTGGTCATGTGGTCTTTTGTGTTTCCCTCTTTGCCATGCCCTATAGGAAGCTCAAAGCCCAGTCTGTGCTCAGCTGCTCTGGCTTTCCCTGCAGCAGGGGCCCAGCATCGCTTTCCTTTCCTGAGGATTCCTCAAGGCATCCCAAAGCTGAGCCAGATTTGAGGCTGGTTGGTTTGAGTAACAAGAAGGAGTCTTACAGTCAGGTTGAGGCTAAACCAGGAAGGGGTATCAAAGCAAAGGGGGCTAAAGAGTTCCCTGTACTTCCTCTGCCAAAGCACTTCCCAGGCTGCACTGTCGTGAGCTTTCTCTCCCCCGAGACTGCATGCTCCTTGAAGGCAGGGCCCCCTGTCACCGTGGTTCTTCACCGTGTAGCCAGCGGTACAGGCACAGTGGAGGGTGCCCAAGGTAGGACTTGTATGAATAGGTATCAAGTGAACGAATAAATGATGCATCATGGTTTTCCTTGTAGATTTCCTCCTATGTATGTGCCAAAATGAGATGTACCAAAACCTTTGTCAATGGTTCTCTGATGAGTGAATTAATCTGTGAGCTTTGCATCTTTTGTTCTGCGTTAAATTTGTGAAGCTCATGTGTTTTCTTAGCTCTGTTCCTATCCCACCGCTCTGTGTAGAGGACACGTACTCACAAGCACGTGCGTGCTCGTGAAGATGTGTGCATCCGTGCACATCCCCACACACACCACACACCCACATCACACATCACACACTGTACACCACACACACACCCCACACAACACATGCCATATACTACACACACCACACACAGAACGCAAATAACACAACACGTGCTGCATACTTGTACATAACACACACACACACACCATACACCACACATTCACACCCACCACACGAGTCATTTACAAGCAAACGTTCCACAATGCTTTCATGCCACCATCTGAGAATTCTGAAGAGAGTATCAAACAAAATATTTTAAATTATTTTTCACATGCTACCAGGTCACAAGAGTATGAGTTCATAAAAAATAAGACATTGAAACTGAATTAGCAACAGAGAATGGAGGTAATCTGCCTTTTAGCAAACGGGAAAGCAACATGAATGCCAGGTGGGACTCAGGTGCTCCGTGTGGGTGTTTGGGGGATCCCACGAGATGGCCGTTCCCACCTTCCAGGAAGGTAGCGGGGGCCTGAGTAGGTTCAGAGAGCATTTCTGAAAAGTCCTTTTGTTTACTCGAATTGTGTTGCCTCTGCGGCCCGGTGCTCCCCTGGCTGTGTGCCCTGTTTCTGGTGAGAACTCCGACCTAAGTTCCTTTATTTCAGAACTAACCAGAACTGCCTGCTGCAGTGGCTGTATCTGTGGCCTCAGGAATGGGGGAAGAGGCCTGACACTCCTGAGGTCAGGATCTACAGGAAGGGGCACTGCAGTGACCTTCGGTGACAGCAAGCCTGTGACTTGGCCTCAGCAGAGGGTAATGGGTCATTGTCACTCACGGAGCTTGTCAGGTGACCTCTCGTGGAATCCCCATCATCAGGGGAATTTATCTAATTGCTGGGACACAGGAGATTAGGAGAGGGGTCCATTGGTTTTGTAGGGTGGATTAACCTTCTAGATGGGACAGGAATCTGAGAGATGCCTATTTATCTGCAAAATTACATCTCCCTTTCCGGTTTGTTCTCTAAGTTGCTCAGGATTTGACCAGTGGGTAAAAGCCATACAACCTGCGTGGGGGTCCAGGAGCAAGGTAGTCAGTGAGCAATGTGCTCACTTAGACTCTTCGGGTGTCCAGGAGAGCCCTCTCTACTAGCTTCTGGAGAGATGGGGAGTGGGGCCAGGTAGACCCGCAGTCAGAGCCAAGACAGATCTGACATTCTCATAAACAGCCCTCCCCTTCTCGCCTATCTGCCTAAATCAGAGATCCTCTGATCCGCCTTCAAGACTTTTCCTAGCCTTTATTTACATACTTGAGTTAGGTGGCTGGGAAAGGGAGAAAAGAAAAGTAGAGTCTGCCTTGGTCCAGCCCTCCCTAGGACAAACCTTGATCTTGGGATCGTAGACTCTTAAGGTTGCAGGGGACGGAGCGGAGCAAATTGTTGAGGAGTTGGGAGAAGGGTGGGAGGTGGGAGGGATGGGAGGGTCACATGGAGGGACTTCCCCAGAAATCTGGCTCCTGCTTCACCAGCGCTTTCAAATGTGCTGTGCTCCACTGAGATCAAATGCTCAGGATCTGGGCATTCTTCCAACTTGTCCTTAATTGTACTCTTGACAGCATGGCTTTATGATTATTTTCTAAGTGTTGTGAATGCCAAGAAAATCAGACACCATAAAATGAAGGCTAGATTTTAAAACCAAATATTATCCATACCTTTCATGTTTACGTCTTTCCCAGTAGACAGCACATTTTTTATACCCATTATGGCATTTCTCTTCATCACCACTGTATGAGTTATGCAAAGACTTATGCCCACTTTGCATGTGAAAAAACTGAAACTCAGAAAGGTTAAGTAATTTGCCTTAGGTCATACAGCTAGTCAGGGGAGGAATCAGGACTAGGAATCAGGGCTTCCTTTCACATCAGTAATTTGGTTTTGGCAGGTCTCTGTCCCATCTGCTGTTGATGAAGACTTGACCCTGGCTCTGCTACAAGGGTACAGATAATTCACTCATTGACAATTTCCCCCCCCCTCAAATTTTCCTCTCCCTTTCTCAATAAAGTTGGTCATGATTTGGATAGTTAGACATCCCTGAAAGCTGAAAATATGAGAAATTCTGGATTGCAACATCAAGAAAAAGTGTCTTCTGAACTATAAGGAAATGCTGTGGAAAGGAATTGATTTTGTCACAGTCTCTTGGATAGATAATCCAATTCTCTGCTTTCTCTGGGGTCAGTCCATCAGTTACCAAATTCTGGAAAGGTAGGTGCATTGTCCAAATTCAGATAGGGAAAAACTCTACTCAGAAGTTGGCATGAAACTGTGACCCAGGAGCCATAAATCCTGCCCCCTTTTGCCAATGCAAAGCAGGCCGTGTCCTTTTGGAAGCTAAATGCTAATATATGCTAAATGCCAAGCTAAATATATAAGAGAAATTCTGGCACCGAAGACCAGGTGTGACCTTCACAAAAGAAACATCTAATTTACAAGCCCAAGAAGTCACATTCTTCCTTCTTTATTGCTCTCTGTAAAAATGAGAGTTTGCCTGATTGGAGTAGCTCATTGTCATCTAGGAGAGCAATAAATGTAGGCACATCTGGATGGGCTATGACTATAGAAGTTTGCACATCGAAAATTATTTGGTTAGGGCCAGGAAACAAATATTCTTTCAATGTGGTCCATCTTGTGTGATAGTTCCAAAGAAATAAAGAAATATACAATTTTGGTACCCCATTTGATGCAGTGGGGATAATGTTCTCTCATACACTGTTGTTTGGTGTGAAAACAACACAGTGTTTTAGAAAGCAAAATTTAGCAATTTCTCTAAAATATGAAATATTCCTAACTTTTGACCCAGCATTGCCTCTTCTAGGAATTTATCATAAAGAGATACTTCCAGATGAGCACAGAGAGGTCCACTCAATGATGCTTTATCTTAACATCACTTCTAAAAGTAAGCAACTAACAACAACTTGCTTGTCAGTCAATGGGCAATGGGTTGGATAAACGGTGGTCTAGTTATGCCATAGAATACTATACAGTTAATAGAGAAAAAGAGATAGACCTCCATGTACTACTGTGAAGCTGTCTCTACAACACAAAACAGAAAAAGCAAATTACTGGATAGTTTGTATATTGGGTTTCTATTTTTTGCAAAAAGTAAACATAAAAGGGCATATATACATAATATATGTTTAAAAGATCATATGTGCATAAAATATGGGCTAGAAAGAGATGTACTAAGTCTGAATGTTTTTCACCTATTGGGAGAGAGAATAAGGAGAGGCTTTTTTTCTTTTTCTCTTCCATTTTTCCTCCCTCTCTCCTTTCCTTCCTTCCTTCCTCCCTTCCTTTCTTTCTCCTTCCTTCCTCCCTCCTTTTCTTCCTCCTTCCTTCCTTCTTTTTTTATACACAGTCCAGTATTTTTAAGATTCTTTTCATTGAGCAAGTACCACTTTCAGAACTTAAAATGTCAATAAAAATTTTAAGGAAGGAATAGCCACCCTGTCTGGGGAGCTTGTTTTATCCTAGGCAGAATGCTAAATACCACACATGCATAATCTCATGGGCTACTCACCATGGCTCTATGGGGTAGGCAATGGTGTCATCTCATCTTACAAATGAGGAAGGTGAGAATCAGAAAGACTAAATAACTCACCCAAGGTTACATAGCTGGTAAGTGCAGAACAGAGACCCAACTTGGGGCTCCAGGCAAGGAGATCCATGCTCTTCCCCCCTCACTATGACTCCCCCCACAGTGGGTGGTCTGTGTCCGGAGGTCTACAGGGAACTATGAAAGGATCTGAATGGGGGACGAGGAGATTTGATTTTCCCAGAGAGAGGAGGGCTGGAGCCCTTTTTTTTTTTCATGCAGCCCCAGAGGGGCAAGAAGAGATTTTAATTAGGGGAGGGAGAATCCAGCAGAAAAAGATGGTGTAGATTCCCTGAACCAGCTTGTGATGCAGTGATGGGAGAATTGAAGGGCACAGCCCCGGCCTTCTCTGGGCTTCCTCTTCGGGGAAAAAACAATCCTTTAGTGGAAACATAATAGCTTCCCCACCCCAGCTCCTAAAGAAAGCCAAGGGCAGCTTGATCTCAGAAGTGTTGTTTTCTTGGGTGAACTGGGTCAAAGGTGCAGATGGGAGAGAGGCTGCCCAATGGGCGCTGGCATCTCTTCTTCTGGGAACAGGGTTTTGGCTCTTCTGCAAGTGGCCACGGGGATCTGGTTACAGCCAGGCTGAGCTGGAGTAAAGGCCAGGCTTGGGGTCAAGCAAAGCCTGAGAAGTGTCTGGGAACTAAGTCACCCTCAGTCCTCAGCCAAGTAGGACAGGTCTTAGGGTCCCCTTCCCTCACCTCTCAGAGGCCAGGACAGCGCCCTCCTGCCAACTTCCAGGGAAGGCTGAAGACCAAGGAAGCTTGAGAAAGTGAACATGCGGGGATTCAAAAGTTCTAGTAAAACCACTTCAGGGGCCTGTTCCTTGACAAGGTGCATAACACTGCTAATACGAACTTTATCTTCTACCCTGAATTTCTTCATCCTGGAAGGTTTTTGTCTACCTGACTACACCTGGACAAGTCTTCATCTTTGAAGATTCAACACAAGTATGGCTTCCTCCAGGCAGATTTTGTCCATGTCTAGGCTGGGCAGGGGCCCTTCTGCTGCTCTAAGGATCCTGGGAGTCACATCCCACCCGCCACAGCCCTCCCCATTCCTTGGACACTGTTCCTTTGCACATATCACTCCTCCACTCAGCCACGGCCCCTGGTAAGGCATCAGGGTCCCCTCCACAGCACAGAGCCGGCACAGTCAGTAGCTCTAGCCTGCCTTCACTGAAAGGTAAGACAGTTCCTCTCTGCCCAACAGAGACTGGGGTGTGAACCACCATGCTGGGCCCTGGTGTAGGGTTTGTGTCCCCCTGGAGAGGGGAAAGCCTTCCAAAGGGAACCTAGGGAGAGTGGAAAGAGGAGCAGCCTGTGAGCGATGTTAAAGTTGAAAGACCCACAAGGGATGACAAGCACCTGTCACAAAGGACACCCCTCCTGGCCGATGAATCGAACCAAAGACAGACATTTAGGAAGACACATTCAAACAAGGAGAGTCTTCTAGGAAGATAAAGGGCAGAAACTGACTCTCTCAGCTCCTGCTTGCTCCCTTCCTAGCTGATTGGGCACTTTTGTGCAGTGCACTAACTGCACAGCCAGACACGGTGGCCCTAAAATAATATTCAAATGCCCTAAAATAATATTCAAATACCACGTGCTGAGCTGCTGCTGGAGCCGGATTCTAGATGAGCTGCTTTGCATATGTTACTTATCAGATCTCCACATCAGTTTTATGATACTATCTTCACTTTAAAGAGAAGATAAATTGAAGTTTAAAGAGGACATTTTCTCAAGGTCATCCAGCTAATGAGAAGTTGGTGTCCGATTCCACTGTGTTGGCTCTCAAGGACTGTTTCTAACCAACACGTTACTAGGAGTCAGGAAAACAAAAGCCAAAGGAGGGAATTCCCTGGTGGTTCAGTGGTTAGGATTCAGCTCTTTCACTGCCAACGAACCAGGTTCTATCCCTAAGATCCTGCAAGCCCTGTGGCAGGGCCAAAGGAAAAAAAAAAGCCAAGGGACATCACCATCCACCCTGCACGAGAGGCTAGTGGATGAGGGGAAACACATCCACGGAAAAGAAAGTCATCATCTTCAGAAAATTGGAGACTTCAGATGAAGGGGAGATGTCACTTGGGCGATTTTACAAAACAAACTGATGGCAAAAGCCAACAGGTGTCTGTTTTAGGAGAAGCAGCACCTGCCTGTGTGGGGGACATGGAGGGTGGAGAAAGGGTGATGCAACAACACCTGTTCTCCTAACGTGCCATGGTAAAGGCTTCCAGACAGCTGGCAAAGGTTATAAGACAGAAGGATGGGCAAGCTCTGGCCTCAGAGAACCAGGCTGTGGGGCAGATAAAGAAGAAACAACAAAGAATTCTTACTGGGCATGAAACACTTACAGCAGCATCAGCAGAAATGCTCAAACCATTAAGTTTGCAAACGAAACAGGAAAGGAATGGGTTGGGAGATGATGCCTCTAGGAAATGATAGAGTAGAAGTAGCAGAAGAAAAAAGAATGGAAATTTTAAATCCATTCGTTGAAACAAAGCTACCCCTCAGTATATACATAAACAGTAGTTGTAAGAATTACAGACCTGTGTTTTGAGGAACGTTGGGAGAAGCTTGCTTAGTGGTAGGAAGAAAATTATAAATATGTTTGGAGTATGTATAATATTTTATTTTTTAAAAAAGTCTGCTAGGAATACATTAAATAATTTGTATGAGAGTAATTAGTATGTAAGTTTAGGTTTAAATCTAAGGTCTAGCTAGATCAATCTACAGTTAACCTTGAACAACATGGGTTTGAACTTTGTGGTCCACCATTTGTGGATATTTTTCAGTAGTAAGTACTACAATACTACACCATCCATGGTTGGTTGAATCCAGGGATTCAGAGGAACCATGGGTATGGAGGGCCAACCATAAGTTGTATATGGATTAATCCCCCCACTGTTCAAGGGTCAATGGTATTTCAGAAATAATTATTAAGCACACTCCTAAAGGACAAGGCCCAGTGGTAGATCCTGGGGCCACCAAGAAGAACTGGACATCAATCATGCCTTTAAGGGCCTACACCATAGTTAGAAGTAGATGATGATGTGCCAATGGCAGGCAGTAGGGTGCAACCCAGCTTTAGCAATAAGAGGGTGCATCTTCCATAGAGAATTTAAAAACAATAATAAAACTAAGAGCCAGTCATTCTAAACAAAGTCAATGATAAAATACTCTCCCTTCCAAGAAAGTCTTTTGTTGGTCTAAGTCGGGCTTTGACAGATTATAGCCTGTGGGCTAAATCCAGCTGGCTGTCTGGTTTTGTAAATAAAGTTTTATTGGAACACAGCCATGCTCATTCATTTATGTAGTATCGATGGCTGCTTTCTTTCATGCTAAAAAGGCAGAGTTAAGTAGTTGTGACAGAGACCAGATGGCTGCAAAGAATAAAATATTTGCTATCTGGTTCTTACAGAAAAATTTTGCCAATCCCTGGTTTAAGTTATAAACAACTGTTGCAGTTACTGTTGAGTTTTGATAATATATATGTCAACTTCATTTAGCACATTATTATTACTTGTCCTTTAATACATATTGTAGTCTATAGGGAAGTTAATTCTACAACTCCCAGGAATATAGTCTCACCTGAGGACTCAGCTCCATGCATTTGTCTTGAGAGTTAGTTTGCCACTGATTGGGCTCTGTTCTTCTCTCCAACCTTTATAATATTCTCACCTCTAAAGAGTAGATTCAAAATGAATGATGATAGCACTCTGTTGTAAAATAGAAAAAATAGAACTTGAGTTACTGCAATTATTTTGTTCTGTGTGCTCATTTATAAATGTTATTCATATTTAAAACTTAAAATGATGAAGCAGAGTGCAAACTGCAAGGCATAATAATTTTACTCAGTAAGTGCAAACTTTAGTTCCTACAGGTACTATTTTATAGAATTTAAATAGTATCCTTAAAATTGAAATTAATTTACTTACAAATATTATTTGGTTTAAAACTACAGAATGAATTAAGAAGATCATGATTATTATAGATTATTATATGATTATTACTGCAAATAATTTTGTCAAAAAAAGAGAGAGTATCCAAAGGTATGTGACCCTTGAATAGTGCCCATGTCATGAAGAAAGTCCAAGGGTCATGAGAAATATGCCATGATAGAGAGTCAGGGAGGTTTCAGATGAGGACAATCCTTCCAAATGGAGGAAATCAGTGTTTGCCCTGTTTGTAGAAAATGCTTCTGGGTAACCCTCATTATGCTGATGAGGATGTAAGTGTGTACATTGGTTTGTGCACCAGCAAGCATGAGCATGCACAATGAACGACTCACTGCTCTTTGTTGGTGGGTTATTCAACTCCAAGCACATACATGAGACTCAAGACCATCCTCAGGATTGCACTGGTAGAAAGGGAGATGAAAGTCAGAAAGAAAGTCAGAAGGACTGCCTTCCTTCCTTCCAGAAGCATGTAGTGAACTCACACCATGTGCTAAACATTGAGCTAGGTTTGGGAAATACTGCCCCTGCTCTATTGGGACTTACAGTGGGTTCGGTGTATATGTGTGCATGTGTGCATCTCGAGGAAGCCAAGGGGTTCACGGAGTCTTGTGTGCTTCCTTCCCAGAGCAACTTCAACACTAATGATTCCTGGAAAAATCAGACTATTGGATAAATTGGAAGAAAGATGACGAATGTGTTCTCCAGCTACTCCTGTTGGGCATCCTCATTACTGCTGGTGGCTTCTCAGCCCACAGGTCCAATCCTCTGTGTACACCCATGGCTCGTGAGTCACTGAGGAGACATAACAGTGACCCTGACCGTAACAAGGATAACCATTTATTTGCCCCTTGAAACGTGACCGACTGCCCCATTAATTTTGCAACATTAATTCTGAAAGGAAATTAGATTCCAACCAGAGTCATTAATCTTTTAAAAATAGAGCCACAAGAAGAGAGCACTGATAATCAGAATGCAATTTTCTGAGTTAGGAAGTGGTCAAGACATCAGTGTCAGGGCTCCTATATACATGTAAGGTTTCCAAGGTATTTTCTTGAAAGACTCAACCAGGTCAAGCCAATGGTTTTAAGTCTAGAAAAAAGACCACTTCAAAGGGCCATTGCTTCCTAAGATTCCGCCAAGACCCTTCTCTAGCAGCGATGAAGGGAGTGACATGTATTGAATAATTAACACCAAGTCATCGGTTATTCTCCCAGCCAAATATATTTCTTACCAAGACAGGTCTATTTAGGACATGGGTTTCTACAGTATTGCTGCTCAAAGTGGTTCAGTGATGGTTAGAGAATGATCCATTTATTTACATTTATAATCTTTTTTTCTTTAAACTTGTTTATCCTTCTGTAGTCTGTCAGCTCTTAAAAAAAATTGATGATGTTTCTCATTAAAGGAAACTAAGTCTTTCTCAATAATTTAATCTAAAAACAAAACCTCCCTTAACTAGTTTATATCCTTTTAATTGAATTATTTATTGCTTCTGTAGGCTACTAAAACTGAAATATTACTTATCCAGATTTGTTTTTTTTTTCAATTCATCTCTCTTATTTTTATTCATTCAATTCCAGGCCTTTTAAAAATACATTCCTAGTATCTAAAACTTCTAAGGAAATTTTGTTGCTGAGAGTAAGTATTTTTCTATGTCACCCACCTTTTATAAGAATAATAACATGAGTCAACAGAAAACCAAGTAATGTGAGCATTTACCGTATCACTTGCAGGCCCAACTTAATATTTGTTTATTGATAATTAAGGCCTTCAGTAGGTTTTGTTATACCAACTCTTGTTAATTATTCAAGAGTTGTAACTATTTGTACCATCTGCCATAGTGGAAAGAAGAAAGACAGGCTAAAGAGGACTTAAAATTAATGCACGATTTTCAGGTCAGGTCACAATAAGAAGGAATGGAGTGATTGGCCAGAACCCAATGCCGATGAATCAAAGTTTGGTTTGGTTTCACAATTACTCCCATTGACATGAGGGATTATGCATTTAGCCTTAATAATCAAATCAGAATCAAGAGGCCACTCACATACGAAGTGACCTCTATAGATCTTTATTAAAAATATTTTATCAACTGCTTGACTCTACTTTTTCAACACAAAGCAAGAATTTCTTCTAAAAATACCTCCTTTTTTCCTTTTGCAAATCAATTTCTATTAATATTATTTTCCATCACCAACTATCTAACATCTATGTTGTCTCTTTATAATCCCAAATCCGTTATACATTAATCTCCCCAGATGGCTTAGGTTGTGTAAGAGATTGTGTGTCTCCAAACACAGATTGGAATCTTCCGAAAACTCATTAGGAATGATTCTGAAGAAGAGGTACATCTTCAACATTTCTCTGTGCTGTGGCGGGAATAACACATCTGTCCATTCTGCTCTAGATAAGAAACCTTGATAACTTTGTCTATGGATGTGACAGCATTTCTGCTGATATCTTCATGTGCCCATTGATAGAATATATATTGGTGGGCAAGAAGGAAGTAAATCAATGCTGTTTATTTTCCACAGGAAATCTTCCACCTGCCCAGTCATCTCAATGTGTTTTGACTTTTCTTCTATGATAAGAGTGTTATTAGTACACATAGAAACTGTCATCTATGAATGCCAGTTATACAAATAATGTCAAAACAGCAAATTTAAAACATAGAAAAGGCGCCTTTCTATTTACTGGAAACACTGAAATAGAATAAATACTAAATATTGGCAAATTACCATCCCATGAGGCTTCTGGGTTGAGACGTTCAATTTATTTTGTGGATGAGAAATATCTTGACGAATGTGTCATTCAACTCCTATGTCAATGGCAAATTAATTTTGTTATAGAAGAAAAAGTGACTTTTATTTTTAATTCAAAACATCAGAAATGTCAGCAGCCTAAGTGACTGTTGGTTTAACCACATCTTCTCTAAATTGGCAACACAAGGCAATGGCCTAAATTTAAGCACTGCAATTGTGGCTTTGGTTTCAGAACCATTGCACAGTTGTTAGTTACCATCCTTGAGCAGAGGAAAAAACTGCTCACGGTAGGAAAGGAATCTGCAAACTGCCATAGCAGGTTAATTTAGACTAACTTAGACCTCAGTTATGAGAGTCACACATGCCTTCTGGAATTATTTGGCCAAGCTTGTCTTGGGTAGATCAACAAGAAAAGACTGCTCTGGTTTTTTAAATTAAAAAGACAGAGAAATGAGAAAGGCATTTAAAAACTTAACGCCGAGCAATGTTTTCAAGTGGAAAATACCTTAGCTGGAAACCTGAATTTTGAAGACTAACTTTCGGGTTTCAATATCTTTCAACCTACCTATGGTGATCACCTACAGTGATTGTTGCACAGAGGTTTGGAATCAAGATTTGTGTTTTGTGTCACACCGTAATTATGCCATCATGACATGTTACCTCTTTTTGCCTCATTGTTTTACAGCCATAAAATGGGCTCCGTGTTTCCAAGGTGATGTGTGATCAAGGGGGCAATGATGGTGTTGTTTCCATTCATTCGTTCTAACAACCCAGAAATTCCACTCCAAGTCTCTCTCCTAGAGTAATTCTTGCACATGTGCATGAGAAGACACAAACAAGAACATTCTTGGCCAAAAATTGTAAACATATAAAAAATATCTAAATTTATCACACCAGGAGAATGGATTTTAAGTGGGACACATGTATGTATATACGTTTGTGTGTTTGAGGACATTCACAAAACACACATTCACAAAAATGTGAATACAATTGGGGAGCAAAATGTGTGTATCAACATGGGTATATCTCCAAACACAAAGTACTGAAGAAAATGACAATTTGAAGAAGGATACATAGGTGTAGTACCATTTATTTGGAGTTTATATGCAAGTTCATACTTTGTTGTGTTTTAGAAAAGCATGTAGTAAGCTATAATTAAATGCATGGGAATGAGAAACACCAAACCCAGAGCGTGGTTCTTTCCATGAGGCTGGGAGGAGAATGATATCAAGAGACATAATGACAGGCAATGTTTAATTTCTAATACTTTATTGGATAGTAAGCCCAAGAGTCATTATTGTACTATTTTTATTAATTAATTTTATTGAGTAATCAATAAGATATATTTCAGTATACCACTTTTATTCCTTTTTGTACATATGAAATATTCTTTCAAAAGTCTAGGAAGAAAGAGATAAATGGGGTGAGGAACTGGAGACAGATTCTTTCTAGATACTTAGTAGAGAAAGCAGCCTTTTGTAAAGGTGAGCAGCAGAGTTTAATCATTACCAAGGTTACCTGTATAGTCTTGAGGGCAAATGTAAAGAAGCCAGTGGGAAAAGAGGGATTTACTATTCTATTAGATATGGGAACATATGTATATGTATAACTGATTCACTTTGTTATAAAGCAGAAACTAACACACCATTGTAAAGCAATTATACTCCAATAAAGATGTTAAATAAATAAAAAAAAAAGAGTGATGATTTATGTGGTGGGATGACTGAGTAGGCTGGAGAGAATGGTATTAAGGAGGCAGACGGAAAGGTTGACTTATAATGAAGAATGAGCGGCATTTCCTCTGAGGCTGGAATGGAGTTAAAGATGGAATCGGAGAGAGTGAAATTCTTTGACATTCAGAGGAAATTAACTAAGGAAGCTCACGCTGGATGCTGTTGATTTCATCAAATAAAGAAGTGGTCCTGGCCCTAAGTCTCACGTTGTTTCCATTTCTTTATGCCCTCTCCCATCACTGTCTCAGAAAAATCTATGTACCTATTGGTCCTCTCCACAACCTTCCCACGACCACCACTAAATTCTTTGAAGGGAGGTGCAGCGCCTGCTTTCTTTACTCTGGTATCTTCAGCATCTGCATACTCATTCAGAACATATAAGAGATGGCCAAAAAACCCTTGCTAACTGAGTAAAAAGCAAGAGGTAGTGTTAAGATTGGGTTTCAAAAGAGAAAAGGCAATCTACAGCTTCTTTGGAAAACTTACATAAGCTCTACAGCCCAAAGGAATGAAAGATTTATGCATTGCACCATGCAAGGGTCAGGTCTGCAAATGCCTGTGACTTTCTTCAGTGACACACTGAAGTCTAAAATCAAGAACTGAAAAGGGACTTTGGAAGTGAGCTGGCTGGGATTGTGGTTGGCTGGGCAGGCTCAAGAGTAGGTCAAAGGAGCCTTGAGGCTCTGGGTTGAGCGTGAGAGCAAAGTTGAAATGTCTGACCACAGAACGTCAGCTGGACGGGGCTTAGGAGCAGCAAGTGGGAAAAACAAAGTGAAGCAGAAATGGGGAAGATCCTGGAGGCCCCATTTGGGACAAAGAGCATGAACGTCAGAGGTGGCAGCTGAACTGGTATGTGACTGTGAATAAAGCTGGATATCAGTGGAGTCATCCGGATTATGGAAAAGAAAACTGTGCTTCAGCCACTAAAGTCGCCATGGAAGAGGGTGATGATGGGGGAGAGGATCTGTAGAGCTGGCCAGATGGCAGGGACAGTAGAGGGAAAGTGGAGTGAGGCTCACAGACCAGTGGGAAGCAAAGAAAAGGCAGATTACTCTTTCCCTTGTCCACCAATGATCTTAACTTTCTAGACATATGATCAGGTTAATAAAAGCACAAAGAACTAGCACTAAGAATAAAGTCACTGCGTACAGCTGAGAACTATGCAATGAGAACCGTGACTAAATGGACACTCTGATGTCTTTACCACTCAATATGGTCTTCACCACGTCGTTTTCTATCCACAGGCAATCTAACTGTGCTGACTTTTCCACACATTTCATATGACCATCTAAACTTCCATTTTAGAATAAATGCACCCAATCTGATATAAGAATGAACCAAGGCAGTAAAAAAAAAAAAAAGATAAAAATGGACATGCGTATTGTTTCTATAAATATTATCATAACAATAAATATTTGTCAATATTTATTGACTGTGTCAATAAACTGTGTCAATAAATAACTGGGAGAAAACAGCTTTAGTTTATCATTTTGTAACACAAAAAGCAAATTAACTGAACTTCCAGGTTTGTTTATCAAAGGCAGAAAACATTAAATAGCCGTGGAGCCCTTAAAAAGCATTGACTCAGATTCTTAAAGTGAGACAAGTGGTTTCCATATTAAAAATATATAAAAAACACCCAAATCCAAACACTATGAGAGGAAGGGACTGTGAAAACTACTTCGCAAAATCGTGTTCAGATCTGCCAGCGGGATGTGGCCCTGCCAGCTTCCTGGCTAAAATGGAGCTCATTGAAATACAGTCAATAGATGGTGAAAATAATATTTGCAGCCTATCTTCAACAACCCTTAAATATAACCTGATGTTAAAAACAATCTAACTAAGGATGATCAGGAAAAAAATATTGAAGCCTATGATTCATAGTGGGGGTAGGTGGGGCAGGAAAGTTTTGAACGAGAAATTAATCTAAATGTGTGTGCGTTTGGTTTGGTCCATGTAAGATGATACCAGTCATTTAGAGATTCCAAAAGGTGGTCACGTACAGTCAAATTGTTTGGTACCTGGAGGAAAGTTAAGCAATTCTTTCCTCCCCATGCAATTCTTTTCCTTTTGCAAAACTAAAGGATATAAATGCTTAAAATGGAGCTACCCACACTCTTTCTAAACTGCCAAGTGTCCTCCACTGCTAAATAAGAAGAAATAGTCAGGGAGAAATTGGGTCTTTAAAATGCTGCTTCATTTATCCACAGAGCATGCATCTTCTAGCAATCTGACAGCAATGGCTAGCCTAAAACTGGGCAATCATTTCTCAGAGAGCGGTGTTTACCTAATTAAGAGCTTCTCTGTAGTCCCCAGTTACTTAATTGTGTCATTAGCAGCAGTTTTGACATGAAGAGCAACTTGTGTCTGGAGCACCAGCCTGGCCTCCGATAGGGAAGCCCAGCAGAGCAGCTCCCAAGGGGGCTGGCAGCAGCCCGCTGCAGTATGGACAGCGCAAAATAGAATAATTGGTCCCCAGAGGCGCTGTCTCTTCAGCTGCCAATAGGGATTGCTTTTTTCCTTGTGATTTAAAAGCCAAGCCTCCACGACTTCTCTGCTGACTATTAACTTGTGGCTGTGGTGTGCAGTGGCTCCTGGGAGGGATTAGGTCCCAGCGATTGTCACCGCTGTCCTCTTTGCAGTCCTGCCATTTATGGCAGCGCGAAATCGACAGTCCTGATCAAGGGAACCATGTGGTCAAGCTTCCTGGTAGTCTGATAAAATGTGCAGTGTACCATAGAGGTATCCAACTGGGCAGGATCATAGGGGGTAAACTTCAGACTCGGGGTCAAAAGGACGCTTTGCCCTTCTGTAACATAACATAGCAAAGGGCCAAAATTGACCGTGACCTTCAGGGAAGTCAGGTGGGAGCCTCCTGCTGCCCTTCCTTTCTCCAGCAGAAAGAACAAAAGAAAGAGAGTGGTTACCAGTGGGGACAGGGATGGGGGGAGGGGCAACATGGGGTAGGGGTTTAAGAGGTACAACTATTATGTATAAAATAAGCTACAAGGATATATTGTACAACACAGGGAATATAGCCATTTTTAAAAAATAATAACTATAAAATGAAGTATGACCTTTACAAACCATGAATCACTATATTGTACATCTGTAACTTATGTAATATTGTATATCAACTATACTTCAATTAAAAAATAAAAATTAAAACGAGTGAATGCAAGATTTTCCTAGGAAAAAAATATTCAATATCAACTACTCTTAGAAAGTTTTTTTTTGTTTTTAAGGTTTTTTTCCTTATTGAGCTATAATTCACATATAATAAATTCACCCTTTCAAAGTGTGCAATTCAGCGGTTTTAGTATATTCACGAAGTTGTGTAACCATACCACTGCCTAATTCTAGAACCCTTTTATTACCCCTAAAAGAAACCCCTTACCAATTAGTAGTTACTCCCAATTCCTTTCTGCCCTGAGTCCCTAGCAACCACTAATCTATTTTCTGACTCTATGGATTTGCCTATTCCAGATATTTCTAGAAAGATTTTTGATTAAAGAGGTTTTAGATATCTAATATGCATTCAAGTTGGCAAGTACTAAAAGTGTGACATCTAAATTGGAGGGAAAATGAATTCTCTGGAAACTATAACTAAGACTTCAAAAAAATGATCACAGAACAGCACAAAGATGGTCATGAATACATCAGCCTACACTGTTTTCTCCCTATTCTTTGGATGTTAGAGTAAAATTTGTCATAGAAATTTAAACTACATTTTGTTAGTTGGGAGACTTTTTCTTTAGCCTAGCACAGTGATGATTCATTGAGGAAACAGATATTTTCGTTTGCATTTTGAGTCTCTATTTTGGAGCCTTTTAATTCAAGACTGTATATCTCTGTCTGTAAAAAAGAAAAAAATACTTCTGTTTTTTGAAAGGTGTCTTGAAAAGAGACCTTATAAAGAAATCTTTTAATAAAATTTTACTTTCTTAAAAAGCATAAAGGATTCAGATTTACTTAGCCTAGGCAGCTAATTGAAAATTAGCTATTATATATCTATAGATAACGCAGCCCTCTGTTATATATTCTAGGACACAAATTTCTTTAATATAGTGTCACTGGAATAATTTTAGGATGCATCATTCTACCCCTTTTTTATCAAAATTGAATTATAACTATTGGTCCAATTTTGCCTTTGGGTTTCCCAATAGAGCCTTGGGCTCTTAATTCTAGAACAACTGTTGCCTTGATCGTAAGTCAATGCCAACTTTTTACTTTAAGAAGAGCTGCTTGGAGCACCTTACATTAACTGTTCCTTGAGAGGGAAATATTTGCTACTAATTAAAACTGCTTCACTTTATCTCAAGTCTTAACGTTGCTCAGGATCTTAGCCTTGGTTCTCCCAGAAAACAGAGTGTGAGACAAGGGTTTGTGTGTAGCTTATTTTGGGAAAAGATCACAAGGAACAGGAGTGGGAGACCAGACAGAGGGAAACAGAAGGAACAAATGTCCATCCAAAGGTGCATTATTGAGCTAAACCTAGAAAGCAAGAGATATCAGCACAGCTGAGGCAAGATGCTGTCAGGCTATAGCTGTGTGCAGATGGTTGCTGCAATAAATGGCTGGATGCAGTAACATGTAGTTGTAAGAAGTGTGCAGTAAAGGGTAGCCCAATTTTACACGCGTGATGGATGCTTAAGGGATTGCAAAGGATCTCTGCACACGGAGGATCTGTGCCTATGTGGAATTTCAAATAAGAGGAAATCTTTTTCAGTCAGTGCAGCTTTACAAACTCTCGTATTGTTCTGGCCACAGAGATAGTAGATGTCAGAAGATCGGTATAGGGGTCACGGCCAGGAAAGGAGCCTCCTGTGGTTCAGACACAAAGATGGGGAACTGCAGACCAGAAGCAGGAGCTGAGATCAAGAAGCAGGAATCCCAGGGTAGAGCAAGCAAGATCCAGGTGGGACCACAAGACGGAGTCTTCTTCTCTTGTCCGTATCAGATAAGGAGAGGGTCAACCTCCCTGTGAGGATGAACTGAAACCCACCCTTGCAGGGGTATGTAGATCTCACTCCAGAGTTCAGATTCAGTTATCCTCAACACAACACTTTGCTTCATGAAGGCTGGCATTAAGCGATCCTCAGTGTGTTAAAATAACACCTGAGTTGAGTGGGCTATTCCTGATTAAGAGAACTAATATTCTTCTGTTTTTCAAACACTGCTAGCGTAGGCATAAATTGGATGAGCTTTCTGGAGGAGGGCAATCTGATGGTGGAAACCAAAAACCAAAACCTTAAAAATGTATGTATCTACTTTTAAGAATTGATCCGAAGAAGACAAGCAAATATACTCACAAATATGTATGTGTATATATATATATATATATATATATATATATATATATATATATATATGGATGGTTATTAAAACATAGTTAATAACATTGAAGACAACATAGTTAATAACTGGGGAAGAGTTAATAACATTTTGGTATAGTCATAAAATGAAATACCAGGAAGTTATCAAAAGCTATGGTGTAAATGTATACATGTTAACATAGAAAGATGACCACAATATTGTTAAATAACAAAACAAGTTAACAAACCACATGATTCCATTTACTTAAAATTGTATATGCCTAGAGATGTACCTAGACACTTACCAAAAGTTTAACTGTGTTCATCTCTAAGTAGCACTGTTTCAGGAGATTTTTTTCTTCTATATAGTACATGTATCATCTGGGATATTATAAGTCACACTATTATTTTTGCAATCTGAAAAAACAGTAAAGATATTTTCATTTTGAGGAAAATAGATTCCAGTTCTCAGTTTGGGTAAAAACACGTGGGTAGCTTCTACCTTACCAAATTTAGTCTGGGTGTGCTACATGCTACAACAGCATGCAATAATTGGCTGACTCAGGGTGTATTTCCACTCTACTGATACACAAGATTTTAGCTGTTTTACCTTAGGGTGAACTGAGGAAGATTTGCCGAGAATCTAGATTCATGTGAGGAAAAAATAATTTACCAAAAATCTAAGGACTCTTTGTATCTTTCTGCATGTTGTCAGAGGGCTCACCCGGTGTGCCCAATATACCAATCATCCAGCCTCAGAAACTTATTCTTGGTTTGCTCAGAGCACAAGTGAGTCATTCACATTGAAAGACTAGCGTTTGGGACACAGAAAACAAGATCAGTATCAAGGGACTGTTCCCCTGTGATTCTCTAAACATCCTTCTTCCTTCTCAATCCCCTCCCAGTATTTGCTAAGTTCATCTGAGGTTTGTTCCTTACCCTGTCATACTTCAGTGGAGATAGGATTCAATTTATTAATGACTGCATTGGTTTAAAATATTTTATGCAATATATCCAACAGCATATGGTGAGAATATGCAAACTATAGATCCTATGCTGATAAAGTTTATTTTGTCTGTCTATTAATTAGATTAATACACTAATTAATTGGTGCTAACTAATTAATAAGCTTGTCAGAGCTTCACTGCTGTAACACTCGTGATCATCTTACTGATGGCTTAGGAGCACATATACCTTCTGATTCATCAAAAGACAATAATTTGCTCCTCAAATAATTGCATTGCATTTTAATGCTCTACTAACTGGTAATTCATATGTGATAGTTACAGAAAGTCTTGATAAAAGAAACATCCCTTTCCTTCTTGATGTCAACTAAAGAATTCATGTTGCATGAATGCATGTTGTCACATATATGTCTACAGGTGGTTTTGTAAGTATTCTCTTTTCAAGTCCATATCTTTTTCCTCCCCAGTTAGGCAAAAATCATTCACTCTATCCTGAGTTCTGGAAGCACTAGGACTGTGCCTCAGAATCCCCAATGCTTAGCTCATGTCCTGCACCCTGGAACCCTCCACTCACACCTGGGATTGAAACCCGGGTATGTCCACCCCTGGACGAGGCTGGGCACCCAAGAGCAGAGAATTGATGCTTGCGGGTGACAGGAGATTTGGAGAGGAACATGAATGGCTTCTTAACATAGCACTTTGCCAGGGGGTGGCTTGGTAAGAGAATCAGCTGCAGATACCCTTTTCTGGTTTGCATTTGACAGTGGGCCTCTTCCCCTAGACTAGCAACTCCAAGCTTGGATGGACCAGGGTAGAAACTCACAGCTGGGTGTCTGCAGGGGGATTCTGTCTCTGGCATAGCCCCTGGGGCTTAAATTTTGTTTGCCTTTGTTGTCTCTAGAACACAGAGGTTTTAACAAACAGCTTTAGGCTATTTTGAGCTTAGTGATTTTTCTTTTAAATCCAGAAACTTTTTTTTTCAAAAAGCATTGAATTTTGTCTTTACATCTTGTATCCAAATTAACTCCTTTTCCTTTGATTTTTAGGAGTATTTAAAATTATAGATTCATAACCTTTACCTCCAGAGATTCTGATTATTAGGTGAGTCTGGGTTGGGCCCCAGACTTTCTTACTCATTACAAAGCAGCCCCAGTGATTCTCAGAGATGGCCGAGTTTCACAACCACTGACTGTGTCGTTCAGTCTCAAAAAATGGGAAAACCTAGTCTTGGACTTATGACATTTTCTGGCACCAGCAATCCTCCTCATCTGTTATTTGTAATCCCAATATTTATTAAGAACATAAATATGTATCAGTTACTGTTTCGCCCTGGGAACAGAGACAATATGATGGGCTGAGAAAAAATCAGGTAGAAAGTCAAACTCTTAAGAGTGATACCTTGAATCAATCAGTGTCGTTATGTTTACCAAAAAGAACCGGGTTCTCCTGACATTTCTAAACGGTCCTTTGGGAAAGGCAAATGGAGCATTTTAGATAGGATATAACTTATTTGCATCTTTTCAGAAGAACGGCTTACACATGTTTTAAACAATGGAACCATATTTTTCTTTCAGACAAAAATGTCACTTAGAAATCTATACATATTACACCAGTGCTTTGGACTGCACCTGATTAAGCCGATCTTCCAGTCAGCAACGTAGGACTTAGAAGGACTTATTAAATAGAGTTTTAAAATTCTAATCAGTTACAAAAAAAAAAAAAAAAAAAAAAACACAACAAAACCCCTCACTTTGGCAGCTACAGATCCGGACTTGGAAGTTTAAGATCACACCATGGAAGAATAGACAAGCCCTCTCTAAGTTACTGCTTCTATTTCTGGTAGCTCTGCTGAATTCACACAACTCTGAGGGGCTCCATTCATGTTGCCTCGATGTAAATAGTGCCCCCAATGGTTGGGCGAAATGGTTTTCAAGAGTTCTTTCAGTCCTTTCCCTGGGGATTCTGTGGTTATACTTGGAGATATGACCAATGTTGTTATCTCTTGTGAGCTGAACAATGGCCCCTCAAATATTTCCACATCCTAATCTCTAGAATCTATATATATGTAAACATGTTATCTTAAAACACGGCAAAAAGGACTTTGTAGCTACGATTAAGTTAAAGACCAAGAGATGGGGAGAGGATCGTGGATTATCCAGGCAGGTCCAATCCAATCACATGAGTCATTGAAAGCAGAACAATCTTCCTGGCTGTGCTAGGCAGGAGAGGTGACTAAAGAACAATGGCCAGAGGTGCAACCCTCCTGGTTCTAAAGATGGAGGAAGGGGCCCCAAGCCAAGGAGTGCAGGTGGCCTCTAGAGACTAGAAAAGGCAAAGAAACAGATTCTCCCATTGAACCTCCTGAAAGGAATGCAGCCCTGCTGATGTCCTGATTTTACTCCAGGAGGCCCTGCATTGGACTTCTGATCTCCAGGACTGTAAGACAACATATTCGAACCGTTTTAACCCACTAAGTTTGCGGTAATTTGTTACAGTGGCAATAGAAAAGTTTAGCAATTCTTCAGTGAGTTTCTCTTTAAGTGTAAAACGACAAAACAAACAAACAGAAAATCCCATATCCTTTTTTGACAAAATGGACCTGATTTAAATGTATGTAGTCATCCACTCAAGACAGACATTTGCTGTTTTCTCAGAAACTACTGGATGTTCGATTCTGTGTTACACTTAGCAACACAGAGATGAAAAGAACAGGAAGCCTTCTCCTGAGAAGTCAACTGTCTACTTGGGAGAAACAAATTCCTCTTTCTTCTCCTCCTTCTCCATTCACTGAGCAAAGTGTACACACCTGGAGGTTTCTAGACATGAATTTAATTGATTCTCCAACAATTCTAATAAGTAGTAATATTATCATTATCGCTGCCTTATTGATGGGAAAACTGAAACACAGATAGATGAAGAGCTTGCCAAGGTCATGTGGTAATAAGTGGTGGGGTCAGAATACAATCCCACGCAACCTGGCTCCAGAACACATGGCATCGAGTATTACAACACACTGCCTCCCGTATCAATAATACACAAATACTAGCAATGCCAAGGTGATAAGAAAAACAATAGAGATGAGAGAGAGGGCATGTTATGCCTGAGTGCTATGGGATATCAAAGTGATAGTCTCTTGAAGGAGATGGAAAATGCTTGTTGGAATGGTAACATTCTACCTTAACATGAATTAATAATAGTACCTAACATTTGCTCTTTGCCCATGTATCTGTTAACTATTGCTGCATGACATTCTGAAACTTAATGGCTTAAAATAATAGTATTACTTGTTCATACTCATCAGTCTATGGGTCATCCAGATGGTTCTCCTGGAATGGGCTGGACTCAATCATGAATCTGTGGTCCAGTGAAATTTAGGTAGACAACTCTGCTGATCTAGGCTGGGCTTCCTCAGATGTTGGGGGTCAGCTGGCTATAGGCTGGGCTGCCTCAGTCTCCCTCATGGACTCTGTGCTCCAGTGTGCTAATCCAAGCTTGTGCACATGGAGGTGGCAGGGTTCCTTGAGAAGCAGCAAATTGGCATGGCATAGCTTCTGCTGTCTTCAACAGGATAGAGCAAGACAAGGCATTCAAGGGGATCCAAGAGGAAAGGTTTCAAGAGAACATAGATGCTACCTCTTGATGGGAAAACCTGCAAGGCACAATGCAAAAGGACATGGACACAGGAGGGTAGAAAATTAGGAACATTTTTGTTACCAATCAAACACAGCACACATTGGTTTCTTTAACCCTCATAGAAAAATCTCTGATGTGGGTAATATCATTGCACTCATTTGACAGCTGAGTAAACTTCAGAGCCAGCACTGGCACTAAAGGCTCCCTGACGCCAGAGTGTGAAGGTAGACAAGGCGGAAGAGTATGTGCACCCAAAGCTCACAGGGAAGGCAGAGCAGGGGTGCAAGTATTCTCTGGCTCTCAGTTTAGCAGGAATATAGATCATGCTATGGAGGGTCAGGAGGCTGGGGAGGAGAGCAGGAGGCAGAATGAGGTACCAGCCAGGAGGAGCTAAGGGTGGAGAGAACCATGAAAAGATAAGAGTCTACTGCAATCCAGGAGAGAAATGATAAGTGACTGAACCAAGGCCATGGCTGGGAACTTCGATTAGAGGAGAGAACTGAGAGACAGTTAGGAGGTAGACTGGACAGGATGTGACCACAGCTGGAGGTAGGGGGGTGAGGGAGAGGGAGGATTTGAAGAGCATGAATTGATGGGGACGCCATTCCCAAAACAGGGACTTGAGAAGAAAACCGGTTTGATGGGTTTGGGAAGATGAGAGGATGTAGGCAGGTGGGGACAATTCATTCACCATTTACCCAATAAATATTTTGGTGCCAGTATATGCAGGTACTGTTCTAGGCACTTGAGATACATCAGGCACAAGACAGACAAAAATCTGTGCCTCCTGGAGCTCTTATTTTAGTGAAGAGAGACTAATAGTATTCACCAAAAACATAACGAAGAAGCAATTTTTATAGTGTGAAAAGAGGTTGCAATTGCTATGCGTATTAGTTACCTCTGGGCCCTGTAATAAAACTACCACAAAGTGGATGGCATAAAACAGAAACGTATTTTCATGCAGTTCTGAAGACCAGAAGTCCAAAATCAGTATCATTGGGCCAAAATCAAGGTGTCAGCGTGGCTCCCTCTGGAGTCTCTGGGGGAGAATTCATTCCTTGTCTCTTCTAGTTTCTGGCGGCTGCCAGCATTCCTTGGCTTGTGGCTGCACCCCTCCCATCTCTGCCTCCAAGTTTACATTGCCTTCTCCTCTTCTGTCTGTATGAAATCTCCCTCTGCTTTCCCTCTCATAAAGATACTTGTGATTACATTAAGGCCCCACCTAGATAATCCAGGATAATCTCTTCATCTCAAACTCCTTAATTTAATCACATCTGCTAAGTCTTTGCCATATAAAGTGACATTCACAGATTCTAGTAATTAGGATGCAGATATCTTTTTTTTTTTCAGAGGAAGGCATTATTCAGCCCACTGAACTATGGCTCAAGGGAAATGCAAAGCAGGATGTGTGGAAGCAGGATTGCTGGGAATTGGGAAGGTCATCTTGAGCAAGAAGACAAGATGGTCCAGAAAGGGCCTACTGTGGAAGCGACAACCAAGGATGTCTGGGGGGAAAGCATCCTAGGCAGATGCAAGTGCTAAGGCAATGATGGGGGGAGTGCAGCAATGTGGCCCAGGTGGAGGAAGTGAGGGCAGAGGAGGACCAGTGAGGGTACAGGAGTGACCTGACGAAGCCTTAAGGTGACCATGGAACCTCCAGATCCTGGGCTGGATGGGGGAAAGGCTTTAAGCATTTAAAGGGGAGGTGAAGTCATGATCTGAGATGAGGTCAACTTGGAGAAATCTGTAGAAATGAAAAGAACAGAAGTCAGGAGACACAACCATATGGCAAACCAATGTTTCAGGGTCAGTTGATTTTAACTTCATCTGTCTACAGAACCTGGATTTTCAAAAGCAAAGTACTGGTCTCTTTTTTCGGATAGCCTTCAAGCTAGGCTAGGCTCTGATCTTGGTTCATGGAAAGCTGCAGAGGTTCACAGAAGGACTAAATACCCTCTCCTTCTTGAGCCACTTTCCTGATCACCAGTGAGTCACATGTTTCTTCTGCAGTTTTGTATCCTGAACTCCAGGATGTCTCATACTCTGGGCCAGCATTCTATACTTGCTGGGTGCAAGAGTTCATTAGCCATGTTACTTTTGACTGCCAGGACTGATCATGATTCTATCACAAGAAATCAGGACAGCCAATGGTGTTTTTTTAATGGGACACTTCTCCAGGAAAATCTGCACAAAAAGAGGAAAACGCCTGGTCGAAATTCACCTATTGTCATAGTCTACTTCTATGACAGTGTGAGAAGGCTAGGTATAATTTGGCTTACCACTATTATCAAGGAATCAGAATTACAATTCAGGTGACAAGAAGCCTTACCTGTCTGTCACAATTAAAATAAATAGTTTATGAACTGTTTTATATTTCTTCTTAAAAGATATATTTTTGTTTGCATTAATTTTTTTTAAAGTTTTTAAATTTTTATTGGAGTCTAGTTGATTTACAATGCCGTTGCATTGATTGTTTTCTCATGTCAGGTCTTTACATATATATTTCTACTTTGTGATGATATACATAACTTGTGAATTTGGGGGAATAAAAATTTTATGTTAGAGTGAGACTTTATTACACTGTTGTTTGTGTCAAATTCTTCCTTAGTATTCATGAACAAACATAGAGAATGACATTTGACTTATTCTAGTGTTCATGCCCTCCCATTAGCTCTGGACACCCTATGGATTATTTAATATAAATGTGATAACCATCCCAGACTTCTAATGTTGCCCCAAACCCTATATCTTACTACTGCTGCCAGATTCACAGTGGATTGGAGCTATCTTTCTACTGATTAGTCCTAATATTAAGTCATGTGCCATAGGCAAATCAAACATATTTAACTAATTTGATACAACTATAAGACACCATAACCAACAAGAAGACACCAACTCTCTACTAAATTGAGGCCTCAGCTGTGTTATGAAGACCTGCAGCCATCCTTATGAAGTGGCTGAACCTGTTGTGTAATTACACTCAAAAATATCAGCTCAGCATCAGTCATGCCCCCCCCAAGAAGTCACTGTATTGGGTTGACAGTTTTCAGCATTGAACGGAAACTGAAACTAACCTTGATCAATCACTCAAATCTTTCAGCTACATGAATCTATGGTTTATAGCTGATTTCTTTCCATATGAGTGTTCAGGCTCATATGGGCCACTTTTATGATTGAGATGGCCACTTGAAAATCCTTGTCATTAAAAAATTTCAGACTAAGTTAACTTTTCCCATATTTTATGAGGTGGATTTCCCCACTGTGTACATGTACAGGAGTGTATGTCAAGGTTGTGGTCTGTCTGCACCTTCACATCTCAACTTTTCTAGAAGTACCACTATGGTCCACTTCTAAATAAACGGGGTAAATTTTAAATACCCCGTTATCTTAGATATCGTGGCCCCTGCTTTACCTGCTTGTGGGTCATCCTAAGCATTGGCTCCCATATTTGCTCTTCATTAGAATCATCTGAGAGCCTTTATAGACATCAAAGATCATCCCTTGTCCCAGACTAGCTGACTGACTCTTGGGGATTGGGGGAGAGCGTAGAATTTGACGCCCCAGGTGATTTTGAAGCATGAGAGAGTTAGCTATTGACATAAAGCATATGGATCCCCTTTTCAATCAATACCATGTCCAAGGCTTAAACCATAATTTGACTATGATCCATGACTTTCCAAAAGTTTACTTTAGCTTTCTTACATTTAAGAAAGGCTATCTAAAAATAATGATGAGTTGGCTGTGATGGAAGTCACCACTTACAACCACTGAGCTGGATGTTGTGTACTTTCTTATTTAATCCCCATGGCAGCCCAATGAGGAAGTTTTATTTATTAGCTTCATTCTACGGATCAAGCACCTGGGGTTCAGCAAAGAAAATTCCTCAATGCCAAACAGTCAGTAAGTGCCAGAGCTAAGATGTAAGTGCATATGTGTCAAATTCCAAAGTCATAGGTCAATAGGAATGCAATAAAGGGGTTGTGGGCTGTGGGGCTGTATGGGGTCGGGGATGCTAGCCCAATCCTGGCTTCTCAGAGGAAGGGAATCTAAGCTGTAACTTGGAGGAAAAGATGAAGCCAGACTGGGGAGGCCAGAGAGGGGTGCTGAGGGAGGGAGAGGGCTGCTGGAAAGGAAGTTAAGGTGGAGGGAAGGAGTGTTCCAGGCGAGGGTAGGGGGTGAGGTGTGGTTACCAAGTGCAGCTCTGGAGGCAAAAGAGAATATGCTAATGATCCAGGTGCTAAATAACCTGAGATGTCCCCAACTGGTTCAGGTAGAAATGGCAAAGTATCAAAATTAACATATTAGGAAAAAATCTATGGAAAAGAGAGGCCTTTGAGTTTATACAGTCTGAATTCATATGCGTTCAATAATGGAACGGGCGTATGAGAATTCAGCAGTGATGTGAGCAAAGTTTATTACAGACACTGGATGACAAAGAAGGCTCTATTCTTAAGACCAGCAGTGTGTTTATCTTCTAAGATAATTGCCACCATCCATTCTAGAAGGGGATTTGACATTATCTACTGTAGTCCTTTCATTTAGTTAAAGAATCTAAGCCTCAGAGAGGGTCTGAGGCTTTCCCAAGGTCCTAGTAGCTGCCTAAATGGCCCTGAGCTGGCCCTGGGATATGGGGTGGTTGGTTCCAGAACAGGATTCTTTTTTATTCAGCCCTACTTGGAGGTAAGTCATCAGAGAGGATGGAAATTATTTTACATAATTTAAGTAATAAAAAATAATGAAGAAAAGGCACTGCTGACTGCTTCTTGTGGGACGCACTACCCCTCTGACTTAGGCAGCTCTTCTATCATTGTCCTTCATCTGGGCATCCAAAGCAGCTATTGCATAAACACAAGTTCAGGGACATGCTTATATAAGCATCTTTGTGGAGAGAAGTTCTGTCACAATCCCATGTGTATTTCCATAGCTTTCAAAGGGTCTCTGCTTCCCAAAGAAGTGTCACAATGGCAAAGTGCTTTTATTAAAAACCCAAAAGTCAGAGCATTTTTTCCGAAGCTTACATATTCAGTACTGTTGGATATTTTTATTTAATAGTATGTTTGAAACAGGTTTTTCCAATGTAAAGCTAGCCTATATCTATAAACATAAAACAGTCTGAGGATAGTATGCTCAATCATCGTTATCATCAGTGATGATGGCTAATGCTTAATTAACACAATATGCTGCACAGAATTCTAAAAGACCCCCAATATTACTTTACTTAATCTCAACACTACACTGTAAGGGTGGCGTTATTATCATCTCCATGTGACAGGGAAGAAAACTCAACAACAAAAAGATTGAGTTAGTTGCCCTATGTTAGTGGTTCTCAAAGTGAGGTCATTAGACCAATAGCATCAACATCACCTGGGAATTTACTAGAAATGCAAACCCTTGGACCCCACCCTGGACCTCTGAGTCAGAAACTCCTTGTTTTAATAAGACCCTCAGGTGATTCTGACGCTCCTAGCCATCCAGTCTGAGAACCACAGCCCTAGGGCATCCACATAAAAACTGAAGCCAGGATTTAAATATAGGTCCTTTTGCCCCAAACCACAGCTGGTAAATGACAGAGCTGAGACTCAAGCCAGGGCACCAACTGCTGGTTTACCTTCTCTGATTTAAGCAGTGTTGATGGACACAGTCTAACTAGGTTATTTAAGCCCTAACTGCCATTGGGACTTAATTTTATGACTCTCCTTCATGGAATAAACCTTGGGACAGTAACCTCTGCCCAGCTGTCCCCACTGGTTTGTCCTACACCATGGCATTCTCAGTGAGGGGATCCAAACACTGGGGATTACCAGATTTGAGCCATCTGACCTTAGATAATTTTCACAAGCCTTGATGACAGGCATTTAGGCAAGCTCTTACTCCAAACATATCTGGTTAAAAAATAATAATAATAATCAGTAGGTCAGATTGTCTTTATAAGAATTAACTTTTTTTTTTTAAGATTTTTTTTTGATGTGCACCATTCTTTTAGTCTTTATTGAATTTGTTACAATATTGCTTCTGTTTTCTGCTTTGGTTTTTTTGGCCACGAAGCATGTGGGATCTTAGCTCCCCGACCAGGGATCGAACCCTCACCCCCTGCTTCAGGTGAGTCTTAACCACTGGACCGCCAGGGAAGTCCCTAAAAATTAACTTTTTATCTTTTAAGACAAATCTGTAGGAGCATTTCACAAGGCAGCTAGAACCTCATTTTAATAAATGCTCTCCTGGTACAACTGAGGCACAGTGTTGAAAGATGAAGCCGATGTTTGGTGTTAAGTGACAGCTCTAGATTCTCAAGTTCACCACAATAGCTGGAAAGACCTTGTCCACACTGAAAATGTAAAGTATACTGCATACACCCACAAAAGACACTCTCCATGTGGCCTTCAGCCTTGGTTTAACCTCTTTGACCTCTTCCCTCCAAACTCATTTTGAGGTGTTGAAAATACACATTACAGCTGCAAGTCCACATTTTGGGAATAAGGACAGTTTTAGAAATAATGACTTGAAATCAGAGTAGATTACGTCCCTTTTTCAGTTTACAAGTTGCATAATTTCACTGGCTTCTTGCATCTTGGGAAGGAGGACTCTTCCAACATATTCCAAACATCTCACAAATCAGTTTACAAAAAGCTTACTATTCTGATTGTGTATAAGACAAAATGTGACACCAAGTGCAGGGCATTCTTGAAACAGCAGATGCCTGGGAGGGAGCTCTGTGCCACAGAGTCTGAATTACCTCATACCTCGAGATTAGCAGGCCCTCCAGATCAGGGAGTGGTACCCAAACTTTTTTTTCTTTGTATTAATAAGTCCCTTTAACTCTAGTTCCAGCTTTCGTTCCTCCCTGGCTTTCATAAGGAGTGTCACCAGCACAGTGACACAATGTTCTGTTTGTTTGCACTACCAAACACAGGAAGTGTACTGGGGAAAAGGGCTGCTAATAAAAATGAATTCAGGGGCTTCCCTGGTGGCGCAGTGGTTGAGAGTCTGCCTGCCAGTGCAGGGAACACGGGTTCGAGCCCTGGTCTGGGAAGATCCCACGTGCCGCGGAGCAACTGGGCCCGTGAGCCGCAACTACTGAGCCTGCGCGTCTGGAGCCTGTGCTCCGCAACAAGAGAGGCCGCGACAGTGAGAGGCCCGCGCACCGCGATGAAGAGTGGCCCCCACTTGCCGCAACTGGAGAAAGCCCTCGCACAGAAACGAAGACCCAACACAGCCATAAATGAATGAATAAATAAATTAATTTAAAAAAAATGAGTTCAGACACTTGATATAGATGACAAATGCCAAGCCGACTTCAATGTAGGAGATTCTGGTCTCATTTTATGTGAAAATAAGGTAATAAAACAAGACAAAAGGAGTGATAGAACTCCAATTTCAGCTTTTCAAACAATATAAATACACTGATATCTTATAATAAATATCCCCTACAGTGGGGTCATTTTTTATGCGTTTAAATTTGTGTATGTGTGTGTGTATCCATCTATCTATCTACTATCTATCAGTCTATCTTGTATCTATAAAGTGATAAGTCTTTCTACACGTTAAAATAGAACTTGGATTTCTCAACAATCTGATAATACCAAAAAAGGCTTAGTCAGTGCCTACTCAGTTATGATAAATAGTATGGTATGATGTGTCCTTAATAGAATTAAAACAGGTATTATTTGATGTTAAATTATTAACCCCAAATTGGAATATCTTAAAAGACATATATCAAATAGTAGCAATTGAAATATGTCTAAAGAAAAAATAAAATTATATACAGAATAGTTATGTGATAAAAACTTTACCAGTTTTTCTTCTCTCTCTCTCTCTATATATATATTTATATACATATATATAATATAATAATTTGATATGATATATAATATAGATATAGCACATGTGTATATATAATACATATATTTCATAGATACATATAGAGAAATAGAACTGATATTTAATATATAAGAAATATGTCTTCATATATATATATATATACGTATATATAGAGAACAATTCTTTCTCACCTGGAAAGAGTAATGCCATTCACCACTTAACTATCATACTCATAAGATGATGGGGTTAATAGTCAGAAATGGGTCTAAAAGATCAACAGGATCAAAGGGGAGAAAATATGTACCCTCATGAGAATGCTCAAGAGCTTCTAACATTTAACCAGTCATTTTTCTTGGCAGTCCCATTTTAGGTGAAAATGAAGGAGAGAGGAGAAAAGAAGATGCCAGGATGGAGAATAATAACAGGGCAGAGGCAACAGAAACAAAATGATACATTCTTAAAAGCCATCTGTTTCTGTCACAGTGGCTATTCTCATCCCTCTCCCTTTACCCCACTGATACCCTGATGCCCGGTTTCGTTTTCATTTTTCCAGTTGTGACATGTTCGGTTGGTCTTTGATACCAGGTGGAGAAAGGAGTGCAGCCCAGGCCAATACAAACTTATTCATAGGACTGTCTCCACTTTCCCATCACCCCCACCAGCCTGCCTTCTAACGGCTCCAGTAATCTGGATTTAAATCATATGCTAAATCCCATGTCCTCTTCTACTTGATCTTCATGACTAATCTGCTCTTCTGCCAAGAAGAGATGACACTCCTTGTCATCCGTCCAGTTCCTGTGGTCAAAATTAATTAATTCAACCAATACTTATTAAGCATTACTATGAAGTAGGCAGTGGGCGAGCAACGAAACTCCCCCTGCCTCCTCAGTTCTCTATAAAAATACAGAGAGATCAACTATTCTCCTTTGAACTTAGAATATGTATTCTCCAAGGAGCTGAGCTGAAAAAACTGTTTAATGCATTTAAAACTATGCACTTTAAAATTGTTTAATCCATTAAAGTACCTAGCAAGCTATACTGGTTGATAGTAATTTATTTTACCAACCTCTATTTAATGAAAAGATTTTATTCTTGGGAAAGAAAATTAATTTATTTTTTATTCTGTCTTCAGACTGGTCTGAAACTATTAGAATTATAGCTTTTGGGTTCAATCACAAAAAGGAAGTTGATTATAGTGAACTCAAATAGCCAAATCAGATTTTTCTACCAAATAAGTGCAATGGAAACAAGCCCTCATCTAAATGTGGAAATCATGATCTCATGCCAGAATTTTAGGGAAATGAAGTTTATGTCTAATGACCATTAATATTAGTAATTATTTACTCCTTCTTTGTTAAAAGTATACGTGAAAGAACTACTCTAAGATATCTGCCTTTATAGGGTTTTTAAAAAATAATTCGGAAAAAAATTAAAAGTAGGTATTGTGTCAAGGTTGTGTTATTTCAGGTAATTATGTTTTTTTCTCCAAACATGTCTTTATTATTCTTTCATATCATATTATTTTGCACTTTTTAAAATTGAAGTATAGTTAATTTATAATGTTGTGTTAGTTTCAAGTGTACAGCAAAGTGATTCAGTTATACATATATATATTATTTTTCAGATTCTTTTCCATTATAGGTTATTATATCATATTTTATAATGCAAAGATATACATCAGCTTTAACTGTATTTTTATACATTCCCTACTGTGTTAAGGAAAATGTTGTATAAGCTCACAAAATATGAGCATGCTCTATTGCTTGTATTTGTTGTTGTTGTTGTTTGGATGGCTTTGCTTTGTTTTTATTGTTGCTCAGTTGAGTAAATTTAAAACTATCATAATATTTTGTAGAAAACTATTCTTAGATGAATGAAATCTTTCTGAAATCCCCCAAATCTCACATTGGCCAACTTAGACCTACTGGCATGAATAGTACTCAGCTTCCTGCTTCTGACCCACAATTTTATATGTGAAAGTCATTGTCAAAGCTTGCAAGACAAGTTGTGTTGAGCATTTCCAGATACCAAACCTCCCCTCTGTGATTTCAAACAGTCAACAGCTGCTCAGCCTGTTCTTCCCATCACTGTTCATGATTGCATTAGAAAAATTCCACCTTTAAAAAAATTGTGAAAACTGAGAACAACAAAGCAACCAGTGGCAAGTAAGTGACACTGTGCTGTTATCAACCTCAGCTCATTTTCTTGCGCTCTTGCCCAATGGGACTAAACTCTCTTTACAGCAAGGGATGGTTTCAGCTGACCTGCTATGAATGTCCCAAGTGAGTCACTGCCGTTAACTCCATCAGTGCCATTTGCTGTCCACTTGGACACTTCTGAACAGCTGCTGGGCTCCAGTGCCAACTTCTAACTGGAAATATGGTTGGTCTGACTCAGCTTCAGAAGGGGAAAAGAAGGAGGGGGAGGGAGGGAGAGGAGGAGAGAAAAAACTCACATGTCTCCTCTCAAAGAAGACTGACAACTCTGTTTTTTTCCATTGATTATGGTGGAAACACATTTTGAAGAAGTGAGAATGCTAAACCCAGTTTGTCACATTCTCTCTGTTTTGTTTCCTATTATTTTACTCATGAAGTTGGGTTGGGGTTTTATATTGAAAGTATGTGTTGATGTGGTAATTTGCAGCCCATAAGATGTCACCCCATTTCCACTTTTTTTAGACACATTCATCTTATTTTCCAAACACAAAAGTGAATATTTCCTTTACTCTGAAAATATTTTTCATAAAATTGAAAATCCATTTTGATTCAATCAACAACTTTTTTGGAGCATTTGCTAGAACAGGCTTCTGGACTAGACATTAACAAGGATTCTGAGAAATATCAGACATGATCCTTGGATTCAAGAATTTGTAATAAAATGAAGAGAAAAGGCCTGTTTAAATAGATGGTCCAGGAACAATATGAGGGAGTGTGCATAAAAGTGCCAGATGCCTGGTATAGCTACCAGGGTCTGCAAGAACTCAGAGAAGGGCTCTGGGCTGGTGGTTTTAAATCTGGAATGATGGTAACTGATACTAACAAGTGAAATTAAATTGACTCTATAAACATGGGCTATGTGTCATAGTTGGGCATGAAGCCTAAGTGTCTAAGTTAAAGGCTGAAATATGCACACATGACCTCAGCATTTCATTTCAGGGGAAGTCTGTGATTTATATGTGCATTGTTGTGTGCACAAGCACAGATATACATTTTTCAAAAACTCTTATATTACCAGAGACACCAAGGAGGTGGCTGTGTATTTGTTCTCTTGGGAATATTTATCTACCATCTTGTTGGCAGTGAACAAACAGCAATCCAGGTTTCTGGGGCTTACCGAGAGTTAGAAAATAGATTAATAGGGTGAGAAGAGTCCTTTCATTTTGAAAGCTCCCCCCATCCAACTATTTTCATTTCTTGAAAGGAGATTTCAGACTACAGACAGGTTAATTCTTACTTTCTCTTATGATGATGAGGTAACTATAGACTTAGAGAATGTTCAACACAATTTCAGCACTTACAAATATTTTCCCTGAGTGGTAAACATACAAATGTTATTCCATGATCATTGGTGCTTTGAGTTAATTTACCTCTCACTATATTACTCACTCCAATTCATTGAGATTTGGGTTAAGAGAGCTTGTTCTCCAAATGCCAGGACAATGTTTGTTTACTAAATAAGTGAGTATACATAATTAACCTCAAAGTCATTGATGTGACCACAAATTCAATATGGAAAAAAATAAATCTGAAATTTTAATCCTGAGGAGGTTTGCAAATATTAGAAAATAATAAATCTAAAAGAGTGCTTTAATTTGAGGCCCTAAAACCAACTAGCAGTTTTTCCTGTAATTTCCCAATTCATATCTAAGGCTGCTAGAATAATTAATGAACTATTACCAGTTTTTCCTAGGTGCAAAAAAAGAAGTCTCATTTATAATTAAAAAATCACACTTATCTACAATTTCATATAATCAAGTCTGTCTTAGACCTTGTCTATGGGCTTGATGAGAACAAAAGAGCTTTTCTTTAAATGGGGAGCCAAGCCAGAAGGGCAGCAACTCTGAAGGGAACTGAGTTGTGTGATGAATAAGTACAATGAATGGGACTACAAGTCAACACATGAGTAATCTTGCTTTAATACTGTGGTAACTGGTAAACCCAGAAAGAAGCAGAGAACTAAGAAAGAGAAATAAGGAAGATGAGGTCTATGGAAAAATGGATGAAGACTTAATAATTTATTATATATGCGTGAGGGGATGTTAGAAAATTCCAAAGGGAAGAAAACAATTGAGCTGGATTCTTAGAATGACTTTGCTCCATGGTTTTGGGCAGGGAGTAAGTTGGAATCCTAGCCAATAAGAACAATGTTCATCCAATAAATATTTATTGAAGTGCCTATTATAAACCAGGCATTCTTCTGAATAGCGGAGATACTATAGTGAACCAAACCAAGTCTTTGCTATCATGATCTTTACATTCCAATGTGGAAGACATGTAATAATATATATATATATATATATATATGTATATATATGTATATGTATGTATATATATATATATATATATACACACACAGATCTGTATTACACTGTCAAGTAGACATTAAAATATAATGTTTATAATATATTATAATAAGTCTCTCATATAATTATAAAATATAATGTCAAATGGCTAAAGAGAAAAATAATGCAGGGTAAGGTGATGTTAACTGCAAGTATGTGGCAGTGTGAAAATGCAGGTGACTTTCATGCATCATCAAGATTTGATTATCCTTAGAGCACAGTGTACTTGGTGGGAGTAGGGGTAGGAAAGGGGTGAGAAAATTACTACAGAAGAGGTAAAATGTTCAGATTTCAAGTCTCGTATGGTCTTATAAGTCCTAAGAAATTTTGGTTTTCTCTGTAGGCAAATCAGGAGCCATGGAAGAATTCTTGAGCAGGGAAGTGACATGATGTGATCTGTTTTTATATAGATCACTTTCATGGCAGTATAGAAAGTGGATACAGGGTGAATAACTCCAGAGACAGGGGTCTCAGTTAGGAAGCTAGTTGCTGTGTACTATCAGTTTAGTTGAGAGGATTAAATGCAGGCCACAGTGTATCTTGTAGTCTGAGCTCTAGAGAGAAGGAATTCTAGACCAGATGACCACTGTGAATAGTTAGCCCAGTTGTGGTCAGCTTGCCTAGTGGACCAGAATTGAGAGGTTTCTCCCAGCTCCATATTCTGCCTGTCTGGAATTTTTGCTTCTGGAAATAGCAAAGTAGTTTCTGTTCTTCAAACGGTATCACAGTTAACAACTATGCATCCTGGATAAAGTTTTAAAATATCAATTACTGAAGACATTGGAAAGACACAAAAGGAAGGCAGAGACTGGGAGACAGTGGATATTTGGAAGAAGGAAATAGCACTGATAAGTCTTCTGCTTCTTGCAGTTGTTTTATTGTTTGTTTGTGCCAGATACAAGGTCGCAGTCTGCCAATTAAAACTTGGATAAAAAAGCAATAGTTTTAGAGGCTTGAAGAGTGTGAAGACACATTTTGGGGAGACCAAACAAGATAGGAGACAGCCAGAGAATTATATACAAGATTTTGTGTATAAATTCTGTCTACATCTCTGAATAATCCTTGAAATATGCATGTACAGGGCAGACTCCAAGCAGTTCAGCTGAGGCTAAAGGTAGTAAACATAGATTTCAGCTGCTGCCCACCACAGGGATGACAGAATTGAAATTCAATTCTAACCAAATTAACTTCCACTTATAGCAAAAGAATCAATAATCTTTGGAGGAATATAACAGAATCCAGTGTCTCTGAAACATATTTTTCACAATGTCAAGTATTACTAGACATACAAGGCAAACTTACTAAACATACAAAGAAACAAGAAAACATAACAGAAACCCAAGATAAAAGACTTAATAGAATTTGGCCTCAAAATGACCCAGACATTGGGATTAGCAGACAAGGATTTTAGAGTAAATATCATAACTATGATCCAAAATATGAAGAAAATATATGTGGAATAAATGAAAAAGTGCTAAATAGAAACTGTAAATAATAACAAAGTAGAACTGAACTCCAATACCTGAGAAAAAAATTAACTGGATGGGCTTAACAACTAGGAGATGACACAAGAGAAAGCCAATGAAGTTGAAGATAGATCAATACAGTTATAAAGTCTGAAGAACAGGAGGAAAAAAGATTGGCCTGTGGGACAATATCAAAAGTCCTAATATACATGTAATTTGAGTCCTAGAAAGAATAGGGCATAAGAAATATTTGAAGTAGTAATACCTGAAAATTTCCCAACTTTGGTGAGACAATTCCAGATTCAAGAAGATCAGCAAACTCAGTCAAGATCCCCCAAAAATCATAGCGAGGCCCATAAAGGTTAATTTAAAGAAAACCAAAGATTACAAAAAGTTCTTAAAGCAGCCAGAGAAAAATGACACATTATATGTAGTGAAACAACATAAACGACTGCTAACTTCTCATCAGAAACTATGGAAGCCAGAAGGCAATGGATCAATTTGTTGAAATGATTTAAAAAAATCCTTTCAAGTTAGAATTCTATATCTAATGAAAAGAATCTTCAAGAATGAAAACAAACTAAAGCCATTTTCAATTAAATAAAAATTAAGAGAATTTATTGCCAGCAATCTGTACTACAAGATATGCTTTAAGGAGCTCTTCAGACTTAGGGAATTGATACTAGGTACAAATTTACTCTTTTGAAAAGAATGAAGAACACTAGAAATAGTAAATATGTGGGTAAATAAAAAAGGCTATTTAAAGCAAACAATTACAACTTTGTATTATGAGATTTATAAAGCATGTAGGTAATGATATTTATGGCAACTATGGCAAAAAGTATAGGATACATGGACCTATATAACTGCTAAGTTTGTGTACTTTACATGAAGTGGTATGATATTAATTCTAAGTGGACTGTTAAAATCTAAGAATGTGTACAGCAGTCCTTAGAGCAACAACTGAAAATTAATGCAAAACGGTGTAGCTACAAAGCCAATACAGACTGTCCCTGACTTATGGTGTTTGAAGTTATGATTTTGCAACTTTAGAATGTTGTGAAAGTGATACGCATTCAGTAGAAACCTTTCTTCAAATTTTGAATTTTTATCTTTTCCCAGGCTAACAATGTGTGGTATGATACTCCCTTGTGATTCTGGGCAGCAGCAGCAAGCCACAGCTCCTGGTCAGCCATGTAATCACGTGGATAAGCAACCAATACACTTACAACCATTCTGTACCCATACAGCCATTCTGTTTTTCACTTTCAGTACAGTATTCATTAAATTATATGATATATTCAACACTTGATTGTAAAATAGGCTTTGTGTTAGATGATTTTGCCCAACTGTAGGACATTTAATGTAGGCTAGGCTAAGCTATGATGTTTGGTAGATCAAGTGTACTAAATGCACTTTTGACATAATATTTTCAACTTATGATGAGTTTATCAGAACATAACCCCATTGTAATTCAAGGAAGATCTGTAGATAAATTAAAATCACTTCTAAAAAATATATAGTTAGCCCAAAACAAAGCAGGCATAAGGCTTTAATTTCCTTCTCTATATACACTCCCTGGCGATTTCATTCACTTCCATTGATTGAACTGTCACTTATAAGATGACTTAAAAAATTACAAAAGCTAAACATCTATCACCAGTCAACATCTTTCTCCTAAGATCCAGACAATATGTCTAACACAGAAGTAAAAATGAGAAGCCCGTCAGCTAGATACAGCCTATTTTTTTTTAAAATTCAGGGTATTTGGAAACTGGAATTTTTTTATATTACAATCCAAATTTTAAGATCTTCCTGGAAAAAAAGTGAAAATTTGGAATACAGGTCCTGAATTCCTACAACAGCATCATCATAGTAAGCTGCATAGTGGCTGTGTTCTTTAGACTGGATATTTACCATTCTCTACATATTGCATGACTGTTGAATGAAAAAACAGGTGAATGAATTATATCATTAAATCTGCTGATATGAATACTATAAAGCTTATAATGTAATCTGTGAGGCATTAGCTTTTTTGTCAACCCAGTCACATCGACCTGAACTGAGTTTGCAGTCAACACTTTTCCCAAGGAAGTTCAGTTTAAGTAGGTCCCTCCATTTTGTATCTTTGTGGTTGATTTTCTGAACCTCAGTGCTGACTTTCCTTGTCATCCCTGGTAGATTTCATCATTGGTTTTAGCCTATCATCATGGCCAGTTGAGATATTCCAGAATCCCAATTCTGTCATCTACCAGAGTAACTTTCCTTCTCAATTCTGTCCTTTAGAAATCTAACATTATGCCTTCTGCATTTTCCGATTTAAGTGGAACCAATCTTTGGTGACAACTAAGCTGATGTGTAATTAGCATCATTTAAAAATGATTCAACCTAGGAACAACTCCTCACAGATGACATTCTATTTTCACCTGAAGCTATATCAAGGTCTAGAGGCATGATTTTATGATTAATATTTTAATTAATGTTTGCTTGTTGACCCTAGTAAGCTTTTCTTTTAACACACTTTTCAATGTCAGGAACACAAAGAATTTGAATTGATAGTGGCAGAAAGAGAAAAATAGGTGGAACACGAGGGGGCAGTTGAGGTGTGGGTTGGATTCTGGTTAATGCTCAGAATTAGGCAGCCTCTGTGGAACTGTCTGATCCAAAGTTTCATTGCTTTTTGCCCCTGGGAATGTGAGAACTGGGAATGGTTTGCAAATATTTTCATAACCCTCCCATCTTCGTCACTATAAAGAGGAGGATTCTTTCAGCTCCCTCTTCTTTTTACTGGCACACATTGAAAGAAAAATGCAAGACAATATACATCTGGGAAACAAAGGTTGCCACATACATATGCAGACTGTTAAACAATATTTGGGAAAATGAATAATTTTGATTTATGTGTGTAAATGTCTTGAATTTATGCCCTTTTATGATGAGTAACACACTGATTCTCTGCTATGCCTCAGGTTCTGAAACGAGGAAGAAGATACTTCATAATTTAGCAAAAACTGAAGATTTCTCAAGCTAATAATAGACCTAACATTTTGAATCAAGGATTATCTCCTGCAATAGATAGAAGAGTGAAGAGCCAACCATCCTTTACCTTCAGTTGGTCCAAGAGGATCTGTGGGTTAGTGTATAGCATCCCTGAAGGAGTGGTGGTGTCCTGGCTTATATAAGAGAAACAAAAAGAAACTGGCTTAGAGTTTCTAGAAATTATGTCTTTGTTGTCTAGGAAAATCACCCCAAACAATCAAAACATTATACAACCTTTTTAATGAGATATAAAATCTACCACAGAAACCAGCCACTAAAACTCAAAGTGTGCACCAATCCTTGTGGAGATCTTTTAGGAAGAATATGATCAAGTATGAGATATAACAATAAAACAGCGTGAGTGTGCTCTTCTCATCTTCAAAACACTTTACAAACTTTATCCAGTAAGTGATCATAACTCATCACTGAGATGGCAGGTGGTGCTATTCATCCCATTCTACAGATGATAACCCCAGGAAAGGTGAGCGAGCCACCCCAGGACACACAGTGGGTATCAGAGATGACACAACCTTAGAAGTTCAGATATTCTCACTGTGACCAGAGACTGTCATGCTTTCAGAAAGCCCTGGTGTCCAAGGTTCCAGTCTGAAGGCCAGCAGACTAGAGATTCAGGAGAGTTGATAATTAAATGAAGTCTGAAGGTGGTCTCAAGAATTTCTGATTGCTCAGAGAGGCTGGCCTTTTCATCCTATTTAAACCTTCAACTGATTGTACAAGGCCCACCCACATTTTAGAGAGTGATCTCCTTTTACTTCACCAATTTAAATGCTAATCTCATCCAAAAACACACTTCAAGTTGAAATATAAAATTAACTGTCACAGTTACTATTATAAAATGGATAAACAATTCCAAGAGAATAATTTCAATTTTTTGAATAAGTTGGTATCACTCATGACCAATTGCTTCTTCAGAGTATAAATCAAGTAATGCCTTTTAATAGAGAGAAAGATGGATCATGACCAAAATTATTGTTTTACTACTATGGGTTATGATAAAGAATAGGAATTATGATACAAAATTTGAGATAGTTGTGTCAATCTGTGGAAGCTTCTGGGGAAGCTATGAGCCTGCTTGATGCCTTTGTGCAAATGCATTTTTTGACGAATGCTGGCAAGTGGAGAGCAGGCTGAATTTCATCCTTCAACCATAGTACATGAGGTCGGGTTTTGTGTGACCTGTGTATTCCGCCATACCATATATATGAACTGTGCCCTTAGACTGAGTTGTAGTCTAAATCTGGTTACGTTCTACTGAGGATGCAATTTAATGATGCGCCACTTATGTCAGAAAAAAGTTGATTACACTTATCAACAGGCCAAATATAATAAACTAGCATAAGTGAAATGGAATTTGCCTTCTTAAAGTTAGGCAGGAATTTGCCCTATTTTTAAATATGTCCTGGACATATAAGCCAACTTTCTTAGGAACCTATTGTAGGGTCTTCAACCAAAACACCAAAAAATTATTCCTTGTGTCAAAGCAAAATCACTTACATGGAATTTAAGTAAAGCCATCATTTTATTCTGTTATGAATGCAAGGAAACATTATGCATTTTCTTCTATTGTTACAACACAATGAGTTTTAAAAACACGAAGGATAACAGAAATTTGGGGTTGAGACTTAGAAGTAGACTGTTTTCTTCACTGGACATAAACAAAATGATTTTACGTCCCAACAAGCAGATCAGAAAGCCAGACTATTTGAAGCTCACCTAAAAATATTTCTCACAGCTTTTCATTTCCCTGGCGTCTTTTAGCCTCTTGCCCTTCACAATAAAAATTAGAAAACAAAACCTATTTTCCCTTTCACAGCCACTGCTAAGGTGTGGGCGTGATGAAAGACAAGAGCCCTGTCAGCCAGTGCCAAACCAGTCCTAGGGATCATACGGTAAACCCTCACTTCTACCCACCAAAACCACCAATAAAAATAATGACAACAGTACCTCCCACTTGGATACTGCTTTGATTTTCAATAGGATTAATTCACACTCCCTTACTTAAAACTCTTGCATGTTTATGTGCCCATAAAATAAAAGAAAGCAAAGCAAAACACATACTCACATAGTGTGAGGTAGTCATCACATAAGGGGATTGTAGCTAAAGGAAAAGGGAGATTTAGTAATTTGCACATGGTCACATCACAGGTAAGTGACAGATTTGGATTGGAAACAAGATCCTCCTCCATATCCAACAATCTTTCCAGATTCTGGAACATCCATAAGATGAGTGCGATGGCTCTGCACCCCCCTGCCCTTCCTGCTTATACAACCTCCTCCATCAAGGCTGCAATTTATTCCATTTTCCCCTGCCCATCCCCAGATGGAATGGCTCTGCAGAGGAGAAGCACATTGATTGGTTTCTCTTTCTCCAAACCATCCCGAAAGGCTGTGCCACATACACTGAGGTGAGCAGCAAAGTAACCCACTCCCTTTCCCACTCATCATGCTTGGATCTTATCTCCCCTTTCACCCACAGAGCTAGGATTCACAAGAAATATGTAATCCACTTTGGTCCCTAATTTTGTCTCATATACCCATATCTATATATTTCTGTGGCATCTCATGTTTATTTCATTCAAAGGTAATCTTTTTTCTTCTTTTCCGTTTCTGTTTTTGTTTTGTTTTGTTCTGTTTTTCTGTTGTTTCCACAACTTACCTATTTAATTTCAGGTTGTTTTTTCAGAATTCCAAGACCTTCCATGGAAAACTGAAGATGTACTCACATTTAACATATAATAATATTACTCAGTTGTTAAAGTTGTTGGACCAGTTCTTCTCTTTCACTTTTTACCTCCCCTTTACCCCATTGAAATTCACCTTTTTTTGTCTCTGAGCACTTCTAAACAGCTAAAGATACCTTCAGTTCAAAAACTTAATCACTTGGACCAAACATTCCACTAAAGCAGGAGAAGAGATATCAAGTGGGTTCATGTATTTTAAAAGGCCAAAGAAGATCAGTTTAATATTTTTTTTCTCTTTTAAACATACTCAGTATGGCCACAGTTTTCTCAAAGAGTCCACAATTTTAATTTAAAAACATGTTTCCTTTTTGGGACAAAAACCACCCTAAAATACCGAGACCATTCTCCTGGCTCATCCTCTTTGCACAATATCCTACTTGATACTGTGATGGATTGAAGACCTAACTAAATACCCCCAGTTCATACTGAGTACACACCCTCCAAGCTCCCCAAACCAGTTAGGCATTATGGAGGGAGTTTTGCAATATGAATATTTTCCCAGTTGCTCTCTCTTGGCCACACCCCAGAAACAAATGAAAATGTTCTAGAGTCTTCAGGGTGGTCAAACACAGCTCTGCTTCCAGCCTCTCCTGAGTCAGGCACACATTTGGCCTGAAGCTGTTTTGTTGTTTTGTACAAATGGAAGCCACTCAACTGCTTTTACACCTTATTTTAATGTCTAATTATTTCAAAGTGATCTCTGTTTTTATTGACAATAATTACCCATCAAGTTCAAAGGCTCCCCCAATTATGAAACATCTTCTAAGGACTAGCTGATTAATCCAGCTTGTTATTAAATTAGAAGTATATTCTTGACCTGTTTTTAGTGACGATTTTATTATTGCTTTCCTAATAAGCTTAATTATCCCCTTGAAATCACATTAATATTTTTCTAATCTCTATTATCTCTATTAAGAGGCTATGGGCTCACTCACTATTAGGTAAGCATTTAATGTCTCCTCTAATATGGTTCTAAATCACCTTTTCAACCCCATGTTTAACTCCTTGATTTTCCAGCCTCCCCCTTCCACATCCCAGCCCCCCACTCAAACCCTCTGGTCTAACCAAATAGGTTTATACATTGATGTCTGGAAATGATATGTACCTGTATCAGTCTCCTTGACTTCACTCTAGTAGCAATAATGGTTTTCACTGAAATCTTCTTTTCTCTATATTCTTCCTATCCCAGCTCTCCCAGGTCACCATGCCATGCTCACTCTGTACTCAGATCTCAAAAAGCACTGTGGCCTCTCCCACACACATAACACTTAGCACATGGCAGTTGTCACTAAGTCCATTAAAACTTAGTATTTATCTCTAGATTCTGACTCCACTGCTAGATTACAAACTTCAAGAAAGTGGGATTTGCTCTTATACATCACTGTGGCCTCACAATCTAACAAAATAGGAGAACTGGACCTGGAGCCTAAAGAACTGGCAGGTGGTAAGTAGTTAATGCTGTCCTTTATCAGCTCTGTGCTCTTGCATTATTCAACTTGTCTTCCCTTTGGTCTCAGTTTCTCATTCATAAATTGGAGAAAATTCTTGTCTATTTACCTGGCAGAAAGCCCTGGGGTCATCCTTGACTCTCCATTACCTCTCCTTCCAAAGTCCAATTCGGCCAGCTTCCCCTCTACAGTACATCTTGGACAAAACCACTTCCCTCCACCTCCAATATGCCCACCTTGGCCCAAGTCCCATCATATGTCCCCTGGATGCTGCAATGGTCACCCTGCTTCCATCCTCCCACACTCGCCTGATGCTTCCTACAATCTCTTTCCATGTGATCTTTTAAAGCTCATGCCAGAGAGTGTCCCTGCTCTGCTCAGAAACAGAAGTTGAGTCACAAATGTAGAAAACACACTTGTGGTTACTGGGGGGAAGAGGGGGAAGGGATAAATTGGGAGACTGGGATTGACATATACACACGACTAGATATAAAATAGATAACTAATAAGGACCTACTGTATAGCACAGGGAACTCTACTCAATACTCTGTAATGGCCTATATGGGAAAAGAATCTAAAAATGAGTGGATATATATGTATGTATAACTGACTCACTTTGCTGTACAGCAGATACTAGCACAACATCGAAAATCAACTATACTCCAACAAAAAGTTTTTAAAAATAAATATTTAGTTTCAAAAACAGTAAATAAATATGGCTTAATTTTGGATTAAAAAAAAAAACTTGCCAGTGCCCTAGGATCTCACTTGGAATGAAAGGCAAAGTCCTTACCAAGGCGCCTCTCAACCCATCTCCTCTGCTTTGCTCTGACCTCCGCTCCGGCCATTGCCTCCTTCTCGCCCCTAGGACATGCCAATCATGCTCCCACCTCAGAGCTCAGAAATCACTCTCCCTCTGCCTGGCGTGGCCCTGCTCACGTAGCTGCATGGATCCCTTCCCCATTTCCTTCAGTTCTCTCTGTGTCTTCAGGTCATTTTTTCAGAGAGGACTTCCCAGTAGCCCTATCTTAAAAAGCACCCTCACCCATTCACTCTTTCTTTAGTCCCTTACCTTGCTTTACTTCTCTTCAGAGCTTGTATCACCGATGACATGTATTTAGGTGTTTATGTATGTAGCTTCTGTCTATCCTCTACTAGAACATTAGCCTCTTGGGAGCAGATGCCTTGTTTTGTTTACTACTATATCCCCAGCACCTTGAGGGGTACCTGGAACATAGTGGGTAGGTGCTCAATAAATATCCATTAAATAAATGAACAGATGAATAGGTACAGGTGTGTCTACTTGAGACCCTAAAGTTTGAGTCCACGGTTCTCCATCTTGGCTGCCCATTAAAATCCAGTGGAGAATTTTAAAGAACGTTGATGTCCAGACCACAACCTAGGCCATTTAAATCAGAATTTCTTGGAGTGGAGCCCAGGTACTGGTACTTTGTAAACACTCCCTAGATGTTTCCAATAAACAAGATTGAAAACCATTATCCTGCAGCATATAAAATGGTGTCTGTGTTCTAATGGTCTTTGTGTTCCTGGCTAGCTCCTCACTAGCTAAGTACTTTGTACATTTCAATTACTTAATAAGTACTTCTTGAGTGATGATTTAAGAAATACCACTTTTAGTGCCTAGAATAGTTTGTGCTCTGGGAAAATCTCAATACTATTTTGCTTGGTTGGATTTATATCTGTATCTTGCTTAGGAAAAGCTGGCTGGAGAGTGGAACCCTAAGAATGGAGTAGCTACTCCCTGCCAGCTACTAAACATACAAATCCCATTTAATACTCATGTAACCAGGATCATATTTTTGATATGGTAAACCAATGTATTTTTTTTTTATTCTTTGCAAATTATTTTGCCCAGTGGCTCCCCCCAGATTGAATCAGAGGCATTTATTGCTTTAGGTAAAGGTAGATAATGCCCAAAACAAAGACAATTTGTTCAGCGTTGTGGAGTAAACTAGTTTCGTTAAGTTCAGATAAGACAACAATCTTGAAAGCTGGGTTTGTAGGGAGAAAAAAGAATTCGATAAATACCCAAAATTTCCCTTTAATAGAAATGAGAAAACTTGCCGGAATGACCAGTAGGTCCTGGAACTTTTTGGTCTCAGGACCCCTTGCACTATGACAAATGAGTGTGACCCCCCGCAAAGAGTTTTTGTTTGTTAATGTCAGCTCTATCAATAGTTATCATATTTGTAAATTAAAATTAAGATGTTTTTCAAATGTTTATTAATTCATTTAAAAATAATAATGTTAAACCCATTACATGTTAAAGTAAATATTTTATGAAAATAATTATATTGTCTAAAACAAAAACTTGACTTTTAAAAAAATTTTTGCAAATCTCGTTAATGTCTAGTTTAATGAGACAGTTGTATTTTCATATCTACTTTGGTTTCAACCCATTGTTTTGGTTGAAGGATATAAAGAAAATCCAACTTTACACACATATGTAGTTCAAAAAGGCAGGCGTGTATTATCATAACCATCCCAGGTTATTGTGGAATTTTTCTTTGCTACTACACCAGAACCCAACAAGTGGCAGTTTCTTAAAGTTTAGTTGCAGCATGGAATCTGAAACCATATCAATAAATTTTCATTCTCTGTTATGTTCAAATCAATTGATTAATCTTGCACTTTGAATAGATCTTTACTCATGAATGCTTTTGCAACATCATGCATTGGTCTTTCGGAAAATATGAATTCACTAAGTTATGCAGATCTTCCAAATGTTGACCTATTTCATTACTCAATATTTTATAAATCACATCTGTTAATCACTACCCACTGCATCAGAAATGTCTTTAAGTATCGGGAAGCCAGTTCACAGTGGTGGATATACGATTTCTAAAATTCTAGTTTTCACTTGAAAGCTCAGATTTCATCATTGGCAACACATGTTCTCACTTGTTCATGAAGTGAGAGGCTCACTTTGTTCATTTTCGAGAAACTTGTCCAAATGCCCAGGTCTGAATAGCCATACAATCATTCTTTCAAGTAAAAGTGATGTTCCAAGAAACAGGAGACCCGTTCAAAATGTTCACAGTGCGGTGCTGCTCCTTGAGACGACCACTGTGGTCCAGTAAGTAGCAGAAGTACTTTCTGCATACTTCCTGTCTGTTCCATAAAATATTAAAAACATGTGTACTCACGGGCTGAGATTTAATAGCATTAATAATTTTTATTGCTTCATCAAGGACATTCTTTAGTTAAATTGACATTTTTTTTAGTGTGAGTCGGTGACAGTGAAGAACACGATGAATACTAGTAGTGGTTGGTGCCATTGACTTGATTTTTGCTAAAATGCTAGCAATTTTACCCAGGGCGGTTTTTGCAACATTAGTGAAAATGTCAATACATTTTTTAAAATAGATCTTTATTGGAGTATAATTACTTCACAATACTGTGTTGGTTTCTGTTGCACAACAAAGCGAATCAGCCATATGCATACACATGTCCCCATATCCCCTCCCTCTTGAGCCTCCCTCCCACCCTCCCTATCCCACCCCTCTAGGTCATCACAAAGCACAGAGCAGATCTCCCTGTGCTATGCTGCTGCTTCCCACCAGCCAACTATTTTACATTCCGTAGTGTATATATGTCGATGCTACTCTCATTTCACCCCAGCTTCTCTCTCCCACCCCATATCCTCAAGTCTATTTTCTATGTCTACCTCTTTATTCCTGCCCTGCAACTATGTTCATCAGTACCATTTTTTTTTTTTTTAGATTCCATATACATGTGTTAGCATATGGTATTTGTTTTTCTCTTTCTAACTTCACTCTGTATGACAGACTCTAGGTCCATCCACCTCACTACAAATAACTCAATTTCATTTCTTTTTAAAGCTGAGTAATATTCCATTGTATGTATGTGCCACGTCTTCTTTATCCATTCATCTGTCGATGGATGTTTGGGTTGGTTCCATGTCCTGGTTATTGTAAATAGTGCTGCAATGAACACTGTGGTACATGTCTCTTTTTGAATTATGGTTTTCTCAGGGTATATGCCCAGTAGTGGGATTGCTGGGTCATATGGTAGTTCTATTTTTAGTTTTTTAAGGAACCTCCATACTGCTTTCCATAGTGGTTGTATCAATTTACATTCCCACCAACAGTGCAGGAGGGTTCCCTTTTCACCACACCCTTTCCAGCATTTATTGTTTCTAGATTTTTTGATAATGGCCATTCTGACCAGAGTGAGGTGATACCTCATTGTAGTTTTGATTTGCATTTCTCTGATAATTTGTGATGTTGAGCATCTTTTCATGTGCCTCTTGGTCATCTGTATGTCTTCCTTGGTGAAATGTCTATTTAGGTCTTCTGCCCATTTTTTAACTGGATTGTTTGTGTTTTTGATATTGAGCTCCATGAGCTGTTTGTTTATTTTGGAGATTAATCTTTTGTCTGTTGTTTCACTTGCAAATATTTTCTCCCATTCTGAGGGTTGTCTTTTTGTCTTGTTTATGGTTTCCTTTGCTGTGCAAAAGCTTTAAGTTTCATTAAGTCCCATTTGTTTATTTTTGTTTTTATTTCTGTTACTCTAGGAAGTGAGTCAAAAAAGATCTTGCTGTGGTTTATGTCAGAGTGTTTTTCCTTTGTTTTCCTCTAAGTGTTTCATAGTGTCTGGTCTTACGTTTAGGTCTTTAATCCATTTGGAGTTTATTTTTGTGTATGGTGTTAGGGAGTGTTCTAATTTCATTCTTTTACATGTAGCTCTCCAGTATTTCCAGCACCACTTATTGAAGAGGCTGTCTTTTCTCCATTGTATGTTCTTGCCTCCTTTGTCATAAATTAGGTGCCCATATGTGTGTGGGTTTATCTCTGGGCATTCTATCTTGTACCATTGATCTATATTTCTGTTTTTGTGCCAGTACCATACTTCAGTACATTTTTAAAAGGCAAATGATGTCTTAATATTTATTACAATAGTTTTATGTTTCATGGACCCACTGAAAGAATCTCAGAACCCTCAGGAGTCCACATGCCACACTTTTCCCTAGAGTAATCAGAAAGATGTGTTGTAAAGGAAGCTTCATTCCCAATAGCTTTCAGGAAGGAAGGAAGACCTCTGGTCCCTCTGTGTGGAACTAAGAGGAGAGAGGAAATAAATGGCAGGTGAGCCCATCTCCTTCAGTTTCTTAGGATGGAGACATACGGCAAGGACATGGTGTTTGAAACAACCAGAAAGATCTGAGGTTATTTCTCTAAGGAAGAAGCCTTGTTTCTGCTTCCCAGGGCGTAACTCAGAAAAACATCAGTCTCCCAAGAAAAGCCTGATATTCAGCATAACATGGGGCCAACATGGTGCTGCCCAAATGTGATTAAAAATGGCTCATGCATAACATCATATTTAATGGTGAAAGACTGAGTGCTTTTTATCTAAGACTGGAAACAAGGATGTTCCCAGCAAAGATGTCTGCACTCACCACTCCACTCTTATTCAACAGAGTACTAGAAGTTCTTGCCATTGCAATAAGGCAAGAACATTTTTAAAAGGCATGCAGATTGGAAAGGAAGAAATAAAACTGTGCCTATTTGCAAATGACGTGACTGTCTACATAGAAAAGCTCAAGGAATCTATAAAAGAAGAAAGAAAAGAAAAACCTTTTAAAACTAAGGAGTGAATTAAGAAAGGCTGTAGGATATATAATTGACATACAGAAATTAATTACATATTCTATATTCTAAAAACGGACTTGTGGAAACAGAGATTAAAAACACCATGCCGTTTACAATTTTGTCCAAGAAAATGGCAATACTCAGGTATAAACTTGACAAATCATGCAGAGGATCTGCATGCTGAAAATTACAAACTGATGATAGAAGAAATCAAACAATACCTAAATTAATGGAGAGACATAATGTGTCCATGGGTTGGAAGATGCAATGTGTATTAAAGATGTCAATTCTTCTCAAATTGATCTTAGATTTAATGTGATTTCTATCAAAATCCAGCAAGTTTTTGTAGATGTAGACAAGCTTATTCTAAAACTTATATGAAAAGTCACAGGCCCTACAATAGCTAAAAGGACCTTAACAGAGAAAAATAGTGGGAAGAATGAGTGCTTGATGGTAAGGCTTACTATATAGCTCCACTAATCAAGATGGTGTGGTATCAAGACAGTGAGGACAGGCATATACACCAATGTACCAGAAGAGAAAAACCCAGAAATAAACCCACACAAATTTGTACATTTTTTTTCCATAGAAAGTGAATTCCAGCTGTAATGAAATATGCACACAAGAACTAATAACAGTAAACTACATCAAATATAATTCTGACCATGAAAGAATTTTAAAAATTGAGATGTAATTCACACACCGAAAAATTCCCCTTTTTAAAGTATACAGTTCAGTTGTGTTTAGTATATTCATGAAGTTGTGAGACTGCCACTACTATCTATTGCTAAAACATTTCCATCACCCTCAAAAGAAAGCCCATATCCATTATCCATTAGTACTCACTCCCCATTTCCCTTCTCTGTTGAGCCCTTGTCAACCACTAATTTACTTTCTCTCTACAGATTTACCTACTTCGAGCATTTCATATAAATAGAAACATATGATAAGTGGATTTCTGTGTCAGGCTTCTTTCATGGGCCAGAGAGAACCCAGGGGGCAGCCCAAGGACCTAAAGTGGTTCCAGCACCCACCACTTCCACACTGATACCTGGATGGTGTCCAACAAAGATCCTGATCAGCCCCAGGAGAAATCCTAAATTGAACTCAAAGCCTCAAAAGACTGACCACTTACTCAGAAGTGACTGACTTAATCTGAAAGGGAATAGTTTAAACCAGAAGAGACTAAGATACTCATACTGACCAGTGTGAGTTTTCTTCTTCCCCTTTCATGGGGGAAGAGGGAAGCTCCAAAACAGAATGAGATCAGTTATGGAAAATAAGGAACACTCTCTTTTTTTGAAAATCTGAGTCATAGCATTTAAGCTCCAGTCTTCTCTGCTCTTAGCAATTCCAGTTTCAAGATGAAGACACTGAGGCTCAGAAGTGCTCTGTGATTGCCCAGTGTCATAAGCAAATTCAAGTCTGTTTGCCTCCAAATCCTGGACTCTTTCTGAGCAAAAGTTAGTCTCTTGCTAGTGAGATTTATATCACAGGTAAATGCTTTTCCTCTCACTAGGAAGGGTCATGTACTAGACCATCTCACCCAAAACAATGTCTACAATGTTTGAGGAATTATAAAATGAAACAAAATGAAACTAAACTTTCTAATTTTCAGAAACTCTTTAAATACAAGCTCCTGTTTCCTACTCAAAACTGAAAACACGTTTAAAAAAATTCTTTTAAGTAATTACAGAATTCCTTCTATAACTTTTATACATAGTGTTTTGAAAGTTACAACCAGAAATCAATGGGCATATTACTTATATGCTGCTTAATAGCCCACTAGCGTTAAATGAGCATCTATTAGTTGCCGGGCCCTGGGCTGAGCACTTTCCCTGTATCATCTCATTCACCTTCACAACCACCCCTTGAGGGTGGCTGAGTAATGGAGCCCAAAACATACTACGAGTCAGTGACAGCCTGACCCTAATCTCTTCTCTTGGCCTCCAAGTCCATGCTTTTAACTGATACACCATTCTGTCAACAGAATATTGAATCCTACAAAGTTTTGGTCGTACAATTTTTAGGGCTGAAAGGAGGGCCATAACATATGGGAAATGTGAAGGGGTCACCGCGGGAGGCTGATTTCATTGGCCAGGCATTTTAGTCTATTTCTTTGTTTTATTTCAAATGGAAAAGAGCAAAACTGGAATAAAATTTATTCTTGAATGCATATGTATGACAATTCAAAACGTGTATTATAATTTGTTATTAAATCCCTAAAAAAAGAAGTAAACGAGGGAGGAGAGAGAGAGAAACCATGTGTGTATGTAAGTAAGCATGCATGTTAATGCAGAGGTTTCCTCAAAATAGTGACATTTCATCTTGAAAAGATAATTTTTGTAATTAATTAAAACTTTCAATATATGTATTATTAAAGAAATTTTAAGCCATATTTGTGGGGATATTTGAACTCATACTACAACTAAGCATAAGTGACATAGGGTATTATGGGTTGAATGGTTGAATTGTGTCCCCACCAAAAGATATGCTGCAGTCCTAATGCCTGGTATATGTGAATATGACCTTATTTGGAAATAAGGTCTTCACAGATGTAATCAAGTTAAGACGAGGTCATTAAGGTGGGCCCTAATCCAAATATGACTGGTGTCCTTATAAGAAGAGGAAAATTTGGACACAGACATACAGGGAAAACTCCATGTGATGACAGAGGCAGAGATTGGAGTGATGCAGCTGCAAGATAAGGAACACCAGGGAGTGTCATCAAACCAGAAGCTGGAAGAGGCAAGGAAGGATCCTACCCAGAGTCTCAGAGGGTGCTCGGCCCTGCTGACGCCTTGGTTTTGGACTTCTGGTGTCTAGAAGTGTGAGAGAATAAAGTTCTGTTGTTTTGAGCCACATGGTTTGCGGTATTTTGTTATGACAACCTCAGGAAACTAATTCACTGGGGTTTAGGCAGAAAAGGGAGGGCGCAGTTTGAAGAAAGGGATGGTCCTGTACTGTTGGAAAGGGGAAGAGAAATAGCAGTGACATGGGAAAGAGGTGACGTGTTCTGGAAAAAGAGGAAGTCTTGATGCACCTACTTTCTTGTTTTGATTTTCTTAGAATTCAAAATACGCAGAAAAAAGTTCATGTAAATTGGGTGTCACAGACATCATCAAGGAAAACCACCCATAAATCTTGCTGTACAGATGCATAAGCCTTAATCAAAATGAATGGCATAATTCACAAAATGGAACCAACCACGTACCATAATTACTAAAAAGAATACCACATAATGCACGCACATGCTTGTGTGTGTGTGTGTGTGTAATTCAGTGTACTTGCCAGCACTGAGCCTCGTTTAGAAAGAACATGTTTTAGGGACTTTCTTATTGGATTTTTTCCCACTCTGGGTCTCAAACACTGACGATACCACCCTTGATTCAAGTGTTGATCAAACAGCCCTCGGAGTTCTTTAACTCTGAAATTGGTGACAATCACAGAAGAATGGGATAATTATTACTGGATACACCACAAGAGGAAATGGGTATTATTTACCATATGGATTTACATAAAATGATCTACAGAGGGCATGGGTAGGATTCTGGGATGAGTCACCGTTTTGTCCCCAGCAAGGGGTGGGAGAGACATCTTCCCAGGATGACCCACAGAACCATCTTGGTGGAAGGCTGGTCTGGGGGCTCTGCTGTTCACTGCACTTTGTCCTTAGGCCAGACAGTCAATCTGAGTTCCTCTCAATGATCCTTGAAACTTGCCTTGCCTTTGCTTCCACCCAAGCTCAAAGACTCTGCTGTCCTTCTAATCCCAGGAATGACCAGATCCCTCTAACTGGAGCAAACTTGCCCCATACACCCTGAGAGGCTGGAGTTTTGTTGTGCCAGCTGTGTCAATGCAAGGGTCATTTTTGTATTCGCATTTTGGGGAGACAGTCTCCTTAACTGATGGTATAAACTATAACCAGATGCTGACTTCATTCTCTTCTTCTGTGGTTTGGTGCCCACCCTTTGGAAGGAACCTGATGTCAAGCTCTAGTCATGACATTTAATAGCTGTTTGACACAGGATACATTCCTTAACCCCAAAATAAGTCTCTTCACCTGTCAAATGGACATGTTAATATCTCTGAACTTTAGTAAGCATCGAATGAGGCCATTTTTAAAAGTTGGTTTCTTTTATTATAAGAATGAGAGACTTATTGGCCCTAGCATTTTTAGAGGGAGGGGGTGGTAGGGCTACACCCAGAGAACTGAGGGAATATCTCAAATTGGAAGTTAGATCCCAGGACCCTCTTAGAATGAGTACGATGAGGTTTGCTCAGGTCCCCTTTCAGATGACACAGGTTCGCGTTGTCACGATGGGATCATCACACTTGTCCTCCCCTGCCTGTGGTCCTCCTTTCCTCTCTTTCTCTCTCTGCATACATGGCTCTGGCTGAGCGCATCCATCCCCAAGGTGAACAGACCATTTTAATGGTGAAGGCTCTCAGCTGAGCTCCAGGCCAATGTCTCCAACTCCTCCTCCATTTGGAGCACAGATGTCTCAAAATTAAATGTCCAGAACGGCTTTATTGCTTCTTGCTTGCCCCCCACACCCATCTCTCCTTCGTCTTCCACATTTCAGAAAATGGTGCCATGGGCCCCCCAGCCAATCCAGCCAGAGCCATCATCCCACACTCAGACACCAGCAAGTTCTTGACTTGATGCCAAGTCAAGACTCCATCACAAATCTGCCACTTCCCCTCCCCCTCCCCAAGACTCTTGTCTCCCACCACTTGTCTCTTTATTCTTCACTCCTGCCCTCCCATCCATGCTGCACCCTACCGCCAGAAGGATGGCTTCTCAAACTGTAAATGAGATCATTTCATTTTCCCACTTACTGCCCTCTAATGGTTTCCTAGTGTACTTATGGAAAAACCTAAACTGCCTGCAGCTTCCAAGGCTCTGAGTGGCCCCCTCCCTGCCTGCTTCTCCACCTCACCTCAGGCCACTTTCTGCACATTAGTTTTGAGCTGTGTTTCTTGCTTGGTGCATCCTGCCTCAGGGCCTTTGCACTTGCAGTGCCCTCTGCCTGGGCGGCTCTCCCACCTGATATTCTGGTGGCAAGCTCCTTCAAATCCCATAGGTCTCAGCGGAAACGGCACCTCCAAGCAGACCACTCTAAAAGCAGGTCATTTATCTGCAGTGTTCCCTCATTTCAGCCCTACTATTTTTTCCTTCAGAAAGCACAGTGAGTGATTATTTTCATCTCTTTTCTTTTGTATTACAGTATAACATACACTGAAGTGCACTGATTTTAAATGTACAGCTTGATGAACTTTTAAATATCTATACACCTGTGTCATCACCACCCATATCAAGAAACAGAACATGACTACCACACCAGATTTCCCTGCACCCTTCTCAAGTCAGTCTCTGCAGTACCTTCCTTCCCTGTTTCCAGAGATAAGCACCGTTCTGATTTCCCTCAACCATCGATTCGTTTTGCCTGTTCTTGAACTTCATAGAATCATAATCACATGCATGTACTCTGTTGTGTGTGACTTCTTTCACGTATCAGAATGTTGTAAGATTTCACCTGCAGTTGTGTCTAAAATAATGTGTCCCTTTCCTTCTGACTGTGTAATATTCCATTGTGTGATTATAACACAGCTCATGTATTCATTCTACTTTTGATGGACATTTGGGCTGTTTCCGGTTTATGGCTCTTATGAATGAAACTGTATGTGCCTTTTGGTGCCTATCAGAATTCCTCTCTGTGGTTGAGTGAATACCTAAATATGGAATTGGTGGGTCACAAGGTGGACATATGTTCTGCTTTCACAGATTATATCAGTAGTTTTACTTTGTTTTTTATTTTGATTTTTGTCTTCCTTAGTAGAATTGAGCTCTGTGAGGGCTGGGATCTGACCTGTCCATCTTTCCTCCTTTTAAACTCTTAACATCCAGTGCAGTACCTAGCACATTTTTAAGCACTCAGCTAATATTTGTTGAACTGACAAGTATTGGATTCCATTCTTTCAGTTTCTGATTCCTCATTTTACTTATAAGTTTTGCTTCCATGTCCAGCTTGCCATGTCTCTTCATGATATCTTTTAAGCATCAGCCCTCATTAGTGCCATATTCCCTTTGTGATTCCGAAAAGTCCAGGGACAATCTGAGGAAGCAGTCCACCCTTCCCAGTCAGCCCCAACGTGGTGTGAGAAGACTCTCACTGGTCCCCTGGGCTTGTGACCACCCTGGGACAATAAAGTGTGGCTGAGGGTTAGAGTCATGTGGTCAGCCCATGCCCGCCTCTGTGGAGGACCTTGTAGGACTGAGCCTGTAGCAAGAATTGTGACATTTGTCCTGACCAGCACATGTATATAGTTGGCCCAGTACCTGACATAAAGTTGATGCCCAGCAAACAAACGACTATTATCGCGACTTTGACTATTGATACCATAGTTCATAATTGACTCTCCTCATGTTACACCATCAAACATTCCTTAAAGAGGCAACCACAGTTTGGGAACATCTGTCTCAATTTCTATACACCCAATGTTGTGTGGAATGTGTGGATTATAAATATAAAATTCATAATAAAAGGACACAGCCACTTTATGCAGGAAACAATAATGCATCATTCAAAAGGTATATACGTTCTAATTTCCTTTAGGAAAGGGGTAGAGGCATTCATATTAAAAGTCATCATTTCGTATCCGAATACCCATCTGTGATGGAAAGACTCTGGGCGTAGACCCCATAATCCCTGCCTCATGGTATTCACACCCTCCTCTTGAGTGTGGACAGGACCTGCAACTTGCTGCTAACAAATAGACTATGCTAAAGATGACAGGGTGTATGGTGTTGGGATTGTGTATGTGGTTACATGATTACACTACATAAATCTGTATCATCCATCTTGCTAGAGTCTCTCCATCCCTTCCTGGCTTTGAAGAAGTAAATAACCATGTTGGGGAACCACACACAACAAGGAACTAGGGGCAGTCTCTAGGAGATGAAGGCAGTCTCTAGCCCGCAAGGGCCTCCAACTGACACCCTCAGTGAAATAAGCTCCTGAGTTCTACAACCACAAGGAACTGAACTCTGCCAATAACTATGTGAGCGTGGAATTGAATCCTTCACCAAAGTTCAGATGAGACCACAGCCCCAGTCAACACTTTCATGGCAGCCTTTGAGACCCTGAAGCAGATGACCTAGGAAAAATGTGCTCAGGCTCCTGACCCACAGAAACTGTGATGATAAATGTGTGTTGTTTTAAGCCATTAAGTTTGTTGTAATATTGTTCCACAGCAATAGATTGCTAATATAGCACCAATTTTGTCATTTGTTTAACCAGCATCTATTAAGAGCATACTGCCAAACATGATCTTGGACATGGATAGAGGACATTATTTAGTTATCATTCAACCCAAATATGACCAGCTTGAACGCCATCCCCCATTCTATATTCAGTTGTTTCAGAAACACCAAAACAATAACACAAAGACTATCTGAGACTGCACAGCTCTGGTATCATTTATCTTATTTAGTGTTTTTTCCATAAACAATTTCCCCTTTAGGTAAGATTAAATGTTCATGGCAAAACAAGCTTATTTGGTATAGTTGTTGCTCTTAACTGAATTATATTTTAATAAAATTATTGATGTCTCAAACTTTCTGAAAGAAGTTTGAAAACTGTCACATCTCAGAAAGAAAGCCTGGCTAAACACATACAACTACAGTAAATTATTGTCCATCAAGTCTGGGGTCAGTGTCATAGTCAATCTTCCACATAGCTGGGTTGGAAAGATAAAAAATATCACCATCTTTTTATGATATGAACTATTCTAGATATGAATAATAAATTAATATTTCTGGTTATATGCACTGTATACTGTGGTTAAATTATTCTGTATTTCTGTGGTTAAATAATTGGAGCTGTCTTGGTTTTTAGCAACCGTGAATTTTGTGGTTAAATTATGTTGTCTAGTTTTGTTTTAACAGCTATGTGTGTACATATGTGTATGTGTATTTGTAGGTGATTTTCACACAAGTTATAGGTCATCATAACTAAGTCACAGAAATCTACGAAACTAGACTATGTATGAGAGTCATATGTCACTCCCACTTCTGGTTTAAATTTTGTCCTATAAATCATAACCATTAGTGGAAACTTGAAGTTGTTCCCAAGGCTTATAAACAGAGAGTAAATCTTTATTTTTAATTTTTAGAGATACAATTGTCATAAGGGCAATTGTAGAATGGAAGTCTTCTCCTTTACAGAAAATGTAAAATGTTAAATCTTCTGTTTAAAAATGTAACTCTGATGTTTTTGTTCATTAGTAAGAACAAATTTCTCTAGGAAACTGACAAGTGAAATTCCATTATCTTGAACTTTATTATTTTTCCAAATCCCAAACTTTTTATCAGATTTTAAATTACTATTTATGTTGTTCTTATGTTCTTTTGTGGTATGTTTCTGAGATTTTATTTACATAAAAGTATTGTTTCTCCTAAAAACAAATAAAACCATAAAAAAGCTTGCTTTGTATGAGAGAAAGCAGATTTATAAAACTAGTATGTTGGTGGACAGTAATGAGATCACAAGGACTTTACCACCAAAGGTTGCTACTTTGACATTGAGTCTACTCTAACCGAAGTATTGTTTAATTTTTAATCATAGATATTTGTCAGCCAAATAGATGCTCTACTGTACTACAATTGAAATATAAGATATCATGTTAGTTCAAAATCTACCCATGCCTGTTTCTGTATTTTTATTTTTCTTCATAGTGTTTATTAGTGTGTTGTTCAAAAGACACCAAAAGTATTTTCCAAAGATTATTTAATGTTGATGAGGATTCAATCACATACTCTGCAGGTGAAAGCATAAACTGAACTCAATCTCTTCGATAAACAATTTAACAATAATCATTAAGAGCAGAAAACAGTTGATCCTCTGACTCAGTGGTTTCTCGTTCAGGAATTTATAATATGGGATTAATCAGAGATATGCATACAGACATGTGCACAAAATTATCCGTCACAGAGTACTTTATTTTATTATAAAAATAGAAGTTGAATAATATTCCATTGTGTATATGTACCACATCATTTCTATCCATTCATCTGTTGATTGGCATTTGGGTTGTTTCCATATCTTGGCTATTGTGAATAATAAAATGGTAGATCTATTTTTAATTTTTTGAGAAACCTTCATATTATTTTCCATAGTGGTTAGACAAATTTACATTCCCACCAACAGTGGGTTCCCTTTTCACCACATCCTCACCAGCACCTGTTGTCTCTTGTCTTCTTGATGATAGCCATTCTAACAGGTGTGAGGTGATATCTCGTTGTGGTTTCGATTTGCATTTCCCAGACGATTAGTGATGTTGAGCATCTTTTTTGTGTTGCCCATTTTAATGTCCTTTTTGGAGAAATGTCCATTTAGTTCTTCCAGCATGAGAAAGGAAGATTTGTGACAACATGGATGAAACTTGAGCACATTATGCTGAGCGAGATAAGTCAGAGAAAAAGACAAGCACTGTGTGATATCACATATATGTGGAATCTGAAGAAGTTAAACCTGTAAAAAACAGAGTAAAATGATGGCTACCAGGGGATGGAAGGTGGAATAAAGATAATGGTATTTAAGGATACAAACTTGTAATCGTAGCAAATAAGCCATAGAGATCTAACGCACAGTATAATAAATATAGACAATAATATTGTACTATATGTAATGTGATAAATATCACTATATCTACAATCATATTTTAGTATATAAATGTATCAAAGTAACACACTGTACCTCTTAAACTTATACAATGCTACATGTCAAATTTATTCAATTTTTTTAAGTTGCCAATTAAAAAAAAATAGAATTTGACAACATAGGGATATGTATATTATAGAAAATAAATCAATTGTGGAATCTCCATATGATAGAATATTATGTAATTATTAAAGCAAGATTTTTAAAAATTATATAATGGCATAAAATATTTTAATGCTAAAAGAGCAGAATCCAAAACTATACTATTAAAATAGGTACCTATGGAAGAAATGTGGACAGGAAATACAGTAGCATGTTAATATTGTTTCTGATTGGAAAGATCATGGGTAATTAAAAATGATGGATATCTCATTTTATTTCCTATCAAGTTTGTGCCATAGCTCTTCAGTAAACCTTAATATCACCTTAGCCCAGGTATAGGTTTACTGTGAAGAATTAGGGTATGGACAGTGTCTATACCCAGGATAAATTAATGAGGGCAGAACAGCCTTCTCTGAGCTACACTCTTCTCAGAGACCATTGTGATGGTGGTAGAATAAACTCAAAAGCAGATCGTAGTTTTGGAGTTGAAGAAGCAGCTTATAATAAGAGGTCACATGTGACAACCAAGAAAATATAGGCCCCTTGGGGGGCTTTAGAAATACTGGGGAAAGATATAGAACTCCTTTCCATCTAGTGGTATGGGAATGCTAATGAACCTTATTTGTATAATAAAGGAAAGAGTTACCTCTGCACTTTGGAAAGCCTGGGGAGAGTTGGATCACCTAGTGGTAGACACATGCCCAAGAGTGGACAGTTAGAGCTGCCCATTTGTATTTCTAGTTCTTTTCCTTCAGGACACACAGCAGGATTGCAACCTTTGACGCTGGGCATGGTCATGAGACTAGCTTTGGCTAATGGTATATGAGAAATAACTTGTTCTGGTCACAAGCATATTTTCTTCCTGCTGTCAAGATGACAAATCTCACTCCAGACAGTAGAGACTTGCTCAGCCTGGAGCCTTGAGTAGGGCCACCAAGGAGAAGAGCTTCTTACTCACCCAAGGTGAATATAGATCCTGAGTATGAATGAACCATTGTTGTTTAAGCCACTGAGATTTGTTTTTTGTTGTTGCTGTTACTGCAGCATAACCTGGCACATCCTGACTTATCCGTTAACGTTTTGAGGTCAATGCATTACAGAGAAATTGTATAGAAACTGAAATGTGGTAAATCAAATATTTTACACACACTCTTTTAGAAGTTCTTTAAAATTTGTTAAAAATTGATTTAAAAGCTAAGAAATGCTTTATATTTTGAATCATTATGGTCTAATAAAAGTGGGATTAATAAAATTTTATAGTGTCTCAGCAAATGCAAATTAACTTTTACAAATTTTTCAAAGTTCTTAATTAATAGAAGGTTTTAAAATAGTGTACCTATCAAATGATGATACCATTTTTATTGAAAGGAGAATTTGTTTTTCTTTTCAGTAATATGTTAAAAGAACCTGTAAGTCAGAGGTCCTTGGGGAAATTACTGATTGTGGGGCTGAACAAGCAAAGTACAAGGTGTGTCTAGAGCACCTTGGAGTACCAAAAAGTAAGGAGGTATTTACATACATACATATATACATGCATGAAAGATAGGGGCATATCAAAGGGACAAAGAGCAAACCTGAAAGAGCTACCAAAGGTTACATCTGATATGATTTGAGTCACAAAATAAATAACATATTTTTGGACTATAACCCAGAGTTATCCATGAGCCCATATTGATGTCAATAAATGATTCAAGAAAGAAAGAAGTAAGAAAGAAAGAAAGAAAGAAAGAAAGAAAGAAAGAAAGAAAGAAAGAAAGCAGGAAAGAAAGAAAAAGAAAGACCAAATCTCTCTTTCAGAAAAATTTCAAGTAATATACACACATGCCACCCCTTCCAGGAGGTGGGGTTCCATTGACTTCCCCTCCCTCCAACCTATAGGGTGGGTTAGGCTTAGGAACTCACTTCCAAAGAATAGAGGCTAGAAAAGGGAAATATTACCTTTACAATGGAGAACCCTAAGAAACACTACTTCAATCAAGTGATGAAGGTTAAAGTCACCCATGATGTCACGTGGATATCACCTACCTCCTAATTGAATGGGATGGGAAGGGCATATCACCTCTGTCCCATTCCCTCCAAAATTCTAGAACCCCATGAAGAAGACAACAGACAAACCCAGACTGGGGATCATTCTACAAGATACTTGGCTAAGACTCCTTAAGACTCTCAAGTAGTGAAAAATAAGGAAATACTGAGAAACTGTTACAGACCAGAAGAGACTGAGGAGACATGACAACTGAATGCAGTGGGTCCCCTGGATTGAATCTTGGAACAGAAGGAAGACATTAATGAAAGAACTGGTGAGATCCAAATAAGATCTGGAGTTTAGTCGACAGTAATAAAGCAATGTTGGTTTCTTTGTTGTGACAAAAATGCCACAGTAACATAAAATGTTAATGACTGGGAAGACTGGGTGAAGAGTATACAGGAACTCTCTGAGTTATCATTCCAACTTTTAAAAATCTAAAATTATTCCAGATATAAAGTTTATATAAGAAGGAATCTGTTAAATGGACTCATTCAATTTCTATGTGTATGTACCATCATATTCACCAGGTATTGCTCATTTCATTTCTTTGTGTAACCAACCGGTCACCAAAATGGCAGCATTTGAGCTTTGCTCCCTGCCTCTTGTTCAGTGAAAGTAGTTGAAGGTGAAGAAACCAAAGTGTTGTACTTAATACAGGATGATTGACCGTAAAAGCTTGAATGCAAATTACAAAATCAATTGGAAAGCTATATTATAATGACTTTAAAGAGACCTGTAATCAGTACACTGGTGTCTGTTGAACTTAGTTGTATGTGAATACAAAACAATTGAGTCAAAAGTAATTTGATTTCTGTGGCCTGTAGAGGATACTCTAGTTTCCACATTTACCTGTACAAGTATACCTGACTGATAAGTAGATTCTATTCAGTGGGAAAATGAATTTAGAATACTGTGTAAAACAGGGAAGGGAGGATATAACAAAGCACTCAAAAGCAACTTGGAAATGAAGAAGACCTTCAGCTTTGCAAATTTCAATTGCAAATTAAAATTTCCTCTCTTCCATCTAATTTTGCAAAGCGTCAAAATTAACACCTATTTTTTTTAGATACCTACCTAATTCCTTAATGCTTTCTGTCATATTTACATATTATTTTATTTCTCTATACCCAATACAGTCCTTGGTACCAGAAAGTTTAAAAGCATAATAAGTAATTGTTTTAAAATTTAAAAATAATTTAAATGCTAATTGTTTTACGACTATAAACACTAGTATCCAAATGAATAAATGAAAAGAAATTATTTTCCTGTCCTCCACATATGAAAGCTTTCTGTATTCCACACTCAAAATTTCAAATGTAACATTACAATAAAATTAATGAACTTGACTTGTAATACAGGCAGGGAAAAACAAATACAAGTTGTATATCTTTATCATTAATGACATTTACCTCTCAATCAGAATTTCAGACCCATCCCATTGTTCAACGTTCCTTTCTAATGGTACTTCCTTCATCATGACTTGTCTGATTTTTTTCCCCATCCCCATACAAGAAAAAAAAAATCTCCTTTCTAGCTTATTCAAACTTAACTTTTATTTATTTTGTGGCATGCACTATTTACCATGATCATATTGTTGTGTGTACATGATTCCATTTCCAGACTAGACATTTCTTGATGTTGAAGTCCATTTTCTATTGACCTGACCAGCTTAGTTCAGGCTGTGAGAACATCAAAGTTTCTTTGATATGATAGAGAACTATTTATTTTTCTAGAATAATCTACCAATTTGAAATCAAAATTAATTCATGCTAATTATCAAGATTGGGGGAAAATTATTTGATATTGTCATACTAAGCTTCATAATTGTACAATTCGTATTCTAAATATGAATATAATTAAAATTCCTACTTCCTAAAACTACCATGAATAACAGTGAAGACCCTGGAGGCAGAAGACCAAGGAACAAACTGATTGCTAAACAGTTTCCTGGATATGATTGGGAGTTTAGGGATGTGAGGGAGAATGGAGAAGAGAGGGGAGCAGAAAGCGAAAGAAGGGGAACCTGGTGAAGAATATCCCCAAATACCTGAAGGACTTTTATGGACAAGGATCTCATATTTAAAGTATTTAGACTGTGATATGCAACACCCTTCAAACTTTTGTAATGTCTGTTGTGTACGAGGATGTTATATACAGCTTTTGTTGGTATAGGTGTTTGAGAAGTGTGTTCGTGGGAGAAAGAAAGCCCCTGGATATGTGTCTGAAAGAGGAGTGTGAGCATATGTGTCCGTATGTATGTGTGTGTGAGTGTGTATGTAGAGTGTGTGTCCAAGAGAGAAAGACAGAGATGGGGAGAGATGAACATGGATTTCGTTTCTATTCGTGTGTGTGTGTGTATGTGTGTGTGTGTGTGTGTGTGTGTGTATGAGAGAGTGAACATTTGTTAGAAAGGGAAACGTGGTGAGTGTGTGTGTCCATCTGTGTGTGCGTGTGTGTGTGAATGTATGTGAGAAAGAGAGAATATGCATTTGAGAGAGAGACGTGTGTATGTGTGTGAGAGAGCACACACTAGGGGATCATAAGGGCTAAGTCTTCTGTCTGGGTCCAAGGAGCCCAGAGGAACAACATGTGTGGAGTGACAGGGGGACATAACCCAGAACTATTTCAGCAGAAACAGGAGATGAGAAGGAGCCAGAGCAGAACTTGTGCCTTGACCACCTGTTCATGCTCCCACATCACAAACTCATCCTCTCCCCTCTCAAACCCTAAGAGTTTGAAAAACTTGGGAATGAGTCCATTCTTCTTTCCACAAGTCACAGAAAGGGCACTTGAGCTAGACTCTGGATCTTCAGTCACTTGGGGACTCTGGCTGTCATCAGAGTTGATCACAAAGATGAATCTAGACACTTAGCTTTCAGCCCAACAAAATGCTCATCTGTGCCTGGAGAGGGTCCTATAGAACAAGCAAAGGTGGTGTTTGAATGTGGGGACAGGATTCACATACGCATGCAATTTGGCGGTTGTGAGCTGTGCAGGCCAAGCGATTCTGCACACTAGACCCCAGGGACTAACTAATAGAAATGGGTCAGCTAGTGACCATGTCTCCCATCCTGCCGGCTAATACCATTATCTTGCAAAGTTCTTCAATTGCTTGAAACACCTGGTTAAATGGACCACTGCTCAGGTTGTTCAAGCTCAGCCAGACAAGTAAAGCAATCAAGTACCTGCAGTGTAGGCTCCGTGAGGGAACCTGGACCCTAACTGACGTGCATTCTATTCTGAAGTGTTTTTGTTACTGTTAGGAGCACTGATTCTCCTTAAACAGCCAGTGGTGGTGAGAGGTTCCCATTATCATAGAGTGGTTGAGAGGTTGAGCTTTGGTATAAGAGAGACCTATCTGCCACCACTTTTTAGCTTTGAAACCTTGTGATGTTAATCTTGCTAAGCTTCCAGATCTTCTTCTATAACATGGAATTAACAGCACTGCCTCGTTACGGTTGTTATAGGGAACTCATGAGATAATATACTTAATGTGCTTCAGACAATGTTTTAAGACAACTGTAACGATATTTGTTATAATTCTTAGCATCAGCTACAAGTAAAAGCATTCTGGGAGATATTGTAATCATTCCACAGCAGACACTTGTCCCCCAGGCAAGAAAGCAACACCACTGTGTAGCGAGAACTTACTGCCATACACTCCTGATTTGTGTGTTTGTTTTCCCTTGATAAGTCTCGATTGAGTTAATGGAGGGGACCAGTGGGAGTGTCCAGATATGTCACTCAAAGGCAAAAACCACATCAGTGTATTCCCTTCCTTGTTTTTAGAATCACCCTTACCTCGTCCAAACCAATCAGTGATAAAAACAGTTTGGGTTTGGTTGATGAAATGGCGATTTCGGGGTTGCGATTCACTTTACTGCGGCTGATTTGCCCTTGCTTTTTAGCACTGATAAGGAGATATAAATATAATCAGACACTAGGATGGGAGAGAGTGAAAGACAGTGGAAACCAAGTTTAAAACAAAACTAGATGCCCTGTGCTGATCCTGGGGCTCAGGGCCAGTGTCTGGCAGCTTGACAGTAAGGGCTTAAAAAAAAAAAAAAAAAAAAAAGGAAAGAAAAACAAAGCCTGAACCATTTACCACACAGTAATTGGACACAAGGAAACTTACCAGTGGCACCTGGCCTTTGAGGTAATTATCCTTCTCCTCCCAAGAGCATAATAGCCCCATTGTTCGACTAGTGAGTAGAGCAGGCGTGCAATCAGAAAGGGAGAGAGTCAGACCCAGAGCATGAAAAGAAGGTGAGTGTGGGCTTTGATGTGCTTCCAGGCCTGGGTTGGGGACCTGGGCTGTGAGAAATAAGCATGTCAGCGATCTGTGTCTTCTCACCTGTGAAGACACTTCTAAAGTTGCAAATCCTCGCCTTTATCTGCACAGAGCCCATTAAATCAACTGGACACAACTGTCATTGGCTGGGGCTCGAAACCAAACCACACACTTGGGTTTGACTTTGTTGACACGCCTCACTAGCAAGAGAAAGATCGGAGAACTTCGGGCCGAGAGAATGCAGGTAGATTCAGCAGTGGTGTGATGTTTCTTAGCCTGGCTCCTTAGATGTTTCCCAGACAAGTTCTCCTGGCACAAGTGAAACAATCCTGAAGTTCGAGAACACTTTTGGTTGTAGAAGATGCCAAGGACCCCGTGCTCAAAGGCCTGAGTTCCAACAAGCAGTGACATTCATTCACTCATCCATCCTACAAACATTACAATGAGCCCCCAGGCACAGGACCTGAACGTTTTATAAACAAATATCAACTAGTATCAGATGTCGGTTGCTGTGGTCCCTGTTCTCCAGGTGTCTATAATTTTAGGTCTCTGATTCATCAGTACAAATACGTCAACCGTTTCTAGAACATGCTTTACTTTAAAATTTCTAACTATACAACTGATTATGATTCTGTACTTGTTGTTTTAAGCCCACAAACCTTTAATAAGAAACTTTCCATAAAAAATTATAGGAACAATCGAATTATAAGGAATGAGCCATTAACCTTTAGACATTGGCCACCTCCTTGATATCCTCTTCACCCACATTACTGCCCTGTGCTACCCAGAAATTTATTAAATGGAATCTTCCTCAATCAGCAAGACCCAGCTGGTCCCTTGAGCCTTGTAAAATCTGCTGCCTTCCTGTTTCTTCAGATTCTGTAACCATGGAGATTGACTTTTGCCTTGTTGCTACTGGCCAAAACTTGTTATAACAACACTACGGCTAATATATTTAATTGATAAAATATGGTGTGCCCTTCCCCATACTTCTAAACTCTGTAATTTCTTAATTTTATAAAGTCAACATGTATTATTTTAATAACTGAAAAAATAAATGATATGTTATTTTTCATACTCATTTGTAGTGTCAAGTTGAATAGAAACTGAAAGAAGGAAAATATAATGAAAAAAATCCTACAGTTCTGTTTCTAATGTATATTTGTAGGGATGTGGTATCAAGCCACAAAACTCTGTATCCACTATCTGTTTCTGTGAGCCTCAGTTTCCTTATTTGAAAATGACAGCAGTAAGGTCCTACCTCTCAATCCCCTTGTGGAGATTAAATATCATAAACGCATCTATTGCAGGGGTCTGTCACGATATCAGTTTCCAGCCTCCTGCTTCTTCTCCCTTTACTTTAGACTTTAGATAAATGAATGCAAGAGAAAACACAGTACCAATCTTGAAGGTAATGTTATCTGAATCCAATTTTAAAAATTGGATCACGTGGAAGACAGCTCCTGAGTCAGCTTCCAGTGATCTCTGCCTTCTGGTATTCACATCCTTCTGCAATTCTCTCCCCCTGAATGTGGGCTGGACCTAGAGACTTGTTTCTAATGAATGGAACACAGCCTTAGTGATGGATGTTCACTCCAAGATTGTTATTAAAATGCTGTGGCTTCCATCTTGTGCTCCCTCTCTTGCTCCTCCTGATGGAAGCCAGCTGCGTCCTTATGATCTGCTAGATGGAGAAGTAACTGAGGGTGGCCTGTACTAACACGTGAGTGAGCTTGTAAGTGCATCTTTCCCTCGTTGAGCCTTCAAATCACTGCAGCCCCAGAGGGTACCTTGATTACAGCCTTATGGGAGACTCTGAGCCAAAGGCACCCACCAGAGCTGCTCCCAGATTCCTGACTTACAGAAACTCTGAGATAATAAACATTGTTGTTTTAAGATACTCAGTTTTGGTGTAATTTTTTTTTTTTTAAAGGAATGTTATTTGGTGGACACATAGGCTACTCTTGCCAGAGTTTACTTTTTTTTTTTTTTTGATTAGCATTTACTTATTTATTTATTTATGGCTGTGTTGGGTCTTCGTTTCTGTGCGAGGGCTTTCTCTAGTTGTGGCAAGTGGGGGCCACTCTTCATCGCGGTGCGCGGGCCTCTCACTATCGCGGCCTCTCTTGTTGAGGAGCACAGGCTCCAGACGCGCAGGCTCAGTAGTTGTGGCTCACGGGCTTAGTTGCTCCGCGGCATGTGGGATCTTCCCAGACCAGGGCTCGAACCCATGTCCCCTGCGTTGGCAGGCAGATTCTCAACCACTTCGCCACCAGGGAAGCCCCTGGTGTAATTTTTATGTAACAATAAATAACTAATGCAAACCGATAGATTTTCTTTTTTAAAAAATTGTATTTTTTTTTATGGAAGTATAGTTAATTTGCAATGTTGTGTTAGTTCCAAGTGTATAGCAAAGTGATTCAGTTAATTTTTCAGATTCTTTTTCATTATAGGGTATTACCAGATACCGAATATAGTTCCCTTTCTATAATATGTGTTTGTTTACCTATTTTATATATAGTAGTGTGTATCTGTTAATCCCAAACTCAACATATATTTATTAACGACATAGTTTACATTCTTTTTTATTTCACACTAGGTCTTTGAAATCTGGTGTATATTTCACACTATTTCACACTAACAGCACAACTCAGTTCTGACAAGTTATAATCAAGTGGTCCACAGACTCATGTGGCTAGTGGTTGGTTACCTACTGAGCAGTGCTATAGACCAATATATTTTCCTGCACTCCTTCTCTGCTGTTTTTAATTGAACCCTTCCAGGTGGCCATGACTAACATTTACACTCCTTTTTGTTAAACACACACACACTTTCCAAAAAAGTTTGTCATCCTCTTCCTAATTTCCTGTTACTCCTGTTACTCCTATATTCTATAGAGGCCTAGCTAGGCACTACATGCTGATAGGGGAGATGATGCTTTTTTCCCCCAAAATACCCCACACTTGTCCTCCAATCACCCCCTAATAGAACCCATGTCCCTGTGAAAGCTGTCTCAGAAACTCCCCCTTCCCTCAAGGTGATGTTTTGTGTGTGGTGACCAAGTAGGGAGGCCACATCCTCAGGCTGTGATGGCTGCTAGGAGATGCCATGCAAGTTAAAAAGGGCTGTGGTGCTGAATGACCAAAACTTTAAGCACAGTGTCAAGAGAGGCATGGAAAATGACAGCAAACTAGGACAGCTGGCGAATTGCTTTGCCAACCAAAACGTGTGCCAAAGCCCACTGGTATTTTTAAACTCAAATCTCTCCCATGCCTGCAACTGGAAGGAAAAAAAGGAACAATGTGGCTATGAAAGAGCTATTGTCTGGATTATCAAATATTTTATTCTTATTCAAACAATAATACTAATCGTAAGCAGTTATGAAAAAGGTGGTCAAACTATAACAAATTCCAATCACTGGTTTGGGTTTTTATTGAGTTAAAAATAACAAACATACACATCTAACCCCTTTCATTGTCACATTTAAATCACACAGTAACAATATCCATGTGTTGATGTCACAAGAGGCAAAATTGCCAATTATTTATTCACCACATAATCCAGGTAAGTAAAAAGAAATTTTTTTAGTTCAAGTCTTTTGGTTAACTATTTTAAAGTACCCACACAATAATATATAGAACCCCAAATCATGCTGATTTGGTTGTTGCTGTCATTTTGGACTCTAAGAATGAGTGTTTTCTTGCTATGCTCTCTTGGTAACACCCACCCAGGGAGGTTCTGAGAGCACATCCTCCCCCAATTTTCTCATAACTTGTGGTGTTTTTGTTTGTTTGTTTTTTTAATCTCCATGTCTGAGCAGAGAACAGAATTGGGATGTAAGACAAAAATTATCTGCAGGAAAATATCTCCAATAACTATTCCTACAATGCCATTACATTTAATTGACCAGCAGAAAGAAAATAAGAATTTCTTTTTTGTCTTCACCAAAGAGAGAAAAACAAAGCGTAAATAATGTCTCTACTTCCTGGCCTACCTTGGAAAACAGAACTAGACTGAAAAAGTCAAGACTCCTCTACAGAATGGAGCCCAAGTCCAATGAAAGAAAGAATGAAAGCATCAACCACTGGGTGGGTAAAGAGAGGTAAAGAAAGCAGCCCTGGGGATGAGTTAAATGGAATAAATCATCAGCAAATATTAACCCATCAGCCAAGGTGTGCCTCCTTTTTGATCAGTCTCCTGATACTGTTTGGGTATTGAAATAGTCCCCAGAAGGGGACTGGGGACAAGTTGACTTGTCCATTGACTGTCTGCTTGCAGAACCCTGGACCTTGAGAACTTGGCTGTGGCTAATGGATGTTCACAACTGGTGTCTCAGCAGAGTGTGGAGAGAGACGGGATTCCCCCCCTTCCACTATGTTGCCCATGGAGCACGTATGTTCTCAATAAAAGCTTGTGTAATGAGTGAATAAATGTGATAAGTGCAGAAGATTTTTCAGGCTAACTGCAGAAGGGATTTCTTCTCAGGAAGCATAAAAAAATCTATAGGAAATAAATTAAATTTTAAAAATCTGTAGGAAGGTAAACACAGTATCCTCCAGTTTTTAAATCCTTGGTTGATCTCTGCATAACTCCTTGTGAGCCAATTCCCAGAATAACCTCAGGCACTTGGTCAAGTGATGGGACAAGTCTTGCCATTTCTCTTCCATGATGTCTTTCCTCACCCCAAACTCAACTTCCTTCTGGGCTGCCTGTTTTCTTAACCTCCCCGCCCCATGTTGCTTAGTTATCCTACACAAGTCAAAAATGTGAACAGCCTCCAAAATTGTGTGTGCATGTGTATATGTGTTTATGTATGTGTGTGTGTGTGTGTAACGTTCTACATGTCTGTGTGGCTATTCACAGGAACTTTGTTATGGGGAAAACATTAGAAGAAGATTCTGGAAACTTACAATTTCACCAGCTGGAAAGACATCTAGGAACCCCAGTTTTAACATATTTCCAGTTTTTGACATAATATAATACATGCAATATACGAATAAAATTTAGCATTCAAATCATTTAAAAATCTTTCTACATATTATTAAGAAGGGTAATTTCATCAGATATATTTCTTAAATCAATATGCAATAAGTCTGAAGTGAGGTCAACCCATTTAACAACTGACACATAGAAATACAAAGGATGAGGTGGGAAGGGCAAGGGACTTAGTATTTGTTATATTTCTATTAATATGCTTCAGCTATGTGCAGCTATCCCAGGTCATACGTCTCAGCTTTTCCAGGAGCGAAACTGGGGGTGGAGATGTGGAAAGAAAATACAGACTTGGTTCTCAAGTCTCTGAGGTAATTACTTCCTGTCCCTTCATGACAAATTCATCATTCTTTTCTAAATCTACAAAGAAAAGCAAAGATATGCAATGTGTTGGAAATAAGGTGAATAGTATAGTTTCTTACAGGAAAAATATTTGTGTGTCATTTTATCAGAAAACATAGGTATTGAGTCAAGGAATTTTTTAAAAGTATATATTTGGCATCCTCATTACTAAATATTAAATATATTACAGTCTAATAACCTATAATAAAAACTTAAAATTAAGCATTTGATGATGAATTCATTATATTTAAATAATAATGTACAATATCAAAGAGACGATCTTGGGGGAATGAGTCTCAAAACATCTGTATATACGCTCATATACTTGGGTGCATGTGTATACGATATCAATAATATATACTATACATAGGTATTTTTTAATATTAAAAGAGCACTGGATGTATCTATGTCTACATTTACATCTACATCTTTATCTACATCCACGTCCCCCTATTCTCTCATCTGGGGTCCTATGGCATCCTCTGTATACCATTATGTTCACTTTCACAAAAAAGTTTTGTTATACCACAACTCCCTTTTAAAAATATTTGTCTTGTTCCAGTGCTGGCCCGGTTGAACAGTGAACTCCAACAGCAGCTCAAGGAGGTTCATCAAGAATGGATTGCATTGGAAAATCAATTGGAACAACTTTGTCCAGTCACTGTGTTGTGACCCCCAAGATTCAAGTAACAGTGGGTGACCTTTTCTGCCAAGGTCTTTCCTCTGAAGTTTCAACTCTACTTCTTGTCATAGATGTCTGAGACTGTGTCAAAAGCTGTGAGCAGCGGAATATAATCCATATCACCTTTTCTCTTGTGCTTCACATGTACGTCTTACTGTGGTGGACAAAATACAACTGATTATCACACTTGAAATTGTAATCATCAGTGGAATTTATCTCTCATTCTTAAGTACTTCACCAAGGTGTTAGATGTTGGTCCTTACCCAAAACCAATCTTCTAGCAAATAAGAAACAATTTAGAGCATTATTTTTTTCAAAGTCATTGAAGGCAGGAGCTGTGATTTTTGTTTTTTCACTGTTGAGTCCCCAGCACCTGGAATCTAAATGTGGATCAAGTGTTTATAAAAGAAACAAGGGGTGATTCTAGATTTATCAGTGATCAAAAATTTATTTCATATAGGATCCAGGATTTTGAAGGATGGCCTCAGAGTAAAAAAGTTTTAAACTGTTTGTATTAAGAATAATATACTATAGCTCTTCCTGATTTTTTCTTAATTCCCAAGGAAAACATTTTCCTTTCCACTAGTAAGTCCTTATTTCATTAGTAATCGACTGTAATAGCCTTTCTCCAGTTATCTATTGCTATACAGCAAACTATCCCATAGTTTGGTAGCTTAAACCAATGATTTTATTTTCTCTGTTGTTTGGGGGAGTCAAGAATTTGGGGAGGTCTTGACTGGATAACCCATCTCTGCTCTATGTGGCTTCAGCTGTGGGGTGACTGGGGCTAGAGAAACCACTTCCAGGATGTCCTCTGCACTCACACATCTGGCTCCTTGGTGCATCTCTCTCTCTCTCTCCCTCTGTGACGTCTCATCTTCCAGAGCCTCTCTTAGGTTGTGGCTTTGGTTCCTCCCAGTATACATGGCAGCCTCAGTCTTTGTATACTGGTACTTCTGTATGATGCTTCAGGGTTCTCAGAGCAAGTTTTCTGAGAGACAAGGAAGAAGCTATAAGACCTTTGTAACCTAACCTCTCATGAGAAGTACATCATGTCACTTACCCCATACTCTCTTGGCCAAACAAATCACAGAGCCCACCCAGATTTGAGGGTTGGGAGCATAACACTCTCCACAGGAGATGGATTAGAGAATTTCTGGCTACCTTTAATCTGCCACAAGACTCACAAAGAAGACACGGGAATAAGCACGCTCTTTAAAAACACGAGAGTATGTTTCATGAACCAGGGTCGGGCACATAGCAAATGCTCCATATATTTTTGTGGATCAATTGAATAGATGAATTAATGAAGGAAGTACCAATAAGGTTTTCAGTGCTGCACTATGCCTGTTGTTAATAGTCTTTATTTTATATATATATATATTTTTTAATTTTATAGCTACTTTATTTATTTATTTATTTATTTTTGGCTGTGTTGGGTCTTCGGTTCGTGCAAGGGCTTTCTCTAGTTGCGGCAAGCGGGGGCCACTCTTCATCGCGGTGCGGGGACCGCTCTTCATCGCGGTGCGCGGGTCTTTCACTATCGCGGCCCCTCCCGTTGCGGGGCACAGGCTCCAGACGCGCAGGCTCAGTAGTTGTGGCTCACGGGCTTAGTTGCTCCGCGGCATGTGGGATCTTCCCAGACCAGGGCTCGAACCCGTGTCCCCTGCATTAGCAGGCAGATTCTCAACCACTGTGCCACCAGGGAAGCCCAATAGTCTTTATCTTAAATAGGTAAATAGATTTAATCATGCCAATATAAATATTATGTCCTGTATACTTAATGCAATTCCCCTCTGGGTGGAAAAATGCAGCAATGTGAATATATTCAAATGTGGCCAAAACTTTCCATACTAAGCACATGGAGTTTGTGTTCAAAATGTGAATAGTGGTTACATTTTATGGAATCTCTTTTTGTTTAAGTATCCATCCGATAGTACAGTTGTAAATTTGAAATCGGGGGATATCATTAATTTGAAGACCAAACCAACCAAAATCTGGTTACAACCAAAATCAGAGTAAAATTAAAGGATGGATGAATAGTTGTCTCAATCAAACTAATCTTCAAATATTTGATTAAATCCCCAATGCTTTTTACAAAACACTTCTTCCCCTAGATTCTTATTTTCATTTATCATACAAAAAGTCATGTATTTATGATTCATTTTCACTTTACTTAGCGAAATGCTGTTTCATAGCAATTTACTTAATATTCATAAAACTTCTGAGTCAATTACATTTTTGTTAAAAACAGGAAGTTGACTTTTGCCAAGAATAAATTAACTTGAACACAAAGTTTTAAATGTGGCCTAAAGGATGGAATCCTCCATTCTCAGGCCCATTCTGATGTTGGCAAGACCCTTCTCCTGCCAAGACTATGAAATAATAAAGATGTCCTTTAGCAATTTAAACTTTGGGTTCCAAAAAACCTGAATCTGTTACTAAATTTCACTTAACAACAGGATCTTGTTTTTATCTTTAGCAAATATCCTGGGACATGTTTAAGTACCAGAGACAAACTGGAACATTACAGATTTTAAACTTGGAATGATGAACTAATAAATATTTCAAAATATAACAGGAACAGATTCTATGAAATGAATACAAATTATATATTGCGTTGGCCAACTTCCAACAGAGACACAAAAACTTGAGAAAGCTAAGTGAAGTCAAGTAATAAAAGATGTAATAAAGCTTTTGAGATACAAGGTTGAAAAATTTGAGGCTTATCAATTTAAAACATAAGACAAAAATCTAATTTTAACACGTTAATTATAGTGCTCTTTTGTTACCCAATTTTTTTGAAATGAATAACAGCAAATAGCAACTTATAAGTGTTTGTATGACTAGATCTAGAACCTGTAGTTCTAGCAGATCGAAGGTTCCATGAGTGATTTGTGAGTATTAACCAAGCACCTCCCGGATGCCAGAAGATATTTTTCCAAAGTAGATTCTTATACCTTCCCCTGAAACATTCAAATGGATTTCTTTAGTCTAATCCATTAAGGCAACCACATTTTCATTTTCTCATTTTACTTACTGCAAAGTCAATTTCAAGGAAATTCAATTGTATAACCAATTATTAGCTCTACTGTAGACTAGGTCTAAACTACAAATATATATACGTACATGCTTTAAATAATCTCATTCTAGAATCATTATTTACCTAAATTATAGTGCTTGAATAATGGACAGTTTAAATTTGGCTTTGGAAAATATTTTGGGCCAGAAAAGAGTATGTTTGAAAAATATGCACATGGCTGTAAACTTAATTATGCATGATTCCCATAGTTACTCTAGACTTGGGTTAGAGAAAGGAATGCAAACCCACAGAGGAGCGGTCTACCTCTTGTGCGTGTGTTGTTTCTAATCCAGATAAGCTCCTCCAGGTAAACGTTGGCAATTGAAATCCAGTTCATTATTTAGTTGCTGATACTTTTATCCAGTATTAATGTATGTCCACTACGTGCCAACAAAACGGTGTTACGTGCTTTTGGCAGAGACCATTGTTACTCATGGAATATCACAACTCTTCCGTGTTTCCCAGGAGTCCCCCCCTTCACTTGAAGGTCAGGCAAAAGGGAAGTGAGGGCTTGTGCTCTGGAGCACTGAAAATTATATGTTCTTCTTTCATCCCTAATTTCTCTGCCAGAGAGACTCAGAAGCTGTATTACTTTTCTATTGCTGTTGTAACAAATTATCACAAACTAGTGTCTGAAACAATTCAAACACTATCTTACAGTTCAAAACTTATCTTACAGTTCTGGAGGTCAGAAGTCCAACATGAGTCTCCCTGAGCTAAAATCAAGGTGTTAGCAGGGCTGAGTTCCTTCTGGAGGTCCCAGGGAAGAATCTGTTTCCTTGAGTTTTCCAGCTTCTAGAGGACACCTGCATTCCTTGGCTCATGGCCCCTTCCTCCATCTTGAAAGCCAGCCATGGTGGCTCAAGGGCTTTTCACAATGCATCTCTCTGACTCACGTCCTGTAGTCACATCTCCTTTGACTGAGTTGGGAAACGGTCTCTATTTTTAAGGATTCGGTGATTAGATTGGGCCCATCCAGATAATCCAGGATAATTTCCTTCTCAACGTCAGTAAATTTAATTACATCTACCAAGTCTATTTTGCCTTGTAAAGTAACATGCACAGGATCTGGGAATTAGGGCATGGACATTTTGAGGGGCCCTAATTCTGCCACCACAAAGCCATATGTGGAGCTGCTGGTATGCAAGTTGAAGGAAGCCTGGATCCCTGAGTTACAAGATGGAGAAAAGACATTAATTACCCATCTAGAACTTTGAATGACAATAAGTGAACTTTTTTTGGTAAGCCAGTGGGATTTGGATGCTTTTCTGTGTGGCTACTAGCATTAATCATCCTAACTAACATGGTGATGGTTAGGAATTTGTGAATTTGTTCAGGTTTTTTTTTTCTTTCTTTCTTTCTTTTTTTCCACCTACACAGACTGGGTTTTCCATTCCAACTAATATATTTCATATGCATTTTCAGTAAAAAATTATCCAAAGATAATTTGGATCTTCAACATTTAATAGAGAGCCTAAAACAATGAATGTTGAATGGAAATGAATGAAAAATAAACAAAAACAATGAAAAACCATGCCAACTGAGATACTTTGATCTATTTTGAGCAGTTCTTTATGGGAAGAGAATTATCTTGGTCAAAGACTATTGTTCTATCCTGGGTTAGGCTTAAGGCCAGGATTTCTCTGGGAATAATCCTTCCTGCCCAACTCACTTCCAAGCTGGTCCATGCATGGAAGGAGCTACAGGAGACCAGGGATCTGGTCCAAGTCTCTGGCCAAGGTTTTGGGACTTAAGATATATGGACCACTGAAAAGCATGCTGAGAGGAGTTCACTTACCAGGAAATAGCATAGATTTTTGGAAACAGGTAATTCTGGGAACCAATTTAAGCTCAACCAATTCTTAGGTGTGTGGTTTGGGCAAGTAACTCTATGAGCTTCTGTTTATTCAGCTATGAAACAAGATACCTAACCTATCTTGGGATGTTGATGTGAAGATTCCATGGGACACAGCTGATCTAGTACAGGTTTAGGTGCCTAGTAGGGCTTTGTTCTTATCATTCTGAATTGATAAGAGGATCTTGAGTGATAAGGTTAATTTTATGTGTCAACTTGGCTGGGCCACAGGGTGCCCAGATATTTGGTCAAACATTATTCACAGAGGAGGTAGACCGCTCCTCTGTGGGTTTGCATTCCTTTCTCTAACCCAAGTCTAGAGTAACTATGGGAATCATGCATAATTAAGTTTACAGCCATGTGCATTGGATGAGGGCGAGCCTCATCCAATCAGTTGAAGGACTGAAGAGAGAAAAAGGCCATTTCCCCTGCACAAGAGAGACTTCTCCAGCAGACTGCCTTCAGAGGTCATCTGCACTCTTGGTTCTTCCTGGTTCTACAGAACATTGACTTTGGACTTGATCTGGAACTTTGGCTCTCCTGGGTTTCCAGTCTGCTGGTCTACCCTGATTTTGGACTCTCCAGCCTCCATAATAGTGTGAGCCAATTCCTTATAATAAATCCCTTTATATGTATACACACATTGTATTTGTCCTGTTTCTCTGGAAAACCCTGACTAATAGGCTGAAAGTAAACAAAAAATGAGCTTATTTTAACATTCTATCCAGGTAAATTGGTAAAGTTTGCTCTAGATCTGAAAGATAATTTTATAATAATTTAATTATTGTGGGAGGTAATTGTATTCAGGAATACACCTTCAATCAATCTTCATTCAGTTATCCAGGTAAGACCTAGAAGAATCTCAAGATCCATGAAATAACCGTGTAGAAGCTTTATTTTTTGTTTTAGAGACCCGTATTAAAGACAAAATTTTTTAAAATTGCAGTAACTTAATAAGGTGATACAAGTACTTAAACAGCACTTAATAAATATAATAAAAATTGTTGGTAGAGCTGAAGACCTATGAACTTTCAATGTATGGAACCAAGTATTTTAAAAATGAATAATTGGTGAACACCAAATTAGGTTTAATTTATCTTCTAATTTACATTTTTAATCTCCATAGTCTCAGGTCATGCTAGGTGAAAGCTGGAAATATTTATTACCTCATTTGGAAAGAAGCAAACCATCTAAAAAGAAGCCAGCAGAATCCTTTTGCATGCAACATGAAGATTTGCAGAGGCTATAAATATTAATTTCAAGCCCAGATCACTCAAAATGCTCTCAAAGTGATATATTGCAAATAATTTCAAGTTATGTAATAGTACAAATAGCCCAATAACTAAGAATAACTCACCATTCACCAAATGCAGTGGACAGGCTGAGAGTAACAGCATCAGACAGAAAAAAACCATTAAACTATGTCAGCTTATATTTGTCCAAAGTATTCAAATGATCTGCTCTGCTTGTTAATGACCATGAGAATATGCTCTTTAAAAAAAAAAAAAATATATATATATATATATATATATATATATATATATACTTTCAATTTTAAGATAGTTTTAGAACTTTTATAGAAAAGTTGCAAGGATAGTACATGGAGTTTTTGTATACCCCTCACCCATTTGCTCCAGTGGATAACATGTTACATAGCTGTCACACGTGTTCCAAATAAGAACCCAACATTAACACATTGCTATGAACTGAATTCTACATTTTATTTGGACTTCGCTAGTTTTCCCCTTAAGCCCTCTTTCTGTCCCAGTTTCCCACCCCACATTACATTTGTTCATCATCTCTCCTTCAGCTCCTCTGCTCTGTTACTTTCTCAGTCATTCCTTGTTGTTCATGACCTTGATGGTTTTGAGGAGTATGTAGTGTATATAGATCTCCTTTTACTTGGTCCATCTAATGTTTCTCTCATGGTTAGACTGAGGTTATGGGTCTTGGGGAAGAATATCACAGATGAAGTGCCCTTCTCCTCATGCCATATGTGGGGTACCTGCTATCAACATGACCTATCACTGATGATGTCATCCTTGACCACCTGGCCAAGGTGAGGTTTGCCAGGTTTCTCCACTGAAAAGTCACTTCTCCCCACCTTTCCATAATCTCCTCTTTGAAAGCACTAAGCCCAGCCCATATGCGAAAGAGCAGGGGTAGGAATAAGCTGCACCTCCTGGAGGGGATGAGTATCTATGTATATTATTTGTAATTCATTAAGAAAGATTTATCTTCCTCTCCCCATTTATTTTTTTTAAATTTACTTATTCAATTATTTATTTATATCAGTATAAATATTTATTTTAAACTCTGCATTATAATCTAATACTATGTCATTTATTTTGTTGCTCAAGTCACTCCAGCTTTGGTTCTTGGTAGTTCATTCAGGTTGATGCTATGTCTCTCTGACATGGGCTCATCCCTTTGTTTTTCTACAGCTTCCTTACTTTCTCAGTACAAGGTGCTCCAGGCTTTGTTTTTTCCCTTTCCCAGCCCTAGAATCTATCATTTCCTTTTATCTTTTTTTAATTTTTTCTTTTTCTGCTCTGTCTTTTTGTGTGTGTGTTTTTTAACGTCTTTATTGGAGTATAATTGCTTTACAATGGTGTGTTACTTTCTGCTTTATAATAAAGTGAATCAGTTATACATATACATATGTCCCCATATATCTTCCCTCTTGCATCTCCCTCCCTCCCACCCTCCCTATCCCACCCCTCTAGGTGGTCACAAAGCACCAAGCTGATCTCCCTGTGCTATGCAGCTGCTTCCCACTAGCTATCTATTTTACGTTTGGTAGTGTATATATGTCCATGCCACTCTCTCACTTTGTCCCAGCTTACCCTTCCCTCTCCCCATATCCTCAAGTCCATTCTCTAGTAGGTCTGCATCTTTATTCCCATCTTGCCCCTAGGTTCTTCTGACCATTTTTTTTTCTTTTTTTTTAGATTCCATATATATGTGTTAGCATACTGTATTTGTTTTTCTCTTTCTGACTTACTTCACTCTGTATGACAGTCTCTAGGTCCATCCACCTCACTACAAATAACTCAGTTTCATTCCTTTTGATGGCTGAGTAATATTCCATTGTATATATGTGCCACATCTTCTTTATCCATTCATCTGTTGGTGGACACTTAGGTTGCTTCCATGTCCTGGCTATTGTAAATAGAGCTTCAATGAACATTTTGGTACATGACTCTTTTTGAATTATGGTTTTCTCAGGGTATATGCCCAGTAGTGGGATTGCTGGGTCATATGGTAGTTCTATTTTTAGTTTTTTCAGGAACCTCCATACTCTTCTCCATAGTGGTTGTATCAATTTACATTCCCACCAACAGTGCAAGAGGGTTCCCTTTTCTCCACACCCTCTCCAGCATTTACTGTTTGTAGATTTTTTGATGATGGTCATTCTGACCAGTGTTAGATGATATCTCGTAGTTTTGAGTTGTATGTTTTCATCTGTTTTTAAAGATTTTTTAAAAAAATTATTGCCTTTAACCTAAAAATGGATTAATTCATATGTCTCAAAACATTGCCTATATTCATAGTTTTTAAGTTAGAGATCAATAAAGGGGTTATTTTGAGTGGCAATTTTTTTTTTTTTGAAGGGGCATTAGCTCCAACTAGATAGCATAAGAAGTGTTAGTATTTTGGACCTGGTCAAATGACCGATTTTTGTAACCCTGGATCCTTTAGTAACAAAATTCCAGCCAAAGCATCCACATTTATTTGTGGGTCAAGCTCAATATTCTGCTGCCTGATTGAAGAAGGGGTCTCAACCTGGAGAGCTACCACCAGAGAGAAATGTACCTTGGGCCTTGAATAAAAAGGGTTTTATATGCCAAGTCAAAACATTTGGACTAAATGCTTTAAGGACATGGTGAATCAATAAATGTTTGCAAAATGTTGGAAATATGAGATGTATCTATTTGCTATCTATCTATATCTATATATAAATATATATTTTAAAGACAACAATCATTTATGGGTTCACAATTCTGTATGTTGGCAATTTGGACAGGGCTCAGCTGATAGGTTCTTATGCTGGTCTCCACATGGCTGGTCTCAGTCAACTGGCAGAGCTTGGTGGAGTCTGGTAGCCCAACAGTACCTCATTCACATGCCTGGTGCTTGGTCTTGGCTTTCAGCTAGTCTCCTCTCTCCTTGTGATCCCTCATTCTCAAGGAGGCTAACCTGGGCTTCTTGCCCCCAATATATAATTTAACTTCAAGTTTGTGTACTGTTTTGAGCGATGGCGACTTTGGTCTCTGGACTCTGACCACCAGTCATGTAGAGGGTTGTCCTTTTGGGTAAGTAGCTTAATTGCTTTAAACCTTTGTTATAATGATAAAAGTAGGATTAAAAACTACTTAGAACAGTGCCTGACAAATGGAAAGTCTCAAAAACTATCAGCTACTTCAATTATTATTATCATTGTTGTGGTTTTAAAAATTATTATTATCATTAAATCTAAAACATTTGTTGTTCTTCCTCCCATGTAGTTAGGTGTGACCATGTGACTGATTTCTGGACAAAAGAATGTGGGCTGAAGTGATACAAGCTATTTGTAGGCCTGAACCTTAAAAACTTCTCTATGATCCTTCACAACTCTCCTCCTTGGTCTACCAGCTGGATACTGAAATCCTGACAAGGACCAGGAAATCCTAAAGGATGGTGAGCCACAAGATGGCAGGGGCCTGGGTCCCTGTGTGACCACGTGGAAGCCCACTCATTGAGAATCCACATCTGCTGTGTGAGCAAGAAATACATTTTTATTATGTTAAATCACTGGGATGTTAGGGATTGTTACTAGAGAGACAAGCGATACTTACCCTAATACATACATTAAAGGGGAATCCCAAAGAAAACTTTCTTGGTCAATTTTTTTTTTTCTGAAGGAACAGAAACTCACTTGAATTACCAAAGATGCAGGCAATATAACTGGAAGTATACGGAAGTGTCTCAATAATCCCAGGAAAGAGTTATAGCCAGGGTTTGTAAAAGACAGAAACACGAACTGTAACACTAACCATCCAAGTTACTCCTTCCATCTCTCCGGTGGTGCTTGGAATCTCATTTCTGGTTCTTTCTGATGCCCTTCATTCATTTTTTTCTGTCTACAGACTGGCTTTCTCTGCTTCTCCCTGCACCTAGACAAGAGTTGCCTCCAGTAGCCCAGAGACCCTATCAGAGAAGGTGATTGGTTCAGGTTGGACCAAATTTACGCCCTGGTCCAATCAGCTGTGGCTAAAGGGTGGGGCCACTTCACAAACACTGGTCTTTTTTCATAGAATGGAGGGAACACCCAAAGGTATCCATAGGAACTTTAATGAGATTAGACAGAACTCTCATTTAACTCACTGCGATAATTGTTGGTGGGACTAACACTTCACATTTTATTTTGTTGTTAGTCCCTTATTTTTACAACGTGCGCCTCTAATTTTTTTAAAATGTGTATTTAATGGAAGGCTCCTCTCTTTGGTTATCTATTATAATTAAGACTATACTTGACATTTTTATCCCTTGGAATTTCATCTCAACTATGAAGACATAGTAATTCTAAGCTGATGAGGCAAAATTTATTTCTATATCACTTCTCATCAAATTTTAGTTGTGTGCTGTTGAACTGACTCAGGAACAAGGCAGACAGTTTGGTTGAAATCTTCGCAATTTCCTGCTGACCTTGACTCTTAGACAAGAACATTTTGTAAGACACCAATCTCATTACTTGTAGGTAATACAAATCATGTAGAGTGTTTGCAACACAGTGATGTTGTCTTAATGCTGAACTATGCTATGTTTTAAGCCTCGGCATGCGGGCATCCCCTGGGCTTACTCTCGAGCTCCCCATTTGAATTACTTTATACTTTAGCTCTCAGATGGAATCTCCTCCAACTCCCTGGCTGAACTGCTTTGCCACATTTGGGGCCAATCAGCAGGAGCTGTTTATCTCTCAGAAGAGTATGAGCTGTTGTTTCTCATTGCACTTAGCACTCCCTTTCAGTGACATCAACTAAGCATCATTTTCATTAAGTAATTTTCATTGCATTTCTGGTGCCAAATAACCAAGGATGATATCAAGGATGAGAAGGCTGCAATGAAATTGTTAATATAAAATTTGACAGCATATCCTTAGCTTGTCACAAATAGGGATGACAGAGGCAACACCAGAGAAAGGAAAAAAACACAAATTGATGAGGGAGGGATATTCCAGGGGTATTTCTCTCAATATATAGAAAGAGACAAAGAGGGGGGAGTTGACACTGAGTGAAGAAACATACAAAGGTGGCATCTCTTAAAAATGACCGAGGGTTTTTGCCTTCCCTTAGATTGAAGTCACAAGTATGAGAGGGAGATGTGAAATGAAACCAGGAAACTAAGACACAACCCAAGAGGGGTAGGGCTTTCAGAAGGTCTAAAGTTACTGGCCATCAACAGGCACATGAAAAGATGCTCAACATCACTAATTATTTGAGAAATGCAAATCAAAACTACAATGAGGTACCACTTCACAACCGTCAGAATGGCCATCACTAAAAAGTCTACAAGTAACAATGCTGGAGAGGGTGTGGAGAAAAGGAAACCCTCCTACACTGCTGGTAGGAATGTAAGTTGGTGCAGCCACTATGGAGAACAGTATGGAGGTTCCTCAAGAAATTAAAAATACATTGTCATATGATCCAGTAATCCCACTCCTAGGCATATATCGAGACAAAACTCTGATTCAAAAAGATACATGCACCCTTATGTTCATAGCAGCACTATTTATAATAGCCAAGACATGGAAACAACGTAAAGGTCCATCGACAGATGAACAGATAAAGAAGATGTGGTACATATATACAATGGAATATTACTCAGCCATAAAAAAGAATGAAATAATGCCATTTGCGGCAACCTGGATGGAAATTGCGACTATCATACTAATTGAAGTAAGTCAGACAGAGAAAGACAAATACCATATGATATCACTTATATGTGGAATCTAAAATATGACACAGACTCACAGAAACAGACTCACAGACATAGAGAGCAGACTTGTGGTTGCCAAGGGGGAGTGGGGTGGGGGAGGGATGGAGTGGGAGCTTGGGGTTAGCAGTTGCAAACTATTATATAGAGAATGGATAAATACCAAGGTCCCATTGTATAGCACAGGGAACTATATTCAATATCCTGTGATAAACCATAAATGGAAAAAAACATTTAAAAAAATGTATATATATGTATAACTGAAGGACTTTGCTGTATAGCAGAAATTAACACAACATTATAAATCAACTATACTTCAATAACAATAATAATAATGATAATAATAATAAAGTTACTGGCCATGACAGAGAGCCATAGACACTTGTTGCATGCCACCAAAACCAGTGAGAAAGCTGCATCCAGAGAGCTCCACCACTTCAGCAACCAGGGGCAGATGGAAGACAGCCAAAAGACTGGGAATCTAGTGGTTTAGGAAATCTCAGCTACCATATTTCCATTTATGGATTGTCCATGCTGTGTCATTTGCTGTTTTCAGCTTCTTTTCTGGTAATTTGCGGTACAGAGTGCCAAAGAGAGGGAGGCCCAGACCATGCCCTCTACATCCTCCAGATTGTCCTAGGGGTATGGAGAGAGGCAAGCTTGCTGGCAAACTAACCACAGTGCCCATTTATTAGCACTTACCATGGGCGGGTGCTTTACCCGGAGGTGCACGTCCTCGCTGGAGCCCCAGGATGAAGATATTACCGTTGCTCCTTTACAGATGAGGAAACAGAGGCTCAAAGAGACTGTGGGACTGGGCAAAGCTGGGTATGAACCCCGTTCGCTATGACTTCAGAGCGGCTACGGCTCTCAAATTGTTTGGGAGAATTAAGGAAGGTTCGCTCAACTCATTATATGAAAGGCCCCAGCATGGTTTAAGAGTAAACAGCTGTTGGCCTGTTTGCTTCCTTTGCTTTAGCTTTGCCATTTTGTGGAGGAGCTGCCTTTGAATGGGATGTTGGGTCAGAGGGATTATTTCAGGGCCAAGCGGACCTCCAGTTCTGCCTCTTCCAACCTCTCTCGGAGAAGTAGAGCCTCCCCGCCCTCGGGGAGGGGGGCACTGAGAGCAGAAGTATCACATCTGCTTGTGGGAGTAGAAGAAAATCAGAGCTGGTCCGGCTCATCTGTGCACCCTTTCTAGGAGCCGGGAGGTGTGGGTTCATCCAGGGAGTGAGAGTGGCGCAGTAAGGGTGTGGCAGCAGAGGTAGGACTGGGTCTCGAGCTTTAGACCAAGGGCTCTGTCCCGAGGCCCTGTGCCTAGGATGCGATTAGGGGCAAACTCACTGTACAGTATTGGGGCAGGGGTGATGCGCCGAAAGAAGCCACATCATCAGGAAGAGCAGCGCCATTGCAGCACCTTTGAACACCATTTTTCAAACTGTACATGTTCCTGCTCCTCACTCCCAACATCTTGAAATTCAACAGAACCAACAATATTGGCAACCATCTGCTGCTAACTCCCTAGGAGGATATTTTGTTATCTTATCAACCCAGATGACTCAGAGACGCATACGTCAAAGAGGGCTGAGATGTAGAGGAGACGGAATCTGGGGTGTTTCCCAGTCTGAGATGATGATTCTATGACGACGTGACACGTGTTCATGCAGCCCACTGCTAGGCTGTGTGAAGTCTAGTGATGCTTTGTGAAGCATCCTCCAAATGCTCCTTGGCTGTCACTGCCCTGGGACTAGAGGTGTCCTTTTCCCTCTGCCTGAGTCCCCCCTCACCCTGGGATTATCCCTGTGGTCCTTAACCTCTCTCTCTGGGCAATGCTCTTGGCCTCTGGCCATTTAATGACATAAGACGCTACAGAAGATGTCGCTCTGTGCCTTTGGCCGGCTGGACCACTCCTGCTCTGTTCTTCCTTCAGTTACTGGAGTATGTGGGACATGTGTTGTTACGGAAAACCCATTCCTGCTTTCTTTGGAGTTCATGGGCCTTAGGAAGCAAATTCTAGCAGGGCTAAGAGCCTGCCAGGGTAACTAACAGATGACTCTAAGCAAACCAAGTAACAAATCCTATTAGAAAATTGTCTCCTGGGGACATCAGTTGTGCCATGCAGCAGAAACCCACCTGGAAATCCAACCAGCACCTGCAGACCGCTCAGGGTACAGCACCAAGTGTGAGGGTCACACTGCACACCGTCACTGCCAGGGAGGCCTGTCCACTGGGAACGGGCTTCATGGCCTGTGTGTCTCCCGGCAGGGGTGAGGCCCTATGCCGTGAGAACTGCTGGGACCCACGGGGACTGGCCCCTGAAGACCCTCCTACCCTTGCCCAGCAGTCACGACCCCCGTGAGCCTCCTGAAGCAGAGGAGGGTTGTGCCCTGAAGTGAAAGCATGGAGCCCCTGGCCTTGGGCAGGAACACACACTGGTGCAAGCTCACTGTGTTACAAGTAGGAATTTGCTCAGGGTATAAACCAGCCTATGTCTCCATCACCCCATGTAGTGGGTAAATGCAGGGCAGTAAGCAGAAGAGGCACGGAGATGTAAGTTTAAGGCCCGGGGTGAACAGGGCTACCAAGTGACCCTTGGTTCCTGTGTCATGTACTGATGTTCCAGTGGGGGTCTTGGGAGAGGCCACATGGTAAGACAATAGCACCCTGTAGGTGAGGAGGCAAGGCGGATGGTCCCAGGCAAGGGCCCGGTGGCAGTGGGGTCGAGGAGAGGCAGGTCTGCAGGGCTAGTGGAATCCAGGGGAATTTAAGAAAGGTCACTGTGTCTTGGCCATGTGGGGGAGCCTGGTTATGGGCTTTGTGAGCTGTGGACATCAGTGATTAGTGTCGGTGGGGCATCTGGTAACCAGGCAGGATAAGGACATCTCCAAGGAGTCAAGAGGACCCAGAGAAAAGGAGAAGGACCTGGATCCAGGTGTGATACAGGTCCTTCTCCTTCTCACCCTGCTGCTGCCATGAGGACACGTAGGCTATCCCATAAGCGATATCCTATAGGCTGTATCCAACACCACCTTAGAGAGGAAAGCTTGCCTGGCCAGAGGGGATCAGGGGAGGTGTTAGAAGAAAAAGCTTGAAAAGAATTAGCATTTGCCCAAAAGCCATGGGGTTAATCCAAAGTAATGCTATTACTTATACTTGTAGTAAGACTAATAAGACCTAGTAATAAGACTTAGTAAGACTAAGACTTATACTACATTTTAAATGAAAGACACTGAGGTCCATCTCATCAAGCATTGTTATGGTCTTCTTGAATTATGCTGTCCAGTACAGCAGCCGATAGCTGCATGTGGCAATTAGATTTAAATTAACTCAAAATAAAAATTAAAGATTCAGTTCCTCCGTCCCACCAGTCCCATTTCAAGGGCTCAGTAGCCACATGCGGCTAACAGCTACCCTATTGGACAGAGCAAATACAGACCACTTCCAGCATCACAGGATGTTCTACTGGGCAATGCTGGTCTGAAACCTAAGCCCCAGGATACTAGGTCTCTTCTCTGTCTTATTCCCGACTGTGTCCATAGGCATCTAGAGAGACCCCAGCACATACGTGAATAGGGTCAAGATTTTCCCTAAAGTACAGTTCTCCAAAATATGGTCGTAATCAACCTCTCCAGACCTTGCTTCTCGTTATTCATTCATTCATTAAACATATACTTACTGAGGGCCTTTGATGTGCCTGGTGCTCTGCTAGATGCTGAGAACCAAAACTAAGACATAATCCCTTTCCTTATAGAGCTCACTTTCCACCAGGGAAGACAACAAAAACAAACAAACAAATAGATGCACCCAATAGTTACAGCTGGTGACAAATACTGTGAAGGAAACACACAGGGCAGAAACGGCAGAAGCAGCTGCTTCATGTACTGTAGCCAGAGAAGGTTTCTCAAGGAGGTGGCATGCCGGCTCTGACCAGAAGCTGCCTGAATCTGTTTCCCCAGAATGTGCCCCATCCGTGATACATGAGAGCAGCCGTAAGCAGTTGGCGGATATGTAAATGAGAAGGAGACAGGTATTCAAAGGGGCAGGGGCAGGCCATTCCCGGTAAACTGAGTCTGAATCCCTTAATGGGGGCATGAGATTGGTCAGTGCCAAGAGCAGAAAGAAGACCACTGAGACTGGACCAGGATCTGCACATGGGAGAGAGACGTGAGTAGGGATTTTGAGAGCTATATGGACCTCTTTGGGGGGGTTGCGTGCTGTGACCTCATTTATGTTTAAATAAGGCCACTCTAGCTGCCCTGCAGAGACTGTGCTGGGGTGGGGAGGAAGAACCAAAGCTGCAGGGAATTCAGTAAATAGCCTCTGACAGCCTCCAGCAAGAAGACGTGATGGTGCTGCTTGGACCACCTGGGACCTGGGGCACGGAGATGCGTTAGTCAGACTGGACTTAACTTTCCCAAGGCTGTTCACACTGTCCTCGCTGCTCTGCTTGCCACCCTCACCCCCAGTCGCCCTTCTCACCTTGGGATGCTCTTTCCTTTTTATTTTTGCTTTTGAAATTCCACCTTTCCTTTAAGACCTCCGATATATCCTCCCCCTTGGTGAATTTATCCTTTATTGCTTGGAAACATTACGGCACTGATTATCAGTACTGTTCGCATGTGTGGTGCTCAGCGAGCTGCGTCCTATTCTGAGTTTGACCTTCTGTCCTCTTCAAGAACCCCCGGACGGTGTGAATGCCTCTTAAACACCTTCTGTCCCCTACTTCAGGGGTAGCACCTGGTCCAGCATCTTAGAATGCTCAGGAATATCTGTTGAAGGAACAGATGATGAACTGTAGCTATCTTTGCTGATATATGTCTTTCCTTTTGATGACCATCTGATTTTTTTTTTTTTTTTTTTTTTTTTGCATAAGCCCACTCCTTTGACTATCATTTCCTAACCAACTCTGTGGAGAGAATACAAAACTGTTCTTTTAAACATAGTGTCTGTCCCTGGGGGGCTGCCTTTGGCAACAACAATGGTCTGAAACCTCCAGAGGCTTGGTAAGAGCTGTGGGGAAGCATGAAATGTGTTCAATTAACTCCTGTTACTCAAAGTAAATGGAGGTGCTTAAGCCAACAGTCATATATTCTCAGTTGCTCTTGTGACGAGGCTGTGAATGCCTTAAACTCACCTTATTCATCTCAGCACAGGCAGTACAGCACGTGCCTGACACACAGTAGGCTCTCTGGACACATAGGTCAAAGGCACACATAATTATACGAACCCTGAGCCTTCTGAAGGGCTCACTTGGAAGGGACAAGCCCCACGGTGGCTGCTTGTCCATAGGTACAGAGCCCACTGAGAGGCAGGCCACATCATCCTGGTGAAGGGTGCACTATATTTTTACTGCCCGCTCTGGTCCAATTTAGATGTTTAACGAGGGCAGCAAGCAGGTGAAAACATAAGGATAAATATGATCGGCCATGTCCCATCTTCCCTGTCACCTGCCACCACTTAGAGTCACATCATTTTCTCTCTACCACCTTCACTGATCCTGTCCCACGCCCTTCATTCTATTTGTCAGGGATCCTGATGAACGGGGTCCTTCCCTCACCCATGTAATCAGGCAAGGGAAGGAAGCCAGGGGTTCTTCTCTTCCTTCTTTCTTTTCTCTCTTAAAGGATTAGTTTAATGCATTTCATTTGCAAATATTAGTATCATGTCTATTTTTACATTAGCTTGGAGTGTCTGAGTTTGTGGTATCTTCCAGCCCATTAGTAACTGTCTTAATTCAGAAGTAAAAATGAGAGGGTCTGTACGGTGGGAAGCCGGGAAGGAGGCCCCACAGGCGGGATGCACTGGCCCAGGTCTTCCATGAGTATTCTGCCTAAACTTGTACCATCCCCAGCAGAACTGCTTCCCTGCTCTTCTTTTCCTCATGGTGATGGGAGGGAAGGGGGGGTTCCTCCTATTTTCTGCAACCGTTTACTTAGGCAGGAATCAATAGTTCAGGACACCAGCTCCCTTTCTGAAAGCCCAGGTGAGGGCAAAGGGCCTAGCCCAGGCCAGCAGGTCACTAGCTCTTTCCTGCAAGACTCCGCGGAGATCACTCCAGGCTCCTAACTGGCCAGACCACGGATGCACTTGGAGAGGAGAACACGGTAAGCATTGGCTTTCCAGTTGAGATCTGCTTTTTGTGCTCTTTCTTTGGCTACTTCCCAGATCTCCTTGACCCATGAGAATGCCAGAGTCCGTGTCTTGGGTGGAGACCCCACTGTCCCTTCAAGCAGCAGCATGACACCCAGAGAGTTTTTTGATCCCAGCCTCAGACCCAGGCTTCTCACACCAGACCAGGTAAGGGGATTTCACATTCATTCTTTCATCTTAGAAATATTTATATGAGACTCAGAGATGAAGATGTGGCCATGCCTTAAGAGAGGCTGACTTACGGCCTGACTTAGACTTTATATGTAGGGTCTGGAAGGAGGTGGGATGTACTTTCATCTCTAGGATGTGCGTAAGTTTCACAGCTGCAGAGACCTATATAAGCAGGTCTTGAAACCCTCTTCTTTCCAAAACATTCAAAGAGCTTTGTCTCTGGGATTGTTATTTGTTCTAGAGTTGAGTCTGGCTTCTCCACGCAGACCTCAAAAATCCTGCCCCCAGCCTTAGAGAAGTTGCTATGTTCAGTATTTCTCTGAGACATTAGTTGGAATTTCTAATTAAATTGTGAGAAAATATTTCATTTCCCAGGATAAAGACACAGGAACATGTGTCCTAACCTTCCCATCTGCCTTCCCTGCTGGCCCATCCCCTAACTTGAGTCAAGACACTTAACCACCCCTGCCTGGGGAGGGCCATCTCTATTCTTTAAAGATCTCCAGAGAAGATTCCAGAACTTTCTTTGCTATCCCACTCCCCTGTGCAGCAGTCCTCACTGGCAGAACAACCTTCTTATACCCCCGAATACTCATATCACTTCTGGGGGTGCTTCCTAACATCTCCCCCAAACAATCAGTGATGGGTCATTTGCCACGCTTCTCATAATAGTAATACTTTTATTAACTCAAAGACGTTTTACAGTTGTGTTTATAGTTTTAAGCATCATGACCTCTCTCCTGCAGTTATTTAAGTTGCTTGACTAATATTTCCCTGCCTCCAGACCTTGTCTACTCCAATTTATACTGAAAACTACTTGCAGTTTAATCTTCCCCTGGCATAGTTCCCATCAAGCCACCCCCAGCCCATCCCCCCGCCCCAAGCCATCACCAAAGTCGTATTAGAGCGTCCCATTGCCTGGTAAACTGAGTACAAAAGCGTCATGTGAGGCCTCTGGCACTCCAACCGGGTCCCAGACATTCTCTAAACAACCTCCTTGCACAGATCTTCTTTGAGACCTTGACCATTTCTCCTTTTAAGTTTCTCTCTATCCAGCAGGCTACCCACCATCCGCATTTCTACCAAGCGAAATCCTACCCACTCACTGAGTGCCACAGGGGTGTATGAATGAGTTATACAGGGTCCCTGACCTACTTACTCATAGCAGGTCTAGGTAAGACAGACAAAACACAGACATTTCAACACATACAATGTGGTAGGCCCAGTGCTTTGGGGGCTGCTCTGGGGATAGAGCATGGGAACCCACAACCGTCTTTGTGGGGATGCAACTTAAGCCGTGTCTCGATGGGCAGGAAGGAGTTAGTCACATGAAGTTGATGGCAGGGTATTCCAGGTAGAGAGAACCACAGAAGTGAAGGAGACTAAAGTGGTTTATCAGAGTATTCAGTACACGGTGGAGAAGGGCCAAGGCTAGCCATTATTGAGAACTTACCACGTAGCAGCTCTGTGCTACACTCTCTGCCTGGCCTTCTTTCTTGTTCCACTTGCCTATTACCCTGTAAGGTGGATGTTGTTATCATTAAAGCTGTTCAACAGATGAAGACACTGAGACACGATGAAATGGGGGAATATAGCTGTGCTCACATAGATAGTAAGTTAAGCTCAGAGTCTAGGTTTGAACCCAGAACCCAGCTCTCCACGGTTGTCCTGCTTCTTCTGACACTGCAGTCATAGAAAAGGCCAGGACGCCTTCAAAGCTCTGTGCTTAGTGGGTTCCAGATCTGGCTTTGCACTGATTTCTCATGCAAACCCAGATGTGCCACACTGGCTTTCTGGGTCCTATTTCTTCCTCTATCACAGTGGTTCTCCACCAGGGAGTGACTGCGCTTCCCAGGAGACAGCTGATAGCATCTGAGGCTCTTTTTGGTTGTCCCAGCTGCAGGGAGGGGACCAGCATCCCGTGAGCAGAGGCCAGCGGCGCTGTGCAATATCCTACAGGACACAGGGCATCCCCGCGACCCAGGAGGACCCTGCTCTCCAGAACGGGCGTCCTGATGCAGCCTAGCTCACGTACCATTCTGAGCCATTACTTCCGGGAGCTAATGTAGGTTAATCTCCCAAGGCAGAAACCATTGGTTTCAACCGCAGAGTCCCCGAGGGGACCCAAACCTCTTGGGTGGCTCTTCTTCACGTTTGCTTCAATGAAAGCCTCCAATTCCTCCATGAACCCCACGTTTTCTCCAAGTAAAATCCTGCAGGGTCCACAGCTTCCTGGCTTGCTGGCTGCCATCCATCAGCTCCCGTTCCGCTGGGTTGTTTTCTCCAGGAGGCTGGACCTCCTTCCCCTGACTGCTCTGCATGTCGCCTGTTCCTGGCATTGCCTCTGACAGCAGGACTTACAGAGAGAGCAGGCCCCAGAGGAAAGTAATCAGCACGGCCCCTCCACGCTCCCTGGCTTGACCTGGACCCGGAGCAGGACAGTCAGACATTTCTTCTCGGCAGAGCATCGGCCTTTCTTTCCCCAGTTTATCTGTATTTACTTGGAAAGTGATTTCCTCTGCTTTACTCAGTTTTCCTCTGAGCCCAGTTGCCCGCTCAGTTCTCTGTCCTTTCTGTTTATTTCTACTTCTCATTTTTCCCATTGATCAGACGCCCTGGAAATATAGCAGGAACAGTGTGTGCCCTGTAATATTCAGTTACACTTAATATTTCTCAGCGAAACGCTGACTTGGAACGCGAAGCAGTCAGAATCCATGCCTGCTCTGCTTACACTGGACGCGGGCTTCAGCACAGGCTCCGATTCATGTCGGATCTATTCCCCGCTTAAAGGGGAACAGCGCCCAGGCTAACACAGGAAGGTGCCCCAGCCAGCAAGCCGCCAAGCACCCCCGCAGAAAGCAGTTTCCTCAAATAAGTGAGTGGCTATAACACACTTGGTGCTCGGCGGAATGAAGACATCACATCCAATAAAACTGCCAGATGAATATACTGTGGAATCCCAAACACTCCTTACACAGAAAGTTTTTCTACACCAGCCTTTGCCATCAGTGCTATTACTAGTTTTCTTGGATGCCACCTTCTGATGATGTGTGTCACACTGAGAGCTAATGAAGCTCTTTGGTGCCGTAGTGTGCATAGACCTCTTGGGTGAGCTGATGAAAGCAGCATACTCTTTCTCCAGAACTGCACTGCCAACATCCCAGATTAGTCTGAGCGTCAGGAACTCATACGGGTGAAATTCAATACCCATGGCAGAGAGCTTAAGGGGGCCCCGTCCTCTTGGGTGGATCTTTTCCGTCTTGGCTTCAATAATAGTATCCACTTCCTCCACGAATCCTATGTTTTCTTCAGAATAAAATCCTGCAGGGCGACCCCATCCATGGATGGCCATGTTTTCAAACTCAAGAACCAGTCTCTGCCTTCCTGGTTTAGGAGACACTATTAGGAAATACTGCAAGTGAAGTATTATTTGAGTATGTTAGTAGAAAACAACAATAAAAACTCTCACTCAGACCTATCAACATTTTGCATCCCGAAGTTTCTCGTTGGGTACAAGATATACTTTATTGTGTGGTTTTATTTATTTAATAAATAAAATAAAGACATTGAGAACCAAGAAACAAATTGAAAACCAAGGTTTTCTAGGAAGACTGTCCCCCTCTCTCACTTAAGAGAATGCAGTTAACCAGCATTAAGGCACTGGGCAACCTCCAGGGGCAGCTCAGAACTAACGTCTCAGTTATGGGAGAACGTGACCAGGTGTTCCCTGAAAGCTCTGGGAACAGCCCACAGGGCTACATCCCCCGCAGAATGGAAAGATCTTTATCTTGGTCCTGCTCCCGCTGAGTCAGAGAATGTGCAGTTACAAGTATCTGCATCACTATCCTTAGCCTAGCCTTCTAAGGGGGTAGGGTCTGGACCAGCTACCAGACCTTTGCCATGAGACGTGGGGAGGGGCTGCTGCAGAGCTCACCAAGTCATTTCTGGTAAGAAATAAGAGGAGGGGCAGTGTGAGGGGACTGGTCAGTAAGGAGAACCATTGAGGAGGTGGGGAGAACAGAAGGCTGGGAAGCTGTAGAGGGAGAGAACAGTAGGGAAGCAACGGTTACAAGGAGACAGGTGTGTGCAGAGTGGATGTTTAGGAAGTCTTCCTGGACACTGTGGTTATCATTCCCTCTTTCTCAAAAGACAGAGTGCATCACTGCATCACTGCTCAGCTCTCCTGCAGTTGGATGTGTGTCTCCACTGGTACTCAAGTAACCCCATCCATCTCCTCATCGAGACTTGGAGGGATCTTTTGGACGCCTACCCAGGTTGAGATGGGCTGTAAGGATCCAGATTTATTCAGATTCCATAGATTGTTCTTTTTCTCATGAATATGTTCCATGCTTTCCTCCAAAAGACAGAGTTCTCATCAACAATCAGGGGTGAGAAAGTGAAAGACAAGGAGATGGGAGAATGGGAAACTTTCCTTGGGAAAGTGTTTGAAACTGTCATGAAGACCTTTTAACAAATTAAAAAGAATCACTTCCAGACTAAGTTATTCAGGGGAATATGAAAATTATTAATCAGAAAACAATCAGAATAACCCAATTAAACTGTGGTTTTTTTTGAGTCAGAAATGAATTTCAGCTACTGCCCAAAGTGCTAGCAGGTTATCATGGGATTAAGATTGAAGTGACAGGCACCTCGGAAAAGGCTTTCTCAGGAAAGGTGGAGAGTTTATTTCTAGTTAAAGCTTCTCTTTACCTAAGCCTCTAGAGCCTTCTATGTCATCTATTGTGATTAGGACTAGAAATGAAAAAGAAAAGAGTTGGTCAGATAGTCAAAGAGCCGAACACTTTTGAACTATATTCTTATCTGCAGCTAACCTCTTTTATATTCTGGGCTGCTCGGAGAATGTAGGTACAATACACCCATTTTATCCAGGGGTCCCAATTCCATTCCACCTGCCTTGTGGTAGAGAAGTAACACAAGTGTGCACATTTGGATTTCTTTTCATTTTCCTTTCCCTCTGAGCAAGGCAGGGAACTCACGGCTAAAGCAGGAGGGAGAGAAGGGTGAGTAATGCAGAGCGTGGGCAGGGAGACACCAATTTATACCAAGAGGATTTCTAGACCCGGGTCATAGGAAGGGCACTTCTTTTCCCAGCTTATCAGGCTCTCCATTTCACCATGGCAAGCGTTTTTCCATGCAGATGAGCCCATAACAGAGGTGATAACCCATTCCAGCCTCTCGACCCCTCACCTCAAAGACAGCGTTTCTGAGCGTCTCAGAGGCAGAAGAGCTGGGCCTTTCCTTTTAATCTCATCCATCTTTCGGGCTCTCCATCCCTTGATTTCAAAGCCTTTCTCAAACAAATGTGAAGTTGAAAGGATAGACTTCAATTATTTCATTTTGTGAAGGTTAAAAAGGTTCTTGTAAATGACTGATGCAAATCCTGGAAACCCGGTTAAAACAACTGGATACCATATGGGGAAGGAAAGTGGTTTACTGTAAAGTGCTGCAGAGAGTAGGAGCTCATTTACAAGAAGCAATTACACAAACAGCCCTGAGAATCCAAGATCCCATGAAAGGACGGCTGGAGTAGAAGCACACAAGAAGCTGTGCTTGTGTGAGTTCTACCCTCACACAAAAAACGCTAACAGTGTGATCGGTCACTTTCCCTGTTCCCCGGCACCTTTTACCTTCCTTGTGATACTAAGTCTAGGCTGACCTGCCAATAAGCAAAGAGCTACAGCCCCACATAGAGACTTCCACTTTCTCCATTACTCAGCTACCTGGGGGAGTCTCCCAATAAGAGATATTGAACAATATAAGGAAGTATGCAGCTGTCATCATCGATGTTTAAGTCTGGGGAACTTGGTTTGTATATCAAGTCAAAGAAACGGGAGAAAATTCCATTACAATCCGGGATGCCTTTTGACCCCCAATCTCTCTTTAGATTGAAAGTGAGCATAATACACTTTATTACTTACGTTCATATATAGGTATATTCTTGCATGTTGATTGATATAGTAAGCAGGTTATAAATGTGCAAATGCGGGTTATAAAGTTATAGGTGAGAACGGGACATTGTGTTGAAGTTTCTTGCTCTGCACTCCTGGCCAGTCTGAGCTGACCTGTCTGCCTTCCTCTACACAGAGCCTCCTGTGCCCAATTCCGTTGCCCTGAGACTGAGTCTCTGTCTCCACTTCTCACACCTTCCCCAAGATCAATTCTCTGTCTGATCCCACTTTGGCCAGACTGGCCAGGCCTTCCCACATGGTCATCAACTTGACTGTAATCTGTGCTGAGGAGAGACCAGGAGCCCATCCAGCACTCAGTCCTGTTGCAAATGAGAACATACACTTTCGTGGAGGCCTTCTGTAAACCCATATACATCTCAGGTGTTACTCTCCATCAGAACCTTCCTCTGGAGTTAATACAGCCAGGCAAGAATGTAGGTGGTGCCTTGCCAAGGCAGTGAGAGAAATGCTTTTGTGCAAGTGGACATATCCAGGGCCCTGTAATCTCAGCATCCATCCTCACAGTCATGCAACATGTGTGCCTGTGAACCTTCATCCTGGATTAGAAACCAGTCCACCATGCTTGTACTTGTACCCCACGAACTCCTACAGACGGAGCTTGACAGAGGGGGCTTCCAGAGCCCCCAAGACACAATGAAACGGACCTGGCATGCCAGAGCCAGATGGAATATGCCTGATAAAATCATCTGATTTCCAAATGTCCGTCAGTTAATGAATGGATAACAAAATGTAGTTGCGTACGTTTGTTAGAGCTACCATAGCAAAATTCCGCAAACGGAGTGGCTTAAACAGAAATTGATTTTCTTCCAGTGCTGGAGGCCAGAAGTCCAAGATGAAGGTGTTGGTAGGTTTAGTTTCTTTGCAGGCCTCTCTCCTTGACTTGCAGACGGCCGCCTTCTCCCTGTGTCCTCCACGTGGTCTCTCCTCTGTACGTGTACATGTCTGTGTCCAAATTTCCTCCTCTTATAAGGACACAAGTCATATGGAATTACAGCCCAAAATAAAGATCTCCTTTTAACTTCATTACCTCTTTAAAGACCTTATCTCCAAATACAATGACATTCAAAGGTACTGGGAGTTAGAACTGCAACATATGAATTTGGGGAAAACCACCAGTCCATAGCGGTGTACATCTATGCCACGGCATATTATTTGACAATGAAAAGGAATGGAATACCGATGTATGCTACAACATGGATAAAACTTGGAAATATTAAGCCAAATGAAATAAGCCAGGCAAAAAGACCACATATTGTATGATACCATTTACGTGACATGTCCAGAATAAGCAAATTTATAGACACAGAAAATAAATGAAAGGTTTCCAGGGGCTTGGGGGAGGGGAGAGTGGGGTGTGACTACTGACTGCTATGGGTTGCTTTCTGGAACAAAAATATTCTGGAATTAGATAGGTGTGATGGTAGCCCAACTTTGAATATATACTAAAAACTGCTGAATTGGATCCTTTAAAAGAGTGAACTTATACAGTGTGAAATACATCTTAAACCAAAAAACATGTGATGTTTCTGCTTCACAGGGTCAGTGGTCCCTATACCCATGTGGGGGCTATCACAGTGGAACACTGTGTCTAAGTTTCACAAAAAAACTTCTTAAGCATTTTTATAACAGATTTAGCACTCAAATTAAAGCAGTTTTACACGAATATCTTTTTCCTGAGGGTGAACCACATACTTGGGTAAGGCAAAGCCGGATTCAAATTCCTGCTCTGCATTCATTGGGGTTTGGGGAGGATGGAGGGACATGAGGGACTGTCATCCGAAGACAGTCACAGTTTACTTATGCTCTTGAGCTTCATCAGAACTAAGACCTACAATCTAACTCCAAGTAGGTCACTCCTTCTGTGAGGGACTGTATGATCCTTCTCAATCCTCCCATCCTCTTCCATCCTCTCTGAACTCCAGTCTTTTAAGACCTCTGGACTCATGAAAGTCATTGCTGCTTCCTTACTTTGCCCCCACCCCGCCCTCCACGAAGCAACAGGTGGACAGTTCACTCCATCCACAAGGGTAGCCATTACTTATGATCTGCCTCTCCTCCCTATTAGGTGCACGTCTCCCAGGCCTGTAAAGTTGCTCCTCACCTCCTCAGACTGAGATCCATCCATTCCTTCCCCCCACCAATGTTTACTGAGCACTTACTACATGCCAAGCACTGTTCCAGAAGCTGGGAGTACAGTGCTGAACAAGATAGTCAAGATAAAGTGTGGACAGTACAAATAAACAAACACCACTAGAGCCCCAAGGCAGAATTTCCACCACTCAGTCCTCAGCGGGCTCGACCTGCCAGGTCCCCCTCCTCTACTCTCTTCCCCCGTGCATTCTTCTTTCTCAGTGCATGTCTGCCATCTCTTCTTTGAGGTCACACACAGTGCTGTATATACCTTTCCCCTTCCTATTTCATAATATTATCCTCTGTCTTTTGCACACAGTAGGTACTGAAGAAGTGTTTATTGTATAAATCTAAAAACATGGCACACACTCCATGTTTTGGGAAGTCTGCTTGTATTGTTTTATATCTCAGGCGGTTCTCAGCATGGTGCCTCTTTGTAATGTGATAGTGTATCGAGTGTTTGATTGGGCCACTCCACGCTCAGAGCCTCCACATAAACCCCATGGGTTCTCTGCTGTGAATAAAAGAAGGTCTCCCCAAAGCCACAAAGAAATTAAAGACCATAATTCCACTGCACATTAGTATGTATTTAGTGGTGTGTGACTATACTGAAATATTTGGATGAGTGTGTTGGTTTTCATTTATGCATGTGTGTACACTTTATACACACAGACACACACTCATACCTGGGTGAAGTGATCATGGCTCTTGGGATGAACCTACCCCATAATATCCACCAAGCATGATTGCGTTATCTGTGGATGTGTTGGTTTCAGACTTGGTCCCTCGGTGTGGTTGCTGTGTCTTGCTCATCTCCATGTGGCTTGTGCCTAAGGTGCTTAGAGCATGGCAGGTGCTCGGGTGATGCCTGCAAGTTTGTCTAATGAATAAGTGACATCACCAGCACCTCTTAAAGTTTATGTTTTAGGTGTATGGGAATTCTGCTTTTGTGGGGCCCAATGTTTGTAATTTTTTATTTATAAATCTTTAAATATATGAGGGATGAAAATAAGTTGTCTGCTTAAGAAATGGAAAAACTTAAACCACAAAGAGTCTGCCTACAATGAGACACCTAAGTTCACAACCTTGAACTTAAGGTTAAGGGTTCTCAACCTTAACACTACAGACATTGTGAGCTGGATTATTCTGTGTTGGTAGAGCTGTCCTGTGACTTGTCAGTGATGCCAGTAACACCCCACTCCCAGTTATGACAGTGAAAAATGTCCCCAGACATTACCACAGCTTTCCTGAGAAAATTGTCCTCAGTTTTAGAATTATATGGGAGAGGCTTCTTGGATATTGTTTTCCTCTACCTATATAAATTTGGTTTCTCACTGAAAGAGTTCTAGTTTTAAATATCTTTGCAAACCTCATATTCAATCAATAAACAAAAACAGTAAGAATATAAACATCTAAATCGGCTACTTTCTGTGTTCTAGTTACACTACTCACACATCCTCATGGTCAACTTTTATGCATTACCCAGGCACAAGACCACTTAAAATTCATTTTCAGATCAGAAGAATACCTACCACCGTCACACTGCCCTCTTTATACAATTCATCTCTCTCAAACTCTCTCTCTCTCTCCTTCTCTCTCTGTCTCACAATCACACACATGCACACACACACACACACACAAATACACACAACTTCCTATCTAAAGGTGAATAATTAGATTGTTTCCTTTTTCCCACTGTGGTAAGACTTCTAGGGATCCATCTTCATTCTGCTTTCCTGTCCTTCCAGCCACATGGCACTTCTCCTTTCCTGACAGTTCCAAGTTGCTGGACCAATGTGGACTAGTCCTCCTCAATGGATTACAAGACAAGTGCTGTGTCCCTCTAACCATCCATTGTAGCAGCTATGGAAGAGGCCTTGTGTTGACATGGTCAGGCCTCAGGATGGAAGCAATCAGGGTTGTCAGGTTGCTGCATGGGGGACAGTTGACTTGAGGAGTTTCCCAAAGCCATGGTGGATTTTGCCTGACTGAGAAATAAACCTTGGTGGTATCAAGCCAGTGAGACTGTGGGCTTGTTTGTTACACAGCCTAAGCAGGCTTATGGTGCACTAGTAACTGACTGGTACACCAACAAAGGAACAAGGTCAAAAGCTGCATGTGAGCTCTCTGGAACATTTTCTGGACACTTCTGACAGAAGAGCAGATCACAGACTACAGTAGGGTCTGCCTGACTGAGAAAGAAAAGAGAAGAGAACAGACTGATTATATTTCATATTCAATTGTACTTAAATTATATGAGCAATCAGTTACATTTAAAAAATCACAATTACAAATAGTTTTGATAATCAAAATTGATGGCGCAGAGCATTCAAATGTGCTCCTGTCTCTTTAAGTATTAGAGGGAAACCTGATGGATTCAGGGAGCTACTTGGAGTGGCTTCTCATCCCAAAGATATTTTTGTATCTATATTTTGGGCCTCCAGCAGTTCACATTCGATATAAACAACCCAAGAATAGCTTCTGATACTGATAAATGGTATGACCTTGGGCTGACAATTTATTTAGATATCAGTGAGGCCAGGCTGTCCTGTGTCTTTTTAAGCCACTCTCTGCATTGATTCCGGTCAATAGCCTGTTTTAAGAAAAGCTTAGGCCAGATTTTAAAAAAAAGAAAATCTGCCTTCCCTTGAGTAAACATGGTAACCTGACAGCTCCAGTGGGTAAATAATGCACTTTTTAAAAGCCTTTCCAAGTAGGTCTTTATCCAGCAAGCTGCTTTTATAAGCGACCACTCTTCCTAATATCCACTTATTCAAAACTCCTTAAAAAATATCATGGGTCGAAAATGACAGACATCCTACTAGATCTTCGTTTGCTAGATTTTTTTTTTTAAGAAAAAATTTATTTTTTCCCTTTGGTTAGGAAAAGAGTCTTTCTTGAAATATGATCCTCTCAGATAAATAATGGCAATAAAAGTAAATGGAAAGTGGGAAAGAACACGGTTTCTTAGTGCAGTGTGCAGCACTTTCTAATTGGAAAATGCTAAAAGGGAGTTTTCCTTGGAGGCCTCCCATTTGACTTGAGACCAAACAAAACAGTGATTTGCTTATGAGCATTGAGGTCTCTGTTTTCCTTGTTAAAGGAGAAGCTAAGAATGGAAGAAAAGAACAAAGTTATAAAACTGTATTATAGTCATGATTTGGTTTGATATTTCATACATTAGGGTGGAATGGAGCAATTCCAGAACATATGGAACAGAAAAGAGCTTTGGGGTCATCTGGTCAACCCCAGGAGGAAACAGAGATTGTCGCCGTGAAGAGTGTTGATGAAGAGCTCCGTACATTTTTTATTCTTGCTAGCATAGTGCTTCTGCTCATATGGAAGTATTCCATTTTTCCACATAAAAGAAATCTACCTATTTAGCTGAGTTCTTCTGGAATTTGGTGAGGCATTTATTCATTTGTCTCAGAACAGGCCTTTGGTTTGCTGGGGGCTGAAAGCCACAACTTTTTTAGTTCAGGACCTCCTGCGTCCTCTGGTCCTGTTACCTAATTGACTGTCAAAAATGGATAATGTCAGTCTTTTTCAAAGTCTCCTCATTTCCTTAACTAAAAATAGTAGATCTGTAATGTTTGCATAATTAGTATTAAAATATTGTAGAGTAGATAAAAACAAGTAGTGTGACTGGCCTATGATTTGACGATATATTCAGTGCTTCTGCCTTCATCTTCCTCTCCTTTTTTCCCACCCTCACTCTCATTTGCTTGCCACTTGTGTTATTTTAATTTACATTTTTATTCATGCACAATATACATACAGATAAGTGTATACATCATAACTATAGCTGGAGTTTTTCTAACAGAACCTACTCATGTATCCAGCAATCAGCTCAAGAAAAGAACATAACCAGCACCCCAAAGCCCACCTGGGTAGCCACCATCCTGACTCCTCACACCATAGATGGATTTTGCCTGTGTTTATTTGATAGGAATGGAATCTTTTAGCATATAGCTTTTGCTTCTGGCTTCTTTCACTCAAGATTATGTCAGTGAGATTCATATGTTGCAGTATGTTTCTTCTTTCCACTTTAAAACCTATTCCCCCATGCCCCACCCACCTCCAGTTAGGGGTACATTGTCCTACATCTCTCTAGCTGCTATTTCCCCTCTTCTCTTCCAACTTTTGTGTTAGATTCACTGCCATTTTCTGATTTCTTCCCTCTGTCCAGTCAGACATGTTGCTCTGACTAGAGCAACCAAGACCCAGCACGCAGCCCTTGGGATGTGCAAGCTGAGCCCTTTCTCCCAGGGTCCACCCAATGGGTATAGGTCGTGTTGACCACACATGCAGGTGAAGTATGGTACAATCAATGGTCCAGTCTAAAGTGCTTTCACTTGAGAGGTGGCAGGCACCTGTGATGGTATATTTTATGTATCTACTTGGCTAGGCCACAGTACCCAAATATTTGGTCAAACATTATTCTAGATGGACACCTTCTTCCTGGTACAATCTAGCCCACAAAATATTCATCTGAGTCAGCAGTCTCCTGACCAAGTGGAACGTGCTACAGATCCTGGGAAAGAGATTGAAGGAAATTAATAAATGGCAGCTTCCTGCACTTGGCCATCAACAATAACAAAACATCAAAAGAGCAGAATTCAGTAGTCAATATGGATTTTCTCATTCCTGGCAACCAAAGGGCTTTCTAACAGGAGAGATTCGCCCAGCTTAGTGTTCACCATTGGTTTGGGCATCAGCCCAGGAGGTCTTCCTAAATATGTTAAGCATTTAACACTTGATACAGGAGGCCCTGACTATGAACTTGCTAGAAGAGGGCTCTATACTCTCAAGGGTATAGGATCAGTAGGAATTTGCATAAGAACTTTTGTCTGTTATATTCTCTAAGGCACAGCACAATACTAATACAATACTAATGTGGTAGTAGGTAATTTACTGGATTTTTTTAAAACAAATTCTTCTAAGTACAGTGCAAGTTATAGTAATTTAAGACACTTGTAGCATAGGACATGTGATATGTATGGGGAAAAAGTGTAAGTTAGAGAAGATGTAAAACTGATGTTTTATTAACATGGGATTTCACTGTATTTTAGAATATAATATTAATTCCCAACAACCAGGGTAGAAAGAAATGAGCGATTCTTTTTATAGTGAACAAAGTTCATAAGAAAACTATGTGAATATTCTCTGGAGACCCTAAAGACAGAAAGAAATCAAATAAACATAAATCAGCTTAGAAATCCATGAATGTTTCTGTAGAATATCAGAAAATCAGCACTTGGGAAACTGACACATTCAAATTATTATTACTGCTTTGTATTAGAGCAGTTATTTAATTGTGTCACCAATGAGAAGAAAGTGGTATATATTTCAGTTTGGTACTTTCAGCACTGCTGGAGATTAGCTGAGTAAATAAATATGTAAGCAAATTATTTTTATCTCCTTCTGTCATAGCTAAGTAGCTGGTCAATTGTCTTTAATAGATTTTATTTCTAAAAGCTACACATAAGAAAGGAAGGTCAACAGATGAAAAGGATCCAGCACTTTAGCTTGGATTTCAAGACATGGATGGCAATATTCCAGATGTCCTTAAGCCTTGGATATCTTATAAATGCAGTACCATTATGAGGCTCAGAACTCTTAGTTCTGAATCACAATTGCATTGTACATGGTCCACTGAAAAAATTTAAAACATCATGCCTTATTTCCAGCATAGGTCTAAGTATGTTCCAAAACTATGCAACTGGTTTGTGCTCCAATACAAATTACAATAATTGTTGGTGAAACAAAATATAGCTAGGAAGATAGGATAAGGTTGAAGAGATAGAATAATGTATCTATATTTTGGATTATACGTGGACTCAGCTGATGCATAGATTAAGGAGCAAGAAGGAGGTGCACGAAGGGCCTTATCAGATACACACGTGTTGTACTAAAGGTAAGGAAGGAATCTGGGTCTACAGCAGTTGTAGCTGAGTAAGGTTGGCTGTGCAGTCAGTCATCTAGTTGACTTCTGCTTTTTATCATGCAACACTATGACCTAAACTATCCTTACATCTTTTGAAGTGGGTCTGATGAAACTTGCTTATTGGTAAATTGGCGTAGGCTGGCCTGCTCCTGTTGTATCACCATCTCTGAGAACTCAAAATGAAAGCCACCGGATTTTGTCTTGCAGGGCCGTGAGTTATTTCCCCACATTGGCCAAGATTGGTTCCCCATATTGACCGCTGTGGTGAACCACTGGTAGCAGTGTCATTTGTAGCACTGAATGATCCATCCTTCGGACTGCTATAGCACTCCCTTGACAGCAGCCTAATTTCTTACAAGTCCATCTCAAATGCATCAAGCAAGTTAATGCTGTGGCCAAGACCTGACTCAGACTCCAGAGGAAGCCAGATCTGGGTTCAGCTTCTGCTTCTGCCACCTAGCACCTCTGTCTTCCTACTCAAGCTACCTTACTCTAAGTCTGGTTTTCTCATCTGAAAAAGGGGCACCACACTAGCTAGTATTTATTGATTGCCTATAATGTGCCAGGCTCTGTTCCCACTGAAGGCAATGCCATTTAATTGTCATAATAAAAACCCTACAAGGCAGGTACCATTATCATGTCATTTTACAGATGAGGAAACAAAGGCCCAGTACCCACATGGAAACTGGCAGAGAGGTGTTGGTACCCAAAGCCTGCATAGACAAGTGTCTCGTACTGCCTCTCTAATTTCTGAACTGCTATGCTTCTCATCAGGGAACTACTCTGACTCACTTCAGCATCCGTGTTGGAATATTGTTCCAAGGAGGAAATAAATCACTACAAATGGCACCCAGCAAAGGAATTCATACGTGCACTCCTTGCTCCACTCAACAAATATTGATTGACGGCCCTTATGTGTCAGGCACTGTTCTAGGACTCGGGCATACAAGATGTTCAAAGGCCCTGCCTTCTTGGAGCTTGTAATGTAGAAAGGAAACAAGCCTCAGCCAAATCAATATATCTTCAGTGAAACATCACTATTGCCATGAAGAAATATAAAGCAGGGGACAGAGAGCAACAATGTTAGTAGGCAGTGGTTCAGCATGGGCAGAGGGAGGTGGGGAGGACGCTTCAGATAGAGGAATGGGGTCTGTGAAGAAGTGACCTTTGAGCCAAGCCCTGATTGATGGGTAGAGAAGCCGTGCAAAGATCTGGTGAACATTATCATTGCTTTTATAATAAAATTAATTATGTGCTAATTTCTTAGCTTAACCAAAGAGAATTCTTGTCACCAGTGCCAACCAAAGGCATAATCTTTTACCCTTTCCTCAAAACTCTAACAACAAAAGAATAAAATTGAAAGTGTGTTAGAAAAAGAAAAAGAGAGAGACCAGAGAGAGTCTGGTTCACACAAACTCTGAAGGTATCCTGAATGAAAAGAGACCATTTCCATCTCCCAGGCTGTTGATAATTCACAAAGTCTCTCCAAGGCAAAACCACAGTTGGTCACAGTTTTGTTGGTTTCACTTAATTCTCTGACCCTGACTCCTTGTGTAGCTAAAAGCATATCACAATCGCAGTAAATTCTGCCTCTCTTCATTCCATTAAAGGGAACCCAGGCCATTTCAAACACCATCTTCCCCTCCAATCTTGATTTTACAATGCTTTTCACTGAAGATTAGAGTTAATGCTTTTCTAAGAGGTTTATCACAAAAGGGAGCTTAATTGGGGCTCATTTTTTCCATCTACACATTTGTTCAAAAGCTTTACTTTTAGAGTGTGTTCATCATGAATGATTCATGTTCTATGGGTACAGATTATGACTTTGGAGAACCAAGTCATGCAGGAAGGGAAAAGCTACCCTGGCTTCCTGGGGATACAACCATTGCACTCTGTGTGGTGCACTAAATAGTGTCCCCCAACAAAAGAGAAGTCCATGGGCTGACATCCATACCTGTGAATGTGATTTTGTTTGGAAATAGGGTCTTTGTGGGTGTAATTTAGGATCTCGAGATGAGATCATCCTGGATTAGGATGGGCCCTAAATCCAATGACAAGTGTCCTTCAAAGAGAAAGCGGGGGAGATTTGAGAGACAGGGACACAAGGGGAAGACCATGTGAAGACAGAGGCAGAGACGGAGACCAGCAGCCTCAAGCCAGGGAATGCCAAGGGTGCCGGCAGGCTCCAGAAGCTAAGAGAGAGACATGGAACAGGTTCTCCCTCAGAGCCTCCAGAAGAAACCAACCCTGTTGACACCTTGACTTAAGATTTCTGGCCTCCATAATTGTGAGGGGATCAGTTTCTGTTGTTTTAACCCAACACTTTGGTGGGGTTTTGTTAAGGCAGCCCTAGAATTTCATACACTTGGTTTGAACCTTTGACATTGAATAGAAGACTCATTCTTAAGAGTCATTTAGTTCCTTAGAACAAAGGAGGATGTGACCCAAAACAATGTCCCCTAGGGGAGCTGAATCGCCCCTGGCTGAGGGCACTGGCAGATGAAACTCCAAATTAACATCTCTGGGCTAAGACAGCTTGATTCAGTCATGATCACAATAGAAATATATTTGCTGATGGCAAAACTAGAGCATTTAGAAGTCCATTAGCTATGAGCTAGTTTACCCCTATAAGCCTATGTTTATTTTTATTTTTTAAATTGAGTGACCAACTGTCCTCTGATTGACCATTGTTTTCTATGTGTTCTCAATGTGCTACATTCAATTATTTTACAGATGAATCTCACCAGCTGGTGACCCAGTCCCTTTCCTTATGGTGACCTAGAAGATTTCTGTCTTCATCCCTTTTGTTTTGACTTATAGCTTAACTCTCAGAGACTCATCTGACTTCTAATTCCTTGAGGATATCTAATTATTCTGGAGAGGGGGAAACGTTGGGGGAAGGCAAGAGGGGGGCCTTCAAATGGAGCCAGAGCCCCATCACAGAGTTCCTGGGTTGGTCTTTACCCCAAAGGCCTTGAGGATGCGAGGAAATGTGGTCATCAGGGCTGACATGACCAGGCTTATGTGGCCATGAGAATATGGGATTGAAGTTGATAAAGACCCGTCAGGGAGTAAGAGGTGATTGTGGGGACCTATGAGAACTGACCCAGGACAGGACCAAGGCAGTAGCAGCAGGAACCAAGAAGAGAGAAGAGAGAAAAATAGTAATAATAAAAAGTTATACTCAAGACATGGATACCCACTGGATGCAGAGAATAAAGGAGGGGAGAAGTCAGGGGCTCCTCACGAAATTCGATTTTCAAGATCACTGAAACTGGAATAGAGCCAAATTCTTTTGATGCTTTCAAGAGCTTTCCTCTAAACATTTTGGGTGTGTTTAAGGACAATAAAGGGAATTAAGCAATTCAGGAATTTGGAGGCTCCAGCAATCAAATACTTTAGGATAGCAGCTAAGAAGGAGTGCATTCTGGAAGTTTTATGTTCTATTACACTTATTTTTCCCCCAGGTGTGAAACTTCTTTAGAAATGATTTCAACAAATATCAATGTTCTTTCCTAAGGCAAAAGTTTAAAACAAAAGGGCTACGGAAGAAATGTAGCCCTTCACTAACTACATTACAGGTGAGCCTCCTTGGAGCTCAAAATGAGCAAAGCCACAGGAGACACAATGCAGTTCGCCATGGGTGAGGATAATGGGCAGAGGTGGGGGGCAGGGGCAGGAAAGAAGATGAGCATCAGTAAAGCGCGCTGGTGAAATGCTGAATAAGAGACCTCACTTGGGGCTTCCCTGGTGGCGCAGTGGTTGAGAATCTGCCTGCCAATGCAGAGAACACGGGTTCGAGCCCTGGTCTGGGAGGATCCCGCATGCCGCGGAGCAACTAGGCCCGTGAGCCACAACTACTGAGCCTGCGCGTCTGGAGCCTGTGCTCCGCAACAAGAGAGGCCGCAACAGTGAGAGGCCCGCGCACCGCGATGAAGAGTGGCCCCCGCTTGCTGCAACTGGAGAAAGCCCTCGCACAGAAACGAAGACCCAACACAGCCAAAAATAAATAAATTAATTAATTTTAAAAAAATGCTGAAATGAATTAAAAAAAAAAAGAGACCTCCCTTTACGGTGCTTACGCTGCAATATGTGCAACGGGAAAGGAGAGTGCCTGTAATGGGAAGAGTCTGCTTCTTCCCTAGGAGAGTTTAGAAGAAAGAGAAGCACAGGGCTTACCTTCTATATGAAACTTGATGCCAATAGCTCTGGAGTCTTAGAAAGTAAAAGCTAGACAAGTTTTGAACTTCTCTGTATTTAACATGCATCCATGCCTTGAATTTGGGTTTTAAGGCAGCTGCTTCCTGATTTGGGGGACTGTGGGCATGGGAGAGGGCAAAATCCCTTCAAAGTACCACAGAGAAATTTGGGGTTATGCAAAGGTAAAGAAAGGCCCTGCTCCATAGAGATGTTTGGACTTTTAGTTCCAAGGAACTGAAAAAGAGGTCTTTAGGGAGATAACTTAGGGGGAGGGGAAGGGAAAGCCCATGGAAGGCAGGGCCTGGCCCCTTACCTGGTGCAGCACCCCTACCCTGGAGGGCTGAGCTGGATTCAGTGGCCGATGTGTTTTTTTTGCCCTTCGGTATGAAAATATGTTGTATAACTTGTCAGTGCTTATGAATATAGGTGTTTTACATAGAGATATAGATTTCAGACACCTTTTGAAAACTCTGGCAATGCTCTCATTCCCACAAGTCAACAATTGCAGGGGTGGAGGCGAGAAGCAGGTGACCTCTCCAACTGGCCTTGTTCTCACCTCCCCACTAGCTCTCTGTGCTCACATCCAGCCTGCTCCACTCATGTGCACAGGCCTGGTCTGGTTGGTAATTGACCTTGGGACCCATGGGTTGCAGAAAAGTTGACTAGCTGTTGACAGACCAAAGAGACAGTCTCTGGATGTAGGCAGAACTGGGGGTGACCTCCAGGTTCACAGGTGCAATGCTCTTGCGGGGGGACCATTCATCCCTCCACACAATGAGCTCCAATATGGAATCCAGTATGGATCAGGCACTCTGAGCATTGTAGCTTTGGAAGCTTCTGGAAACAGTATCCTAGAAATAGCAATGCCAACTCATGACGGGCACCTGCAGGGAAAGCAGAGTGAGCCTCTCAAAGTGGTGTCATGGAGTTGCATGCAGCTACATGGTAGCCAGATGGAGAGAAGAAGAGCAGGGAAGATGGCACCCATAAAGACCACAGAAAATACTCTGTGAATTGGGAGTGGGGGTGGGAGTTTGAAAACTCTCATGTAGGTGGGATGCTTAAGTTATGAAATTTAGGTAATAAAATAAAAGTGATGCCAGGATATACCAGATGAATATTAAAAGCTTTCTACACTGTATATATCTTTAACCTAGAAATTCTACTTTTAGAACTTTTATCTTAAAAAAAGTCATGGATGTGTACAAAGATTTCATTAAAATGATTGTTATTTTATATAATTTTAATGACAAAGAATTGCCAATGGGTTTTAAAATCTGTAACTGTTGGACATTGGTTGAATAAATTGTGTCATCCATACAATAAATGCCATGTAGAAATTGAAATTCTTTCCAGGAAGTTATTTAGGATATTTACAAGCATGTTACAAAAATAATATTCATGGTATAATGCCATTTTTATTAAAAGTGTAAACATACATGGGGAAAATATTCACGTTTATACCTTTTATTAGTTTACTGTGGCTGCTATAACAAATTACCAAAGACACTGTGGCTTTTAGAAGAACAGACATTTATTGTCTCACAGTCTGGGAGACCACAAGTTCAACAGTTTCACTGGGTTAAAACCAAGGAGTAGGCAAGACTGAGCTCCCACTAAAGAAAGAGAGAAACAGAGAGAGAACTTCTGGTGGCTGCTGACATTCTTTGGCTTGTGGCCACATAATTCCAATCTCTGCCTCTGTCTTTATATTGCTTTCTCATTTTCTGTGTGTTTAATCCCCCCATCCTCTTTCTTATAAGGACCCTTGTGATTGCCTTTAGGGCCCACCCAGACAATTCAGAGTAATCCTTCCATGTCAAATTCATTAACTTAAGGGCCTGGTCCCTTACCTGGTACAGCACTCCTACCCTGTAGGAGTCCTGCAAAGTCCTGCAAAGTCCCTTTTTCCTTGTAAGGTAACATTATAGGTTCCAGGGGTTAGGACCTGACATCTTTGCCAAGGTCATTATTTCATCTGCTGTCCTCCCAAATATTAAAAGATATTTTCTTTCCTTGTGTTGTTTCCATTCTTTCTTAGAGTGAGCATCTGATAACTTCATTAAGAGGATTTATTTCTATTAGATTCAAATAAACCAAATATTTATGAATTCTCACTTCGTATCTGACCTTGTAAGTATTTCTGTCTAGGAGCCAAAAAAGAAACAAAACAATAGTACCAACATAAAATCTGTCTGCCCCTTAGAGTATTAAAAAATTTGTTCAATATCCAAGACTTAAGATATATTAAAAAATACAAACATACAATATTTTTATTTTATTAAATATGACGTTGGATAGCATAGAAAAATATTACAAGTTAGAAAAATTCAAAAAAGGGAGAAGAGAAGATAGACTTAAGTAGTTACCATGAGCTCCTTGGGAAGCATGATTCAACATGGGCTTTAAATATGAATAGAGATTAGGATTTAATGAAATAACATAAATAAAGGCAGTGTTCATCATGATTTAGAAGAATGTCCGGCAGATGTTTCTAACTGCACAAAAAGCAAGGGAATGTGTGTATTGTGAAAGAAAAAATAACTATGTCACAGGTGGGTGTGGGCTCAGATTCTGAACAGCCTTTAATGTTAGGAAAAAGATTTGTTCCCAACAATAAGACATACCATTAAAAACAGGAACTAAAATAATCATCATTTTCAATTCTGAAAGGTGAATGGTGAAGAAGGCAACTCAGTGATTCATTTCAGGTGGCGAATCTGGTTACATCTCCAAAGAAGGAGAGAAGGCACTAGGACAGAGATAGGTACCAGAGAAAGTCCTCTCCTGCTTCTATATTTGTATGCTAGTTTCTGAATTATAGTGGGAGATACACACATGCTTTAAATAGGTGTCTTGTCCTCAAGAAGCTTATAGACCAGTAGGAAGGATATGAATAAAGAATACTGATACAAAATGTTATGCAGTCAATGTTCAGGAAAGGCACAAATCAATGCCTCCAGAATTAGAGGTGGAAGACTTTGCCCTTGAGGGGCAGGGATTGCAGAGCAGAGGAAGCTAAGTGGAAAAGGCAGAATGATAGGGTTTTTTTTTTTTTTTTAATTGGAAGGAGTAATATATCCAAAAAAACCTCAAAGTACTAATTCAAAAAGATGCATGCACCTCAGTGTTCACAGCAGCATTATTTACAATAGCCAAGGTATGGAAGCAGCCTAAGTGTCCATCAACAGATAAATGCATAAAGAAAATGTGATATATATACAATGGAATATTACTCAGCCATGAAAAAGAATGAGCTTATAATTTGCAGCAACATGGATGGACTTGGAGGGCATTATGCTAAGTGAAATAAATCAGACAGAGAAAGATGAATACTGTATGATATAATTTATAGGTGGAATCTAAAAAATACAACAAACTAGTGAATATAACAAAAAAGCAGCAGACTCATAGATATAGAAAACAAACTAGTGGTTGTCAGTGGGGTGAGGGAAGCGGGGAGGGGCAATATAAGGGTAGGGGAGTAAGAGGTACAAACTATTAGGTATAAAATAAGCTATAGTGATATATTGTACAACATGGGGAATATAGTCAATATTTTATGATAATTATAAATGGAATATAACCTTTAAAAATTGTGAATCACTATCTTGTACACCTATAACATGTACTATTGTATAGCAATTGTACCCAATTTAAAAAAAAAATGGGGATGGAGATAAGGGATTTAGTTTTTCATGTATATATATTTTCAGTTATCTATGCTAAGGTTGTTATAAAGAAAAATATATCAATATGCTTGGGAAAATTTCAGCTTTACAGATATCATCTTACTTTATGTAAATTCAAACTCGCCTAACAACAGGGTGAAGGAGAAGGAATATAACTACTATTAATTTTAAAAATTGGATAGTACATGATTTTTTCTAAGACCTTTTGAACATAACTATCATTTCCTCCAAAGTATATACCCCATAGTATTTAATAAATTGTTTTGTAAAAAAATGGAAGAAATAAAGGTAGAAAAATGATAATAGTGATATCCAAATTTATCTAGTCGTATGCCAGACACTGGGGTAAGATTTTTTTTTAATCAATTGGGAAGAAAAATATGTTTCTCCACCCTCTTAGGATCTTTCTCTAGGGGTACGTGAGTTAAACTAAGAAAAGTTGGATTAACAAGAGAAAGAGCACACGATTTTTATTTATATTTATGTGGATGAGAGTTCACAGAATAGAAGTGAAACTCAAGTAAGTGGTTAGACCTGGTACCCTTTCAACAAAGAAAAAAGGGTTTGGGCTTCAAGGAATGATAAATTTGGGGGAAGTAACTAGGAAATATATGCGGAAACCAATGGAAGATATGGGCTATTTAAGTAAGGTCTGTTTATGCAAACTCATCTTAGTCTTGACTCCCTGTCTTCAGTGATAAGAGTAGCTCTTTTCTTCCTAGCAGAGTTGGGGCAGGGGGGCACCTTTCTCAAAGGGAAATTTATGCCCTACTTTTGGACAGATAAAGGGAGGGCAGAGAACTCTTTTTCCATCATTGATTCTCAATTGCCTTTAACTCAAAATAATACTTAGACCAAAGTGTCAAAAATTTGGTTGGCATATTTTGTTTTCCTTCACGACAAATATATGTAATCCTGATACTACTATGATGTAGGCACAATTGTTGCCTCTTTTTATAGGTGGAGAAATTGAGGAACAGGGAGGTTATGTTCTAAGAGACATGCCTGAGGGAAAGGCAGGTATTCATTTTGCTGGAGGGTAGAGTAAGTGGTGTAGGTAATACCCAGGTTTCAATACAAGAGACTGAAAAATTTCTAAACGTACTGCCTTCATTTGCTTCATTTTTCAGAAGAACGAGGTGGCTTCACCACTCTTTAACTGGTTCCTTTCATTCTCTCCAATGGAAAACCATTCAAGGAACATTTTAATAAATAAAGTGAATAGAGCAGGTGAGGAACAGCAAGAAATAAGAGAAAAACTCAAGAGGATTATAATGATGAGAAGGAATTAGAGAAAGTCCATTCTGATGCTTTCGCCTACTGCACTTGTAAGAAAGAAAAAAATGCATAAGGTTGTATGAAAATAGAGCAGCGGTATAATAATAGCTCAAGCTATAGTTCCTTTTGCTGTGTAAATTTTGACAAACACGATTCAACAGCCTAAGAAGTAAGGGGGAAAATGTGTTTGCTTAAAGAAAATGTGCACACACACACACACACACAACACATACACACACTCAGATGCACACATATAGTCCCCTAGCTGCTGAACATCATAGACCTGAAAAGTCTTAAGGAAGAAAACATAGACCAGCAGAAAGCTCGTTAGATGAGAAACCTGATTGATGTTCTGGTGCTGACCAGAAGCAGCTGACCAGGGCAGCTTATAAAGAGTCCAAGTTCAGGGACCTAGTCCCTTCAGTTGCTCCATTTGGTTTTGCACAGCTCATGACCAAAGGTGATGCTCAAAAACACTGGTCCTGTCACCAGCACCTCCTGTCTGTCTTGATTGAGGCTTGGTGATAAATTGTGACACCAGAGAAGCCTAAATCTGTCCCTGCTTGGGAGGAAAAAATCAAACTGCGTGATGCTTTCACCTGACTAATTCAAGATGTTTATTATTTGAGTACCTAGAAGCCATTGGGTTGACTCTGGGAAGATCTAACACTTTAGATGTCATAGCTCTTTTCTCGAGGAGCATTGTGCTGGTAGTTTTCTATTGCTCTGTAACAAATTTCCACAAACTTAGCTGTTTTAAACAATACCCATTTATTGGCTCACATTTCTGTAAGTCAGAAGTCTATGACTGGGTTCTCTGCTCTGGGTCTTATGAGGCTAGATCAAGGTGTTGGGTGGCTATGTTCTCATCTGGAGACCCTGGGGGGAAAGTCTATTTCCACACTCATTCAGGTTGCTGGCAGAAGTCACTTCTTTGAGTTTGTAGAACTGAGGTCCCCATTTCCTTTCTGGCTATTTAAATCTAGAGACCGCCCACATTCCCTCCATTTCCAAAGCCGACAATGAAGAATCTCCCTCACATTGAATCCCTCTCACTCTTGGATCTCTCTCACCAGAAAAAGTCCTGTCTTTCTTAAAGGTTCACCTGATTAGGCCAGGCCCACCAAGAATAATTTCCCTTTCTTAAAGCCAACTGATTTTGAATCTTCATTGCACATGCAAAATCCCTTCACTAGAGGACTTAGATTGTGCTTGACTGTACACCAGCAGGCAGAAATCTCCAGGGTAATCTTAGAATTCTGCCTACAAGTATCTGAAAAATATTTATTGAATATTGAATGAATGAGAAAACAAATGAAAAAATTCTGACATTTCAATGGAATTATCCATAAGTGAAAGACAGCACAGCTTTTTAATAACCTCATCTCACATCCACTTAGCGTTTCATTGTTTACAAAGAGCCTACACTCACATTAAGTGTTCGTTTGCTATTAACAGCAACTCTATAGGGCATGCTCATGGGGCAAAGTTTATCATTCCTCTTCCTCAACACTGTGTGCTTCTAACTTCTGGTCCAGTGCTCCTTTCACTATGAGAATTTACAGTTTCCTTAGGACTGATCTCAGACAAAGTTTTTGGTGACATTGAAACAATGTGGTGGAGAGAGAGAGGAGAGTGTGGGACCCAGTAGGAGACCCATGAGCCAGGGCAGGTTAGGGATGGGGACCCTTGTCTGCAGAAGCCAACTCTCCAGGTATAAGCGGAAGTGTGTGCCCAGGACCTACCTCTGTGATCTAGCATGGGGCAAGAGACCTCAGCAGGGTATTCAAAACCAGATTAATCATACTGTCAGTGTAGGGCCAGTGGGCAGTTGTCACCAGTGAGGTTATTCCTTAGGTGGTGACACCTTGATTATCTGCTGGATATGGCTGTTATGTCCATAATCCCAGGCTGAGGAGTAGCATTACTGAAGCAAGAAGTAGCAAGTCATCTGCCATTTTTCCATTACTTAGAGCCAACCAAGAAAAGTGCTGGGTGAGGAGGAGGACGGAAAAGCTGAGGCTTCCAAGGACCAGGTCTGAGGATTGATAGGGGAGGTTGGGACTGTGTGACAGAATCTTGATACCCCTTAGTATCGCCAAGGGTGGGGCTGAAGCTGTTGAGTCTGCTTCAATCAGATTCTTCACCAAACGGGGCCAGCAGAGATTGGAGGTGGGGCGTCTGTGGCTCCAGGGGTGGGAAACAAGGCAGAAGCGGAGAGGAGAGATAGGAATTGATGCAAAATTGATGGGGACTCTTCTAGTGGGTTTCGCTGCCCCAAGTACCCAGGGTTTCTGGACATTCCATTGACTCCTGAAAGACAAGACCAGCGTATCTCCATTTTCATAGGAGAGAAAGAAGGGAAATAGACTGCACGATGAAAAGACCACCAGCCAGCCGTCCATTCACCTGGGTTCTAGTCTGCATTCTCTTGGCTCAGCCACTTAACATGATGGGTCTCCTTTTCCTCACTGTTTAAAGCCTGTGGTTGAGATCTTTGATTTACGTAATCCCTTCTTGCTATAAATTCATGTCTTATGACGAGTTTTGGTTATCTGGACTAGATTAAAAAGCCTCACCCTGGGATTAATAACAGTACATGACAGCCGTCTCATTTTCCTTCCTTTTTTTAAGAGTTGCTCCCCAATCAGCACTATAAAGTATTCAAATCTTAAAAAATAATTCACTGAATGTGACTCTTTTTTAGCACCAGCTGGAACAAACATCCATACATCAGTGGTTAATTGCCAGCATGTGGAGCAACAGCTATATGCCCATGGAAGTAAGCTACAAATTCTTATTTTAATAGGATGCTGTTTGCCCAAACACACTTGATTTGAAATCTGGCACCAAACTTGCAGTCTGCCTCCTTCAAAAACCTTCCACAGTCACCCTGCATGATTTGACCGATGTAAACAAGAACCTCCAAAAAAAGTTCATGAAATAATCAACATGGGAAGACAAAAAGTGAGGGTGGAATTTTATAAACTGTGCTCTGTTGGAGGTGTCCAGTGGCTCACAGTTAACTGCAAATTCTTTGGAAAATGAATCTTTGCGGTGAGATTTGTCTCCGTCATTTGGGAAGAGCACTACAGCCGATTCTAGAAGCCATGATTTCCTGTGATGTAAATTTAATGAATGGCATTTTTTCAGTTTAAGAAAAATCTTGGAGTCATCTTTGACTCTTTTCTTCAACTCACTGCACTCTTCCTGGCTCTCCCTTCCATAAATATCCAGAACCCAACCACCTCTCACCACCCTCTACCACTTCCGTATTCTGAGCCAACAGTGTCTCTCTGGGGTGACCCCAATTAGCCTCCTAACAGATCTCACAGTTTTCAACTTTTCTCCCCACGGTCCGTTCTTAACACATCAGCTAGCGTGTTTATCACTGAAGTCAGCTTGCGTCGCTCTTCTGCCCAGACCCTTCGGTGGTTCTCCATTTCACAGAAAATAACAGCCAAATTTCCAGAGTTCCAAGAGGCTCCCCGCTTCCTCTGCAATCTCTTCTCTTACTCCTGCCCTCCTTCACCCACTCAGCACCACTCACATTGGCCTCTGTGTTAATCCTGTGGCTTCCACTCAACCTCCTTGAGGTATGAATGTTTCCTCTACCCGGAATATTCATCTCTCAGACATCTTGTCCAATTACCTCTCCCCCCTTCAGGCTGTGCTCAAATTTCCTCTCAGTGAGGCTTAACTTAATCTTCCTTTGTAATATTGCAACTTGCCCCCAGCAATCCTGACCCTCCTTACCCTGCTCTGCTTTCTTTCACAGCATTAAGCACCTTTGATAGAATGTATTTATTTGTAATAAATGTTGTTTAATTTCCATCTCCTTCTGCTAGAACGTCAGCTCCATGAGGGTAGGAATCTTTATTGTGTTTTCTGATATATCCCGAACACCTAGAACAGTGCTGGGCAAATAAGAGCTTTCAAATGAAATTTAATGTTCGTGTGGGTTAAAAATCAAATTAAACAATACATTTTAACTGAATATAATCAGCTGAAATGTGTTCATTTAGATAATGTTTTCTGTGATCCTACTTGTAAATTGTCTTTAGCAATTATCTGGGAATACACCCAGTCAAGAAAAGAGGATTCTAGCTAATCTCTAGAATATATTTGCACTGATTACATCAAAGAACCGTAATAACTACCTCCCACATTTAAAAAAATAAAAATAGTAGCTTCTTACCGTCAAGGGAGTACTTTAGAGAACACAACAATCCCTTACCTCCTCCTTATAAACTTTAATTTATATATAAAACTATTTTGGATAAAGCCTATACACAACTATAATTTAAAGCTACTCCATTGTATTTTTCGCAATTCCAGAAGAGACAGAAGGCAGACCCAAATTAGAATGAGCTGAGGATATGGTAGGGTGGGCAGGGTGTCTTTCCTCACTGAGACCCCATGAAATGCAAGCTGGGGAAATGAAGGCTGACTTGACCAGTCTATTTTCCCCTCATGCCTTGCTGGGCTTTCTGTTAGCTGAACCCAGTGGGGACCAGAGTCAAGAGGGGTCACTGAGGCAATCCTCAGTGGAGAAGGATGGAGGGCAAGGGGAGTTAACTAACACACTGAAAAAGAGGCTTGATCCACAGTAAAGAGATTAGAGTATCAACTCTGCCAGTGCATTTCAGAATTCAGAATATATTTTACATCATAATATAGCAAGCATATGCCTAAATACGTAAGTGTTTTTTAATAACATGCTTCAAAAAACCAGGACTTACACTTACCGCCTGCAAAAAAACAACAAAAACTCATGCATTCTCTTCTGTTCCGTGTTTCAGTGCTGGTTGCAACCCATGAAATCGATTTCACAAACCATAGTTTGAAAACCTCTGTCCAAAGCCAATCCCTCCGTTTAAAAAGTATAGCTTCTAGGACCTTGCAAGGTGAAGGGCCTTGTCCAAATGTATAATATATGTGATTGGAGTGATGTGGGCATATACACTTGTTGGGAAAAAAAAAAACTCAGCTCATTCCACCTATCCAAATGTTCTCTTCCAAACCGCATGCAATCAGCTTGTTTTGAAAGAAGGTTTTTAGTGAAGCAGGTGTCAGGTGACACCTCAAGCTAATGACCAGTAAAATAAACAGTCTTCCTTGCGCTGTGAAAGGGGCAGAGCTTCAGGAACCAGAGGAGTGAGGTCATGATACTTGCTGCAGGGGGAGCTACTTGGGATCCAGTGCCCACATCTTTAGGAGGGATGGCTGTTAGCAGGCTCACATCCTCTACCTGCAGGTAAAGCAAGGTGTCCCTGCTGTCTTGAGGAGGACACTTGCTGGACAGTAGGAGGGTGGCCAATGACAGCTTCTCGTGCACTGGTGTAGAGGGCTGTGAGGCCAGCAGAGGTCACAGCCTGGCCTGTAGGCTAGGTACGTGTCGCTGACAGTTGTACAGGAAGTCTTCCTGCTCTGAAATATTTCATCCCAGAGAAGCTCGCTTTGATGACTTTGAAAAGTAGCAGAACTTGTTCCCTCCTTGGCAGGCATTTGTGCATTTCACTCATTTCAAGTCAGGACTAATAGTCCTAATGATTTTGAAGGGCCCTAAATGATTCCTTTATACTTGGCCAGGATTGGCCAGGGTTCCACTTACAACCCACAACATACACACACGTTCCCCAGAAAAATAAATACTGGCGTAACCATGTTGGTGCCATGCCACTTAAAATGGCCATTTTCTTAAGTACTCATTTTAAAAGCAACTTTGTTATTTCAGCATCTGCCTTTGAAAGCTGGCTTTCTGTATCTCTGGTGGTATGTTTTCATCACAGGGGGAAAAATAAAACATTAATTCTTTCAACAGTTTGAGACCTGACTTGTGTTTAAGAAAAGAATTAAGTCAGGAGAAAATGTATCACTCCCTGCTTTCTTGGTTCTGTATCAGAGTTTCCACAAAGCATCCTGCCCAAACTCCTGGACAGCCGTCAAATGAAGAGCTCTGCCTTGCTCCATCTCCCCCACAGTGATGTCTCTTGACCATGATCCCAGAGTTTATGAGGGCTTATGAGCCTGCTAGGTACTGTGTGTATGTAGGAAATGTGTGTGTGTGTGTGTGTGTGTGTGTACATGCGCTCATGTGGGTACGTGCCTATAGTCTATGGAAGATGGCGAGTGGGCAAGATGAATCAAATACAGTCAGTCCTTTAAGGGATTTATCATTCCAATGCTGAATTGTGACAGAACAGATGAAAAGTGAAATCACTATCCAAGGAAGTTATGATTGAGTGAATTCAGAGGGCTGTCATTGTGCAGGGCAATCCCACGTGTTCCCATTCCAAACATCAAGCCCTTCTACCTTCTGTTGACTTTTATTCATCAATGTCAGGTTGACATGATAAATGCTTACAACTCTGCTTCCTGACCACCAGAGCAATGGCCAAGGTTGTTAACAATAGCTGCTGTTTGTGCAGGGCTGGCCTCTCCCAGGGCTGACAACGCCCAAGGCACACACACCCCCTCCTTGACCCGAAGGGTGCTTTCACCACCCTATGTCACCCAATTGTACTTGTAATTAGAGATTTTTCCCATGTCACTCTTGTGATAACTGATGTAGTCACTTTTTAAAAAAAAAATTAGTAAATTTTTAATTTTGAGATAGTTTTAGATTTACAGAAAAATGGAAATGCTAAAATAGAGTTTCTGTTACACCATACCCAGTTTCCCCCATTGTTAACATCCTACATTACTACATATATTTGTCACAACTAATGAACCAATATTGAAACATTATTATAAATTGAAGTTGATATTTTATTCAGACTTCCCTAGTGTTTCCCTAATGTCCTTTTTCTGTCCCAGGATACCATCCAGGATATCACAATACATGGAGTCATCATATCTCTTCAGGCTCCTCCTGGTCTTGACAGCTTCTCAGGCTCTCCTTGCTTTGATGACCTTGACAATTTGGGGGAGTATTGGTCAAGTAGTTTGTAGGCCGTCCCTACATTTGGCTTTGTCTGATCTTCTTTTCTCATTTGTAGACTGGGTGTCGTATTGCCCTTTGGGGATGTAAGCATAAATGTTGTATTGAAAGATAAGTGTGTTCTATGAAGTTTGGGTATTGAAAACCAATAGATGCTCAGCTGGGAACATGTTAATTACATGGGATGTATCCATGTGAAGAGTGACTCACAGTGAACTACAGTAGATGCATCCCTTAAACTCGTATGAAAGATAGGCTTCAGCTGCCTTAGGTACATCTGAGAATTTCCTTATTTTAGCACACAAATAGCTCAGCCATACACATCGCTCAGTGTGGGCTATCTGCTATAACAAACAAACCAAAATTCTCAGTGGCTTAAAATCAAACTCTATTTCTCATTCATGCCATAGATAAATGCAAGACTTCTGAGTGGCACTGGGCTTTTTCCAGTAGTGACTTGCACTGAGGCTTCTTTTTTCCTGAATGTGCCCTCCCCTAGGGCTTTGAAGCTCTTATCCGCATTAGTTAGAGGTCAAGAGAAGAGAGAGATCTTGGTGAATTAGGTGGCAGGTTTTAAGGGCCAGACTTAGAAGTGCTATGCATTAATTCTGCCTACATTTCACTGGCTAGAATTCAATCACGTGACACCATCCAATAGCAAAGGAGACTGGGAAATGTGGTCTTGCTATTATAGCAGGAGGATAAAGAATTGGGAATTTGGGAACACACAGCAGCCTCTGCCACCCTTTGAATTTATGCCATATAAATTTCCTGTAGATGAAAGGGGATACAGTGCCTGGAAAGATGCAAGCTGTTGTTTTCTTACAGATATCCCTGTTGAGATTGTGCCGAGGATGTTGGGGGTCATGGTGTCTTATGCATCAGGACTTCCGTTATAACACTGATATTTTCTTAAATGCTGAAATCTATCCTTTAAAGCAATATAGAGGGAGAAGAATGAAGACATACAAACTGGAGTTAATTATCACAGCAAACAAATGTGTCTTGCGCTAAATACATATAAATTTATTAAACCAGATGATTGGAAGAAATCCCTGTCATTATCTACATTTATGGAAACAGGGGCCAAGCAGAGACTCATGAAAGGAAGCTGTACCTCAAAGCACATCTCAATCCAAAGTTAAATTCCAATGTATACCTTTCTAGAAAAAAATGAACTGGGTCTTTCTTTCTCAAAAAGGCCAATTCTCTCTTTCATTTTTTAATGGCTTTCCTCAATCTGAGCTATAGTATGTCTGGATGTTAATTGTCCAGTAGTCTAGACAGTGATGATATTATGACCAAGTTATGCACAGATAATCACTGTGTCACTGTTTCCAACGCTGCCTACACATATTGCTTCACTGAACACACTTGGCATGTGTGATTATTCCCTTGATATTTATTTTCACCATTTAAGTAGAGAAGGCCGCTTACTTAATCAAACCATCTGGTGAACCAAGCTTTTTTTTTTTTTTTTTTTTTTTTTTTTAATAATTCAAGTGGAATATGAGATTCTTGAAGCTAAAAGAAAAAAATAATATTAATGTGCATCATATCTTTCTGGAAATGCTGGGGCAATCCACCCTATACTTCTCTTGCTTCACTCACCAGGGATAGATCTTACACAGGTCCTTCAAATACTTTTACTACAAATCATTCCCTCCTAGATAGGTTGGCTTACCCAAAGCCATTCTTATAAAAAAAAGACCCAGGAATTTCTGGAGATGTCTTTTATTTACCCAGAATTGGGCTTTGGAATCTAGTTTCATGTGCCTACATGGCCCGCCTGGCCCAATGCACAGGTGGCAGGAAAATGGACAATGGTTTGACTCTTGGGTGCATTCAAAATAAAACAATGTGTTTTTAAAAACCACCATCTTAATGAAGAATAAGGGTCGTGATGTCATGACATCACTTAAACCCACCTGAAGGAGGAAGATTTTGAAATCAATGCAGAAATGAAAAACAATATGGTTTGGAAAGTGGGAGGATGTTCCAGACACAGTGGATAACAAAGTTTATTTTTGGCATGGAAAGCGAAAATGATCAAAGGGACCTGGAAGAAGTTTGTTTGGCCAAGGAAAAGGCATAGACTGGGAGTAACAAGCAGACACACAGGCTTGGCAGGGGGATGGTGTTGATACGGCAAGACTTGGGGACAGTATAAAGGCTCCACTGTTTTACATGCTGTTTCCACCAGTGTAATCACCTCCGGAGTCAGTGTATTACCTAAAGAAGACCCCATTACATGAACATCTAGGTCTGGATGGGGTAAAATGGAACCTTCCCCCACTCCTGTGATATCAGCCTGCTTGCTCTCTCGTGTAAAATGGAAACAAGACATTTAAGATAAATTTAAGATTCATCTGTGCAGGTACTGAGCTTAGGTCTCTGGCAGGACAGGTGGGGTGGACCTTATGGGAGGGCCATAAAATGGGGTGCAGTGGACAGCCAGGGGGCAGGAAGAAGTTTCTGTAGCCTACTGGAAGGGGGAGGGGCAGCTCACTGACAAGTTTGCTTTGCTTCGTAATTCTGAGTGAAGCCAGCTTTTTCCAAATGTACTGGATCACGTTGTGCACTGCCCCCCAAAAAAAGATATGTCCACTCAGATCCTGCAAATGTGACCTTATGTAGAAAAAAGGGACTTTGCAGATGTAATTAAGTTAGGGATAGCAAGATAAGAGCATCCTGGATTTAGTATGAAACAAGTCCTATGATAGGTGGCTTTATAAGAGAAAGGCAGAGGGAGATTCGAGACCCAGAGACACAGGGCCATGTGAAGAGGGAGGTGAATTGAAGTCATGCACCTACAAGCCCAAGAGCAGCACACACACACACACACACACACACACACACATGCATGCACACACACCACATTTTGTTTATCCATCCATCTGCTGATGGACACTTGGTTGCTTCCACCTTTTGGCTATTGTGAAGAGGCAGAAGCAGAGTCCTGTTCAGGCTCCACAAGAAGCCAGCCTTGTTGGCACCTTGATTTCAGACTTCTGGCCTCCAGAACTGTGAGAAAATAACTTTCTGTTGCTTCAAGCCACAAGTTTGTAGTAATTTGTTACAGCCGCCCTGGGAAACGAATACACCAAACAAGAAACACTGAATAATGCTTATTTCCCTGCCCTAACCCATCCCATCCTCATACTACCTGAATTTTGGCAAAATACGTATAACATGAAGTTTACATCTTAACCATTTTGAGTGTACAATTCAGCAGCATTAAGCACATTCCCAAGGTTGTACAGCCGTCGCCACCGTCCATCTCCAGAATTTTTCATCTTGCCAAACAGAAACTCTTTACCCTTCCTGGTAACCAATATTCTACTTTCTCTTAGGATGAATACTTCTACTCTAGGTACTGCATATAATTGGAATCATACAATATTCGTCCTTTTGTGTCTGGCTTCTTTCACTTAGCATAATGTCCTCAAGGTCCATTCTTGTCATAGCACGTATCAGTACTTTATTCCCTTCTAAAACTGAATAATAATCCATTATATATGATATATATGTATACATTTTATATATGCATTTCATATATATATGCACACACACACATATATACCACATTTTATTTATCCATTCGTCTGCTGATGGACACTTGGGTTGCTTCCACCTTTTGGCTATTGTGAATAATGCTGCTGCAAAGATGGATGAACACGTTATCTCCTCATCCTCAAATTCTTTTACTTCTCCTTTGTCACCTCTCTTGAACTCCTTCATCTCTCACTTTCTTCTAACTGGACTCATCCCTAGACCAGGCTCCTTCTTCCTCAGTAATGCCCTTTGCAGTGAAGGCAGTGAAGACGCAGGCTTTCTATAGAGATATTTAAGTGAGATTTAGGGGTGGAACCCAATGGCTGGTGGAGCTTGGGGGTAGGGGTAGGAAGCAGCAGCTAAGAGATCTCTCGATGTTGTATTTGCATAGCAAGCACAATGTTTTGACTTATAAGCTACAGATCAATAAAAATAGTTAGGTGCCAGCAATAAAAATAGTTAAGTCTGACAAAAAAGGCTACTATTTACATTTTATATAAGATCAAGAAAGCATCAATCGTCCATGTCAAGGATTATTAACACTGCCTTTCTTTGAGGTGACTTGAGAGATGTTATGGAGGCTTAAACTGGGTGTCTCCCCACCATCCTCGATACTCATCCGAAGTTAATGGTAACCGTAAAATTTACCATCCAATAAAGTGGAGTGAAAGGTGAGATATGAGCAGTTACCCCCAAAGACAACTGGCCCCAACTGGGGTTCATCCAGGCAAAGGGCTGTGTGGGCACCCTGCTGAAACTCACCTCCTCCAGCCCACACCCTCTGCCCTCAGGACCCACAGCACCCTCGTTACTCCCATACAGGTGTCACAGATAGAGCATAATGTCTTCAAACATATCTTCTGTGATATAGAATCCCAAGCTACCTAATAACATGAGATATACACTATGCCCAAGCCAAAGACGTATGATGTGAAATTGACTCTGCTTCTTCATTCTTCCTGCTTGCTTTATTTCTTCCCTGAAAATGAGAGATAGCTAATGTCAGCCAAAGTAACTCCAAAACATAAAAATGATTATTCATTATACCACTTGCAAAGAGTCAAAATTTTGTTTTATTAGCCTATTGTATGTCCTCCTACTTGTGAAGTTTTTATTTTGGGGGAAACTAGCGTTTTCATGGCCTGGAGGACAATCTCACACAAATAGCGCAAGTATTCTGTGCTAGGAATAGCAAAAGCTTACCTCCGAAGGGGGAAAATTCTAGCTTCTATTTATTTATACTGCTTTTTTTCCCTCAACAATTGCTGCTCTCTATAATTTCAATGTTTGCAAAAATAGCAGTTATGTAAACATTAATGCATAAAAAACTATCATTTCGATGTAGCCTGCAAATCCTGGAAGCTAAACATTAAGGAATCATGAGATTTTTTCCCTCTAAACAAGAGAAGGGAGTTCACTATTTTTTTATCCCTAAAACGTACCCTTCAAAGCTTTTCAAGTTCCAATTGTTAAGCAAGCCTGAATTACCATTAGTATTGCAGTTTAGTAAATGTTCGTTTTCCCTCTCTGCCTCCGATCAGACGAATCTGTCTTTGCCCATAGCAGATTTGTATATTTTGTTTCTGTATTTGCTGATTTTCCAGTGTTAAGCATGGACTCTTCCTTTCTCTGTCAACATGAATGTTCCTTTTCTAACCAAAATATAATAAATATATGCATCCAAGTTAGGCTAGCTTTGAAAAACATAGTATCAAATAAATTCAATGATCCCTTTGGCTTTCATAAATTCATAGGCATGTGCCAACAGTGGGAGGAAAAATCCTTATATTCTGAGTAAAAATTCATTCCCAGGAAAGCTCACGAACTTGTAATAAGACTGATGTAATTCTAGAAGGTGTTGGACCAACAGAAAAAAAAAGAGGGGGGGAGTGGTAGAGAAATTTACAAAAGCCAAAGCACAGGTGAGCTGTTTACCTGTGGGTATTAGGACCCCCAGGCTGGAGCAGAGATCTCTCACTATGTCTGCCCATAGGCTGGCCTTACATCACCACAGGCTTGCCTCCTCGAAATCCGTGGGCTTACCTAGAGCTACAAATTCTTAGGATGGGATCCTCTGAAAACTCCAGGAGCCCTCAGCCCCCACTACCCAATAGTCACAATGAACTTAAGGAATCTTTACTTCCTATATGATGGACACTTGAACCCATATGGCTGAGCCCGTGGTCCCCAGCTATAACAACTATAGTAACCATTCATTCCATCTGCCTTCATTGAGTTTCTACCATGTGTAAGACACTATGCTAAAGTCCTTTACCCAAAAAGAGTGGATAGTCTAATAGGTCTAGAGATAGAGGGGATAGTGAAACCACATGCAGAGGAAGGCAGGGAGGGCTAGTTTTCCCTGGAGAAGTGGAGAGAGCTTCATAGAAGAGGTACCCTTTAAGTTGAACCTTAAAAGATGAGGAAGAAGGCAGCTGGTGTAGAAGGCAAGTGGGGTAGAGGAACGAAGAAGAAAAACCAGGAAGTTTAATGCTTAGACTCCTAGAAGAAGAGCAAATAAGCTTCTTTGACTATAGCTAAGGATGCAATGAGTAGAAGGAAAGACAATGTATTTCAAGAGGGGTAGACTGAAGCCAGATTGTAACTTGCTAATTATTTCTTAAATAAATGAATGTATGAATAAATAATTTTTTTTTTAAAAAAGATACTTTCCTCTTGGAAGTATTTAGAAAGCAATGGTTAATGATATTAAAAGAGATAGCTCATTGGTTTTGGGGGGTGTTATGGACTGAATGTATATGTCCCTCCCCAAATTCCTACATTGAAACTCTGATGGTATTTGGAGATGGGGCCTTGGGAGGAAATTGGAGTTAGATGAGGTCATGAGGATGGGACCCTCATGATAGGATTAGTGCCCTTATGAGGAAAGACACCAGAGTGCTTACACTCAATTCCTCCCCTCCTCCCCACTGAAATGTGAGGACACAAAACGAAGGCAGCTGTCTACAAGCCAGGAAAAGAAACCTTGTCAAGAATCGAATTGGCTGGTACTTCCAGCCTCTAGAATTGTGAGAAATAAATTTCTGTTGTTTAAGTCACCCGGTCTATGATATTTTATTATGACAACCCAAGCTGAAAAAAACAGTGAGGCTATATTTTAAAATAATATTTTGAAATCGATGTCAGTTTTACACTGAGGATTTGGGAAGCAGAGTTGCTAAACAGCTAAAATATCTCAAATTTGGGATATTTGGGAGAATATACATTTAATATATGGGAGAACAAATTTGTTAAAACACATCAGTGTTTGTTGAATTATAAACTAGGTGCCTGAGAAATGTGTCTAAGTAAATGAAAATATATAAGGAAACAGTGGCCCATGTTTTTAGAACACAGATTATTTTCCAGTAGACAGTAAAGGGGAAGTGATGAGACTTCAGTAAGTATTGGCATGAACCAGATAAAAATGACATTTTAGAAGACAAAGCTGATCTCATAAGAGCAGTTTCATGTTCACAGACTTAGAAAACAAACTTCTGGTTACCAGGGGGAAGAGTCGGGGGGGAAATAGTTAGGGAGTTTGGGATTGACATGTACACACTGCTGTATTTAAAGTAGATAACCAACAAGGACCTACTCTGCTCAATACTCTGCAATGGCCTATATGGGAGAATCTAAAAGAGAGTGGAAATATGTATATGTATAACTGAATCACTTTGCTGTACACCTGAAACTAACATGACATCGTTAATCAACTATACTCCAATATAAAATTAAAAGTTTAAAAAGAAAAAGCAGTTTCATGTTGTAGAGGAAAAACTCACTCCTCCTGTGTCTCCCTTACTCATACTGTGACCACACCACTTCACTTTTGACACCATATGTATGGGTTTTATACACATCAAGCTGGGACACGAGCTGGGTGTCCTACAGTTCAACTCAGTCCTGATGCTATCTACCTAGAGATAGGATCAGGTTCCACAGGCTAAGGACTCAGTGCTACAAGACTGACCCCATCCTCCCTGCACACTTCAGATGCCAATCTCAAGCCCAGGTGGTCACCTGTCCTTCTGCCCTACTGACTACAAATCAGAAGGTCCCACAATCCCCTTCTCAGGCTAAATCAATTTGCTAGAGAGGCTCACAAAACTCAGGAAACCAGATTCCTTACTAGATTACTGGTTTATTACAAAGGATATTAAAGGATAAGAGTAAACACCCAGATGAAGAGATACATAGGGTGAAGTCCAGAAGGATCCTAAACAGAAGAGTTTTTGTTCCAGTGGAGTTTGGGCAGCACCGCCCTCCTGGCACATGGGTGTTCACCAAGCTGGAAACTCTCCGAATTCTGTAGTTCAGGATTTTTATGGAAGTTTCTTTCCATAGGCCTGATTGGGTAACTCAATGGCCATTGGTGATTGAACTCAGTTTCCAGCTCCTTTCCCCTCCCCAAAGTTTGGGTGTGGAGAGGAGATTGGGCTGAAAGTTCCAATCCTCTAATTACAAGGTTGGTTCCCCCGGCAACCAGCCCCCATCAGGAGGTTATCCAAAGGCTTTCCAAAAGTCACTTCATTAACATACACTCAAGTGTGTTTGAAAGTTGCTTTTTATGAACAACGAAAGATGTTCCTTTCACCCTTATTATTTTAAGCACATAGGAAATTCCAAAGGTTTTAGGAGCTCTGTGCCAGGAAAAGGGATGAAGACCAAATATATATTTCTTATTATACATCACAATATCACACATATGGTTTAAGCTAATTCTAAAAGGTGATGTTGCTGTAATTAGTGTCTTAACGAATGAGTTTTATGTAATTTATCACATTTCATAGTGTTAGAAAAATAAGCTGTTAACTGAACACAAATTAATCTTGAGAGTAGCTTTTTAGAAATTAATTGTTTTTTAAGACTGTGATAAACCAGATGATTAGTAATAAAACTGATAATTGTGAAATTTGCAGAATTTGATCTTTGGCTATAATTCATAGAATAATTCCTCATAAAAGAAAATTAAATGTTAGTAAAGTGTTTAATTTTACAGATTATTGCCTGGCAATTGATTTTTCAAGAAGGAAAAAAACTGAATTTATATTAAAAGCAAACAATTGTATTATTATATCAGTGGAAAAAAAAATTTGTTGTTTTAAATGACCACAGGATCATTAAGTTACATCCTTTGTGGAAGATGGGTCCCAAGCCAGGGTTTTAAACTCTATTAACTGTCTTCCTCTTAATACAGGATATTTTGGGAATGTGTTTTAATTTTCCCCACAAAAAAATTATTCCACTCTGTAAATGAAACTTACTTTCTTTAATATATGGGAGAGTAAAGCCCTGAGCCAATCGGATCTAACTCTGTCCTTAAGAAAAATTGTCAAATACACACATACCCACTTGCACACATACACGCACATACACACACTAGCAGCAAGAAATAGCATGCACTGATAGTTGATTTTTTGGACAGTAAAGAAAAAAAAAATTCTGCAAAACCCTCCAAGGTTCTGATCAACAATAACAGTAATTTGTAGACTTTTCTTTAAGAATTTGTTTTATTTTAATTTTTATTATTTTAAAATCTATTTATCTTTTAAATAGGTAATATATGCCTGTGGAAAAAATATAAAAAACACAAGAGGACACTTAAAAGTTGAGTCTCCCTCTACACATCCTCAAGTCACCCGATTCCCTGCTCCAGAGTTAATTACTGTGAGTGGTTTTTAAGAATCATCCCAGATATATTCTATAACAACTTAACAGCAATTGTTGTGCTGTCCGGTAGAAATACTGATAGAATGCAACCTCCAAGTGCAATTGAAAATTTTCTAGCAGCTAGGTTTAAAAAGTAAAAAGAAACTGGTGAAATTTATTAATATCTTATTTTTATTTGGCCCAATATAGGCAACATGTTATTTCAACTGTAAACAGTATAGAAATATGAATGAGATATTTTATATTCTTTTTTTTTCTCCCAAGACTTTGAAATCCAGTGTATGTATACACTCACAACACATCTCAATTCGGACCACCCACACTTCACTGTAAAAGTGGGTACTATGCTGAACAGCACAGTTCTATCAAGTTCCATAATGTCTAAGAACCTTTTTTTTTTAAGGAATTAAGAAGAATTTTTTTTAATGCTCGCATACAATATACATTGTTCTTCATTTTCTTACTCTTTTAGACATGGTTACAGAGTTACCTACATATAAGTATACACATTACATAAAAACCAGAAAATACAGAGAAGAAAACTTTTAAATCATCTATAATGCTATTTTAGTGTTTTAGTACAGGTACAAGGATAATTCTGACGCTTCTGGAACAAGTGTATAATATAAACAAAATTTAGTCAAAGCCTCATAGGTCTTAGAAGGCTGCCCCAAATGTCAATCAGTTAAAATTTTGGATTGTGAGGTGAGGGGATTCACTAACCAATACCAACTTACCAATAGTAAATATATATTTTTTGTTTGAAATGTGAAATCTCTTTGTCTCTCTCTCCCTTCCTACCATTCAAATGGAGAGCCAATGGGGAACATTGTTAACAACTGGATTTTTTTTGGTTTTTTTTTTTTAGCTTCAGTTTTATTGTTTGTTCTGTAGCTGGGGAGGGGACCACGCAGTACACTTAATTGTATACCATGTATTGCCTTTGAAAACCAGGGTAAAAGGGCTTCTTCTTTGCCTGAAGCCAATTTCTGCCTTCATACAGCTGTGTTTGGATATGCAGATGTGGTACAGAAATTTGGAAAATTACCACGTGAAATTATTGTTTATCTTTTCTTCTCAGGGGAACAAAGTTTTAAAGAAGCTTTTCACTGAAGAATAAAAATCTCAGTGTCTAGCTAACTATGAAGTATGCATTATAAAATCATGATATTCGGTGCCATGGAAAGAACACCAGGCCGGGAGTCAGAAACAGTCCTCGAGCTTATAGTGTGACCTGGAAGCGCTCACATCGCCTGCTGTTCCACGGATTGGGGGGGGGGGGGGGGGGACTCGGAATTTTTAGGCCTCTAACAATCCCACAGTCCTTCTTGCCGTGCATCAGGGCAATGTTCTTTTAAAACCTTCCTTTCAAAATATCTATTTTTAATCTTTAATCTTATTTTACAAGAAAATGTGTTATTCACAAAAGAACTACTGGTTACAATTTTTCTAACGTATCCTTATGATTTATAGCAGGGGTTGGCAAACTGTGACTTCCAAAGCCAACTGTTTTTGTATGGCCCCTGAACTAAGAATAGTTTTTATATGTTTCAATGGTTGGAAAAAAAAAAAAAAAAAAAAAACCACAGAAGAAGATTTCATAGCATACAAAAATGATATGAAATTCAGCCCGCGGCCCCGGGCGGCGCAGTGCACGCCGGGATGGAGTCCCGCTGGCCCGACCTGTCGCTGCCTCCCTGGGCGGGTGTCCCGGGGGCTGAAGATGGGGACGGGGGCGACACGGCCGGGCCGGGGGCGCCTGCGCAGACGGCCGGGGCCGGCGACAAGCTGAGGAGCGCGGGGAGAATGCATAAGCTTAAATCATCTCAGAAGGACAAGGTCCGCCAGTTCATGGCATTTACTCAGGCTGGTGAAAGAACTGCCATCCACTGCTTAGCGCAAAGGGAGTGGAAATTGGACGTGGCACGGACAGCTTCTTCCAGAACCCGGACTCGTTCCACAAGGACTCCATGAGAACCTACGTGGACAAGAGCAGCTGTATAACAGAGCCACAAGATGAGAATAAAATTGGAATTGATGGAATTCAACAGTTTTGTGATGATTTAAGCCTAGATCCTGCCAGTATCACTGCTTTGGTTATAGCTGGAAATTCAGGGCTGCGACTCAATGTGAATTTAACAAAAAGGAATTTGTAGATGGCATGACAGAGCTTGGGGTTGGGATAAAACTTCATTCATACCTTAAGACGTTTCTTACTTGCTGGATGAGTCGGAGAGGGTGGGTCTGCTTCCACCTTCTTAAGGCCCTGGAATTCTGTTCCTTGTCATATTCAGCTGTGGATGCACAACCCGTGAGTTCTCAGTTCCCCCAACTCCAGCCCAAGGCAGGCAGAGCAGGATGGTATTTAGCAACTGGTATCACATTTCCAGAAGACCTCACATGATGTCTCAACTAGAGACATTTTGACAAAGAGGAACCAACCAGTATATACATGGAGGGGACAACAAGGAGGGGAAGGTTATGTGTTAATGAATTAAAGAGCAGAGGAAAGGGGGAAGGGAGGAGGGAAGGAAGGGAGGGAAGGAATGGAGGAGGGAGGGAAAGAAGGGAGGAGAGAAGGGGAAGAAGGGAGGAGGGAAGGAAGGAGGGAGGGAAGGAAGGAGGAGGGAGGGAAGGAAGGAAAGAGGGAGGGGGGGAGGGAAGGAAGGAAGGAGGGAAAGAGAGGAAGGAGAGGAAGGGAGGGGGAATCTGAAGGACATTTCTTAATGATAAAAGTTTTATTTCACCAGGAGGGTAATAGTTTATTTAAAGCAGAAGTTAACACTCTAAAGAGAAAGATACAAATCTACAAGCAAAGTGGGGAATTCTCACATACATCTTACCAACTGGTAGAATAAGTGGATGAAAAATCAGTAAGGAAATAGAAGATTTGGAAAAGGAAATAGAACACTGCCCTTGATGTTGAAGAATACATATTCTTTTCAAAAAGACATAGAACATTTATAAATATGGACCATAAACTGGGCCATAAAGTAAGTTGCAACAAATTCCAAAGACTTGAAATGATACAGAGCATGTTTTCTGACCACAATACAATTAAGCGAGGAATATAACAAAAAGATAGATAGGTTGAAATATGTGTGGATATTATACCTCTGAATAACCCTTGGGTTGAGAAAGAAGGTACAATGGAAATTAGAAAGTATTTTGAATGATAAAACACTACTTACGAAAACTTGCAGGATTCAGCTTCTTAAATGCATATTTTAAAAAGAAAAGTTGAAAATCAGTAAGGAAAGCATCCATCTCAACAAGTAGAGAAAAGAGCAGGAAGTAAAACTCAAAGAGTGTAGACAGAAGGAATTAATTTTTTTAAACGGGCAGTAATTTAATGAAATTTTTTAAAAGTTGTAAGTAGAAAGGATTTGTAAAGCCAAAAGCTTGTTATTTGAAGACTTATAAAGTAATGAATAACAAATAACCAATATAGAATGAAAGGGGGACATCACTATAGACACTACAGATTAAAGGATGAAAGTATTATGAACAACTTTATGTTAGTAAATTTGAAAACCTAAATGAAATAGACAAGTTCTTTAAAAAATGACAACTTACTGAAATGGGCATGTGAAGAAATAGTTCCATAACTCTTAAAGAATCTGAACCCATAATTTAAAATCTTTTCAAAGAGAAAACTCTTGGCCAGGATTGGTTCACTGGCACATCCTACCAAGCTTTTAATAAAGAGAATAACACCAATTTCACACCACCTCTTCCAGAGAATAATACAGGGAGAAGCACTCCCCAATATGTTTTGAGGCCAGCACAACCTAGATAATAAGACCTAGAAAGGACGTTTTGAGAATGGAAAATTACAGGCTGCTCTCAGTCATAAGAATCACAAGATGCATATGATGAACATAAGGTGCAAATATCCTAAACAAATTTGCAGCAGAATAAATCGAGCCCCCAAAACAAATCAACCAAAAAACCACGATACTTTGTCATGATAAAGTTTGTTGTAGTCCAGGAATGCAAGATTATTTTAACATTACAAAGTTGATCAATGTAATTTATCACAGTAACAGAAAAGTGAGGGGGTGGATATTATCTCAGTGCATAACATGGTACTTTTCAAGCTACGGTAATTAGGAGTACATGGAATTGGGGGCCAGAATAGATGAATAGGCCAGTGGAGCAGAATGGAGAGCCCAGAAACAAATCCATGTTTACAGGAACACTTGATTTAGGGGAAAGGTGGCCCTTTAGAGAAGTAGAGAAGGGACAGCTTTACAGTAAATGGTCCTGAGAGAATTGGCTAGTCGTATGGAAAAAAATGTGTCTTGATCTCTACCTCACACCGTACATGAAAGTCAGTTCAAGTGGGTTGTAGATCTCGGTGTGAAAGGCTGAAGGCAGAAACCTTTAGAAAATAATGGAGGAGAATATCCTTATGTCCATGCCATAGGGCAGGTTGTAAAACGTCATCAAAAATCACTGTAGAGGTATGGTACTGGCACTAAAACAGAAATATACATCAATGGAACAGGATAGAAAGCCCAGAGATAAACCCACGCACATATGGTCACCTTATCTTTGATAAAGGAGGCAAGAATATACAATGGAGAAAAGACAGCCTCTTCAATAAGTGGTGCTGGGAAAACTGGACAGCTACATGTAAAAGAATGAAATTAGAACACTCCCTAACACCATACACAAAAATAAACTCCAAATGGATTAAAGACCTAAATATAAGGCCAGACACTATAAAACTCTTAGAGGAAAACATAGGCAGAACACTCTATGACATAAATCACAGCAAGATCCTTTGTGACCCACCTCCTAGAGAAATGGGAAAAAAAACAAAAATAAACAAATGGGACCTAATGAAACTTAAAAGCTTTTGCACAGCAAGGGAAACCATAAACAAGACGAAAAGACAACCCTCAGAATGGCAGGAAATATTTGCAAACGAAGCAACTGACAAAGGATTAATCTCCAAAATTTACAAGCAGCTCATGCAGCTCAATATCAAAAAAACAAACAATCTAATCCAAAAATGGGCAGAAGACCTAAATAGACATTTCCCCAAAGAAGATCTACAGATCGCCAACAAACACATGAAAGGATGCTTAACATCACTAATCGTTAGAGAAATGCAAATCAAAATTACAATGAGGTATCACCTCACACCAGTCAGAAGGGCCATCATCAAAAAATCTACAAACAATAAATGCTGGAGAGGGTGTGGAGAAAAGGGAACCCTCCTGACTGTTGGTGGGAACGTAAACTGATACAGCCACTATGGAGAACAGTATGGAGGTTCCTTTAAAAACGAAAAATAGGACTACCATACGCCCAGCAATCCCATTATATACCCTGAGAAAACCATAATTCAAAAAGAGTCATGTACCACAATGTTCATTGAAGCTCTGTTTACAATAGCCAGGACATGGAAGCAACCTAAGTGTCCATCGACAGATGAATGGATAAAGAAGATGTAGCACATATATACAATGGAATATTACTCAGCCATAAAAAGAAACGAAATTGAGTTATTTGTAGTGAGGTGGATGGACCTAGAGTCTGTCATACAGAGTGAGGTAAGCCAGAAAGAGAAAAGCAAATACTGTATGCTAACACATATATATGGAATCTTAAAAAAAAAAAAAAATGCTTCTGAAGAACCTAGGGGCAGGACAGGAATAAAGACGCAGACTTAGAGAATGGACTTGAGGACATGGGGAGGGGGAAGGTTAAGCTGGGACGAAGTGAGAGAGTGGCATGGACATATACACACTACCAAATGTAAAATAGATAGCTAGCGGGAAGCAGCTGCATAGCACAGGGAGATCAGCTCGGTGCTTTGTGACCACCTAGAGGAGTGGGATAGGGAGGGTGGGAGGGAGACGCAAGAGGGAGGAGATATGGGGTACATGTATATGTATGGCTGATTCACTTTGTTATAAAGCAGAAACTAACACACCATTGTAGACCAATTATACTCCAATAAAGATGTTAAAAAAAAATCACTGTAGAGAAGACTGTAGAGTGTACTACACTAAAATAAGAACTTCTGACCAAGAAACAGCATCGAGAGGTGAAGAGGCATCCATGTGAGGGGTGGGGGCCATGAGATACTCAACTGACAAAGGCCTGTGTCCCTGATGCATAGAGAATTCCCACAGAACAACAATAAAAAGATAACCTGGGCTTCCCTGGTGGCACAGCGGTTGAGAGTCTGCCTGCCGATGCAGGGGACACGGGTTCGAGCCCTCGTCTGGGAGGATCCCACATGCCATGGAGCGGCTAGACCCGTGAGCCACAACTGCTGAGCCTGCGCGTCTGGAGCCTGTGCTCCGCAACAAGAGAGGCCGCGATGGTGAGAGGCCCGCGCACCGCGATGAAGAGTGGCCCCCGCTTGCCGCAACTAGAGAAAGCCCTCGCACAGAAACGAAGACCCAACACAGCCAAAAATAAATAAATATTTAAAATGTTAAAAAAAAAAAAAAAAAAAAAAAAGTCCAATTCTAGGGGTAGTCCTCTCATTCTTCATGGTACATGCTAGCTTCTTAAAAAAAAAAAAAAAAAAAAAGATAACCTAATTGAGAATGGGCAAGAATGGGCAAGAGACTTGACCAAGCCCTTCACCAAAGATGCTTTCCAAGTGGCCAAATACAAGCAGGCGCTCAGCCTCATTCATGGCGGTGTGCAAACTAGAATACAACGCAATAGGACCTCACAACTCACTCTTCCAGGACAGCTCCAGAACAGTGCTGGTGGGCAGTCAGCTTGGAGAACCGTTTAACAAGACTTATGAAATCATGGGTGGGTGTCTGCCTCGACACATTCATTTGTGTGCCAGGATACACGTACAGAAACCTTTTAACAACATTCTTTGTGACCAGGAAACTAGAAACACCCAAAATATTTACCGTCAGTAGCGCATAGAAGTTATAAAATATGAATACGGTGGAGTGCTGCGTGACAATGGAAATGAGCCAGCCAGAGTCCCACAGTCACACACACAATGTTGGTGCAGAAATCCAGACGCAAAATAGCACACCGGGGGTTCCCACTTGTAAACTTCGAAGCAGGGGTGCAACAGCGCAGAGAAGCTGAAAGCTCTTCTGCCGAGACTAGAGCAGGAGCTTAAGGACACAGTGAAGTTCAAGGACTTTTACCAGCTCCCCTTCACCTTTGCTAAGGGCCTGGGGCAGAAGGGGCTAGGTGTGTGCGCAGTGGGCGTTCTTACCTTCTGTCTCGGACATCCTACGTTTTCGCCTCTAAGCAGCACATCGAGAGGGTCCGACTGAGGCAGCAGGCCCTCCGGGGTCAGATCAGGGAGGGGGGGCCCAGGCCCTCTCGAGCACCATTTCCTTGTTCCCATGGCTGGGATTGCCCCCCTTTTTTTTTTGTTTTCTCCAGGTTTGTGGGTCTGTGTTGTCATTTGCGCGCTTTGCACTGCGACGAGTATCTTGTCGCGCTCTGTGACACTGCCTCTCTGGGGTGGCCCGCCCTGTGGATGGGTTTCTTGCCCCGCAAGCTACCCACTCATCACGCACCACCAGGGCCCCGTCAGGAACTTACTGGGACGGATCTGCTTGTAACTCCATGCGGTGGAGGTCTTGACCCTCTGGAGACTATGGGGCGTCTGCTGACGTCGAGGGGCGCTGGGGGCAGAGGAGGCGCCCGGGGCTGTGAAGGCGCAAGGGCTCTGCGCGTCCCCCCCATCGCGTGAAGGTCTGTGGGCCCCAGGAGAAGAATGGTCCCCACACGAAGGCTTGCGACCAGGAGGGTCATTTCCCGTTTGTCCTGACGTTGGTGAGGATCTGGCCTCAACGCGGAGCATGGACGACAAGCACAGGCGAGTCCCCAGCAGCGCGGCCAGGAGAACAGCAAGGGCAGGCCCTGTCTGTCCCACCCCGGGGGTGGCAGGGGCAGAGCCGCCGGAGAGGAGCGCGCCCAGTGCGTCCAGAGGGCCGGCGAGGGGGCGGAGGGAGGCGCTGGCCCGGGGCCCGGGCGCCCAGCGAATTTCAGGCGCTGTCAGCGGGGTGGGTGCGGAGCGGAGGGCTGGACTCATGTTCCCGGGAAATGCCCGCGCTTGGCCGGCTGTCGGAAGAAGCCGCGGCCTGGGCCCACCCCGTCCCCGCCGCTGCCTCTGCCCTGGACGCCGCCCTCCCTGCCTGTCTTCTCTGTCCGCCTCTTGCACACACACATCCAGACTCAGGACTGGCCGCAGCGGGCAGTCTCACTGTCGTTCGCATCTTTTACCTCGTTCCTGGAGAGAAAGGTAGAAACCGGCCTTGATCAAGCAGGTTTGGAGCCCACCCTCCCCTGTCCCGTGTGGTCACAGCTCCTGGTCCGGCCGCCTGCCGTGACCCGAGAGCCCAGGGATGGTGCCCGGGGCGCTGGAAGCTGCAGGTTCCCGGGGGGCAGCGGCCCAGACCTCCGGCTCAGTCTCACTATTGCAGCCGGTGGGGACGGGTCGCGCTGGCCGAGTGGGGACGGGTCTGTCTGGGCCCGTTCGTCCTCTGGGGTCATGCTGCTGGCCTCGGGCCGCCCCGTCCTCGGCTTTCTCCTCCGAGCCCTGGGGTCTGTCCTCACCAGCCTTCCCGTCCCAGGACCCACCTGTAACCAGCGTCGGGGCCGGGGTGCTCCCGCTCTGCCTGCATCTTGCATTTTACGGTGTTACGTCTTGGTTTACGTGCTTTGTGCCAGGCGGGTACATTGTACGAGGAAAGTTCACTGCAATTCGGACACCCGTAAAAGACGCGCGGCTCGATCTCAGCACAGATGACTTCAGCTCCGGTTTGAAAAGCAGCAAACGTTGGCCAGAAAGGGTAGCGGTTCCTCATGCAGCGTTGCCTCGTCTGGTTCCGCCGAGGTTGCAGCCGTCGAGGACGTTCGCTCCCGCGAGGACGCGAGAGGCTTCTTGCCCAGGAAGCAGCTGCGGCGCATCCTGCAGGGTCACCAGGCTCGAGTGGGCTCCGTCCAGGCCACTGGCACGGTCAGCGAGGGTGTCCTCTTGCCTCGCGTGCGGGGCCGTTGGGAAGACCTCAGCCCGTGAGCTTTGCTCTCACGGTGACAGGACAGGCGCCGCGTTCAGCTCCTGCCGCTGCGCCCCCCGCCGCCCAGAATCGCTCTGCCCTCTGCCGACGCGTTCCTCGCAGCCTTGGTTCTGTGTTCGATGTATCGTAGCAACACCTCCTTCAGCCTGAAGATGTCTGCTCTTGGGGAACCTCGCGCACACCTGGAGGAGGTACACCTGCACTGTCACCTCCGCTGCGCCAGCGTCCGGGGGCTGCCGGTTGAAGCAGGACAGCGGCGGGGTTGGCGTTTGGGAGGTGCAGTGACCCCCCCCCCCCCCCCAGTGGGGAGGGGACACCTGCGGAGGGGGGGAGTGCCGGGAGCCTCGCCTTGTCCTGGGCCCATTCCCTTCCCCCGTCACCTGCTGTGCCATCTGGGCTGGCAGCTCTTGGGGGCTGCCGGTGTCTATACAGTCTGAGTGGTGGTTTCTACTTCAATAAGTGTTAGGAGGGCGAAGAAAATGTATAAATGTCACTGGAGCTGTGCCACCCGGAAAGGTGGCAGATGGATGCCCCGCTGTGCTCGTGGACGCAGTGGGGGGTGGGGCGTGGCTCACCGTTTTTTCTTTTAAACTCTTTCCCATTACCTGATTTTCCCTCAGTAATAGTCACCTGAACAAGAAATACAGCTTTTCTAAAATTTGGCTGGGAGGGGGAAGGGTAAGTTGGGACAAAGTGAGAGAGTGGCATGGACACATATGCACTACCAAACGTAAAATAGATAGCTAGTGGGAAGCAGCTGCATAGCACGGGGAGATCAGCTCGGTGCTTTGTGACCACCTGGAGGGGTGGGATAGGGAGGGTGGGAGGGAGACACAAGAGGGAGGAGATATGGGGATATATGAATACGTATAGCTGATTCACTTTGTGATACAGCAGAAACTGACACACCATTGTAAAGCAATTATACTCCAATAAAGATGTTAAAAATAAAATAAAATAAAATTTGGCTTAGAAGAATTACATGAAATTCAAATTTCAGGGTTTATAAATAAAGTTTTATTAGAGCACAGCTACACTCATTGGTTTCCTATTGACGGTGGTTGCTGTCATGTGATAAGGGTCAAGTTGAATACTTGTGACAGAGACCACAAGGCCCACAGAACCTGAAATATTTATCATCTAACCCTATAGGGAAAATGTTTGCCACCCCTTGATTTAGAGTATTTGAAAACAAGTAGAAATTTGCAGAAAGACTAGGTAAAGTTTATTAAAGCACTTAGAATATGCCAGGCAATGCAGTAAGTGATTTGGTTGATTTTTGAAAAATACAACCCCCTCATGAAGTAGGTAGTAGTATCAGCCCCAATTTTTGAGATAAGGAAAGTCAGGCTTGCCCAGGACATGGCCCTCAGGCTTGGCACACCACAGAAAAGTGGCAGAAGCAGGATTTGATTCCAGGGTTCTCTGATACAGAGCCTGTGCCTTTAACCTCTGCTCCAGAGCACTAACCTTCCCCCATACTTCACTTAAAAGACGGGGATCCTTTCCGCAAAGCAGAAGGGTTCCCCCATACTTCACTTAAAAGACGGGGATCCTTTCCGCAAAGCAGAAGGGTTCCCCCATACTTCACTTAAAAGACGGGGATCCTTTCCGCAAAGCAGAAGGGTTCCCCCATACTTCACTTAAAAGACGGGGATCCTTTCCGCAAAGCAGAAGGGTTCCCCCATACTTCACTTAAAAGACGGGGATCCTTTCCGCAAAGCAGAAGGGTTCCCCCATACTTCACTTAAAAGACGGGGATCCTTTCCGCAAAGCAGAAGGGTTCCCCCATACTTCACTTAAAAGACGGGGATCCTTTCCGCAAAGCAGAAGGGTTCCCCCATACTTCACTTAAAAGACGGGGATCCTTTCCGCAAAGCAGAAGGGTTCCCCCATACTTCACTTAAAAGACGGGGATCCTTTCCGCAAAGCAGAAGGGTTCCCCCATACTTCACTTAAAAGACGGGGATCCTTTCCGCAAAGCAGAAGGGTTCCCCCATACTTCACTTAAAAGACGGGGATCCTTTCCGCAAAGCAGAAGGGTTCCCCCATACTTCACTTAAAAGACGGGGATCCTTTCCGCAAAGCAGAAGGGTTCAGTCTGCCTTAGGAATTACCAACAGAGTGACTTATGACTTCAGGGCTATGAACGGTAACTCACATTGACCTATTCAGCTTGCATCCACCCATCTACGGAATGTGTAACATGAAAGAGAAAAGTTAAAGAAAGTTATATATTCAAAGTAGCAAGCAATACATCACCACATTGCAGACACAGAATGGTTCCACAAAGCACCCACCGATGGGTCGCCATCCGTTCATGACCAAATTGTCACCAGTACAGAGTAAAATTAAAAATAATAAAGACAACAAACTGAGTTTGGCATGGAACTAAATTATTCGGCTTAAAGCTAATCCTTTATTGTGAGATTATATCCTCTCAAATTTTCAGTGTAAAATATATTCTCTGTTATGAATAATCATACTATACCATAAGCTTTTTTACTTAATGTACTTACTTGACAAAAAAAAAAATGTAGACAACTCTATTTTGGTCCTTTATCTATTTTTTTAATGTCTTGGTCTGTGGAAATCTTAGTCTGGGAATCTCTGGTTTACATGTCCTTTGACCCAGTAATTCAACTTCTAGGAAATGATCTTCCAGAAATAATGTGTGCCATAAGAAAAAAAAATGTAAGCAAAAATATACAGTGCAGCATTATTTGTAGAAAGCAAAATCTCAAAATAAAATTATGGAATACTTAAATTATCATAGGACAGTACAGTCATATCATGAAATAGAATGTGACCATCAAAAATCCCTTGTGTAATTTATCTAATAACACGGGAAATGCTCATATACAATGTTAAGAGGAAAAGAAAGAAATAACACACATGTATAATATGATTGCAACTTCATGAAAATTAAATGTACAATCATAATATATGAAAACAAAGCCTAAATGTATTTACAGTTACGTATTTTTTTAGATCAAGAATATTTTCTTCAACTATCTTCTTTTCTAATTAGCCTGGCCTTTTTTCATAAATACCCATAATTGCATGTGAAATCTCTGTTTTTTGGCCCTTTGCCTTTCACTTTCTCTTCTATCCTTCTCAACCTTGTGTCCTTAACTTCTGTGTTCTAGGAGAACTCTAAATGCTATTTTTGGCAGTGTCAATTCTGCAGTGAACAGTGGGTAATTAAGCTTTTGACTCTACTTGATGTTTTCTTTCTTTTCAATACTTCCTATTCCATCTAGGTATCTATTTAGGTCACTGTCATCTCATCACAGCTTTTAGCTGCTGTTTTGGCGAGACTATATATTTTTGCATCCCAATTGCTAAATTATTTTCTTCTGGTTACCTTGGTAAACAGTGTTTAGACGGCTTCCTCGGAATACGTTCCTCAGAATGACACATCTTTCCTCTAGACCTAGAGTAATTATTGTGGGTTGTGTTTTTTTTTTGTTTTTTTTTTTTTTATTAATTAATTAATTTATTTATTTATTTTTGGCTGTGTTGGGTCTTCGTTTCTGTGCGAGGGCTCTCTCTAGTTGCGGCGAGCGGGGGCCACTCTTCATCGCAGTACGCGGGCCTCTCACTGTCGCGGCCTCTCTTGTTGCGGAGCACAGGCTCCAGACGCGCAGGCTCAGTAATTGTGGCTCACGGGCCTGGCTGCTCCGTGGCATGTGGGATCTTCCCAGACCAGGGCTCGAACCCGTGTCCCCTGCATCGGCAGGCAGATTCTCAACCACTGCGCCACCAGGGAAGCCCGTTGTGGGTTGTGTTTTATCCAGTTTATTCCAAACCGAAGAGAGATCCCAGCAGACCCAGTGTTTGCTGATGGGAATAGGTGGCCCTCGCCCCTTGCTCCTCTCACTGTCCACGTGATCAGCCCCCTCTCAGATCCACAGCCGGAGGACTGGGTGACCTCGGGCCCTGTTCCCAGTGCTCGACTGTGTTCCCTTATTAGGAACTGAAGTGGGATCTACCCCTGCCCTATTGGGGTCTCTGCCACCATGAACCAATGATGACAGCAGATTTCCTGGGCTGAAGGCCACCAGGCCTCTTAGGGTGCCCGCTTAAACTTTTTCATCCATCTTCACCGTAACAAGTTGAGTTGCATCCTCCAGAAACTCATATGTTGACATCCTAACCCCCAGTAACTTAAAATGTGACCATCTTTGGAAATAGGGTCATTGCAGATATAATTAGTTAAGATAAGATAAGGTCATTAGGGGGGCCTAAATCCATTATGACTGGTATCATTATAAAAAGGGGAAATTTGAAAACACACACACACACACACACACCACACACACCCATGGAGAACACCATGAGAAGATGAAAGCAGGGATCAGTGTGATGATGCTTCTACAAGCCAAGGACTCAAAGACTGCCAGCAACCTTCAGACTAGGGGAGAGGGATGGAACAGATTCCCACTTACAGCCTCAGAAGGAATCAACCCTGCTGATACCTTGATCTAGGACTTCTGGTCCCCAGAACCACAAGACAATAAATTTCTGTTGTTTAAGCCACCCATTGTGTGGTGCTATGTTCCAGCAGCCCTAGCGAGCTATGCACTTACCTAAGCCCCTCCACCCTCTGTGATCAGGCCTTGGTCAACTGAGGCCAGATCACAGCTGAGGCCTTTCCCCAGCTCCATTCCCACCAACTAACACTCAAGAGATGTTAGAACTGCCTCCTGGTTCCTTACATACACTGTACTGTTTCTCTACTCCCGCAGGCTCTCCTCTGCCTGGAATCCGCCCTGATCCTCACCCTGACCCTTTACATACAACACACCCTTGCCGTGCTTGTCCCTTCCTGACTTGAAGATTCAGCCCAGAAGTCCAGGACCACCTCCTCCAGAAAGCCTTAGCTGGCTTAGATGCCTTTTCTAAGATGACCAACCACCTCCATTTGTCTGAGGCTGAAGAGGTTTCTGTACTTTCAGTGCTAAAAACAAGAAGGTCTTGGGCAAACCAGGACAAGTTGGTGACCGTACCTTTCTCAGGGTTCCCATAATTCCCTGCACAAAGCTTTCCACATTTTTTTCTTCCTAAACATGTATTAGGATGATCTGATCTGATCAGACCCACACTAGATCACATGCTCCTTCTGAACAGTGTTTTCTGACACCCATATCCCTAGCACTTCAACATAGCAGGTGCTCTGTTAAGGTTTCTAAATGAATGAAAGATTAAAAACTTGCCAAATCGCCTCAGGGTTATCCTGGCACAAATGCAGTTATCCATTCATTACTCAACATGCATCCATGAACTGCTATGCTCCAGGAACCATTCTCCACTTGTAGCTTTTACATCCTCCTTGACTAAGGAACCAAAGACCTCAAAGTAACATGACTCTAGAAATGTCCTATGAAATACCTACTTTGCTTAATAGATATGCCGAAAGTAAACCATGACTGCTTAGTACACTAACAAAGTCGTTTTCCAACAGTCAAAATCCAAAATTGTTAAGTTCCTTGGAAGACTGAACTTCATCTAATGGTTGTTTAATTGTTAAAGGTTTTGTTAATTAAGTCTAGCCTTCACACCAGAAGTTGCTCTAAGTCCCCCTTTTTAATTGATAGCATACAAATAGAAAAATGATCAATAAGAATACTTTCCTGAGAAGTGATTATGTAGCATTATGGAATACCTCTGTTTTAAGTCAATAGTGAACATCTTTACAATATAACTGTAGTCCTCCAAAAGAATTGTGAATATCTATTAGCATTTTACTGAATGAAAAGACCTTTTTCTGTTATAAAAAATTCTGCAAGGAATATCATTTTAAGAATATGTTTTTGTATGTCCTGATTGATTCCTTTAGAATAAGTCCTTAAGAGTGGAATTTTTCAGGTCAAAATACATTTTGGAATTAGTTGGATTTAATTATTCCATATATTTTTCTAGCCTTTGAAGACAATAAAAATATTTACTGACAATAATGGTCTTCCTGTATGAACTTGTATGGATACTTTTCATTCTTCTTTAAGTTTCACAGTTCACAGTTTCATTTAATTTGAAAGGTAATTTCATTGTAGGTCAAGAATCTTTTTGATGACAAAATGTTTATTTTTACCTAAAAGAGGATTACGGTGAAGATGTTCCATCTTAAGTTAAGCACAAAAGTTCTCTCTATATTTACATTGTTTAGCAGAAAAATAGTTTGAAAATGTAGGGTGGAGACAAGTTGAATGAGCTAAAAGTACCAACGGTATTTTAGCTGTCTCACTGAAGAGACATTCCAAAATCTTGCAGCACAAGAAATACTTTGAAAGTCGGCCTTAAACTTAATCCCATAGGAGGGAGACTTGGCAAGCAAGTCAGCATCTTTCTTGTAACCCTAACAAGTTCACAGATTCCAGTAAGCTTCCATGCATTTTGCAATCCAGATTCTACCCCATGAATCTTTCCTTCTTTAGAGTTTATGAAATTTTCTAATTTTCCTAAAACATCATACAAATCCTCTAACTGGTGTATATCTTTCAATCATAAAAGTGCCATTTCGATTTATAGTCTCCAAAATCAATAAAGCCTCCCCTCCCCAAGTAAAAGGGAGAAGGATCTGGAACCACTTAATGAAATGTACCTAATAATAATATGACAACAACATGCCACGTTATCATAGCTCAAAGTAAGCTGACACAGCCTGGTCAGGACTTGGCTATCTTTGAAACAAAATCACATTCTTCAGGAAGTGGTGTTGGTAACTCAATAAGCAGCAGCTGTTCCTGGATCTTTGAAAAAAATGTTTCATCATTTGAACGGTGTTCTGTATCCAGCTCTATGCCCCATTATAACTGAGGGCCAACGTGGAAAACTCTAGTTTTTATAATGATTGGAAAACCTCTGGGCAAATAAATACAGGAAAAAATTTTTTGCTCTTAATCTGAGGAGCCTATCTCAATTTAGATATACTTTGTTCAAATCAATTTCTCTGTAATGTTAATTTGCACTTATTACCCAGAAATTCCATGCGCATAAAATGATTGCTCCATTCCCTCCAATCTTAATAATGAGTGCTCCATCCCTGCGCCATTTTAAAAGCTTTCTAAAGACCCTTTTAAAATGAAAGGTGATATCACTGAATGTAATGTTTATTTACAAGATATTATGATCCAAGGCTTCCAGAATGCTCAGTGTAAATGCACTGCATTTAATAGAAATTTGATCCCATCAATTTTACATGATCCCAACAAGGAGAGTGTAGAATTCTAATAATGCTAATGAGAATTTGATATTGACAGAAGATTCATTTATAAATAAAAATGGCCAGAACGATGATTAAATCAAACGATGGTTTGTCGATACCCATCTAACATTAGGTCTCACTATCAAGATGAACAACCACACTTTCAGTAACAACAGTAAATAGCAATTATGATTCCTATGCTGTACTTATGTAGCACTTTCATCGGTGGACCTTTAAAGAGATGTATTAAAATATCTTCAGACTCTTTGACAGCCTGGGCTTGAAGTATCTACTTCCAGGAGAAATCTAGATCAACATCACATCATTGCGCTGAAATGGCTTTAGTCATGTTTGCTCAAACGTCCGAAGATCTCGTGCTGTGTCCACACAGATGACCTGGCCAAGAGACAGTGTGGCACAGACCAGATCATGCTTCCATTCTGATTCTCTCTTATGCCCTAGTTCTCCCAAGGTATCTATAGAGCTGAGAGGTTTAGATCAATCCAAACATTTGCTGAAATGCATATGCTTTATCCCTTAATTAAAATCGCTGGAGTTTTCTACCCATCTCTAAGGAAAAAGGCAGAACAGCAAACTCATTCTAAAAAAATCTAGCTTTGGAAGTAGAAATACAAATGGAGTGACAATTTATAAATGTATGTTCTCATCAATTTTGACAGGCTATGTCTGTCACAGACAATATTGTAAAAATTTTACTTTGTATCAGCCTGCCATTATTATGCCTCTTCTGCTGGCATCTGATACAATGACTAGCAGCCCCCCTCACCCCCCAGCACCAAGGGTTTAACTATTTAGTAATAGGTGAGGAAACTCACCCATAAATCTGTCCAGGTCTGATATTCACCATTCTCCCATAAGAGAGACAGATAACTTTGAACAAGCTGATAGGACAGATAATAATATTCTGGCAGGAATGAAAATGAAGAAATGTGTGATGAATGAAAATGAAACAAATTGGCCAAAGAGGACTCAGAGGAGACAAGACAACTGCTTCAAGTGTGTAGAGGGCCATGATGTAGAAAAGGGTGAAATTCAATCCATCCTGAGGAGGCAGAGCTAGAGCTAGGACAAGGACACCAGCTGGGGGACATTTCAGTTCCCAGTGACAAAACAAAAGTCATGACTGTCCAACGGATTCACCTGGGTGGGAATGAGAAAGGAGAGAAGGGATGGGGGTAATGGCTACGTATTCATGAATTCCATCAGTGGTTCTTAAGTACTTATTCTGCCTTGGGCACAATGCAAGATGCTGGAGATCCAATGTTGAGAAAAGATAGACATGGTATGTGCCCTGGGAGGCAGATAGGGCTCTGGTCATCACACTCATAAATGGAACCACATCTGTACTTTGAAAAAGTCACAGGCTGTCAAATGGAGAGTGGATTGGATGGGACCAGAGAGTATCCAAGGAGATCGGAAGGGGGCTTCCCTAATAGGATGTCAGATTACTACTAGGCCTATAATTTTAATGTCTTGAGACGTCTGTATCTGGCATCCATGAACTTTCCTTTATTTGCTTACTTAATTTAGTCAATATTCAATGTGCGAAATGGCATTTTCAAAGTAGAAATTCGGTTTGTTATTGTTATTATCAATTCCAACTTTTCAATGCCTCTCATATCACTGTTTTTGTTGTCAACGATATTTCCTTTCTACTTCAGGAATATTGTTCTAAATTCTTAGCTATGTGAGGATAATATAATTGAGCTTTGCGACAAGTTAGTCTATCAATTATCAAAATAATCATCAGAGAAGATAATATTTATTTATGTTAATTGTTGTTTTTAATATTCTAGCTGCATGCCAGATTTCACAAAATCACAAAATAAAGGTAACCTGAAAAAAAAGCTGTTTGGAAAGCCTGCAAAACTCATGAGGATCTTAAATTTTCTCAACTCCATATTTACATCATTTCTTGACTACATTAATGAAGCCAGGCTACAATAGCTTTCTCATAGTGTCATCTTAAAAATAAATGTATTTATAAAGCCTTTCAGGAAGAGTTTGGAGAAGTAAAGAAGGAGTGTCTATAATTCAAAGATATTTTCTATAAGTGTCCAGATAACAACGTCAGTAATTTTCTGGGGCTAGTTGTTAAACCCTGTGAGTTAATTTTATTATTCCCTGTTAATGACTGGTCTTTTTTCTTCTACAGAAGATATATATGTAAAGCTATTAGTATTTATGCTTTTCTTTTCTACAGTGATTTATTTTGTGGTTTAACTCAGTCACTTACAACAAGCAAAACAATAGAAAGTGGGCTTTTTGTTTTATATGTACACATGTGTCTGTATGTACATGAAGCCTTTGTTGGGGTGGAGGGCAGGGAGAAATAGGAGGGAACTTTAAAGTAAAGGAACAGGCTGAATCCCACTAGCATCAGGAGAAAGGGATGTAAACTTCTTAAGGAAGAGTATGGTAGAACCAAGTAGTTCTGTTTTTGTACGAGCTTCCCCACGGTATGAGTCTAATTTGACATTTGACATTTTGACAATCAAAAACAAAAACAAAAAAAAGATTAGCCAACAAAAACAAAAGCATACGCATATACTACTGGGATTACTCTGTGAGGGGTTAGAGCTGTCAGTTGTGCAATTCTGATCTAGTACTTAAAAAAAAGCAGACATGCAGTGCTTGGGCAAGGCTCCCACCTTCCAGCCCCACTGTGGGAACTTAGATATAAACAAAAGCTGGGAGCCCCTGTAGTTGCAGGGGGACCTGTGAAAAGATGATGCCCTCTTCCTTGGAGATAATGCTCGCTGTGCAGGTACATTCATTCATCCTTCACTCATTCTTCAAATCTCTCTTGAGTACTTCCGATGTGCCAGGCACCGCGTCAGCGACTCTGCCATATTTCTATGGGGTGAATGAAGCGAATGGCATTGAGCCCATTTCACAGCTGTGGAAAGGGGGCAATGAAAGGCGGAAGGACTTGATTTGTGAAGAAGCAACAGAGGCAAAACTAAAAAGTCAGCTTCCTGGATTTCTTGTCCAGTTTTGGTTTGGTTTGGTTTGGCTTAGAGAAGTGGCTTCCCATAAGGGGAACAGCGGTTGCCAGCGCGGGGCACAGTGCGCAACGTCTGCGTACATTTTCGATTGCCATAACGAGGGGAAGGGAGGACCACTGCGTCTGGTGGATAGAAGCCAGGAATGCTGTTCAGCATCTTACAGCGCACCGGACACCCCGTAGCAAGGAATGATTGGGATCAAAATGTCAACAGTGCTGCAGTTTAGAAACCCTGGTTCAGAAGGAGTATTTGGAAATTTTAGCTGATGAGCCAGAATTTATTTACCCTATCTGGGTAACAGGAAAAATTAAGAAAAACAAAAGGTGAATTTCTTCTAAGCTGAAGTTGATGCAACTGTTTGATTCTCATAAATGAGTCTAAATCTAAGTTCTCTTTTTAAAAAAGAAGTGCTTATTTTGCAGGCAGCATTTTTTTTTTTTTTAAATTCCACAGTGTCGCTACCCACTGTCACCACAAGCAGTAGCATTCTTATCTGTCAGTGATGGCCTCTTGGTACGCAGTTACAAAATGTACACACAACTTTTCTCACTGTTATGTTAGTACATTCAATCCACTTGTGGTTTTCCAAATGAAACTCTCCTGCTGTGAAAGTCACCCATTTAATGAAGTGTATTTACTGTATATTAGTAAGAATCTGTAGCTCAAGAATACTGCATTGAGAGTGAAATCAACATCCTCACATCCAAGTAACCCCTCTCCCTTACTCAGTGAGATGTTTGTGTAAGAAGCCAACTGGAAATTCCGGCCACTACCTTGATGATATTAAAAGATATGGGGAACATTCACTGTGCTTGCCTTGCCTGTTTCGTTCTTAAATGCTTGTATTCTAACCTCTTGTGGGAGGTAAGCTGGGGCAAGACTTGACATCACTATTGGCTGAACCGGTCACAGGGTGAGACACTCAAGTACAAAGATCGAATGGCTTACTTCTACAGATTTCCTGGCTGGGACAACATTGACTTTGTTGTTTAACTTCACTGTCAGAGTCACAGTAACATCATTAGGTCATGATTATAAGCAGTTCCCCAGTATGAATGTTTCTAAGTGCTATTGTCACATAATTTTGAAAATAAATTATAGACATGATTTGCACCTCAAATCTCCATCAACATTTAAGTAAATGCTCAACTGAGGCACTTTACATGCCTGCTAAAAAGTCATGTCCAAGAACAATTTTCTTATTAATAATCATGATATAAAGAAAAATGTAAACAAGCATATCATAATTTCCTTCAAGCATGCCGTATAGTTTTCTCTAAACGACAGAATGAAAAACCTTAGTCTTCAAGAATCTCATGAATTCATCTCAGCCTTTGCACCCACACACTGGTCTCTGTCTTCTCCAGTGTCTAATTGGATCTGACAATTGTGTTTATTTGGGACAAAAAATGAGTATGTTTGAGTTTCTAACTTTGTTCTCCCACAGGGGCATGGACATATGTATCCTTCCTTCTCAAAGACAGCAGTTGCGTACAATGTACACAAATATTTTTAAGTGTTTCACAGCACAGTGACATTATTTTATGGAACTAACCGTGGTGTGTAGGGGTGAGCAAGACTCTGTAAAAAGTATGTGTGATGAAACAACAGAGAGGAAAAGTAGAGCAGAAGCCACTTTGTTGACATTAAAATAGTTTCTATTTCAGGGCCATCAGTCACTTCATCATGTCTAGAGGGGGTTCAACATCAAACAAACCAAACAGAGCCTGGACCATATCCTGAGAGCTTGGCGTGGGTTCCTGGGCTCATCCCATACAGGGGGTAAGCGGGGAGTGCTGGCATCCACTGGAGACAGCTAAAACTTTGAGGAAGTTCAGATATGGCTCCAGGTCCTTTATAACTAAGAGTTGATTTAGACCCTAAAAGAAGATGATGGGAATACCCTGAGAAAACCGTAATTCAAAACGAGTCATGTACCACAATGTTCACTGCAGCTCTATTTACAATAGCCAGGACATGGAAGCAACCTAAGCGTCCATCAATAGATGAATGGATAAACAAGATGTGGCACATATATACAATGGAATATTACTCAGCCATAAAAAAAAAGAAACTGAATTATTTGTAGTGAGGTGGATGGACCTAGTCTGTCATACAGAGTGAAGTAAGTCAGAAAGAGAAAAACAAATACCCTATGCTAACACATATATATGGAATCCAAAAAAAACACAAAAAACTGGTTCTGAAGAACCTAGGGGCAGGACAGGAATAAAGATGCAGACATAGAGAATGGACTTGAGGACATGGGGAGGGGAAAGGTTAAGCTGGGACGAAGTGAGAGAGTGGCATGGACATATATACACTACCAGATGAAAAATAGATAGCTAGTGGGAAGCAGCCGCATAGCACAGGGAGATCAGCTCGGTGCTTTGTGTCCACCTAGAGGGGTGGGATAGGGAGGGTGGGAGGGACACGCAAGAGGGAGGAGATATGAGGATATATATATATATGTATGGCTGATTCACTTTGTTATACTGCAGAAATTAACACAACATTGTAAAGCAATTATACTCCAATAAAGATGTTTAAAAAAAAGATGATAGGATTACAGAAGTGATACTGATATGAAATTTAATCTCTTAAGCATTCACGGAGCTCTACAAACATTGGTTGCATACCTGCAAGCAGTTATTGAGCACCCAGTCTCTTCCTGGCACCATTTTATACACTTCGGATGCAGAGAAGAAAATGTACAGCCCCTGTTGTCCTCTCACAGGAGTGCACAGTCCACTGGGGAGACTAAGGTGTAAACAAGTAACTACAAGACGTTGTGAGCCAGAGGGGAGAGGTGTACGCAGAAGGGGAGGCAGCAGAAGATGAGGAACTGCAAACTCAGCCTAGAAAAGGTGATGTTTAAAGTTCTCAAGGATGACAAAAGAGTGCAATACTTGGATAGAGAGGGTGCTCAGAGAAAGCAGAGATAACAAAGTACAAGGTACCTAAGTCAATTGCACAACAATTTGTGGAGGACTCTTCACTAAGAAGACTGTGCAAAGGAACAAAGGAAGGGAGGTGCTGCCTCCAGGGAACTTTCTATCTCCTACTTCAAAGTATATATGTTTGTAACTCCTTGAGATTACAAGCATGTGAAATGTACACTAATTACCCTTGCTTTCAATTCATTGCATTTTATCTTCTACTATGCTTGTAGATGTGCTTACAAATCCTGCCAAATGTGAAAGAAATCTCCCAAAAAAGATAAAGCAGTGATCCCAATAGATACATAACCAAATGATAGGCAAGATGAAATTCAGTTGATGATCACAGACATGGGAAAAAGTTCAGTCTCACTAGTAATTAAAATATACATTAAAATGAAGTAACTTTCTGTTTATTGTATTACCGTACATTTTACAAAGCGTTAATATCTTAACCTGAGGAGACTCTGGTGAACTTGCATGCTCACCTGTGGCACTTGGACTATATATCTTTAGATTCTTGACCCCCAGAGAAAGAGGGGACAGGGGAACCTCTATGCACAGGATTATTCAGCGTTAATTATTTAATAAAATACAGAAGCAAACTGAATTTCCAAAATAAATGGGAGAGTTAAATCATGCTTCATTATTTAAATAGGTTATGGCATTGTAATTAAAGTTAAAATTAATAATTATAAAGCCTCTTGCCACAGGGAAACATTTTCAATATGATTACTATACAAAGGGTCAGAAAATGGCATATACAGTATGATTTCAACCACATAAAATATTTATGTATCTAGAGAAGAATCAGAAGGGAATACGCAAAAATAGCAGCTAATATTACGTAAAGGGTTTTTGGTATCTTGAGTCCTCAGACTTTCTGTTAATTGTTTTTTAGCAATGCTAACAAGATGGTAGAACTTGAATCATTTAATAAACCCCACAATAATGGGGCAATACACAGCACTATGAAAAAACAGTCTTGGGTACTCGTAGAGCCTCACGTTAAGGTGAAAAATATACAAGCATATAAGATTAAGAAGCAAATTGTAATAGGGAAGAACAAATCTGACTCCATATTGGATCTGTTTCTTTTACTTTAACCTTTGTATTCTCTTGCTTTTGCTACAAGTTAAGAATGTTGCCTACAGCCTAAAATATACAGGACAGCCCATTCTCAAGACTCTGACTTTTAAAGGTATAACACTTTTTCCACTCATATAGAGATAAAAAGTTACAGAACAGCGAATAACATTTGTCTTGTTGGAGGTTTACAGGAACATTATGACTTGACCTAGGTGGACAAATGCAAGAACAAAGGATTCTGACACCAAGAAGTCTGCAACAACCAACCACTCCCCTCCCCTTTTAGTATAAAAGAAGCTTGAATTCTAACTCGGGTAAGGTGGTTCTTTGGGACACTAGTCCATCATCTTCTCAGTCTGCTGGCTTTCCGAATAAAGTCACTATTCCTTGCCTCAATAACTCATCTCTTGATTTATTGGTCTTTTGTGTGGCAAGCAGTCCGAGCTTGGACTCAGTAACAAAATTATCATTTTGGGGGGAGGGCATATTCATTCCAAATTCTGCCTTGAGTAAAGTTGCAAACTGTCATTACAGTACCTCATCTTACTTATTAGTTTGAGCACGATGGCGGAACATGGTCATCTAAATTATCCATTTACTTTGTAACTGGAATTAAAAGCTCTTTTTTAGGGAACTCAAGATGTCATGAGGCAGAGTCAGTCTGCAGATTGATTCTGTAGCTTAGAACATTTCCACCGAAGCGTTTGGCCTGTGAGATGTCTAAGTAGATTAGTTGAAGTAGAAATGCATTATTTATTATTTAACACTTAGTGAAAGCAATCAGTGAGCTAGGTTTAATAATGATTTCTTTTAGACACTCACCGATGAATAAGAATTAGGTAAACATAAGCCAATCATTATTTGGAAGGTTTATCAAGTTTCAAAATCAGAACATTTTTTTCTGAAGAGGCAATTATGATCTTCCCTTTGAACATTGGAAAAGATAAACCTTATGTTATGTATGGAAACTCTGAGAATTAGACCTGTTTAGACAAGGAATGGGAGGGGATCCCACAATGTCAATGGAGGTCTTTTCTAATCAGGGCTCTGCTTCTGATTCCTGCAGATAAATCTAGGGGACAGATCATAGGAACACATTAGCTGAGCTCAGAACTCTGGATGGTGACTGCTAATTACTTTAGAATTGAAGGAAGACCCTTCCTATTTCAGATGTCTGGATTGCTGGAAAAGCTACATTTACAAAAACTGATCTATATCCAGGTAAGGGAAAGCTGATCTTCTGCGTGGACAGGAGCAGTATTATCACTTCCTGGGTGCCTCCAGGTCCTTCTACAGGTGCTTCCCTGGCGCACAAGTTGCACCCTATTTCTGCAGTTACTTCACCCTGCGTAGACTGATCTAAAAACCTTCTTTTCCAATGGGGGCAGAATGCAACCTGTGACGGGGGAACTGCTAACCTGTGGCTTCTGGCTTTCATAGTTTCAGTAGAAGATGCAAATGATTAACTATCCCTCCACCCTTCCCTTCCAAAGATGGCCTCATCATGACCTCACCATGACATCATGATGAAGTCTAACACTTCTAGTTTTGTGATTTGGGGCAAAGCACTTAACCTTTCTGGAGTTCACCCTCTTTATTGTAAGTGGCATCCATCACAGGGAGATATTGTTGTTCTTTCTCCAGTGGCTTATGTATAACCAGTGCATGATGTATGATGGGCACTCCATACCTCTCTTTCTTTCTTTTTTTTAATTTATTATGGTAAGAACACTTATTATGAGATCTACACTCTTAACAAACTTTGAAGTGCACGGTGCAGTACTGTTGACAACAGGCACTGTGTTGTACAGCAGCTCTCTAGAGCCTATTCATCTAGCATAACTGAAACTTTAGAACCACATTTAACAACAACTTCCCATTTCCCTGTCCCACAACCCCTGGCAACTACCATTCTACTCTCTGCTTCTATGAGTTTGACTATTTTAGATACCGTCATATAAACAGAATCATGCAATACCTGTCCTTCTGTGACTGGCTTATTTCATTTAGAATGTCTCAAGGTTCATCCAAGTTATTGCATATGGCCGGATTTCCTTCCTTTTTAAGGCTAAATAATATTCCATTGTATGTATATAACACATTTTCTTTTTCCATTCGTTTGTTAATGGACATTTAGGTTGTTTCCACATCCTGACTATTGTGAGTAGTGCTGCAATAATCATGAGAATGCAGATATCGCTTCGATATCCTGATTTCCACTCTTTTGAATTAATACCCAGAAGTGGGATTTTTGAATCATATGATAGTTCTAGTTTTATTTTTTGTGTTTACCCCCACAGACTTCCCCAACACTTGCTTCTAACTTCAAATTTCTTTACACATAGCATGGATTCCAGCACCCACCCTCCCACTCCTCATTTCCAATGCCACCCAATTTCTGTTTCTTGCTGACAATTTCTAAGTACTTTGTGAATTAGCGTGTGTTTTTGTTCTTTTGAGGTTTTTTGTGCTGTGTGTGTGTGTATGGTTGTTCTTGCTGCTGAAGGGTGGAATTGAAATTATTATGTAACTGCCAGCAGTAACTTCAATGGGAGAGACAGCAGCTAAACTCTGAAAGGTTAACACTGAACTTCAGAGTGGCTTAATAGACTACAGTTTATAAACAACAGATTTCCTAACAGACTAGAGCAACAAGAAAGTCATGTTTGGGATTCCCATGCTTTCAGTGTTTATTTATTTGATTGTTTTGGTTTTATTATTATTAAATAGTTGTACACTCTCATTTTATATGTAGGGATATGAATATTTAACTTCTTAGAAGATTTATTCTTTAGTAAAATCACAAGATTTAGCACAATGTGACAACTATATCTATGTAAGCACATTGAAGGCAACATCAGAAGGAATATTTACTTATGATTATAATCTGTGGCTTAAACTATAGTTGAGTTCCAAAGATATTAAATTTAAAATATAACTGCATCATATGAAATAGTTCGATTGTTGTGAAGTTCAGTCATTAATTCCTCACTTTCTTGTGATGCTGTCTAATAAATATGCTCTTGAAAGAGTCTCCTTCTCTGCAACACACATTTTTAATGTCTACTTCCTGATATTTTTATATGAACTAAACATTTATCTTGGCATTATTTGCAAATGAGATAGAGTTCATTCAGACATACAACTCAGTGGAAATAGAGAACACACATTTCTGCAAAGTTAGGGCAGCACAGACCTGGGAAAGCAGAATGCCAGGTCTGATTCCAGCTCCCCTGGCCCTCTCTAGCCTACTGTGCCACATTAGCTGTTGGTGACACTCCTCAGTTCCTCCTTTGAGATGCAGTGTGCATCCTGATTGATCTCTGAGCTTCCTCTAAGTCTTTCCCACATCCCTGGTATTTCTGTGATATGGGTGCTTGCATTTGTCACTACTCTGACAACTGATGCCAACAAAGAAAATTATACAACCTTTGACAGTGAATTTCTTACCTCTATATCCTGTGCAAAATCACTGAGTTAGGTTCAAAAATAAATGATTCCTAAAACATCTGTGGTAGGCTGGTCTTGCCTCACTGGGTGAAAATATTTGAGAGCGGTATTCCATGTGAAACAGAGGGTTTGTCTAAGAGCCCATGCAAAGTAAATTGAAAAGAACTGGCTCTCTAATCACTGGGCTTCCTCTCATTGTCATATGTTGTAAATATCAAAAGGTGATGAATTTGTAGGACTTTGGTTACACATTTTTCCCGTAGGCTCCAAATGCTGTGTTCTCACTCAAATCCACAAAACTGGACCATCCCTGGGACCAGGTTGCAGATATGGTTTTTGGAAGTCCTTTTTTTCTGGAAGAAAATGATGGCAGAGCAGTGGAATAACTGCAGGCAGGTAAGCAAAAAAACCAACCATGAAAAAAGGCAATGTCTTTAAAGGTTGATCATTTTTATGTTTTATTATATTTAAGAAACCCCTAGAACTTCTTCCAAAAGACAACATTTACCTAAAATTCGATTTGTGTGTGTGTGTGTGTGTGTGTGTGCGTGTGTGTGTGTTATCAAATTGCCTTCTTCTCTTCTCAAAGAACAAATGAATGAAAACATAAGAATTTCTCTGGCAGTGGGAATCAGTGCATGAGGGAACTTCCATGAAAATTAAAAGCTGTAGTTGGTATATTGAAAGCCAGTTTAGTTGAGGTGATATTTTGGAAGCTGCTCGTCTACTATTAGCAATTGTATTATATGACAGAGACTTGATTCCTAGGAACTCCTGGAAGGTCACTCTCTAAAGAGTGGTTATCACAGAAGACACTGTTTCTTTATTGGATGTCTTGCATGGAGGAAGACAGAACAAGAGAGAACACATAGGTGAGAAAAGATGACGGTGAGTTAATGTCAGTGGGCAAGAAAGAACTCATCACAGGGACAGAGGACTAGGCAATGTACAGCAGCCACATTGCCCTTGACCTCATTTATTCTCCTTTACCAAGGCCCTGGTCATAGACTGGAGTCATGGAAAAGACCAGGATCTTACACACTCATTCTCTTTCCCTTGAGGGTAGACAGCAGCCTATCAGCGCACAGTGTGACCTCTCCGTTAAGACAGCGTTGGCTGTTTGCTGCTGCAGCCCCTGAACATCTTCCGTGAGATTTTTAGCTGTCACAAAGAGGCATAGAGAACCTGCTGGGTTGTCTCACTTGAGCATCAGTCTTTTGATGCAAAGCTTTTCCCCAATGAAAAGCCAATACGTGATCGTTTGTGCACTCAGAGAAGCCCCAAGCTGTGACCACCACCTCCCATTCACTGTGTGATTCCATTCCTGGTTACAACATATCTGGTATCATTTTTTATAGGAGACCTAGTGATATGGCAGGCTGGATTGTGCCATTCTGGAAGGAACCGGGAGGGTAGAAGCTATTGATTAGCAAAGGGATATCTTTCAGTAATTAAACAAGCAGTGCTTTCAGTAACAGAAAGAGAGAAAAGGATTGAATTGTACGTTTGTCTCTTCAATGTTTAACATAGTCTAATTTTTTAAAATTTACTAAACATCCACAACAAAATGTGGAAATGAAACCATAAGCATTCTTAAAGGACTGAAAGACTAGATAGCATCTAAGACCAACGCAAGTGGGGAAATGTTTGACTGAATGCTCAATTATCTTAATATGCAAAAATCAAGGATGGCTGAGCCTTAACAATTATGAAGTAACCACCAAATTGTTTTCCATTTACTTCAAAGGTTGATTAAACATATTTGTTAAGAATGCTGCACATTCTCTGATCCTCAAAGTTGCTGAGGTTAATCCTATTATCAAGGTTTGCTGGATTTAGCAAATAAAAATATAAGTTGCTCAGTTAAACGATGAATTTCAGATAAACAATGAATAATATTTTAGTGTAAGTATGTCCCACGCTATATTTGAGAAACAGCTATACAAAAACATTATTGGCCATTTATCTAAAATACACAGATGACTAATTTGTTGGCTATAATCTTGGGCAGACACTTCTCAGGCATTATTTGCTTGTACTCTTTGAGTACGTATATACAACTGGTTTATGTATGAGTATATATATATACATAACTGGAATAAGCCCAGCTTCATGGAAGCATTGGGACCTTTCTAAGGTGGCTTGTATGCTTAGGAATCTTTGTCATTCCTTGTCTTCCTAACTCCCAAAGTTATGCTGAATGGACACTTGGAGAGACTCTTCCCAGTTTGCTCAAGACTTGTGCTAAACTGCCTTACACAGTTGAAAGTGAAATGAGACAGACTGGTCTGGGTTTAATACATCAAGAGCCAGGCCCAAGCCTCTGGCTTAAAATAAAACTGTGAGCACGAGAAACATGGCATAACCAAGACATGGTTTAAAAGGTTGATACCTAGAGGGGTGGGATAGGGAGGGTGGGAGGGAGGGAGATGCAAGAGGGAAGAGATATGGGAACATATGTATATGTATAACTGATTCACTTTGTTATAAAGCAGAAACTAACACACCATTGTAAAGAAATTATACTCCTATAAAGATGTTAAAAAAAAAAAAAAAAGGTTGATACCTGGAAAACCTTTGAGAAGTCAACATCAACCCCAGACCCCCAATCTTAATTTTCTCAAGCCTCTCAAAAAAGATAATTTTTTAAAGTTCAACTGATATTCATATTGCATTAACATGGTAGGCATGGCTCTGTATCTCTTATTCGTTAAATGCACATAAAACCTCATGATATAGATCATATTATTATTTCTGTACACATGAGAAAGCATGTGATAGGTTCATTACTTCCAAGACTGTTTTACAAACATCATCTCATTCGGATTTTAGGGCAACTGAATGTGGTAGAAAGGGCAAGTATTAAGTATTATTATTGCCATTTTGTAGATGAAAAGATTAAGGATAGAGAGGTGACACATCACTGGCCCAACATTAGTGAGTTAGTAAATGCTATTTCTCCGAATCCAAGCCCCATTCTCTTTCCACTCTACCTATGTTCACTACGGAAATTAAAATGGAATCTAGAAAATGTTGAGAACAATGATTTTGCTCTAATTTAAAATCTGGATTTTTGAATGCAGGCATGTCCTTACATCTGGGGTTACAGGAGAGAGAGGCAGGGCTCTGCTTGGTAAAGCAATATCCAAGGAAAGGGAAACCAGCACTCTGACTTCTCTCAGTGATTTGAGGGTGGCTTAGAGGTTATGCCAGAATGGGAAGCTTGAGTGTCATTACAGGGGAAACCCCTAATTTGGAAACTGTGATTCCAAGTGCAATAATAAACAAATTACTGAGACCATGCTTCTGCCAACTGGAGGACTTGTACTCACAGCACTCTTCTTTTTTTTAGGGTGCTAATCAGTAGTGAAAAAGGCGATTATAATTGAATGCACCGAAATTTAGAATGCTGGACACCTCATCTCCCAAAATTAGTTTCCTAAGCACCAGGTTTTATTGCTGGGAAGTTACTATTGGTACTCGGTATTAAGTACCAAGATGATGATGGGTCTAGATCTAAAACAAAAATTAGAGAGCTTGTAAGTAGAAAAAAGACATTGGTATTCACAATGCATGTTCTAGAGAAACAGTAGTAATGAATGACTTTTCAGGGTGAAAGTAGAAATAGGCAGTGAAAGTAGCTACCTTTGTTTAACTCCAAGTGAGTCACTGTCTGTAGAACCCTCCCGAAAGGAAATGTGGGCAGCCAGGCCAGTCTCCTCTGTGGTCTTCGGAGATGTCGACACAGGCAACAGGCTTGCTAATGAGACCTCAGAAGTGTCTGATCATCTCCTCTAATTGCTCTGAATAATTGGAGAACTGCATGGCCTTGCCTACTCCTTCCCAAAGACAGTCCATTCAAATATGCAAATCTAAAATTATTTGAATACTGCTCTAATTGGAGTCTGGGCTACCCATTATTTGCTGAAGAACAAAACAATATGACTAAAAAAGCAAAAAAAAAAAAAAAAAAAACACTGACTATCAAATCCTTCATTCTAAGCTTCACTGAACTCCCCAAATTACCCACAGGCAATCTTGACAGGGACCACTTTACAAGAGAGTTGATGACCTCTAATTAAGACACAAGGAACTTCTAGTTATGTTAATATTTGAAATTGAAATTGGTTTGACCTATGCAATTCCATAACACACCACCTAGTTAATCTCGACTCCAGGCACCTTATAGTTGGCAAAATGTCCAATAAATATATTGCAAAGATACACGTTCCAGCTCCCTCCTCCCTGCGTAGATTACGTTGTGGAATGGCAAGTCTAGGATGTCATACCTGATAACATGGCTTTCTGTAGAAACTTTACCCAACAAAGGATGCTGAACAGGTGTTACTAGTCCTTTATCCCATCAGGAGTTGGGGTCCGCAGTGCACACTTCCCTTCAGCCTCTCTTAACTGGAGTCACCTCTCAGTCTCTCTCTGCTCATGCTTTCAGCATACTCTTCCCTTTTGAAATGCATCTCATCTTCTCTCCCTTCCCTACCCTACTCTCCATCCTTCACTGTGCTCCTAGACACCTTTCCTTCACTTACCTCTCTGATAGTGACTTTGAGGTTTACATTTACATTTTTAGCCTGTTGCTGTACCCACCTTGGTAACACCCAGACCCATTTTACCATAACTTTCTGCACAAAGTTACAAAACCCTGATTCCCTTTTATTGTCTGTTGATGCCAGCTCTTCACCTATATCCTGTATTCCTCAGTCTCAGAAAAAAAAGTAAAACTATAAACTCTTCTCAATCATACTTTTATTCTCTCTCTCCCCTTCTTATCCCTGCCAAATTCTTAAAAGTGTAGTTGACACCCCCTGCCATCGCTTCCTCTTCACCCAAAGGTGCCTTGACCTTTACAATTTGTTCTTCAGCTCTAGACTAGAGATAAATTTTCTGTAGAAATTAAATGTTAAGGAACTCCTGCTTTAGAATCAGATACCGAGAGTTGGAACCCCAATTCTTCCAAAGGCTGATGATGTTGAATCTGTTTAACCTATCCACTTAATTTCTTTTCCTCATCTTAAAATACAGTTATAATAAATACCAATGTTTTATTGACATTTATTACAATAGTATGACGAGTTCTTACAATGATTAAGCAACACAGTCCTGAATGCCATCGTGGTCTCATCCTGAGTGATCAGTAGTGCTGGATGTTGTGTGTTTTTATTGTTGTTATCATGCTGAGGGGCCAAAATTATCCTCAATTTTCATCTTCTTTAACTTCTCTGCACCACCTGTTTCAAAATGGTTTAAATTGTTTAAATGTTCTCCTTTCTTCTCTCTCATGGCTCATCTAATTCTGCTCTTATCTCTGATGGCTTCTCTTCTGTCTTCAGTGGCTCCAACTCCTCCCCCACCAGGATGTACATGGACTTTCAGAGTCTGTAGTCAGCTGATTCCCACCTTTCCTACACTCTTGTGATTTCCCCATGACCAGGACTCACATCATCCCTGTTTCGTCCATGAGTCACTCCCAAATGTGGAGGCCAGTATCAGCCTTCCCATAAATTATCTGCTGAACATATCCTGATACACCAGCATATCCCACAAACACGTTAAATCTCACACATTAAAAACCAAGCCTCCTTTCCCTCCCATCCCTACAAAGCCTATTCCACTCTCCCTTATTTCTGTGAAAACCATTATCTATTCTCAGGTCCCAGGCTATGAAAATGAGAGCCATCTCCAATGCCTTCTCATTTACTCTCAAAGTTAATTTCACCTCTCAGAGAGACACAGAGAACTGTTACCCTGAATCCAAGCAGATGGTTGGAATAAGAAGAAAGGAAATCTCGAAGAAAATGCTATTTGAGAGGTTGTAATGGCTGCAAAAGAATTAAGGGAAACAGAAGCTTCATTTGGCATCTACCATGTTCCAAAGACTACACTAGGTATTTCATTTATATATATATATATATATATATATATATATATATATATATATATATATATATATATATATATATATATAAAGGAAAAGGTATTATTTCAAGAAGGAAAATAATCTTTTAGAAGTGAAGTTCTGATGATAAACTGGGAATATCCTTGATTAGGAAAAATGAGAAGCAGTGTCTACAAGGATGAGAAGGACAGTCCAAGTGGTCATCCAGTGAGCTGGAGCTACTCCAAGACATGTTCAGTGGAAGGAAAGAGGGACTCATGACCAGTAGCACCAGCTTGTAATAAGATTATTGGAAATTCTGAAGTCCAGGAAACTAAGTCTTCTAAAAAGTCCCAAGGACAAAAAGGAAGGGGTGGATTTTATTGTTGTACTGCACTGACAAAGAGGTCAATGTATGTTGCAGACAATGGAAGGAGATTGAAACGACCTCAGTTCCTATTTGGCGTTCAGCTCTTCTGTTAAGAATCCACTTTGGCCTGAAAAGATTTTATTCAGTGTTAAAACCGATGCCTGAGCTAGTGATGGGGATAGTAGACATTTATTGGGTACTTCCTGTGTGACGTATGCATTCTCATTTTATCCTCACAACCACTCTCTAAATTAGAAAGATAGGTTTACAGATGTAGGACCTGACACTCTACAGGGAACTCATAGCACTTAGCTAAATAGCTGAGCCAAGATTTCTATACTGCGGATTCTGAAAGTCAAGTTCACCACTATGTTATGCCACTTCTCAAGTTCGTAATCCTTATGATTCCAATTTCAGGACTGGGACATTTGGCAGGCATGACCACTTATCGTTACCAATCTCTAAGGAGCTATAAGAAATGGGGGAGGGGGAACCTGAGACTGATAAAGGACACAAGTCTCAATTTTCAAAAAGGCAGACAAGTTCAATTCTACAAAATGATAATTCTATTATGATTGAAGAATCAATTGTTATGTAGATGGTTGTGACGACTTAAACAGGGGGCAGCATGGGTTCTTCAAAAACAGAGGAAGTCAGAACAACTGCCTTTTCATTTTTTCTGCCATAAGTTTACAAGATAGGGAATCAGGAGTCTGCGGCAGATGCACAGCATCTCAGATGGGAGAGGAACTTCAGGGCTGGTAGGAAAATATTTAAGTTCACATATAACATCCTCACCAAGGGATCACTTTGCCTTTATCTGTCATCCCTAGTGTATGGAACTCACCGACTCATAACAACACCTTTCATTTATGAAGAGTTGAGACTATTTTGGAAAGCTTGGATAAGTCAGCAAGTGTTTTCTTATAATGAGCTGAAATCTACCATCATGAAGGCTTCCCTCACTTGGTACCACTTCAAGCACTTGGAGGAATTCAGCTCCAATCTGGTCCTTCTTTCCACCTGAGAGTGGTTCATATGTGAACACAAACATTAGGCTTCTCACTCACATTTCCTAGCCCTGTTTCTTCAATGAATCTTCCTTGAAGAGGAGTTTTGTCATTGACATCAACATTCTCCAACTTGCTACACAGTGCCAAAACCAAGTAGGGAGCCTCTTAGTATTTTAAAGACCTTTTGAAAGTGTGAAATTATTCCACCGTTCAGACAAGACTACAAAATATTATATCTGACATTCAACTGCATCAATTTGTATCATTCTATCATATTTGCTTCAAATCTTTCAAAATATCATTACAGACACGTGAGACCCACATTTATTGTTGCCAGATGCCTCCCTGTTATGAGTTGAATTGTGTCCCCCCCCAAATTCATATGTTGACATTCTAATCCCCAGACCTCAGACCTTCTTGGAAATACAGTCATTGCAGATGTAATTAGTTAAGATGAGGTCATACTAGAGTAAGAACTTCTGACCCCCAGAACTGTGAGACAATAAATTTGTGTTGTTTAAGCCTCCCAGTGTATGGAACTTAGTTAGGGCAGCCCTAGCAAACTAATACACTCCTCAAAGATGACCCCTATCATGGATTAAGTATTTACCACTCGTAGAGATACATGGTAATATATATCTATAAGTATTTGAAAGTGTTGTTTTTCATCTTACACATTTTATATACATGTTGTAAAATATATTTAAAAAACAGAGAAAATGTAAGTTGTTGAAGAATATATACATGTTGTTTTACTAGATTGTTGAGTATTCTATATCCTTTTCATTGCCATATGAATTTTAAAATCCCCTTGAAAGTTCTATCAAAAGGACTGGTGACATTTTTAATTAGGATTGCATTGAATCTGTAGATCACTTTGGGGAGAAAAGACATTGTAACAAGTTGAGTCATACATCAATCTATTTATTTCACTTAAGTCTTCTTTAATTTCCCTCAGCAACATTTAGAGTATTCAATATAGGGATCTTCCATGGATCTTTATGCCATTGTAAACGGTATAGGTTAAATTTTATTTTCCACTTATTGTTGTTACTATATAGAAATACAATGGTTTTTTTCAATGTTGACCTTGTAACCCACAACCTTGCTAAATTCATTTTTGGTTCTAGTAGTTAGATTATAGTTTATGTAGGATCTTTTACTACACAATCACATTATCTGTGACTACAGCCTAACATTTTCTTTTCTAGCTCTATGTCATAAGCTAGAAAGTTGATTCAGGACAAAGTTGATTTGAAATGGTAAGAGTGAACATAATTTCCTCATTTTTAGTCTTAAGAGGAAAAGCATTTATTCTTTATCAATAAGTATTATGTGGGTTATAGATTTTTGTAGATGTCCTTTATCAGTCTGAGAAAATTTTGTTTTGTTCTTACTTACCAAATGTTTTTTCTTCACCTATTGAAATGAAAATTTGAATTTTGTCCTTCATTCACTGAATTTCTATTTCTTCTGGGGTACATTTTGATAATTTGTATTTTTTTAAGAATTTTTAAATTTTCCCCTAATTTTCTCAATTTATTGGTATAAAAATTGTTCCTAGTATTTCCTTATTTTTCTTTCTAATGTTCAAAAAATCTGTAGTGTTGTTTCCTCTTCTGTATATAGTAATTTCATTCCTTTGTTTTCTTGATACTTCTGTTTAAGGGTTTATCAATTTTATTAATCTTTTCAAAGAAATATAAATTATATTTATTTTCTCTATTTTTATAAATTTTCTATTTAATTTGTGTCTATTCTTATCTTTATTATTTCTTTCTCCTACTTCATTTGATTTCAATTTGCTCTTCTTTTTCTAGTTTCTTATGATAGAGGCTTATATCACTAATTTTAAGCCTTTTTTTTTTTCTTTCCTAATACAAGTATTTAAAGCCATAAATTTCCCCCTAAGCACTACTTTAGCTGTATCCATACATTTTGATGTGTTGTGTTTTCAATATCATTTAGTTCAAAATAGGTTCCAAATTCCCAAATTTGACCCATGAGTAATTTATTAGTGTGTAGTCTAATTTCCAAATATGTGGGGATTTTTCAGATATCTTTTTATATTAATGATAATTAATTTGATTCTAATGTTATCAGAGAGCATATTCCGTATAATTTCAATTCTTTGAAATATATTGAGACTTAGTTTATGACCCAGAATTTGGTCTATCTTGTTCCTATAAAAGAATATGTTTCTGTGGTTGTTGGTTAGTCATTCTGTAAATGTAAATTGTGTAAATTTGGTTAATAGTGTTGTTCAAATCTTTTGCAAACGTACTGATTTTCATGTAGTTCCATAAGTTCCTGAGAGAGTGGTGCTAAGATCTCCAACTATAAATATGGCTTTATTTCTCCTTTTAGTTCTAAAAGTTTGCTTCATGCACTTTGATGTTTTGTCATTAAGCATATATACGTTTAGGATTATTATGTCTTCTTGACAATTTTATCATTGTAAAATATTCTCTATACCTCTGGTAATTCTTGTTATCTTAAAACTTTTTGGTTGATATTAATACAGCCACTTCTGTTTTCTTGTGACTAATATTTGCATGTTTTAGTTTGTCAACCCTGTTTGTTTTAACCTATGTCTTTATGTTTAAAGCACATCTCTTGCAAATAACATACAGTTGAGTTTTGTGGTTTTTAATAGAGGAATCTTATCATCTTTGCCATTTAATTAGCATGTGTAATCCATTTATATTTAATATAATGATTGAGTAGTTGGGTTCAAGTCTACCATCTTGCTATTTGTTTTCTTTTGTCCCAGAAGTTCATTGTTCCTTTTCTTCTTTCTTTCACACCTTGCTTTGGATTTTAATATTCCATCTTAGCATCTCCATTGGATTTTTAGAACACATTTTAATTTCTTTCAGTAGTTACTCTAGGGATTACTATATATGTCCTTAACACAAGACAGTCTATCTTGAATTAATATTTTAAAATCTTACATATAACATGAGAAACTCACAAAAGTATAATTCCATTTAACTTATCTCATCCTCTGTGTTACTGTTGTCATGCATTTTTTCTACTTATGTTACAAATCCCATGATACATTTTTTATTATTTTTGCTTAAAGAGAAAATTAAGAACTCAGAAAAAAAAGTCTTTTACATTTTCTCACATATTTACCAGTTATGGCATTCTTCATTCCTTCCTGAATATCCAGGTTTCCATCTGGTAACATTTTTCTTCAGTCTAAATAATTTTCTTTAACATTATTTATAGTGTTGTTCTACTGGTGATACATTCTCTCAGTTTTTGGTTACCTGAAAAATGTCTTTACCAGGTTTGCACTTTCAAAGGATATTCTGATGGACATAGAATACTAGGTTGAATTTTTTGTTGTTGTTTTGGCAGTGTAAAGATATTATTCTATTGTCTTCAAGTTTGTATTATTTTTGATAAGAGGTCTAAAGTAATTCCTATCAGTCCTTCTATGTATCTAATTTGTCTTCTTTCCTCTGGCTGCTTTAAATTTTCTCTTTGTTTTTTTGTTTTAGCAAGTTGACTATGATGCTTCTAAGAGTGATTTTTCTTTGTATTTTTTTGTTTGAATTTATTGAGCTTCATGAATCTACAGGTTGCCATTTTTCATCAAATATGGAAAGAATTTGATCTCTCATTCTTTCTTTCCTCCTTTGTTTTTTCCTTTTTTACTTCTTTTTTCTTTCTTTCTTTCCTATGTCATTTTTTCTTTTTTCTTTCTTCCTTCCTTCCATGCTTCCTCCCTCCCTCCCTTCCTTCACTTTTTTTCTTTCTTCCCTTCCTGCCCCAATCTCTCTCCTCATTTTCTGGAATTCCAATTACAGAAATATTATACTATTTGATGTTTTACAACATGTCACTGAAGCTCCCTTCATTTTTTCACAGTTAAAAAAAAATTATCGCAGTTGGGTAGTTTCCATGGACTTCTGTGTGAATTCACTCTGTTTTTCTGCTGCATTCTCCTATCTATTGTTAAGCCTATCCAGGGAAATTTTTTCTGATATTTTATTTTTTAGTTATAGAAATTTAATTTTGTTCTTTTTGACAATTTTCATTCCTCTGCTGATAGTACTTATTTGTTGATTCACTATGTCCATATAATGAACACATTTAGAATAACAGTTTTAAAGTCCATGTCTGCTAATTCCAATATGTGTTCCATCTTTAGATATGTCTCTTCTGATTATTTCTCCTGATTATTTATTTACTTATATTTTTGCATTTGCACACCTAGTAAATTTTTATTGTGTTGTGTGTATTGTAGGTCCAAGGTTGTTAAGATCTGTTTTTTGTTTGTTTGTTTTTTAGCCTTCCTTTAGAGCATACTGAGTTGTTTGTTTGAAGGCCTTTAATTTAGTGACTGATCAACTTGATTCTGGTGATACTTTTAGGTTTTGTCAAGGGTATTCTATAGTAGCTCCCTGTGACTAGAATAACTCAACTTTCTAAGGTGTGATTGTTTGGGGGTCTAAATTGAATGTTTAGGGTTTTCTACAATGTTTGCTAGAACGTCAACCTTGGTTCATTAAAACTCCAACATCTCTCAGTAGTATGTGTCCTCTGGAATCTCATTTATGTCATAGTCTCCCAATAGCTATACTCTGTCAGGCCACATGGAAGCTTGTCTTGCCCATATACAGCTTAGTACTCAGCCAAAGACTCAAGGTAACCCCTATACTGATATCTAGAACTTGTTCTCTGTGCAGTTTCCTTCTCTTTAGTGCTCTGATCAGCAAATTCAGTTACTTCAGCAGCCCCAAACTCCAATCTCTATTACCTCTGCCCAGTGTTTCGCTCCACTTTCCTATGTCATAGTTTTGAAGGTGTTCTCAGGCAGAAGGCTGGGACGAATATGGGATCAGTTTGTACACTTCTTTCTTTCAAAGAGCACAGTCTTTCATTACCTGTAGAGGTCAATTACTGCAAATGGTTGCCCCCTATATTTTTCTGTTTTATTGATGGGATACTATTCCAAAACCCATTAATTCATCATGCTTACAACTGAAATTTTTTTTCAACATTTTCTTCATAATCTGTAGGAACTTCATAAGGCTTATCAGAATTCTGGAGGCATGAGTACAAGGGAGTGAGGCTAAGGCAACACACTGCCTGACAGGTAGTTTCAAATAACTGAATAAGCATGTGACTTCAAACAAAATAAAAGCTCTCTAATCTAAAATTCCTTTGCCTTGAGTTAGAAAAAATAGTACATATCAGAGCAAGGGGTTCATAAATTAGAATCTCTAATATATGGAAAACCCTTAGCACAGTGCTTGACAAATAATAAATGTACAAAAAAGTTTGTTAATGTTATAAGTATTATTTTATTACTATATTTATTATTACTACTGTTTCCCAGGAAAGGCCTCAATAATCATAAATGATTGGTATAATCTGTCAAGGTAGGAAAAAACGTGTTCTACAGTATAATAGAAGTAAGGCTAAAGAGAGAGGTGATATATCAAAGACACACCTAAAAATATTTATGGCTCTTATGAAAATTTAAGTTTATTATGTGCTAATAGAGTGGCATAGCTAAAACAATACATTATATCTGTATCTATTCTATCTCATTATGACCTTAACTGTGGTGGTTTTTGTATTTGTTCCTCAGAAGATAATATGATCCTTAGGCTCTAGGATACCAGTGTATATAGCAAATGTTTAGCAAATAGTCATACAATAAATAAATGAATAAAAGTAAATGTAATTTTGGTTTATTATTTCTAAAATCTTTTCAGTTTTAATTATGATCCAACTTAATTAGCATTTTGAGGTTTGCTCTTCCTTTGCTTAACTCATTTCTGTTCCGTTTCTCCTGGTGGAGGTTGGGATAAAAATGTAAGGTCAATAGTCATGGACTTCCCCAGTCTAGAGACATAAAGGGGCCAGTAAAAACAATACAAATACAGCCTAAATCAGTTGAAATGGAGAAATCACTAAAACCCAAATCACTTTTTCCAATGCATACCCTTTAGTCTGTAGGTTTCTGGGGAGTCTCATGTAAGCTCATCAACAACCAAGACTATACTTTCCTCCTTCCTTGCAACAATGTTCTTCTTGTTACTTCTTAGCTTTGTGGTATTTCTGTGGCTATCTGAAATGCTTTACTATCAACAGTGCTACCCTTCCATTCTGCTTCAAAAACCACCATACTGAGCTGGGAAATCTGCCCTCATCTCCATCTCTGTTATTCTGGGCTAATGATAGTAAGAGGGGTTTGTATTAGTACATTTGTATTAGTATGTATGCATTGATACATAACAAATCACCCCAAAACTTAGAAACTTAAAGCAACAGTTATTTTTCTCCCACATACTGCAGGTCAAGACTCAACTGGTAAAAGACCAACTTCCAAGTTCACTTGCATGACTATGGGCAGGATTCAATTCCTCTTGAGCTCTTCGGCTGAGGGCTTCAGTTTCTTTCAGGCTGTTGGATAAAGACCATCCTCAGCTCTTTGCCACATTGGCCTCTGCAAAGGGCAGCTCTCAGTGTGGCAGCTTGCTTCTTTAGGGTGAGCAAATAAGAAGAACCAAAGAGTGAAAGAGCAAGTCAATCTGCTCCAACCTAATCTCAGAAGTGACATCCTATCACTTTTGTCACAGTCTATTCATTAGAAGCAAGTCACCAAGTCCAGTACACAGTCACAGGGAGGTGATTACCTAAGGGCACAGATACCAGGATGTGGGGATCACTGAGAGCCATTTTAGAAGCCTCCTTTCACACTGTCCTTAGGCTAACTGCCTTCAGTCCCTCTATTCATATGGCTATGTGACTTGCTTCTTTTTGTCTGATTTCTCTTGAGTTTGTAGCTTAGGTACGTTCCATGGATATTTGCTAAAATAAGTCCTGGCGTTGCACTTCATGTAAAACACAGACAAACTGGAGGTCATTCAAGGGAAAACCACCATGATGGCAAGGAAACTTGTAGCTGTGTGACAGTGTGAAAGGCTGGACAAGGAGCTAGCAAAGAGAAGGTTTACCATGAAGGAACAGGATCGTTATCTTCAAATATTTGAAGAACTACCATGTGGATTTATTTAGCACTATCCCAGAGGACAGAAACGGAACCCAGGGATGTGGAATGAGGAAGGTTTTGGCTTACTCCAAGGAAAAGGATTTATATTGTCCAAAGATGATGCCAGATGCATTGAGAGGTGGTGAGACTGCCCTTAGGGCATCAGACGCTGGTTCCCCACCTGTCACCTTGATTCCAGAGAGATTCAGGGGCAGGACATGGCTGAGCAGTCTGACCAAAAGGTCATTTTTAATGTAGTTCTGTGATCCAGTCAATTCTAAGCCAATTGCAAATCAATACTGCTCTCATCGTAACTCCAGTTTTTACCCCTTTTCTCCTGCTAACAAGGTCAAACCAATATTTCCCGTTGTCCCAAATGTTACAAAGGCCTCCCTCCAGTCTTCCAAACATGAATTGATCAGATTAAGTCTCCAGGGTCATATTCTACTCATGACTTTCCTCTTTAGCCAGAATTTCTTAATGATCCCCATTATCTATGGAATAAAACCCAGACCTCTTAGCCATACAAAACCAAGCCCCAACATACATTCCCTAGCCTCTCCCTACTCTTCTCCATAAGCCTATCATTCTTAGTTAAGGCTGTACAACAAATTACCATATACTGGGTGGCTTAGACAAACAAACACTTATTTCTCACAGTTCTGGAGGCTGGGAAGTCCAAGATCAAGGCGCCAGCAGATCCAGTGTCTGGTGACACTGGTTTGCAGATGGCTATCTTCTCATTGTATCCTTACATGGCAAAAGGCAAAAAGAGTGAGCTCTCTGATTTCTCTTCTTATAAGAGCACTAATCCTGTCCATGACGGCTCCACCCTCATTACTTAATTACCTCCAAAAGACCTTACTCTCCTAAAACCATCACAGTGGGGGTTAGGATTTCAAGATATGTATTTGGGGAGGGCACAAACATTCAGTCCATAACACATGGGATTAGACTAGTTACCTCATCATTCATTGAATAGGGCAGGCATTTTACCACCACCAGGTCACTTCTCTGGCAACGAATGCAAAGATGAGTGACTTTGGCTCTGCCATCAAGGGCCTTGCCATTTATCCAGTGGGACAAGACACAAAAACAGAAAACTAAAACATATAAAGTTGTTGTGTCCTGGGAGTTGCAAACATCATGGGGACTCCTATCTCAGGAAATCAAGAAAATTTTTCTTGGAGAGTTTGTGGAATTTGAATGGTTGAGATGGAACCAGGATCCCATCACACTTTTTGGCTGCAAGAAATAGATATTTTCTCCAACAATTCTAAAGGAAATCGGGAGAATGTGGGTTCTTTGAGTCATAAATATTAACAGGACCTTGCAGGGTTGAGTGATCTCAGCCATTTCTATTTTTGAGTAGTTCAAGAAATGAAATATTAAAACATGGTTACAGAATTGTGGTATATAGTTGACCTTTGAACAACATGGATTCAAACGACGTGGATCCACTTATGCGTGGATTTTTTTCAATAAATATACTGGAAGAAATTTTGGAGGCTTGCGTTAAGTTGAAAAAACTCACAGATAAACTGCATAGCCTAGAGATATTGAAAAAAATGAAGAAAATGTAAGGCATGTCATGAATGCATAAAATATATGTAGATACTAGTCTATCCTTACATAGGCATAAGGTGAGTGATATTTAATATGAAATTAACAATGTGTTAGTTTTCTTACTGTGTTATAATTTTGCTTTCAAAGAATTACATTACCGCACAGTCTGTGCCTCTTGTAATTGGAGAAACTGTGGATTTTTAAAATCATCACAGGTAAGTGGATTTTTAAAAATGTAACAATGTTTCTAATACTATATTGTGAATATGACTGCAATAGTGTATGCCATAAAAATTTTATAACGATTCATTCTTTAGTGTATAGGCAAAACTACCATGAAACAATTGTATGAATTACACTAAGCTACAATAAAGCAATCATACTGCTACATCTTTATTATCAATGCATGAATCGTTATATCTGTAAATAAATATGAATTTCTTTTTCACATTATCTTTTCATTTTTTATGTCTAGTGTTAGTAATACATATGACATCTACAACGTTTTGTACATATAAGACAATATTGATGTAGGTACTGACAGATGGACAATTCATCTTGTAAACAATGTAAACCTATGGTATCGATAAATACAGTACAGTACTATAAATGTAGTTTCTCTTCCTTATGATTTTCTTGATAACATTTTCTTTTCTCTAGCTTACTTTATTGTAAGAATTCAATTTATTTTTTTTTTGAGAGTTATGTTTTATTCAGCGGGAATTTTTAGGACTTCAAGCCTGGGAGACAGCATCTCAAATAACCTTGAGAAAACTGCTCCAAGGAGGTGATGGGCGGAACCAGGATATACAGGAGTTTTGGAACAAAGGGCAGGTAGTAGGAACAAAAGATTACCGTTAGTAAAAGAAAACCAGATACCTCAAGTTAAGGAACTTACTGCTTTTCTATATATGGGAAGATGCAAGAGTCTGGGCTCACTGAAATCATTCCTTTGATATGCACCTCAGCTATCTGGGGCCAGTATCCAGTGTTTCACATCCTGAGTTTCCTCAGGGCTCACCGTAGAGAGTGGCTGCAATCTGATGGCTGCTAGATAGCCAGTATTCTTTTCCTTCCTGAGTTTCCTCAAGGCTCACCAGCTCACTGCCCGGTGATGACTGCAGTTGCTGATGACTGATAAGGCCAGCAGTATTCCATTTATCAATTCCTACTCTTGGTCCGAAATTTGACTAATATTTGGGAGATATTTACAATATGTATATAATATATTAAATATGCTAATTGAATATTTATGTTATCAGTAAGGCTTCCAGTCAAGAGTAGACTATTAGTGGTTAAGTTTGAGGGGGGTGTCAAAAGTTATATGTGGATTTTTGACTGCATGGGAAGGAGGTCCCTACCCCTAACCCCCGTGTTGTTCAAGAGTCAACTTTATTTTTAAATTTTATGTTAAACAAGTTAATGTTTTTCATATATGCACACAAATATATCATCAATTAGGGATACTGTCAAAGTTCTAGTGTTGAACTACTTTATGAATATGATGTCCCTTCTCCTCTCCATCACCAACCAGAAGTATTGGTCACTAAGAAGAACTGAGAACAGACATTGGATAACAGTATCCTAGGAAGATCCTAGGATCCTAGATTTTCTGGAATACTATGGCATATATTAATTATCTTATCTCATACTAAAATCAGAGAAGATGGTGCCTTGGCATAGGAGAAAGAGCACCAGATGTGGAACTCTGGCTGGAGACCACAGGTGCTATGACTCTAGCCAGACAACAGATGACTTTGGCTTCCAGATCAATTTTTTTGCATTGAGAAAGGTGGCCAAGATGTTCTTTAAGATTCCTTAAGTTCTAACATTCAAAATTGTGTCAACTTTTCACGTATAACTAAATACATGTAAAGACTCCATTCATCATAATAATTAAAGATACATCAATTTAAAATATTTTTCAAAATATTTTAGCCAGTATTTTCTTGCAAAATCTCAGAGTAACTAACAAACAGTAAGAATATATAGATAATATATAGATATACTTTAGCAGCTTCCTAATTATCTTAAAATCATTCACAACCATTGGAAGCACTCATTTAAAGACCAAATAGACAGATTTGCACATGTAACCAGTTTCTTTGGCATAGTAGAGTCTATGAAACACAGGTTTCCATCCAGTGTGGTCACTTTACTCTGGTAACTTTAAATCAAATTTCATTGAAATCCAATGAAAAAATCTCATTTGGCACATTTTTACTTGGTGTCAAGAAGGTGGGTCAAAGTTAAAGTACAGACAACATTTCATAGTGTGTGATTTTTGTCAAAGTTTGTCAACACTTTCTAAAGATGTTGTGAGCAGACAGAAAAAGGAAAATGTCATGTAACAAGTGGCAGAAGAATTCTGCTTTGATCAGTCAATGTTTATTACCTTTTGAGTTTAAATTATGTGCTCAAAACTTTTTAGTCCTTCCACACAACATTCAGGTTTTTTCCTTCCTTTCTGCTAGAGAAGTATTTGGAATATGGACAGATTCACTTTTGAAATTTGAAAGTATCAAACTGTATTAGTCAAAGCGTAGGAAGTTTCAAAGATCCAAGATTAATAAGTCCTTGAGATCTGCTGTATAGCATAGAGCCCATTGTTAACACTGTTTTGTATACTCAATAACTTGCTAAGTGGGTAGATCTTATGTTAAGTGTTCTTATTAGAAAAATAATAATGATAGTAAATAAAGAGGATGGTAGAAAACTTTTGGAGGTGATGGATATGTTTATGGCATAGAATGTGGTGATAGTTTCATGGCTGTATACTTATCACCAAACTTGTCAAGTTGTATACATTAAATATGTACAGTTTTAGTATGTCAATCACACTTCAATAAAGTGGTTTTAAAAAATAAAGCTTCTTAGTGACATCTTCCAATTTACATGATTTTTAAATAATTATGATTCAAAATATAAAAGCCTATGTAAGATGATCTTATCACCTAATACAGGGAACACTAAACATAAAATAAATACTAAACAAATGCATATACAATTGACATTTTACTCTTCTCTTGGTTTCAAATCTCAGTTCCTGGAAAAGACATAAGCTCAATAAGGAAAATCACAGATTTGTTTTACTTGTATTTTGCATGCTGTGCAGAAATGGACCTTCACAATAAGAAAATATTTACCAGATTTAATTCACTTAAGAGCATAGATCCATGGTTTGTTAAGTACCCTACCACATTATTTTCAGAATACAGATGGTGAACATACACTAGAAAAACATCCAAGCATTTAAACATACAGTAATTTATGTTGATTGCTATTGCCAGGTCTTACTGTTCAATGTTCAACATTACATCCTGTGTTGAGGTGGGCAAGGTAATGAAGCATTAAGTCTGGCCTGGGCTGAGAACAGCCCCGTCTCGGCTCTGTGCCCATGAATGAACATAAGTCAGGGTACAGCCAAGCCAGCACAGTGTCTGGCATTTCTTCCTGGCGGTCGCCATGGCCGATTTTTTTTTTTTTTTAATACGATGAACGTGTACATGCTCCAATAACTGTGCTTAACTTCTGCCTTACAGATACAAGACAGATCTTTGGCTTGTCTATGGCTGAGCTCTCCCTTTAAACTTTCTGGTATGTTTTAGATCACATACTTAGACATAATCTGAGACACATCTTTCAACAGGACCTATCTAACTATCAGTGGTTCAGATATAATGAACCTCCCTCTCCCACAGATACTCAGGGGAGCTTCAGCTCTCACTAGCACATTTACTGGCCTGATGGGACATGTTTTAAATTACACAAGATAAGCGACCTCCATATATCAGAGAGCCATCCTGAGGGTCTCTACTGATTCCTAAATACCACAGAATTTACTAAACTCATTGCCTTCTAGAGAGGTTTCAATAGCTGCCTTACTTTTTTCATGGTTATTTCACCAAAATACTAATATTTAGGTTGTGACTTTGTCTTGTTAGGCGGATATCTGTAAGTATGCTCTCAATTGTAGCATAAGATCAAGTTCAAGGATAAAGTTGTTTAGCTTTCAGCATATTCCTAAATGTGTAGGCTTTTGCATTTTTTTTGTAAAGAAAAGCTTCCTATTGAAGAGGAAAGCCATAGCAGCCTGATAGGCAGGAGAATAGAATAATTCTCTTGGGAATCAAGGGACCAAGAAGCTTTCATTTCTTCTTTCTCCTCCAGACATGGCTACAAACAAAATTATAGCATAAGTAAAACTGATATTCAGTGGTTTCTGTCTCCTTCTATGCCCTTCTTCATGCTTTGTTTCACCTTTCCCTATTACTCCTTCTCTCCTCCCTTCAAGCAACCTCTGTATTGTCATGCTCTCTTTTCTTTTATTAAAACCATATCTTAGACAAGGATGCTATATCAGTCATTCACACCTTAGTATAAACTGAAGTAAATGTCTTATCTTGATAATGTGGTGTGCATCATATTTCTCTCCTAAATGCAATTTCTGCTGTCTGAGTAGAAAGAGTTACTGAGATAAAGTTGAATTCCCCAGCATCCCTGAACTTGAAAACTCACTCTACTAACACAAAAAACCATCTCTGGAACACCCCAATCATCTATTCCTCTATTCAATCTTTTGGCTAACAGTTATGATGCAGTGAATTCTGGGACAAGACACTTGTGCATTATGGAGATGGTATGTGCAGAGGAGAAAGATGTCCTTCCTGGGTGAAAAAATCCTGGAAGGCTTCATGGAGGAAGCAGGATTAGTGCTGAGCCTTGAAATATGCATCCTAAGATCTGTTTCTGCTGCTGTGAAATATTTATGGTGAAACTTAACTAGAACAATGTGCATGGAAAAATAGAACCAAGATACTCCGCTGATTGACCAGTGGAGTCTGGAATTTGTGGAAAAGATGGAAAAAGAGGTAAGTACTGGCCTTACCCTGTGTCATCTCAGAGGCCACCTCTAAAATATTCACGGAGTTCAGGCTTTTCCTCCTATGGTCAGAATGTCCAGCAATCATTGTCTCCTTTGGGGACTGCCTCCAAGGAATTGGGACAGGCTCTCTAGTCCTCTCTCATCAGTGCATATCCCTAGACTAGATCCCATAGCTGATGGACAGACAGTAGCCTGAGAGGTGCTAAGAGATGGGAAAAGTAAATCACCAAGGGGACAGATCATGGCAATGTGGAAACCAGGGAATACAAGGTATCCTCTGTTATTTATCTATAAGTTTTTATTAAGTGCCTCTTCTATGCTGTACGCTGGGGCTATAGCAACTGTTATGGGTTGAATTCCGTCCACCTAAAATTCATTTGTTAAAGTCCTAACCCCCAGGACCTCACAATGTGACCTTATTTGAAAATAGGGCCATTGCAGATGTAATTAGTGAAGACAAGGTCGTAGGGTGGCCCCTAATCCAATATGACTGGTGTCTTTATAAAAAGAGGAAATCTGGATGCAGATATGCACATAGGAAGAACACTGTGTGAAGATGAAAGCGGAGATCTGGGCCAAGGAATGCCAAAAAACTGGCAGCACATCACCAGAAACCAGGAGAGAGTCATGGAAGAGATTCTCCCTCACAGCCTCAGAAGGAACCAAAACTGCTCACACCTTGATCTTGGACTTCTAGCCTCCAGACCATCAGTTCTGTTGTTGAAAGCTACTCAGTTTGTGGTAGTTCACTAGAGCAGCCCTAGGAAAGGAATCCAGCATCAAATAAGGCACATTCTCTCTCCTGAGGCATCTACAGAGTCAGGAGGAATCTGATCCAGGCCTGGAGGAGGTACCTGCAGGGCAGTGGTGGGAGTGCACAGGAGGGGGGAGGGGAGAGTCCGAGGGCTGTGTTGGGAAGCGATCATGGGGAGAGCACTGCATGAGGAGTCAGGAGGGCTGAGCTTGGCTCCAGCTTTGCCACTGTCCGGGTGACCTTGGGAAGTCGCTTTACTTCCTAGAATCACATCTTCCTCAACTAGCTTATAAAAGGTTTGAAGGAGGTCATCTTCAAGTCCCTCTAGCTCTCCTATTTGCTTGGCTGTACACTTATTCCAGGGACATTTCCAAAGCTGGAGAGGCTCCAGTGGAAGGGGGAGCTCCCCAAATATCCTCCAAATCCTTTTGAAAGTTCACAGAGGGCTGGCTCTCCCCATATCTAGGATATGAACATTTCATTGTCTAGTGGCTTCATCCGTTTATTCCGTCGTTGCCTGTGGCTGTGCACGAGAGACTGAAATTGTTCGCTCTTTTTGGGCGGAGTCACGGAGGTGAATTTCTCTTTCAACAGCCTGCCACACATCAACCCCTGCAGCTAGGTGTGTTAGAAAGGCCTCTCTCTGTTAATGATTATTTTCAAGAGATGACTTCAGAGTATCACCTGGCTGGTATTCCTGAGACTTTTTGTATTACTAAGGACCACCCTTGAAAATTACACCTTCCTCCCACCTCATGCCCCAGCATTCTGCCTTACCCAGAACGCTTTTCGTCCTATAGCATTTATCATAGTCTGGCGCATTATACACCTTATACATGTATGATGCTTCCTTTCTGTTGCCCCTGATAATAATGTCAGCTCCACAAAGGCAGGGCTTTTAGCTTAGATCTCTGATGCATCTTCAGTGCCTGAAACAATGTCTGACATTCTGTAGGCATTCATTCAATGATTTTTTTTTTTTTTTTGATAAATGACTAAAGGGATCTCCTGAAGAGACATCTGGAACCGGCAGCAGTCACAGCCCTCAGGCACCCAGCCCAGGGCCTGGCGCATGGGAAATGCTTAGTGGGTGTTTGTGGAGGGAATATATGACTGTCCATCACATCACAGATTCATGGCCCTTTACTGAGGGCCCCAATGTACAGACGTAGATTAAATGATCCAGAAAGTGAAAGGACTTGATCAAGTTCACATGAATTAGAAGTGGGGACTTACAGTCCCTCCCCAGTATCCAACCTGCACAACCTTAAAAAGCAGAACATCAGAAATACCTTGGTAGAAATTAAGCAGAGAAAGAACAATGGTAGAACATTTGGGCCGAGGGCTCTTGGCCCTGTTAGAGCATGGTAGCAGAATTCTAAGGTGGTCCCAAAATGCTCTCACTTGGGGTACACACACCCTATATAATCTCTTCCTCTGAATGGGGGCAGAAATATGATATCAGTCCCCAGGATGATGTTCCTTCATATGGCAAAGGGAAATTGTCTGGGGTGGGCCTGGCCTCATCAGGTGAGGCCTTTGAAAGCGAGTTTCTCTGGCTGGTCCCTGAGGAAGAAGTCAGAGATATGCTCCCGCTGTACTGGAAGAGGAAGCAACCACCATGCTGTGAACCACTGATAAGACCTCATGGTAAGAAACAGGTGAAAGCAGTCCTAAGCCAACATGTAGCAAGGAAATGAGGACTTCAGTCCTACAACTACAAGGATATGAGTTCCACTAACAGCGAGCTGGGAAGAAGGCCCTGAGCCTTCTGGATGAAGATCACTGAGCATCCAACATCTTTACTTCAGCCTGTGAAACCCCGAGCAGATAACCCCCTTACACCAGGCCTGGATTCTTACCTACAGAAACTGTGAGATTAAAAATTTGTGTTATATCACTCAGTTTGTGACAATTAATTATGTGGCAAACTAATGCATATGGTTAGCTAGCTGAGTTCAGTTTTTAATGGTTAAAATGATGAATAAACAGAGGTTACTAGTTACTGTTTAATGGGTACAGAGTGTTTGTTGGGTATGATGAAAACATTTTGAGTATAGATAGTGATGATGGTTACACAGCATTGTAAATGCATTTATGTATACTTACAAATGGTTAAAATGGTAATATTATGTTATGTGTATTTTATCACAATTTTTAAAAAGGAAAAACAAAAGATGAATAAATAAAATAAAAAGAATATTGGATCACTTTATTTCTTTGGTGATGGCCAAGGACATCCTTTTCAGAACCTTAACCTCAGCCCTAGTCAAAATTAATTCTACTTAATTCAAAATATTCTTCTATGTGAGAATAAATTCTATTTTTTTTCAAAAATATTTTTCAATACTCAAAATAAATTCTCTATTAAATAAATATTGAGTCTTGCTAACTTATGGAGTAGGGGGCGTTTGAGAAATCAGTATAAATCAGTAAGGGTGAAAAATAGCCTGAATTCCATTAATCATCCTGAACTTTGAAAGATAGAAAGGGAAGAGTTACAAATGCTGAAACGACAAAAGTGGGTGATAAAAGGCGAGCCAGAGAAACTTCCAGCATTCTCCTGAAGCCCCATGGCTCTTGGAGCAGACCCAAATAGGACAAACAGACAACCATGGTAGGTGGAGATCAGGACCCAGATGGGAGGCAGAGAACACCAGCTTAACTAAGGACAGGAGAGGGGAAAGCCAAGTGAAGGGGAGGAAGCTTTTGTCCAAGGCCAGTACCTGGGCCTGACCCAGCTGTGAAGACCCAGATGACGCCAGTGGAGGGAGGCTTGGGAATAAACTAACCCGGGGCTAGGACGGCTGGGATGCTCAGGGCCAAACAGTGAGGATCTTCTCCATTGTGCCTTTTTAGAGGGAGAGGGTTTTCAAGAATGCAACTTTCCAACTTGGTTCCCCTGGGCATCGTAGAGCTTGGTGAAACACAGCATCTTTTCATGACCTGTTCCTGCCAACTGGGTTATCTTGGTACAGCCCTGTGGTCTAATAAGAACTTGAACTGAACTTGCCCTTGGAAGGTGCACGTCCTCCCTTTGGTGGCTCTTGCTAAGTTTCATCATCTCCCATCCCTACAACCCTCTTCCCCCCGAACACTTTTCACCTTGCTTTCTCCTCCCATCCTATGTACCGCCTTCCCCTATTCGAAACCCTGCAATTTATTAATAATAATAATGGTACAAAACCAACGTCCTTTGTGGGGCATCCCCAGTGTATTGACACCACATTCAGCAGTTTGCACATGTTATTTTATTTAGCACTCACAGCAGCTTACTGTGATAAAGGAGGAAAGAGCTCAGAGTGGGTGATGACTTGTCTGTAGTCACACAGCCAGTGAGTGGGTTATGGGGTTTGAACTCAGGCTCATTTGACTCCACAGCCTAGGGGTTCAATTTCAGATATCCCACCTCTCTATTCGTTACAATCTTACAAAAACGACCAACACAGTGGGTGGGCCAGAGTTTCTTTCATGGCCTCTCTTTCCAGTAGCCTGGAAACTGTACCCTATGTCAAGGGTAGAAGGAAAGCAGGCATCTGTGCATCAGAGGAATACTCAGAGGTGGGCACTTGACAATGGACAGAAATTTGAAAAACAGCATACACGGTCATACACATATTCAGATAAAGCAAAAGATGAAAGGCCTTAGGCCAATGTGATAGGCAAATTCAAAATCAAGGCCCAACTCATTGGGTTGGTGTGAGGTCCTGTCCTCCTTTATAACACTCAGTAAACATTTGGGAACAAAAACGACACACTAGACAGTTGTCCACAAAAAAATATTCTGGGAAGAACGGAGCATTGTTTCTCAAAGAATTTGAGAGGATTCATTCTCGCCAGGTACCCCCTTAAAACTTTAAATCCTCTTTCACTACAGTATCTCTTACTTAAAAAATAAAATAATAAAAGCTGTCTCTAGCTTCTACAACATCCAAATATTTTGAATACTCACAGTACCAAAATATATATAAAATATATAAACACATTTGTAACCCTAGTTCTGCAAAGGTCCTTTATCTCTCAGATATTTTGCAATGGTTTCCATAACCTGGGATACTGCTTGTAAAATTTATCTTGACAAGCTAACAGATTTTCCCAAAGAGTTGCCAAGAATAATTTTCGAGAAAAAATGGCTTAACCCAGTTTTCTTGTGTATTCAGGAAAAGACAGGATATACATTTATATCCTTAAGAAGTCATCCAACTTTTTCCCAACATGAGTTTAAACATAAACATGAAAAATAACTCAACTAAATGATTAAATATGCAATTTTGTTTCACTCTGATTGTCCAGAATCGCTTAATGATAGGGGAAAAGAACAACCAAAAAATATAAACTGTAAAATAAGCATAAAAGTAAAAACATTCTGTTATTTCTTTCAAAAATAACAAACTAATTGGGAATTGACATATTAAGAATGACATCTTCTGTGTCTAGAATTTTCAGAGAAAGAGTTATTATAGCTAAGACAATGTTTGAATAACAAAATCCTGTTTTTCTAAGCAGAAAACCTTTTTCTTTAGAGTGTTTTAATGTAAAATTAAAAATTTTATGAACAAAACTCTGATTCTAATCTTTTTTCTTTGAAGTTTTTAACTTAAATCTTTCTAAAATCTGTCTGTTATTTTTAAAAGCACATCCTAAATATTTATTGTTTTGTGGTTCATAAAAAAACACATGTAGATGCCACCGACACAAGTGGGACTTAAATTGTCCATTCACAGAATTTTCCCAAAGGATTTGTGCTTTTTCTAACTGATGTTTGTCTCTTTATTCTGTCTTTTCTAAGGACACTGGACCTCGAACTTGTACTTTTCCAATCTGTAATCATGCCTAACCTTTTCCTTCCTGGTTCTCACTTTAATATATTTTTTTCTTTTTTAAAAGATGTCGGGGTTTCCCTGGTGGCGCAGTGGTTGAGAATCTGCCTGCTAACGCAGGGCACACGGGTTCGAGCCCTGGTCTGGGAAGATCCCACATGCCGCGGAGCAACTGGGCCCGTGAGCCACCACTACTGAGCCTGCGCGTCTGGAGCCTGTGCTCCGCAACCAGAGAGGCCGCGATAGTGAGAGGTCCGCGCACCGCGATGAAGAGTGGCCCCCGCTCGCCGCAACTAGAGAAAGCCCTCGCATAGAAACGAAGACCCAACACAGCCAAAAATAAATTAATTAATTAATAAATAAATTTTTAAAAAAAAAGGGAATGGTAAGGAGGAGAGTGACTCGACTGAGGGGCTTTATGTGCTGTGGGAAGACTGTTCATACAGGTATCGGGAGTAGAAAACAGAGAGGATGAAACTTCTAGAAGCAAGGCTGTTCCTTGTGGCAAAAGAGGCCACTAGCAAGTCAGATTGTCCCCAGTACCACTCGGCAGTAACTGCAAGTGACCTGTAAGGAGGTTTGGATCCAATATGACTATTATTTAGATGCCCAGATGGGTTAAAATTCAAATTCCCAGGTCATAGCAATTTCTTCCATTAGCGATCTGGTTAAAGAAGCAGTGACATAGGTTCTGAAGACTTCTGAAAAAGAACCTCTTTCAGAAATATCTGAGCATCTTCAGAAATAGCTCGGCTACCCAGAGCACAGACTAAGGGTGTGCATGGGCCATAAGCAAAGCCGGGAAGAAAAAAAACAGAGAGAAGAAACAGAAGAAATGGTTTAAGAATAAAATGTATATATTTTCGGAATTGAGGTCATCCTGGGAAGCGTCAGCAATCTGCCGATATCCTTACTCTCTCTCTGCATTTCAGGGCTGTTTTTCCTTTGGATGACAAACAGCCTTAGAGGGGCCATGAACCTCTCCTTGAGAAGGGCTTCTACATGTTTGACAGGGAGTATGCAGACCTAAGGACAAGCCACCTCAGATTAGGGTGAGGAGAGCGAGGCACCAGCCTGGGGCACAGAGTTTAGGGAAGAAGCCCGAAAATGTAGGAATGATGATGAGTAATATTTTAATGCAATATTTTAAAAAGTCAAAATCAATGCCAAAACTCATGATGAACAAAACACCAAAACTTTAAATAAAGACAGGCTCTGTGTCCTTGGTTTTTCCTCTTGCCGCAGGTTCGAACAGGGCTCGGCATAGCACTGTTACTGATCCTATTGTTATTTAGATTTTTGGTATCTTAATCAGTGGTATTTTTCTGTATTTTGATTTTTAAAAACATTGCATTAAGGTAATTGTTTATCTTGATGATTAAGATTTTTTGTGTCTCTTTAAATGATGTGGCCAAGGCCATGCCTCATTCACCCCATTCTCATCCAGGTCCTGACCTGACCACAAGGGGATAAAAGCAAAGATGAGATTCCGAGGAAACCCCATAAGCGTGTTCCCAAGGCAGACAAAACCCCAGAGAGCGTTTCATATTAGAGACCCGATAATGCCCGATTTGTGACCGCCACTAGGACATCTGTGACTGTTTCTAAAGTCTTCCAATTTGGGTGTTCCTAAATTAGCTCTTCGTTTTTATTTTTATTTTATTTTTTAAAGATTTTTTTGATGTGGACCATTTTTAGTCTTTATTGAGTTTGTTACAATATCGCTTCTGTTTAATGTTCTGGTTTTTAGGCCACCAGACGTGTGGGATCTTAGCTACCCAACCAGGGATTGAACCCGCACCCCCTGCATTGGAAGGCGAAGTCTTAACCACTGCACCGCCAGGGAAGTCCCCAGCTCTTAATTTCTAATGCAGGAAAGCAAAGCAAAAAAAAAAAAAAAAAAAAAAATCATCAGCAAAATGCATGTAGTTAGAATAATATTGGACAGGATTCTAAGCCAGTATCTTAACTTCCATTACAAGGGCAAAATTTTAGTTTTTCAAAAAGACAGATCTTTCCATGTCTCCAATTCCAAGATTCTAGAGCATCTGTGAATCTGTTATTAGGTGCTTGACTTTTTGAAATCACAGAGATAAACCCTCTCTGTATATTCTGCTTTCTAATCAACAAAGAATAGTAGTTTTAAATGGCCTAAAATTAGAATTGTTTTCACCTTTGTTTCTATACACCAAAAAAAGTGGAAATATCCCATAGAATGAGAAAAAAATTTCTAGCCACCAGAAGATAAGATTTAAGTAAACGGTGTCTATAAATACTCTGGCAAATTGTTCTAGGGCTTAAAATTTTCATTAACTTGAAACATTTTTACACAACATACAGCATTAATATATAATCCTGTAAAACGTGTAAAAATTCTAAAACTACCTAGTTATTGAATTGTTCAAGACTCTAATTATCAAAGGTGAGCGATGGAGCTCTGTTAAGGGTGATTTCTCTATACATTTTCACTGCAGCACGTAGGAAAGATTGTTCTGCCACCTATTGGCCTCCTGCGTGAAATAGATTTGATCACACCTGGAAGTAAGGCTTTACCTGCTCCTGGACTTGAAGAAGGCATCACTGCAGCCAACTACAAGCCAATCTGTCTGGTTCTCTCCCAGACCGTTGGCCAAGATTGGGGTCTCCCCCTGGAAAATGGCAGGGGTCCCTCTAATGCCACAGCAGTGCACCCAGTTCTCAGAGATAACTAACCACTTCCCTCAACTACCGTGGATGGGGCAAGTGATCACAACTCAGGGGACCACTAGGTGCTAAGCAAATGCCTGACAGCCCCACCTCGACACACTGGGAATCCAGGCTGAGTTCATCTCTGGCTCTCTGTCGGTGCCCTGAGCCTAACGGAAGGGGGATGCCCACCTACCTCCATTGTTCAGGAGACAGATACAGCAAAGAAATATCATAAAGTAGCTGACCCCTTGGACTAGCCCAGGGAGTTCTGTGAATCTGCAAGAGCTCACCCCACTCCAGCTTCTTGGCCTGGAATTGCCTGAATTCCTTAGACTGAGACTAACATAGTTGGGGGTGGAAACGTCTAGGGTCAAATGATGACTCTTGATTTTCTCTGAGTGCTTATTAAACAGCACCAACCACTAAATTTTATTTCCTACAAAGGATGGGTCAAGTCATTAATATTACCTGCGTTCTTAGCAGTGAAGTGACTAATGGGTAGTGGTAGACAGTTGACAAAATCTTGGGTCCCTCCACCGCCTACACATCCTCCCCACCCACAGTGCCGCCACTTCTGACTGCTTCAATGGCCTCAGGACCGTTTCTCTCTGATTCCAGTCTCATACCCCACCCCCAGACCACCAACCCATTCCCCAAGCTGCTTCCAGAGTGGTTGTTCTAAGATGCAAATCTGATCCTATCATTCCCTTGTTTCAAATCCTTCAGCAGCTCCCCACCTCCAGTGAAAGGAATCTCAGATCTTTATCAGGGACTGAATGAGGGACCTTCTAAGATGTACCCTCCTCTCCAGCATCCTTTCCCACCAATCCCATGATCAACCTAATCCACAGTGGGCTGGAGAGACTATTAGAGCCGTTAGAACCAGTATAGCAGGAATGTTACAAGAAAGAACACTTCACTTGAATACTAAAATTTTCAAGGGAGGATGGGGCTTTAAAGAATTTTTTAAGTGCATTAACAGAGTTAATAAAACAGGAGAAAAGTAAATACAAGAAAACTACAAAGTCCATGGTGTTTGCATTGGAATGGGAAGGGGCAGACTAGCATGTACTTTAGAATTTTTCAGGCCTAGTAAAATTATCTTTATTCTTTTGGTAGCTTCTATTTAAAACACAATTTTAAAGCTCCACTATTATGACCCTAACTTTGTTTAACCAACCTCTAAATAAGTAAAATAGGTTTGCAGGACTCTTCTGCTGTGGAGAAGTATACAGAAAGATCAAAGTATTTCCAAATGTATTATGGAGAATTACTTATGTCTTCTAAAAGATTATATGCCTGTGCAGTTTCATATGATAAGGACCTGGATTAACTTTGTTCTACAAAGAAGGAAAACCTGATGTATTATGTGCTTTCCTATTGCCTCTGTAAGTGGAGTCAAAAGAACAAAGTATTTTCCAGAAGGAATGAAGTTGTATCTGTCCTCAGTGCTTCCTAGAGATCAAAAGAGTCTTTTAGCAGTTTTATTGGCAATCTTCTGAGGACTTCAACTAATATTTCATTTCATAAATGATGAGTACTAGAGGGGGGAAACCCTACTGTATACACGTGAGTGGTTGCCAATCATGATTTTTGAAAAATATTTCTTAACACGAATGAATAAAAATACTTCTGATTTTACCTAGTTTGTATAATGGTTTTCGGTTTGTTTAGAAGTAATCTCTCAAACCATTGCTTTCTTACTCAACCTAAAGGTAAATAAAGAGTGGTAAAGTGGCATTCCATTTTTTTTGTTTTGATGAGAAAATGTACAAATAAACTTTATTGGTATACTTGTTTCCTGAGCCTGCTGTAACAAAGTGCCACACATTGGGTGGGTTAAACAAGAGAAATTTGTTGTCTCAGAATTCTGGTAGCTAGGAGTCCTACATCAAGTGTCAGCAGAGTTAGTTGCCGCTGAGTCTGGGAGGGAGAATGGGTTCTAGGCTTCTAGCTTCTGGTGGTTTGGGCAATCTTTGGTGTTCCTTAGCTTGCAGACACTTTGCCCCAATCTCTGTCTACAGCTTCACATGGTGTGCCCTCCCTGTTTGCAGGTCTGTGTCCACATTTCCCCTTTTTATAAGGACACCAGTCATATTAGATTACAGGCCCAACCTAATGACCTCATTTAACTAATTACAACTGCAAAGGCCCTATTTTCCAAATAAGGTCAACGGGTTAGGACTTCAACATGAATTTTAAGAGGACAACATTCAACCAGTAACAATTGGGGAACTATTTTTAAGGGTATGCTTTTATTTTACTTTTTTAAATCGAGAACCCCGAGTTGCAGTTGTTGGTTTCCTTGTGACTCTTGGCTCCCCCAGTTTTCAGAGCCCAATTTAGTTCTGGATCATCCACAAAAGGTCAGGTCCAGGCAAGGAAGTCTTTGATGGCAGAAGATCTAACCTCTCAGAGCCACTATGTCCAGACGGTTCAGGATGTCATGATCTTTGTACTTCTTGGACCTGCTCCTTCATTGAAGCTCTGCTCTAACTTGGTGAGGCCACCATCACCCCTTGGTGAGGTCATCCAATGCTTTCCTCTGGAGAGGCAAGATGGGAGAATTCCCAGTCAGTCCTGCACCATGCCAACTGTCCATCTTTTTATTTCCATGTCTTTGTTCAAAATCAAAAAGATGATTCTGTCTTGAACCAGGTGAATGTAAACACATCAAATCCACAAAGGAAAAATATTTCTTCAGAGTAACTCCACAAAAAATGAAAACTCCCCAAGTACAAAGTACATATGTGTCTTTATTAGTCAGCCTAACTATAATCATTTCCACATGTTTTTCACAGGTTTCCTTCATAACTTGAGAATATAATCCCCCACCCCTGGAAATGTTTGGAGTATTGAGGATGCCAGCTTTCTTTCTTCCCAGGAGAGATTTTCTGGCTCTTTCCTGAACACAGCAAGACCCTATAACTCTCCAGAGTTTCTTTTACTAAACTAGAATATTTTCTAGCTGCACTTCCTACACCACCTTGAGCCACCTGAGACTTTTCTAGTAACCATTTGATTATCTAGGAGTGACCATCTCACCTCCTCCTGTTTCTTCTCAGCCTGTTAGGGTACCCATCTATCTCATCCTCAACTGCCCAGACTCTCCCAGTTTTAGCTGAAATTCTCAAGTGCTGGGAACCCCCCAGTCTGAGGCAAATCTGAAGGTCAGTCTCCTACTGTTACTTTACTCTTCATGTAATATATTTTACTCCATAAATTGCCTAAATATTCCTGGCTTGCAGCTAAAGCAGAATTTAAAAGGATACTACCCTTAAAACAAATAAACAAAAAAGTAAACTACATAGAAAATTAACCTGTTATTCCTTTCTTACAATTTTTCTGGAACAGCAGGAAGCATAAATCATGTTTTATCCTACCTGGACTTCACTAGGGCTTCAGTCCTGATTCTGCAACTCTCCTGTGCATGTCTTCACTTGTGTCTGCCATAACCCTGTTCAAATCCAGACTGTTTATACCACCCCCTAATCTCCAGAGGTCCCTTTTTTTCCACCCAGAGCTCACTTGCTCTTGGGAGAAAGCCAAGAGTCATTTTTGACAGTTTTCTTTCTTCTCTCCTTATTAGTCACCCAACCACACTGATTCCACCTTTCATAATAACAATAACTCATGTTACGTGGTGCCTCCTGGGTTGCAAAGTGTTCTTATAAACCTTCATTACTGGAGTTTCATGGCTACCCAGGACAGTGGGGTGGTGAAGGAGTATTATCTTTTCATTTTACAGATGCAAAAGCCAACTGAGCAATACCAAGAGACATCAAGGTCACACCATTAGTAAGTGGCAAATTCTGGCACCTGAACTTGGATCCCCTTCCCCATACTGCTGCTTCTTTTGAAAAGACTCTGATATCCAGTCCTTGAGTGTGTGTGTTCTCACTAGACTAGGCTGTCACCACCTGCCACCCAGATAATTTGACCCCTAGCCTGTTTCTCTGCCTCTAGGCTATCTCCATTTAGGCAATCCTACACAGGAGAACCACAAGACTCCTAAAACACTGATCTCATCATGTCCCTGCTCTGTGATAAGCCTCCAGTCACTCTTCACCACACACTGGATGAAGTCCCAAATCTTCTGGTACCCAAACTCTTTCCAAATGTTTGCCTCATTTTCTCTGTTTGACCTCACCCATGATGACTCTCAAATATGAACTCTCAGTCCATCTCTGCCACGGCAGCTCTGGGAGCGCCACTGATAGACAAAGTCACATCCACCTTTAATGTAAAGTCTACTTTCCATGGACTGTCCATGTCCCTCCTCCAAACAACCCAAATCCTTTTAGTTCAACTCAGGGTCCACTTCCTCACAAGGTCTCACCCAACAACTCCAGTCCCCTTTCATGTCCACTTTCAACCAAGTCCTGTAACATTTTTGCAAATACAGATGGGATCAGTCAATACCCACTCACATCCCTTCTAGTGTGCTTTTATCTGCAAAGTTAAGAACCACATTCCCCAGATTCCCTAGCAACATGGGTTCTTTCTGTTGATGAGCTATGCTCTGCCCAGCAGATGCGCCCAGCAGGGACTGAGAAGTGAACACCAGGAGCATCCACAGGTGGGGACATGGATCTCCTCGGTCATCTGTGGCGGTAATGGTAGCAGCAATGAGGTTTCCGCTAGAACAGCCCTGGGGCGTGAGTGGGTTTCTCCTGGCATGTGTAGAGGCATGATTCTCTGAACTTCTTAGAATTTGCACAAATTACCCAGTACCATGTTGCTTATGTTGCTGCAATTAGCTAGACTGAATTCTGTTGTCCATCACGAAGAACTTTGGGACACATCCTACAATGTTGCCCTCATTTTGGTGCTCCATCAAACACCACCTGTGTCATGACTCTTTCATGTAAATCTTTTGTTGGCTAGACACTCTCACTCCCAGGAGATGGTTGTAGCTCACATCCACAAGGAAGAACACGAGAATCGTCCCATGCCAAGAATGCTACCGGGCCATGGCGGCTGGGGCAGAGACTTTGGAGAAGGGAAGAGTAAACCCTGAGACATCAACCGGGAATACTCTCCCAGGAATCTGCTTTTTAGTTCCTCTCTTGAATTTCCTTCTGAATTGTCTCCTTTGGCAAACCATGTGGCTAGGGAGTGAGAAGGGCCTGGAGATGGCTTCTGTTTGGTAGGAGTTTCCAGAATGAGAAAGAACCAAGGAGAAAATGGGGCAGGACCCAGGCTACCTTAGGGAAGTCATAGGACCAGCTTCTGTCCAGAGGAAAGGTGACCCCTCTCCTCGGTCACCTCTAGTCCAGTTTAACTCACCAGGGATAGAACTTCCTTAGAGAGGTTTACTCCCCTAACCCTGGAAAACACACCCTGTGATTTCCTCTGCTTCCCTTTTTAGTGACTGTCTCTCTGGGGACCTCACAGTGTTGTAGAAAGTAGAGAAGGGAGTCAAGGATTCTGCCCCTGGTCACCCACAGTCATAACTAACATAACTGGCCCTTGCCTCTCCAACTACAGTATAAACCACCAAAGGGCAGGAAATATGTCCGAGGCATCCATCATATCACCGTCTGCTATCCACTAATTGTCTCAATACTTGCTAAATAAAGGTATGAAGATTTTACACCTTGAAAACTTCTCCCAGAGTCAGTTTTTCTTTCTCACCTGCCGAGAAGACCCCTCCTGGCATCATGTACTTTAGAAACCAGGAATGCATTCAATGCATTCCATCTTCACTCCATCCCATGGCCTGTAAGAACTCTGTCACAAAATCTGTGACATCCAAAGTTTTGCATGTAGCTTGTGGTACACATATGCTGAGATTCCAAGATAAGAAGAAAAACTAAAACGGATTTTTTTCTAGTTATAGAAACAAGACATCCAAACCATATATAAATAACTAAGGGGAAAACAGCCTTTTTAACTAATCTACATCAGAGCAAAAAATAAAGTATTTGCATAAATCCAGTGTTATTTTACTATTTTTACTAAATTATGATTATTTAATTACTATGCATTCTATGAATTATTAGTAATTCACTGAATTACTGTAAATGAAAATACGATTGCAAGAAAAGCCTTTTTTGTCATATGAGTCCATTGACTGATAGCCTCCATTGAATGTTTAACAGTACACAGAACATTTTAAAAGAGAAAAAAAAGCCAAGAACAAAGAACACACATTCCAGATGGTTGGTTTCAGTTGTAGCTCTCAATACTGATGGAAAACCTGCTTCATGTCACAGAAAACTACTCTCTAAGCACTTGTGCTGCACTAATTGATCTTTTAATTGGTTCAGTCAACACTCAAGTCTTTGCACACAACACATTCTAATTGCTACAAGCAGCTGTAGTGGCACTCAGATCGTTGAGGAGAAGACAGGAACATCCAATCAACCTCTGCTCGGACCAGTCACTGGCAAGAGGTGTGTGGGTCTACACCAGCGTGTTGAGAAGCTGGCACACATGAAAACAAAAACACTGTATTCTCCCATCAATGCAAGGATTTATATAGAAATGCATCGCAGGAATCATTTCATGACATACATGCATATCAAATCATCATGTCGTATGCCTTAAATGTATACCATTTTAATTTACAAATAAACAAGTAAAACTTCAAAGTCGAGGGAGGGGGAAATGGTACTAATTGGTACAGGGGAAATGTACATCATCCAAACTAATTTACATCTATTTTTTTCTGAAATAAAGTTCATTTGCCCTTCCTCCCTTTGTCCCTCACTGTCTTTTGTACCCATAAGACTTTAGTCCATTTACCTGTTATCAGGCTACAGGTAATTGCAGGCTGAAAACTTTTTCTTTATTGTGCTGTAACTCGGGGTTTGGGACACGTTACTCATCTATACTGTGGATGAGTTTATGTCTAAGAGTCACCCCTATCTGATGAATATCTTTTCAAATTAAACAATAGGAAGCAATCAGAGTGATGTTAGAATAAAGCGAGATTTCTCAACCTGGCACTATTGATGTTTTAGGCCACATAATTCTTTGCTGTGGGAGCTGTCCTGTGCATTATAAGATGGTTGGCAGTATCTCTGGCCTCTACCACTGGAAATACCAGTAGTTCAGAAATACCCTCTACCCGCCAGCCAAGAAAAGATGACTTCAGACCTTGCTAAATGTCTGGAAGAAAATTGCTTCTGCTGAGAACCACTGGAATAAAGATGCCGTATGTACACAGATAAATACCTCCCTACAAATCCACACAACTGAGGCTCATTCATTTTTTTATTGAAAAGCATCTATTCATTAATCCTACACTTTAGTCTCAGAAACCAAACAGAAAAGAAAACAAAAAAGTTGGTCTAAAGTGATCATAAAAGCAATGACAACAAATACCTACTCCTAACTCATGTGACTCTGAAGGGATTCTCTGAGACTATTTCACCAAAATTTCCATATGTCACTCACCATCCATCATTGAAGGCTACTTACTCTGCTAAGGAACTTGAACTTGTAATTTTATGAATGAAGCCTATGAGAATTTGCAGGAGTCAGTCTCTCACCAATAACAAATTATGCAGGTGTGAAGCATCGTCTCCAATTTACAGATACAAGTCACTGAGAAGAAACTTCCTTCCTCCCTCCTTCCCTCCTTCCCTCCTTCCCTCCCTCTCTCCCTTTCTTCCTTCTAGCTTCTTTCGTTCCTTTGAATAAACATCAGTCTCCTATCTAAACTCTGAATTTAATTATTCTTTAAAAACTTGAGTTTAGCAATTGATCATGGATTGTCTTTTATTTAATATAGTCAAGGCAACAATCTTAAAAGTCTATGGTTTGGGCTTCCCTGGTGGCGCAGTGGTTGAGAATCTGCGTGCCAATGCAGGGGACACGGGTTCGAGCCCTGGTCTGGGAAGATCCCACATGCCATGGAGCAACTAAGCCCGTGTGCCACAACTGCTGAGCCTGTGCTCTAGAGCCCATGAGCCACAACTACTGAGCCTGCGCGTCTGGAGCCTGTGCTCCGCAACAAGAGAGGCCGCGATAGTGAGAGGCCCACGCACCGCGATGAAGAGTGACCCCCACTTGCTGCAACTAGAGAAAGCCCTCACATAGAAACGAAGACCCAACACAGACATAAATAAATAAATAAATAAATAAATAAAACCAAAAGCCAACTAATTATTTAAAAAAGTCTATGGTTAAACCTCTTCAGTTTTGTTTATAAGAATGCAGTACTTAATAAAAAAGACAGACTTTCATTTTTGGCTCTTTAAATAACTACATACATTCACATATACACACACATGAAAAAAAAAAAATTCTGGGCCATCCCAGTACCTTTAAAATATTTTAAACTCATACACCAAACACCCCAACATCAAAATTATTGTTCTGAACGTCACAAATATTGTGGAGTACCGCTCTATTAAATTGAAAACCACATCTTTAGGGTTCCCCATGAATCGACCCACCATGCCTCCACAGGTGCAAGCTCCCTGACAGGTGTTCGGCTGCACCCCTTCCGAGGCCTTCCCAAAGCATCACCTAATTCCATTCTGTTGACCTTGCTTCGTTAGAATCCAGTTCTGCCCGTGCAGCCTGACAAATCCTCCTGGGCTCCATTTCACTGACTGTAATATGTGAATTCCCTCCTTCAAGCCCTCCCCAAAGGGTACCTAGGGGAACTCAGGTGACAGTGCACACAAAGCACTCAGCACAGGGCCGGGCGCACGGCTGGCACTCAGAAAATGTTAGCTGCTGTTGAACATTAATTTACTTTAATGCTGCGTCCTGCTGTTCATTGAGTGTTATCAGCACCATTAGTACCGCTGCCATCCTGGGCACTTGACACTCCCATGGCTGCCACCTTTGTGACACTAAACCTCCGCCACCTCGCCTCATCCTTTGTATTTACAGAACTTGCTTTGTGTTACCAACTCTATCATAAGTGACTTCAGGATGGGATGGGAATCATGCCTGGTAGATGCAAAATAAACCTTAGAGTCAGTGCAGGGTGTGGAAAGAATGCCCAAAATATGTATACTGTTTGGGTCTCTGTGCAGAGAAACTTTGCTCACCCTGACATTTCCAACAAAAGAGAGCTCACTCTCTGTGTACACTGCATGTGCAGGAGCTTTCACTCCTGATCCTGTGTAGTCCTGGCATACACTTTTTTCTCCCCATTTTACAGAGGGGACAGGAGCTGACTGAGAAGGGGGGCCTGTGAGTCAGAGAGTAAGAGACGGAAGTGGTGATCGGACCTGCTTGGTCTTGCTCGCTCCTTACCTTGTTCCAGGAACTGTTCTGAATAATCCACATTTCACTTTTTAAATTTCACATCTACTCCGTGAGGAGTTTTATCCATTTTACAGATGAGGAAACTGAGGCCAAGAAGTTAAGCACAAGGCCCAGGCTCTTCGTCCCTGCTGACTTTGTCCATCCCAGGTGCTGCCTTTGTCCATCCCAGGACCCGTGTTCTTTCTATTCGGTACCTAACATCCTCCCCTGGAATCTGGTGTACAGGACGGTGGCTGCAGTGCCTCACCTGTGCTTTGTACCAACAAAAACAACTAAAAGGGAACTAAAGATTTTGCTCCTCAAACCGGTAGAGAGTAGAACAAGCAGATTGGCATCGTTTACCTTTCCGTCACTCTTGAGCTTACTCTTTCCAACGTTCATGAGTTCTCTTGCTGGGAATAACAAGGAAAAGAGGGATGCAGGGAACAGAAAGAGAAGTGGCGTGGATGTCAGGGACAGAGGGAAGGCTTGAACATGAAGCTGCTTCCAGGAAAAAGAAAGGAACCTGAGGGAAGAGGCAGCCAAGGCGAGAGCTGCATCCGTTTGTCCTTAGTGGGTGGGGCTGCTCAGAAGGACAGCGTTGCTGCCGGTGGTCAAGATGGGGCAAAGGCAGGCACCTGGGGGGTGAAAGGGGAGCTTAAGAAATAACTATAGCTATACCATACTGGTTAGTGGGATATTAATTCAAGTCTTTTTTCCCCCTTTCCTTTATTTTAAAGGTCAATCGAAGTTACTCTAGCTCTTTGGGTCCAGCAGTGACCAGCTCTGGGTAATAAAGTCAGTAAGTGCTGACCACACTAGGTTGGAGAATGCTAAATGCCAGGAGGAGTCATCCTCTGGGCAACAAGGCAAAGGGGATCTACAGTCATCTCGTGGAAACTGCAGGAAAAAGCAGACTGGGAAAGATTCATTAGAACAAGGAATCATGAAGATGAACTAACATCGCACGTATAAAATGTCATGAATACCGTGTTTAAGGTACCATATACATCATACAGATGAACTCAAGATATCTAAAATACGTGTGCGTGTCTAGGTATATTTGCAAGTATATTTCCTTGCATGTGTACATATAGGTGTGTATACATGCATGTATTTCCCCTGTGGTCTTTCCTTGTCCACAGCAAAGACCAAGAACCAAAGTCACCCCAGTAAGAATGAGCACATTTAGTACTCAGATCTTGTTTCTAATGCCATTCCCTGGATTCATTCCCTAAAATGAACCAAGTCTTCAGAGAAACAGTTGATTCTAAAGCAGGGGAAGGAAAGGGTCAAAGTAAGACTGTGCTGGGAAGTAAGAAAGTGCTCAAAAAATAATGGCAGACAAGAGTGTCCACAAGGACACAGGAGTCACTTGAAGAGGCTCCACTGGCCAAACCTGGGAGAATCTGAACACAAAACTAATGAGGTAGAGTAAGGAACGATTGATAAATAGGAATTCACCATACATACTGATAATAAATAGATGAATGGGGGAGTATAGATGGTGCTCACTCACGGTAGGACTGGTAAATGGAGAGGGAGTACAGGAGACGGAAAAATCAGGACTTCGCGATCATCACAGTAAAGACTGGATCAAGCAAAAATCATCAATAGACGCTAAATCTACGGGAAGTTTTTTTAATTTTTATTTTATATCAGAGTATAGTTGATTTACAACGTTGTGTAACTAAGTGATCCAGTTATACATATACATATATCCATTCTTTTTCAGATTCTTTTCCCATATAGGTTATTACAGAATATTGAGTAGATTTCCCTGTGCCCTACAGTAGGCCCTTGTTGATTATCTGTTTTCTATATAGTAGTATGTGTGTGTTAATCCCAAACTCCTAATTTATCCCTCCCCCTCCACATTTCCCCTTTGGTAACCATCAGTTTGTTTTTTGATGTCTGTGAGTCTGTTTCTGTTTTTTAATAGGGAAAATTTTTGATGAGGAACAGGATATAGGCATGGTCTTAAAATGTCATCCCACTGACTGCTTATTAGTTGCAAGGAAGAAAAAAATAGTACTTGAAGAGTGGAGATGTCAAATGCTACATTAACCAGGTAACCAGTATGAACATCATCAGGGAGGCTAGATGACCACTGCGTGTCCGCACATTTGGTACCCTGAGAAGGACACTACACCCCCTACACAGTCCTTCAGCATGGAATGCATCGTCACCTAAATCTAATCACAAGAAAACATCAGAGAAGCCCCAAATAAGAAACGTTCAAAAGAAGAAGTGGGGCTGCAGGGCAACTGTATTCTTCAAAATGTTGATGTCCTCAAGCACAAAGAAAGCCTGCGGAAATATTGCAGATTAAATAGCGAGGCTGAAGAGACAGGACAACTAAATGCAATTCCTGACCCTAGAGGGATCCTGTACTGGAGGGAAAATGCTCTAAAGGACATCGCTGGGTCAACTGACAAAACTGGAACACAAATGGCAGATTAGATAAAACATTTTATCAATGTTAAAATTACCAAAGTTGATAACTGTATGGTGGTTATGTAAGAGAACGTCCCTATTCTGAGGAAATACACAGTGAAGAGCTTAGGAAGGAGAAAAGAGCTGTGATATACAGAACTTAGCCTCAAATCGTTCAGAAAAAAATGGTATGTGTGTGTGTGTGTATGTGCACGCATGTGCGCATGTGCGCATGTGTGTGTGGAGAGAGAGCACAAAATAGTAAAGCAAAAGGGGTTAAATGAGGTGGTAAAGAATACCTGTATCCTTTTTATTTTTGCAACTTGTCTAAGTATGAAATTATTTTCAAATAAAGTTTGAAAATGATTCTTATGCCGAGTGTATCTAGAAATGGCTGTAATGAAACAACACAGCGAGTATTGCTGAGGACCCTCATCCATAAGTATGTGTTTATCAACCTGTCATTTTTTATTTTCAGGACACATTTTAGTTCCACACCAGAATTTTGATTTCCAAGCCTTGCTTCCTGATGGGCTGCATCGGAATCTGCTGGGGTGCATGTAAATAATGCAAATTCCAGCCCCCCAAAATCTGATATAGAAGATCTGATTTGGGCATCTCCATTTTTCAAACGAACACTGAAAAGAGAAACTTCCACCCATGCTTGGATTTATAAGCAACAGTTTCTTTAAACTGTAACCATTTTTTTGTGTATGTTTGTGAAACAGCGTCTAAGTGGAGTCGATCCCTCACATTCATGCCCTGTCCTTGTTCCTCATACACACAGACCCTCACCTCACCACGGGCTGCCAACGCCTCATCCCCAGCACATCCAAGGTGGCCAGGGGAAACCCGGGTCCAGGGCATCTTGTGACCAGCATCTCTCCTCCAGGCTTCCTGCTCTAACTGTCCTCTGGATCGCTATTCCACCTGGGCTCCTAATTACCCCGGGAGTCAAATCTGAGCTATAATCATAGTGTCCAAGTTTCCCAAGTAAATAAACTAGCCTTACCCAGGAGCTCATATTATCCTTCTAGACATCCCAGTGATTCTAAGCACGCCAGTTTGCCTCCCTGTTTGTTCCTTCTCTTTTATCAAACCATCTTGATGTGTTGAAGAGAGATGCTACCTCGGTTTCATTTTAGCAATTTGTTCATCTCATCCATCTATCTGAAACATCTGTCAAGTATGAGGCAAAGGTGGTTTCGCAAGGGCAACTATCATCTCTTCTTGTAATCTTACCCTCTGCCCCCTGGGCTTGCTTGATAAACACTGTTATTCTAAGATGCAAAATCACCTTGGTGTGTTTTTTCTCCCCACCAAATAGCTCGTAGCCATTCTACCAAAAAAAAAAAAAAAAAAAGAAGGATGTTATTTCCTTTATTTGAAGTCTTCATTAATTGGTTAAATTAATTGGCTCGTGTGATTTCAATGTTGGTATTTCTAAATTCAATCCTTAAAGGGACAAAGAAGCATCCAAGTCATTACTAAAGCATCAACTCAAAGGACATTGCCCTAAGTCGCTTTGATGGTTGTGAGCACGTCACTCACAGGTATGCCAGGCTGCTTGGCCTCACAGTCACTGAATCTTCTGTCTTGTAGTGCAGAAGTTTTCAGCTACACTGATCAGAAAGTCAATAGGCTGGCTTTAGAAGAATCTAAACTAAAAGGAAGTTTCCTGATTCGTGCATACATTTGATAGCTAATACCTGTTCGAAAAAAACAAAAAACTTCACTTCTTACCTGTGGTGTCAAAATCTCCCAGAATCCATAAAAATTCAAAATGCCCATGTTTCACGGATGAACACCCAACCACTCCTCTACCCAGGGGTCCCCAGAGTGTGAGAACCACTGACTAAAGCACATCCCTGCCCACTTGCTGGAAACTGGAAAGTTTATATTTGCTTCAGAAGTCCTGTGATCAATGAAATCAAATAGGAAAAGAGAGCTTGCATTACTTTTCTAAAGCTTCCTTAGGTCTAAACAGTGTATTTAATTATTGAGTTGAAGTTGAATATTCCATAATTGCTCCTATTTTCAAAATAGATTATTATGGAGAATATTTGCTACCTTTTTTATTTGACTAGAAGCAGTTATGGAATTACTCATGTCTTGTTGGCTTGCAGACTGGGTTTGTTGAGTCGGCGGGGTTTCTAAAGGGAGACTCAAGGATATCTCAGAAGGAGGAAAGGAACTTATCTGAGGAGCTGGGAACCCACCCTTCACCTACCTTCTAGCCAGAAGCTCGTGTGACAGCCATTGTCCTAAACGCTCTATGTGCACTAACCCACTTGCTCTTATAGTAACACTGTGAGTTAAGTACAGTGTTTTCCCCACTTCGGGGACTAGGAAACTGAGGTACCAGTAAACTGACCTTGCTCACACAGCTGATAAATGGAGAAGCCAGCATTGAAACTTAGATGGTTAGACTCAGGGCCCACGTTTGGCTGTCCACTCACATCTGAAGAAAGGGTTCAATGGCCAGAAATATACAAAAACTACTACACTAAATGAGGTGTAGTAGACTCTAAATTTGAGGGAAAGTCCCAAGATAACATGCTGTGTGCACATGCCCTTGCACACATACACACGTGTGAACATAGAACGGGGGGTTGCTAAGAGGGAAACAGAGCACTAGAAGAAGGTGTAAAGATAAATATCACCACGTTACATAGTGTTCAGACTCGTCTGAGGACGTCTAGCACAATGGTGGGGGTGGGGCTGCCTAAAGGGGACTTACATGCAGGACGTAGGGAAGTGCTGGATAAGAGCCTGTGCTGACGGAACACAAAGGCAAGCAGGCAAGGCTGGCTTGACCCCGGCGCCTGAGTCCTCAGCAGGCTCAAGTCACTCTGAGTGTAGCTTGGTGTCTGTTTTCACTAAAAGCTTTGTGACAAAATCAGCCAGTGTGCAGGCTGTCCTGCTTCAGTGACCCTCTAATGGCATGTACCCTGTAAGGGCAACGGGGGAAAGAAGTTGCTCGGAACTTCATGAAGCCCCTTGGGTGAAGAGGGCTCCAGAGCTGTGGGGATGCTGGCGTGCCAAGTGGTCCTGGACTGAAGGACCCATGGCACAGGTGCTGGTACCCAGGAGAGTCAGCTGTGCCCAAGGAAAGTGGCAGACCTGTGGGTGACAGCAGAGAGCAAGCGGCATCTGACAGGTGTATCTGAGAACACCACCATTCACTCAGAAATACCTAGGGGAATTTTAGCAGGGTACTAAGGATGAGAGCTCTAGGAAATCTCACCTGTGGTAGCACAAGGAGGTGAGAGCATACTATAGGGGTTTATTATCATTATGGGCAGAATATATATGTTGTCCCCCAATTTCATATGTTGAAGTCCTAACCCTCAGGACCTCAGAATGTGACCTTATTTGGACATAGGGTTGATACACATGTAATTAGTTAAGATGAGGTTATACCAGAGTAAGGTGGGCCCTAATCCAACATGACTGGTACCCTCATAAAAGGGGTAAATTTGGACACAGACATGCACACAGGGACAAGCATGAGACACTGAAGTGACACGTTTACAAACCAAAGGACGCCAAAGATTGCCAGCAAACCACCAGAAGCTAGGGGAGAGGCAGTCTTCCTCACAGCCACAGAAGGAATCAATCCAGCCAACATCTTGATATTGGACTTCCAGACTGCAGAGCTGTGAGACAATACATTTCTGTTGGGTAAGCTTCCCAGTCTGGGAGACCTTGTTATAGGAGTGCTAGGAAACTAACACAACCCTAACGTAGCCTCACGTTTACCCTCAAGCTGATGTGACCTGGGTCCTCCAACATCTGCAATTACATGCCCATCTTGAAAATCGAGGCTCCTTAAATTCATCACCAGGGCCTGAATGTAATACAGTAGCAAGTAGTCAACCAAGTAATTCCTGCCAGGAATAGGAATACAGGTTTCCTGTTTTCACCAGAGTGAGAAGGTCCTGCTGTTCCTTCAGGGGCGATGCCATAATCCAGTTTTGAAGAGTTAGGTTTTTCCTGTCGAGCTGGGTCTTTCCTCTAGGGACACACATGTTTTTCACAACCAAGGAAGTCTTATCCTTCATTTACTTGGGACACGATCAGCGCCCCTTTGCTTGTCCCTTTTCCCACTTAGATTGTAAACTTCTCAGTCTCATATTTATACCTCCTTAGAAGCTCATTATATGGTAGGCACTCAAAAATATGTATTATTGAGGATGTTGATGAGATGATAGTCATAGTCACAATAATGATAGAAATTAGCCATTTCTTCAGTCATCTACACTTCACTGTGGGGTTGGGAAGAGCATTGACACCTCCACTGGAAGTTGCTCCTGTCGCCTTATCCAACTTCCAAAATCATTCATAAAATCTCTACTCAGAGACTGGTATAGTATTTGTTGGAATGAGACATTTAAATTATCTGGTATCAATTAAAAATATGAACATCTTTCAATTAGTCACTGGAAGACTTGCTGGCCTTCAAACATTGGTTTGAACTACTCTTTGATATGTGAGAAAATTGAACAATCCCAGCTCTTGCTATGTAACTTTCACTAGTGTTTTAGGGAATGTTATTCCAATTTTCAAAAATTATGTAACCAAGAATTTATATGGTGTCTTTTGTATGCCAAGCAGTGTATAATGGAGAATAAAGAAACTCAATACATGGTTTCCACTCTAAAGGACCTTTCTTGGTAAGCAGGGCAAGATCTCAAGATTAGAAGCAATAATGGCTGAATAAGGCGAGGTGTTGAATTTTTCAACACTAAGAGCCCAAAGGAAGCATGCAATCCTCAGAGACAGAGAACCCAAAGCGACCTTACAAAATTAGTCTTGTTTTGGCTGGAGATTCAGCTTTGCCCAGACAATTCCTTTCACCTCTGTGTTTCTAGTTCAGAAAAGGAAAATGTCATTGATACTCCAAAGTGCACTCATGAGAAATGCTCAAAAAAAAATCTTTAAAACATGTGCATTTATTGCTGGTCAGCAAATGTTAAGTAAATAGTGACCAAACTTTTACTGACCACGTGGACATCTGTTGGCTTTGCCTACTCATCACCAATCAGTCTGCTCAGGCTGCCATAAAAAATACCATAGACTGGGGGCCTTGGACAACTGTATGCCTCACAGTTCTGGAGGCTGAGAAGTCCATCAAGGTGCCAACAGATCCAGTGTCTGGTGGGGCCTTTTCCTGCTTTGCAGATGGCCACTTTTTTGCTGTATCCTCACATGGTGGAGAAAGAGGTCATCTCTATCATGTATCTTCTTATAAGACTCTAATCCCATTTATGAGGGCTCCACCCTCATAACCTAATCACTTCCCAAAGGCACCACACACCTAATACCATCACATCAAAAGTTAGAGATTCAACACATGAATTTTAGAGGGACACATATTTTCAACTGTGTGCAGCATGTATTTACAGGCTCTATTCATCTGCCAACCAATTTATAATAAGGTATTGAACTCGTAGTAAAGTATGAATTAACATAATAATATTTAAAATAAATTAATATAGTGATATTCAAAACGATTGTATTGATGACTTGGGAGGGTTTAAAGAAGGATTTTATTTTATTTTATTTTATTTCATTTTATTTTATTTTATTTTATACAGCGGTTCTTATTAGTTATCTATTTTATACAAATTGTGTATATCTGTCAATCCCAGTCTCCCAATTCATCACACCACCACTCCCACCCCTGCTTTCCCCCCTTGGTGTCCATACTTTTGTTCTCTACATCTGTGTCTCTATTTCTGCCTTGCAAACCAGTTCATCTGTACCATTTTTCTAGATTCCACATATATGCGTTAATATACGATATTTGTTTTTCTCTTTCTGACTGACTTCGCTCTGTATGACCATCTCTAGGTCCATCCACGTCTCTGCAAATGACCCAGTTTCGTTCCTTTTTATGGCTGAGTAATATTCCATTGTATATGTGTACCACATCTTCTTTATCTATTTGTCTGTCAATGGGCATTTAGGTTGCTTCCATTACGTGGCTATTGTAAATAGTGCTGCAATGAACATTGCGGTGCATATGTCATTTTGAATTATGGTTTTCTCTGGGTATATGCCTAGTAATGGGATAAAGAAGCATTTTAGAATTGCTTTGAATGTAGTACCTTATAGACTGATTTGTAAAGATTTTAGATCTAGCAATTGTAAATCACAGGGCTATTTCAGCTTGTTTAGAAGGTCACTGAAAGCTTTCAGTAGATGTAATTAGTAATGCTTGTGTTCATTTTCTACATACTGAAATCACTGGAAGCTCTTTCTATATCAAGTGCCAAATCATTGAAATATTTTGAAGAATTTGTCAAGCTTCATTATATTTTATAAAATACTGTCGTTAAATATAATTAAAAGGTCCAAACTGTATTAAAACTTCAAGTGTCAGTATTTCAGCAAAATATTGTATAATTTTCTCAAAACCCAGAAATCCATCCAATCTATATTTATTTTCCTTGGGCTATACAGTATATTTCCTATATGTAAACAAATAAAAGCAGTATCGACAATACTGTGATGACGTTCGTGTTAACGTTATTAGAAAACACCAGTCATCTTTCTACCCTCCCAGGCTTTTAAAATGAAATTCGATCAATTAAATAAATCAGATTAAAAAATGCTTTTTTAAAAAAAAGTTAAATTATATGTTTTAAAATCAAGGCTAAAAAATTATATTGTGTATGTGAGCACTGTTGCCATGTTGAAAGCATTGCTATTTCTTGACAATAAAGAAAAAAAGGCAAATGTTATGCCCAGGTTAGGGGAAAAAAAGAATAGATTCTGATGGTGATGTTGACTTAAAGTAAATAATCATAGTAGCCACACAATTGCAGCACACCCACTGCTAGACTTCCCCCCTATGAAAGGCCTTGGGATTGGGGCCATTTTTAAAGGCTCTGAAGTGACCAGAACATTAGCTAATTTCAGAGAGTACAAAATAAAACACTATCTACGAATTCCAATAAGTATCGTCTCTGAAGATGACTTCTCAGAACTGCGGAACTCTTTATGGAGATTTTAGCTGGGATGCTGGTGCTGGCCCCAAAGCAGTGCATTTTCAAGAATACACTTACATCACTAATTGTTCTCACTCAGAGAGCTATTTAGTGCTCCCAGAACCTCCAGCCCCTCCCCTCTCCTCCCCTGCTTCCCGATGTCCATCTTGTTCTCTAATAAGAAGGCTCTGAGGCAGTACTAAAAGGCAGCCCTGCCCTCACGTCTCTCGAAAGGAGACATGGAACTGCAGATGGGGCTCTCTCTTGGTGAGAAACAAGGTTGACTAAGACTTCATGGTAAATCTCTGAAAGGGTAGACAGAGCATCTTAAAACATTGTGACCAATCATAATTCAATACAGATATAAGTGATAGCAGTTATCCAGCGCTAATGCAGAATGATGAACCATTATTCTTTTTTTAAAAAAAAAAGTTCTAAAAGGAAAAATTGAATTATCTTAATAAACTCTCTAGCAATTTTTAAAAAATCAACTCTAAACCAAATGAAAGTGTTCTACCCCAAAGAAAGGACAGCCATTGATATTGGAGAGTTTATATGCTCTTAGAGATCTCTAAGGTTAAACATTCCCAAAGATGATTGATTTTGGCCACCTCAAGTTTGGTGAGAAAGGAAAAAAAAACTACTTGAGTATCCAAGGAAATGTGCTTGGGGAGTCCCTTCAAAGACTGTTTTAAGTAGCTAATATTACAGACTTTAAAATTTTTAAGCTTCTTAGCATTTAAAGGAAAAAAAATGATAAATTGGGTGGGGACTAAAACAAAGAACTTTTGAGAATTTTCTTCCTGAGAAAAGAGGAAAAAAGGTATCTTGCTTGGGATCATGGAAAGGTATCAAACTGGTAAAAACTGGGTGTTAATTCCTTTTTTGCCCTTTAAATTGCATACTAATGTATTACTTATCCTCTTTGTGGTTGAGCTGAGTTTGGGGAATGAAACTGCTTTTTGGGAATGAAACTGCTTTAAGCATGCTTTGTTCTCCACGCAGGAGTTATATCCATTCTAGCACTGAGCCTCCATAAAGAGATGTGTGAATGAACCCTACCCTGAAATGGAGGGGGCTGTCCTGGAGTACACAGACACACACACACACACACACACACACACACACACACACACACACGTGAATTTAGATAATGCTGTTAACCATACCTTGCCTAGAAATTTCTGCTTTCCATCAGCCAATCACAACTAAAAGAAAGGTTGGTCGAGCATCATCAGAAAAATGAATGTTTATTGTCTAAAGCAGTTTGTGTTCAGTTCTAAGACTCCAAGAGATAGCCCCTGCCCCCAGGCCTTACCAGTCAGCAGGGGAACAATGACTCAAAGCCTTGGGGACGTCCCCAAGGGACAGCCAGGCTCAGCACTAACTGCAAAACAAGTTCATGCTCCAGGAATTCAAGGGAGGAGCCAATGCAAGGGGCTGGGTTAGGCAGCATCATTCTAAGGAGATCTTTTTAGTAAAACTTTTCATTTTGATATAATTGCAAACTTAGGGAAAAAATTACAAAAACAGTGCAAAGGACTCCTTTATACCATCACTAGATTTCCCAGCTCTCAACATTTTATCATTTTTGTTTTGTCATTTTCTATGTTAAGAATCATATAAGTTGCAGACAAGATGCCTCTTTATCAAATATTTCAGTGCATATTTCCTAAGAAGAAGGATATTCTCTTGCATAAGTTCAGTGCAATTAGCAAAATCAGGAAATGATCATTGATCTAATACTAGTATCTAACTTTGGAGATGATTTTTTAACCTCCCCTTTTGCGTATTTTCACCTATTCCATGAGTTTCTGTGCCTTCAAAAGAATGCAAGAGAAGACCCTTATTCTTAGGTCTTGGGGGATTCCCAAAAGGCAAAATCAAACCATCTACACCTCCAGCCTAAGGAGTCTCTAAAGAGATGGCATTCAATTTTCTCAAAGGAAACACATTTTCAACTCATTCTTTAGCAGACACCATTTCTTAAAATTCCCTCTGACAGCAAAAGTTTAAACAGTTAAGCTTCTGCCAGAAAAGTTGTCTAGCAGTTTTTCCCGTCCTCCTGCCCCTCCTAGCAAGCTTCCTCCCCCTCCCTGTCTGCCCCATGTCTGACACAGAAGCCACATCAGACACCAGGAGAAGAAGCAGACTCACAGCCTGTCAACACATCTCTTGCCGCCTGACTCTCAGCAGAGTAGCTGCAGGGGGTCAGAAGCAGACAGGAGCCTTCCAACACGGGAAAATCCATCACTGTTTGCACCCAGGGAAGGCACAAAGCCCTCTCCTTGGTGGCCAGGTGATGGGACTTAGGTATGAGCCCCCTCCTGATTGACAAGCGTCACCCCTCCTTAATTTGGGTTTTGCCACTGGAAGGCTCAAAATACCTGGCAACAAATATCTTCAGCTGTTAATCTGGGATTTTCATTTTCAAAGGACTTTTGAGTCTTTATATGCAGATGTTGAAATCATTTCAACATGCTTTCCCCTAATAGAGTTCAGTGTTATGAAAAAAAACCCATAACTTCCAGCAGGTTTTTCATGCTTAGTAACAGACACATTCTGGAACTTGGCTCCTGGGATGGCCTGTTAACCAAGTACAATCATGTGATTTTTCTAATGACACTTCTGATTCTTCCAGAAATATGAACGGATGAACAATCTAATGACCAATTCCTGGAACATGTGCTTTTCCAGAACTTTCTCACAGCCTAATAAAGTTTACTTCCATTAACCAAAGGCATAACATTTGGCATTTTCTGTCTTAAAAAAAAAAAAGAAAGAAACAGAATAAAGAATTCGCAAAATGGAAGAAGTAAGGGTAAATAAAACATTTAAATGAAGGTTTTGTTCCTGTTTAGTTGAAAATGAGGCAAGATACTTCATTGAAGTGTGGACCAGCAACCCAGGCATTACCTGGAAGTTGTTAAAATGCAGGATCTCAGGCACCACCCTAGACCTGCCCAACCAGAACTTGGATTTTAACACAGTGCCTGAGTGATTTGCAGCCACATTACAGTCTGAGAAGCAGTGTGATACACAGGTGTGCCACCCAAACAAGGGTGGTTAATAGGTTAAAAGAAATCCTTGCAGAGTGATCACATCACAAAGAGAGGGTTAATGGAACAGGCTGGAGCACGTACTCTCTGAAGGGCTAAATAACTAATATCTCACTTGATTTTTCCAATCAAGGGTAGATTTGATTTAGCAAATAAAAATTCAGGACACTAGGTTAAATTTAAATTTTAGATCAATATTGAATAATTGTTTTGTATGTCTCATGCAATATTTTGGACATACTTATAATAACAAATTGTTTATTTATCAGAACTCCAAATTTAACTGGGCATCCTATATTTTGTCTGGTAACCCTACTGAAGAGTCTTTAGATTTAAAAAAAAAAAGTATAATATTTCCATATGGCTTATTTGTAAACCAGGCTAATGATAAAGGTCCACAAGGAGTTGGATTTGTCAATGAATCCTGGCAATTTCCAAAATCCTTGAAAGCATTTTTAGTTACATAAACACACTCAAAACTTTTTAAAGAAATAAAGTTTAAAATTCTGCTAAACTAAATAATAGTTTTCTTCAAGAAAATGAAAATCGCTGATTCTAACATTGTTAACTTTCGAATTAATCATTTTTATCAGAACCAAGGAGGATAATCTCCTTTTCAATGCCTGACATTCTCACTTCCTCATTCTGGTTAAAATGGCCACCAAGTCAGCCTCAAGAGTTGGTGTCTTTTCTTTACTTGGTATAGTTTATAGTTTGTTTGCTGGTTCAAAACTGCAGGTTCTGTTTCTGGGAACTAGCGGAGTTTGTAGTTCTGTGGCTTCAAAATTGTACAAGAGGGCTTCCCTGGTGGTGCAGTGGTTGAGAATCTGCCTGCCAATGCAGGGGACACGGGTTCGAGCCCTGGTCTGGGAAGATCCCACATGCCGTGGAGCGACTAGGCCCGTGAGCCACAATTACTGAGCTTGCGCATCTGGAGCCTGTGCTCCGCAACAAGATGGGCCGTGATGGTGAGAGGCCCGCGCACTGCGATGAAGAGTGGCCCCCGCTTGCCACAACTAGAGAAAGCCCTCGCACAGAAACGAAGACCCAACACAGCCATAAATAAATAAATAAAAATTAAAAAAAAAAAAAAGCAAAAAGAAAACCCATTCATTAAAAAAAAAATTGTACAAGAGGATAAACCAGCACTTATGCCCATCTGGTTCACTCCTAAACTACTGCTTATCAGAAACGAGGTCCACACGGAATTGCCTCAAGTTCTTCCTTCTGCCCTCTTTTCATAGTTAACTCTTCACATCGACTGGAAATAAAAAGAAGAAACATTTTAACCCCAGAAAGCCAAATGAAGACAATAGTTACTCTCCTTCGCCTCCATTTTTGAAAAATAACTTTTAAAGACAAAAGATCCCTTCTGAATGAAGGTTTTCCTAATAGACTTTGATTAACCTCTCTAATAAAACAATAAACTTTTCTCTCCTTAGTGATTTATATTTAGTTCATTTTCTCCTTTTCTTCCTCCCTTCCTCCTTTCCTTCCTCCTTCCCTCCCTCCCTCCTTCTCTCTTTTTCTTTTTCTTTCTTTCTTTCCTCTCTCTTGCTCTCTCTTTCTCTCTCTCACTGTTTCTTTTCTTTCTTTCTTTCTTTCTTTCTTTCTTTCTTTCTTTCTTTCTTTCTTTCCCTTTCCTTTTCTTCCTTCCTTCTTTCCTTCTTTTCATCCTTCCATGCTTCCTCTTTGTCTTTCTATTCTTTTTTTGATCTTCTTTCCTTCCTTGCTTTCTTTGTATCTAAGATTAATCTGTTTCTCCCACGTGCCTGAGACCAGAGCTCATCTATTTGATCTCACCAGAACTCAGGCAGTTAAGTGCTAATTTGGAACAGTCCTACTTCCTGTGACATGAAGGCTGCTCACAACCAGAGGAAACATTTGTTACTTACTGGGGCGAGAGCGGGGTGCCTCTCAGCTAAATTTGTAATCCACCCACCCACCCACACCCAGTATATTAACTGTTAATTTTTCCCTCTGTTGAAGACTAGGCAGTGACTCAGTGAATCTCTTGAGAGGTCTCCCCATGCCCTTTCTACCCTCACTCCAGGCTGCCCTAAGGAAGTTGAGTGGTTTATAAAATTTATTCAATCTAACATTCTCATAACCTATCAGTTTTGCTTAGATTCTTCCTAGGTAAGAAGGTGATTCTTTGTTTGTTTTGTGTCTTAAACACAGAGCAATTAACTCTGTGCTTGTGTTTATGATCAACTAGGGTTTCCATTTCTGAAACATAATATTTTATTTTAATTTATTCACCAAACACTTAGATGGCACGCACTTGTTTCAGGCACAGGCAGATAACTACAGATTCATTTAATTGTATAATAACCCAATCAAGTGGGTACTATTATTGTCCCATTTTACTGATGAAGAAACTGAGGTCTAGAGAGGTGAAGCAGCTTGCCCAACATCATCTATCCAGCAGGTGATGGATGTGGAATATTGAACCCTAGTCCCATGATGCTCTGCTCCCTTTCCCCACATCACAATAGACAAACTCATTTCACACAGGCACCCAAGCCATCATCAGATTTCCAGGATCTTTCTATTTCTAATCATTCTAAATTCTCTCAAACAAACCTCCACCCTAAAACACACCATTGCAGCTGCTGATAAGACTTTTTCACATATCTTCTTTTTAGCTCATACCGTCGTGTGAACACATCTGTAACAAGGCAGTCTCTCTCCCCATCACCAAAAATGAATGGTTGGAGACTATAACATCCAAATAGCTATCTTCCAATATTCTCAAGTGCTTGAATTGTTAATGACGTTTACAAGTAAGAAATCTTAAATTAATAAAATGTAGAAACTATTATACAGTTCAAAAACAAGTTTTTTCCTTTTAAGGACAGAATGAAAACAAACAATCTCTAAGGTCTAATGATTTCACTCACATGGGAAACATAATAAATGACCATGGCCAATGACTGAGGTAAAATGCACATAACATTCATAGAAAAGGAAAGAATTCAAGCATGTGTTCAAAAAGCAATAAAATAAAATTGAGAAAAAATGTAAAAGGATAGTAAGCCACAAAAATGTCTTTCTTTCGATGTTTATTTTTGTATTAAGTAGCACAATGATAACACCATCAATTGACTGTGGATTTTCAGAACAAAACAAAATATTTTAAAGAAAAAAAAATCTTGAAAGACCCAGCCTTTAGTTCCCATGCAACATTCTAAAATCATTGGAACAAGTAGACAGCTAATTTTCTCTCTATTACAACAACAGAAATAAAATCTGGCCGAGAACAAAATGGTTCCCTACATCCAGCATCTACTCATCTTTTTTGCCAGCTGCTATTAAGATCAAGTTTAAGAAGCCACCCTTTTGAGTCTCCTAGAAGTCTCTGAAAAATAAAAATAGGCAGAAAAGGATGATTATGGAGGACTGTGGGTGGGAAAATCATGTACCCAATTTGTTCCTGAAGTTTTGAGAGAAAGCAAGATGGTTATAATAACATTTTTGGCTCATTCATCTAAAAGGAGCATACCCAGCACCAAGCGCTGAGTAGCTGAGCTGGTGGTGACAGTTGGGTTAGCATTCTTGAAGCCAGATGTTCTGGACCAGTGTCAGCTCTGAGCTCCCTAATGCACTGTATGCTCTTAAGATGATGGTTTAGAAGATTTTTTGCAGAATGATGGATAAGGGGGAAAGTTGCACAGAATGGCACTGAAAACTCAAGGCTGTCTTAGTTTGGTCAATTGACCATCAAAGGAACTGAGTTTTTCAGAGAAAAGAGGTTTTTCCTACAATATTGAGAAAACCTTGTCTATCCCTGATCACCAGATGAGTGACACAAAGTTGTAAAATATCTCCAAGTTAATTTCACTCATGTTAAGACTTAATAAAGTGGTTTTATTTTAGACCACTATCAACCATGGAACTCTTCCTTCTCAGTGTAGCTATGAGACACTTGAGAAGACATCCAGGAATTAGGACCTTATCATAGGAAGAAAAGCTAGACAACTACCCACAACTGCTGCCTTCCCAGAAGCCAGGGATACATCTTAGAATTTCCCCACCTCTGACTTGGCATGAGCTGCATCTTCACGGATAGTTGCAGAAGATAAATAGATTGATGCAATGGGTAGGTCTCCCAGCCCCAAACCTACCACCTCCTCTTGTACCCTGTAATTTCCATAGTAGAAGACAACGGCTTTTCGTTTCACAATTATTGATAGCAATCACAAAACTAATACCTGTGAGAAAGGTTACATTAACACTTGCAATCCCTCACTGGTTTCAGAGATCCATTATTTCAATAGGGGTTGCAAAGTGGTGGTATGCTAACTCCTAATTGTTTCTTCATTTATTAACTGGAATTCTTCTAAGAAAAGAAGAAATTTGCTTTCTCAACTCTTTCATTATCACGAGGTACAGCCCTATACAGAAAGGGAAGTTAAATGCTTGAATCTATTCCTTTATTTATTTATTTATTACATTATTCCTTTATTCGGAATAATGAGTTGGTTCTTTAGCATCCTATAAAGGGAGCACATATGCTTTTTGAATATTTTTATGAAGGCATGGATTTTAACAGATCCTCTGTGTTTCAATACTTTGCGATACTGTTCTTTTACCAGCCATCTTTGGACATGGCTGTTTTATCTTTGGCTAGTAAGAGCCTTTGACTGTTTTCTCCTCTGCCTTTGAATCTTTTGTCCCAGCCCCATGGTCTTTGACAGCTTCCTTGCTTTCTGGTGTGACAAGATGTCACAAGCTCATCTTGAGCTCCCCCCACCCACCTCCCTCAGACTGGACTCAACAAATTATTCTTAGACGCCCTAGTTCCTTTTACCAGGAAAGGTATTTGGAGACTATGGTATGAATGCTAGGAGCTCCTTACTTCTGTACTGGTTATGGTTCTAAGCCCTTTTCAGTGGACACAGTCAGAAAATATATTTAAGAGAAATACTTCAGATTTCATACAAATATTTCCAACTCAAGTTTTGGGTTATAGGTTTTTACATAATTTTATTTGATTTTTCTATTTGATTCTCTTTTTCTCTTATGTCAAAAAAACTTAGTTCTTTATGACATTAATATAATATTATGTATTTTATCCTAATTTATGGATAAAAAGTTTCAGAATAACCCTACCAACATATTACTAAAAATATAATTACTGAAAGTAATTTAAGATTTTTTTGTAGTTCTTTTTGTCTTAGGATATATCCAACTGCAGATATGCATCCAAATAAATGAAGGTTAAAACCATTTGAAATAATTCCTTTCCATATTGTTAATACTCAGGTTGGTTTATTTAGTTTTGCTTTTGAATTAAGGGATTTCTTTCTTTCATTTTGTTTTATAATTTTGTAAAATATTTTTGTGTTGCAAAATGTACAAAACAAGGTACATTAAGAAAAATCTAGCTTCCGAAGCTGTTGCTTCCAATCTGTTTCCCCCTTCTCCTATAATTAACCATTTTTAATAATTATTGTTTCTTGTCCTATTGTTTTTAATGTATGAAATACTAAAAAATTCTGCCTTTTCTTAGAGAAAAGTACCATATCATATATTCTGATCTTCACCTTGCTTTTTGCACTTAGCAATATTTCCTAGAGATCACTCCACAGCAATGTATAAGTTAGTCTTTTATCTCTGTGAGCAGCTATACAGTACTCTATTCTGTGGATATAGCATGGTTTATTCAACTTGTGCCCTCCTGATGAACATTTAAGTTATTGCCAGTCTTTCTCTACTGTGATTTGTGTCACATGAATAGGCTTTTGTGTTCATTTTTTCATACATTGCTAGCTTCTCCTTGGAACAGATTCCTAGAAGTGGAATTGTTTGGTTAAAAAGTATAGCTACATAATATTGCTAAATTTTCTCCATAGTGACCATGCCATTAGCATTTCCACCAGCAGTGTATAAGAAGGTCTGTTTTCCCACACCCTCTACAGCAGAGAGTATTTTCAAACTTGGAAAACAATTAGAACGTTTACCAAGAAAGACCTTTACAAGGGGAGCCAAAATAAAGCTGTCAGTACTTGAGAGGAGCCTCAATGAAAATTTGTAAGGACTTTGATTTATACCTCTCAGGCATTTAGATCTAAATTTGACTTGGAAATAATAGAGAAGTAGAAGAACTGGAAAGAAAACTAGATAGAGGAGAATCGCTTTAACTTATTGAACAGCAGAACTGACAATGGAAATGGTTATGCCTGACCCTCACTTCCTGTAACCTCAACTGTTCTTAGTCAAGTGTTATCCCCATTTTACAGGTAAGGAAACTAACACAGGGAGGAGTGGTGTCTTGCTCAAGGTAGGGCCATCCAGCTACTTGAAATCAAGAGAATGTTCTTTTTATCCACTTCCGTGAGGCCCAGTGGAAGAGCAGGAAAGAAAAGGGCCATTGGCTTAAAGAGTTGGAGAAGTGCATTCTTAGCTCAGCCCTCTTACTGAGCTAGGTGTGTAATCTACACGTATCACTTGACTCTCTGTGTTTCAGTTTCTTCAACCACAAAATCAAGAGATTAGGTAAGAGGTTGCCAGTTGCCTTCCAAGGACCTGATCTACATTCATAAGGTTGAGGGAACACTGCACTGGAGCTGGCAGACATGGGTGGGAAAAGCTGGGGAAATCCTGCTTCCACATTATGCCAAACCCAGATCAGAAGAGCCCAAGACACTCCCATGGTGGGTGTTGTCTCCAAAGGCATTACTGTTCATGGGACCTGATACCAAGGTTGAGGAGAGGGAGGTGTCTTCAATATTTGCCTGCTCCTGTCGCATGCCAGACATTTTGTAGGGGCTTTACGTTCACCATGGCAGATTATCATCACTGCACACCTGCTTTTCAGAGGAAGAAACAGGGTATCAGAGAGGTTAAGTCACTTGTCCCAAATGGTACAGCCAGCAGCAGAGCTGGGCTCTACACTGCACCAGAAAATAACATCATGTGTCTCACGGAAGACAGAGAACTTTTATGGAAGGTTTTTAACCAAACCCTGCCCCAAACTGGAACCTCTGGATGTGATAGAGAAACTTCCAGTTTTCTTTGAATTCTCTCCCAGGAAAGCTGCCACAGGACTGCCCTACAAGGAATTAGAAAGCCATAACAATAATCCCATCAATCTAGTAATTAAAGCTGGAAGAAGTTCATTTTTCACCAAGCAAAAGAGGTGTGCAAAGGGGTAATTGACACAATTGATCAGTAACCGTGCAGTGAGCATTGTACTGGGTGATTGACACACGCTACTTAATTTATTCTTCATAACAACCTTCTTTTTCTTTTTTTTAAAATTTTTAGATTTTATTTTATTTTTTTACACAGCAGGTTTATATTAGTCATCAATTTTATACAATCAGTGTATACATGTCAGTCCCAATCACCCAATTCATCCCACCACCACCACCACCACCACCACCACCACCACCACCACCCCCAGCCGCTTTCCCCCCTTGCTGTCCATATGTTTGTTCTCTACATCTGTGTCTCAACTTCTGCCCTGCAAACCGGTTCATCTATACCATTTTTCTAGGTTCCACATACATGTGTTAATATACGATATTTGTTTTTCTCTTTCTGACTTACTTCACTCTGAATGATGGATCCCTAGATCCATCCACGTCTCAACAAATGACCCAATTTTGTTCCTTTTTATGGCTGAGTAATATTCCATCGTATATATGTACCACATCTTCTTTATCGATTCGTCTCTTGATGGGCATTTAGGTTGCTTCCATGACCTGGCTATTGTAAATAGTGCTGCAATGAACATTGGGGTGCATGTGTCTTTTTGAATTATGGTTTTCTCTGGGTATATGCCCAGTAGTGGGATTGCTGGATCATATGGTAATTCTATTTTTAGTTTTTTAAGGAACCTCCATACTGTTCTCCATAGTGGCTGTATCAATTTACATTCCCACCAACAGTGCAAGAGGGTTCCCTTTTCTCCACACCCTCTCCAGCATTTGTGTTTGTAGATTTTCTGATGATGCCCATTCTAACTGGTGTGAGGTGATACCTCATTGTAGTTTTGATTTGCATTTCTCTAATAATTAGTGATGTTGAGCAGCTTTTCATGTGCTTCTTGGCCATCTGTATATCTTCTTTGGAGAAATGTCTATTTAGGTCTTCTGCCCATTTTTGGATTGGGTTGTTTGTTTCTTTAATATTGAGCTGCATGAGCTGTTTATATATTTTGGAGATTAATCCTTTGTCCGTTGATTCATTTGCAAATATTTTCTCCCATTCTGAGGGTTGTCTTTTCATCTTGTTTATGGTTTCCTTTGCTGTGCAAAAGCTTTGAAGCTTCATTAGGTCCCATTGGTTTATTTTTGTTTTTATTTCCATTACTCTAGGAGGTGGATCAAAAAAGAATCTTGCTGTGATTTATGTCAAAGAGTGTTCTTCCTATGTTTTCCTCTAAGAGTTCTATAGCGTCCTGTCTTACATTTAGGTCTCTAATTCATTTTGAGTTTCTTTTTGTGTATGGTGATAGGGAGTGTTCTAATTTCATTCTTTTACATGTAGCTGTCCAGTTTTCCCAGCACCACTTATTGAAGAGACTGTCTTTTCTCCATTGTATATCCTTGCCTCCTTTGTCATAGATTAGTAGACCATAGGTGCGTGGGCTTACCTCTGAGCTTTCTATCTTGTTCCATTGATCTATGTTTCTGTTTTTCTGCCAGTACCATATTGTCTTGATTACCGTAGCTTTGTAGTATAGTCTGAAGTCAGGGAGTCTGATTCCTCCAGCTCCGTTTTTTCCCCTCAAAACTGCTTTGGCTATTCAGGGTCTTTTGTGTCTATACAAATTTTAAGATTTTTTTGTTCTAGTTCCGTAAAAAATGCCATTGGTAACTTGATAGGGATTGCATTGAATCTACAGATTGCTTTGGGTAGTAGAGTCATTTTCACAATATTGATTCTTCCAATCCAAGAACATGGTATATCTCTCCATCTGTTGGTATCATCTTTAATTTCTTTCATCAGTGTCTTATAGTTTTCTGCATACAGGTCTTTTGTCTCCCTAGGTAGGTTAATTCCTAGATATTTTATTCTTTTTGTTGCAATGGTAAATGGGAGTGTTTCCTTAATTTCTCTTTCAGATTTTTCATCATTAGTGTATAGGAATGCAAGAGATTTCTGTGCATTAATTTTGTATCCTGCAACTTTACCAAATTCATTGATTAGCTCTAGTAGTTTTCTGGTGGCATCTTTAGGATTCTCTGTGTTTAGTATCATGTCATCTGCAAACAGTGACAGTTTTATTTCTTCTTTTCTGATTTGGATTCCTTTTATTTCTTTTTCTTCTCTGATTGCCAGGGCTAGGACTTCCAAAACTATGTTGAATAATAGTGGTGAGAGTGGACATCCTTGTCTTGTTCCTGATCTTAGAGGAAATGGTTTCAGTTTTTCACCACTGAGGATGATGTTTGCTGTGGGTTTGTCATATATGGCCTCTGTGATGTGGAGGTAGCTTCCCTCTATGGCCACTTTCTGGAGAGTTTTTATCATAAATGGGTGTTGAATTTTGTCAAAAGCTTTTTCTGCACCTATTGAGATGATCATATGGTTTTTATTCTTCAATTTGTTAATATGGTGTATCACATTGATTGATATACATATATTGAAGAATCCTTGCATCCCTGGGATAAATCCCACTTGATCATGGTGTATGATCCTTTGAGTATGTTGTTGGATTCTGTTTGCTAGTATTTTGTTGAGGATTTTTGCATCTATATTCATCATTGATATTGGTCTGTAATTTTCTTTTTTTGTAGTATCTTTGTCTGGTTTTGGTATCAGGGTGATGGTGGCCTCATAGAATGAGTTTGGGAGTGGTCCTTCCTCCACAATTTTTTGGAAGAGTTTGAGAAGGATGGGTGTTAGCTCTTCTCTAAATGTTTGATAGAATTCACCTGTGAAGCCATCTGGTCCTGGACTTTTTTATGTTGGAAGATTTTTAATCACAGTTTCAACATCATTACTTGTGATTGGTCTGTTCATATTTTCTATTTCTTCCTAGTTCAGTCTTGGAAGGTTATACCTTTCTAAGAATTAATCCATTTCTTCCAGGTTGTCCATTTCATTGGCACAGAGTTGCTTGTAGTAGTCTCTTATCATGCTTTGTATTTCTGCGGTGTCCATTGTAACTTCTCCTTTTTCATTTCTAATTTTATTGATTTGAGTCCTCTCCTCCTTTTTCTTGATGAGGCTGGCTACAGGTTTATCAGTTTTGTTTTTCTTCTCAAAGAACCAGCTTTTAGTTTTATTGATCTTTGCTATTGTTTTCTTTGTTTCTATTTCATTTATTTCTGCTCTGATCTTTATGATTTCTTTCCTTCTGCTAACTTTGGGTTTTGTTCTTTCTCTAGTTCCTTTAGGTGTAAGATTAGATTGTTTATTTGAGATTTATCTTGTTTCTTGAGGTAGGCTTCTATAGCTATAAACTTCCCTCTTAAAACTGCTTTTGCTGCATCCCATAGGTTTTGGATCATCGTGTTTTCATTGTCATTTGTCTCTAGGTATTTTTTGATTTCCTCTTTGATTTCTTCAGTGATCTCTTGGTTATTAGTAACATATTGTTTAGCTTCCATGTGTTTGTGTTTTTTTCCCTATAATTCATTTCTAATCTCATAGCGTTGTGGTCAGAAAAGATGCTTGATATGATTTCAATTTTCTTAAATTTAATGAGGCTTGATTTGTGACCCAAGATGTGATCTATCCTGGAAAATGTTCCATGCACACTTGGGAAGAAAGTGTAATCTGCTGTTTTGGGATGGAATGTCCTATAAATATCAGTTAAATCTATCTGGTCGATTGTGTCATTTAAAGCTTCTGTTTCCTTATTTATTTTCATTTTGGATGATCTGTCCGTTGGTGTAAGTGAGGTGTTAAAGTCCCCCACTATTATTGTGTTACTGTCGATTTCCTCTTTTATAGCTGTTAGCAGTTGCCTTATGTATTGAGGTGCTCTTATGTTGGGTGCATATATATTTGTAATTGTTATATCTTCTTCTTGGATTGATCCCTTGATCATTATGTAGTGTCCTTCCTTGTCTCTTGTAACATTCTTTATTCTAAAGTCTATTTTATCTGATATGAGTATAGCTACTCCAGCTTTCTTTTGATTTCCATTTGCATGGAACATCTTTTTCCATCCCCTCACTTTCAGTCTGTATGTGTCCCTAGGTCTGAAGTGGGTCTCTTGTAGACAGCATATATATGGGTCTTGTTTTTGTATCCATTCAGTGAGCCTGTGTCCTTTGGTTGGAGCATTTAATCCATTCACGTTTAAGTTAATTATTGATATGTATGTTCCTATGACCATTTTCTTAATTGTTTTGAGTTTGTTTTTGTAGGTCCATTTCTTCTCTTGTGTTTCCCACTTAGAGAAGTTCCTTTAGCATTTGTTGTAGAGCTGGTTTGGTGGTGCTGAATTCTCTTAGCTTTTGCTTGTCTGTAAAGCTTTTGATTTCTCCATCGAATCTGAATGAGATCCTTGCCAGGTAGAGTAATCTTGGTTGTAGGTTCTTCCCTTTCATCACTTTAAATATATCATGCCACTCCCTTCTGGCTTGTAGAGTTTCTGCTGAGAAATCAGCTGTTAACCTTATGGGAGTTCCCTTTTATGTTTTTTGTCGTTTTTCCCTTGCTGCTTTCAATAATTTTTCTTTGTCTAATTTTTTGCCAATTTGATTACTATGTGTCTTGGCGTGTTTCTCCTTGGGTTTATCCTCTATGGAACTCTCTGCGCTTCCTGGACTTGGGTGGCTATTTCCTTTCCCATGTTATGGAAGTTTTCGACTATAATCTCTTCAAATATTTTCTCAGGTCCTTTCTCTCTCTCTTCTCCTTCTGGGACCCCTATAATGCAAATGTTGTTGCGTTTAATGTTGTCCCAGAGGTCTCTTAGGCTGTCTTCATTTCTTTTCATTCTTTTTTCTTTAGTCTGTTCCGCAGCAGTGAATTCCACCATTCTGTCTTCCAGGTCACTTATCCGTTACTCTGCCTTGGTTATTCTGCTATTGATTCCTTCTAGTGTAGTTTTCATTTCCGTTATTGTATTGTTCATCTCTGTTTGTTTGTTCTTTCATTCTTCTAGTTCTTTGTTACACATTTCTTGCATCTTCTCGATCTTTGCCTCCATTCTTTTTCCGAGGTCCTGGATCATCTTCACTATCATTATTCCGAATTCTTTTTCTGGAATGTTGCCTATCTCCACTTCAATTAGTTGTTTTTCTGGGGGTTTATCTTGTTCCTTCATCTGGTACAAAGCCCTCTGCCTTTTCATCCTGTCTATCTTTCTGTGAATGTGGTATTTTTCCCACAGGCTGCAGGATTGTAGTTCTTCTTGTTTCTGCTGTCTGCCCTCTGGTGGATGAGGCTATCTAAGAGGCTTGTGCAAGTTTCCTGATGGGAGGGACTGGTGGTGGGTAGAGCTCAGTAAAACTTTAATCTGCTTGACTGCTGATGGGTGGGGCTGGGTTCCCTCCCTGTTGGTTCCCTGGACTGAGGCAACCCAACACTGGAGCCTACCTGGGCTCTTTGTTGGGGCTAATGGCAGACTCTGGGAGGGCTCACACCAAGGAGTACTTCCCAGAACTTCTGCTACCAGTGTCCTTGTCCCCATGGTGAGCCACAGCCACCCCCTGCCTCTGCAGGAGACCCTCCAACACTAGCAGGTAGGTCTGGTTCAGTCTCCCCTGGGGTCACTGCTCCTTCCCCTGGGTCCCAATGCACACACTACTTTGTGTGTGCCCTCCTAGAGTGGAGTCTCTGTTTCCCCCAGTCCTGTTGATGTCCTGCAATCAAATCCCACTAGCCTTCAAAGTCTGATTCTCTAGGAATTCCTCTTCCCATTGCCAGACCCCCAGGTTGGGAAGTCTGATGTGGGGCTCAGAATCTTCACTCCAGTGGGTGGACTTCTGTGGTATAAGTGTTCTCCAGTCTGTGAGTCACCCACCCAGCAGTTATGGGATTTGATTTTACTGTGATTGCGCCCCTCCTACTGTTTCATTGTGGCTTCTCCTTTGTCTTTGGATGTGGGGTATCTTTTTTGGTGAGTTCCAGTGTCTTCCTGTTGATGATTGTCCAGCAGCTACTTGTGATTCTGGTGTTCTCCCATAACAATCTTCTAAGATAAGATCACCCTTCCCATTTTACAGATGAAACAACTGAGGCTCAGAGATATAAAATAAATTTCCCTAATTCTCACTAATAGTGTGGTAGACCCACAATTTTACCAAGGTTCTTTGTTATTCCAAAGTCCACTCCAGTTCCCCCAGTTGAGTTAAGCCAATGCTACAGGACCAAGGCAACCCTTGAGTGGGCAGAGAACAGGGCAGGTTCTGCCCTGGTTCTTCACTAATCAGCTGTGTCTTGAGAACATCATTTAATGACTTTGGAATTCAGTTTATTCCTCCTCAAAATGAGTGTGTTGAAGTAGCTGCTCTCTAAAACCTTTCAGTGTCTTCTCATTGCTCTGGGGGAAAGTTCACATCCTCAGCATGGCCACCACGCCCTATTTGCCTTGTCCCTCCCTTCCTGACACGTCACCCCCACCCATCACACTGTAACTCTTGGAGACCTCACTCAGTTCCTCCAGAGGATGATGTCATCACTTTTTTAGGGCTGATGGGCATACTCTTCCTTCTGCCTAGAGCTCAGTCCTTCTTCTCTCAGCACCATCTCACTCCCTGGGTAAATCTTCAGGTATTGGCTTCACCAAATCTTGCTCGGAGAAGTCTGCCTTGACCACTAGACCAAGTAAGATTGCTCTGCTCTTCAGCCCCCTATAGTCCTGTCCTCCTGTTCTCAAGTCCACCTGCCAGCCCAGCCATACTGCTTTCAAAAGTCTATTCTTATCTTGGACTATTCTAATTGATGAAAACTGTAAACTTTTAGGAGAAATGTTTCCTAGTACTCATCCACTCCCATCCAATGTGCCGGTATGTGAAGATACTATGTATAAACTACTGGAGTCAATCAAAATGTCCATGAATAGGCAATAGGTTTAATCTATTATATAGTCTTTAAAAAGAACGAAGCAGGTCTGAATGTGCTGATGTGGAAAGACATCTATGAAATATGATTGTTTTGTAAAATACATGTTGTAGAAGAATATGTATAGTGTAATCCCATTTGTGGTTTTTTTAATGAAAAATATTTATGCTTCTATATGGAGAGTACACTTCTAGAATGACACCCAAACTCCTGGGAGTGGAACTGGGGAGTGAGCAAATGACTTTTTAAGTACACCTTCTTCTACTGTTTGAAGTTTTTACTATGAGTATAAATTTTATAATTAAGTTTTTTAAATAAAGAGAGAAAAATCACTCAAAAATAGCATTTGTTATGGTTTTCTTTGTAAATAACATTTGTTACACTTGACATGATTTATTTATTTGTCATAGTTTTGTTTTAACATTCATCTTCCCTATAATTTCTACAATGATAAGAAACAGGTGCCTCCCCCCCCCCTTGCTCAGTGATATTTCCTCAAAACTTCACTCTGCTCCTGGCACACAGGAGGACCACTCCCTCCCTCTCTTGTCCCCTCCAACACTGGTAGCCCCACCCTGAGGTGAGATTCTCAAAGAGATGCTCTGGAATGGACACACCTCATCTACCATAGGCATTAAAAAAAAAAAAAACTCAATTGGAGACCAAAGTAACAAGTATGTACTGTATTTATAAGCCTTGATTCACTGATGAAAATATCAGATGTTAAAAACAAAGATTAGACCTCCAGACTACCTTGGTTGCATATAGATTTGGCAAATTTGAAAACCACTCACAGTAAGGGTTTCTGCCTCACTCTTTTATTTTGGATCATTTTAATCAGGAAGGGAGTCAGAATATGCCACCCCAAAATATGCCACTTTGGCATAAGGATTATTTTGAGCTAAAGGCAGTTGAGAAATGGCAGACACATGAAGAGCTCTCTGCCCTCCCCTTTTCTGCATAAAAACAAGGCATACATCTCTCTTGGTAAGGGTGACATAAAGTTCCATTCGTAAATGTGTGTGTCCCCTCTAGTATTTTGAAAAGGAGAGCAGACTCTTATCACCAGAGACTACACTGTGAGTCTGCATTACAAACCCTACTAAAAATCCCTCATTTACCTTATATTTCCTAGTTACCTCCCACAGTTTATCACCCATAGGAGCCCCAAAACCCTTATACTTTGTCTGGTCATTTTCCCACCATGTATCACCCTTTGTTAAAATGGTATATAAACGCTGGAGTCCAACTGCTGTTTTCAGTTCTCACTTTTTTTTTTTTTTTTTGTGAAGCCCCTGCACTGGTAAAAATTTTAACATCAAGAAAATATGCATGCCTTTTCTCCTGTTAATCTGTTTTTTGTCAGTCTGATTTGAGTTAATCTTAGGTACAGATCCTAAGAGGGTAGAGGAAAAGGTTTTCCTCTTCTACAATCCTATATGCACATGAAATTTAACTTTGGGTAGGAGATATCCCCAACTATAAGGTCTGGAGTATAGAGAGAATTCACCTCACTGTAATTTTTTATTGTGGTAAAATACATAACATAAAATTTACCATTTTAAGTATTTTTTCAGTTTACAACTCAGTGGTATTAAGTGCATTCACATTGTTGTGCAACCATCACCACCATCCATCTCCAGAACTTTTTTCATCATCCCAAACTGAAATTCTGTACCCCATTAAACTCTAATAACCACCATTCCACTTTCTGTCTCTATGAATTTGACAATTCTAGGTAGAAGAATTGTACCACATATTGTACAATTCTTTGGAATTATACAATATGTGGTCTTTTGTGTCTGGTTTATTTCACTTAAGATAATGTTTTCAAGGTTTATTCATGTTATAGCCTGTGAATTTCCCTCCTTTTCTAGGCTGAATAATATCCTATTGTATAGCTATAACTCATTGCAATTTTGATGTGTGGCCATTTGTACTCTTCACGGAAATCACTGAACAATGAGCCAGCAATGGGATGAGTGATGGGCAACAGAGGGGGGCAGGAGTGTCACAAGAGGCACAGGTTGAAAATGAAGTCCAATAACAGGGCCCTCAAATTCAAATTGGTGTCTCCGGAGTAAATGGACCATGCTCCCTGGGGAGGGAAATCTCTGGAAAAGCTTCCCCTGTGGCCAAGTCATTGGTGAAACACACAGAAGCCCCGCCAGGAACCAGGAAGCAAAGCTGGCAGCAACATCTTTGCACATTCACACACACTCATTTTTTAAAATTTATTTTATTGAAGTATAGCTGATTTACAATGTTAATTTCTGCTATACAGCAAAGTGATTCAGTAATATACATATTCAGTTTTGTATATATATATATATATATATATATATGAATATATTATATATTTTTTCATCCCCTTTTCCATTATGGTTTATTACAGGATATTGAATATAGTTCCCTGTGCTATACAGTAGACACGCACTCAATTTTATTTTTACTTAGCTATTGTTTGCTGGATAAAAATGCAAAATAATCCTCCATGCTACATTACATAGGCTCTCAGGCTATGTGCTTTGCTTTGCACACACTATCAGTTGATTCCCAGAGGACTTCACGGGCGTGGGTACTATGGTCCTCCTTGTTGATGGCTAAGAAAGTGAAGGACAGAGAAGTTAAAAACTGACCTCATTCCACATGGGCAGAATCCAAACCCAGGTGGGAGACTCCATACTCACGAGAATTCTGCCACTTTGTGAAAGTGCTTTGTAGTAGAGCCACCACCTGCAGACACACTGATACAGTCCAGAGACATAGAGCACATCCCCTGCACTACAATTGAACAATTGTTCTCGGGAACAATTATTCATTGGGAAAATTCTTACAAATAAAGAAAGTAGCTATCGTCTAAGTCCAAAAGCTATCTGAAGAAATCTTCTATTATCATCCAATTAAGTAAAAGTTAGTGCTCAGCAGTCCAAAAGTGATGGATGTTCCATTTTAGGGGAAAGATGATATATTCAAATGTCGCTAGCACAGAGCATCCAACTTCCAGCCTCCCAATTTCCAGTCTTCCTCTAGCAGGTTGGGAGTCTCTGCCCAGATGTCATCGCTAGGAGGGAAGAAGAGAAATATACCCTCTGTGAGGATGAAGAGAAAGCTGGAAGCAAGCAGGACACAGATAAGAGGCACTGGTGCTCAGGCGTGGGCTGACATCAGAGTCCCCCGGAGGGCTTGTGAAACCCCAGGTTGCTCCACCCTCAGAATCCCTGATTTGGTGGGTCTCAGCTGGGTGCTGAGATTTTGCATTTCTAGCAAGTTCCTTGGAGATTCTGCTGCTTCTGGGTGCAGAGACCACACTTGAGAACCATGCCATCCAGTATACGATGTTTCCACCTGATGCCTGCAGCAAAGAGAACACCTCTAAACGAGGCACGCCTGCACACACCTGCACACCACATACCTGCACCACACACTTGCACTCCCACAGGCACCACATGCACACCCACCACACACACACACACACATAACCTGTGTATATGTGCCCCAGACACACTAAACCCGTGCACTACCCATCACACACCACACACACACCACACACCTGCACCACATATTTACATGCACAGACCCTTGTGTGCACACACATCTGCATCACAATGTGCACACACACCCACGCATCTGTAACCCCTGTAGACAGGCACTCACACACACACACACTCACGCATACACACTGTCCATCTGCACCACACACACACATCCCACCTACACAACTGTGCACCATTCATCGGTACCACACCCCCTCTTTTGCAGATTCCAAGTTGCCTGCAGCTACCACCTTGCTCTTGAGACACCACCCCACCCTTCTCCTCTTTCTTCCTGGTGTATTCTGTATACTCCAGACCTTATAGTGGGTAACATCTCCCACCTCATGTTAAATTTTATATGCATATGGGATTGTAAGGGAGAAAAACCTTTTCCTCTACCCTCTTAGGTTCTGTACCTAGGACTGCAAATTAAACTGACCAAAAATAGATTAACAGGAGAAAAGCCAGACAACTTTTATTGATGTGAAAATTTTTATGTGTGGGGGGGCTTTCCAAGTACTGCCAGGGGCACACATTCCAGTTTCCTGTGTGGCTGGCCCAGACGCGTTTCCCAAAGTGTCCACCCAAAAGGTACCCTGTGTTCTAGGCATCTCTCTATTTTCTTCCCCACTCCCCCTATGACTTTCCAACTCTCATGACCCAAGTCCTTATGAATTCTACTTTCCATTCCAGTGCAAACATTTTCCATTCAACTTAAAGACATGCAGCAAGCAGTTATAGGTCACTTCCTGTGCAAAGCCTTAGCCTAAGCATGTTTGAGAGGAAAAGTGATGATGATGATAACCTTGACCCTCATTCATTCATTCATTCATTCCATGCATACACTAGGTCCTGCATGAGCAACGTATATAAGACAGACATGCCCTGTACTGTCTCACATTTTACAGTCTGGTGGTCTTAACCATCCTCCCCAGCTCCCACCCCAGAGTGAAGCAGGTCACTCCGGCGCTAACTTAAAAGATGGTAGGAAGGATTCCAGGGGCCAAGAAACCAGCATGGCTAGGAGGTATTTGAGGAACTTCTTTCCAGCACTCTCCCAATCCCCCAGAGTGGGGGGCAGCCTCCTCCTGCCTCCTCTGATGTGAATTCTGGTCTCAGCTGCAATTCCAGATAGTTCTCCACAAATGGGGAAACCATCCAGACTAGCAGGTGAAAATGAAAATTATTATAGTATTAGCAATAATAAAAAAAAATAGTATTTTTCCCCAGGGAAAAATAATAGCCACCTTTTAATGAGGACATATTATATGCTATACATTTTAACTGCTAATTCTTACCCCAGGTATTATCACCCCATTTTCCAGATGAAAAAATAATGTCCCTGAAACACTAGTCCGAGGTCTTGCGCATGGTCAATGGGGGTTTCAATCCAAGTGACTGACGTCAGCAGCTGCTTCCTGTCCTGCGGAATTGGCAGACAGCACCGATGCTATTCACAGAGATGGCAAGCATCTCTGTGCCCACCTGCTCCATGTCCACGCCAGCACGCGGCAAGCACTGGACCATAAGAACAAAGGTGTTAGCGCAGACCTCCGAGATGAGTAGATGAAATGACAGTGTTATTTTGATCTTTTTATTTGAAACAAAACCATAACTTAAAGAAAAGAAGCTTTGAGAATAAGAGAGAACTTCAGCCTTCCAAACCATGAATTACGTTCTTCTTCTATAACAGCCTCCTTGTTTTAACGATCCACACACATCCGTGTGGCTGGCTAAGCAGTGGGTAGCGAGGTAGTGAAGCTTGATTTAATTTCTCCATGATTCAGACTTGTCCAGACATGTGTCCTCAAACTGTATTTGAGGGCAACAAGGGTAAATAGTCCCCAGACCAGAAGATGTTCCCTCGGTCACCTCCCACTCACCCTGTCTGCTGACCTCCAAGGAAATTCAGCCCTGCAAGTCAACATCTGCGGTCCAATCAGCCAGGCTGGAATAAAAGGTACTTAACTGCCCAGCTCGTTTTGCAAGGTTAGAAAGAATCAATAGGAGATGTGTTTAATGCCGTATTATATCAGGTCTCATCACACTTTTAAAACTGAAATATCCACAGTGGTGTATCATCCTAGTCTCACGGTAAAGAGAATGGGTTTAGCGTGGTCTAAGATAGATATCACGGCTTTATTACACATATGAAAAAAAAACAAAAACTGTGGCGTGTCCTCTGGAATTTCACTCTTGGCTATTTTTCTTTTTCTCTCTTTTTTCCCCTCCTTCTCTTCCTTTCAAATGTTCATTCTTTCTCTCTTCTTCCCTCTTGTTTTTCTGTCCCTTTTTCTTTCTTTGTGCCTTCTTTCATCCTTCCCTTTAATTTCAGGTGTTTGATTAGCTCCCATGGAAAATAGCCAGGGCCTCAGCAAACCTACCAAAGAAGCTGAGTGATTTCCTCTCCAGTTCCCGTGAGCACACATGTCGACTTTGAAATCCAGACTCGGAAACTCTCTCAAGGTGGGAGGCGCTGGTTGGAACCTATCTGCTTAGCAAAGCAGACTTTTCCATAAGCTTCAATGAAGTTATTTTGAAAGAGAAACCTGTCTAGACAGAGCATAATTAAACATAGCATCTTGTTCTTTTGTTAAGTAGACCACAAGGTAAAATTCTTTGTTGAGTCTAATACATAATGTATAATACTATTGGAAAATTAGAGATAGGAAGGTCAAAGTCATAGCATGGGTTTGTGGGTCAGTGGGAGTGCTGGTTAATTTCATAATGAAGCATGTAGGGGAAACCATAGTCTATAACGGAATGAAGTGTCAGAAAAGATGAAAGAAACCAAACCTCAGTTCACCAATCTCTATCAGCGTTTGCACGAGCAGCCTTAAGGACATTCACCTCTGTAAGAACTCGCCTGTAGAATTCTTAGTATTTTGGTTTAAGAGTAACTCAGCAATGCTGTCTGGTCCTATCCCCCCAGAGTGGCTGCTGGCACAGGGCCTCAACTGTCTGGCTTGAAAACTTACTGATAATTACCATTGTTAAAATTTTCAAAGTGGGGCTTCCCTGGTAGCGCAGTGGTTGAGAATCTGCCTGCCAATGCAGCGGTCACGGGTTCGAGCCCTGGTCTGGGAAGATCCCACATGCCGCGGAGCAACTAGGCCCGTGAGCCACAATTACTGAGCCTGCGCGTCTGGAGCCTGTGCTCTGCAACAAGAGAGGCCGCGATAATGAGAGGCCCGTGCACCGCGATGAAGAGTGGCCCCCACTTGCCACAACTAGAGAAAGCCCTCGCACAGAAATGAGGACCCAACACAGCCATAAATAAATAAATAAATAAATAAAAGAGTAACTGTAGTGCCATGTACACACACACACACAAAAAAAGCTTAAAAAAAAATTTTCAAAGCAAGCAAATGGTTGAACTGGGAATAAAACAGCTGTATTAGTTTGCTGGAGCTGCTGTAACAAGTACTGCATACCGGAGACCTGAAACAACAGAAATGTACCGTCTCGTGGTTCTGGAGGCCAGAAGTCTGAGGTCAAGGCATCAGCAGGGTGGGTTCCATCTGAGGTCTGAGAGGGAGACTCTGTTCCAGACATTTCTCCTGGTTTCTGGCAGTTTCGGGCTTTCCTTGACTTGTAGATGGCATGCCTCCTGTGTCTTCACATTTTTTTCTCTCTGTGTTTTCCGTCTCTGTGTCCAAATGTCCCTCTTTTTTATAAGGACAACAGCTATATTGGATCAGGAGCCACCCTAATGACCTCAGCCTAACTTGATCATCTGCAAGGACCCTGTTGCCAAGTAAGGTCACATCATAGGTACAAGGGACTAGGACTTCAATGTCCTTTGGGGGGACATAATGCAGCCTATAACAATAGCCATTTGTTTTCATACTCACATGTTCACCACTTGTTATCCTACTTTGAGGTGGAAATGCTCACTGTGTGTCCATTTCAAAATTCTCACTAAATTCTATTTAATAGTGTCTTAACTACCTCAGAATTGAGGAGCTTACATGCCAAAAAGGAGATACAATTGCCCTTCTTTGACCACTTGGAGAATGAGCCTTTCTAAGGGTGTGACCCAGGCCATATGGAAAAGACTGAGGTCCCAGCCCATTCTCTCATCATGGAACGAGCGTATGGGTTGCGGCCTAGCCACTGTCTTTCCTTTGGAAATTCACCAAAAGCTGGGGATGAAACCTGACTGGCTTGAACTCTGTTATATTAAAGCAGTGCTTTATCTTTCTCATAAGTGATAGGATAGTTCAGTATCCCATGAAATGAATAAGCTAGCGGTAAAATTGAATCTAGTGTAAGTTATGGCGTTATGTAAAATCCAACACAACCTATCATAGTGTTGGTCCCATCTTACTAATATCAAAAAAGTAGGATTCTACTTTTACAGTGAAGGATTTTTTCTCTAATTTTTGTCCACAGGTTCATAACGTTAAATATGCAAAAAAAAAAAGTTATTTTCCTATTGCCTTTAAACTAAGGTCTTCATGATTTAAATATAAGTCCCAGTCCCCATGTCAAAAATGTGGTGAACATACAAATGTGTTCATCAAAAATATCAAATAAAATAAGGGGCAAATCCTATGACCATGGACCCAAAAAGTAACAGTAGTTTTCCCTTCAGGGCATCAGCATTCTGCCGCCTCTGACCACCACTTAGAAAGTCATGCTTCTGAAATATAGTAGCTAAAGGTCAGAGCTTCCTTGATTTGATTAACCTAAATAAGGAGGCTATGTGAAGCCAGAGCTAATTATACTCAATCTTATTACTTTATTTTAAAATGAGGAGTTTATATAAATGCTCCCAGTTGAATAACTGGACGTGCCCACTACTGAGTGTCTTAGATCTGAGAAACAAGAACTCTTTACAAGGGAAAATTCTAAACTAAAGCATGAGTGGAGGAAGGTTGAAGAAGGGAACTATATGCCTGTAAAAGGAAGAATATTTTCCTCCCTTGCCTTTATAATGAATTCCTCTTTTCTGTACTAAAGGACATAGAATTGAACTTTTAATGTAATGTTATTTGCAAATAAAGAACTTAAAAGCCTTTGAAACCGTGAAGGTGATTCTGACTCCCACCCGTAACATCCATCCCTCATTGCCTGCAGTGGGCACTCTGAGGATGTGAGTGTGGGCGATTTTTCTCCATCTCTTATTATAGACATGTAAAAAAAGTATCAAATCCCCATGAAACATTTTCATACAATTCACTATATGTAGTATGGCCATCGTGAAAACTGTGGTAAAATTCTAAATTTTGTTCATACTCAGATAATCCACGTAAATCTAAAGCACAGGTGTGCACATGACCGGGGGTCTGTCTCACTGCCTGGTGTCACACTGATGAAGAATGTCAGCAGGGACATTTGTCCTCTCTCCAGTCCCACCCCTACCCTAAGTTGTCCTTTAATTCAGATTCACTGAGCCCTGTAATTCAGGGCCTTCCTTCTTTAAGGATTCATCCTGGTTTGCTCTTGAACTGTTGACTTCTATCCTAGGAACCTAGTTGTCCATGCCCTCTACCTCAAATTGTTCATATTCACTGAGGGCAGCAAAGCAGAGCAATTGAATACACTGACATAGGGTCCCAAAAGACCACAGTCTGAAACCAGGCTCTGCCCGGAGCTCGTTATGTGACTTGGACAAAGACCTGCCTCTCAGGCCTTAGTCTCCTCATCTGTAAGATGGAGAAACTATGACCATCATCACAGTGTGGTTGTGAGAATTCAAGCATCTAGTGAACCTGGCACATGGTAAGTACTTAGAAAATGCTAGCTATTATTATTATTAATATTATTATTAATTGCTGTCAACACTTTACCATTTAGATGTCTATTATCCACTGTTTGTTTATAATCATATCACAAATGTATTTCTTTTTCTGTAACTAATGAGGCATTAGGGCTCATTTAGCTTACCATTCTCACTTTTTTTTTCAATTTAATTTAATTTTTATTTTATTTTGGAGTATAGTTGATTTACAATGTCATTTTAATATCAGGTGTACTGCAAAGTGATTCAGTTATACATATACATATATCCATTTTTTCAGATTCTTTTCCATATAGGTTATTACAGAGTATTGAGTAGAGTTCCCTGTGCAGAGGTTAATGTGTCCACACAGCTGGCTACCAGCAGAGCCAGGCCTAGGACCTAGGACTTGGGCTCCATAAATCTCTAACCCCTAACTTGACCCCAGTACCAGGATGCCTCTTTCTCAAGTCCTGAGAATCAGAGAATTGATGTTCACCTTGATAAAATAAGATTATAGACTCAGCAAGGATGGAAACCATTTCATAGTCGGAGCCCCTGTTCTCTCCATCACTGTTGGCACTGGGGTGAATGAGGACCCCTTCCTGTTTTCTAAAGCTTTGAAATACCCTTATGGGAATGCAGAAGCCACCCCCATGGCTTTTTGATGTCAACACTGCACCAGTAAAAATGGAAATGTCGCCAAAACACCATCATTTAACATTTTCTGGAATCAATTTCTTCCCTAATAGTCATTATAAATCTTAAAAATGTAAAATAGCATGATCTTCTCTTCTGGTAGAGTAGACACTGTCACTCTATTCTTATACTGTAGAAAGTACAGCCCTGACTTTCTTCTCCAGAAACTCAATATATAGATTGTGATATGTTTGCTAGTTCTAAGTCACCAAGCATTTAATATACAGGTCAAGATCCCACCAGAGACAGCTCACATCCCTGTGACCTGAGGTCTTGGTGAACAAGCTCTCTCCCACTTGCTAAGGGCTTTTCTGTTTGCTCACCATGCTGGCGCCTCTCCTGGGGTCTTGTATTCCTCTTTCCCTCATTGATTCCCAGTGTACCCTCAGCCTTCCCATTTCCAAGACGCAGCAGCCCTACTGTGTGCTGCCAAAGTGACTCCAAGTCGGATGAGTGAAGGAGGCCTTGGGTGCTGGTACCCATACAGAGCCCGCGATGCCTTTGCACGCAAAGTCCAATCTGAAAACCAGAACAACCCTGCCTTTAAAGACGGGATGTTGAAGTTGAGCTGGGTAGGCAGCCCTCCCTGGTCCTGTATTACCTGGACTGATGGACACTCTGTGAATTCTGAAACCAGCTTGCTCCATTTTGCAAGACCGTCCTTGTTGTGTTTTTCCCGATGGTACTTTACGTTAAGGAAAGGACCTCAGTTTCATCTGGAGAACGATGTCAGGGTTAATCTTACCAATGCCGTCTGAAGTTCATGACAAAGCTCCAGGGTAGTCCTTTGATACACAGAAAATTGTGTTTCTATGAAATGAGGCATGATGGCTAAATGAAATTAAATCAGAAGTTGAAATCCCAAGCTTGGTAAGCATTCTCGTGCTTAAGGACAACCAGAGCATTACACGCTGAATTAGGTATATCGGAAGATGTACCTTTACAGGAGACTACAAGGGGATATTCTTGCTAAATCTTTTTTTTTTTTTCCCAAATAATTTCCTAGAAAATAGTGTAGAAACACTATGGTGGGTTTCAGAATGGGTTGATTCTGTGGTTAATTCCTGAATGAATCCTGCCTTGTCTGGGACATCTTGAAAAAGTTGCTTAAACATTCCAATTCTCCATTTTTTTTTCATCTGCAAAGTGAGGTAACACCACCTATATATACCAAAGAGTTGTTGTGAGGATGAAAAAAGTAATATATGTGTATTAGTTTCTGATTATTGTTATAACAAATTACCACAAATGTAGTGGCTTAAAACAATACAAATTTATTATCTTACAACTCTGAAGGTGGGAAGTTTGCAGTGGGTCTCTCTGGGTTAAAGACAGGGTTCTGGCAGGGCTGTGTTACTTTCTGAAGTTGCTAGAGGAGAATGTGTTTCCTTGACTTCTCCATCTTCTAGAAACTGCTAACATTTTCTTGGCTTGCGGCCCCTTCCTCAATCTTGAAAGCCAGTAATTGGTTGAGTACTTCTCACATCCCTCACATCACATCAGTCTCACCTCCTCTTCTGCCTTTTTCTTCCATTGTTAAGGACCCTTCTGATTACACTGGACCCACCAGGATAACCCAGGATAATCTCCCTATCAAGGTCAGCTGATCAGCAACTTTAACTCCACCTGCAACCTTCATCCTCCATTGCCATGTGAGGTAATATACTCACAGGTGGGGATTAGGATGTGGACATCTTTGCGGAGACATTATCTTGCCTGCCACAATATGTAAAGTACCTGTTTAGTTCTACAACTTTTCTGTCATAGAGCTTTTCTTTTTCACTCAAAACAGTAAGCTCAATTTTAAAAAGTGATTTCAATGCTAATACAGCAAATAAGTTTACCTCTTTGTGTTGAATCCTTCATCAGTTCTGGAATTTGGGAAACTTCTCCAACACCCCCATTTCACAGATGAGCACCTGGGGTCCAGTGGCTCACACGGCATTTAGTGACAAAGCCAAAATTGGATTCTGATGTCCTGCTCTGAGTGAACTGGTGTCTCTCCACCCCATTCTACCTTCCTGAAGGCCTTAAGAATTATGCTGCAAAAGTGGTGACTCCCCCCTAATTCTACAGAGTGGGCTGATCTGCAGCAAGGCCTGGGCTGGCTAATCAAAACATGTACATTTCAGGCAAAATCAATAGAAAAGACCAATGCTTAAAAAAATTTCCAGGGTAGAAAAAGAGTTTGATCAGAATTCAGAATATTTAATAAAAATTCTGTCATGTATAGAAAAGTGCTTTGGATTTCTCCCCTGTATCTTCAAAGGCCTTCATACAATGAAACCTTATCCATCAAGTTTTTTTTTTTTTTAACATCTTTATTGGAGTATAATTGCTTTACAATGGTGTGTTAATTTCTGCTATATAACAAAGTGAATCAGCTATACATATACATATATCCCCATACGTCCTCCCTCTTGCATCTCCCTCCCACCATCCCTGTGGGTATCCCACCCTTCTAGGTGGTCACAAAGCACCAAGCTGATCTCCCTGTGGGTAAGCTGGGACGAAGTGAGAGAGTGGCATGGACATACATACACTACCAAATGTGAAATAGATAGCTAGTGGGAAGCGGCCACATCCATCAAGTTTTGAAGGAAAAAGATGTTATCCAAGGATCCTATGGCCCCAGGAGTTGCCATTTGTATATGAGGTACCTGAATGATGTTTTCAAAAACCACACAACTATCCCTGAATATATTTGTTGAGGATATACTTCAACTTAATGAGAGGAAAACATTGTAACAATTTAATAAAACTCATTAAAAATAATAACCAACTCTAAAATCACAGATGACACCAAGAAAAACTGGGTAGTGGGTCTGGATAAAATGTGGGAACAAAAGACTACTTATATCCTCATTTTATTGATACATAGAAGCTAATGAGTAAATAGTGCTTCATTTTTTATGTTGATAGTTTCAGAAATATTGATATGAGCATTTTAACAACTTAAGGCAAATTATTAGTAGAATTTAAAACAGAATCACTAGAGGAAAAAAAGCAAAGAAAACATACCTATATTTAAAAAAAAAAACTTGCTAGGGAAAACATAGGAAGGCTTTTTTTTTAAATAAGCATAAAACAAGATAAAGACAATAAGCACAATTACATCAGTAATAATAACATACACTCTTCACCTAAACCACCATAGTAAAAAATACCTTCCCTCAAATAGTGAACTAATCAAATTCAACCTAATGTTATCTAAAAGCTGTAACACTTTAAAAAAACTGAGAGGTGAGTATTATTAAATGATTAGGCAAAGATACAGCAGCTAATGTCAAAAAAAAATTAAAATGAATATAAAGAAAGAAAACAGGGGTTGCCATATTCTTTTCAGGCAATGAAGAATTAAAAGAAAAAGTTATTTCTTGGAATAAAGAGTTACATTATTTTGGTAATAATAATAATAAAATCCAGACAAAAAGCATAAAAGCCATATATCTTTATGCTCCAAATAATATTCTTTAAAATACAGCAATCACACACTACCAGAGGCACAAAGAGAGGTTAACAGAAGCACAGGGTTAGTTTAAGACTTTACTGCACTTTCTTCCATCTCTTACAAATATACACAAATATAGATGCCCCATGGGAAAAAGGGGGGGAGAGAGAAAGAGGTTCAAATAACAATATGATTGATTTATTGGGTTTACAGCAAAAGCTGTGCATTAAGAAGAACAGGAAAATATATTTCCTATAAGTTTACAATGAATTTTCAAAGTAGTACTTATACATTATGCTATATATGCTCATAAACTCAAAAAAATACAGGTCCAGATTCTCGCACCAAAAATGATTGCAGTGAAAATCAAGCTCATCATTAAGGATTATTTAGAAAATAATGAGAGTGAAAACAATCTGTCAAAATATCTGGAATGCTGACAAAGTTATACACTAACTTTGCAAATTCATAACATGTAAGCCTTTTATTAGGAAACCAGGAAGAATGAAAATTACTTGTTCACTTAAAAAATGGAAATACAAAAATAAAAACACTTAGGTAAAACAAAAGGAGCGAAAAAATAACAGCAGAAATTAATGAATTAGAAAACATAAATACTAGAATAAACACTTCTAAGATCTGGTTTTGTGTAGAAAAAAAATTACCCATCAGACGGTTTGCAGGTCTAGTCAAATAGAAAACAGAAAATATAAATATATAAAATTAGAAATAAAAAATGGGCATGACCAAATATGTAAGTAAAATTGTATAAAATCTTATTCTGACAAATTAGCAAACTGAGTAAGCGCGATGATTTTTGAAGAAAATATAAAGGATGTAAAAAGCTGAGGGGGGGAGACAAAGCATCTTACTAAAAGGCAATTAAAATGTGCCATTCTTTGTTGAAAAAGTGCATCTCCCTGAGTAATTAGCATCTATTGTGCATTGAACAATGGTTTGTGGGCAGAATTCTATTACATCGGTTGTAGGTGGCCATCCTGTAGAGTGAATCAACATAATGGGGAGCTCCCTGCTTTAAAAAAAATGTTCACTTTCACAGGTATCTGTCTAATTTAATGCTGTGACAATATTAATGATTAAAATTTTAAGCAATTTTCAAAGTGTTTCCACTGAATTCATCACAGACTTGCTGAAGACTAAAGAACGATCAAGGCATGGTAAGGGGTTCCTGCAACCATTTTTTACTGTCAGAGGTCATTCACTTGCCTTGAAACCCAGCACTGTGCCTTACTTAGGGTTGGTCCTCCATAAACAGGAGCTGAGCTGAAGTGTATGAGTGAGATGCTGAATGAGAGGCTCTGACAATAAAAAGCTGGATGTCATTTCATCCCGATGAGACTCAGTTTCCTCATCTGTAACCTGGATAACATGAAACCTGTTTTAATGTGGAAAATCCTGTAAACTGCAATGGACCGTGAAGAACATGGAAGGAATCCTTCTTTAGTGCATTTAGAACTTTCCTGAGCCAGCTCCTTCTGACATCTTCTTCATCACAGAATATCTGTGACATCACCTAATGTACTTAACAGTTGGTCCCTAAAAGTGAACTGAAACTCATTACTAACATTCTTATTTTGTTTTCCCTGCTGATTGCACTCACCTACTTAGCTACCCCTTGTTCACTATTCACCAGGGGATGGGCCATCTGGACTGATTATTGTATCTCTTATATACCCAACAGGAGGGTAGTTAAAGCTCAAAACTTTATGTGATGATTCTTTCATTCTTAGTCATAACCCTTCTACAATTGCTCGGGAGTGATGGCTATAGAGCCCATAAGTGTGAGATCACTCCAGGCCACTCTTCTAACCTCTAAATGGAGTCAGTCCTGAGGGATGGATAGAATTTCACTGTTTTCCCATTTCGTTTGTATAATGAAATCATTGTTTGGCCTTCGTTCTGTACTTTTGCCCTTTTCGGTCTTAAGGTGGACCATTCAGTAGTCCCCTCCAATGTCTCTAGGAAAACTAGGAATTTTAAATGGGCTCTCATCAAATTTCAAGAACTTGATTTTTTCCCCTAAATATAGCATACCAAATAAATTCCCTCCCTCATAGATAACATATTATACATTTGTTATTTGTTTGCTTGTATTTATATGCACATAGAAGTGAATGGATGTATAGATCTGTAATGTGTGAACTTGACAAAATTCAAATCATCACCTGAAAATGAATCACTTATTGTCACTAATCGGGTCATATTATCATATTATTGTATTGTGATCACGTTTACACCACAGAGCACCAGAACTTTAGCCTTACCTGGAATCAGCTGGGGCCCTTGTTAAAATAGATATTAGCAAACCTCACCCCAGAATTACTGAATCAGACTCTGGTTATGAGGCTCAAAATTGGCATTCTTAGAAAATGTTGAGAAAGCATTGAAGTGGAGAACTTGTTCAGCCTGGTTCCTGAATGACACCTGTATTTCCAACTCTTTTATGGGGAATCTAATGTTTATCCCAGAGTCCCTAAAGAGGACAAGCTCCCACCTAGACTTCGTTAACGTAGTTCCAGATGGCAGCTTCCAGACACAATCTGGCTTCATAGCCCACCCTCAGAAGTTGGAACCTATAGGATCTCAGGACAGTTGCGATCTTCTCTGTGATGGAGCAAAATGCTGGGGTTTTCCAGCAACTCTATTTACCATTGGCTTTGTGCCCTCCTTTTTCCCTAAAAAACACACCTTTATTTGATCACCATTACATTTTATTTCCCTGAAACAAGTTTTACTGACATCTCATCTCATGAAATTTAAGGCGATTCTCCAGTTTGAGATATCATTGACTATCCGAGAAATGGTGGTCTAAAATCACAAAGATTGGCTGTGACAACTAGAAAACGCCCACATAGAGTCAACAAGTAGTTGCTGGATCACCACGGCCTCTATTTCTCTCCTTCATCTATCAACCCTTTGGAAGAAGAATATAGCATATTCACGGGAGTGAAGAAGGCAATGCATTTTTTCTGAATTTAGCCAAGATGTTGATCCTGGCCTGAGGCAGAAACAAAGTGGGAGACCTCTACCTAACCAGTCATTCGTTATTCTTTATTCTCTACATTTTTACGAATTTTAGGATGAGAAGTAATTTAAACAGTCCTATGCAATCGTACTCTCTGGAGTCCACTGAGTCCATGCGATGACTCGTAACCATTACCTCACCAACACAAGACATTTCTTTAGAGTTGTGACATTATCTTACTGACCCATCACTTCTTTTCCTCAGCAGTGACTTGCCATATGACCTTGGGTGAGTAACTGACTACCTGTGACCAGGAGCTCGTATCTATCCCAGTGTAAGAAGATGAATGACTTACAACCAGTGAGGATTTGGGGACTCATACAAGGAACCCAAATTTCACTTAAGGAACAAATAGAGACACTACTTAATGCCTATAGAGGAAGCTTTCCTCTAAGGTATGTACAGATAGAGATGAAGTTATCAATCTGTCTAGCTCCAGATGTATCCATCCCTAACCAGTGAAACAAACTTAAGTCCAGGAAAAAGGAATTTGTTTCTGAGTTGGAACTTCATTTCAGCGGCTATAGAAAGGAATAGCTAATAACACTATTCTCTCTCTTAATATAAATCAATAGAATCTCTTGTATGATGAATAAAAATTAGAACAGCTCTAGGAAGCACATACATGTCAGTGTTGTCCTCTAGGGAATACAACACACACACACACACACACACACACACACACACACACGCACATTCACACCCCACATATTTTTATACACACCTGCACACTTACAAATTTGGCACCATGATGGCTCAACCAATGTATCTGAATCATCAGCACAAAAAATTGATTTTAATGCAAGTACATTCTTAAGAAAATAGTCATATAGCCAGCTATTTTCAACCAGTGCTTGGAACTGAGTATAACATTTGTCTCTAAGTTTTAGGTGTCCTAATTCAAAAGAAAAGGGTAAAGATCCAACAGATTTTTCTTTTCCATTTCATGGCAGCTGCTTGGTTGTTGAAGGATTTTTTGTCAGCCTTTTCTTACCAACTCACTTAGAGGGCTAACTCTTGTTTAGATGAGAAAATGTTCACCTGTGATGTGGAAGACAGAATGCTGGACTCTTGAAATGTCCATCAGCAGGTATAGTGGCCAGATAATGCCAGGTTAAGAGAGTAGCCTTCACAACTGGTTATTTATGGAATAAATAGAGGTAAAGTTTTGGAAATCAATTTGTTGGTTCATAACCAAAATTCCCCCAATATTAAATGTTGGGCAACAAGAAGGAGAGTTGTTGAGTAAATTACAGGATGTTCGCTTGATGTAAATACCACGGTGATAAGCAAGAAGCCTGATTAACAAACAGAAAGATGCACATGGCATCATGTTAAGTGAAAAAGTCAACATACAATTCAATGGATCAGAGGAGAAAAGTCCGAAATAAATTAACGTATTTATGGAAATTTAGTTTGAAGCAAAGATGACAATTCAGATTAATGGAAAAATAAGGTATTATCTAACAAATAGTGTTGAGACAACTGAGAAACTCCCTGAAAAAGTGTAATCCTCCCTCATACTTATACCAATATAAAGTCCAGAAGAATGATAGAAAAGTATACTGTAAAAGCACTAGGACAAAGCATAGATAAATATTATATTCTCAAAATGAAAAATTCTTTCCAACTATAACATAAAACCTGGAAGACAATAAAAAATTGATCAATCCTGGGCTTCCCTGGTGGCGCAGTGGTTGAGAATCTGCCTGCCAATGCAGGGGACACGGATTCGAGCCCTGGTCTGGGAAGATCCCACATGCCGCGGAGCAACTAGGCCCATGAGCCACAACTACTGAGCCTGCGCATCTGGAGCCTGTGCTCCGCGACAAGAGAGGCTGCGATAGTGAGAGGCCCGCGCACCGCGATGAAGAGTGGCCCCCACTTGCCGCAACTAGAGAAAGCCCTCGCACAGAAACGAAGACCCAACACAGCCATAAATAAATAAATAAATAAAAATTAAACTTAAAAAAAAAAAAAAAATTAATCAATCCAACTATGTAAAAGCATGCTTTTATATGCCCTTCTCCCCTGAACAAACATTATCAACAAAGTCAAAAGACAATATATAGAGAAAATATTTGCAGCTCTTAATGTAAAGGGCTAATAAATATATGAGCCCTTTAAAATCAATATTTAAGAAAACTCTATTGAAAATGGGCAGATGTTAGCAAAAAAAAAATATAGAAAATAAATATGATGGCTCTTAATTGTGTACAAAGTTTCTCAACTTCACTTATACTAAGAAGCAGACAAGTTCAAACTTTAAGAAGATACAGTACTGTATTTTACCTATCAGGTTATCAAAGACCAAAAACAATGACACACCATGTTATGGGATAATGACATATTCATTGCTGGTTGAAGCATAAGTTCGTTAACCTCTTGGAAGTCAATCAAAATACACTATGCAAGTACTGTTTGACCCAGCAATTCCATTCCCATGAATTTCTCATGAAGATAATAATTTAAAGTTTCTATACTCTAAATTCAAGAAAGGAAAAAGATGACTGTTCTTTGACCATAGTCCTAAGACATAAACAAGTCACCACTACAACTTTTTTCAAAGCCATTTCAATCAGTGAAAATTCAATTTAGTAACTGCACTTCTTAAAGGCACATGGCAAATGCCAAGGTTCCGCAGCTGAAGGTCAACCAATCCTTAAACACTCTTGCTTCTGGAAGTCTGTCAATTCCTGGACTCAGTGCTCCCCAAACCCTATGTAAGATCAGCTTTTGCTTTGTTCTGATAGAACTGTATCCCATAAGCACTCTTTTCCCTTGTTTAACAAGCAATAAACAGTTTATTGCTGCATATATTGAGTGGTAGCCTTTTCTTTCAATCCAAATACTCACACATATGAGAAACAACATATGCGTAAGAATGTTCATTAAAATGTTGCTTAATAGAGAAAGATTATAAAGAACGAAAGTAATCTGAAAAGTGCAGTAAATTAGAAAACCAGAAATATCAGATGTCTCTATGAAAGAGAATTGTTTGTCATGGGGCAAAGGAGGGAGGAAGAGATTTATACATTTCATTTAGTCACTTTTAAGTTTTAAAAAAAATTTTGCATGTATTACACATTAAAGGTAAGTTATTTAAAGTCAGAATTTCAAACTGTATGTATAATATGAAAAGAAACCATATGAAATTGGTAGCAAAACAATAATATTTGCTATTTCTAAATAATTGGGTGATAGTTTTTAAAGTGTCTTTTCCCTAAATATTTCATAATTTTGTGACATACTTATTTTAAATTAAAGCTATTTATAAATGTCATGCCAGAGATCACACAAAAATACAACAAATGCAATTACTCCATTGCAGGTTGGCATATAACAAAACTTGGAGTGACATAAAGAGAATCTTACTTATTAAGAGAAATGATCTAAGTCTAAAAGAAGGGAGGAATCCAAGAAGTCCAAGTACATCACAAAAGCAAAACTGACAGAACCGGACCTTCCTATAATATCAAAAGGCTTCAGGCAAAAGCCCGAAGTTCAGCAGCCTTGGACCTCCAGAGTTCCCACGCCTTCTCCCAACAGCTTCTAGTACATCACTTTTGATGCATTGTAACCAAGAAGTTCAGCACAAAGCTTAAAGTTTGCAAAACAGATGCATTACTTGTCTACTTTTTTAAGTAAACCTAATAAAGAGGAGAGAAACACTATGCTTAATTTTAAATTAGTACTATCCTTCCCCCGATACACTAACCAATACAGGAAAGAACCCAGCAGTGTCCACTTACAGAAGATAATATCTGCTTACAGCACAACACCCATCAGAAATACTTCTCCACTGCTAGATTGCTGAGTCCGTCAAGTTCACCAAAAAACAACTTCTAATTTCCTTACCATTAAGCGGTGTGATCTTGGAATTCAGAAGCCAGGTTTAGCTTTTTTCTTTCACCAGATAACTCTCTAAAGGGGGCAGGGTGGAGGGGGGAGAGAAATGTGGAACAAATCAAATAATGTTGCTCAAAAGCTATCCTGACCTGTTGACTTGGGAATAAAATAGTATATTAAAATGTCCAACGTATCAAGCAGAGAACTACTTTTATCAATCATTTAATTACTCAGACAATGCTGACTCGATTAATGAGGTTAGTTGCAGAGTTTCAGGAAACCATTAACGCTAAAGAAACTCACAAGGTATATTTTATTATTATATTACCTAATTCAACTTTAGTCCCTTTATTGCATTTTCATGGATGGACTTGAAATACTTACCGTGGGTTATACTGATTATGGAAAAAGTAGCACTCTGGGGATACAAGTTCTCTTTCATGTTTTGTTCATTGTAATTGATGTCTTCACTCAAAACTTCGACAAACAAGACGTTTGAAAGACCCGATACCTGGTCATCTGAACTTCTTCCTGAACAAAGAGTTGTAATTCTTAGAGCTATAAAAAGGAAATTTTACAATTTACCCACATTTCTTTTCAGGCTAAAAATAATCATTGAAATAATCATTTCTATCTAGACTTGTCTATTAAAGTTTTAGAATAATATCAGACTTATATAATCTATAGTTTTTAAAGTTTTCCCCAAGTGCCATCATCAGGCGTTCTGGCAATATCTATTACAATTAAAAATATATGTGCCACAATTCCATTTCTGGGAATCTGTAAAAGCACATATATCAGTGTTCATTGAAGCACTGCTTTTAGGAAGCCAAGACCTGAAAACCATGTTAATAATCATTGATAAAAGAATGGTGGAGTAGGCCTAGGGGACAATGCTATATGCATCCACAGAATATTAAGCAATCATTAGAAATAATTAAATAAGAGAAATTTTGGAAAGGCTATTATTGGTTTAAAGCAAATCAACTATGTTTGAACAACAAACAAAAAGAAAAAGAAATAATTAAATAGCGTTATAACAGTTGACTTGTGAGAAATTTGTCAATGATTTTTAATTGGGAAAAACAAGATGCAAAAAAGTGTGCAAAATGATTCCTTTTATGAAAAAATAAGTTGTATAAATAGCCTTCATATCAATGGTTTCCAGCCAAGAGTAATTTTGCTCCCTGTGGGACATTTGGCAACGCCTGGGGATATTTTTTGACCGTCAAATCTAGGGGGAGAATGCTACTGGCGTTTAGTGGGTAGACGTGAGAGATGCTACTCAACATCCCGCAATGGGCCAGAGAGCCCCATGACAAAGAGTTACCCGGCCCCAAATGTTGATACTGCCACAATTGACATACCCTCCTGCATATGGAGATTATATAATTTTAAATTTGAATTATATAAGTATGGAAAACACATGGAAACTCACACAGTAGGTTGTCAGTGTAGCTCATTCAGGAGAATGGGAGGAAGGTGAGATGCTGATGGAGGGGAAAAGGCAGTGTATGAAGGCACTCTTGATAAGACCAGCATCATGATATGATCATATTTCTCATGCCTGTATCAAATAAAGAAAAAGTGCCACCTTCAAATCATCTTTGCCATATTTATTCTTGCTCCTTAGACACAGCTAAGTAAAGGCATCACGTTCAAAAGTCACTGAAACTACACTCTTCAGATGAAAAAGTAAAATAATAAATTCAATTTAGAAGAGAAACCCAACTTAAGATCATCAAGGCTAGATAAATGGTGACTTCACCAGTCTGGTCTTGACAAATCACGGTACAACATTGCTTGGATTCCCATGAATAATCTTGTTGGTCTCAATTGATTTGAATTAACCTCACCCTCTCCCACCCTTCGTATCAGTAGTTTGTATTTTTATTACACTCTACACTCTAGGGAATTCAATATAAAATAGAGCAAGAACATCAAAAATAGGATGAGTGACAGTCATTTTGTCTAGATGAGTTTGGCTGTTTTGCTGTCCTTTTCCTGTGGTTAGCACTTGAACTTATATCCTGCTCACAAACACACATCAAAATAGGTATTCTGTATGATGCCAAGTGTGACTCACACTGAGTAGATGCCTTTGTGAATTAAGAAACAGTATATTTTGTCATCTGTCCTAAACTCTTAATCTTCAGGTATTCTGTGTAGATTTTTGCAAACACATAAAGCAGTGATGTACTCTGGGTAACCCCCTCTCTGATGGAAGCCCTTCTGCAGTCTGTATATGCCCCTGGCATTACTGCCCAGGCAGGGGAGGGCACAGAACACACCTTGAAGTTAACGCTGCTGCAGCAGGTACGGCAAATACTAGGGAAAGTACCTCTTCCTGCCGCATGTCACATGCTAGGTCACTGCACACCAGCAAGGTAAGTGGGCCAAGTGGAATGGCAAACTGATGCTCAGTATTCATCTGAAAATACACTTTTTGTAATCCTACATCTACCTCTTCCCAGACTCTAACCCTCACCCTTGATTCCATTTCACACTGCTCCTCCTCTGACGTCTTTGAGTAGCCACTCCACTGGGGGGGCTAAGGGCTCTTTCTGTTCCAGTCCCTCTTTCTCACCCCACACATTCGTACCCAAGTACATGCCCTGTTTGTTTCCTAATGTCCAGTGAAAATTACCACTCCTCTGACTAGGCTACACTCAAATCCTTTGACACCCACTCTGTTCTGATTTGCAAGCTCCATTTCAATTTTTTGTCAATGTCACAAAATATGCTTACAAGAGCATCCAAGTGAGTCCAGAGCACTGCACCATGGGGGCCAGAAGGGTCCACCTCCCCTCTGACGCCATCTGTGGGGCGATCTAATGGGGTTGACGTCAGTGCAAGAATGGTAGGGGTGGCAGACGTGGTTGGCATCTTTTTATCTCCCCAACACTAGTCATAAGGGACTTACAATGGGGGAAACCCTAGGGCACTTGTGTCTGTTCCATGTGCCTGCTGTGTAGTTAAGTAAAGGATATGGATATATTCTGAATTGTAGATTTTTTTTTAAATTTTCTGTATATAATGATGTTTTGGCATTCTAAAACAAACCTTTCTGGCTCTGGTCCTTAGGGATCACCAAGGGCCTAGCCAGGAGCATGTCTTGGACACGCAAACTAACAAATCCAGAGCCACATCTCCTCTCCCTGGCCCTTACACCCCAGGGGAAAATATTCCTCTGCCTTAAGCACTAGGGACCAACCCAATAGCCTAAAGCCAATGGAAATTATTCCAACTAGCCTATCCTAAGCTGTGCATCCACCCTGCCTTGCCTCTCCCGAGGAAACCCCAATAAAGGCCGTGGCCTGAGCGCTGTCACCCCCTTCCTGCCTTCTCCAGCTTGACCTCCCCGGGGTCTTTCCCACATGGCCCTGCTCCTGTCCCAGGACCTGTAAATATAATAAACTTTGCTTTGTTTTGATTTTTCCTGAGAATCTCCTTCGTCTCTTCTTGTGGCCACACCTGAATGATCATCTCATAAAAGAATACAGTACACACACACACACACACGACATACAATGTGGAGGATACAGAAGGTGTTTGTAAGCTGAAGACGAAGACCCCAGTAAAGGCATCTTCTTGTAGCTTTCACATTTTCCAACAAAGTCCAAATTCCTCCCTGCCTTGACTTCCTTCCCTAGCATTCTGTTAAGGAGACTCTCTCTAAAGAGCCACCCTGTAACATGCTTCTTGCCAGGTTCCTTTACCATATGCAAATATGGGCCCAAATGTCACCTCCTCCGAGAAGCCTTCCATGATATGTCTGGTCCTCCTTCCTGGCTGTCCCCATCACGCTTTCCTCTGCTGCCTGGCATTGTTTTCTTCACAGCACATGCACCGTCTGGTGCAGCACTACTCATGTGTACTGGGTTATGTGATGCCTATCACCACACTCACCCCCCTCCACCCACTGTGATGGGGAGGCCTTGGCTGTCCCATGGATAGGTGTCCAGCACAGGGAAAGGCATGAAACAGATGCTCCATGTAAGTTCATGGAATTCCTTAGTTAATCCGTTTCCTGTACAGATGGGATAGAAAGGCCCAGAGAAGTGGCACAGCCCAGTCAAGGTTGCTCAGAGAATTGTAATAACTGTACATTTTATTCAAGCCCAGAAATCTTTGTCTTTAAGTATTGGCTCAGATTGTTTTGTTTTGTTTGGTTTGGTTTGGTTTTTCAGGAAAAAAAAAAATTAAAAGTAGTCGATGGGGTCTGTTTTTCCTCCAAGAGAAGCTCAGAAAAGCAACTGTATATTCTATGAAGAACATAAATATTTCTTAGTCATGAGCCAGAGATTTTTAAGTAATTCTCAGGAATTCTGAGCCTTGACCTTCCTCTTCCCATGGTGAATTTAAAAGCCACAGAGGCTGTTGTACACACAGATTCTATATATGAAACCAAGGGCCAGGCATGTCCCTCTCATCGCTCCTGTGCAAAGCTTCCAAAAGCCTCACACTGAAAAATCAGGCTTGGTGTAACACGGCCCCATCCCAGGTCCCTGGCAAAATTAACCTCTTTCCCCAACCCCACGTTGTTCTGGGTTTTTTTTTTTCTTCTCTTCTCTCTTTTGTTTCTTTCTTCATTTCATCATCCCAATAAACTTACACAGGCACTATTTGTATCCCAATTATAAAGATTAGGAAAACTGAGTCTCAGAGAGATTCAATAACCTGCCTCCGAATAGGACAGCTCACGGAGACAGCCTGACCCCAGGAACCCAGGGAATCGCTTCATTTCATAGTAAGTCCTTACGATCCCTTTTTGATTTACAGGAGATACAGAATGGGGGGTGGGGCATGAAGGGAGAATGGAAGAGAGAGACCCTATAGAAAAGGTAAGAGCTTGGCCTGTAGAGTAGGTGTTCCATTTGAATTTTTATGAACTATGGGCAAGTTACCTAACCCTTCTAAGTCTTAACTATCTGATTCAAAATATATAGAGAAAATACTATTGTCCTCATGAGGCTAATGCAGGATTAAATGAGACAATATACAAAAAGTATATGAAGCCCACTGTTCCTAGCAGCACTCTTCACAATAGCCAAGACATGGAAGCAACCTAAGTATCCATTGACAGAGGAATGGATGAAGAAGATGTGGTACATACATACAATGGAATATTACTCAGCCATAAAAAAAAGAATGAAATAATGCCATTTGCAGCAACATGGATGGACCTAGAGATCACCATACTAAATGAAGTAATTGAGACAAAGAAAGACAAATATTATATGATATCACTTATATGTGGAATCTTAAAAATAGTACAAATGAACTTATTTACAAAATAGAAACAGACACACAGACATAGAAAGCAAACTTACGGTTATCAAAGGGGAAGGGGGGGATAAATTTGGAGTAGGAGATTAACAGATATACACTACTATATATAAAATAAACAACAAGGATCTATTGTTTAGTATAGTAAGTATATAGGGAACTATATTCAATATCTTATAATAAACTATAATGGAATAGAACCAAAAAAATATATATATATATATGTATGACCAAATCACTTTGCTGTACACCTGAAACTAACACAATATTGTGATCAACTATACTTCATTTTTTAAAAATTGTATTGGCCCCGTGTTGAATCAATAAGTCATAAGTAAATACATTGTCTATGAAATGAGACAGAGGGGAGTGTGTGTACATCTGCAGGTGTGTGTAAGTATATGTAGGCCTGGGGTCAGCCCGTGAGCCTCTCTGTGAAGAAGCTCTTAAAGTATAAAGAGAGGGGAACCCTGAGCTGACTTGACTCTGGAGATATAGGCTCACATGCAAGTGCTGTAACTCTGGATCTTTTCACAAAGGCCAATTCCCAGCCACTGATAAGCTGGAACGCCTAAGAAAGCCATACTACCAGGAACAGCTAGGAAGGCAGCAGCCTCTGATGGCCAAGGATGGCAACCCAGGGCACTTCCATAAACAGTGAAGGTGTTTGTAGTAACTCCAGTAGTAATAATGAGAAACAAATGTTCTCAGTATCCTGGTTTTCTTAAAATGCTTCTATTACTTTTTTCCAGTGAGTGGGGTTAACAGATTTAGCAAATAAACAAATAAAACTAAAAAGTATGGCCACTTCAACTTGAATTTGGGATAAACAAGGAATGCATTTTTCCTGTAAGTATGTTTCATGCAGTATTTGGTAATCCTCACTGTGAGCAATACTGATTTCTCTCTACCCCTTCTCCAGTTTAACCTTCAGACAAGTGACTGTGTTTGAAACCACTGGTCCCCAGATGTTGTAGGAACAATTACCAAATCAAAGAAAGATTCATGAACCCTGTCGGGAAACCAGAACAGCATTGCTATTAGTATTCTTAATTTACCCTGCAGTGGCAATGAAAATTTCTCGTTCTGCCCATGTAAAATAGCTCAAACATAAATTTTTAGATTTTTTTAAAAAATTCTCAAAATACCTATTCTTCCTATTAAAATACCAGACATTTAGGGAGATTGTATTTCTTTCTTCTAAATGAATAAAATAAACAACACTTCAATTTGTGCTTTTAATCACTCCATCTCCATAGGAGATAACTATTAATCTTGGTGGAAATTTCCTGCAAGGTAAGTGCTGTTTCAGAAGCGTGTGCTACCAAAAGTTACCCATATGGTCTGCAAGGATTTACAAATATTTACAGTTTTGTAAGCATTGTGATTTCTTTAAAAGTTTGGAAACCCCAGATTTATATTAGAGACTATTGTGAAAGATTTTAAGTAAGTGTCTATGAGTCAAATTCTGTGAAAGGGGAAAAGGATGATTTATCTGATAAGGGAAATACTAGTTCAAAAATCCTATCTGCCACACTTGGGGGATACAGTTGGAAAAGGCCAGTGAGAGAATCTGTCTTGTTTGAGTTTAGTTCACCTCTTTATTTCAGGCATATGTGAATTTCATTTGATGAACTTGGACCCCACTCATGGCAGGAGCAGTTGGTCATCAATGCACACGGCCCCGGTATTGACCTCTCACAGCAGTACTGGAGCAGAAACTCATTTAATAATTGTTAGCTGAGAAGGTTATCTCCATGAACTAGCAAACCCATCAAGGGATGATCTGCAAGCGACCTTGCGCAAAGAATCCTCTGAGGTGCTCCATTTAGAGCAGGCACACTCCCAACCTCTTCCTCCGCTTGCTGATTCAGCGGATGGGGGAAGGGCCTGGGGTCCTGCATTTTAACCACTACCCCATCTGTCCGGACGGCTGCTGTTTGCTCTGGACACATTTCACACACTCTGAAGAATGGTGTTCTACACCTTATAAGCCACTCATTGATCTATAAAGATTTCAGCAAAACTGCGGGGACAATTTCAGGGATGACTTAACAGATCTCAGATCTCGGTAGAACTTCAGTTCAGGGTTAGAGAGAAAAGTAAAACTAAGTCAGACATCAGAAGGATGCCGCAGGTACAACAAGCTTCCAAGGGTTCCTTCTGATTTCTCCCCAGTTCCTGGGCTTGATATTAAATGGGGAAATTGTCAAGCTAGAGAATTAAATGCAGAACCTTTCAGAAAGGCTGCCTGGAGGAAGGTGCGGGGGCAGAACTGGGGGGCCTCATGGGCCACCACACGCGGCCCTGCAGCCCCAAGTTGCCTGATCTAGACTCTGTTGCATCATTTAATGCCACACAGTCCTCCTTTGCATTCAAACATTCTTTCCATCTCAGACACCTCCCACGGTAACAGTTTTTTTTCTACCCCTCCTCTCTTCTGACTTAGAGAAGTGACCTAAAATAGCAAACACAGTTTTCCATTTGTTACTCACTAAAGACAGGGGCTGTTTCTATCTTTAAACACCCACAATGTCTTAACGCGGTTACCCCGAGTCCTCCCAGTATGACTTCTTCTATGACATAGGTCATTGTTGTGATGCAAATAAAAAACCGTTGCCAAGGACAATAAAAGTCTCAGCTTCCTGCAAACAGCAAAATTGAAATAAGAAATTAGAGCTCAAGGCAAGCACAGCTTGGTGACAGGAGCTCAGCATGGGAGCCTGACTGCATGGGTTTGAATCCTGGTTCAACCTTGCTAGCTGACTATCGTTGGGTTTCTGTTTCCTCGTCTTTAGATCAAAAATTCCAGTACAGGAATTGGGGAAGAAAGAGAAGGAAACTGCTAGGGATGCAATGAGGTCTAAATGAGTCAATTGATATCAAGTGGTTAGTATCAAGTATGTATGAAGTGCTCAATAAATATTCATCAGAAGAAGAAGAAGAAGAGAAAGCTCACAGAGTATCAATGCTCCCCATCAATTCCATGGACAATCATAACAGTCTTCTTGCATCCCGCTGAATAAGACAACAGCTATTGCTAATTGCTAGTTGCATCTGTCCACTGGCCATGCTAAGTGACCTCAGCTCCCTTCTCCCTCGAACGTGAGCATATATGCAGTGTCTAAACTGACACCCTGTTAACCTCACACTTTTTAGATATGTCAGTTTATTAACCATATTTTTTGCTACAACTTTGAAATCAATTTCTTTCCCTGAAATGAAACAAGGATTCTTTCTTCTCTCTCTTTATCTGTCTGTCTTCCTCTCTGAGTCTCCCACCTTCTGTCTACTTTCCCAGTCTCTCTCCCATTCTTTAACTCTCTCAGTCTGTCTGTCTGTCTGTCTCTATCTCACACACACACACACACACACACACACACACACACACACACACACACATATCATCATCATCACCATCATCATCATCATAACCATCACCCATCACCATCATCATCCTAAAACAGAAGTATAGTATCAAGGAGAAAATACTCACCTGCCTAATTTCCTAACATAAATATTTTCATTTTATTTCCTATGGTTTCTCCATGCACCCATGTGAACAGAATTGAGAAATTATACAACCTTGGTAAATTAAATGATTAGAAATGTGCTTACAATAGCCAGTCTTTGAAATTCTCTTATTCCTTCCTTCCCCTTTCTCTCCCCTAGCTGTGTTACAGACACACGGAAGGCTGAAGGTCTTGGAAAATAAATGAACAAATAGATTTGCCCACATAGAAGCCATGTATTCTCTGCATTTCAATTGTTATTAAATACTTTGGGTCAAGGTTCAGTAAAAGGAGCTAAAAATCACCCTGTATCATAGCTCCTTCAGTTTGGTACGCTTGAGCACACAGAAGGAAAGCATAAAGTCCCAAATACTTTCACTGGGGCTGCATTTGTAGGTGTCACACATCTAAGGAACCTCAAAGGACCATATGATGGAATAAAAGGAAATGATGCAGAAGAAGTCATTCATTTTTTTCCAGCTTTATTGAGATATTATTGACATATGTGTATATTGCAAAGTGTTTAGCACAATAAGCTTAGTTAACACCTCCATAATTTCACACAATTACCATTTTTCTGTGTGTGGTGATAACATTTAACATCCACTCAACAACTCGCAAGTCATTTAGAGACCTTATGATCAGAGCTGTATAGCTTTAGGACCTTGTGGAAATTTTTAGGGGAACAAGGCAGTTGGGAAAGAGAAAGTAGAAAAGAGATGGGCTGAGATCACAAAGTCTTATTCTGATGAAACAAAAACACTTCCTAGAAATCAGGATGGGAAGTCAGTTTTTACAGGTTCTAGCATTTCACAGCTTCTGAGGATGTGCAGGTGGTTAAAACGGACCTTTTATTTCTTCAATCTCTCTGGCCTCTGCTTTTCTGGGTCAGAATAGTTATAGCCCCAAAAGTTCACAGCACTGTTTTCCCATAAGAATGCACAATGGCCAGGCACTCTGGAAATTTAAAAGATCTCAGAATGCACGATAATCTTTGTTTAATCAAAATCTCCTTAAAAGGTGTTGTTGTTTTACAATGTTAATTCCTAGAATGGCAGAAAAAAGCAACCCTGAAACTTTAAGTTCATGCAGAAGAAATTAACCACAGTAGTTTGTACTTTCCAATATTGTATTGCATGACTCAGATGCAAGAATGTCAGCAGATATAAAATACTTTTCTTACTTTTCTACAACTAGGGCTTCAAAAAGGAACCACCCAAATATAATAGTTTGCCTAGGAAAGCACAACCATATTCATATCTACAAATTCAAGCTGGTTATCCAATACAAATTAGGATTTTTTTCCCTAAAGTGTTGATAACACCCGTAAAGAATGATGCACAATGAAAACTTGACACAATACATCTCTTTTAGTAAAAATCTGAGTTAAAAATGAAGCACGTAACTGAAAGAAATAAAATGCAACATAAGGAGAGATTTATTTTTATATTGTTTTCCTAAAACAATTTCCTATTAGAAACTTCTAAAAATGTAATAGCTTTATTAATGTATTTATTAATTTAATGGTTTATTAACTTCTATTGCCAGAAAGCACTGTACTGAAAATGCTAAGGTCAAATGAGATCTCTGCTTCACTTAGTTACTCTCAAATTGCATGGCTGGTTATCAAAAACCTTCTCAAAATCTTCCTCTACATATTGCAAAGCCCTAAGACAATTTAGAGACACTAGGGGGTCAATGAGAATGCAATGAGTTGGACTTCAAATCCGGCAGGGCTGATTTTCAGCTGTTTTTATTTCTGAAATGAAAAGCATTTCCCAAGCTCGCTGAGGAAGTTGGGCTGCTGAATGATTTAAGTGACATGTGGTGACTTCCCCATCTTAGTCATCACACTAGCATCAGGGATGTGACAATAGCCGTAGTGTCCTAAATGCATACTTTCCAAAGCACTGATCTTGTTTGTTGCTTTCCAAAAAGGAAGTGCCTGGTGCACGTCTTTCTTCTTTAGGTGGGGACAGGGGTGCCTCTGTTATATGATCATCCATAGCTTCAGTAAACATCTTCCTTTGGTTTGATTTCCCACTCTTCAGATAATTTGTTATAATTTTCAGGCTTTTAAAAATAAAATCTAAATATATTACTCTTTTGTTTTCTTTTATTTTCTACATTATACAGGAAATCAATGTCACCAGAATCAGCAGAATTATAGAATAAAGAAAACCAGCAACTGTACTCCACCCCGAAAATTAACAATTAAAGAATACCAAACTAATTAGCTAGATATTAAAGCCAGAAATGCCAAGTGATATGTGAATGGTTTATCACCCATAAAGACCAAGAGGAATTGGTGCAAAGCAAAGAAGACTTTAGATAAATACATTCATTTTAAGAGTAAATGGATTATATTTTCCCCTACAAAATTAGAAAGTGACAATGGAGAAAGTGAGAAAATGTTGCAGAGATCACAGACGGGTTCAGGTTCTTCTGTTCCAGACTTTACCCAAGAGAAAGAGACTGGAGGGTTGCCCAATCCTGGTATCATGTTTCCGGCTATGACAGGAAGATATAGATCATCATAGATAAAAATGGAAAATGTTGTGAAAAAAATCAAATACTTCTAAGAAAGACAAAACGCAAGATGCAGCTGTGGTGAATGTTAAAGGAAATGAGTGTCGCAACTAGCTGAAGCTCAAGACACATATTTCAACATGGTCTAATGGTGGAACAGTGGAAAACACGAAGAGTGGCCTAAGAAAGTCAAAGAACCCCAGGGCTTGGGACCCCTCTCCTTACCCTTGGCAACACCCTCGCCCTCAAATCCCATGACTCATCTCTGCAGCATTGTGCCCACACCTCCTTGGATGAGGTCCAAAATTTCTCACCATTTCTAGATATTCTTTCCCCAGGTCTAAGCTCAATCCTCTCTGATATTTAAACTCAATTCTTTCTTACCTGGCTCTCAACAGAAAAATACAGATACTTGCCACTTTCAATTCTCTTCCCCAAACCCAAACACAATTTAGCTTACTTACTCTTCTCCCCATGAAATAGCTACAACTCTTTCAGCCTTGAGCAATAGAATAACTCTCCAAATAGTAAAAGATCTTTTGTCTTGCACACTAACTCCCATAATAAGGCCTACAGCAAATACTCAATTATGCCCTCTATTTCTTCCCAAGCAGTTGCAAGTACCTGATACTGCAATTGGCTTAAGAAAGTTCCCTAATGAAAGAATAAACGATGCAAGTGATTGTCTGTTTCACTCTTCCTTTCCACTGGAATATAAGGTCCATAAAAGCAGACCTATAGTTAAGTACTGAATATGTATTTGTTGAATGGCTGGATTGCTGACTTGAACGAATGAATAGATGAATACTATTCAGGGCAGAATTTGTCTTTTCTCAGAATCCCAGATTTTCCCATCTATTTTGTTAACATGGGAAATAATACTTCCCAGCAAAGTGGATGAGTTAATACTGGGGTCTGAGAGACCTTCGGAGAGGTTCTTGGAAAAACATGATAGTGGTAAGAGGAAAAGGAAATGCATTGGTTCCAAGGGAACTAAGCCTAAATCAGACATGTCTGACCACTCAGATGGACTCCAAAAACAAATACAGAAATATTTATTACCCGAGTTGTTGGGCAGATTTAGGACAAGCAGACTTGTTTGGGTCCGCTTTTATAAATAAACTTAAGTACAATATGCTTCTTTAAAATTTTTTTTTTTAATTTATTTTTTTGTTTTTATTTGTAAAGAATCTTGAGATTGCCTGATGGGGAGAAAAACAATAAAAATACATAACATTCCTTGAAAATTAACCTTCCCATTGACAAAAGACTCACACATTCTCATCAAAACATTTTGGAGTAAATGATAATAGTATTTACTTTAAAAGTATGACAAGCAAATCCAGGCTAGAGCTGGATTTAGGCTGAAGAAAGCTCCCAGTTCTGGTTCTCAGACCGAAACAGGGATGGAAAGTTCTGTCACCATCGCTGACACCCTGGAGCATCTGAAAGTCAGTAGCCAGCCCACACCTTTAACCCAGGCACACTAGGCTACCCTGTCCTCTGCTAGGATCATGGTCTTCACTTGGATTCACATCAGAAGTAAAAAAGGAAACAAAGCTATGTTCCATTAACAGTGATAGTGACTTACATGTTGCACAGGACTTTACAAAGAACTTCCAAATGTATTACACTTAATCACCCTGACAACCCTAGGAGGTAGATGTGCCAAATATTATAAATACTTTTTAACAGAGGAAAATGGATCTAAGAAGGTGAAGTTTTGCACAGCCTCATGTGGTCGCCAAAAGTCTAGACCTAAGACATCTAAACCTCAGAAGAGTGGGTATCTTACTAACCAACTGTGGTTAGATGACAGCTTCCATCTTGCTCTGTACTCAAGACAGATACCAAAAATGCCTTAGATTCAGAGCCTCAAAGTCAGCATTTATCTTTAAAACCTTGGTTTCCATAATGAAAAGCCAGTTGAAATAAAGCAGTAGAGAGGGAGGTGGCATGTGGTGTCTCTGTGTCTCAGTTTTCTCATCTGTAAAATGGAGCCAACTATAGCATCAACTTCACAGACCTGTTTTGAGGTTTACACATCCTTTAGAGTGCTAGAACTACACTTGGAAAGCAGTCAGTATTCAATAGACATTAGCTACTGTTATAAAAGAGGTAGTCATGACAATCACAATAGAAAACATTTATTTTTCATCTCTTCTCTCGTAGGATACCTGACCTGAGATGAATTCAAAATTTAAAAGGTGTATTGATTGTCAATAAGTCACTATCATGTAGATCACAGGAGTGTTTTCCTTACATCATAACTAAACTAAATAGAGTTCCTGCTAAATGGACAGGCACATGCTTGAAACCGAACCAATGAGGCAGCCTTAAAAAAATCAATCTCTGCTGCTTTCTGGAGCTGGATTCAGAGATACTCTGACTTTCTGATTCCTGTCCCATGTCTCCATCCACTGCTCATTTAGACATGATCCTTTTCTACTTCCTTTTATATTCAGGAATGAGGCTAAAGGCAGCTGCTTCCCTCTTCTTTTCTGAGAAATGCCACAATACAAAAACTTGGTTTAAGTTGGTTTAACCCATCATTTCCCAAACCTATGTAAACATAAAATCTTTCTTTAAAAAGTATTAATATCCTGCAAGCACATTCCCAGAAACACTCTCTTAGAGAATGTCAGTGAAAGTCAGGACCCTCAAGGATACCATCCAAAACTGACTCTATTAGAAGAGGTTTTGTCACTTATAAGTGATCCTGTGACTTGAATCCAGAGAATAATCTTTTAGTTGGCTGGGTTAGCTCCCAAGAACATGGGAAAACTCTACTCCCAAGCTTCACCCAAGGTATACTCAATCCTTCCAGATACTTATAGTTTTGACAATAGAGTAGACCAAGGTATTATGGAAATTCTAATGCTATAAAGCAATAGAAACTCTAAGTTAATAACAATGGTGAATTAAGTATATAACTGTATATGAAAGAAAGAAAGGAAGAACAAAAGAATGAAAAATCAGTTTCCAGAAATGAAGAGGGAACTGAAAGCCTTGTCTGTGAGTGCTGGAACTGAAACTGTATCTGGCCTGGCAACAGAATGAGAGGAAAGGAGGAGGGAGATACTAATGACTTGGGGATTGTGCCTCTCAGAGCTTAGGAACTAGGTTTTTGGCCCACCCAAGGTGGGATATTGACACTGAGACATTTTGCATAAAGTCAGAATTCTCAAATGACTCCACCCCAATTCTCCCATACCTGGTTAGTCAAGATTGTAAGGAAGATTATCTATACTCAGAGATCTTTGTGGGGGAAAAAAGATCCCCATGAAAAATTGAAACCCTACAGCATGATATATAGGTTGAGAGACTGCATTCCACCACCTCTGTGCTTTACAAATCTGCTGAATGAGAATTTAACATAAAGTTTTCCCCAGCCTGGTGAGATGCTGAGGTACCCAACATAAACAAATGGAAAATTAACCTTCCTTAACCTAGGCCAAAAAGGACATTATTTTCACTGAAAATGAGTGCACAGTAAGGAATTTTAAAACACACCAATGAATTTTCCATTCTAAACAACATAGAAGACTCAACAGAAATAATGGACACTTAAAGACATCAGAAATAAAAATCTGAAAAGAAGTGTAAATTCAAGATTCTAAAATAAAAATATGAAAGAATAAAACTCAAGTAAAAGATTTCATAGGTCAAAAAAGGTAAATTTTAATAATAATCAAATAAATCTTCTAAAAATGATAAAATAAGACATAAAAATTAAAGCTCAATGAAGGGGTTAATCAACAAATTAGACAAAGCTGAAGAAAGAACTAATGAGCTGAAAGTCAATGTGGAGGAAATTATACAGAATGAATCACAGAAAGATAAAGACATGGAAAATTGGTAAGTTAAGAGATGTGATAGATAGAATGAGAATAGCTAGAATGAATCTAATAGGAATTGAAGAAGGAGGGAATGGAATGAGGAAGAAGTAATATTTGAAGAGAAATGGTGTATAACTTTTCAGAATTGATGACAGATGAGTTGTTAGATTAAATGACTCCAAGTCAAATGAAAAGGATATCTACATCTAGACTAAACAGAGTGGAACTGGAGAACATCAAGTACAAAGAGAATATGTTTAAACAAAAAACAAACAAGTAAAATACCTACAAACTAACAGCAGTTAGATTATGAAGAACCCTGATCAGCAACAATATAGGCAAGAAGAGAATGGAACATTGTACACTGTAAACTAACAGAAAATTGTACATCAACTATGCTTCAATTTAAAAAAAGAGAATGGAATGATGTCTTCAAATGACAGAGCTATTTTCGGACAAGAATATTGAGAGAGTTTATACACCTAGAGCATCACTGAAAGAACTATTAAAACATGCTCTTCATGAAGAAGGAAATTGAATCCAGAAGGATGTGGTGAGATAAAAAAAAATAGTGAACAAAGACACGTGCAAGCATACAGATATCTCTAATAAACATGGGCTATAGATACAACAACAACAGTGACTAGTTCTTATTTATATAAAAGCAAGAAAAAAAAATTATACCACAGCAGCATAGACTATTGGGGATTATTGCAGTTAAAACCTTCTGAAGAAGTCCTTATATTTGGGGAGATAAGGGTAGAGATGCAGATAAAACTTAGACTTTGTTAAGTTTACTTGTTAAAATTATAAATGTGACCACTAAAAATAAAAATAAAACACATACTTTCCAAATCAGGAAATGGAGCAAATGGCAGCGAGTGGGGTGGAGGGGCGGTGGCGGGGGAGGTCAGGAAATTTTTTTAAAGTCAATCAAAAAGAAGTAAGGAAAATAAATGTTTTTTTAAAAGAAAGAAAAAGTACAGTAAATACCACAAGTTTCAAAAACTGTCCATATGGAAAGAAAAAAAATTAGACCCTATCTTATACAATGTAGAGAAATATGTCTCCTATAACCTAAAGTCTTAAGTATAAGTCTTAATGGGGTAGAATAATGAAGTCCTAGAAAAGCAACAAAAAAGTACAAACCAAAAGGGAAAAGAGTGATAAAACTGACTCTATTATAATTAAAACTGTATTAAAAGAAACTATGAAAAACTTGAAAACAACAAGCAAAGGCTTGGTAGAATTATTATTACTCTCTGTGGATGAAGGAGTTTTCCAAAGACGGCTGCCCTGATATAACCCATCTCAAACATTCTATTTACAGTGATGCTGACTCTTTTCCCATAGAGTTGCAGAGCTTGCGACCCCTCCCTTTGAAGCTGGGTGAAGCTTAGTGTCTGCCTTGACCAATAGAGTAGGCTGAAAGTGAAGCTACGTCAGTTCTGAGACAAGGTCATAAAAAACACCACGCCCTTCTGCTTTGACCTCTTGTGAGGCTTGTTCTTGGAACCCTACCACTGTGCTTCAAGTAAGTCCAGACCACATGGAAGCCTGTGGGTGGATGTCCCACTGACCTCCCCAGCTGAGATCCCAATCAACAACCAGCAGTAGACCCCCTGTATGAGTGAATGAATGAGCATTCAGTTGATTCTACCCCAAGCACTGTCTAACAGCAACTGCATGAGAGGCCCCAGGTGAGCATTACCTGATTGAGCCCAGTCAACACTCAGAAAAATGAGACATGATAATAAAGTTACTGGTGCTGTTTTAAGCTACCAAGTTTGGGGTGATTCATTATGTGGCAATACCTAACTGACACACTACCCAAAATCAAACAGAAAAAGACAACCCACTAGGAAAATTGGCAAAGATTATGAATAAGCAATGTGTGGACGAAGAAACCTCGGTAGACAATAAACATACAAAAAGATGCTCATCTTCATTTATATATACCAGAAATTAGACACATACAAATTAAAACAACAATGAAAGAACATTTTACACCCATCTTTTTGTCAAAATTTTAAAGAGCTTTTAGTACTAGATGTTGATAGAAATAACCTATAATAATGGTTAGGAGGGCAGGCTTAGGGGCCAGACTTCTAGGCATCTAATTCCAACTCGATTCATAAATTGTGTGGCCTTGGGCAAACAATCTAAACTTTGTGTGCCTCAATCTCCTCGTCTGCAAAATGGGTTTTTGCCTAGGACTGTTGTGAGAATTGAGTGAGTTAACACATTTAACATGCTTAGAATAGTGCCTGTCAGAGGAAGCAGTGAATAAGTATTCATGAGGACAGTAATGTTGACAACAATGGTGGAAAACCAGACATATTGGGCAGTTCTAGTTAAATTGCTGTAACCAAGGTTTAGAGAACCATTTGTGAATTATCTTATTAACTTGCAGATGTCAATACTATTCAACAGAGTTGCTTCACTTGTAGGCCCATAACATGGAAAAGTGCCAGTACATAAGCACTAGAAGACTAAGAAAAGTATCTTCATTGCAGTATCATTTTCTAATTGCAAAAACCAGGCTCCAACTGGGAGTACTAAAGAGTGATTCAGAAAAGTATAGCAAAAATACACACTAGTCCAGCATCTAAGCCAGAGAACCTCCCGCTTGAGGATACCATTCCATTCCTAGAGCAGAGGACTCCTCACCCATGGGAGAATATGTGGTGAGAACAGAATGAAACATGTATTATCCAGCCTTCTACTAGAAAAGTCGACTATTGTCAGGAGGAAGAGCATAGCTTACAATAGCAGCAGGGCCCCCAAGACCCAGTGCAGGAAGCAGAGCTGACAGGTGGAGCTAAGACAAGGTTGGTGGTGGCAGGACAGTTGTTCCTGTCCTCCAGTGCTTACACACCTGCCCTACCCTAGCCTTCCTGTATATGTACATATTTTCCCATTTGCACAGAAGGACAGATAAACCGTCAAGGACTGGTTCTTAAAATGTCCAACTTTAAACCTGTTCTCTACTCCAAGGGACATGGGGGACGGCCCTGGCCAGGGTGATGGGTCCAGATTTAGTTCTGGTTTCACCAGTAACTGACAGTACAGTCACTTAGCTTCTCTGAGTCTCAGTTTCCTTTCAGAAAGAAAGAAAAGAAAGAAGGAAGGAAGGAACGGAGGGAGGGAGGGAGGAAGGAAGGAAAGAAGGGGAAAGAAAGAAAAAGAAAGAAAGAAAGAAAGAAAGAAAGAAAGAAAGAAAGAGAGAAAGAAAGAAAGAAAGAAGGAAAGAAAGAAAAGAAAGAAAAAAGAAAGAAAGAGAGAGAAAGAAAGAAAAAAGAAAGAGAGAGAAAGAAAGGGAGAAAGAAAGAAAAAGAAAGAAAGAAGGAAAGAAAGAAAGAAGGAAAGAAAGAAAGAGGAAGGAAGGAAGAGAAAGAACAAGAGAGAAATAAAGAAAAGAAAATGGGAAAAAATCAAACAAGCTCTCAGTGAGTTTGGGACATAGCAGCAGAAGAATTGGACTTTAAAGTGTTGACCTGAGTGTCCTTGGACAGGAAGCAGAATCTTAATGAACCAGCATCTGTAAATCGGGACGAGTCATATGTAGTTTCAGGGATGTTGTAAGACTCAAATGTCACAATTTTTGTTAAAACACATTACAAATTCTAAGCTCAGTGGCAAGATTTACTATTCTACTTGTGAAAGAATCCTTGGATCTCTACGATCCAATAATTCTATATAGTGTAGCTTGGATGCCAGAAATATTAACAAAACTGGAGATAATTGAATACAGCTCTAGAGCTCCCATTATAAAATTTACATAGCCAATGTTTTGTTGTTCGCATAATAAATCCTGGTATTAGTCGCTGGTCTTTGAAGACAAGCTATTAAAGCAATAGAATTCTTAATTAATTTAGTGCAGAGTTTATCAGTTGTGTGTACACAGCTTACTCAGAGCCCACTACATCACTCGAGTGTGGGGTTGGATAAAGTCAGCTCCCATGGACTAAACCTTATCTCATGCTCTGCAGTTTCCAGAAGCAATTCTTCCTAAGTTGGAGATTTGTTATCTGCTGGCTCTTTCATAATGCATTTCCTGGAATAGGTTGTGAGTAGCTGAGTCAAAAGCTTCTGCAGAATTAGCTCAGTTCATATAGAAAAGGGTCACTCTGGTACCATGAGATTTACAAGTGGGTCACTCTGGTACCATGAGATTCACAAGTATCTGCATGCATATGTCAAAATTAAAATTCAAATGTGCAGAAAGAGACAGTAAATGTTATAATTAAAAGAGCAATTTTTAAAGCATTCTCTATGTTTAAAAAACTATAGAGCCAGTAACATTGCATATGCTTTGTAAATGCAGAAATTATTTACTAATTATTATTCCCATATAATTACTGTTAATTGTGTATGTTTTCTTCCAGTTTCGGTCCATATGCAAATCTACCCTACGTAATAGACTTGGAATATAAAATACACATATCTTCATCACATATCATTTTACAAAGCAAAGTGGATACTTTATTACTTTCTTATTGCAAAGGAATTGAGGTGAGGAGGACCCTCAATCCACTGTAAACACAATTTGTTAAATTGTGTGAAAACACCTGTGTCCCATCCTTTGCTCTGCCCTTTCTCCTCTGCCTTCTTGAACCCTCTGCAACAGAAAGTTCTTTATAGAAAAAAGGCAAGCTAGGATTCTTAGGGGAAGGGTGTTTCCCATGGCTGGTTTTGTCAGGAATAAACAAAAGGCAGAGTGCGATGCATTCATTCTGACAGCTGCTCCACATCACCGCCCTCAGGCCCCCATCCACCCTCTCCTTGGCCCCCATGCTCTTCAGATGATTTCATCTCCCTCTTTACCAAAAACTACATGGTATCAAGGGCAATTCCCTCCCTTGCTTTTCCCTACCCCTCTAAACTGATCTTAATCACCCTTCCCTCCCTTCTCTTCCTCCAGAAGACATATCATTTTAGCAGATAACCCTTTCCTCTGGACCCTTGATTCTACCTCTCCCATCTCCTTTGGGCCTTTTCCCAGCAATCACTCTCTCTTGCCCTGTATCTCCATTGTATGTCTGAAGCTTCTACTGGCTCCTTATCTTCAACTTGTGATTTTGTAAATGTAAAAAAATGTGAAGTACATTATATACATATTTTAGATGTATTATTTGTGTGTGTGTATATATATATCCATACCCTCACGTTATCTTCTTCTTTTCTTATTGCTTCCACATTTTCCAACAAGGTCCAAATCCCTTCCAGTGTTGGCCCCCTTCCCTAGCATTCTATCAAGGGGATTTTCTAAAGGCCCATCCGAAACATGACTCTTGCCAAGTCCCAAGGCCCATTTTCAGTCTTCATTTGCCTGGGACCCCTCTGGGACATTTTCTCATCCACATTGCAAAGCCATTGTCTTCCTACTATTCATCAACTCCTGCTCAGAAAATTTCTTCTTCTTTGGTCTCCTAAGCTCAGAACACTCTAGCCTGTTCTCCTATCTCTCTGACCATTACTCTTAACTTTCTTTGGCTCATTTATCTTCTTGATTCCATTTTCAAAGCGCTCAAGGGCCTTATCTGACTCCCTCTCTTTTCTTTTTCCCTCGTAAGTAATGCACAAGTTCTTGACTTCAGCTACTGTCTCCCTATGGATAGTGCTCACGTTTACTTCCAGAGTCTTGAACTCTCTCTCAAGGTCAAGGGCAGATCTCCAGCATTCACTAGCACTTCAGGCTCTATCAGTTTCAAACTTGATTCTATCTTCTCGTTACCAGCTTCTGTTCTAAATGTCCATCCTACTTTCGATAATGGCATCCTGGCCTCCATTTAACCCAAGACCAAAACCTGGAGAAACCTTTCATTCCTCCCCTTTCAGTCCTTCTATCCAATCAAATGTCAAATCTTGATTCTACCTAAACATTATGTATCCTCTTATTGACACTTACCTAACTGTTCCCATCTCTAGTTTCTTCTGCTCTAATTAAGTTTCAAATGACTCTCAAACTAATCTTTGGCATATGAATCATATCTCTTTATTAAAAATGTCCAACAACACTCCCATTGTTTATAGGATCAAATCCAACCTCCTTAATCTAGCAAAGACCTCCATAATTTGCCTTCCAGCTACATCTTTCCGTCTAATTCCCATCCTCCCCTTCACGACCGTCAAACTCTTTCTCATGGGCCACCTTGCGTTCCCCCATCGCCATGACTTTAAAATAGTCCTTCTTTGGGCTTCGCTGGTGGTGCAGTAGTTGAGAATCTGCCTGCCAATGCAGGGGACACGGGTTCAAGCCCTGGTCTGGGAAGATCCCACATGCCGCGGAGCAACTAGGCCCGTGAGCCACAATTACTGAGCCTGCGTGTCTGGAGCCTGTGCTCCGCAACAAGAGAGGTCACGATAATGAGAGGCCCACGCACCACGATGAAGAGTGGCTCCCACTTGCCACAACTAGAGAAAGCTCTCGCACAGAAACGAAGACCCAACACAGCCATAAATAAATAAATAAATAAATAAATAAATAAAAATTAAACTTTAAAGAAAAAAAATAGTCCTTCTGCTGGAATTCTGACTCTATCTCCACATGGATAATCCATTGTGTCTTTAAACTTCAGCTCAAATAATTCCTTTCCCTTCAAGCATCTCCTATTCCTCTAGCTGGTTGTAAGCGCTCTCTCCTTTGCATCCCATATTATTTTCATGTTGTCATTATTACATATCTTGGCCCAACTCTATTTTATATTATACTCACAGATGTATGTCTTTTCTTCCCCCACTGGATTAGAGATCATTTTTGATTCACTTTTATAGGTGCCCTCACAGCACAATGCCTTGCACTTTGTAGGTGCTCAGTAAACGTTGATGCGCCATATGTCAGTCTATGCGATGGCTGAGAGTCAGGCTTTGGACTCAAAGCCAAAGTCATGGGATTCTGGTCAAATTAACTCAAGCCCTCTGAGCTTCATCTTACACATCGGAAAGAAAAAAATGACAGCTGTACTACCTTAGAGGATGGAATGAGAACCAAGTGGGGAAAAATGTAAAAATGGACTTAAAACCCTTAACGGAGTGCTTGGCACATTTTACGTTGTACTATTAATGTTTATCATAAACGTTTAGAAATAGGTACTCTACTTGTTTATGTGAGTGAAATGGTACCATTTTCTCTGGGCAACTAAGATATAGGTATTAACAGCTTGAAAGAATGTGCATAACATTTGACCCTGCAGTTCTATTTCCGGGAATTTACCTTAAAGAAATCATTGACATGTAATGCGAAGATTATCATGAGATAGAAATGTGTATAATGCCTAAGGAAGGAAAATAGTTTAATTTCCAACAGGAGGACACGGGTGGAGTAAAGGATGACACATCCATAAAAAGAGACATGAGGCAGCTGTTACGCTTACTTCAAGAGAAAATGTTCACAGTGTATTGCAAAATACAAAGCACAGGGGCAAAAGCATTTGTATAATAGACTCCTCTTCTTTTTTAAGAACGTGCACATGTAACTAGAATTTGCACAGGTATGAGTCTATGTGAACATAAAAGCAAGAAAACAAAAGTGTTCACAGGGGCATTACATGGCTTGAAATTTTTACTTTTTTCCCTGTGTTTTTTTTTTTTTAATTTTCTGTTTCATACTTTGAACAGATATATATTTGGCATCCAGAAACAAATGTTATTAACTACTCAAATCTCTATTCTTTTCCCTTGGCTTTTCGACCACTGCCTAAAAATAAATGTAAAACACCCTTCTAAACAACTCACCTTTCTCACAAAAAAAGCACCTTCTTAAGTCTTCAAGGTCAACTGTTCTTCATTTGGATTGAGGGCAAAACAAATTTAGGATGACTAACCCAAGCCGAGGGATGTCCAGGCAAAAATCATGTAAAGAAGCACTTCAGTGCACTTTTAAACCTTCAGTTTAGAAAGTTAGGATGTTTTGTGTCCAAGCCAGGATTCTGGAATTTATTGAAAGAAAGGGTTACTGGTTGTCCTGGGTGGTGCTGTCAAAAACACAGCAATGCTTTTGATGGAAAGCATCCCAAGTACCATGATGGTGGGAGAACTGGACTTAATCACACCGGACGCATTCGAAGCCAGAGGAATGTCCAGAAGTGGAGAATTCTTTGAGCCTTCATTGATTTCACGAAGGCAGGGTAAGAGGGGAATGGGGAGGGAGGTCAGAAAGGTGATGCTTTTATAAAACATTTTTTAATACTGGTTATCAAATCAAATTGATTATTAGAACTTGAATCTAAAAATACAAAGACCTGAAAGAAAGTTGTTGCCAGAATCGCTTGCAATATATGTAAAAATTACACTGATTTTGAAATTTGAGATATTTTAAAATCCTGAAATGAGAGGCAATTTGTATTTAAGCATCGTGATCATCTTTGATGTGAAAATAAACTGGCAAGTGGCCTGGAAGATGGTCACATTTTGTGACCACTCCCTGACACTGAACAATAGACACGTGTTCCTCTTCTTTCAAGATCTCTTCAGGAAAGAAAGCTTAATCCAAAGCAACAAGTTGAATATGCAGCTGTAAAAATGCAAGCAAAGTTATTAGACTGAATGCAATCAAGGACCTGCACAGTAATGGATAATCACTGCATCCTGTAACCTGTTTCTAGTGATAGTTAATGCGTGAAAACTGTGAGGGGGGGAACCCAAACCATACCACTTGCAATAACGTAATTCTGATGTGAGAACTGATATGCTTTCCTGACCTCAGTCATGAGCGTGTGTCATTTATCAAGCATTAAATTTAATTACCCTTATTTATTTACTGATCCAGGCTTCCTGGCCGTGATGGACCCTTCTCAACACACAGCCAAAACCAGCAGATGACCAACCATTGGAAAAACAACTCAAAACCCCAGTTAGAAATGCCTCTTACTGGATACCACGGCCGATGGCTGATGCCCTGCTGTTGCCATGGTGATAAATGGCAGGGTATCCCCTCCTTTTAAAATGCACCCTGCTGCTTGGATTCCTCTGTGAAGGTCAGGAAAAAGGAAATGGTTGGGGCCACAGTGGGCAGGTGGCCACCTGTGGTTCTCATTGGATAGCTGGGGGAGCAGATGCTCCACTATCCAAGAGCCTCAAAGGCAAAAAGAAGTGAGGCGGCAAGCAGGGAGCACCAACATCATATTTCATGCAAGTGTTTCTTGTTCCTCTTGAGCATTAGAAAATGAGAAAGGGGCATGTGGATTGAACCCCTGATAGACTGACTTTTAAGTGCTTTTTCCCCTGAGGATGTGAGATGGAGAGGAAGAGGGAAGCATGCTTGTGTTGGGGCAGGGGCTGGGTGGTAAGCCTCCAGGAACCACTTAAAAAGTGATTGCTTGTCCCTGGGTATCTGAGTGACTTAGGGAAACAAGAAGAAAGGTTAAAGGGTGAATTGAACCCTCAACCCCAAACCAGACCTGGGTGGGGGGCTTTCCCAGACATGGCAGCGAGGCCTCAGGGACAGTTAATTAATCAAACCAGGATTCTCAAATCGCTTTTCCATCTCCACTTTATCCTGTTGTGTATTTTTTTCTTTCTTAACAATAAAATACACATTTTAATTACACTAAAATTAATAGAGAACATTTCTACTGCTGAAAGCTTAAATTATTTTTTAGTTTTAATTATTTTACCTCCAAACACAGCAAAATAACTTCTTAAGTTTCAAATGACTTTTAAAAGAGGTGCTTATGGTCGAACTTGAGATTGGCCTTTCATCTGGGGAAATGTCAATAATCTTTGTTTTTAATGAACTTCACAGCTCCCACTCACACACTCGAATGCATGTTTCTAGAATGAATCCATCAGTGAATGATCATGCAGGACAATGATTATCAAGAAGCGAAGGTGGTAAACTGACCTTTTTTCTAGGCATGAAAATGCTGGACATTGCATGTTAGTCCCTCCCAAAGCAAAATTTCCCAGGAAATTTTCATGCAGTTTTTCTGGCTTCCTTGGCATAACAAAAACAGCTGTCCTGGGTTCTTTCAATTCTTTCTATGAGAAAGGAGAAGAGGATAAGAAGACAACCAAATGGAAGATATGCACGGAAGTGAAAGTACGTCAATTGTGTTTAGCTGATTGGGGAAGGATGTTTTTAGTGTCTTAATAAATTATGTTGCATTGTTGATTAAGACAGGATATTTATGCCTTGCATCTGCTGCATTTTCGATATCCTTGGTGTCCTAAGAGGACGTCGCATCCTGGGAAGATGAAGAGGCTGATTGTAGCGGCAGACATCATACCCCATTAGAGGCAACACTCGGTAGCAGTGGCCTTTGCAGCAGCTGGAGTCATTATAGGATGAAATGGTTCCTAATTGTGCTATTGATTTTTCCCCTCTTTAATGGATTATTCTCCCAACACACCCCAAGTTGAGCCACTACTGCATACCACAGACCTGTTGCCAGGGATGTATGTCAAGCTGTGTATTAGAAGTACAAGGATGCTGTGGGTTACTTAGCAGGTAGAGTAACCCAGGAGGAGGGATCCCAACAGCCTGGGAGTGAGCATGTGCTGACTTCAAATGCAGGCACTGGGTGGGTGCTTTACATGTCATTTCATTTAATTTAGCTCTGGCCATACCCTTGTTTTGACTATTATAATCAACAACTGAAGCTCAGAAAGGTGAAGAAACACATCCAGGCTCACACAGCCAGTAAGACATAGAACAAAGATTTCATCCCAGGAGAGCCCAAATCCCTTTTTATCAGAACAGGGAACCAGAAAGCAAGTGTGCCAACCAAGGGGCTGACTGGACTCTGCCAGCCCAAGAGCCTTGTGCTTGCTTTAATGGTCTTCAGTCCCTGTCTTGAAATGCTTAATAATTTTTGAATAAGCAGCCCCACATTTTTATTTTTCACATGGCCCCAGTTATAGACTGGATGTATGTGTTCCCTTAAGATTCATATATGAAAGCCCTAACCCCCAGTATGGATGTATTTGGAGTAAAGAAGTAATTACGGTTAAGTGAGGTCATAAGACTGGGGCCCTGCTCCAATAGGATTAGTGTCTTTATAAAAAGAAACATTAGAGAGCTCTCTCTCTCTCCCTGTCTATCTCTCTGTCTCTGTCTCTCTCTAGCTCTCTTTCTCTATCTCTCTGCCATGTGAGGACATAGCAAGAAGCCCCTGTCTGCAAACCAGGAAGAGAGCCCTCACCGGTAACCGAATCAGCCAACTCCTTGAGCTTTGACTTCTAGCCTCCAGAACTGTTCAAAATAAATTTCTGTTGTTTAAGCCACCCAGTCTATGGTACTTGATTATGGCATCCCAAGCTGATTAGTAGAGCCCTTAAAAATTGTACAGTTGATCCTACTAGGATGTGAGGTCAAAGCAGAGCCCTTCTCTAAGCCAGGCTGGGAAGGGGATGTCACCAGATGAGACTGTCCTTTGGCATTCCCAGGAAGCCCAGGTGACAGGAGGAAGGAACTCAGATAGAGGCAGGTGTTTAGACACCTGGCAGCAGTATCTTAAGACATATGAAATCTCTGCTGAATGGAGCTGTGAAAGTGAGTGTGGATTTTTATCCCAGTGTGTTGTAACTGCTCCTGCCTCTCTCCGGAGTGACCCGAATTGTTCCCTGGCTGGGAGCAGGCTGCCTTCACACCTGTGTGTCCCAATCAAGATGCCCTGGACCACAGACCAGAGGTCAGTGTCAGCTTTCAAGGTTGACCTCTCTGACCTGGGGGTCAACTTTTTTCCTTTGTTCTCCTTCTCATATTTGGAGATAAGTTCCCAGCAAGAATATGAAATTCCATGGGTCTGATCCCATCTTCCTCTCCCAACCCCCTGCCCCCATGGCTCCTGAAAGAATTAATTTAGCACTTGAAGTCATCCCAGGATGGGAGCACCTAGTGAGGAGATGTGGCTGCTGTGGATGGAATCAGACTGGGTGGGGTTCAGATCCAGACTCCACCAATGACAAGTTGTGACTCTATAGTCTATTTGCTTCATCTCCCTTTACTTCAATCTCCCGATCTGCGAAATGGAATTGACAATCGTATCTATTTTCTAAGACGGGCGTGACAAATAAATGAACTGATTCATTTAAAGTGCTTAAACTGTGCCTGTAAAATCGTGGAGGCTCAACAGACATCACTATTGTTATTATTGTCTGATCTGCTGTCTGGGAGGAAAGGATGGCGATGGAAGGACTCTGAAAATCGGGAGGTAATAGCTGAGCAATTTTGTAGCTTTTTAATATAAAGCCTCCAGTATTTTCTTCCTCCATCTTAGTTTGGTTCTCCCAAAAGCAGAGCCTGAGATGAGTATGTGGATGCAGGTAGTTTATTTGGAGGTGATCTTAGGAAGAAGGAGTGAGGGTGTGGGAGAACGAGACAGGAAAGGAGGAAGTGTCAGTGCAGGAACATTGGATGTGCATGTGGTGTGGGCTGCTGGCACTCCATCCTACTGGAAACACTCTGAAGAACCTTTCAGAATGTTCAGGACTAATCCCTCTGAAGAACAGGAGACTGGGACATTTATCACCTGATTCCCAACCTCCAGTAGTTTAAGTGATTCTCAGAAGTTATAATTTCCCCACAATTCTGGGCTGCTTTGTGAGGTATCATGGACCTCCTGGTTTAAGAGAAAGCCCTGAAGGAGCCCAGAGATATTGAAGGTTGCCCTTTAGGAGAGAGCTGTCCGTCTCAGCTGTTGCTGAAATCAGAGGTGGACCAATGGTCTGCACACGCCACAGGACACTAGAAGCATTTGTTACATCTGATCTATTGATACACCAGGTTAATCCTGTCAATGCAACAGTTTTCAATGTGACTACTTTCCTCAAAACGCTTCAGTCTCTCTGTACTGTCTCTTACTAAAGCCCAAATTCCTCAGCCAAAATATCATTCCAGATGAAATTTTACCCAAATGACCTAAGCACTCTTGTTCACACACATGAACTCTGTACTCTAAATAGAATTGTCTCACTCCCCTGAGAACACTTTCTTCATGCCTTCATCCAATTCATCTTACCTGAAAGAAACTCCTGCATTTTATCTGTCCTTCCAGGACTGACTCAAATCCCACTTAGGCACCAAGCCTTCACCCAACACTGCCAATACAAATCTCTCCCCTTCCTGGGAACTTAACCATATTTCATCACATGTATCATCTGTTTACCAAGAAAACTCATATCCTCTCTCAAGAGAATGAATTTTGTTACTTACTACTTTTTTATCCCCTACAATGTCTATGATCGTGCATAGGTATACATTACTTGACATTACATTAAATATCGTTGAAATGAGTTTTTGAATAACCAGAAAAATGCGTTTCGCAGTATTTGTGTTTTTCTGGTTAATTTCTGGCTCAATTTTAGAGGGTGAGGTTGTCAGGTGTCCAAAGTGGGTTATTATAAAGATAGGAAAGTGATCTCATAGAGAGAGAGAGGAACCAAAACTACAGCTGGTCCATACAGCTAGGAAACTCTAAGAAAAAAGTCTCTCCACTTCTCAGCAGCCCCATGGCCTTCCTTCTTTCTCTAACTGGTGATATCCATCACCAGTTGGCTAGAGTCTCTGTGTTTCTGTTCAGATTTTTGAGCGAGAAGCTGATTGGTCACCGGCCAGCAAGCTACTTGGTTGGCATTGTGTCAGGTGTCTACTTCTGCTCCAATCACCTGTGACAAACATAGTAAGATAATAGAGCCAAGCATGGCCACGTGAACCTACCCCTTCAGCAGGGAATATGGGTAGAAGTCCTTAGAAAACAGGTCTGTGCATAGAGCAGACAGTCAGAGACGTGCCACAAGGTACAAATAAAGATGAATTTGTCAGCATATTGGGTAATGTATGTGAACTGAATAGTGCTCACAAAATACATACAAAAGATACAATGAGGATTTGCCAGACCCTGGTCCAGAGAAAGCAGAATGCACAGGAACATTTGTAACCATGATACACTCCATCTTGTCTGTCCTCTTGTAATTGTGAGATGCCCTTCATACATCACCTGCCATCTAGGACCAACTCTTCTATCAAAGACCAGAACCAACTGGAAACTGCTTTGTTCCTCAAGGCAGAAATATTGGATCCTGCAGCAATATGTCTTCATTCATTCACTTAATTTTATATTTCTTGACTTCCTTATTTGTGTCAAGCCTTGGTCTAGGTTCTGAGGATACAGTGGTGAGCAAAACAAAACCCCTGCCCACACAGTTTCCATTCTGTCTGGGGAAGTCCATCAAGAAACACTAATCACAGAGACATCTGGTCAGCTAGGGAGAAAGTTATTAAGACAAACAAAACAGGGTAAGAAGTCAGAGATAGGAAGTGGTTATTTAGTGTTGTCAGGAAAGGTTTTTCTGAAGAAATGATATTTGAGCAGAGACTTACGGTGCAAGAGGGTGAGCCAAATGAAGATTCAGTGGAGTACATTCCAGGCAGAGAAAACAGCAAGAGGAAAAGCCCTAAGTTGTCATGCTTTGCATCTTAAATGTGTAGAAAGTCAGTGATGAAGAGAAGGAATGGCTGGAAATTAGATCATAGAGATATCCAGGGTCCACTTATACCCCTACCTGCCCCATGCCATCTTCTACTTCTGTATCTGGCTCATATTGTAATTAGGGCCAGCTTCATGGGCATGACCTGTGAAGTCATACAGCGTCCCTCATTCAGGATGGTCCCCCGCTTGGTTTAATGCTATGTGGTCACCGTCTTGAAACACTTAATTTTTGAACAAGAGGCCCAACATTTTCATTGTGTGCTGGGTCCTGCAAATTATGTAGCCAGTTGCTCTGGTCTGAATGTTGGTGTCTCCTCAAAATTCATTTGCTGAAATCCAAATGCCCAGTGTGATGGTATGAGGAGGTGGGGCCTTTGGGGTGATTAGGTCATGAGGGTGGAGCCTTCACGAATGGGGTTAGTGCTTTTATAAAAGAGACTCCCCGCAGAGCCCCCTCACCCTTCCTGACATGTGAAGATACAAGGAGAAGTACAAGGAGAAGTGTGCCACCTGGAAGAGGTCAAGTCACTTGACCAGACTGGTACCCTGATCTCAGACTTCCAACCCCCAGAACTGTAAGAAATACATTTCTGTTCTTTATTAGCCCAGCCTCTGGTGTTTTGTTATAGAAACCCGAATGGACTGAAACACCAGCCCTGATTGTAATTATTTTTAAAGATGTCAGACTCTTGTTAAAAAAAATTTGAGCTCCTGAAAACAGAGACTGTGTCTCATTTATGTTTACCAACTTTCATTTATAAACACTCATTTTAATGACACAGAAAGTTGAGTACCATTCTCAGCCCAGAAACAGTGCACTGAAAGAAACAAAATTTTATCAAATCTTTAGAACAAATAGTATTTTCAAGAGAGAGTTCACCTTGTACTCCACGTGAGTGCAAGAGTGTTTGAAAGATGAACATGGAGCCTCCATGAATATTTTTATAAAAGCTTAGAAATTCAGAACAGAGAGCAGCCGTTAAGATAATGAAGAATAAATAACTGGCCTAATCATGAATACAAGTAGAATATTTTGGAAGTCACTTTTTAAATTCAAATGTATTTTTTTCTCAAAGTTTATCATCACTACTTCCTACTATTATTGTCCCCACTATAGAAAATGCTGAATGTTCTCCTTTAGAATTAATTTCACAATAAATTCAAGTACAGGTGATCTGCACACGAGTTAGATGGACAGGATGAAAGCAGAGGGCAGAAGCGTTTACACCTGCATCCTCTAGTCAGCCCATACTTCCCATCTGTCCCCATCATACTTTTACCCCTGGGCTTCCACTGTTTCCAGAAATGGTCCCCAAACTATTCCACAGCTGCCCCCAAAGTACACTGAATTCATTAGTCCCAAAATGTAGATCAACACTAATGAATGGTGCTCCACTCAAACTTTTCTATTTTAAAAAATATATACAGAAAAAGTCCCTCTCTCTCTCGCTCCCTCTCCCTGTCTCTGTCTCTCTTTATCTCTGTCTGTCTGTCTTTGTATCTCTCTCTTCCTCTCTGTGGTGATTTGACTTGGTCACATTAAGCTAAACAGATAGGCAGCTGATCCTCCCCAGGATTACTGACTCTCCTTAACACCAAGTGGAAGTAGCAGTGAATCAACTCAAGATGGAACTGGGCCCTTCATTTGGCGTGACTGTACTGATTCCTAAAGAAATATTATAATAGTCTTATTGCTGCTGAGAGTTTCATGGCTTGGAGCTTTCTAGTCCTAATTTCTCTCATCAGCTTCTATTCTCTAGATTTTTAAAAGTAATAGGAGGTGTTTTAAAAGTAATAGGAAGCCTCCTCAAACCCTACTTTTCCTCCACCTCTCCATCCAAAATAAAACCAGGAAGCAGTAAACCTAGAGCAAGCTATAATGTTCCTTTTTCTTGTTGTAAACGATCTTACAACGTATGTTTCCTGCTCAAATTCAATATGCAGGTCTCCAACTTTCTGTTGAGTCTGTCTTTGTGGATTAGCTTCCAGTACCTGAATCTAAATATTAGAAACTAACTTATCTTTCCTTTTTCTCTCTTATCTCTGTTATTTGGCTTGCATAACCAGCTTCTGTCTGTGTGTCTCTTTCCCTCTTTCCCTCTCTCTCTTCTTCTTCTTCATCCCTATCTTCCACCCAACATTCCATCAATGGCCCAGTGGTTGATTCCACCCACATACTCCCTTTGAGTGTACTGCTTTCATTCCCGTTGTCAGGCCATGTGCCTGTCTACCCAACTGATGAAGTAACCTCCCAACAGCTAAACAGCCTGTAGACTTCTTAGTTGCCCATCCTACATGCTGTTGCCAGGGTTAGGATCCTAAGAAAGGGGTAATCTCAACTTTTCCATGGATTCCTTGTTTCCCGTACCTACTATATACAAAGCAACATCCCAGCTCATTAGCAAGCATTAGAATATCCCTAAATTCCTTCTTCCCTAATCTTCTATCCTTGCCTTACATACTGCAATGGGTTGGATTGTGTCCCCCAGAATATCCTACTCCCCAGTACCTATAAATGTGCCCTTATTTGGAAATAGGATGTTTGCAGATGTAATCAAGTTAAGAGGAAGTCAGACCTGAGGAGGGGGATCACTAAAGCCAATGACTGGTGTCTTTGGAAGAGAAGGAAAAGCGATATTTGGATACAGAGCAGTGGTGGAGACCAGGAAGAAGGTCATGTGATGACAGAGGCAGAGGTTCAAGCGATGCAGCTACAACCAAGGAAGAGGCGAGGAAGAGCCCTCTCCGAGAGCCTCCAGAGGGAACATGGCCCTGCTGACTTCTTGTAGTCAAATTTCTAGCCTGCAAACTCTGAGAGAATTTCTTCTGTTTTAAGTCACTTAGTTGCAATCATGTGTTACAGCAGCCCCAGGACCCTGATACACAGCCATACACCCCACTCCTCTGTGCCCACTCCCCACCTCTGCCTGCATTTTTGAAGCCTGGCAGAGAAACTCCCAGCAAGGTGCCACCCACCTGGGCCACCCATAAGTTACTAGAGTGGCCCCTTTCCCTGTGACCTCCAAGAGAGTTCATTTTCCTACACGGCACTGCCATTGAAATGCATCCTAGAACCCCAGCCCTTCCCTGTCTCTGGTGGGGAATTTGCACAGTGGCAGTGGGCACCCCTAAATTACTGCTATTTGAGGACACGACCTGAAGCTCAGAATGGGAGACTCCTTGAGCATTTTTCCTTTTGGGAGCACGATTTGGCACTGGCTAGGCTGCCTGTGGAATTGTGGGCTTCTCCTATACTGACTGCCTGAGGCCCCACTTGCCTCTCAGGAGCTGTCAAGCATATGAAAGGTCTTGTTTCATCTGGCCTCACCCTGTCCTTGTGAAGTAAGAACAGGCAAGTATGGGCAAGGAGCCTACTGCCCAGGAAGAAAACAGACTTCGCAAGTGTGAGCTGAGGTCACAAGGAGCCTGTGTCAGGACAGTGCCAAGCAAGCTAATGAGTGCCCAGAACGATAAACACAGACAGTGTCCAGGGAGGGCAGCCTTCAGACTGAGACTTGCTGCTCTGCCCATGTAACGGCTCAGGCTCCCCGTGGCCAAGTGTGTCTGCAAGTCCTCATCCTGCTCAGTCAACAACTGGGGTCACAGGTGAAAAAGACATCAAGGAAAAAGAGGGGCATTTGATCTTCCAAAGCCCATTCACCCCTAGGCCCTCGTGAGCAAGGTCCTTTTGTAACTGGGATCCAACTAGAAACTAGATTGTTTCCAGTTGGCATCAGGTCGAAAAATCACACAAGCTGTAGATGCAAATCCTTATTTGCAATTTTAAAGTTTTTAGGAGCCATATGTTATGGGATGAATTGCATCTCCCCAACACTTATATGTTGAAGCCCTGACCCCGCAAGCCCCAGAATATGATTGTATTTGGGGCTAGGGCCTTTAAAGAGGTGACTATGTAAAAATGAGGCCTCAAGGGTGAGCCCGAATCCTATCTGACTGGTGTCCTTATAAAAAGCAGAAATCTGAGCACACAGAGAGACACCAGGGATGTGTGAGCAGAGAGGAAACACTATGTGGGGACACAGTGAGAAGGCGGCCATCTGCAAGCCGAGGAGAGAGGCCTCAGGAAAAATCAAACCTGCCGACACCTCCATCTTGTGAGAAGATAAACTTCTGTTGTTCAAGCCACCTAGTCTGTGGTATCTTGTATGGCAGCCCCTAGCAAACTAGTACTGATTTTGATACTGGGAAGTGGGGTGTTGCTGTCACAAACACCTAAAAACATGAAAGTGGCTCTGGGACTGGCTAGTGGGGAGAGGGTGCAAGAGTTTCTAGGTGCATGTTAGAAAAAATATAGACGGCCTTGGAGAAACTGTTAAGGATGTTAAAGATGCTTCTGGTGAGGCCTCAGATGCAAATGAGACACATGTTACCAGATGCTGGAGCAAAGGCAATCTTGTTGCAAAGTGGCAAAGGATTGGGCTGAATTGTGCTCTAGTGTGGTGAGGAAGGGAGGACTTGTGAGTGATGAACTTGGATATATAGCCGAGGAGATTTCTAAGCAACGTGTTGAAGATGTGGTCTGCTTTCCCCTTACTGCTTACAGCAAAATGCAAAAGAAGAGATAACTTGAAGACGGACTTGTTAAGCAAAAAAACCCACAGAACTTGAAGATTTTGAAAATTCTCAGCCTATCCATATTGCAAAATACGAGAAAGCATGTTCTGGAGAGAATAGCAAGGATGTGTGACCGGGCAGTAAGTTGATAAAGAAATGACAGTTGTGCGTCATGGATGCGATCAGCCATCTCCACAGAAATCAGGGGTAGAGATGGGACTATACCAGAGGAAATGCCAGCTGTAAACAGGCGTTAGCCTTCCACAAAAGGGAAGTATGATCCCAAAGGTGATGCAGAGATTGTCAGGGCTGTCACCGTCACCACGTGGCCACAGGGTATAAGCCCCAGGGAGGGAGGCTGTCTTCTCCTCATTTTCTGAAAACCAAGCTGCAGCCACTCAAGGCCTCATGGGAGGGAACTCCTGGTACTTTGAGCTCAGACTTTCAGCCTCCAAAACTGTGAGAAAATAAATGTACATTGTTGGTATTTTGTTTATTTGTGGTATTTTGTTAGAGCAGCCCTAGCAAACTAATGCACCATATTAAGACAGGAAAAAGAAATAGTTGAAAATTAATTTTAATGACATCTTCTTGACCCAATAGATCCAAAAATATTATCATTTTAACATGGAATCTATATAAAAATTATTGATCAGATATTTCACATTCTTTTGTTGACCCAATGTCTTCCAAACACTTATAGCACATGTCAATGTGGACGCATCACTTTTGGTTTCCAATAACCACAGTAATCACACAACTGGATAGCGCAGTCACATACTACACAACTCATCAGTAATTGTCCTTTTTGCACAGATTTTTGGCAATAAATTTAAAAAATAATTGTTGACTATAAGAGATACCAGGTTTCCTTCTAGACTTCTGCTTTACCCATTGAGGGGAGAAACAGTTACTATAGATAAAGAACTTCTACTCAAATATGGAAACTAGAAAGCAATCAGGAAAGCTGTTAAAACCAATGATCCGGCCAAATTTTACATCTTAAAGAATATGTGCAACAAGGACCACTTGAGTGCAAGATGACAGAAACAGAAGTTCTGTCTGTGTTGAAACCGCCAAAGTGAGATCCCCAAGAATCCGTACTCTTTCGTGGCCCAGATTCCTGTTGTTTTCCCCAAACTGGAATATTGCTTTCCTCTCTTTCCTGGACTCCTTGAATCCATCCACTCCCAGCTCAGTTCTGGTTTCCTCTGTCTTCAATCACCTCTGACACTCCCAATCTTATCCTTGCAGCATACAGTCTTGGGATGCACTGCCCTGTTTTCAACATTAGCATAGCGCTGAAGGTTTTTATCGTGTGTCGTCCAGGCTCCTGCATGCTCAGTCTCCTACCTGCTGTTCCAGAGTCATGCAGAGTCTCTCACCTTCACTCTCCCCAAGCTCTAGCCTCAAGGTTTCATGTTCTTACCACACACCCCAGCCCTCCCACTACTGTGGCTCTCAGCTTAAATGGTGCCTCCCCCAGGAAGCCTTCCTGGTCCCAGAGCCCTTTGCCATCATCTCACCCAGCAAAAGACCAGTTGTATTGACCACCTCCCACCTCTCAAAATGTTCTTTTTTATTAACAACTATTTTTTAGAGCAGTTTTAGGTTTACCAAAAAATTGAGCGAAAAGTACAGATGGTTCCCATAGAGTCCCTCCTTCACCTCAACTTTCCCGTATTGTTCACATCTTGTATTAGTGTGGTATGTTTGTTCTAATTAAAAGATATCACATTATTATTACCTAAAGTCCATAGTTTACACTCGGGTTGACTCTTTGTGTTGTACTTTTTATGGGTTTTGACAAATGCATCATGCCCCCATGACACTATCGCACAGAATTAGTTTCACTGCCCCAAAAATCCCCTGTGCTCCATTTACTCACCTTTCCGTCCCTCCCCGCAAACCCCTGGTAACCACTGACCTTTTTTTGTCTTTTTTTTTAAGTTTTGCCTTTTCCAGAATGTCATAGAGTTGGAATCATAACAGTATTAGCCTTTTCAGATTGGCTTCTTTCACTTGGCAATACACATTAAGGGTTCCTTCACGTCATTTGTGGCTTATAGCTCATTTCTTTGTATTGCTGAATGCTATTCCATTGTATGGCTATAGCACAATTTGCTTATTCATTCACTTACTGAAGGACATGCTTTCAAGTTTTGATAACTATGGATAGAGTTGCTATAAATATCTGTATAAACATAGGTTTTCAGCTCATTTGGGTAAACACCTAGGAATCACTTAAGACTACGTTTCACTTTGCAAGAAATGCCAAACTGCAAAATGTTTCCCTGATTGCCCTTATCATTTTACCTCCTTTTTTTAGGAATAATGATGTTTGAGTTAATCCAGCCCATACTCGTCTTGTTACAGTCACAAAAATAAACCTCCAAGGAGGAAGGAGGGGCAGCTGGAGGAGAAAGAAAGAAAGAAACTGCTTAGGAGCGCTTAGCCCGCTCGGTAAGAGCGAGGGTTTCTTGTTTTCTCCGCGTTACAGACCACACGTTGTTGGTCTCCTTGTCACAGACAAGCACTCAGCACTGCTGGGCCCTCAGAAGCACAGCACGGAGCTTCCGAGTTGCAGAGACACTTTTAGAAAAATTCCACTCCTCCAGGGCCAGAGGGTTATGTGACCTGTGCAGCCCTCTGGGACACAACCTGAACACCAGCCAGAAGAGTCCTTCCGCTGTATCTTGGTCGACACACAAGGAACAGGCCAGCCCGATTCCACGACTGTTACTGATCACCGCCCAGGTAGCCGGGCATACCTAACAATGCCAAAAGCCTGAAATCCACCCAAAGCAGCCGCTCCTGAAGCTCCTTCCCTAAACAGTCTTGGGCTAAACCCAGACAGAGTACGTGTCATTTCATAAGTGAGGAGGGCCGGTCTGCACCCAGATTGGGGGCCACTTGCCTTGTAATCTTAGAAACTGTGCTGGCTTCTCAGCCTCCCACCTCCACTGCCAGCAGCCAACCCTAAGCGGGAATAACACTGAAAGCCGTGTGAGCCGCTCAGACAAAACACAATTTATCATCTTTTAATCACTACCGGGCTAGACAAACTTCTTCCAACACAAACTTCCCACGCACCCTCCATGCCTTTTATTTCCCTCCCACGAATCCACAGAGTCCCTCCACGGAGGAGATATTGCAAAACCTCTGCAGCAAATGGGATGTAGCTTCCAGCCGTTTGCACGTCTTCATGGGAACTGGTACAAAAATGCGGTTTTATGTCTCAGGAAGGCTCCTTCCAAAGCACATAGGTGACGTTGCACATAGGTGCCAAGGCCAGTGGCACCGCCCTGCAGGGTGAGCCCAGACCAGAAACCTAGGTGTCTGAGTCGGGATCTGCAGCTGGCTTCAGCTGAAGCAAAATGCATATCAATTCAGGGACAAAACTCAGGGACTGGGCCTTTTGGGGTTTTTCTTTTCCTCTTACAAAGAAATTGCCCTAAGGGTTCCCCTTAAGCTTATTATAAACTGAAAAGTTAGTTTTGTTTTTAGGTCATAGATGTCAAAAGAAGACTATCCTTCATATCAGTCAAAGTTAAATTATGCTTCTCCCTTTTTTTTTTTTAACCTGGAAAGATTCCCCCGAATTGAAAAATAAGCCTCCACTCTTTTTATAAGTCACAATAGGGCTTCTTTGGTGACAAGCCACTGTCTGCTGCTCTCAGACAGAACCTCTGCAGCAAGCTTGGCAGCCCCACACAGCCACGCCAAGCACCAAGTCTTCTCCCAAATTATTATTATTATTATTATTATTATTATTATTATTATTATTATTAGTGCCTAGAGCAAATACTGAAGTATAGAGCCTTCAGAAATACTCTGGATTCCATGACAAAGAAAATCACGAATATTGCATCACTACCTTCTGCTTTTATTTTATCTCAATCGGTAGGAGATAGAAGTGCAGTTCCTGCGCCCAGCTCTTCTCCTGGCTTTGGAGGCTGGGAACACGAGGCTGAGGGACCCACAAGACCCACAGGCAATGTACCCTGCAGAGCCGTTTATCCAGCAGCCCTGCTCAAGGCTTCAGACACTGGGTCCAGCTCACCACAGACTCTTCCACATCTAGCGGGACTGCAAAACCCCTTCTGGAGCATATATACAAGCTGTACGTCTGCCTTTCTCTGTTTTTCCTAAAGCCGTGTCATCTTCTAATAAAACAAACAGCCTATCCCACAAAATAAAAGATGATGATAAAACATCCGACTAGTCTATTAAGATGGATGGGTTCCACGTCCCATAAGTAAAGTCCCCTTGTACTTAATCACACTGAGCAGAACACGTAGGCAAATTACTGTCCACCAAGAGTAAATTGTGATGATGGAGAGCTTTTAAATTAAGACACTGTGATGCTTTTTCATTTCTTGGGGATATCGTGTGTGTCTGTGCTATGAATTTTATGAAAACATGTAAATGTTGGGATGCAAAACAGTAAAATTGCCATGCAGAAAACTTTTCGTGGACATATATACACATATATCTTCAGAGTTTAATTAGTGTAGTTACAAAGTATCGAAAAGCCAACTATTCTTAGTAAATAAATATGGAACCGGAAGTTCTAGATAAAATAAGACTGAAAATAATCAGGCATTTAAATTTAGCTGGGACTTTGGGGCATATTACATCTTTATCGTGGTGCCTGTTTTTCACGTCATATGGCACTAACGCTTGCTGCTACCCATGCACCCACATGCAATTATTTTCTACTCTGTTAGGGCCTGGTTCTTTATATTTTGATCCCCAACTGAAGCATGTGACTTTCTTTACAGACCAAAATAAAGGCTTAGCACTTTGAGAGCTGTTTTATTTTTACAACCTTGGCAAAGCCAGTGTCATTGATTAAATGTCTGAATTCCAGGCGAGAGAGAGAGAGACTTGGCAGATTCTGGCTTCCCGAGAAAGCTGGACTGGCCCCAACCAAAGTAGAGATTCCAAGTGATGCTTTTTATTTTAATGCATGCTAATAGATGTCCTCTGGCTTGTCACTGGGTCTCCA